>NC_035107.1:25918246-27238198 GCF_002204515.2 Aedes aegypti
ATTTTTAAGCCGTTTTAAGCCTTTTAAGAGCCGTTTTAATAGCCGTTTAAAAGCTGTTTTTTTAGCCGTTTTTTTAGTTAAGCCGTTTTAAGCCGTTTTAAGCTGTTTTAAGCCGTTTTAAGCCGTTTTAAGCCGTTTTTTAAAGCCCGTTTTAAGCCGTTTTAAGCCGTTTTTTCTTTAAGCCGGTTTTAAGCCGTTTAAGCCGTTTTTTAAGCCGTTTTAAAGCCGTTTTTTAAGCTGTTTTAAGGCCGTTTTTAAGCTGTTTTAAGCCGTTTTAAGCTCGTTTTAAGCCGTTTTAACTGTTTTTAAGCCGTTTTTAAGCTGTTTTAAGGCCTTATTTTTAAGCTGCTGTTTTAAGCCGTTTTAAGCTGTTTTAAGCTTCGTTTTAAGCTGTTTTTTTTAAAACCGTTTTTAAAGCCTTTTTAAACAGTTTTAAGCCGTTTTAAAGCCGTTTTTTAAAGCCGTTTTTAAGCTGTTTTAAGCCGTGTTAAGCCGTTTCTAAGCCGTTTTAAGCCGTTTTAAGCCTTTTTAAGCTGTTTTAAGCTGTTTTAAGCTGTATTAAGCCGCTTTAAGCCGTTTTTAAGCCTTTCTAAGCCCTTTTAAGCCTTTTTTAGCTCTAAGCCGTTTTAAGCTGTTTTAAGCCGTTTTAAGGACGTTTTAAGCCGTTTTAAGACAGTTTTTTAAAGCCGTTGTACGCCTTTTTTAAGTGTTTTAAGCCGTTTTAAGCAGTTCTAAGCCGTTTTAAGCCGTTTTAAGCTGTTTTTTAAGCCGTTTTAAAGACGTTTTAAGCCGTTGTTACGCCTTTTTAAGCTGTTTTAAGCCGTTTTAAGCGTTAAGCGTTTAGCCGTTTAAGCGTAGCCGTTTAAAGCCGTGTTTTAAGCCGTTTTAAAGCCGTTTTAAAAGCTTTTTAAGGCCGTTTTAAGCCCGTTTTAAGCCGTTTTTTAAGCCGTTTTAAGCCGTTTTAAGCCGTTTTAAGCCGTTATTTAAGCCTGTTTCTTTAAGCCGTTTTAAGCTGTTTTAAGCCGTTTTAAGCTGTTTTTAGGCCATTTTAAGCTGTTTTAAGCCGTTTTTAAGCTGTTTTAAGCTGTTTTAAGCCGTTTTAAGCCGTTTTAAGCCTTTTTAAACAGTTTTAAGCCGTTTTAATAGCCGTTTTAAGCCGTTTTAAGCAGTTCTAAGCCGTTTTAAAAGCCGTTTTAAGCTGTTTTAAGCCGTTTTAAGGACCGTTTAAAGCCGTTGTTAAACGCCTTTTTAAGCTGTTTTAAGCCGTTTTAAGCAGTTTCTAAGCCGTTTTAAAGCCGTTTTTAAGCTGTTTAAGCCGTTTTAAGCCGTTTTAGGCCGTTTTAGAGCCGTTTTAAGCCGTTTTAAGCCGTTTTTAAGCTGTTTTAAAGCCGTTTTAAGCCGTTTTAAGCCTTTAGCGTTTTAAGCCGTTTTAAAGCCGTTTAAAGCCGTTTTTAAAGCTGTTTTAAGCCGTTTTAAGCCTGTTTTAAGCCGTTTTAAGCTGTTTTAGGCCATTTTTAAGCTGTTTTTTAAGCCGTTTTAAGCTGTTTTAAGCTGTTTTAAGCCGTTTTAAGCCGTTTTAAGCCGTTTTTAAGCCGTTTTTAAGCCGTTTTAAGCCGTTTTAAGCCGTTTTAAGCCGTTTTAAGCTGTTTAAGCCGTTTTTAAGCTGTTTTAAGCCGTTTTAAGCTGTTTTAAGCCGTTTTAAGCTGTTTTAAGCCGTTTTAAGCTGTTTTAGGCCATTTTTAAGCTGTTTTTAAGCCGTTTTAAGCTGTTTTAAGCTGTTTTAAGCTGTTTTTAAACCGTTTTAAGCCTTTTTTAAACAGTTTTTAAGCCGTTTTAAGCCGTTTTAAGCCGTTTTAAGCCCGTTTTAAGCCGTTTTTAGCTGTTTTAAGCCGTGTTAAGCCGTTCTAAGCCGTTTTAAGCCGTTTTTAAGCCTTTTTAAGCTGTTTTAAGCTGTTTTAAGCTGTATTAAGCCGCTTTAAGCCGTTTTAAGCCTTTCTAAGCCCTTTTAAGCCTTTTTAAGCTCTAAGCCGTTTTAAGCTGTTTTAAGCCGTTTTAAGACGTTTTAAGCCGTTGTACGCCTTTTTAAGCTGTTTTAAGCCGTTTTAAGCAGTTCTAAGCCGTTTTAAGCCGTTTTAAGCTGTTTTAAGCCGTTTTAAGACGTTTTAAGCCGTTGTACGCCTTTTTAAGCTGTTTTAAGCCGTTTTAAGCAGTTCTAAGCCGTTTTAAGCCGTTTTAAGCAGTTCTAAGCCGTTTTAAGCCGTTTTAAGCTGTTTTAAGCCGTTTTAAGCCGTTTTAAGCCGTTTTAGGCCGTTTTAAGCCGTTTTAAGCCGTTTTAAGCCGTTTTAAGCCGTTTTAAGCTGTTTTAAGCCGTTTTAAGCTGTTTTAAGCCGTTTTAAGCCTTTTTAGGCCGTTTTAAGCAATTTTAAGCAATTTTAAGCCGTTTTAAGCCTTTTTAAGCCGTTTAATGCCGTTTTAAGCTGTTTTAAGCCGTTTTAGGCCGTTTTAAGCCGTTTTAAGCTGTTTTAAGCCGTTTTAAGCTGTTTTAAGCCGTTTTAAGCTGTTTTAGGCCATTTTAAGCTGTTTTTAAGCCGTTTTAAGCTGTTTTAAGCTGTTTTAAGCCGTTTTAAGCTGTTTTAAGCTGTTTTAAGCCGTTTTAAGCCGTTTTAAGCCGTTTTAAGCCGTTTTAAGCCGTTTTAAGCCGTTTTAAGCCGTTTTAAGCCGTTTTTAAGCCGTTTTAAGCTGTTTTAAGCCGTTTTAAGCTGTTTTAAGCCGTTTTAAGCTGTTTTAAGCCGTTTTAAGCTGTTTTAAGCCGTTTTAAGCTGTTTTAGGCCATTTTAAGCTGTTTTTAAGCCGTTTTAAGCTGTTTTAAGCTGTTTTAAGCTGTTTTAAACCGTTTTAAGCCTTTTTAAACAGTTTTAAGCCGTTTTAAGCCGTTTTAAGCCGTTTTAAGCCGTTTTAAGCCGTTTTAAGCCGTTTGAACCTTTTTAAACCGTTTTAAGCCGTTTTTAGCTGTTTTAAGCCGTGTTAAGCCGTTTTAAGCCGTTTTAAGCCGTTTGAACCTTTTTAAACCGTTTTAAGCCGTTTTAAGCCGTTTTTAGCTGTTTTAAGCCGTGTTAAGCCGTTCTAAGCCGTTTTAAGCCGTTTTTAAGCCTTTTTAAGCTGTTTTAAGCTGTTTTAAGCTGTATTAAGCCGCTTTAAGCCGTGTTAAGCCTTTCTAAGCCCTTTTAAGCCTTTTTAAGCTCTAAGCCGTTTTAAGCTGTTTTAAGCCGTTTTAAGACGTTTTAAGCCGTTGTACGCCTTTTTAAGCTGTTTTAAGCCGTTTTAAGCAGTTCTAAGCCGTTTTAAGCCGTTTTAAGCCGTTTTAAGCTGTTTTAAGCCGTTTTAAGACGTTTTAAGCCGTTGTACGCCTTTTTAAGCTGTTTTAAGCCGTTTTAAGCAGTTCTAAGCCGTTTTAAGCCGTTTTAAGCTGTTTTAAGCCGTTTTAAGCCGTTTTAAGCCGTTTTAGGCCGTTTTAAGCCGTTTTAAGCCGTTTTAAGCCGTTTTAAGCTGTTTTAAGCCGTTTTAAGCTGTTTTAAGCCGTTTTAAGCCTTTTTAGGCCGTTTTAAGCAATTTTAAGCAATTTTAAGCCGTTTTAAGCCTTTTTAAGCCGTTTAATGCCGTTTTTAAGCTGTTTTAAGCCGTTTTAGGCCGTTTTAAGCCGTTTTAAGCTGTTTTAAGCCGTTTTAAGCCGTTTTAAGCCGTTTTAAGCCGTTTTTAAGCCGTTTTAAGCCGTTTTAAGCCGTTTTAAGCCGTTTTAAGCCGTTTTAAGCCGTTTTAAGCTGTTTTAAGCCGTTTTAAGCTGTTTTAAGCCGTTTTAAGCTGTTTTAAGCCGTTTTAAGCTGTTTTAAGCCGTTTTAAGCTGTTTTAGGCCATTTTAAGCTGTTTTTAAGCCGTTTTAAGCTGTTTTAAGCTGTTTTAAGCTGTTTTAAACCGTTTTAAGCCTTTTTAAACAGTTTTAAGCCGTTTTAAGCCGTTTTTAAGCCGTTTTTAGCTGTTTTAAGCCGTGTTAAGCCGTTCTAAGCCGTTTTAAGCCGTTTTAAGCCTTTTTAAGCTGTTTTAAGCTGTTTTAAGCTGTATTAAGCCGCTTTAAGCCGTTTTAAGCCTTTCTAAGCCCTTTTAAGCCTTTTTAAGCTCTAAGCCGTTTTAAGCTGTTTTAAGCCGTTTTAAGACGTTTTAAGCCGTTGTACGCCTTTTTAAGCTGTTTTAAGCCGTTTTAAGCAGTTCTAAGCCGTTTTAAGCCGTTTTAAGCTGTTTTAAGCCGTTTTAAGACGTTTTAAGCCGTTGTACGCCTTTTTAAGCTGTTTTAAGCCGTTTTAAGCAGTTCTAAGCCGTTTTAAGCCGTTTTAAGCTGTTTTAAGCCGTTTTAAGCCGTTTTAGGCCGTTTTAAGCCGTTTTAAGCCGTTTTAAGCCGTTTTAAGCTGTTTTAAGCCGTTTTAAGCTGTTTTAAGCCGTTTTAAGCTGTTTTAAGTGTTTTAAGCCGTTTTAAGCTGTTTTAGGCCATTTTAAGCTGTTTTTAAGCCGTTTTAAGCTGTTTTAAGCTGTTTTAAGCCTTTTTAAGCTGTTTTAAACCGTTTTAAGCCGTTTTAAGCCGTTTTAAGCCGTTTTAAGCCGTTGTAAGCAATTTTAAGCCGTTTTATACCTTTTTAGGCCGATTGAAGCCATTCTAAGCCGTTTTAAGCTGTTTTAAGCCTTTTTAAGCCGTTTTAAGCTGTTTTAAACCGTTTTAAGCCTTTTTAAACAGTTTTAAGCCGTTTTAAGCCGTTTTAAGCCGTTTTAAGCCGTTTGAACCTTTTTAAACCGTTTTAAGCCGTTTTAAGCCGTTTTTAGCTGTTTTAAGCCGTGTTAAGCCGTTCTAAGCCGTTTTAAGCCGTTTTAAGCCTTTTTAAGCTGTTTTAAGCTGTTTTAAGCTGTATTAAGCCGCTTTAAGCCGTTTTAAGCCTTTCTAAGCCCTTTTAAGCCTTTTTAAGCTCTAAGCCGTTTTAAGCTGTTTTAAGCCGTTTTAAGCAGTTCTAAGCCGTTTTAAGCCGTTTTAAGCTGTTTTAAGCCTTTTTAAGCCGTTTTAAGCTGTTTTAAACCGTTTTAAGCCTTTTTAAACAGTTTTAAGCCGTTTTAAGCCGTTTTAAGCCGTTTGAACCTTTTTAAACCGTTTTAAGCCGTTTTAAGCCGTTTTAAGCCGTTTTTTAGCTGTTTTAAGCCGTTTTAAGCCGTTTTAAGCCGTTTTAAGCCTTTTTAAGCCGTTTGAAGCCGTTTAAAGCCGTTTTAAGCCGTTTTAAGCTGTTTTAAGCTGTTTTAAGCCGTTTTAGGCCGTTTTAAGCCGTTTTATACCTTTTTAGGCCGATTGAAGCCATTCTAAGCCGTTTTAAGCTGTTTTAAGCAATTTTAAGCAATTTTAAGCCGTTTTAAGCCTTTTTAAGCCGTTTGAAGCCGTTTGAAGCCGTTTTAAGCCGTTTTAAGCTGTTTTAAGCCGTTTTAGGCCGTTTTAAGCAGTTTTAAGCCGTTGTAAGCAATTTTAAGCCGTTTTATACCTTTTTAGGCCGATTGAAGCCATTCTAAGCCGTTTTAAGCCGTTTTAAGCTGTTTTAAGCAATTTTAAGCAATTTTAAGCCGTTTTAAGCCGTTTTAAGCTGTTTTAAGCCGTTTGAACCTTTTTAAACCGTTTTAAGCCGTTTTAAGCCGTTTTTAGCTGTTTTAAGCCGTTTTAAGCCGTTTTAAGCCGTTTTAAGCCGTTTTAAGCCTTTTTAGGCCGTTTTAAGCAATTTTAAGCGATTTTAAGCCGTTTTAAGCCTTTTTAAGCCGTTTGAAGCCGTTTAAAGCCATTCTAAGCCGTTTTAAGCCGTTTTAAGCTGTTTTTAAGCCGTTTTAGGCCGTTTTAAGCCGTTTTATACCTTTTTAGGCCGATTGAAGCCATTCTAAGCCGTTTTAAGCTGTTTTAAGCAATTTTAAGCAATTTTAAGCCGTTTTAAGCCTTTTTAAGCCGTTTGAAGCCGTTTGAAGCCGTTTTAAGCCGTTTTAAGCTGTTTTAAGCCGTTTTAGGCCGTTTTAAGCAGTTTTAAGCCGTTGTAAGCAATTTTAAGCCGTTTTATACCTTTTTAGGCCGATTGAAGCCATTCTAAGCCGTTTTAAGCCGTTTTAAGCTGTTTTAAGCAATTTTAAGCAATTTTAAGCCGTTTTAAGCCGTTTTAAGCTGTTTTAAGCCGTTTGAACCTTTTTAAACCGTTTTAAGCCGTTTTAAGCCGTTTTTAGCTGTTTTAAGCCGTTTTAAGCCGTTTTAAGCTGTTTTAAGCCTTTTTAAGCTGTTTTAAACCGTTTTAAGCCGTTTTAAGCCGTTTTAAGCCGTTTTAAGCCGTTGTAAGCAATTTTAAGCCGTTTTATACCTTTTTAGGCCGATTGAAGCCATTCTAAGCCGTTTTAAGCCGTTTTAAGCTGTTTTAAGCCGTTTTAAGCCTTTTTAGGCCGTTTTAAGCAATTTTAAGCAATTTTAAGCCGTTTTAAGCCTTTTTAAGCCGTTTGAAGCCGTTTAAAGCCATTCTAAGCCGTTTTAAGCCGTTTTAAGCTGTTTTAAGCCGTTTTAAGCCTTTTTAGGCCGTTTTAAGCAATTTTAAGCAATTTTAAGCCGTTTTAAGCCTTTTTAAGCCGTTTGAAGCCGTTTAAAGCCATTCTAAGCCGTTTTAAGCCGTTTTAAGCTGTTTTAAGCCGTTTTAAGCCGTTTTAAGCCTTTTTAGGCCGTTTTAAGCAATTTGAAGCAATTTTAAGCCGTTTTAAGCCTTTTTAAGCCGTTTAATGCCGTTTTAAGCTGTTTTAAGCCGTTTTAAGCCGTTTTAAGCCGTTTTAAGCCGTTTTAAGCCGTTTTAAGCCGTTTTAAGCCGTTTTAAGCCGTTTTAAGCCTTTTTAAGCCGTTTGAAGCCGTTTTAAGCAATTTTAAGCAATTTTAAGCCGTTTTAAGCCTTTTTAAGCCGTTTGAAGCCGTTTAAAGCCATTCTAAGCCGTTTTAAGCCGTTTTAAGCTGTTTTAAGCCGTTTTTAAGCCTTTTTAGGCCGTTTTAAGCAATTTTAAGCAATTTTAAGCCGTTTTAAGCCTTTTTAAGCCGTTTAATGCCGTTTTGAGCTGTTTTAAGCCGTTTTAAGCCGTTTTAAGCCGTTTTAAGCCGTTTTAAGCCGTTTTAAGCCGTTTTAAGCCGTTTTAAGCCGTTTTAAGCCGTTTGAAGCCGTTTTATGCCGTTTTAAGCTGTTTTAAGCCGTTTTAAGCCGTTTTAAGCCGTTTTAGGCCGTTTTAAGCCGTTTTAAGCCGTTTTAAGCCGTTTTAAGCTGTTTTAAGCCGTTTTAAGCTGTTTTAAGCCGTTTTAAGCTGTTTTAAGCCGTTTTAAGCTGTTTTAGGCCATTTTAAGCTGTTTTTAAGCCGTTTTAAGCTGTTTTAAGCTGTTTTAAGCCGTTTTAAGCCGTTTTAAGCCGTTTTAAGCCGTTTTAAGCCGTTTTAAGCCGTTCCCAACTAACATTCACTCATTTAAGAAACACCATTATGGCAGTTTTATTCAGCATCATGTTTAATAACATTTTAATAATTTTCATGGCCAACCTTTGTTCAGGCGTTGTTCACACAAATTTGGAGAAACTTTAAAGCATGTCGTCGAATTCCAACTTTATTTTTCAGCTTTTAAAACGTTTTACAAGCATTTAGTTCAGCTTTTATACGACTGGTCCAAAAATAATTAAAAACAAAAACAATTTTTTCAGGCGCGTCAATGTAGTGAAATGTAGTGTGTTTACAATTATCATGATATGACAACCATATTTAAAAATCGCCTGGATACTGGATTCGAACTCGAGACCTTCCAATCGTCAGCGGTATGCCTTGCCATCTGCGCCATCCTAGAATTGATGAATGAATCGTCCAGTGCAAAATATAAACCACTCATAGCTGAATATTGATCTTGTTTGAGCTTCTATTCGACATCGTCTAATCAACACATGGTACGCTAATCAACAACTGAACAAGCATATTATTCAGCTGCTGTTAAGTGCTGATCCAAGCTGAGTTCAGTCGGCTATTTTTAGCGCACAGTGAGAAAATTTATGTCAATGATGGTCAAAAATAATGTTTATTTACACAAAGTGAAATAAGTCTGAAATGATTAAGGTGAATATGCATCGAAGCCAAACCTCAAATTTTCAAGAGCACAAATGTAGAGAACCAGACTGCGCAGCGGTTCGAGCTGAAAACCTAATCGATTAGTCACACGCTGGTGGTGACCAATCGATTTAGTTTTCAGCTTGAACGGATGTTTAGTTCTCTAGATTTATGTTCTTGAAAATTTGAGGTTTGGCTTCGATGCATCTTCACCTTAATCTAATTTTATAATGTTTTTTAGTTTGTTCAAAACTTCAATTTTAATGATTCATTAACTTAAATTGAAATTCATGTATTTTATAAATTATATTTGTATTTATTAATTATATTATTGATTTGTATTTTTCATTTCTGTCAAAGAAATGTCCACTTTTCTTGTACGGAACAACATCCCGAGTAGGCGAAAAAAGCTTAGCAATAGCTAATTACGACATGGATAGCAGAAAGTGATAATAACCAGAGAGATATAATTTGTAAAAGATTTGGAAACGATATCTAAAATTAACTACATACAAAAACCAAACAAAATTTTGATGTTGTCTTCAGATCTTTTATGTCAATCAAGTCAATATCACGCTTTGTTTGTCAGTACTTCGCTCCTACTAGGAATACTTAGGCCATTCTAAGCCGTTTTAAGCCGTTTTTAGCTGTTTTAAGCCGTTTTAAGCATTTTTAAGCCGTTTTAAGCCTTTTTAAGCCGTTTTAAGCCTTTTTAAGCCGTTTTAAGCCGTTTTAAGCCGTTTTAAGCCATTTTAAGCTGTTTTAAGACGTTTTAAGCCGTTTTAAGCCTTTTTAAGCCTTTTCAAGCCGTTTTAAGCCTTTTTAAGCCGTTTTAAGCCGTTTCAAGCTGTTTTAAGATGTTCTAAGCCGTTTTTAGCTGTTTTAAGCCTTTTTAAGCCGTTTTAAGCCATTCTAAGCCGTTTTAAGCCGTTTTAAGCTGTTTTAAGACGTTTTAAGCCGTTTAAGCCTTTTTAAGCCGTTTTAAGCCGTTTTAAGTCATTTTAAGCCATTCTAAGCCTTTTTAAGCCGTTTTAAGTCATTTTAGGCCATTCTTAGCCATTTTAAGCCATTTAAGCCATTCTTAGCCGTTTTAAGCCGTTTTAAGCCGTTTTAAGCCATTTTAAGCCGTTTTGAGCCGTTTTAAGCCGTTTTAAGCCGTTTTAAGCCGTTTTAAGCCGTTTTAAGCTGTTTTAAACCGTTTTAAGCCTTTTTAGGCCGTTTTAAGCCGTTTTAAGCCGTTTTAAGCCATTTTAAGCCGTTTTAAGCTGTTTTAAGCCGTTTTAAGCCTTTTTAGGCCGTTTTAAGCAATTTTAAGCAATTTTAAGCCGTTTTAAGCCTTTTTAAGCCGTTTGAAGCCGTTTTATGCCGTTTTAAGCTGTTTTAAGCCGTTTTAGGCCGTTCTAAGCCGTTTTAAGCAATATTAAGCAATTTTAAGCCGTTTTAAGCCTTTTTAGGCCGTTTTAAGCAATTTTAAGCAATTTTAAGCCGTTTTAAGCCTTTTTAAGCCGTTTGAAGCCGTTTTAAGCCGTTTTAAGCCGTTTTAAGCCGTTTTAAGCCTTTTTAAGCCTTTTTAAGCCTTTTTAAGCCTTTTTAAGCCTTTTCAAGCCGTTTTAAGCCTTTTTAAGCCGTTTCAAGCCGTTTTAAGCCGTTTTAAGCCGTTTTAAGCCGTTTTAAGCCTTTTTAAGCCGTTTTAAGTCATTTTAAGCCGTTTAAAGCCGTTTTAAGCCTTTTTAAGCCGTTTTAAGTCATTTTAAGCCATTCTAAGCCGTTTCAAGCCATTTTAAGCCGTTTTAAGCCGTTTTAAGCCTTTTTAAGCCGTTTTAAGTCATTTTAAGCCATTCTAAGCCGTTTTAAGCCTTTTTAAGCCGTTTTAAGCCATTCTAAGCCGTTTTAAGCCGTTTTTAGCTGTTTTAAGCCGTTTTAAGCATTTTTAAGCCGTTTTAAGCCTTTTTAAGCCGTTTTAAGCCGTTTTAAGCCGTTTTAAGCCATTTTAAGCTGTTTTAAGACGTTTTAAGCCGTTTTAAGCCTTTTTAAGCCTTTTCAAGCCGTTTTAAGCCTTTTTAAGCCGTTTTAAGCCGTTTCAAGCTGTTTTAAGATGTTCTAAGCCGTTTTTAGCTGTTTTAAGCCTTTTTAAGCCGTTTTAAGCCATTCTAAGCCGTTTTAAGCCGTTTTAAGCTGTTTTAAGACGTTTTAAGCCGTTTAAGCCTTTTTAAGCCGTTTTAAGCCGTTTTAAGTCATTTTAAGCCATTCTAAGCCTTTTTAAGCCTTTTTAAGCCGTTTTAAGTCATTTTAGGCCATTCTTAGCCATTTTAAGCCATTTAAGCCATTCTTAGCCGTTTTAAGCCGTTTTTAGCTGTTTTAAGCCGTTTTAAGCTGTTCTAAGCCGCAATTTTAAGCCGTTTTGAGTCGTTTTAAGCCGCCTTAAGCTGTCGAGCTGTTTTGAAATGATGTCGAGTTTTTCTTTTTTGCTTGAAAAAAATCCCATCTCTTCAGATCATAAACCGGATGTGAAATAAAATAATTGTCTCCGAATTGGCAATCTCACGCTTTTGGTTACCCGAAGAATCCATCGTTCAAAACACCAATCCATCAATTTATTTGTGCGTTCTTTCTCACAAAACGCGAAAAAGTTTGAAACCCCGCATCACAAACCATCTCAAAGCAGCCAGAAGTGCCAATTTTATGGGGATCCTATATCAGCAAGACATTTGAACCTCCCACCCATAACAATAAAGCCGCAAGCGAACCGTTTTTCACCTTGTTATCGAACTCGCACACTCCGCGGAAAATCTCATAAAATTTAATCGCTTCGAGAAGAGATAGCCACCGGTTGGTCGGTCGTCTGTCTGTCCATCCAGCTAAGCCGCCCCTTGAGTGAAAACATCGGTAAGCTGGGAAACGAATAATCGCACCTATAAATTTGCAACTACTGCCACAAAACTGCAGAATCAGTGGTCTCCCCCCTTAGCCATCATTCTCAATACGGCCACACGGTTATAACTCTATTGTTTCAAACGACGGCACACAGGGGTATTTTCGATCAATCGTGGTCAATTTGTTTTTTCTTATATTAAATAAAAAATATTATAACTTAATCAGGAATAGTTTCAAATCAGTGCAGGATACGTATCCACATATCAGTGAGTAACTATATCGAAAAACATACCGTTATTACTCCTCTGTGCGACAGCGGCTGGGAACGAGGGGTCAAGCCGCGCGAAACTTCTCTCTCGAGGGGGGTGTTCATTTCGCGAGAGTCATTATCGCGAACCATTGCGCTAATGGGTAATTGATCGACGCGCTGCCGTTTGCCACCCAATTGCCTAATCGGCTACCTGCCGCCACTTCTTGTCTT
The DNA here is from genome assembly GCF_002204515.2 of Aedes aegypti. NCBI lineage: Eukaryota > Metazoa > Arthropoda > Insecta > Diptera > Culicidae > Aedes > Aedes aegypti. Next base: position 25,929,765 of record NC_035107.1, read on the forward strand.
GCCTAAGCCGGGCTTCGAAGGTATGGGCCCTCATAGGTATAGGTACGCATTTGAGAGCGACGAAGAGCTGCAAACAATTTCCCGCGCATTTTTCCAACAATCAAACGCAGCAAGCACTGCACTATGGGCCAGGGACGCAATCTGGCGGGACAAAATTAATAACTCGGTAACGAAGCGTTTCCGGTATTTGGTGTCTTCGGCAAAGTTTTTTATAACAACGAGGACCATCTACTGACATAAACGGATAGTTCGTAAATCGTCCGCATAGGTGGCGCCACAATCTAACTTTTTACTTTGACGTTCTAGAGACTTGACATGTTCGGCAAAGTTGTTCATTTTGATAAAATAAACAACTCTCTCGAAGAGGTCAAAATTCCACAGCCTACTGTTTTCGAGTTATTGGCGAAATAAGGGAAAATTAGTGAAAAAACGATTTTTTCCACCGAATTTGACATTTTTCCTAAGAACCATGTCATATAATATTTTTTGCTGATAAATATACAACGAACGCAAGCTCTGGTGGAAAAAAAATAATAATACGACGCATAAAACCTAAGAAATTATGAAAAAACTTGAAAAAATAGAGCAATTTTTAAACCTTAATATCTCCAAAAGCGCAAAAAATCGCAAGCTCAAATTTTCAGGCAACATAGAGCAATACTTGATAGAACGGATGTCAAATTTCCAGAGAGGTATATTTCGGTGTTTTTGAGATTTTTTTAATTTTTTACGGTTTTCTTTCCATTTAGTGTATGTTTAAATTATCGGAAAAATATATTTTATTATTTCATGAAATTATTATACCTGCTCACAGTAGAAGCTGGCTTTGGATTTCTTCTCGAATTCGTTGTCACAGTTTTCCGGAAGCTCAAAATTTAAGCAAATCCGGTGATTAAACACATATTTAAGGTTAAACAACCTAACAGTTCTCAAAATCGAAGGAATCTCCAAATTGATACCTTTGATCTGTATCCTCTGTTTCGAAACATCCAAGAATCAACGCTCTTTCCACTTTAAAACAAATCTACAAGCTCCGGACAAGATATCGTGTGCTCTGAAATTTTAGTATTTAGAGATATCGACATGAATATGCTTTAAAATTTGATTTTCCGTGTTAAAAGTAACACATTCACAAAATAAATTGCTCATCTCGAACCATGATGACAACAATTAACTGACACATGATCAAGTCTTTCATGGCATACTATATCATTTGTATTATTGAAGAAAAACAATTATGTAACCAGTTTTAATCTACACTTTCATCTACATTACTCGATATCAACTCAAGGAACTGCTCTTAAACTGAATTTCATGGCTACTATGATGGCTTTTTTAAACAGTTTTCTGAAAGTTTTTCTTCCACGACTCGTTATTTCTTGAAGTCGACCGTCCCTTCAGATTCCTCATGGAAATTGACTGTATTGGAGAAATATAATCATTTTAAAAAAATGATAGATCTCAAAAACACCAAAATATACCTCTCTGGAATTTTGACATCCGTTTCATCAAGTATTGCTCTATGTTGCCTGAAAATTTGAGCTTGCGATTTTTTTGCGCTTTTGAAGATATTAAGGTTCAAAAAATGCTCTATTTTCAGGTTTTTTCATAATTTCCTAATTTTTATGCGTCGTATTATTAAAAATTTTCCACCATAGCTTACATTTGTTATATATTTATCAGCAAAAAATATTATATAACATGGTTTTTAGGAAAAATGTCAAATTCGGTAAAAAAAATCGTTTTTTCACTAATTTTCTCTAATTTCGCCAATAACTCGAAAACAGTAGGCTGTGGAATTTTGACGTCTTCGAGAGAGTTGTTTATTTTATCAAAATGAACAACTTTGCAGAACATGAAAAGTCTCTAGAACGTCACAGTAAAAAGTTAGATTGAGGGCCACCTATGCGGACGATTTACGAACTATCCGTTTATGTCAGTAGATGGTCCTCGTTGTTACAAAAAACTTTGCCGAAGACACCAAATACCGGAAACGCTTCGTTACCGAGTTATTAATTTTGTCCCGCCAGATTGCGTCCCTGTCCCATAGTGCACTGGAAAGGGCCTCTTTTTTGCTCTCACTTCGGATTGCGAGAACAGCTTAGTGGCAGTAGGCGGGTAATTATTACAATATCTTATCGTGCAATATTAGATTGGCTGTTCTCTAACCCCGTCGTGGCTTCGACCTGAGATAGGGCAAACAGAGCCGCATGATAATCAGCTGTAACGCTTACTCGGCTGTTAGTGGGAAATAAAAATAAGAATTAGTGTTGAGATAAAAAAAATAGCGGCGAAGGTGTTCAGAGCAAATATGAGGCGGTTTTGCTTAATGCTTGTAATGATTTTTTTGTAATGTTCATTTGCTTGCAGTACGCACAGTTTTTTTTTAAAAGTATTTATTTCTAGATTAAGTCATGGAACATCAACTTGTGGGAGGATTAGAGGTAGCTGAAGAAACCTAGTAAACATTTTCATTTTATATCCTAAGAGCAACTTCACCAGTGGTCCATTTTTTGGTCCAAATTTTTTTCAAAAATGCACCTGTCAATATTAAAAAGATCTGTAAAAATAGACCAAACCACGCACGCATGCTCTGGTTGTTGTATTTTTTCGCTCCATTTCGAATGTGATCAACAAAAACAAGCAAATAGTATTGAACCAGCAAAATTGACATTGAATTTACTTACGAAGTGGAACAGGATAACAAATTGCCTTTCTTGGACTTACTTATTGTAAAGGAACTCTCATCACTTACATTTGAAATCTATAGAAAACCAACTAACACTCAACGTATTATTCCAAACACATCAAATCACTCACACCAACACAAAATGTCTTCCTTCAATCACATGATACATCGAATGCTAACAATCCCCCTCAGTGAAACTGGTAGAAGAAAGGAACTTAACTACATTTTTGAAACAGGACAATTAAATGGTTACACAAGACAAACAATACAACAACTCATCGACAAAAGAACACGAGAACAATACAAACGTTCACTTACTACTCTGACACAAGAACAACCAACACTCAAACATATAGCCGTCAATTACAACGATGAAACAAAAAAACTACGCCCAATCCTACGAAAGTTTGGTTTCGAGTTAGTTTTTACCAGTAGAAACAACCAACTCCAAACTCTCCTAGGTTCAACAAAAGACCCAATTGACAGTTTATATAAATCAGGCGTTTACCAAATTACATGCGACCACTGCAATAAAATTTACATAGGACAAACAAAACGGACTCTCAATACACGTTTTAAAGAACACGTAGCAGAAGTTACTAAAGCACACAAAGACACAGAAAAAGGACATGTACACCATTTCAAATCAAAAGTTGCAGAACATATTTACAATGAACAACATTTCCTTAACACAAAAAATATCAAACTCTTACGACATATTTCAAATCCTTGGAAGCTTGACGAAGCGGAAAGCATAGAAATTTTCAAACAAAACCACAATAAATTACTAAACAAAGATCAAGGAAATGGGTACTCTTGGCTGTTTAGACTTATACCTAACCTTCACACACACAATACATAAACACATTGATTGACCACCTGCCAAAACAAGCAGTAATTTGTAATTTTGACAATCCTTTCATTTGATTAGGTACACAATTAAAAAATGACCTCCTGTATACGATTACAGGTAGAATCTAGTTCTAACATACCCACACACTTTTTCTAGTATAAATAATAGATCCATGCGATGTTCTCTTCAAGTCGAGCACTCGACACTGAAGAAGTCTGTAAGTCGCAGACGAAATAGGCCTATCTGTCAAGATAAGCAACACATATTAGAGTTTAAAGGTATTTGCTCACCTTAGTGATTTTAGTATTTTATTTTTTTTTTGCAAAAAAGTGAAGTGTTAAAGTTCATTTGTAGTTTTTTCCTGAGAGAAGCTTCCAAGCTTCCTGAGAGAAGCTTCCAAGCTTCCTAAGAGAAGCTTCCAAGTTTCCTAAGAGAAGCTTCCAAGTTTCCTGAGAGAAGCTTCCAAGTTTCTTGAGAGAAGCTTCCAAGTTTCTTGAGAGAAGCTTTCAAGCTTCCTGAAAGGAGCTTCCAAGTTACCTGAGAGAAGCTTCCAAGCTTCCTGAGAGAACCTTTTAAGCTTCCTGAAAGGAGCTTCCAAGTTACCTGAGAGAAGCTTCCAAGCTTCCTGAGAGAAGCTTCCAAGCTTCCTGACAGAAGTTTCCGAGGAAGTAACATAGAGAAACTTCCATGCTTCCTGAAAGAAACTTCCATACTTCCTGAGAGAAGCTTCCAAGCATCCAAACTTCCTGAGAGAAGCTTCCAAGCTTCCTGAGAGAAGCTTCCAAGCTTCCTGAGAGAAGCTTCCAAGCTTCCTGAGAGAAGCTTCCAAGCTTCCTGAGAGAAGCTTCCAAGCTTCCTGAGAGAAGCTTCCAAGCTTTCTGAGAGAAGCTTCCAAGTTTCTTGAGAGAAGCTTTCAAGCTTCCTGAAAGGAGCTTCCAAGTTACCGGAGAGAAGCTTCCAAGCTTGCTGAGACAAGCTTCCAAGCTTCCTGAGACAAGCTTCCAAGCTTCCTAAGAGAAGCTTCAAAGCTTCCTGAGAGAAGCGTCCAAACTTCCTGAGAGAAGCTTCCAAGCTTCCTGAGAGAAGTTTCCAAGCTTCCTGAGAGAAGCTTCCAAGCTTCCTGAGAGAAGCTCCCAAGTTTCCTAAGAGAAGTTTCCAAGCTTCCTGAGAGAAGCTTCCAAGCATCCTGAGAGAAGCGTCCAAACTTCCTGAGAGAAGCTTCCAAGCTTCCTGAGAGAAGCTTCCAAGCTTCCTGAGAGAAGCTTCCAAGCTTTCTGAGAGAAGCTTCCAAGTTTCTTGAGAGAAGCTTTCAAGCTTCCTGAAAGGAGCTTCCAAGTTACCGGAGAGAAGCTTCCAAGCTTGCTGAGACAAGCTTCCAAGCTTCCTGAGACAAGCTTCCAAGCTTCCTAAGAGAAGCTTCAAAGCTTCCTGAGAGAAGCGTCCAAACTTCCTGAGAGAAGCTTCCAAGCTTCCTGAGAGAAGCTTCCAAGCTTCCTAAAAGAAACTTCCATGCTTCCTGAGAGAAGCTTCCAAGCTTCCTGAGAGAAGCTTCCAAACTTCCTGAGAGAAGCTTACAAGCTTCCTGAGAGAAGTTTCCAAGCTTCCTGAGAGAAGCTTCCAAGCATCCTGAGAGAAGCTTCCAAGCATCCTGAGAGAAGCGTCCAAACTTCCTGAGAGAAGCTTCCAAGCTTCCTGAGAAAAGCATCCAAGCTTCCTAAGAGAAGTTTCCAAGCTTCCTGAGAGAAGCTTCCAAGCTTCCTGAGAGAAGCTTCCAAGCTTCCTGAGGGAAGCTTCCAAGCTTCCTGAGAGAAGCTTCTAAGCTGAGAGAAGCTTCCAAGTTTCTTGAGAGAAGCTTTCAAGCTTCCTGAAAGGAGCTTCCAAGTTACCTGAGAGAAGCTTCCAAGTTTCCTAAGAGAAGCTTCCAAGCTTCCTGAGAGAAGCTTCTAAGGTGAGAGAAGCTTCCAAGTTTCTTGAGAGAAGCTTTCAAGCTTCCTGAGAGAAGCTTCCAAGCTTCTTGAGAGAAGCTTCCAAGCTTCCTGACAGAAAATTCTGAGGAAGTAACTGAGAGAAGCTTCCAAGCTTCCTGACAGCTTCCATGCTTCCTAAAAGAAATTTCCATGCTTCCTGAGAGAAGCTTCCAAGCATCCTGAGAGAAGCGTCCAAACTTCCTGAGAGAAGCTTCCAAGCTTCCTGAGAGAAGCTTCCAAGCTTCCTGAGAGAAGCTTCCAAGCTTCCTGAGAGAAGCTTACAAGCTTCCTGAGAGAAGCTTCCAAGCTTCCTGAGAGAAGCTTCCAAGCTTCCTGAGAGAAGCTTCCAAGCTTCCTGAGAGAAGCTTCCAAGCTTCCTGAGAGAAGCTTACAAGCTTCCTGAGAGAAGCTTCCAAGCTTCCTGAGAGAAGCTTAGAAGCTTCCTGAGAGAAGCTTCCAAGTTTCCTAAGAGAAGTTTTCAAGCTTCCTGAGAGAAGCTTCCAAGCATCCTGAGAGAAGCGTCCAAACTTCCTGAGAGAAGCTTCCAAGCTTCCTGAGAGAAGCTTCCTAGCTGAGAGAAGCTTCCAAGCATCCTGAGAGAAGCGTCCAAACTTCCTGAGAGAAGCTTCCAAGCTTCCTGACAGAAAATTCTGAGGAAGTAACTGAGAGAAGCTTCCAAGCTTCCTGACAGCTTCCATGCTTCCTAAAACAAACTTCCATGCTTCCTGAGAGAAGCTTCCAAGCATCCTGAGAGAAGCGTCCAAACTTCCTGAGAGAAGCTTCCAAGCTTCCTGAGAGAAGCTTCCAAGCATCCAAACTTCCTGAGAGAAGCTTCCAAGCTTCCTGAGAGAAGCTTCCAAGCTTCCTGAGAGAAGCTCCCAAGTTTCCTAAGAGAAGTTTCCAAGCTTCCTGAGAGAAGCTTCCAAGCATCCTGAGAGAAGCGTCCAAACTTCCTGAGAGAAGCTTCCAAGCTTCCTGAGAGAAGCTTCCAAGCTTCCTGAGAGAAGCTTCCAAGCTTTCTGAGAGAAGCTTCCAAGTTTCTTGAGAGAAGCTTTCAAGCTTCCTGAAAGGAGCTTCCAAGTTACCGGAGAGAAGCTTCCAAGCTTGCTGAGACAAGCTTCCAAGCTTCCTGAGACAAGCTTCCAAGCTTCCTAAGAGAAGCTTCAAAGCTTCCTGAGAGAAGCGTCCAAACTTCCTGAGAGAAGCTTCCAAGCTTCCTGAGAGAAGCTTCCAAGCTTCCTAAAAGAAACTTCCATGCTTCCTGAGAGAAGCTTCCAAGCTTCCTGAGAGAAGCTTCCAAACTTCCTGAGAGAAGCTTACAAGCTTCCTGAGAGAAGTTTCCAAGCTTCCTGAGAGAAGCTTCCAAGCATCCTGAGAGAAGCTTCCAAGCATCCTGAGAGAAGCGTCCAAACTTCCTGAGAGAAGCTTCCAAGCTTCCTGAGAAAAGCATCCAAGCTTCCTAAGAGAAGTTTCCAAGCTTCCTGAGAGAAGCTTCCAAGCTTCCTGAGAGAAGCTTCCAAGCTTCCTGAGGGAAGCTTCCAAGCTTCCTGAGAGAAGCTTCTAAGCTGAGAGAAGCTTCCAAGTTTCTTGAGAGAAGCTTTCAAGCTTCCTGAAAGGAGCTTCCAAGTTACCTGAGAGAAGCTTCCAAGTTTCCTAAGAGAAGCTTCCAAGCTTCCTGAGAGAAGCTTCTAAGGTGAGAGAAGCTTCCAAGTTTCTTGAGAGAAGCTTTCAAGCTTCCTGAGAGAAGCTTCCAAGCTTCTTGAGAGAAGCTTCCAAGCTTCCTGACAGAAAATTCTGAGGAAGTAACTGAGAGAAGCTTCCAAGCTTCCTGACAGCTTCCATGCTTCCTAAAAGAAATTTCCATGCTTCCTGAGAGAAGCTTCCAAGCATCCTGAGAGAAGCGTCCAAACTTCCTGAGAGAAGCTTCCAAGCTTCCTGAGAGAAGCTTCCAAGCTTCCTGAGAGAAGCTTCCAAGCTTCCTGAGAGAAGCTTACAAGCTTCCTGAGAGAAGCTTCCAAGCTTCCTGAGAGAAGCTTCCAAGCTTCCTGAGAGAAGCTTCCAAGCTTCCTGAGAGAAGCTTCCAAGCTTCCTGAGAGAAGCTTACAAGCTTCCTGAGAGAAGCTTCCAAGCTTCCTGAGAGAAGCTTAGAAGCTTCCTGAGAGAAGCTTCCAAGTTTCCTAAGAGAAGTTTTCAAGCTTCCTGAGAGAAGCTTCCAAGCATCCTGAGAGAAGCGTCCAAACTTCCTGAGAGAAGCTTCCAAGCTTCCTGAGAGAAGCTTCCTAGCTGAGAGAAGCTTCCAAGCATCCTGAGAGAAGCGTCCAAACTTCCTGAGAGAAGCTTCCAAGCTTCCTGACAGAAAATTCTGAGGAAGTAACTGAGAGAAGCTTCCAAGCTTCCTGACAGCTTCCATGCTTCCTAAAACAAACTTCCATGCTTCCTGAGAGAAGCTTCCAAGCATCCTGAGAGAAGCGTCCAAACTTCCTGAGAGAAGCTTCCAAGCTTCCTGAGAGAAGCTTCCAAGCTTCCTAAAAGAAACTTCCATGCTTCCTGAGAGAAGCTTCCAAGCTTCCTGAGAGAAGCTTCCAAACTTCCTGAGAGAAGCTTACAAGCTTCCTGAGAGAAGTTTCCAAGCTTCCTGAGAGAAGCTTCCAAGCATCCTGAGAGAAGCTTCCAAGCATCCTGAGAGAAGCGTCCAAACTTCCTGAGAGAAGCTTCCAAGCTTCCTGAGAAAAGCATCCAAGCTTCCTAAGAGAAGTTTCCAAGCTTCCTGAGAGAAGCTTCCAAGCTTCCTGAGAGAAGCTTCCAAGCTTCCTGAGGGAAGCTTCCAAGCTTCCTGAGAGAAGCTTCTAAGCTGAGAGAAGCTTCCAAGTTTCTTGAGAGAAGCTTTCAAGCTTCCTGAAAGGAGCTTCCAAGTTACCTGAGAGAAGCTTCCAAGCTTCCTGACAGAAAATTCTGAGGAAGTAACTGAGAGATGCTTCCAAGCTTCCTGACAGCTTCCATGCTTCCTAAAAGAAACTTCCATGCTTCCTGAGAGAAGCTTCCAAGCATCCTGAGAGAAGCGTCCAAACTTCCTGAGAGAAGCTTCCAAGTTTCCTAAGAGAAGCTTCCAAGCTTCCTGAGAGAAGCTTCTAAGGTGAGAGAAGCTTCCAAGTTTCTTGAGAGAAGCTTTCAAGCTTCCTGAAAGGAGCTTCCAAGTTACCTGAGAGAAGCTTCCAAGCTTGCTGAGACAAGCTTCCAAGCTTCCTGAGACAAGCTTCCAAGCTTCCTAAGAGAAGCTTCCAAGCTTCCTGAGAGATGCTTCCAAGCTTCCTGACAGAAGTTTCCGAGGAAGTAACATAGAGAAACTTCCAAGCTTCCTGACAGCTTCCATGCTTCCTGAAAGAAACTTCCATACTTCCTGAGAGAAGCTTCCAAGCATCCTAAGAGAAGCGTCCAAACTTCCTGAGAGAAGCTTCCAAGCTTCCTGAGAGAAGCTTCCAAGCTTCCTGACAGAAAATTCTGAGGAAGTAACTGAGAGAAGCTTCCAAGCTTCCTGACAGCTTCCATGCTTCCTAAAAGAAACTTCCATGCTTCCTGAGAGAAGCTTCCAAGCATCCTGAGAGAAGCGTCCAAACTTCCTGAGAGAAGCTTCCAAGCTTCCTGAGAGAAGCTTCCAAGCTTCCTGAGAGAAGCTTCCAAGCTTCCTGAGAGAAGCTTCCAAGCTTCCTGAGAGAAGCGTCCAAACTTCCTGAGAGAAGCTTTCAATCTTCCTGAAAAAAGTTTATAAGCTACTTGAGAGAAGCTTCCAAGCTTCCAGAGAGAAACTTCCATGCTTCCTGAGAGAAGCTTCCAAGCTTCCTGAGAGAAGCGTCCAAGCTTCCTGAGGGAAGCTTCCAAGCTTCCTGAGAGAAGCTTCCAAGCTTCCTGAGAGAAGCTTCCAAGCTTCCAGAGAGAAGCTTCCAAGCTTCCAGAGAGAAGCTTCCAAGCTTCCTGAGAGAAGCTTCCAAGCTTCCTGAGAGAAGCTTCCAAGCTTCCTGAGAGAAGCTTCCAAGCTTCCTGAGAGAAGCTTTCAATCTTCCTGAGGGAAGCTTCCAAGCTTCCTGAGAGAAGCTTCTAAGCTGAGAGAAGCTTCCAAGTTTCTTGAGAGAAGCTTTCAAGCTTCCTGAAAGGAGCTTCCAAGTTACCTGAGAGAAGCTTCCAAGCTTCCTGACAGAAAATTCTGAGGAAGTAACTGAGAGATGCTTCCAAGCTTCCTGACAGCTTCCATGCTTCCTAAAAGAAACTTCCATGCTTCCTGAGAGAAGCTTCCAAGCATCCTGAGAGAAGCGTCCAAACTTCCTGAGAGAAGCTTCCAAGTTTCCTAAGAGAAGCTTCCAAGCTTCCTGAGAGAAGCTTCTAAGGTGAGAGAAGCTTCCAAGTTTCTTGAGAGAAGCTTTCAAGCTTCCTGAAAGGAGCTTCCAAGTTACCTGAGAGAAGCTTCCAAGCTTGCTGAGACAAGCTTCCAAGCTTCCTGAGACAAGCTTCCAAGCTTCCTAAGAGAAGCTTCCAAGCTTCCTGAGAGATGCTTCCAAGCTTCCTGACAGAAGTTTCCGAGGAAGTAACATAGAGAAACTTCCAAGCTTCCTGACAGCTTCCATGCTTCCTGAAAGAAACTTCCATACTTCCTGAGAGAAGCTTCCAAGCATCCTAAGAGAAGCGTCCAAACTTCCTGAGAGAAGCTTCCAAGCTTCCTGAGAGAAGCTTCCAAGCTTCCTGACAGAAAATTCTGAGGAAGTAACTGAGAGAAGCTTCCAAGCTTCCTGACAGCTTCCATGCTTCCTAAAAGAAACTTCCATGCTTCCTGAGAGAAGCTTCCAAGCATCCTGAGAGAAGCGTCCAAACTTCCTGAGAGAAGCTTCCAAGCTTCCTGAGAGAAGCTTCCAAGCTTCCTGAGAGAAGCTTCCAAGCTTCCTGAGAGAAGCTTCCAAGCTTCCTGAGAGAAGCGTCCAAACTTCCTGAGAGAAGCTTTCAATCTTCCTGAAAAAAGTTTATAAGCTACTTGAGAGAAGCTTCCAAGCTTCCAGAGAGAAACTTCCATGCTTCCTGAGAGAAGCTTCCAAGCTTCCTGAGAGAAGCGTCCAAGCTTCCTGAGGGAAGCTTCCAAGCTTCCTGAGAGAAGCTTCCAAGCTTCCTGAGAGAAGCTTCCAAGCTTCCAGAGAGAAGCTTCCAAGCTTCCAGAGAGAAGCTTCCAAGCTTCCTGAGAGAAGCTTCCAAGCTTCCTGAGAGAAGCTTCCAAGCTTCCTGAGAGAAGCTTCCAAGCTTCCTGAGAGAAGCTTTCAATCTTCCTGAAAAAAGTTTATAAGCTACTTGAGAGAAGCTTCCAATCTTTCTGAGAGAAGCTTCCAAGCTTCCTGAGAGAAGCTTCTAAGCTGAGAGAAGCTTCTAAGTTTCTTGAGAGAAAATTCCAAGTTTCTTGAGAGATGCTTTCAAGTTTCCTGAGAGAAGCTTCCAAGCTTCCTGAGAGAAGCTTCCAAGCTTCCTGAGAGAAGCTTCCTAGCTTCCTGAGAGAAGCTTCCAAGCTTCCTGAGAGAAGCTTCCAAGCTTCCTGAGAGAAGCTTCCAAGCTTGCTGAGACAAGCTTCCAAGCTTCCTGAGACAAGCTTCCAAGCTTCCTAAGAGAAGCTTCCAAGCTTCCTGAGAGATGCTTCCAAGCTTCCTGACAGAAGTTTCCGAGGAAGTAACATAGAGAAACTTCCAAGCTTCCTGACAGCTTCCATGCTTCCTGAAAGAAACTTCCATACTTCCTGAGAGAAGCTTCCAAGCATCCTAAGAGAAGCGTCCAAACTTCCTGAGAGAAGCTTCCAAGCTTCCTGAGAGAAGCTTCCAAGCTTCCTGACAGAAAATTCTGAGGAAGTAACTGAGAGAAGCTTCCAAGCTTCCTGACAGCTTCCATGCTTCCTAAAAGAAACTTCCATGCTTCCTGAGAGAAGCTTCCAAGCATCCTGAGAGAAGCGTCCAAACTTCCTGAGAGAAGCTTCCAAGCATCCTGAGAGAAGCGTCCAAGCTTCCTGAGAGAAGCTTCCAAGCTTCCTGAGAGAAGCTTCCAAGCTTCCTGAGAGAAGCTTTCAATCTTCCTGAAAAAAGTTTATAAGCTACTTGAGAGAAGCTTCCAAGCTTCCAGAGAGAAACTTCCATGCTTCCTGAGAGAAGCTTCCAAGCTTCCTGAGAGAAGCGTCCAAGCTTCCTGAGGGAAGCTTCCAAGCTTCCTGAGAGAAGCTTCCAAGCTTCCTGAGAGAAGCTTCCAAGCTTCCAGAGAGAAGCTTCCAAGCTTCCAGAGAGAAGCTTCCAAGCTTCCTGAGAGAAGCTTCCAAGCTTCCTGAGAGAAGCTTCCAAGCTTCCTGAGAGAAGCTTCCAAGCTTCCTGAGAGAAGCTTTCAATCTTCCTGAAAAAAGTTTATAAGCTACTTGAGAGAAGCTTCCAATCTTTCTGAGAGAAGCTTCCAAGCTTCCTGAGAGAAGCTTCCAAGCTTCCAGAGAGAAGCTTCCAAGCTTCCAGAGAGAAGCTTCCAAGCTTCCTGAGAGAAGCTTCCAAGCTTCCTGAGAGAAGCTTCCAAGCTTCCTGAGAGAAGCTTCCAAGCTTCCTGAGAGAAGCTTTCAATCTTCCTGAAAAAAGTTTATAAGCTACTTGAGAGAAGCTTCCAATCTTTCTGAGAGAAGCTTCCAAGCTTCCTGAGAGAAGCTTCTAAGCTGAGAGAAGCTTCTAAGTTTCTTGAGAGAAAATTCCAAGTTTCTTGAGAGATGCTTTCAAGTTTCCTGAGAGAAGCTTCCAAGCTTCCTGAGAGAAGCTTCCAAGCTTCCTGAGAGAAGCTTCCTAGCTTCCTGAGAGAAGCTTCCAAGCTTCCTGAGAGAAGCTTCCAAGCTTCCTGAGAGAAGCTTCCAAGCTTCCTGAGAGAAGCTTCCAAGCTTCCTGAGAGAAGCTTCCAAGCTTCCTGAGAGAAGCTTCCAAGCTTCCTGTGAGAAGCTTATCAGCTGAGAGAAGCTCCCAAGTTTATTGAGAGAAGCTTATAAGCTTCCTGAGAGAAGCTTCCAAGCTTCCTGAAAGAAGCTTCCTGAGAGAAGCGGCTCAGCTTCCTAAAGAATTGGAAAAACTCCGAAGGAATTCCTGCAGAAACTCTGAAGCAAATCTTGGAGGGTTCCAAAGATATTCTTGGAGGAAAGCCAGAAGATACTCTGAAGGAATTCTTGTAGGAACTGTGGAAGAATTCCGGCAGAGCTCTGGAGGATTTCCCAAAGGAAGTCTGGAGGAACTCCTAAGGAATTGCTGGAGGTACTCTGAACATATTCTTGAAGGAATGCCCGAGGCAACTCTGAAGGAATTCCTGGAGGAGCTCTGGATGAATTTCTGAAAAAATGCGGAAGAAACTTCAGAAGAATTGCTGGAGGAATTGCGGAGGAATTCGTGGAGAAAATCAGGGAAATATCATGGTGGGACTCTGGGGGAGTTCCTCAAAGAACAACGGAAAAATTCCAAAAGCAACTATTAAGGAAATTTATAGGTATTACCGTTGGAGCTCTGGAGGAATTTAGGAGGAAATGCTGGATGAAAACCAGAAGTATTGCTGCAAGAACTTTGGAGGAATTTCTGAAGCAACTCAGGAGGAATTACCGGTGAAGCTCCGAAAGAATTCCAGGAGGAGCTCTGAAGGAGTTCCCGGAGGAATTTTGAAGGAATTCCTGGAAGAACTCTGTACAAAATCCTAGAGAAACTCCTGAGGAATTCCTGGAAGATCTCTGGAGCAATTCTTGGAGGAGCTCCGGAGGCGTTTCTGGAAGAATTTTGGAGATTGCTTGAGGAACTTTGGAGAGTATTCGAAGGATATTCGAAGGAATTCCCGATGGAACTCCGGACAAACTTTCCAGGAATTACTGGATAAAACCACTTGAGGAACTCATGAGGAATTTCTGGAAGACCTCTGTAAGAATTCCTGGTATCAATCTAGAAGCAGTTCCGAGGCATCTAGAGGAATTTACCGAGGAAATCAGGAAGAATTTCTGGATTTCTTTAAGAAAAATCCTGGAGGAACTCCGGAGGAATTACACGACGAACTCTGGAAGAATTATCGGAGGAAGTCTAGAAGAAATTGCCAAAAAACTCTTGAGAATTGTCGGTAGAATTGTCGGAGGAACTCCAAGGAAATTCCCGGTGAGCTCAGAAGGAATTCCTGGTAAAAATTCTGAAAGAATTCGTGAAGCAACTCTGGAGGAATTTCTAGAGGAACTCCAAATGAATTCCTGAAGAGACTCTGAAGAAATTCATAGAGAGATTTCCGAAAGAACTCTGGAGAAAATCTCCCGATGATTGTTTGGAAATAATCACCGGTGAAATTTCTAGAGGGAATCTCCGGATGCTGGAGCAAATGCCCAGAGGAATTCTATGGGGAAAACCTGGAGAAATTTCTGGAGCAATTCTCCGTAAGAATTCCTGAAGGGTATCCCGGAGAAATTACTGTAAGAAACCCCTGCAGAAATTTCTGGAGGAAATTTGTGGAGGAAATCCGGATGAAAATCCCATGAGAAATTCTTGGAGGAAAATCCCGGAGAAATTTCTGGTGGAAATCTCTAGAGAAATCCCTGAAGGATATCTCCGGATGAATTCGGTGAAATTCTAAGAGGGAATCCCGAAAATATTTTGTAAGAAATCGTCGAATTCCTGGTGGAAATCCCATGAAAAATCCAGAAGGGAATTTTTGAAGGCATTTAAGGAGAAATTATTGGTTGATACCTTAAGAGAATCCCCAGAGAATATCCAAAAGGGAATCCCGTAGGAAATGCTGTTATAAATTCCCGCATACATTTTTGGAGGAAATCCACGAAGTAATTTCTGGTGGAAATCCTATGTAAAATTTTTGGAGGAATTTCCCGGAGGAATTTCTGGGGAAAATTTTGGTGGAAATCTTAAGAGACATTTCTGGGAGAAGTACTGGAGCGAAATCAGGTGGAATTCCTGGAGAAATTCCCTGAAGTAAAGCCTTGGAAGAATTTCTGGACGAAATCGCAAGAGGAATTTTTGGAAGATATGTTCGGAAGAATTTCTGAAGAAAATCCCCGGAGAAATTTCTGGTTGAAATCCCCGAATAAATTCTTGAAAAAATCCCCGTAGGAGTTTCTGGAGAAAATTCCTGGAGGAATTTCATATTGAAATCCCCGGAGGAATTCTTGGACGAAGTCCCTGCAGAAATTCCTGATGCAAATCACGAGTGAAATTCCTGGGTTCCTGGAATTCCCAGGATGAAATCATCAGAGATTTCTTGTAATGTTGTATCCGGAGGAAATCTCCGGAAAAATACCTGATTGAAATCCCCGGAGGAATTTCTATTTCTAGAGAATTACCTAGAGAGAAATTCATAGAGAAAATCATCCGATGAGTTTTTGGGGTATGTCCCCGGAGGAATCCCCGGAGGAAATTCTTGGAGGAATTTCTGGAGAAAATGCCCGGAAAAATTCATGGAGGAATTCTTGGAGAAACTTCTGAAAGAAATCTTCGCAGATTCTGATGCGAATGGAAGAAATCTCAAGATAAATTCTCTGAAAAAGTCTCTGGAGTAATTTCTGGAGAGAATCCTCGGAGGAATTTCTTAATTAATTTTTAGACAAAATCTCCAGAGTAATTGCTCGACAAAATCCTCTAAGGAATCGCTATTGGAAATCTCCTCATGGGAGATATCTCAGGACGATTTCTTGGAAGAAATCACCGGACGAATTTCTGGAGAAAATCCACGGAGAAAGGCCTGGAGCAAATTTCCGGAGGAATTCCTGGACGACATTCTGTGGATAAATTTCTGATGCAAATCCTCAAAGATACTCCTGGTGGAATTCTCTAATTCTCCCGGATGAATTCTCTAAATAAATACCCGAAAGAATTTCTGGATAAAATGTGTGAAGGAATTTAATAATGGAAGGAATTCCTTAACGAAATCCCCGGAGAAATTCCTGCTGCAAATCGACAGAAAAAATCTCGGAGGAAAACACTGGATGAATTCTTTGAAAAAAATCGCTGAAGGGGGAATGCAATGCATGAAATCCCGGAGAAATTCCTGAAGTAATTCCACGGAGGTATTCCTGGTTGAAATCCTAAAATGATTTTCTGGAGGAAATTCTAAGAGGAATTTTCTGGAGGAAATCCACGGAGAAATGTCTGAAGATAATACATACACGAAAGGATTCCTACAGCAAATCCCCGGACGAATGTCTGAAAGAAATTCCCAGAGGAAATCCAGGAGGAATTCTAGCTTGGCTGTTTTAGGGAGAAAAACTCGAACAGGTAAACAAACATGTGTTAAACCAAAAATGGACGAGACGGTTGGCCTGTTCCAACAAATAGACCAGAACACTGGTATGAAATTAAATTGGAACATCATTTGCATCACCGGTGAAATTTTTATCATGGTCCAAACATTTGGACCAAACCAGTGATTTAGTGAAGTTGTCTTTATATTGCGGTTGTTAAGGAAATTTTTCCGTTTACGATAGCCGCAAAGTTTTACCGCAGGCTTGGAAATCATTCTATCATTAAATCTAGTAACTCAATCAAAGCGTGCTTGTAGCGCATCACGGCATAAAAAATAACAAGGCAGGCTCTTTACTGATGTCAATATCAAGTTTGATTGTAAACACTACTACTACTAGATCATTTTTTTGGCAAATTTGTTCGAGGTGGATACGAATGACGTCGTCAAGTAGCTGTCAGTTTTCGGAATATATCACCTTCTTAATATAGTACACCGTGGTAGCGGATAATACTTTGGAAGACATCAATGAACAATACTCGTACTGTTGGTATCCAAGGTATCATTCAAGCCTACTGATGACAAACCACACAAAACAGTGATGTGATAGCTACGGTAGCTTTTTGGTCAGCCGTAAAGCCTGATTTGCTGCTGAAAAGTAATTTCTTGGCCTATCTTGATGCATGGGGAATTCCTGCAAGGAATCGATCGCTTTTTCTGATCACCGTGTCCCAGATCGCAGTACACAGTTGAAAAGAAATGTCAGTTCAAACGGGAGTCGATGTAAAGAATCGGCAAGAAATTTCTTTAGCGATTCCTTTTCAGCAGCAAATCAAGCGTTAAACATAATGTTTTATTTAAAATTGCAATAACTTCAGTGACTAATTCTATATGCCATGTCATTAAAACAAATTTTCTGCAACCAGAGCTTTAACTGATCTGACTTTAAAAATAATAATGTTTCCGTTCGTTTTTGGCAATATGAAATTTTCGGACGTGTTGGCAAATCGAACAGCTACTGTAGAGTATGCAAGCAATGTCAATAAAGGGGTGATTCAAAAATTATGGCAAGTTAGCTAAAACAGATGGATACATAGTTCGAAACTATATGTCTTATTGAGGGGAAATTTAAAAATTTGGATAAGCTCGCGGAAATAACGCGCAGTGGGCTATCTCCGCACAGAACAAAAATCACATAGTGTGCGTTGAAAGCTGATTGAAATAAAAAACATCAATCAATCACTACTTTTCACATCGTTGGTTTACTTTTCATGTCCTAGGAGAAAACTTGAAAATTGACCTTTCTAATTGATTCCAATGCTCCTAGACACGTATCCCTCCATGGGGATGCTAATTGTAATCGCGAAGACGAAGACAGTATAAAGGATTGATAAGGGAATACGGAATCAAATTGTGGCTCACATTTTTACTCATCGAACCCCGATGTTCAAATCTCATTTCTATCTGCGTGGTTCGATTGCGTATCCAATTGAAAACATTGAAGACTAGCGTAGACAAATTTAAACTAGCAGAATTGCACCCCACAGCGGAGTTCTCAGAACTTAGATGTTCGTGATTAATTTAATATATTTTTGTTCGGTGATTGGACGTGTAGGTACTTGTAATAATGCTTCATGTGTTCATACTTCATGTCATACAAAATTTTGTGATTTAACCACTGTCGTAGAGGTGATCTTTAAATTTGTTCCTGATTGTCACGCCAATCAAAACAATCACACCCAACGACGAGCAAGGCTAACTTGGATGTTTATCCTGGAAAATTTAGCAGCCTGAGGGTTTCAATTTTCCAGGAATCAAAATTTTTCTTGCAACGCGTAATAACTCCCAGGTGTTAATATTCCCATCAAAACTTCACTGCTAAGAATCTGTTAGATCATAGTAAGCGACGATTTAAATCTGAATAATAAACCTCATTACTTAGTTGCCCTCTAACTTGACTAGACGTCTCTATCAGGTTATGAGCCCGGCCATGTTTCCATAGCAACGGAAATTGTTATCGGCCGAAAGTATTTTTTTTTCTCGAAGCCACTGAAGAACAGAAGCGATGCCACGGATCCGGCGTTCCGTGGAGAATATGGATCCTCTAGGAAACCAGGTTGCAGGATACGAAGATGGGAATCAACATGTGCAGATGGTGAGTGAACCGAAAATCGCAAGCAGCAGCATTTCGCTTCCGGCAGTGCCTAAACTAAAAGGACGGGAGAACTATGTCACGTCACGATGCGTATGGTGATGATCCGCGAGGGCACCTGGCGTGTCGATCACCCGGAGGGTTATCAAGTGGTTCCGGATTTGTCAGACAAGGCGCTGGCAACCATATGCCTCAGCATTGAGCCGTATAACTATAGCCTCGTCCAGCGGTCCAAGACATCAAATGAAGCGTGGAACAGCTTGAAAACAGCGTTTCAAGATTGTGGACGGTCCAGGAAGATAAGTTTGCTGCGGAAATTGACCAGGCTGGAGTTGGAGGATTGCTCGTCAGTCGAGGAGTACGTTGATGAGATCATGTCGACGAGCCACAAGCTGGAAGAAATCGGTTTCGTGTTGGAAGATGAATGGCTGTCTTTGATCCTGCTCATAGTCATGATCCTGACTACCGAAGCAGTACGAGCCAATGATCGCTCACAGCGGACATGGTGAAATCAAAAATTTTGCAGGACGCACAGTGGGACGAAACTGAAAATTGACGGTCAAAACCTCTTAGAGGCGTTTTAGCCCATAAGTGTCTTCGGGACATTGTTTTGAATTAGCATCCCGAGTCATAATAAAAAAAAATTTTTAAATTAGATTGAATAGGACACCCGAACAAAAAATATTTTATTGAAAAAATTTTTTTTTGGGCGATCATTACTTCAGCAAAGTTTTAGTTCTTTTTATTTTCAACAATTTTGCTGGACATACTTGATATTTTTGACTTCGTTTTCACGGTTAAATTTTTAAATTTAATCTATTTTACCATAAATATCAGTTTTTTTGACCATTTCTTTGCTCAATGTGCAATTTACGAACATAACATGTTCTACAACATTTTTTATATTACAAAAATACATAAATTTGCCGAATATACCAAAGCTGTGAAATCATCATATTTAAAGATATAATGAAATTAGGTTTAAATTTATATAATTTTCGACCATTTTCCTAAGCAAGTTTCTTCTGATTCGGCACTTTTCGGCAGCCATACTTTGATGCCTTATCATATCAGTTAAGGCCCCATGGCAACAGAATGATCGGGTCTCACAGGGCTTATTGATTTCAACCATTTTTTTGACAAGCATGGAATTTTATTTTGATACCAGTGCAATCAATAAACTTGGGATATTCTATTATTTTTTATATCACAAATCTTAACATCTATGTCGAAGACATCTGTATAAACTGACAAGCTATCGAAAAACAACGTTTATTAAAATAAATACTATTTTTGAGAATTTGCTAGGTAGGTTTCTCATATACCAGCAATTTCGGACACAAGTTCACTTCGGCCGGTACAACAAATTGGTTGAAAATGGTAATGGTTGCAAAATGAGAGGAATTGTGTTCAACAGGCGAAATTATGTTTAACTCTCAATTTTTATTTGTTTTTTTTATCATAAAATACATATGATCGGTATTCTGACAGACTGGACCAGATGATATTTTGGTGTCATAGAGATATGTTGGTAACATGATCGATTTTGATTTTTCTGATGGTATTTTGATGCAGACGTATAATGCAAATATTTTGATATTTCGAATGCCTGAATCAATAAAAAACCACTTGGTCATTTTGAATGCCTAGAACCATTAAAAGAAAACACTTGGTTCAGTCTGTTTGAACACCGACAATATTATTATTTGTTCTTAAATTTCTAACGCATTGTGACCTAAGCCAAATTATCGTGGACAACTACGATGTAAAATTGAGCAGTTTTAGTGTGATAAAGGTGATTTCTAATATGTTATTTTATGATATAATTAATACAGAGTATTGCACTGTGAGTATACAAAAGGTCAAAAAACTATTTAGGATCAAAATTCCAAGCTCGACAAAAAATTATTGAAATCAATAAGCCCTGTGAGACCCGATCATTCTGTTGCCATGGGGCCTTAACTGATATAATAAGGCATCAAAGTATACTAAATATGGCTGCCGAAAAGTGCCGATTCAGAAGAAACTTGCTTAGAAAAATGGTCGAAAATTATATAAATTTTGACCTAATTTCATTATATCTTTGAATGTGATGATTTCACAGCTTTGGTATATTCGGCAAATTTGTGTATTTTTGTAATATAAAAAATGTTGTAGAACATGTTATGTTCGTAAATTGCACATTGGGCATAGAAATGGTCAAAAAACTAATATTTTTGGTAAAATAGGTTAAATTTAAAAATTTAACCGTGAAAACGAAGTCAAAAATATCAAGTATGTTCAGCAAAATTGTTGAAAATAAAATGAACTAAAACTTTGCTGAAGTAATGATCGCCCAAAAAAAAATTTTCAAAAAAATATTTTTTGTTCGGGTGTCCTATTCAATCTAATTTAAAAATTATTTTTTATTATTACTCGGGATGCTAATTCAAAACAATGTCCCGAAGGTTTTTATGGGCTAAAACGCCTCTAAGAGGTTTTGACCGTCAATTTTCAGTTTCGTCCCACTGTGGGACGTTTCCATGGATACCGATTGCAAGTCAAGTGGTGCTGTCGGTGCGCTGGCCACTCGTCCGAAGAAGATCCAGAAGAAGAAGGATAAGTCCAGCGTGAAATGCTTCAGGTGCGACAAGCTCGGGCACTACGCGTCCGAATGTCAAGCGAAGCCGAAGTCGAAGCCCGAAAAAGGATTCCACGGAAAGCAAACGGCGTTGTTGGCGTGCAAGAAACCGAAGCTCGAAGGGGAAGACTGGATTCTGGACTCTGGAGCAGGTCGGCACATGTGTTCGACTGAGCGGGCGCTGATTGACAAGAGAGAAGTCACGGAGAGCATTTTTGTAGCGAATGCCACCGAAGTTCCCGTTCCGGCCGTCGGCAGGGTCAAACTTGATGCTGATGCTGAAGGTGTAGCACTTTAGATATTGCTGATGTTCTGTATGTTCCAGACCTGGCGGTCAACTTGCTTTCGGTGAGCCGTATATGCAACAAAGGGTTCCGTGTAAGCTTTTCGAAGGACTCTTGCGAGGTTAGCAGCGAATCCACCGATGAAACCATCGCAACTGGTACAGTGGAGGACGGTTTGTACAAGCTGAAGCAATACGACCGACCAAAGGCGTGCGTTGAAAAACCTGGAGAGAACCTTGAGCTGTGGCACAGACGATACGGACATCTCAACTTGGACAGCGTGAAGCGTCTGCCGTCAATGCTGACTGGTATCGACGTCCGTGGGAAGGATATCCCCGCATGTGGCTGGTGTGCTGAAGGTAAGCACCACAAACTTCCATTCAAGGCAACGGGCAACCGGTCGAGTGAGCTGCTGTATCTGGTTCATTCGGACCTATGCGGACCGATGGAGAAGCCATCGATAGGAGGAAGCAAATATTTCGTCACGTTCATTGACGATGCCAGCCGTATGACGTACGTGTATTTTCTCAAGTCCAAAGGAGAAGTTTTTGACGCATTTGTGGAGTTCAAGACGTACGTCGAGAAGCAGACTGATAGGTCCATCAAACGCTTCCAGACCGACAACGGAACCGAATATGTCGGTAATAAGTTTGAACAGTTCCTGAAGGCAAGCGGCATCCGTCATGAGACATCTGTGGCCTACAATCCGCAGTAGAACGGGCTAGCAGAGCGGATGAATCGGACGATTGTAGAGCGTGCCAGATGCATGTTGTTCGATTCTGGTCTAGACAAGCGATTTTGGGCTGAAGCGGCGTCCACGGCTGTGTATTTGATCAACCGATCGCTGACATAAGGCAAACAAGTCACACCGATTGAAGAATTCACCGGACGGAAGCCAGATGTTTCAAACCTGCGGGTGTTCGGATCGAGTGCGATGGCCTATGTCCCGAAAGTGAATCGGAAGAAATGGGATCCGAAATCCAGGCCGTGTATTCTAGTTGGCTACGCCGACTGTTCCAAAGGCTACAGATTATACGACCCGGCGACCAAACAAGTGTTCGTCAACCGCGACGTGGTTATCCTGAGTGAAGATGTGGAGCGTGAAGATGACGAAATGATTGATGATCTGGATCCGACAACAGTGCCATCCCCGGTGGCCATCTTCGAAGAGAATGAAGAAGTTCCCGTTCCAGTTGTAGTGCAGCAACCCACTGCGCTCCCTCCGCAATTAACTCGGAACGTTTCACAACCTACCACGAGGCGTAGCGCGAGGGAGCGCAAGGTACCAGGCAAATATTCTGAATTCAAGGTGACGCACTTTCAGAGAATCGTCCAGACCTAGCGTGGTCGTCCATCACTGCGCTCCCGTCACACGAAAAGGAAGAAGATGTTGGGCCGCAACACGATTCTGGGCACAGTGACTGGGTGCGCCCAGTCGGAGGCAAGTGGAATAATAATTCGATCTGCAGTGGTATGCTTTCGTCGTCATCTTCCACAGATTTCTGGAGAGCCGGACACCTTCCAACAGGCGTTGGACCGACCAGACCGTAGCTGCTGAATCGAAGCTATGCAGTCCGAGCATCGATCGTTGTGCGACAACGACACGTGGTCCCTCGTCGATCTACCGGCAGGTCGGAAAGCACTCAAGAGCAAGTGGGTGTACAAACTGAAGACCAGTGCGGATGGCTCCATCCAGCGGCATAAGGCTCGACTCGTGATAAAGGGATACTCACAAGTCAAAGGCGTGGACTACGATGCGACCTACTCTCCCGTCGTACGGTATGCGACCGTGCGGTACCTCTTGGCGATGGCAGCCAAGTACGATCTCCTGGTGTATCAAATGGATGCGGTGACTGCATTCCTGCAGGGCGAGCTGCAGGAAGTGGAGATTTATATGGAGCAGCCGGAGGGATTCCGGGACGCACGAGCTCCGAAGAAGGTATGCCGTCTCAAGAAGGCATTGTATGGCTTGAAGCAGGCCAGTCGCGTCTGGAATCAGAAGCTCGATCAAAAACTCAAGGCGATTGGATTCCAGAGATCGCAGTATGACTCGTGCGTTTATTACCGATTCGAAGATGGGAAGGCGATCATCATAACGGTTTACGTTGACGATTTCCTGCTGTTTTCCAACAATCAAGCGCTGGTGGACGAGGTGAAACAGCAGCTGTGCTCCGAATCTGGTGGACGTCAATCAGAAGCTGACCAAAGCGATGAAGCCGGCATCGGCGGAAGAAAGAGAAAAGATGAGCAGTATTCCGTTCAAGGAGCTAGTTAATGGTTTGCAATTCGTTGCCCAATGCTCTCGGCCGGATATCAGCTACGCGGTGAGTGTTGTCAGCAGCTTTAGTAGCGACCCGGGATCAGCACACTGGACGGCAGCAAAGCGAATTCTTCGATATTTGAAGGGGACGAAGGATCACAAGCTAGTGTACCGTGCTGACCCAGGACAGGATTTCCAAGGCTACAGCGATGCGGATTGGGCGAATGATGTCGGTGCAGTTTCGTGGAGCTCGAAGAGGCAGTCCACCGTTGCACTGTCCACTACCGAAGCTGAATACATGGCACTTTCTTCGGCCACCCAGGAAGCGGCATGGTGGAGAGGATTCCGTCAAGAACTCCATGGTGCGGAAATGCCAGTGCCGATCAAATGCGATAACAAGAGCGCCATCAACCTGGCGGAGAAGGACGTGGGCTACTCTTCAAGGAGCAAGCACATAGATATAAGACACCATTATGTACGGGAACAACTAGCATCTAGGGCCATTTACTTGAACCATGTATCATCGAATCTTCAGGCAGCAGATATTTTTACCAAACCGATACCAAACACAAAGCTGTTTGAAGATAGAAAAATGTTAAGTATTCATTAAATTGCCGCTTAAGGGGGGATGTTAGATCATAGTAAGCGACAATATAAATTTGAATAATAAACCTCATTACTTAGTTGCCCTCTAACTTGACTAGACGTCTCTATCAGAATCTGATATGATATATAGAATATCTGATAAACTCAGAACTGCAGCAATTTTTTTTTAAAGAAAACTATTAACAGTCTGATTTGAAACGTCTCATCACATCGTCTTGTCCGCCGCTCAAGGATGCAGATTGAAGTGCGCTGAACTTTACCGATCGTCAATTTGCGCTCACGACGACGAGGATGTTCTACACGCGGCCGGTTTGTTTGTCGGATATTTTCCTCACCGTCAGCCGGCTCTTTGGTTCGGTCTAAATGCCTACCATCCTATGGCTAGAAAAAGTCACCCAATTGCACCACATTTTGTTTTTCGTTCATTAAATTGCATTCTCAATGTTGCTGATGTTATTGCTGCACCCACGAAACGTGACGCGCATCAGCAGACGGAAAATTTTCGATGTCGCGCATTCTTCTCGATGTGAAGATGCTGCGCGAGAGTGAGCGGAGCTGGAGAGCGAAAACATCGCATGCCCTTTCGCGCGCGCGCTCTCTTTGAACAAAAATCATCGCTAGGTATTCCTCTCTCGTGTGAGGCGCGACCGACACCATCCAAGGTGGCGTTTGTTTTGGGATGTGCATCAGCAGCATCTTCACGGCAGACCACGTGAAGCTCAGAAGAAGCCGTTGCTGCACGGCTGACTGGATTAGCTGGTGGACGAAAAGCGAGGATTGGAGACACCGAAAAACGAAACGATTTTCTCGCAGCGCTTCTTGGAGGCCACGATCCGCTGCAGATCAGTCTGGTAACGACATCCGACGCGAGTGGACGCGACAAACTATCCCGGGAGTGTTAAGTGACGATTCGAGCTTGAATAAGCGCTTAAAAGCCCTTTGGTTGAATTTTTCTGGTGGTACCCCTTGTGAGAAGACCTTTCGTATTCAGTGGTTTTTAAGTGGTGTTTGGAATCCGGCACTGGAAGTTTCGTTGGGACCCAACTACGTACGGTTTGGAAGCCTTGTGACTAGAGTGTGACCGTGTTAACTGCAGTGCTCTTGAAGGGTACAGCAAGAAGCTAATTGAAAACAAAAGTGAACAATTTGGAAGAGCACGATCCGGGTTTCGTTCCGACACGGTGTAATTACCTGGCTGGGAAAAGTGTCTCGTGATGCTGTGGGTGAGTGATTTTATTATATGGTTGATTATAGCGAAATATATTTTTACCCGTATCTCGTTGTTGGGAACAATTTCAATAAGACGAGCGATGGGTTGTTTAAGTGACTGAAACGATCATTCAAGCGACGAACTTTTATTAAGGGACCCAATTAACATAGTGCTCCTTGGAAAACTGGAACTGAGTGTATACATCAAGGCGCGGAAATACCTCAATTGACCGGAGGGAAAATTTATATGATTGTGCATGAGAAGACTGAGACGATCCGACTCTGCCTGGTTAGGCTCATCAAAGTGCTGTGAAATATTTCGGCGGGTCACGGTTTGTCCATCCAGCAAAAAATTGTACGATGCTGATAAAGGATGCATTCTGGCCAAACAAATCGATTCTGCAATTGGAGTAATACGCGATCTTCAACTCAATTACGATGTAATAACAAAGGAAAAGCATGACCTCGGGAAACGTTGTTCGTATATGGAGAATGCAGTCAGCAAACTGGAACATGACGAGCAAGTTTTTTCATCGAAAAATAACGTCGTGTTCTGCGGAGTTCATTGGTGGCGAAAACAGCACTGATGTTGTTCAAGCAATTATAACCTGTTTGACCTACAGTTAGTGACAAATATCAGTAACCAGTAACCAAATCCGTTTTTCCATACAAAATTCCCATGGTTGGTGGTCTGTATCTCCACTTCTGGTGGTCTGCATTGTGTGTAATGTTAAGGACCAACTACAGTAAACCTGGAATTTAATCTGCAGCGTATTCATTTCATTGCTGTCATTTTTCAAGAAGTTTAAGATGATTTTTCGTAAATGATAGGAGGTTACCAAAAGTTTTTGACATAACTTCAAAACAGTAGATTATGAATGTTCGGTTCTGTAAAAAAAATTCACTTTTAGCAATTACTCGAGTTTGCCGAACACACCAACAACCCAGAACCTATTGTTTTGAAATTTAATTTTAAAAAAATCTCTTGATAACTTACTTTTGTTTTTGAACAATTCTTTGAAACTTTTCGAAAAATGACAGCAATAAAATGAATGTGCTGCAGACAACATTTCAGGTTGTTTTTAGTTTGTCATTAAAATTGCAGCCGATTCAGACCGCCAGAAGTTGAGATATGGAGCAAGAGTATTTTGAATGGATACACAGAAAAAAAAAACCGTTGCCGGATGCATGCACAAAAAGTCATGAATTCATAAAGTTTTATGTTTCATGACGTCATGACTACTTATCATGAAACCATGTCTTCTAATCAAGTATTTGTGTGCTGAGGGCGTTACTGTCAATTTTTTCATCGTAATCTAAGCGTATTTTTAAATCGGTGGTGTTTTCGAGTGAAATTAAAAAAAAAATTGTTTCTGAAAAAGGTAAAACTGGAGACCACGCTCTTCGGAACTATGGCATTCTTGGCAGTATTAATCTACCAGAGCTGTTAGATGTTCCATAATATACTTCCAAGCTTTCATCCTGACTATGCAGTCCCGGCAATGATTGACGTTAAGCAAAGATTTTGCTTGATAAACTCGTCGGCGATTTTGACTGTGCGCTTGTGAAACGTCCCCCCACATCTCACAATGTTCGTTCATGTTTTATTTCAAAACTACCGGTACAAAAACAGGAACGATTTCGAGCTTCATGCTATTTGTTTACCTATGACAAATACAAACTGGAATCTTGTCTATACTTTCATGAATTTCATTCATGGTTCCAGCATACATACTTCATGATTTAAATTGCCACTTTCCTTCGTCAGAAAATGAAAACGTAACGTACAGATGGCGTTACGGTAAAATGATTCATGATTGCATAACTTTTGGTCGGAATGTATTTTCATAAAATAAAAATACATGTTCCTCCCGAAATCATGACTCTTTTTCCTTGTTTAGAGTATACCATTTTCCCCCGTGTGAACAGTATTTTGTTACTATCTTTTGTAGCATTTCACGACATTCTGGACAGTCGATAGCATTCCGTTATTCTGGTTCTATGCAATTTTATTACAGCTCTGTATTAGCTATATGATATTCAATGCATTTTGCGAAGGCCTTCAACAATTTTGAAACGATCTGTAAACTATGCCACTCGTTACACCAAAACCATATCACAATGGCTTTGCTGGATTTGTGCTAGTATTTAAGTATCTAACCG
Organism: Aedes aegypti; assembly: GCF_002204515.2. Taxonomy (NCBI): domain Eukaryota; kingdom Metazoa; phylum Arthropoda; class Insecta; order Diptera; family Culicidae; genus Aedes; species Aedes aegypti. The sequence continues at coordinate 25,956,810 of NC_035107.1, forward strand.
AATTGCTATGTGAGCAGCCGTAAACCGTGTCTTAGCTATCTTCACTTGAAACTAAATGCTTCCAGTCGATGTTTCTGTATTGCTATTTTTTTAATTACATTAAATCAGAACAAACCGGTTAAAACTTGGACTAATTTCTAAAATTAAGGCTTAAATATGATACAGCCGTTATATAAGCGGAAAAATATGTCAAATTAGTAACTAGAATATGTTCTATCGAGTTATTTAATAAAACCAAAAGTATAAAAATGGTGTTATATCAGTAGGGTATTTACCATGGCTATTTTGTCCTCAATTGGTTGTCTCAAATTGATTTTGATAACGTTCAATAGAATGAAATGGCCTTTTTGAACTTAGTGTACACACCAAAATAATATTAAATTTACACGTAACGTAGTTTTAAACACAAAAATAAAATAGATTCACACGTCACATATTATTATCTCCAATAATGTGACTCTACATTGTAATATATTATTCAATAACAAATCATACAAACAAGCTATTAAAACAGCATTCCCAGATAACCAGATATCGTATATCCATATATATTTTGCATCGCATTAAAATGAAAATTAAGTCAAAATTGTATATCCAATCACCTAAAGTTGATCTAACGATATTTAAACTCAAACTAATGAAAACATACGATTGTATAACGATTGAATACGTTGGAGTGGATTAAAAATCTCAGAATGTTCGCATGGAGTCATAAATTGATCGTATAATAGTCTAAACATAATTAGCATTTTTAAAAACTGAAGATCGTATTAGGATGAAAAAAACATTCTTAATATGATTGATACAACATCGCATTACGTTCTGCTCGAAGTATGAAAAATTTAGCTCATCCGGAGTGACAGAAACATGAAACAGTTGTTGAATTCGTTTTAAATAGAGTTAAGTGGGGCAAAAGTTCGAGTGGGGTAAGAGTTTCTTTTAAAGATTTCTAGCTCAATTCAAAACAAATCTTATAAATGTCATGGTAGTCCAAATGCTATTCAAGTAAGAGACTTTCAATCCAAATATCATAAAAATCGATTGAGATTTGGAAAAGTTATGGCTATTTGTTGTTTTTTGACATGAATATTGTAATTTTTGGTCAAACTTTCGTTGCATGGAACCAATTGAAGATAAAATCTTTTTCAATATTTTATGCAAGGGCGTTTCTAGGCCTATCATAAGGTTGCTTTGAGGTGTATTAGTTTTTGAATAAATGCTTGAAAACAATTTTTGGCCCTTAGTGGGGTAAAAGTTCGAATCAGCGGGGCAAAAGTTCGACTCATGTATAAAATCATGGAAAAATTAGCGAATTGCCTAAAATCCACACATTATCTTCAAATTTCGTTAAATTTGTCTGATCGTGTGAAAACTGTCACCAAAATTTTACATTTCCACTTAGTTTTGCGAAAAACTGCTATTTTTGAGTATATTACAATCAACCCGGTGTTGGGCAATTTTATGATGAAAATTTAGTGTGTATTTTTCGTCAAACTTAAGTTTACGGCTGGTGTAAAGTATGCCTGTCATAAAAGGATCGACATTTTGTGTTTTAGCCAGCGAACTTTTGCCCCACACTAGATTCGAACTCTTGCCCCACCGGTGGGGCAAAAGTTCGTTTAAGACAATCAATTTTGAAACTATTATAACTAAAAATGGGTAAATATGTTGACACATGTTTGTTCAGCAAAATTATAGCCAATATGTTGAAGGTTCACTGTATGGTATTTGTTTTGTTTTAACTGCTATTGTTTTCCTGGAAACTTTGATTATACCACTAAGGTCGAACTTTTGCCCCACCTTACTCTATTAGTCAATATGCTCAATATAATTTCAAAAAATTAGCTAAAGAAACTAAAGAAAAGTGGTACTTACAGTCGCTTACTTAAAAAGCACCGAGATCGTTATAAGCTCTATTAGCAAAACAATAGTTTTGCAAACGAAAACAATGATGCAAAAAATGGACTCGGAGCCGTACCAAATTATACTGCTGATGATGATTTGCAACAAAATGTTATTCCAATTGAGTATAACGTAAAAGGTAACCTACTGCTTATTATTCTTATAGTCATATTAACGCCCATAGCAGATGAACGAAATATCGTTTCAGATATCCGGAAGTGGTCATGTGAATATCATATTTCACAACTAGCGTTGAAATCACTGTTAAATCTTCTCGGCGTTAGAACTTCCAAAGGACCCTCGTACCATCATGGCAACTCCAAGAAATTTGATTATATGTCCAATGGGTGAAAACGGACAATACTGGCACCATGGGTTTGAGAACAGCTTAAGAAGAATATTCTGTGATATCAACAATTCAGTAGGGGAAATCAGGGTAAAACCGACACTGTGGGTAAGATCGACACCCTTTGATTTTTCATGTTTTGAGCAGATTTTCATACAGTTTCCATCACGCTCTATCTTAACTTGTGAAATGTTGTGTTTCGAATGACATTACAACTTACGCTACCAATAAACTGCCAAAATAAACAACAAAATCATATTGAATAACATAGAAGCAACAGCAGTTGCAATATTTGGCTGTTATTCTTTAACTATTTCGCATGTGAAATTTTTTAAATGTCATTATTTGTTCTGCGTCTACATCATCATTTACTATTATTACGTTGATATAACATGAAGGAGAAATTATTTTTTGGTTTTACGACAGCTGAAAACGCTATTGAAAAATAAATGTCCACTCGGGGTAAGATCGACACTTACATTTGGGGTAAAATCGACACCTTTCTTTGCTTCATAACCTAATTTCAGGGAATCTTTCTAATCGGAGGACTATCTCTGTAGTTTATGTGAGTCTTTATTTTTGAATTCCAGTGAAGTTCATGGACGGCGAACTTGTTAACATGTAAAATATGACACTATGTAACTTGTTACAAGCTATCATTAAGTATTAAAAAAACATTTTTATGTTATCACGTTTCAACTTACTTGATGAAGCTTGAAGAAAAATTTCTCATTTAAAATTGAAGGATTAACAGAATTTGAAACATTTTCACATAAATTAATCTTATTATTTATTTACAAACCATGAGGTTCGACCAGTAGCGCAACCAGGATTTGGCTCTAGGGGGGGTTTTGTGAAGCTGAAGATTATGTGGTTTTGGTAAAATAAAACGGGTGTAAAAACTTTCGGGCTGAATAATTTAAAATTAGGCTGATACAAATATTAATTTTCTTTTATGTCACCCCCCCCCCCTTCAAAAATCCGAAAATTTTGAAGGGGAGAAAAAAAAAGATTCATCAATTTTTTGGCATCAGTTGGGATTTTTTTAATTTTAGAAGTAAAACACAGGTAAAATAAAGGTCCAGAGGACGATTGAAAAAAGTTGAACAACTATCGTTCAAAATAAAAACTCAAAAAAATAACTTTTTTTCTATTTTTATTTTTTTGTTCCTTATTTATTTTTATCCCCCCCCCCCTCGTACCTTTCAAGTGGTCTCGGACATAAAAGAAAATTAATATTTGTATCAGCCTTATTGCGAGATTACCATAAGAAAAAAATAACACCAAATGCAAACTTAAGCTTTTCTCTTCCATTCTGGGCATACATTTTTATATAAATTTACAACTCTACACAGAAAAAAATATTTAATTTTCAATGTGATGTAAACTGAAGTTTACTGTAAAAATAAATCAAATTCGTGTGTTGTTACAGCATCATGTAAATTTAAATGAATATACATTCAATTTTCAGCTAAAAATGGTTGAATATTACATGATCGTGTAAATTTAGAGTGAATTCGATTGAAATATAATGGATTGGTCGTTTATATTTAGGTTTATTTTGATGCTCCAAATATGTGCATGAAAATAAACTTAATTTTACAACATGTTTTTAGCTGTGTATTCAAAGGAAATCTTTTGTACCTGGTGAAGTTTTCCAAAATGCGTATTACATATCGCGTAGTTTGTTCGAAAGTTTATCCAAGCTACATATGGATGCGCACACATACACTGTAAAGGATCAACCTCTGGCAACCAGGCCTGTATGAATACCCAATACTGTATGCATACTTTTATAACGACTTGGCTGTATTTTGCTAATGTCAAATGTGTTTACTTTGTTCTTTTATTACCAACCGCGAATTACAAGATTATGTTATCTCCCGAAGTAATATTTGGATTTTTAATCGAGTTTCTCCGTCCATCCGAAATCCCATTTTATACACACTTTTCAACTATCAGAATCTTTCAAGTACAAGTCGCAGTAATAAGCATTGCGACTGTCATTAGCAGTTTGTCGAGGGCAAATCAGCATTGTAGATATTGAAGCATTTCCATATTGTAGACGAATTTTCAGCTTAGCAATGGAATCACCATCTTCCATAATCTTTCCTAGGGTTTTTATTTGTAATCATATACTTAAAACTAAAGAATTGCTTCTCCGGAAATTCACGTGCTATCTGGAGATCTTGAAATTTGCCAAATGCTGAGCTAACTAAAAGATTTTTCAAAGCATCGAATTTTGCATCAAACAACTTTTTGAACGGTATAGATATACAAACATATTTGCATGTTTGTTTGATACAAACTTCTCTTCGAAAATCTGTGGCTAATTTATCAGAAAAAGCTAGTAAACTACGTTTTTAACTCCTCCAAAAGTCTTCAAATTAGAGATCCACAACTCAAAACAACATAATTGTCAATACAACTTACTGGTCCAGTGTTTGTGGACTTTGGTATTGAGTTTCAAAAATATATTTAAAATTTATTATAAAAAAAATCTGCTCTGGGGGGGGGTTTGACCCCCAAAACCCCCCCTTGGTTGCGCCACTGGGTTCGACAGTTTTTATTATCTTAAAATAATTACACTTTTCTGTTTTGTAAAAATAAAACAGTATTTATTTTCACAACCAATCATTCGCTAGAACTTTATCTACGTAAACATTACATGAACACATAAATAATATCCATGTGTACTCACCCTAACATTATAATCTTAGCATGGAACATTTGAAAATTTCACATTTATTTAGTGGATCTTTGGCCTCTCCTCAATAATTTACGTAATATGTGTATGATCCTTTAGAGGAAGGGTTCATATATGTCGAAAGTCATGTTTAAAGCATTCTTTCGAATATGAAATGTGATGGTGATGTTTACAACGTATAAATTTTACTCAAAGTGCATGTGTCGGTTTTACCCCAACAGGGTGTCGATCTTACCCGCACTCTCAATTGTCTCACCTAAAAATGATGCAATATCAATTTGATTTAAATCACTATATCACCTTAATATATCATCCAGCGATTGCAAGGATTGATAGATTTATAACCAATATGTGATTCTACAACAATTTTGGGTTCGTTTAACAAGCTAAAGTACATAAATTTTATCAATAAGCTTAGGGTGTCGGTTTTACCCCGAATTCCCCTATGTGTGTCCATCAACGTAAACATCGATGGTTTACCCATCTACAAGAGCACAACGAAGAATTTCTGGCCAATCTTATGTAATATCCACGAGTACCCTTACATCCAACCGTTCGTTGTCGGAATTTACTACGGTAATGGAAAACCAAACGATGTGAATGAATTTATGAGTCCGTTTATCGATGAACTTCTCCCATTGTTAAAATCAGGAATTGTTATTAATGGACACACACTTTCGATTATAGGGTAACGGTCGTATTTTGGACCCCCTAAGGAAGTGATTTTACATTTTTGTCCCAATTAATTAATTGCACAGCGTAACCAAGTCAAAAAACATATCAAAATGTAGAGAAAAACTTCCTCTACGAGATAAAAATGCCCATACGGTCATGTAAGATTCAAAAGACGTCGAAAATAATTGAATTGTGATACACTGTTTTTCATTATTTTGGACACACCAATACATTTTGGACCCTCGAAGTATATATTTTGGACCCCCGGCATTTTTTTATCGTTTGGCGACAAAGTCCACGGCACTGGTTGTATAATATGCTTGCCCATAGTCTAATCAATCGATGGACAATGGAAAAGCGAAGAAATTCTACGCTTTTAGTTCAGAAATTAGAAAAAAGTTTTTGTTTACATTTGAAAAATTTCTGACGTCTTCAATTTCTGTCTGTAACGTGTTGTAACGGTTGCATGGATGAACCGATTTAATTAAATTAATTTCAGATAAAATAAACACATTTTCCATGGTGCAAGTGCTGAATAGTCCTATCTTTCCAAATGGCATGCGGATTGATAAAATTACCAATCGATTTGATTAGCGATATAATTGTAGGAGATTCTCTACACTTATTAGAGTTAGGAGTGATGAAAAGACTATTGACGTCCTGGCGTACGGGTTCGATGTCCATGAAGGCTAAGTGGAGTTGTGCTCAGAAAAGAGATATATCAAAAATATTAATTGCTATAAAATTTCCTATCGAAATCCATCGTCAGATGAGATCTTTAGATTACGTAGCTCTGTGGAAAGGACTGGAGTATCGTAATTTTCTGAATTATGTCAGCATTGCTTTGCTTAAAGATTTCCTTCCCAAAAAATACTACGATCATTTTCTTCTTCTTTTCTGTGCAGTAAGAATTTGTTCTTCTGTGAAATACCAACACCTCATACCAGTAGCTAGATCATTATTATTAGATTTTATAGAGGATTTTAAGTGTTTATATGCCATAGATTACATAACCAGCAATATCCATAACCTTTGTCACATAGCCGACGAAGTTGAACAGTTTGGGCCACTCAATAGCTTCTCAGCGTATCCTTTTGAAAATCATATGCATTCCTTGAAAAAGCTGATTCAAACAGGGCATAATCCACTAGCTCAGATTGCAGCTCGTATAACAGAAGCAGAAATACCTAATAACTCGCATAATTCGAAATATTCACGTTCGCAGCATCAATCCAACACATCGATCCAAAGAAAGGGTAACAGAATTATAATTGTATTCTCTAATTTCACGCTCAGCACTGATTTCAGTGACAAGTGGTTTCTAACCAAGGAATTTGAAATTGTAGGTGTTACTGGAGCTGTTCAGAAAGAAATAGGATTGTTTATAGAAGGCCATAGAGTGATAACCAAGAAAGACTACTTTCCAAAGCCATTTAGATCATCGCTTCTTCATATCTATATTTCTAAGCTTAGCCCAGAAAATATTTCGAAGAAGCGAAGTTTTATTTAAAGCGACAATCTATTTTGTAAACTGGTACCACAAATCAGGGAAGACGGGGTGGTTTTCATACCTCTTATCCATACAATTCAATAACATAAATTTATGATTCCGTTTGTAATTAATTATTAACGCAGTTCTTTTTTTAATTTACTGTTTTTTATTCACTTTCTTTCAAATGCTCATTTCAACCGCAGCCATTACTGAAAAAACTATTAATCTAACCGTATGATACGCCTCTTATGTTCTATTTTACTTATACGATTTAAAAAAAATAGATGTCGTGAAGAAATACTAATCAAAAGTATTATAAATCGAGAGAAAAATAAAAAAATATTGCGAAAATGATGTAAAAACATTTACTTCTATGACCTGAAACAGTCACAGACAGACATCGTTGAGCCACTAATCCTTATTGCTGGTCTCTGATCTCTGATCTTATACTAGCACTAATATTAAAAAGAAATCAAATCATTCGTCGCCACTACAACTTTCGTTCTCAAGGCCTCCTTCATTTGATTCGTCATCATCCCCTCCACTGTCTTCATCTGAACTGTAATCTTCCATGCTCTCTGACTGATCTGTTTCTGTCGTTTCATCGGGTTGTTTGCGATGAGTAGTTTCATCGGGTTGTTCGGCTGGAATCGATTCTTCGTTGATTACTGCTTTGGTGCCTCGTCACTTCCTGCATGCCGACCTTCGAAGCTTACGATTTGTGGATCGAGATTTGCTGTATCTGAAGAGACGGTTTCGACAGAACATCTCAAGCTTATTTGCAGTATACGATGGATCACCAATTTGTACTATGCTGCAAAGTAGCTGTGTTACGTTACCAAACTCGCGGAATCCTTGTTTGGCTTTATTGCCCCGGCTTATACCACTCCAAGTCATTTTTGTCCAGAAGTCCCGAGTAAAAAGGCAGTCGACTATGGTGTAGCAAGCGTTGTCTCCTTTATCGTTGTACGCGTTGGGAATGATAATCTTGAAAAAATATTCCCGCTAAAAGAAAACATTTAATATGTTTTTAATTATTTATTAACCTCGTACAGAGAAAATAACTTACATATTTTTGACACAGTTCTTTACTGTTCAGCTCAATATTCCAATTTTTCAGCTCTTCTTCAGTATTTATACGGGCATGTCTTTCCACTGAGTCACGAGCTGGAAGTTCAACGGAATCCTCCCTCCTCTGAATCTCTGACAAGGCAGCAAAGCGGGCACATTTTTCAACCACTTTTTCAACTGTCGCTTCGATGAACTCCTTCAAGTCTGCCTTCATTTGTTCGTAGCTCATCGCGCCTGTATTTTTGGTGAAATCAAATGTAAGTATGACGCAGATGAGGCAGCACCCTCTCAGATTTGAATGAAACTTTCTGGATGTGTAGAGCATGACTAAGTAATGTATTATACATTTTCATACATACGCTACTCCCGCATCTTATCGTGGGGGAGATGTGATTGAAAATTGTTTTACGTAATTAACCCGTATAGGCCTGAGTGAAAGCAAAAATATTAAAACCCTCACCACTCAGCGAATACTTAACGGATTCAAATAATTTTTTGTCCGTATACTGGCCCACATATCTAGATCCTAAAAGTGGCCAAGGGATCTCGGGAATGTTCCTGTGGTCGTAGATATTTTGGTGGGTCACTGGGTCAAGTCGGGTAAAAAAGGGTTATTTTCTGGGACTTGTCTTTATTTATTTGCAATAGCAGGCTTTTTAATTTGCATAAATCATTAAGATCTGATATTCAACATTATAAATGAAGAGGTAAGCACCGTTTAGAATGTACTGGATGTGGCCATTAGGGCTTAATGCCTAAAAGAACCGGCTATAGATTTGTTGGATACTAAACCGTTTCAATTCTCTTACAGTAGAGATTATACATAATAATTTACTGAAATACGTTCCCACGAGCTTGACTTTCATGTTTAGATACAAATTGGCAACTTTGTCGTAAATTTGAGGCATCCTGGAGACCCAAAATGGTTATTTCAAGGGTCAAACAAATGCAGGGCACAAGGTTACCCAATTCAATCGTATCTCAAAAAGTTAACGCTGATGCGTTTTTCTTAAAATTCTTTGATATAGTGGCCACATTATAGCCGATTCAGGAAATTATCTGTAACTTGAAATTTGCCTACTTTCAGGGGCACAGAAGTACAGCACCCTTTTCAGCCGACCTGACCCAGTAACCCATCTGAATAAATCCAGACACATGAACATTCCCCAAATCCTTTGGCCTCTTTTAGAAACTAGATATGTGTGCCAGTATACTGACAAAAAATAATTTAAATCCGTTAAGTATTCGCTGAGCGGTGAGAGTTTTAGTATTTTTTCTTTCACTCAGGCCTATACGGGTTAACGTACAGCGCCACACATATTTCAAATTGAGCATCACAAAATCGGCATAACATACCTACAATTTGAAGACTGGCCATTGGATCGGTGTCAATAGTTGGTGTGAAATACATTATTTCATCTTGATTCACATAAACCTGCTAGGAATCAATTTGAATCGATTGTGTTGGAGACATTCCCACTAAATAGAAATTGTTTACAATAAATTTTCAAATCGTTGAATATTTCGAGAAAATTACCTGTCAACATTTTGGTGCTTGTAGCTATTTGGTCCGTTGGAGCTAGGTTGTATGATACCGAAGGACATTCGAGGCTTGACAATACAACATCAGCTTCAGAATGTTGATCGTGAATCGGTGGCGTAAGTTGCGTGGTCACACCAGAATGTACCAATTGTTCAGAGCCCACATGCATAAATTCAGCTGCAGCTGTCGATGTACAAGGTGCATTTGATCTCGAAAAAGTAGCATCCGGTTGCACGAGCACAGTGGGATTCAATCGCAATGAATCGGTTTGATGTTTCAGGGTACGCGAAGCTTTTGTGTGTACCGGAGATGTTCGCAACAGTTCAGTGGGATGGGTAGGATGGACATTCTCGTCATAAAAGTTGTCGATCGGACCAAGCGTTACAGGCTTCGGGTTGGATTCATGATGCTCTGCCGCTGGCTTTGCATTTGTCTCCGAAAGAATCTTTCTTTTGGTTCGGACGCATTCTGGAATTAAGATCCGTTTTTAGTTTATAACGACTGCTAACTTGTCCGTAGTAGCAAACTTACCTTGAACCATTGAATTGTAGTCTTTAGAGCTGGCCATTGGTGCTTTGGCCGGTTTGAGACGTTTTCGCTTGTTGTCAACATCAGACACTTCCCGTTTTGAGAGCTCTTCTGCCGCATCTTCTGCCATTTGAAGATTTTTAAACTTTTTAAAAACAATCACGGGAATTTTCCTTGTAGGGCCATCATAATCCTGGCCAGTGACACGCAAGGCTTCGATCTTACTGTTCGAGAGCTTAGGCCATAACAAGGAATTCTTCCTGACCCATGTTGACGGAACAGCGATCACTTTGAATTTGTTCTTTTCGATTAGTTGGACAACTGAATACATCTAAAATGAAATGAAAGGGATCAATTTGGTGTTTAGGAAGATTCAATATTAATGCTTACCATTTTGCGATAACTTTAACAAATTTCCAAAACTCGCACAACAAAACCATGAGAACTGTACAGAATCAACTTCGTTTGTTTATTTCCATCGCTCATCACAGCAGTGCGGCCAGTATAATATGTTGATATAAATCATAAAAGTTTTGAAAAGTTTTGCCAATTCATTTATTTTTTGATCTTTTAGATATTAAATGAAAATAATTAATTGATAAGTATGTGAACTTTACTGTCGGCCTTTATCTGGCAAAAAATTCAATAAATTATCGAATACATGAAAAACATTATTGCATAAGTTCTTACAAATCAGCAACACTGTTTTCAACGCAACACATATGTCATTACACTGTTTATATGGAATCTCATTTTGTCGTAGGGATGCCCGAGACTAATCGCTTTAATGCTAAACGAGTATTTCGTTTAGAAAAACGATTTGAAAGTTGGTTGCTGTATACTTAGTAACGATTGCATTGTGAGTGTGTTGAATGTTGGACTATATTAAGTGCGTTTGAAATCGTAAAGGTGTTGTTATGGTCTATTTTTAGAACCAGTAGTGCTGCTGCGCTGTTGTTTCTATACTTAGAGTTAAATTCCAGATGAAACTATCTCTTAGTTCGGAGTTGTGAGGTTTCAAATCCAGGTTTCAACTGTAAAAAAAAAACAAAAACCTTCTGCACTACAAATTATCATCTATGTAATCAATCCTTCTGAATAGAATCATAAATCACTTTGTACGCTAAAAGTATTTACTTTTAATTTTTATTTCTGCTTAATCATGTACCTCGTATATGATACCGCAGAGATGACACGCAGAACCATTGTGCTTGCAAAACCATCAACGCAAAGCATCGTAATTCATGTATTGTAGAACATCACTTTAAATCATATATACTGTGAAATTCAATCAATGTTACTGCCAATTTTTTCATAACATACGCATATCGCCTCCAATTTGGTGTGCATAAGGGCTTTTCATGCATTGTATACGATTCTGATATGCTGCATATAGATTCGCATATCGTTATATATACGGACCAAATTGTTTACTGGGTTGCAAACAAAACCCTAAATATTGAACGCAAACCGAACAAAGAATGTTGCAAGCGAACCCACTCGCTTTGCATGATTTTACGCTTAAAGATCAATTATAAATAATGCACATGGAATGACCAAGCCGTCGATCCATCTACGTGCATTATTTTTTACAGAATTTCCAGCGTATAATCGTGTAAACTGAGCGTTCTTGTTTGCAATTTTACGTTCAAGATGCAAGAATGCATACAATATTGACAAATGTTGAATGCAGTATCATGAAATGTTTCGGTTTCAGACAGTTTACATTATTTATCGTTGAATATTCAGTTATATCGCGTTTTACATTATTTTCATAAACAATGGCGTGGGAGGTGGGTAGGACAGGTAAGACATGTACTACGCACAAAAAATACCTGGGTAGGATAGTCAAAGGATTGTCCTACCAACGATTCAAAAAAGACCAGCAGAAAGCTTGAAAAACAAATTAAACTATTTATCATCAAATGCATATACATGCAAATTCGATCAACGTACTTATTCATATGGAAGACACTAAAAGAATTTCCATGGTATTCTCATGCACAGTAAAGCGTGACGTGGTTTGTGCATAACCCCCAAAAGTTCTGGCTCGTGAGACGAACGATTGAGCATATCTATAGTAAAAATCCTGGGAAACTAACCGTAATAATTGCTACTAGAAACTTGTTTTACCGTTACAAAAACAAATGGAGCAAAGCTCTATGGCATTTCTGAATTAACCAATGGATGGTTTCTTATAAATATCTAAGGCCAATTCTGTATCTGTTCTGGGAAAAATTGCCGGAACTATTCCTAGAAGGGACCTTCCTTAGCCGAGTGGTTAGAGTCCACGGCTACAAAACAAAGCCATGCGGAAGGTGACTGGGTTCGATTCCCGATCGGTCCACGATCTTTTCGCAATGAGCAATTCTCGCTGAAACCAGGCCGCCATCGGCACCCATCGTTAGAATTCCAATTTTATGTCACTGATCGCTAGTTTTCGAAAAAACTTAAGGGTGGTCCTTTCTGTTTTCTCAAATTGGTGGACCCCTCGTACGCCAGCTAGCTGAACAGTTTGCGAAAAAGCCCATTTTTTTATAAATCTTGGGTATTTCTTCACGGGATATGTCTCATATTTCGCTTGGAACACATAGCAAACTTAGTGGCATCGTATAGAGAAAGGATATAGCTTTCATTTAAACTTGAAAAAATTTTGGCGGCCAAATTCAAAATCTTGAATTTTGTTAGAAAAATCGATTTTTCAAAATTAGCACACCGCTAGTTTTGAATTCTGAGATCACCATCAGAAAGCTGAGGAAAAATTGCGTAAGATAGGCTACAAAAAGTAGGTGAGCAAAGGTATTTACACTATGATATGAACGATTTTCTAAATCATGTTATACGATTTTGACGTATATGGCGAGTGCAATCAATACAAACATCAAAAACTCAGAAACGAATAACCATCAGCTTGGAGTCTTGCACGATGTGTGGAGTCCACAATTTCGTCCTGATTATACGGTGCAATTTTATCATTATCGTCCCGCCACATCATACAAATCAACAATTAAATTAGTTATTGGGCCACATTTATGAATCTTACACATCAGCGTTGTAGCAGTTTGATTTTTTCGTAATTCGGCCAAACGGCATTCGGCCAAACGACCCGTTCAGCCAAATGGCATTCGGCAAAACGGCATTCGCCAAACAGCGTTTGGCCAAATGGCCGGACACCATATTTTTACTTCCGCCAGGAGATCTTCCAAATATTTCTACAGAGTTTTTTCTTCGAGGATATCCACAAATGTTTATTACAGAGTTTTTGAAAAAATAGCTTAAGGATTTTTTCAAGAAACCCTGTAAGAATTCCTCCATCTGTATATGTGGATTCACTCAATAATTCATCAACGTTTCCTTCCAAAAATCCAAAATTGCTTGAAGGGTTCTTCGAACAAATATATTTTTATCTAGGATTCCATCCAAGTATTACTACTGCAATTTTTTGACGTAGAAGTACGTCTCTCTTCTCTATACAGGAGTGAAATTGGAATTTCAAAACCAAGAGCGTTACGTTGGCATGAAATATTTTAAACGTTTATAACTTTTCGCTGGCTTAACGAAATTTCTTGCTTAGCATCTCAATCGAAAGCCAAGACATCAAAGCTTCATGTCGTTTACTTACTGAATCCCACATACCTGTCCAAATAGTTTAATAACTGTTTTAAAATAGAACGTTGATTTCAAGCAAATCTATAAATAGGGGTGGCTAGAGAAAATTTGACGTCATTTGCTTTTCACTCTCCGATTGGCTCGCATCACAGCAGGCGACAGATCGGCTTGCTCTGACCGGGCGTGCTTCTCAGGCACAGACATCGATAGCGAAGGACGCCCCCGTTTGTCTTGCTTCGCTCAAATCAAACTGTCGAGCGAGCGAGAGAAGATGCCGTCCGAAGATAAAGCCATCACCGCTGCCGCCGCCAAGAAGAAGAAGAGGAAGCAGTCCACAGGAGAAATTGCGGTCGAACTGTGAACACGGTCGGGCGAGTCATTCTCGCTTTGTGGTTCACCGCTTGTTTGCGTTCACCCAGCCATCGTCATCGCCGCCGCAAATTTCATCGGCCGAGGAGCTGTTGACCCACGCTTCAAGATTTCGACTCGTGATAAAATCAGCATTGGTGGTCAAGAAGCAATCCCGTTAGGAGCAAATACCAGAAGCCCCTTGAGTTTTGCTGGTCTGAGCAGTGTTATTTATCCGTAACAACATCGAAGCTAACAAAGTCATCGGTTCTTTTCAGAGCCATCAAATTTGTGGAAAAGAGTTAAAAGAGAAATATTTCCGACTTTATTTATAATTTCTAGTATTCCTAAAAAAGTGAAATTGATCACGGCCTCATACAAAATTTCATTTGTCGTGAATAATTTATGACTCAACCATTTGAGATTGTACTCGCGGACGCTGCTGCAGTGCCGCCGGGGTGAGTGCTCAACATTTCACAACGATTGCAAAATTGAGTTGGCTTTTCCAACAGCGCCTTTTATGTTCCATATTTTATGGGAACACTTTGATTAGGAAAATTATCCCATGTGACAAAATTGCGACATATTTAGAATGCTTTTGAAAAGACATTCTCATTGAACAATTGTAATAATTTTGGCACCCATGGATCAGAAATTTACCGTCATAATAAAGAAAACTATTAATTATCAATAGCTCGTATTGAATATTTAGGGAATGCCAATCATTCCAACAATTCATGTTCGACCAATTTCTCACGTATTAGTATTCTCCGCAATTTTCAAATAATTCCAAGCAAAACACATTATTGGCACATACCCATTTCCCAGATTGGTCGATCAGAAAGCGAAGAGCACAAAAGGGAGGAGCATCATCTGCTATTCCAAGGTTATAAAACATGCTGCCTTCGTTGGATTCAGTTTCATTCCTTTTACGCTTTCGAGCTGGTAAGAGCTCTTGCTTAGCGAGAAGTACCTCGCTGCTAGAAGCCTGCTGAGCTGTTAATCCAGAACCTGGTTTGTGAAATCGCTCAAGATTTCAAGATTGAGCTACGTTTCCAGATTTCAACTAAATCCCTGTGTACGCTACTCTGTTGCTGTTGTGTACCCATGAAATATTAAGCTTGTTTGTCGAATAAACAGAGAACTTATTCACATCTTCTTCTTTTTCTTCTTCTTGGCATTAACGTCCTCACTGGGACAGAGCCTGCTTCTCAGCTTAGTGTTCTTATGACACTTCCACAGTTATTAACTGAGAGCTTTCTTTGCCAAAGTTTCCATTTTTGCATTCGTATATCGTGTGGCAGGTACGATTATACTCTATGCCCAGGGAAGTCAAGAAAATTTCCACTACGAAAAGATCCTGGACCGACCCGGAATCGAACCCAGACACCTTCAGCATGGCTTTGCTTTGTAGCCGCGGACTCTAACCACTCGGCTAAGGAAGGCCCCAACTTATTCGCATGCATTTGCAACTTTTTCGATATTCCATACAAAATGACCAACTTTGGAAAGTTAGATCTCAGTTATTTATGGAAATATTTTCGAATGAAACATTCACAGAACATCAGATGTAACTTGAATTTTAACATATATATTTGAAAATTTTTCCAATCACAAGTTTATAAGTAATAACGGTTTGACTAAACTGTAATTTTCGACGAAAAATTCAAAATTTTTTATCTTAAAATCTGATAGCCTTACACAAAAACTGTCTTCAACAAACTTATTCATCTCGTCAAAATCTACAACTTTTCTGAAGATTCCATGAAGCTATTCCTTCAATATGTTTAGTTATGTCAATCATAAAAAATCTTCAAAAAATTCTTTTTAGTCAAACCGTTATTGCTTTTCAACGTGTGATTGGAAAAATCACTCAAAAACATATGGTAAAATTAAAGTTATGTCTGATATTCTGTTAAAATTTCATTCAAATCAGTCCATAAATAACTGAGATATAGTTTATCAAAGTTGATCATTTTGCATGAAAAATCAAAAGAGTTTTTATTTCTCAGCGAAGAATCACACCATCAACGAAAATAGCGCGAAAGCAATAACCAATCGCGTGCGAGTAGCGAACGAAGTGACGAAACAACCAAGCGAGAGCCCCACCACTCGCCATCGGTGAACGGAGCTCGAGCAAATAAAACCACTGGTTGTTCTGTTCCCAGCTCATTCACAAATCGAACGGCATAACGAACGGATCAAGCAGCGGAGCAGCAAAGAAGAGCGCGTGAAAGCCACAGCAGTGTGCGAGTAGCGAACGGAACCAGAGAGCAACGAAGCGAAAGCAACAACTGAAAAACATTCAGTGGACGGATTAGTAGTCAGCGCCAACCGGCGACCTGTTGGAAAGTAACGCCAGCAAAATATACACCATCTGCCTCTCCTTACCATTCATATTCTTGTACTTGATGAATTCAATGAAATGGTTTGGTTTGGCGATGGAGCAAAGAGTTATTAAGGATGATTTTACTTAACAAAGAGTTGTTGATAAATATTTCAATCAATAAGAGTTGTTTTGAAAAAGTTCACTTTTATCAGAAATTTCTGCTTTACCAAAGAGTTGTTAATGAAATTCCAGCAGCAAAGGGTCGAGTTTCTCCCCACGAATATTTCCAGCCAGGACCAGTCATGGAGGACAATCCATCCCGAGCATCACGGCCCCCGCTTCTAAAATTCTCGAATACGGAAATTGGAAAATTAATACATTATGCTCATCTTGTACATCCCTTGCCAAGACATCAATTTCATATAGCCTATTTCTCATATTAACGCAATAGACTAACATGTAGAAAAATTTCAGATCAATAGTTGCTTATTACAATTGGTCAGGAAACAGTTTATTGAACAGTATTTAAAATCTGTCGCAATTTTAATACATTTTCCAATTTAATACTCGAGAATTTAGGAAGTGTTCCCCCATTATATGATAAATCAACGATGCTGTTAGAAATATTGCTGTTTGCGTTTGACGTGCAAATCCAGTCTAACTGAACTTCACGACATAAAAATTAACAAGGCAGGCTCTTCACTGATGTAAATATCAAGTTTGATTGTAAACATCTGACGTCACTCCTATCGTACCATATACCTTCCGGACCACTAGATCATTTTTTTCGTAAATTTGTTCGAGGTAGATAGGAATGACGTCGTCAAGTAGCTGTCAGTTTTCGGAATATATCACCTTCTTAAATATAGTACACCGTGACTGAACTTCAAATGCGGTAACACCAAGTAACCAAAGGATTCTTAGCAACCATGATGCATATCACCGCCAACCTAGCAAAGAAAATCAAATTTTGACTTCGCCTTCCTTGTTGAAAATCTTACTGCATTTGGTGTTCCCGCATTTGGTATTTGCATTTCAAATGCACACAACAATACCATACAATGCTGAGTAGCATGATGTTATTACGGTCCGACGGCGCTGCAGTGGTAAATTCTCAAATTCATATAATTATGTGGGGTAAATTATGTGAACCAAATTATAGTATACCGCGATATTTAGATCATTATAGATAAATCAGTAAATATCATCCAATAAACCCTTTTGTGAACGTATGTTGGCCCAGAAAAGAGCCGATTGAGCTTGGATGCTGTGACCACGAGTTTACTACGAGGCAAAATCTAGAAGCGCGGATCGGTCAACCTAGAAATCTTGAGCGATTTCACAGACCAGATGCTGGATTGGCAGCTTGAAGAATGATAGCTCAGCAGATTTCTAGCAGCAAGGTATTTCTCGCTGAGTAAGTTCGGAGGAGCTCTTACCAGCTCGAAAGCGGAATTAGAATGAAACTGAATCCGACGAAGGAAGCATGTTTTATAACCTCAGAATAGCAGATGATGCTCCTCCCTTTTGTGCTCTTCGCTTTCTGATCGACCAATCTGGGAAATGGGTATGTGCCAATAATGTGTTGGGCTTAGAATTACTTGAAAATTGCGGAGAATGCTAATGCGTGAGAAATTGGTCGAACATGAATTGCTGGAAGGGTTGACATTAACTAAATATTCAATACGAGATAATGATAATTAATAGTTTTCTTTATTATGACGGTAAATTTCTGATCCATGGGTGCCAAAATTATTATAATTGTTCAATGAGAATGTCTTTTCAAAAGCATTCTTAATATGTCGCAATTTTGTTACATGTGATAATTTTGCTAATCAAAGTGTTCCCACAAAATATGGAACATCAAAGACGCTGTTGGAAAAGCCAACTCAATTTTACAATTGTTGTGGAATGTTGAGCACTCACCCCGATGGCACTGCAGCAGCGTCCGCGATTACAGTCTCAAATTGTTGAGTCATAAATTATTCATGACAAATGAAATTTTGTATGAAGCTGTGAAATTGATTTAGGAATATAAGAAGTCATATATAAAGTCGGAAATATTTCTCTTTTAACTCTTTTCTACTAATTTGATGACCCTGAAAAGGGCCGATAGCTTTGTTAGCTTTGATGCTCTTACAGATAAATAACACTGCGGGATGTTATCAGTTGATTGCCATGGTCAAACGGGGAATCCTCAACTCAAATGTATAAATTTGAGCAAGTTATTTGCTTATACGACGAACCGAAAGTTTCGTGACGTGGATGGCGCACAACAGTAACAGGTAGTGGATCACCGGGCTTAAGTCAAAATCTGATGATGGCGGCGATGACGATGGCTGGGTGAACGCAAACAAGCGGTGAACCCGGTGAACCACAAAGCGAGAATGACTTGCCCGACCGTGTTCACAGTTCGACCGCAAATTTTCCTGTGGACTGCTTCTTCTTCTTCTTCTTCTTCTTGGCGGCGGCAGCGGTGATAACTTTGGCTTCGGACGGCATCTTCTCTCGCTCGCTCGACAGTTTGATTTGAGCGAAGCAAGACAAACGGGGAGGTCCCTCGCTATCGATGCCTGTGCCTGAGAAGCACTCCCGGTCAGAGCAAGACGATCTGTTGCCTGCTGAGATGCTTTCGAAGCGGAGAATTAAAAGCAAATGACGTCAAATTTTCTCTAGCACCCCTATTTATAAATTTGCTTGAAATCAACGTTCTCTTTTAAAACAGTTATTAAACTATTTGGACAGTTATGTGGGATTCAGTAAGTAAACGACATGACCCTTTGATGTCTTGTCTTTCAATTGATGTGCCATTCAAGGAATTTCGTTAAACCAGCAAACAGTTATAAGAGTTCAAAATATTTCATGCCAACGTAAGGCTCTTGGTTTTGAAATTCCAATAGACCATTTCCGTCAGACCTTACCCCCTATTTTTATATTTTTCTTAGTAAGACGATTATTTTTAATGATTATTGACGCTTTCAGATCTAATTTATATGCACTCCTGATTTTATTGTAAATTTTTGAAAATTCGAGAATTTACCACATTTTGAGTAGTGCGGCACAGTTGTTTCAACCCTGTGGGTAAACAAAGTGGAGATTTTCCCACAACTTTCAAAACCCCTGCGCTGAGTGTTTGTAGATATGACGAAATGTCAATGTCAAATCAAGCACACCAGACGACACGACAAAATGGAGAAATCTGAGGTCCGATGGGCAAGCCTCGTTGTAAATGAAGCCCGTCCTTTACTATTGTACTTATAACAAAAACTTTTACCGGAAGACGACTGCTAATAGACCGTTTTAAGCTTAGCAAGTGATGGAATTCTCCTTGGAAGCATTTCTGCAACGCTGCAGAACGTTTTCTACAAGAGGGGCATATTGGCCGGTTTGTTTTGAAACGTCAAGAATTGGACCGTTTGCAGATAACGTCTTGTACTCGCTTTAGAAGCTACCTGGCAAGAGAAAGTTGCATGCAAAGCATGATTAACTAAGTAAATAACACTTTGACACCAAAAACTGTATAAGTAATGGATTTGCCACTGCGATAGAGCAGTTTTTCCTTAGGGGGGCCTATACCTGTTTACCCTACCGTTTGATATCTGCTGCTTATGTCGTCAAGCTGTTCCGGAACCATATGACCAATGGATTATACATACTTCCCCATTTTACCACTCTCGTAGGTCTCCCCGAAAAATCTGCAAACGGTCCAATTCTTGACATTTCAAAACAAACCGGCCAATATGCCCCTCTTGTAGAAAACGTTCCGCAGCGTTGCAGAAATGCTTCCAAGGAGAATTCCATCACTTGCTAAGCTTTAAACGGTCTATTAGCAGTCGTCTTCCGGTAAAAGTTTTTGTTATAAGTACAATAGTAAAGGATGGGCTTCATTTACAACGAAGCTTGCCCATCGGACCTCAGATTTCTCTCAGATTTCTCCATTTTGTCGTGTCGTCTCGTGTGCTTGATTTGACATTGACATTTCGTCATATCTACAAACACTCAGCGCAGGGGTTTTGAAAGTTGTGGGAAAATCTCCACTTTGTTTACCCACAGGGTTGAAACAACTGTGCCGCACTACTCAAAATGTGGTAAATTCTCGAATTTTCAAAAATTTACAATAAAATCAGGAGTGCATATAAATTAGATCTGAAAGCGTCAATAATCATTAAAAATAATCGTCTTTCGAAGAAAAATATAAAAATAGGGGGTAAAGTCTGACGGAAATGGTCTATTTCACTCCTGTATAGAGAATTTTTATTTTACTTTCAAACTGTGCGGCATAATCAAATGCAAACGCATTCAGTTCCCGATGGTTAGTGCCTGTGCTTTAACTGTTCATAAGTCGCAAGGTGGAACTTTCCCCGAGGTCGTGTACGACTATGACAAAAGCCAGGATCAGCAATTGGTATATGTTGGTTTGTCGCGGGTTACTTCACTGCAAGGACTATTTTTGACAAACTCTACCAATTCTTCCCAGTTCCATCACGCCAAAGGCAGAAATTCCAAGAGTTGACTTGAGGAATGAGCTGCAGCGCTTAGGCAATCATCGATTAGTGACGCTTTGAGACGTGAAATACTGGATCATATTGGCCCAGCCTGCATATTGATGAGTATCAATGTACAGAGCCTAAATGCTCATGCAATGGATATTGCTACAGACCAAAGCACTGGACCGATTCTATCGATTCTCACGATCGAAGCACCCTAGCTATCAAACATCTAATCTACTGGGGGAGTTTGGCGAACTACAGCTGGAGCCAGAAACCGATCACCCAACGAAGCAACACAAGGAAGCAACGACCAAACAAACAAATTCAATCATCTGGCATTATTCCTGGAACACCAAAATGAGTCCAAAAAGAGTTAACTTCTGAAAACTTCATCCGATCAATAACAACACAAAACTAGTACACTTACAAATTCATACACATGACAAATCAAATTATTAGTCATCGTAGTTCTACGTCAACCCCGCGGTAATGTAATAGACATTACCCACCCCAATTTTTTTTTTTCAAAATTTCTTAAAAAGTTTCTCAGACAATTTATTAGGGCAAACTTCAAAACTTACACAATTTTTATCAGAGGTTACTTAAGGATTTTCTTTAGAGATACCTCTCGGATTTATTCTTCAGATACATTTCCCTGGCCTTTCCCTGGAGACATCCCTGGACGAATTCCTACAAAACAAAAAATTACATTAGAAAATCTCAAATAATTTCTGGAGGAATTCCTGTAGAAATATTAAAAGGAATCTCTGGAGCAATTGCTGAATTTATGTTTAGAGAAATGTCTAGTAGAAATCTTATATGAATCCTGAGAGACAATTTAGAGACAATTTATAGACAATCCCAAGAAATTTGTAGAAAAGTTATTGATTGTATTTATGAAGACTTTTTGACCGGGAATCTTGAAGGATGTCCCAGGGAAATCGATAGTTAAATCGCTGGACAACATTTTGGAGGAGTTAAAACTTTCTTGAAATTTTTCTGAAAGAATTCAGACAATTTCTGAAATATTCTTTGAAGAAATTTTATTTCTGTCGTTTTCCTTGGGAGTCCAAAAACAAGCTAGTCTGCTGAGAATTATATATTTTTTGATGTGCGGAAAAATCACCTGAAAATGTCGTTAGAACGCATGGAAACAGTAGAACTTCTTCAACTTAACGCAAAACCGACTAAAATGTCACTTACACTTCTTCGCGAATCACTCCCTTAAAAATATTAACTTTCAATTTCCAGTCTACGATTCCACAGGATTAAAAATTTCTTAGCTTCATTGTGCATAAAATATTTAACAACTACCGAAAAGCTAAACATTACATATAATTTGCAATTGGATTAGATGGACAAATTGATGTAACGATTTGCGAAAAAGTTACACGTCTTCTCAGTGAGAATCGAACTCACTACTCCCCGATTCGATTCTCACTGAGAAGACGTGTAACTTTTTCGCAAATCGTTACATCAATTTGTCAATCTAATCCAATTGCAAATTATATGAAATGTTTAGCTTTTCGGTAGTTGTTAAACTTCCACTCGGCTGGTTGGCCGTAAACCACGATTCATAATTAAAAACAAGTATAAAATATTTGCCAAAAGGCTTTGAACGTGGACGCGCCTCCGATCATAAAAGTTTTGGTGCCTTATAAATTTGAGAATCTTTTGCTGTGTAGAAACACTGCATTCGCTGAGTTTTCCATCGAGTTATGGTTACGTGTCGCAAATGCATCTTATAATTTATATTCAGAATTTTTGGCCCAAATAGTCTAAACGGTAAACGCTTTTCCATGGCATAGAGTATCATCACGCTTACCATGCGATTTACAAACGCAAAATTCTGAAATGGATGCATTGCTATTGCTGAGTATGAAATATTTTCAAAAGACTAACATTTCTTAGTGGTTTTCGGGTAGACTTTTTAAATCATTTGTATTTCACTACAGAGGAGTCACTTTCGGGAAAGAAGTTTATTTTTATACCAACAATTACCATTATTGTTACAGAGGACATAGTTACACAAAAATGCCCTCCATCAATAACTCCCACCTTTCCTAAATTCACAAACCTTGGCAACTTACCCAACAGTAATAATCTCGCAACAAAAGTCAACCTCCTCTTCTCGCCTCGGTCGACAATTGTTCAACCCATCACTTTGCTGCAATTGAATGCACCAATTTCGCTGCAGAGAAAAAAAAACATAAAATCCGCTGCAACCCTTTGCCTTTGCGGTTTCGGTCTCACTCCAAATCTGGGCAAATTCAAAAATCAATCAAATTTTGCATCCACCACTGGCTGGCGTTCGTTACCGTTACCATTTGGATGGCGCAGTGCATCGTTTGTTCGGTGTGCACCATCTCAGCCCCCCAATGTGCATAACGATCGATTCGATCTTTGCCCTTATTGGAGGGAACTGCTTCCAACGGTATTTGCATTCAGCTGTGCTACCAGTACTTCGACGTAACCTGCTGCCAAAGATGGGTACCATTGCAGCTGCTGGGCTCCGATGGGAAACTCACAATTCGCTGAATTTCGATTTTGCATTTCCAATTTGGATTAATTATAACGATTGAATGCAGCACCATCACCGCCACCACCAGTAGTACCATTTCCTCCAACCGTCAGACAGAGTCCGTAGAGTCAATCCGACAGAGATGTCGAGTAAGTTTTCTCTCACTTTACAATCATAAACTTGTCTGCCGACCAATGGAGACATTTTCGCGCCCTAATTTATGCACTCAGTTCCAATTTTTCAAAGAGCACTATATTAGTTGGTAGGTTCATTAATGGAGGTTCGTCGCTTGAATGATCGTTGCAGTCACTGGAACAACCCATCGCACGTCGTATTGAAATCGTTCCCAACAACGAGAGACGGGGAAAAATAACATAGTGAAGTCACTCGGTCGTTGGGTAGAATGCACCCGTTAAGAAAGATTTGCCGAAATGAAGACCAAACTGCACGTACAGTATTGGACAAAACATTTACAACTTTTTAGATTTTCCATAAAAAAAATTCTCCAAGATTAACAAGTAACGTACACAGCAAAAAAAATAATTAATATTAGACTGATGCAAATTTTGAAGTTTTGCTCCCCTACACACCAAAAAAATCTTAGATTTACACGTAACGTTATTTTAGTTTCAATCATGTAAAGCCATCTCTCATGTATTATTCAATGATAAAACCTATAAACACATCTATTACACAGCAAAAAATTCTCAAATTTACATGGCACGTAATTTTTTATGATAATCATGTAAAACGAGTAGCAACTGAACATTAAACGATAAATAATGTAAACTGCCTCATTGCATTCAAGAATGCTTGCAAACTTGAGTGAAACTGAAACATTTCATGATCTTCCATCCAACATTCGCCAATGTTGCATGCTTTCTTGCATCTTGAAAGTGAAATTGCAAACGAGAATTCTCGGTTTTACATGATTCTACGCTGAATATTGTGTCAAAAATAATGCACATGGATGGATCGACGGCTTTTCATTCCATGTGCATTATTTATGATTGAATTTTCAGCGTGAAAATCATGTAAACCGTGCCGTTTTGCATGCAACATTCTTCAAGAGAAGACGTTTCGCATTCAATATTAAGGATTTTGGTAACAATGTTGTATATAATAGATGTGTTTATAGGTTTTATCATTGAATAATACATGAGAAATGGCTTTGCATGATTGAGGCTAATATTACCTTACGTGTAAATCTAAGATTTTTTTTTGTGTGTATATACAACATTGTTACCAAATTCCTTAATATTGAACGCGAAACGCCTTCTCTCAAAGAATGTTGCTTGCAAAACGGCTCGATTTACATGATTTTCCCGCTGAAAATTCAATCATAAATAATGCACATGGAATGACACGCCGTCGATCCATCCATGTGCATTATATTTGGCAGAATATTCAACGTGGAATCATGTAAACTGAGCGATCTTGTTTTCAATTTCACTTTCAAGATGCAAGAAATCATGCAACATTGGCGAATTTTCGATGCAAGATCATGAAATGTTTCAGTTTCACTCAAGTTTGCAAGCATTCCTGAATGCAATGAGGCAGTTTACATTATTTATCGTTTAATGTCAAATGATAATTCGATTCACATGACTATCATGAAAGTTTTCGTGACATGCAAATTTAAGATTTTTTTGCTGTGTATGCTTAAACGACGTTAATTATGATAAAAATCAATCTCTCGAAATTTGAAGTGATTTGGAAGAAATTTGGTTGTGCATACGCCATTCGAAGCTTATATGGAAATTACTATGGAAAAGGCGAACCTTTTGTGTTCAGTCCTCTAACGGCTCGTCATAATAAACTATGAAAAAGTGAACATACTCTTCTCATGTGAAATCTTCCCAGCTAATTGTACCCCGTTTGGCATAAAGTCGTTTGGCATAAGGTCGTTTGGCATAATGGCCGTTTGGCATAATGATTGACTTAAAATAAATATCGGCATTTTTAAGCTTTTACCGAAATCAACACCACCGAGTCCATAGCAAAAAAAAGGTAGGTTCTAAACAAGTGGTGTTCGTTCAAAGATTACCCAAGCTAAGAATTTCAAAAATTGTTGTGACATTATAGAGCATTACTAAATAAAACTCGTGACGGATCTCTACATCTCAGAACATAGAGTATCCTTGAGCTTGTTGCAATATACATATTTGAAAACAGTAAATTGGCAAGGAAAGTTTGCATTTATTCATCAAGGGAACGCTCATAGAATATTTCGTTGCAGATCAAGCTCTGTTCCAGTTTGGACGTAACACTCGATGAAAATTACTTGATAAAAGAATGAATTTTATTTGCAAAATATCAAAAGCTTTAATCCAAAGATCTATCAATGCACCTTAATGCAAAAATAGCCTTAATACGAGAGCAGATTATTTTTCGTTTAAAATGTTTCAGATTCTAACGCAAAAAAATCTTTTCACAGCATAGCTCAAATGAACAACACATCTTTAAAAGAAAATATTGGTGACAAAACTTTCCAACGGTTCAATATAAATTTTAATTTTGGAAATGTACATCAAAAACGCCGTGTATTATTGAGAGAAGGGAAAATTTGTGATTGAAATAATATTTTGCCCTAAAAAAGTATATGTTGAATATTGGCAGGTTCTAAAATATTTATCATTCTAAGAACACATCTGGCAAGAATTGATAAAACAGCAATATATAAAAATGGTTAACAATTAGCTTTACTAAATGATAAAATTTAAAACAGTATAAATATAAAGAACATCCTATTTTTAAGAGAAGGCAAAATTTACAATTAAACCAATAGAAGAATGGACGCCAAAAATTATTGCGGTAATGACTGGTTCCCCCGAAAAGTGGTGACGAGAAAGAACGAGTAACAGTCAAAAGAAGGAAGTATTATGTCATTCTCGGCTATACACATGTTGGCAAAAATGCTGAAGACGGTTAAACTCGAAAGAACCGCCAATTAAATAAAGAAGGGTGCATATTAGATGGTCAGTTAGTTCACCCCCCTGAAATGTATATAGTTACGACAATTATGGGTGCTAAAAATATTCCGGGGGAGTGGGCTAGTCGAGAAAACGGGATATTCGAGGAACTGGCGTTCGGGGAAACGACATTCGGGGAAAAGTAGCACAACCCATAAAAGTAACTGCAGTAATCGATGTCTCCTTTCGCTGATAGTTTGAGCAGATCAATGTTATCGATTGCCGACCTTTGTCAGTTGGAAACAAAAATATTTAAAAAATATAGCTCCAAAGAACAGCCTATGCATAAAAGAGGGAGAAATTTTTTGAAATTTTAAATCAACAGTTTTCATACCTATAATTATGGTAACATCATATGGTCGGGGTTCTGCTAAACCGCACTAAACGCCAATTTTTTCAAAAATGAGTTATTTACACTAGAGGATTCAGATTATCATGACCTATCTATATTTAAGATATCGAATAATTTGAACCATCCCTCGTTGAGTAAATTCAAAATTTTTCTCTAGCAGGATATGTAAAATTGTATCCAACCAGAGCGAACCATAAACCTTAGCTTGTCATTGGAGGTTATTTAGTATTCTAATTAAAGACGGCATTTTTTTCTTTAATTTTTCCTTAAATATTGCTAAGTGGCCATTCCGGACAACATACAGTAACAACACCGAAGGATTTTAGTATGTCATGTAAGTTAACGGCTTTGTAAAATACAGTATTGTTTCCGTGGTGCTGATCTAATATCATTGTAATTTTGTTCAGCCACACCGCACCAAGTACCATTTATATAAAAATCGTGTTTTTGTATGAAGAATAGGGTAATCAATATATTTTGGACCCCTATATATTTTGGACCCCCTTGGCCATTTTCCTGCAAATTTCCCAGTTTAAATCTAAAGACCAACTCAATTTGCATGCCATTTGGAAAGATAGGACTATTCCGCACTTGCATCAACCGTCTGTACAAAGAAAATGTGTTTATTTTATCTGAAATTAATTTAATTTAATCGGTGCATCCATGCAACCGTTACAACACGTTACACACATAAATTGAAGCCGTCAGAAATTTTTCAAATGTAAACAAAAACGTTTTTCAAATTTCTGAACAAAAAGCGTAGAATTTGTTCGGTTTTCCATTGTCGATCGATTGATTAGACTATGGGCAAGCATTTTATACATCCAGTGTCATGGACTTTGTCGCCAAACGATAAAAAAAATGTCGGGGGTCCAAAATATATACTTTGAGGGTCCAAAATGTATTGGTGTGTCCAAAATAATGAAAAATAGTGCTGCACAATTCAATTATTTTCGAAGTTTTTTGGATCCTACATGACCGTATGGGCGTTTTTATCTCGTAGAGGAAGTTTTTTCTCTACATTTTGACATGTCCTTTGACTTGGTTACGCTGTGCAAATAATTAATTGCGACAAAAAACTAAAATCACTTCCTTAGGGGGTCCAAAATACGACCGTTACCCTAGATATCAACATTTGCATGACGCTTACCTTCGCTTTATATATAATATGTCGATGGGTCCATGCAGAAGCCATAATGAAATAACAAGACATTTAAATTTGATGTTGTCTGAATAATTTGGAAGCACTTGTTGCGCTTTAGCTATTCAGAAAATGACGTTTTCACCTGTTTTCATCATCAAGCCTCCTAGATCAGATTGCGCACAGCTTGTTTCGAGTTATTCGCTCTCAATTCAACAGTTCTAAATGGCCGAGAGGTAGCACGCCTTATCACCACTCGAAGGACACGAGTTCGAATCCCGATTAGTATTTTTTTTCGTTGTCCCTAACAGGGAGTCATATAAAATCAATCAACTTTCAGCTCTTATGACTATTTTTGAACAATAAAGCACAAGCAGTTTCATTTACAACGGGAATGATGAAACTCATGCCATTCTTGGTATCCACTTCACATAAAATTTAATAATCGTGATCTTGTTCAGCCAAAGTGTATTAAATACGAGTAACTTGGTGCGCTCTGGCAGAAAAAATTCATGGTTTTTTTTTCGATCGGCACATTCTTTAACTACATCATTATTGTCTTTTTCGAATCTTTGAATGCGTGAGGGACTTGATTCAATAACTCTTTTCTTGTCCATCAAGAGAAAGTCGGTAGAATACGTTAGAATACGAATTGGCTTGTACCAATTCATACCACAACATTAAGGCCAGTTCTATCGAAAATTACAAATCCTTCCCGTTCACAGTGCATAAACATTTGTGACAAGCATTCCAACATGCATGGCGATGATATGAACCCTCTTTATTTCTTTCTTTTTCCCGTGTTCCTGGAAATCATGAAACACATTCAGCCATACCGAACTGAAAACTATTTTCTTCAATTTTTGTTCAGCCAGAGTGAACTGAGTACATTTTGATTTGAAATCAAACCTAATTAAATGGAAAATATTTGATGATTTTTTTGAATATTCTATCTTGAGTTACTTCTTGGACCCTGTTAGTCATTTGTGAACGGTGAAATTTCCAAAAGAGTCATTTGCGATTTACTCGCAGATGAGTGTACTTTAAAGTTAAATATCTCAAAATAATGCTTTTGGCACTTGGTGCGGTTTAGCAGAACCCCGACCATATTTAGGGGAAAAAAATAACAATTAAAAGAAGGGTAAATTTGTGCTAAATATATAAAAATCTTCAGTGCAAAAATTTGTTCCAATAGCGAAACTCAAAAGAAGAAAAAATATTTGAAAGAAGGGTAATTTTTGGATAAATCCCAAGTAACAATTTTAGTTTTACGAATTACTTCCAGGGTGCTATAAATAAACGCCCATAAAACCACGGTTAAAGCACTATTGCCTTCATCGCATACTTCAAAACCTTTTGTAGACTACAATGTGACTAGTTGGCCCACTCTAAAAGAAGCTATGAAGTGTATAATTATGTCACACGAATAAAGCAAAATAGCATTTATGATAGCTATTCTGAGGCCACCTGTTCTAGATGAATGTCTATTCATCTTGAAAATGATTTTATCATAACGTCGATCTTGCTGGATTCATTCCAACGTAAACAAAACAATATATGAATAAAAACACGTCTGTGATAAATTATTTCGTCGTGCTTTTTATTTGAAGTAATTTAATTGTGCTAGTGCTCAAAAATTTAGTGCCGACTGAGATTTACTGTGGAATGTGATGAGAAAGAAGATAATTTGCCTGTGCCCCCTCTGAAAGTGGCATATTTTTAGTTATTTAGCATTTGCTAAAATAATCCGCCTGGTGAAGAATTCAACAATTCTTGGTTGGATTGGGCAGTAATTTTGTTTTAAATTATCTTCATTCAGTTTAATCATCCCGCCATAGCATGAAATGCGCCAATTCATGGAGGTAATATAATTTGAAAAAGTGAAAAAGTGCAAAAGTGCAACCGGAGTGAAATTAATATGGCGGAACTATAATTGATAGGTTGTCATCGCCAAATGCTGTTTTGTCATCATAAATACACTAATAAGGGCACATTGTTATGATTCGGCATTTGTGGACATAAAATTGCCATGACAAATGCTGAATGAAGATGATGCAGCTTTTCTTCGCTTTTCATGGTAACCAAGCAGCATTCCACAAAGTTTGCAGTTGGGTATGCTATCATGAAGAATATACCTACGCAGGAACAATGAAAATTAACATTACTTTGTCGTTTTTTTCGTCAGGAATAAGTGTTCGCAATGCATCTGAAGAGCACAAATACTAATTAATAAGGATAAATAAGGTAAGTTATCAAGATTGAAGTGGAAGTCAATCAGTTTACAAGCAGCTTTTGTGACAACAAGGTGTATTACATCAATCTTTCATCATAGCCGTCACAAATAAGTATCAGCCACCATATGCAGTTTAAATGAGGTATTTTATGCTTCAATAAAGCTGGTTTTGTAGCCACAAAATTTTAACTTTATAGTTTGCCTCTAAAAGGTTTTGAAAACAACTAAGAGCTGACATACAAAATGTCATCTTCTAGCAACTTTAAATGTCGCCTCTAGCTATCATAGCATTCACGTAACTGTCATAAAATATTAATAAATCCACACGAATGCCAAATTGCTGTGAAACTGTTACTTGGGTAATAAAATACTATTGGCCATAATATCTATCCTAATATGCTTAAATTTATTCAAGAGTGAATGATTGTTGAATAGAGTGCCATTTTGTATCAATTGACTCCAAAACAAGCTTGGTGTCATCAGAAAGATTCAATAGAAACGTAAAAATGAAAATTGAGAAATTCTTGGTTTCAGACTCATTATGCCAAACGACCATTATGCCAAACGACTTTATGCCAAATGACCTACCACCTTCCCAGCTACAACTTTGCCGAAGACTACATTTTGATTGGACGTCAGGATAAATTGCTATTCATAATCATAAAGTGGGTTTGCTGTACCACGAAAAAAACATAATTTTGCCAAACAATCAGCTTGTTCATTGCCATATATATTGCAATGAGCTGGAACCCAAATCAATAGGGTCCTAAAGCCCTGTCCCAATTTTAGTTGCTACACGCTTAAGTTTAGGCCAAAAACACATGTATACTCAATTTTTTAATGTTCTCCGTTAGTTTAAGTCCGAAAAACATTTTTTTTATGTTTCTTTAGATTTTGTCACACCCCTTGGCTTAAACTCAAATTTTTGGGTATATTCTGTTTTCCGTGTCCCTTCCGAAATGTCAGATAGGAACTACCCCAGTGTTGAAACTAAAACCCCTGTGGTGTTTTTGTCGACAAAGCGAACGTCACACATGATCAAACGTGTCAAGGTTCATTCATGGACCCAATTTTTAAATTAAAATTTAATCGTGATATACAGTCATCTCTCCCTTACTCGATATTGAAGGGACCATCGAGTTAGGGAGGTATCGAGTTACAGAACACAAAATCAATGCAATTGCGATCCAAGGGACCATCGAGGTAGCCATGAAAACCAACTTTTACTATGGTTCTCTAACTCGATATCGAGATATGAAATATCGAGTAAGGGAGAGATGACTGTAGTCGTTTTTTGAGCGGGGAAAATTGCTAAACTAGTTGCATGTTACTGCTCTTTCGTGTTATTAAATAAAAACAAGCTTTCATTAAAAATTTTAGGACCCAATTTAATTAAAAATCCCTTGAAATGTATGAATTACATAAAAAATTTAAATTTCTTTTAACATTAATATAATGTGTTTTGAAATGAAAATTGATAGAATTCAAAGCACGAAGACAACTTAAACATATTATGTTTATATTGTATATCAACTAATGAAGGATTTTTACCAGGTTTAATTACACTAACTACTTTAATGAAGCGCTATTTAGTAGGAAAAATATTCTGGGATATGAATGAGTTATATAAAGAAATTAAATGTAATTTACCTTCTAGAGGTAAAGTTTAATAAAGCCAAATCCGTTTCTTCAATTGAAAATTCATTGCAAAGCTCTGGAAAATAATTATGAGATTGCTGTAGTAACCGAAACCTAACAGATCGGCCAAACTTGAACCGAACCAACAAATAAACACACTATAGCAAACACCGTCCGTTCGCTACAAAAGTTGTCACCAAACTGGATCGAGTTGTTTCCAAAACTGGCTTCTTTCCCGCACAGTTCTCGTTTCGCCTCCTGCTTTTCGTTCATTTTCGCTCGTTCTTTGACATCTCCTGTAAACGCTTAGCATAATACAAGTAGAATCGAAAACAATGTACCTTATTTTTTTTATATTTCAATCTATAACAACTCTATTCGCCAAATCTATAACAACTCTATTCGCCATATTCGCCCTCTTCTCTACACTTATGATTATAATGTAGTTAAACTTGATAAATTGGTTTCTTACATCAAATCCAAAACCAATCCTTTTTTAACCAAAATAAGAGACTAATCAAATTAAAATTAATTCCTAATTTCAATTTAAATGTAATCAAAATTCAAAAAAAACAAAATTCAATTGACAATTTAAATCCAGAATCCGGTTCGAAAAACTCTTTTTCCGGCCTTGGTGCTCTCTCTCTCTCTCTCTCTCTCTCTCTCTCTCTCTCTCTCTCTCTCTCTCTCTCTCTCTCTCTCTCTCTCTCTCTCTCTCTCTCTCTCTCTCTCTCTCTCTCTCTCTCTCTCTCTCTCTCTCTCTCTCTCTCTCTCTCTCTCTCTCTCTCTCTCTCTCTCTCATATTTCATATATTTCATATTGCTCGGAAAACTCTCGTCCCGGCAATTGGGATTTATTTTGGAAAACTCTCTTTCCAGAATCCGGCTCGGAAAACTCTCTTTCCGTCCTTGGAGAACTCTCTCTCCATTTTTTTTTTATTTTTACATTGGCTCTGAAAACTCTCTTTTCAGCGCAGCTGAAAATTGTCTAGCAATCGATCGAACTGATTTGAATAATGTACAAAAGAAAAGCAAAAAACTACGATCTAGCCAGTAAGAACCATGACCGTTAGGTCATCCGAGATGAGTGAATTGAAAAACTTTAAATTGTGAATAACTCACTTAGCAGAGACTTGCCCTCAACGATACCCTCAAAATTTTTAAAGTTCGGAACCAAAGACAAAAACAATAAACAACAAAAACCTGTGAAACAGTGAGTAACCCTCGGTTCACGGTAATGCTACGGTTAGCTCTTGCTAAATAAGCTGACACTTTGACACTTTCAATAACTGTTCTTCTAGCCGTAGAGCGTGATCTGCAGATATCTTAGAGGCACTCGTAAGGGGTTCACCACCTTTTCTGACTGTGGGCTAATCTAATTATCTATAATTATTTTTCCTTACATTTTTTGGAGCAATTGCACAGCCTTGAGGGTGACAAAGTTTTTCTAGTGAAACTCCATCCAACATCCTTGACATTTTCATTCTTCTATTACGTTATCCCTGCGGTTGAGATCACCGATCCGCCAAAAGGCAGCCGGACCCCGCTCATCATTACATAACGTAATAAACTTTCTTCGCCGACCGTTGAACTTTGCAGCCGTGTATAGCCCAAAACGTAAGTAAAGTGCATTTTTACTGCGCCGTGCATCCCACCGAGTTAATCCGGTCCGAGGCCGCCCTGGGGCTCTTTCTTTTCCTCTCCAGAGGGGGTACATCTGATATTGCAAGTTTTTATTTGCGCTTGCTCAGGGTAGAGGCACCGGGTTTGGGCAGTCTAAGAGAAAATGTTTACAAAAATGTATGGGAAGCCATATATTACTGTTTAACGTTTTATTAGTCGACAAAACAGGGCTCTTACTTTTCAACACTGGAGTTGTTTCTATCTGTCATTTTGGATGTGATATGGAAAATAGAAGCCACCCTAAATTTGAGCTTTGCTTTTTCGGACTTGAATCAACAAAAACATTTAAAATTTTAGAAAATATGTGTTTTATGTCTAAACTTAAGCGTTTGGTTTGGTCAAATTGGGACAGGGTTTTAGAACCCTATTGGTGCTATGATCAGAATCGGTACCTCTACCCTACTTATGGTTAAGGCGGTGGACAGCGATTCTGCAACTAAGCCATAAAGAAGCGCTTCATTTGGTCGACGTGCCAGACCAGCAGACGGATGAGCCCGGCGGCGGCCAACTAGGCACAGGGTAGGTAAGTAGGCAACTGTAGGATCGTGTCCAACCCCTGGTACGGCCACCGCTGACATCAGCCATCGATACACAGTATCGAATTACGATCCACGTCCAGTCCAGTCGCACTGTGCAAGGAGCGGAGGCCGAATTCCAAGGCAGCTGATCGACGGGAAGATGCAACCGGGGATCTCTGTGTCATGATGCATGTGCATCGCTCAGGTGGTGCTCAGTGATGTTGATGATGATGGTGATGACAGCATCGCTGAAGGTTCTCTGGGATCGCATCCAATTATTTTCAAAGGTGCAGTGGAGGATCTCTAACCAGTATTGTCCTCGGATTGGATCCGAAGATCTGTCCCTTTAATGTTCGGTAGCTAGATGCCACTGGTTAACGGTTTACTTCGGATCAGGGTTGGGAAAAAATCTGAAATTCATTCTACAGTAGCCAATCAAAGCCAATCGTAGTCAGCGAAGCCAGTGAAACTCACGCCTATCGCTGCTGTAGGCAAAGAGTCTTGAAAATTGCAAAACACCCGTTGCTAAGGGCAACCCAAAATTACTGTAGAAAAATGTTCTATTTCCCGCTGCATTTCCCGTATTTAGAGCCTTCAATGGGGCTCTGCACAAAAATCATCCTCTCTCTTTCACTCTGCCATGAAATTAGTAAACAACAAGGCCAGCAAACGTCAAAATCCTAAACAAAATCAAAACAGTGCAGAGCCCCATGACACACTCGATTTAGAAAATTCATGCATCCAACATAGGCTACTTGATGAGATTCACGTTTTTGAGCTACTGTACAGGGAAAGCCAGTGATTTTCGCGAAATTCAAGCCTATTACTATTACCATTCCCAGCACTGCTTCGGATACAAAACTAAACGTTTGACAGCGATTGAGATCGTGGGACTGTCCATGAGCTTTAGATCATACCTACTATACCAGTGGTTTTCAGTTCGTGCTCCAAGATAGTTGCTTAACTTTGTATCAATGCTTTGAAATATCTCATCTTTTTGCCCTAAATTAAATACGCTTTTAATAATAGCAAACCACACCATAGTTTTAAACATACGATTTCAAAATCCCGATTATTGTCTAACTTTAATGTACCTTGGATGCATGTTCGGATATTTTTAAGAATACGTTTAGCATTTGGACGTAAATTTTCTCCGTTCATTTTGTGTGGGAAAGTTTTAGCGAAATTGGGTATTCTTGAATTTATCATGAACCTGAGGGGTGCGGTCTCGAACATTTTGGTCATTCAATTTGAACGCATTTTTTTCCACCAGTGCTAGCCGTTGTTTGTTTTCTTGTATCGCAGGAAACCATTCTCAAGGTGCACACTTAAACTGCTTCACACTAAGCTTCTGCAATTTGATGAGGGCAATAAGTCCAATGAATCAGCTGAAACAGATAGTTTCTGACCGTATGTTAGTATAAAAATATTTCATAAAGGTTCTTAAAATATTACGCATTAATAAGACCATGTAAAACGTTTCTTCGACAGTTAATTGTTTCTGTGTCACATAAAATGTATACCTAACATTTATTAGCGTGACGAAATAATGATCGCTTACTTTTAAGGCTCCTCCAGATCTAGGCGACTTTTTACGGCGACAGCGACAAACAATCGCCGCATTTTCGCTTATGTTTCGCTGCAAGCACTGTTTGATGAGCGCGTCAAAGCCATAGCGACGCGATTTCGCAGCGATTCGCGTCGTGTCAGTCAAGACGATTCCTTAGAAGAGTGCTTGCAGCGACACAACAACGAAATCGCGACGATTTTTTGTCGCTGTCGCCGTAAAAAGTCGCGTAGATTTGGGGAAGCCCTGGGGCATACTCGGATCATTTTGATGAAAATTTGAGTTTGACAGCAGCCTGGCTGCTTGTTGATATCCATTTCGCATCTCCTAGCTATTAACCTGAGAGAGACTCGCGAAGAGGAAAAATATTAACGTCATATGCAGCCCAGATTCCGCTGTCACGAAACGTCAAATGCAGCCCGTCGTTTTCATGGCTGAAAAAGTTGAAAGTGTTGTATTCAAAATAAACTGTTATCAAAATCCTCGTTCAGCGGAGCAGTTTTTCCAAAGATGCAGATAAAGGCTTGTTATTTCTAATGTCTGCTACGTTTTCTGGCATGAAATTTCACTCAAAAAGCCTCACTAAAATCCGATAATCCGTTCTCAAGCCAACTCGTGACATACAAACACCATAAATAACAATCCTTAAAGTTGAAAAAATCTAATTCTCCCTGAGAGAATATTTTGAAACTCTCAGGGTGTTAAACATTTGTCGATTTGTTTCGGTAGCAATTAGCAAAATTTTCTCATATACCTTTTTTGTTGAAAATTTTGCGTACTTTCATAAAATCGGGTCGAAAAGCATTCAAAAAGTTTATTTAGACCATATTGAAAAATCAACCTTTTTTTAAAAAATCATAACTTTTTTGTCCATGATTTCTCCATCTTGACCCACTGTGCAAAAGACTTCCTTTTTTGTCTTCTTTAACATATAAAAAAATTAAAAAAAAAAAAACAAAAATACGATTTTTGAGAAAATTGGTTTTTAAGCTTTATTTTCGATATATAAAAAATTACAACATTTTTTTTACAGTGTATATTTTTTTCCAGATAGTCCCAACAATAACCTAAAACTTTGCGGAAGGCACCAAACTGATCGGACAAACCGTTTCTAAGTTATATATTTTTGAAAATTATTAAGAATTTTTTTCTTAGGCCCTTCTCAAAAGTAAGGCTAGAGTTAAAATGGCGAGCTGATGATGCAAAAAGGCATTTTTGGGCATAAAGAAAGCATGTGCAAAATTTCATCCAAATCAAAAAATATAAAAAAGGAGTTTGGGAAAAAGTCGTCATTTTCTGTGGAACCGCTCTTTGATAGTGCGATACCCATTAGGGTAGGTGTACCAATTATGGATGCAATATGTCAACAGTAGTAATAAAAATCAAGTTGTAACCGCGTTTCTAAAACGCAAGCATGACTTGTTGGTGTCAATTACTAGTTTAAAGCCTTGCGAATCTGTTGATTTAACCCTCTAATACCCAAATTTTTATTTTCGATTTAAGTATTATTTTTCGCTATCTTAAATCGTTCTAAACACGTTTTGGGCATTTATTTATTTTTATTCGCAAATTTTTAAATTTTGGTTTTTGATTTTTATAATTTTTATTTTTGAACATCCCTAACTTTTTTCATTTTTTCTTGAAGCCTTTTCTAGTTGTTGATTTTTGCCAATAATAAAAAATTAAATTGTTACGGTATTTTTAAAAATATTAAATTTTTAATTTTTTTTCGAAGCGTATTTTATTTTCCGTGTAACTAACGGAAAAACAGGTTTGAAATGATTTTAATACCACCAGGCTCTTCTTCTGTGATAGGTTAATCGTAGAAAAATATAAAAGGTACGATTTTTTATATTACACGTTAAATGATGCCCAGGCATTTGTAGGTTATATAAGAATGCAATTTTTCAAACAATTTCTAAAAATACAAAAAAAGTTTCAAAAGTCATAAAAAACTTTTCTTATATGCGTGTTATGAGTCGAGGTATAAGCCAAAAATAAAATCATTTTGATTTCCGAGCTACGAAAAAATACACAAAATTCCAAAGTGTACCCCGTCTAAAGGCGGGGTTGGGTAGTAGAGGGTTAAACAGTTTTAGTACTAAATTGACTTTAAGCTTTAAAAATGGATTTTGAAAAGCGTTGTCTTTGTACCAATTATGGCAATAGCGTTCCTAGCATTCGACATAAAAGTGTACCAATTATGGACTATCGAATATTTGCACGAAATGAACTCAAACGCCATAAAGAGCGAATGCAACGCTAATATGTAATGAAGATATCGCTCATAAAATTTGCCAAAAATTTTGGGTTAAATAGATGTTAAATCAATTTTTTGCAATGGGTTCATGGGAGAAAATTAATTTTCGAAAAAGAAGTCAAAATGTAGTGTAAATGCAAATTATGATACAAAACAGCATTAATGATCTCACATTACCTTTCCAGTGCCAATTTTTAACGAAAAAAGAGGAAAAATTCAAAAATCGAGTGTCGCTGAAAACCCCTCTCTATCATGAAATTAGCATCTTCCGCTCGCGAACGTTTTCGAACGTGTGATTGAAAAATCTTAGTTATTGAGTACAAAACATGAAGATAATGCCTTACCGAACCGTCCCGTCGTGGAAGTCACCCGTAAAATAGCTTTACTTCTTTTATTTTACTGATCAAAAAATGTAAACAAACCGCCTCCAGAGTATTGCCATAATTGGGCTCTCATACACTCTTTGTACCAGTTATCGACATAGTGGAAATAACACGATTTCCAACTTAAAACAGTAGAATTGATTGCATACCAGCTAAATTTATTCATTTGTTATCACTAGGTAACATACATTCATCGGTTGAAACAGTTTATCCGGATGAAAACATACATTTCGTAACGGAGGTCCCTTAGCCAACTGCTAAGAAGGTGACATATATGTGAGGCAAAATTTTCAAATGTTCATTTTTCGAAGCTTATTGCACGAATGTTCTTTTCAAGGCTTAGTTACCATCAAAAACAAATAGTTTAATCATTCTTGTGAATATAAGCCATTATAATCTAGTGAAACAATAAGAAAAATCTCTTTTTGTTCCCACTATTGCCATAATTGGTACTTCTACCCTACATACTAAACGAAATATCATAATTTCTGTTAATTGATTAAGCAAAACGAATGCAAAACTGAACAATATTAGTATGAAGTATCAATGTAAGAACTGTTTTCATTTGAATCGAGAACATTTGAGTCTTTATATGCGAATATTGAAAATTGATACGATTTTGGCATTTTCGAATCGCTTACAAACAATCTGTTCTACGATCACCATTTGGTGTAGTCAGGGCCGGATTTACAAATGTGGGGGCCCGGGGCCCATTATCATGTGGGGTCCCTTTTCCCAGAAAGGAAAAGTTTTGACACTTTAGCATAGACTAGATATTTGTAATGTTTTTATAAGGTTTTCATTACCAGAGTCAAACTATTTTATAACGTTACAAAATACTTCAAATCCCCTATGAACGTTAACCAATTTAAAATTTAAATTAATGTAGGTAATGTTTGTTTTATATTTAATACAGCTTAGTAAATTTTATATGTTTACAGGTTAAATTCAATGTTTTTTGTCAATGTCAATCAATGTCAATGTCTACAACAAAATTCGTTGGCTCTTCTTATAAGTACATCAATTCAATTCATGTTTAATATTAAAGTTGTTGAACAAACAGATTTATTTAACAGTTGAGTTGAAGAAATTACTATAGGGCTTGTAGCAGGTCTTTTTCTAGAGACTCCCCAACAAACATTTTCACGAAATACGAGTTGAACCAATCACTTTCAAACATATTTCAGCTGAATAAACTGTTTTTCAGCTACTAATATTTGTTGAGTAGGTCTCTATTTTAATGAAAGTCTCTGAATAATCTCTATTTTTAATGAAAGATCTCTATTTTAATCAAAATGAACTCTAGAGTCTCTATTTTCCCTCATTAGGATTGCAGTGGATCCTGATGCAACATTCTACGAGAAAAATATCAAAGACTTTAAAGCAGCCTTTCAGCAGGTTCTTTAAGAATTTCCTCTCACATGTCTCATGGAAAAACTGCAAGAAATCTTACAGTAATTTTTCCAGAAATTTCATCTGAAATACTTCCAGGAACTCATACTGGGATCCCTCTAGATTTTTTTTCTATAGATTCCTCTATCAATACTCCTAGAAATTTTTCCAGCGATTTTGCAAAGGATGTTTAGGACTTTCTCCAAGAAAACCTTGAGCACTCCAACAATTCACCTCCAGTTATTTCCTCAGGGATTATCTCGAGTTTTTTTTTTCCAATGTCTATAGGGGGAGATCCCCCAGTGCCGGACAGCACCCAAAACCGGACAAAGTCGAAACATTGAGAAATCATGGTCCAATCAAGAAGGTGTATTAGTAGAAAAGAAAGCTATTATGGAGACTAATGTTTGAGTACAATAACACATCCTTGAAATATGCATGCCTTTTTAAAAAAGTAGAAAAGTTTGAAAATCTTTGAAAAATTGACGTATCCCCTTAATTTTGAGCCTATTTAGTAATTATTTTGAATAAGAAAAAATACTTTGGATCACTTTGCATGATCGAACATAATCCTAATTTGATAGTATGAATGTATTTTGTACCATAATCGAACTAAATATGGACAAATTACAATTTTCGTTAAGCACCTCCTGTCCCTCAGTTTCGGACAGCTTGATTTGTTATATGATATCTTTGTAATTATTGCGTCAGTGTCTCAAAATACTTTCATTTTTCATGGGTCCCGTCTATCATGGTATCAAACATGCAATAAAATAAGTAAGAATTAACATTCAGAACAACATCGTAAAATGTGCTATTTTTCATCATATATGGATAGATGTTTTTGATAGGCATCTTGCAAACTAAGAAAAATTCAAATTATTCTTGTAAATGATGCAAATGCATTGACTTGGTAATTATAAACTATTCCTATAGTGTACACATTCAATGATGTTCAAATTTTCAGATTTCGAGGCATTTCTAGATCGTGTCCGGTATTGGGTGCCACCTTTCAAGATCGAACAATTTGGTACTAAAATACATCATCAAAATGTAATGTCAAAATTCATGTTTATATTTTCAAATTTATTTTTGTACACTATAAAAATGATAATATTTATCATAAATGGGTAACACGAGCCCATAAAATCAATATTTTTCGAACTATGAATTTAGTGGCTTGAGTGTCCGGTACTGGTGGATCTCCCGCTACTAGAAGTTCCTCCAGATATTTTTTTTCACTAATCCTTCAACCGAATTCTACAGTTGTTACTAAGGAAATCGATGGAAGAATCACCTGATACAATCATGGAGGACTTAGGCCTTCCTTGAAAATGTGATGCAATGTGATCGGTAGAGTAGTTTTCAAAATAAATAGGGGAAGTGGTGGTAAAATGAACACCGTGCCTTATACCGAGAAAAAACAAATTTCGATGAACTTTTATCACGCACGGACGATTTAGAGCATAAACCTCAGTGTTCAAGTTGATACGTAGGTCAATTGAAGTGAAAATATCAACGAAATCTAAGATTTTAGAAAACCATGTTTGAAAATTAGAACTGGCATAACTTTTAGCTCGGAAGACTTGAGGTTTTTCAGTGAGGTTAATATCGTTATGATATGATGTCAAATCTGATACCTTTGGAATTCTTTTTGAATGGGTTACAATCATTAATGGATGTATTTTCGGTGGGGCAATGAAAATTTTCAGAAATATTTGTTTTGTCCACGTTTTTTGCATGGTGTTCATTTTACCACCAACTGCTGTTCATTTTACCCACATAGTGCAGGTAAAATGAACATTTGCAACGCTTTTTGATAGCGATGAAAACATGTAAAAATTTAACTATTTTAGTCTGAATCCATGTCGCTGCTATAGATTACATCCCTATTTTTGATGTTGTGCGATAGAACTAAACAAATTCCTCGTTTTTCTATCAGAAACATGATGATTTCCTTAAGGTGTTCATTTTACCACCCCTTCCCCTAATTAAATAATTCAGTCCTGCTACTTGATCTGCAGAAATAAAAATTGCATTCGAACCTAGTCTTAAACTTTGTTGAGAAAGCTTTCGTCACAGACAAACAGACGTCACACTCTCACCGATGTCCATTGACCACCTTTTTAACGGCCAATTCAAATATATGGTAGGTGGCCAATCCACCACCCGCAGCGCTCGCATCGTTTTTGTTCGCGTTTGACGTTTACACACTACCGCCATCTGTTGGCCTATCGGCCAAACACACCGATTTTAGCATTGGGCGTACATGTCATCGTGACTATGATTTTGATCGGGATTTGTTCTAAGTGTTACGTCTGTTTGTCTGTGCTTTCGTTGTAGTTGGAAAAGTCTTGTTAGAAAATCGTTAAGAATTTAAGCAAAAGCTTGGCACTCCACTTGTGTATCCAAATCATTTTTGAATCTTCCTTGATCTTCTTGTTTCTCGTAAAGTCGAAAAAATCCTATTCTGAATGTTTGAATATTTTGGTTTACTAATTTTACACATTACAGTTTATTTCCAAAAAAAATCGCCCATTATTCCAAATCAAATATGATGCGTTTCCGAAAACTATGTTCTTTTGCATTGATACTATTTATTCGTGAAAGTTTAACTATATTTTTTTATGTCGAGATTTGTGGGGGCCCGGGGGCCTTAGCCCAGTTATCTGTCATATCGTACTTCTTCTTCTTTCTGGAGTTACGTTCCAACTGGGA
The DNA here is from genome assembly GCF_002204515.2 of Aedes aegypti. Lineage (NCBI taxonomy): Eukaryota > Metazoa > Arthropoda > Insecta > Diptera > Culicidae > Aedes > Aedes aegypti. The sequence goes on from NC_035107.1 coordinate 25,999,227, forward strand.
TAAAGCCTGCTTCTCAGATTAGTGTTCTCATGAGCACTTCCACAGTTATTAACTGAGAGCTTTCTTTGCCGATTGACCATTTTTGCATGTGTATATCGAGTTGTGTTTGATCCTTTGACCTTGACGCTTGCTCCTGCGGGGGCCTCTACATAGATATTGTTCATATCAAATGAAAATATTATATTTACATATAAGCATGTTTATATCTCACAAATAATTATTTATTATGGTCTAATCGCTTATCAAAGTGAATCCTGTGACCCAACGATCCTTCCCATTAACAAACATCCCTCCCAGTAACCTTTGTGGAGATGCAGAGGCAAACACGGTCTCCAAATAGCAAAGGTTACACACTAACATTCCTTCCCTCAATCCCACCTGACTGCAAGGACGTGGCCGGCGCCGTTATTGACCTTGTATAAATAGAGGCACTGAATTATGCACATTGAAGAAGATTATGGCCAATCCCAGCTGAACTTCTAGTTGATTCTTTGTGCATTTTCACTGACTTCGGTCAATCACGGAATAGCAACCATTGATATGTGTAGTCAGTCTAAGCTAAGCTAAGCTGACCATTTTTGCATGTGTATATCTGTATGGCAGGTACAAAGATACTCTATGCCCTGGGAATCGTGAAAATTTCCTTTACGAAAAGATCCTCGACAAGCGGGATTCGAACCCACGACCCTCAGCATGGTCATACTGAATAGCTGCGCGTTTACCGCTACGGCTATCTGGCCCCCCACAAATCGTACACTTCAGGTTAATTGTCAGAACTCCCAGTCTTGCATCCTGTAAGAGCTGGTGTTCCTCAAGGCAGCATTTCGGGTCTTATATTATACAATATTTTCATATCTGACTTACATAAGTTACCTCAGGGATTTAAAAAAATTTTTTTTTGGTTTACACAAGCCTGTTCGCCAAAGGATGAAGTCTGCGTGTCATCTGTAGTAGATTGCAAAGAAACTTTGAATATTTTCCCTTCTACATGCAAAAATGGAGAATTCCTCATAATGCTTTTAAACTCAAATTGTAATATTCTCACTCTTTATTGAAAGCCTTCAAGTAGACATGTTGTTAAGATGCGAGGGGTTCCAATAAATTGGTCAGATGAAGTTAAGTATCTAGGGCTCAAGCTAGATGAAAATATTATTTTCAAAAATCACATTGAGAGCATTCAAACCAACTGTAACAAATATGTAAAATGTCTTTATCCACTTATTAATAGAAAATCAAAACTTTGTCTTAAGAACAAACGTGTAAAAATTCTGAACTGCAACGGCAAATTAAATGTAATATATTGTTAAAAAATTGTTAATAAAAGCTTAATTTTGCTTTACCAAATTAGAATGATAGTATTGTTTTACACAGAACACCTATATCCCTTTCGGGACGGACCATATTTGAGTGATTATTTCAAAATTTCCCTTATAAACTCATCATCTCGTAGAACAAAACATTCTTTATTTTGGCTATTCTATCACTCCATGAACTTTTTAGGGTCAAATTCAGACCAGCACAATTGTCCCCAAGGCGGTCGATGTTCGAAAAAAAAATATTTTTTTTTTTATTTTTTTAGAAAGTTGTTCAAGTCATGCCTTTTTAAAAATTTTTGGACCCGTATTTTTTTATTTCGTCATTAGGGTGCTCTTTCGTGAGATAGGGTGACCCAAAAATTCAGAAATAATTATGTTTTTTTAATGCACATTGAAATTTAAAAAAATAATGTACTTTAATTAATATGATTTTTTTCATAAACGAACGAGAACAATGTACGAGAGATAAAAATACTTCATATTCTCTCTAAGATTCAAAGCATCACGTGACGATGACGTTTATCGAGATTATTCAAGAACTAGTCTACGTCATATAAAAATGGGTAAACATACATGTGTGAATAACTTGAAAACTAATTGGCTCAATCAAATCGTCTTTGCTATGGTATATTTGTTTATATCCTCCTAAATTATGTGGGATTTTTCCTCAAAAATATTTATGCAATAAAAATTAAAATTGAAAAAAATAATAAACCTTCGAATTGTTTAGTGGAATACCTATAAATAAATGAAAACCGAATTGAGAACTATATCATTTTATTCCACTACAGTTTGTATCCTTTGACAGTTACGCATAATTCGACCTCCACTATAAGGCCGTTGTCAGAGTCGTGTACTAGACTTGAAAATTAAATTATTTTTTTAGAGACTCTCTCCAACCTCTTTCACTCACTTTATTTAACGTGTATATGTTATCACTTTTGAAATCACATAGCTCTCCTTCAAATGATGCTTAAACGATGTTTTTGTTAAGGTTGGTAACATGGAACTAATTTATTTTAAATGACTGGAATCATTCATTTTATTCCTAGAGCAAAAATGGAAACGTCAAAATATTCAGTCTGCGTAAGCAGCTTTCCTAAAAATTCATGTAAATTTACGTCATATGTGCCCGACAGCTTGGACGTTTTTAGGTGCAAATAATTACCATAAAATTTCTTCTTCTTCTTTCTGACGCTAAAAAGCTTGCTTCTCAACTCATGAGCACTTCCACAGATATTAACTAACAGCTCTCTTTGTCAATCGACCAATGTTGCATGTGTATATCGTGTGATAGGTACGATCAAGGAAGGAAAATTACCTTTACGAAAAGATGCTCGACCGGCTGGACTCTAACCTTCGACCCCCAGCATGATCTTGCTTAGTATCTGCGTGTATACCGTTATGGCTATCTGGCTCCCAAAATCAAATTTACTTTATTTTATTTTTTACATCGAGTCTATTTGCTTAAAATGGAATTTAAGTCATTGTAATACAGTGAAGACCCGATTTTGTCAGCCCCCCGATGAATTTTAGGCTGACAAAATGGGGAACCTGACAAAATCGGGACATATATTTTGTTTCTGTTTTTTCAAATTTTAACATGTTAATATTTGCTTATGAACTACTTTTACGACCTACATAGCTTTTAAAGGGGGCGAGGGACATGGGCGTAGTCAGGTTTTTTTTGTTTATCAGGGGGAGAAAAGCGGCCCTCACAATTTCATTCTCAAATTTCACGCCAAAGGATCCCTTTGATCGGCAATTTTGCTCTGGCCTGTAATACAACCGGCATCAATCTGAATCTTAGTTCTACCTAACCGTTGAATTATCTAAGCATTTTTCTTACAGCTAGACAGCTGCAAACAGTAGACTTTTTGATTTTCCATGAGCTTTTAAAGTTTCGCTACCGGTGTGACCGTTAGATTACTAAGGAAAATGTAAAGCTCGACCATACTCGTAAGTTTTGTTTTCCCTTTCGTTTCGATTGCATGTACATTTTTAGCTGTCAATCCTACCGTGGAAAGTTTCCTGGAAAGCATTATGTACGATTATGGCCTTTAAAGGAAGCATCACACGAATCAACGGACTAACATGCAACGCCAAATGGCACAATCGTAATACGTATCTGACGAAAAAAAATACTGCAGCGGGAATTGAACCTAAACTTCTTTGATCGATACTGCTAGTTACTTTGCAATACTATACGCACGGCAATAAAGTACAGATTTTTATTTTTAATATATCAGCTTATCTAAGTCTCAAAATTCCAGATTTAGACAATATATTTTTAAACGTAAAAGGAATGAAACGATATTTTTTATGTAAGCGGATAATCTAGACTCCATAACTTCATACATTGTTTAATAGTTAAGTAGACTATTTCAAACGCATGTCATACATCATAAACAACATATTTGCGAGTAATACCAGCAGGGGCCTTCCTTAGCCGACTGGTTAGAGTCCACGACTAAAAAGCAAATCCATGCTGAAGGTGTCTGGGTTCGATTCCCGGTCAGTCCAGGATCTTTCTGTAATGGAAATTTTTTTGACGTCCCTGGGCATAGAGTTTCATCGTACTTGCCACATAATATACGAATGTGAAAATGGCAACTTTGGCAATGGAAGCTCTCAGGTAATAACTATGGAAGTGCTCATTGAACACTACGCTGAGAAGCAGGCTCTGTCCCAGTGAGGTTGTAATGCCAAGAAGAAGAAGACTAGCATGGGATGCATACATCAATAGTATGCCATTCAAAGGACTCTGTAGTTTGGAAGCAAATAGTAAGTAAAGCTTTTCAGCTTCAGTTTTCAAATTTCATAAATATTATGGCAGATATTGATCCGGCATACATTGTGGAACACCAAAATGGATTATCGCGTCAACATGGTATTGATCGATTATCAAAGCAAGGGGAAATTCAAAAATTACGTCCATTGTTTTTAAGTCAATCTAAATCCTCCCCATGTCCACTATCACGCTTTTGCCCACATGCACTGTCGCACTTTCATACACCTCCACTCCCCTAAATGAATGACGTAATTTTTGAACGTTCCTCTAAACTTTTACTTTGTCTTAAACTTTGCTAAAGGAGATTTAAAACATTAAATGTGATTCCCAATCTATTTCAAATATGGACGTATAAAAAAAAAGTTTTTAAACCAAAGCTATGAGTTTCTGTTACATAGTTTTCGAACGGTACATCATCCTTATGATTCGTATGAAATCACTCATTCATGTTTTAATGCAATATTATGCACTATTGTGGACATTAGAACCAGATTCGGCCACTTAATTCGATCAAAATACTGAAAATGAAAATTGGTAGTCTACAACGAACATCGACCGGGTAAGTGCCGGCACCAGCACAATTGTGCTGGTCCCACTTTGTCCCTTCAGAAATATTTGCTGTGTGAATCAATTCTCATTTGGTCTTCACCATTTCAAAGAATGACTCTTTCACTCTCGATTCGTATTTGTGCATACAGTCAATCGCAAAATTGAGCGTACACATCGGATTGATTAAGTAATACCGCTGTTTTCGGGTTGGGAATCAAATCAAAAATTCGTTTATTTTACAGTATGAAACCAAATCTCTTTTCATTTATTTCATCGAACATATACTAAAACAAATCGAAAAAAAACGTATCAAATCAACAAAAAAATAAAAAAAAAAACTCAAATCACATCTATGCAAAATTGAGCGTACAGTTCACATTTTCCATATTAAATGATTTACTATGAACTCTGAAGTACAAAATAAGGCAATCTTAGTATTTTGTATGGCCACCTTTGGCATCCAGCACTGCTTGCAAGCGTCGAGGCATCGATTCCACCAGATTTCTAGTCACTGTTGAAGGAATACTATCCTCCTATGAAAATCCTGGTCCATTTCTGTAAAAAGAACGCAGGGAGGTTGTGAAAATTGGGCCCTGTTCGAAAGAGAACAGTAAAAATGAAACGTATCATCCGGCCCTTTTCTTTATAAAGGAAACGATTAAAATAATATAAAAGTATGTTAAACACCAAATAAACGAAAGATTTCAGCCTGCAATTGAGTAGACCAGATGTAGGAGATCCATCTCAGTCCTTTTGGCAGTCCGGTCTATTATGTGATGTAGGAAATATTTTTTTCAGTACATCATAGGATCATGTAATGAAGTTTATCATAGGACATGCAATGAAAATGATAGACAGTTTGGTACTAGACAAATGAAGTTTATTTATATTGTATATCTAGCATTACTAATTCATATGAAATGTGTTCATTTACCTATTTTTGTTAACATTTTTCGTATTTTCAAAAGTGTAGTGCGGCACGGATTGTTTAAAGCATTTTAAGCGAACCTCTTTTACAACAATCAAGAACGGATAATGGACAAGATCAAGCATGCTTTGCATAATTGCAGAAATTGAAACGGTAATGTAAAATAAATAATTTAACAATAAAAGAAAAGAAAGAAGTAACTAAATGCAGCTAAGTATACTTTCAGTTTTGACTTATTGATGCTATATGTTTAATAATTAATTCCATTTGCGTTTAGGGACCATTGGTGGTGTGACGAGATACGCACAGTTTTAAACTCATCTCGAGGATGTCGTGCTGTATGCTTTCCGGCAGAGATCAACATTCCTAAAGACCATTCATACATTATTGAAAGAAAATCAGTCTTGACTGTTCAGTAGTTTTTAAGCTAGAATAAACTATTGATTCACTTTTATGGAAAAAGGAGAGATGTAGTATTGTGCTATTGGATTAGATTAGAGTAGGCTATGCTTGAGCATTGTGACAGGAAGGTTCAGAAGAAAATATTGTAATTCATCACTCTGAAGACGGAATATATGTTTTCACTTTGCTACATATACTAATAAAGGAAATTAAAAAGTTATTCCATTTGACGATACCTGATACATTTCTAATGGAATCTAATTCAATCAGGGGACTGACACCGCTGTCATCCTGCATACATTTCGATTGTTCCTCACATCGTTTTGGTACTTCGCGTTTTGGTACCCACTTTCTGGTCGGTTTGCCCTAACCTTGCTCCTGATTTTCGAGCATACGGCTCATACGCTGCTAGTGCTAGATTCTGGCAATTAAACATATCGCATTGAATCGTCGTGTATGATGACGCTTTTCATTAGCTCATCATTTTGTTTAATGTTCTACGCATTAGCAAGGTTTTATTGATGTATCCTACCCATAAAATATATGTTTCGTCTCTCCCAAAATAATCAAAACAAGAACACTGGACGCCATGTTGAATTGATGTTTGGTTGGTAAATATTGGCTCATGCCACCCCCCTGAATTCAATAGCTCATCTAAAAATTCCTTTTAGAATTTTGTTTGCATCTCGCTCAGTTCTAGAATTAGTGAAGGTTCCTTCTCTACTTTCTTCAATGATTTGGTCAGTGATGTTTCCATGAGCTTTTTCCAATGTTCGCAAAGTTCATGCAAGATAGTGAATGTTATTTACAAGATTTCCTTCGAGATAAAACTCTTCTTCTTCATATGTCCTTCATGCATTGGCATGCAAGAGATCTATCATGCAAGCCTGATTATCCAACAAAGCGCCGTCCTTTTTGTATGAAACGATTCGTATGATTCATTTGTCCATGAAAATATCATTGCCTCTTCATCGTCATTCCCCATCAAAACAAATCGCTTGCGTTTTCATCGAAAAATCCAAAACATCCACTTTCTCACGATCCACTGCCCTCTGATAGCTAACCGATGCCGAATCGCTCTGCTGCTGAAGAAATAGCAGCAAATCATGTAACATCGAGGCAACGAACAACAACACGCCCAGCATGAGGGCAAAACGTATCTACAAGCCATAAGTAGGGTAAGGCGGCACGTATAGGGCAAGACAAGCACGCGCGTTCGCCTCACGTGTTGAGCCCTGGGTTGGTCCCACAATTGGCAAAATTCAATGAAGTGTAATCGGTCTATTGCCATTTGAATCGGTTGGAGTCGTCGCTCCGTTGCGCTCTCGCAGTGATCTCTGTTCAGCAAAGCAATAACAACTAATAATAAGCCGTTGCTTTTGCTTTTGTGGTTGAGATTTGTTACTGGTGTTGCTGAGCCGAAACGAATCTTCCAACCGCCACAAGAAATGGCACGCGCGGTATGAAGAAAATAATCGAGAAATTAGCTACCAACCGAACAAAACCGACCGACCGACGAAACGATCGCAGTTGGCGACGCGCGGCTCGGCTGAGATCGCGCGGACAAAGAAGGTGCGAAAAAAGTGTTGAACACCACATCACCCTGACAACGCGACGACGCCGATCATCATCTTCGTCGGTGTTGCTGCACTGTCAGCCTACTGTTAGGGCGATCGTGGCGGCCGGCGGTGGCGTTGTTGAACTGGGAGCGGCCGATGGCCATTGTGGAGAGATCAACAACAATAGATGACTTAATTGGATAATTAATAGTGGATGGGCGCGATTGCGGTCGGCGGGTCCGTTGGTCGGCTGAGCTTCGATGCGCAAATCGCACGCGCGCAGTGGCGAATGATCGCGCTCTCTCGGTGGGAACCCCATGTATGGGTGGTAACTTATCAGCAGCATACCTAAATGTATGCCCTGGGGTGGTATTTATGTTAGCTAAATGTGGGGTAGTGCGATCCGATCGCGGCGATTGTTTGCTGAGAGAGGCCCTTGATCCATCAATGGGCTACTAGGTTAAACGTTTATATGACTGACTGTTGAGATGCGTTGATGCGTTTGGTATAATCTGCAAGCTCACGGACGGTCCCACGATCTCGATCGCTGCCAAACGTTTAGTTTTATAACCAAAGAAAACAGTTAAGTTCAGTACCTACACTAAGGACGATTTTTTTTTCTACACATTCTACTTATAGATTTAAATTTGTAGGTTCAGATCAAAACAGTTATTAAGAAGAAAAATTTATGAAGAAATCCATCTAGGTCATCCAAAATGTTCTAGAATATTAATGTTAGGATGTATATAAATGATTACCCATCAACTTCCCAACTATACCCGAGAAGCTCCATTGAAATACAGTAGTAGTATATTTCAAAAACATAAGCAGTAATCAAGATATTGTTGGTTCTCCAAATTGTCTTGGAGTTCATATCCTTCGTTCTTTCAGAACATCCAGGACTTGAAAATAAGGTGTTCTATTTTCATTCATTTGCATTCGTATACCGTGTGGCAGGTACGATGATACTTTATGCCCAGGGAAGTCAAGGAAATTACCATTACGAAAAGATCCTGGACCGACCGGGAATCGAACCCAGACACCTTCAGCATAGCTGTGCTTTGTAGCCGCAGACTCTAACCACTCGGCTAAGGAAGATCCCCTGAATGATGTCAAAGCCTTCAATCTACGGGAATAAGAGCTTAAACGGTTTAAAAATAGCTGAGAAATTGATCAAAATTCCATTGATATCTCTGTATTTCAATGAAAATTGAATTGGCTTATGAATGAATGTCAGAGCTTTCATTAGCCGATAAAAGAAAGTGAATCGTTTCAAAAATAGCAGAAATATTGATCAAAATGCAGACAGTTGAAAATATTAGAATCTAATTTTCTCTAGTACATCACAATACTGTTTGAATCATAACTCTGTAACGAAAAGTCCGATTGCAATGAAATTTAATAGTGTTCTATAGGAATGTAGTAGCTTTCATTTGACAAACGGCTGAGATTTTTAAGCGATCTTTATACCCTACTTATGGTTGTAAGAAGGGTAGAAAGATTGATTTATTTTAATCTGCCTGTTTTTATCCTTCTTACAATCATAAGAAGGGTATGAAGATCGCTTGAAAAACTGACTTTTGATCTGAGGCCCGAAGGGCCAAGTCTCATAATTATTAAATCAATCGATAGAGCTCGATGAACTGAGCACATGTCCGTGTGTGTGTGTGTTTTTTTAGTTTTACAAGGTGGTAAATTACATTTACAAACTAACCCAGCGTTTCACGTTCGATATGGAGGCTAGTCATATCGAATTCGTCCATCGTGTGCGCCAGAGTGTCGGACTTGAATCCATACCGACTAAATCCACCTTGCCCCACGAGCCATTTCGCCCATGAACTGCCTCTTGGCATTACTTCATGGGGGAGGCTATTGTACTAACCGCTGCACTGCTTCTTGCTTCGCTTTCTGCGTGTGACTCACGTGCATCTTACGCTCCTGTTCTTCCCTTGCTCTCTTCGTACTGCTGGCATCGCGCCAGGGCCATGTTTCTACTGCCGCTTCTGTTATTGCTACGCTTCGTTGCTCTGCTGCGACGTGTTTGGGGCTGGCGAGATCGCCAGAGCCCTGCGCAACTTTTGCGCCTGCTGCTAATCCGCCGATTCTCGAGTTCTCCAGGTTGGACCAGTTGGATGCTGAGGTCGCTCCAGCGATTCCGGTTGGAGGATGGCTTCTGGTTCACTGGTGCCCCGACGACCTGGTGACTCGCTACGGACTACTCAGGATAGTCCCCGACGGTGGATCTATCCTACTCCGATAAAGATTTCCCCGACGGCGGAAGATCTCCCGGGCTGATGCCGAGGTCGGTTCTGCGATTCCGGTGGAGGGAAACTTCCGGTTCACAGGCGCCCCGACGACCATTCGCCGGTGCTGTTTCGCGATTTACTCAGCTAGTCTCCGGCGGAAGGACATAGCCTACTCCGACGCGATGTTGGTCGGTCAAGTGCCGGGGTCGGTCCTGCACTTCCGGTTGGAGGATGACTTCCGGTTTGCAGGTGCCTCGACGACTTATTTCCGAAACTACGCCCTCTCTACTCGGTCGAGTTCTTCGGTTCGAACGATCTAGCCTACTCCGGTCACGCCCGTAGGTCTGCTTCGTATGCTCGCTTCAACAGACTGACTAGTCGAGTGCCGAGGTCGGTCCGACAATCCCGGCTGCCCTAACGACACAGAGCCATGTGCTGTCCGCTGCGCTAAGTGCAGCTGCTCCTCTCGCCATTTTCGTTTATTGCGTCCTATTTTTCTTCGTCAGCACACATTTTTTGGGCGATATTGTGCACATTAACGTCACTGCCGACGACGAATCTCATCTCGGCTCGCTCATGCTCGAAGCGCGGACATTCGAAGACTACGTGCTCAGGGGTTTCGTCAACATCGCCGCACCCGGTGCTTAACGGCGACCTTGCGTGTCCAAACTCATTCAGGTATTTCTTGAAGCAGCCATGACCAGACAAAAACTGCGGAAATTCAGTTCTCCGTGTTTTCTATTTACCCACATGGACAGGCACGGAATTAGTCGGTGGGTCCATCTACCGTTCTCAGCGCTATCCCACTGCTGTTGCCATTTCCTCATAGTCTCAACCCTGGCTCTTTTCCAAATTCCCCGCGTGCTTCGGTTCCTGTAGCACTCGCTGTTCTCTTCGAGTTGAAGGCTTATAGGGATCAATCCTGCAATCCAACAGACTGCCTCCGATGATATCGTACGATACGCGCTCGCCACACGCATGGCGACACACGTACTGTTCATCCGGGAGGGGTTCCTCTTCGTCTGCAGTGCTGTCACCCACACGGAGCCAGCGTATCTGAGTATCGACGTCGACACGTTCGCCATTAGTCACTTTTTGCTGCTGCTGATCGCTGAGTTGTTGGGCATGATCCAGGATAAAGCTGATATAATCACGGCCCTCTCACATGCATAATCGACATGGCTGTTGAAGCTCAGCCGATCATCGGCCGATCATCACTCCTAGGTGTCTGACCTCCCACATTGAGTCGATGGTACACTGTCCAACCGAGATTCTCGCATGATGCACTGCCTTTCGGTTGCCTATCATCACAACTCGGTTTTTTGATGGGCTAACACAAGCTTCTACCCTCGGCGTCTACTGCCCCAGTATCAAGTATATCTACCTCCTCTAGTGATTTGCCGATGACTACGAGCACCACGTCATCCGCGAAGCCGACGATTTCCACACCCCGGGGGAAGCTCAGCTTCAACACTATGTCATACATAGCGTTCCAGAGGGGTCGGGCCAAGAATAGAACCCTGTGGGACGCCCGCCGTGATTGTTGTGCACCTTTTCCCAGCGTCTGTGTGCGATTTTGAAAGTAGCTCCTCAACTCGGGGACCTCCAATCTGCGCAGCGATTCGGCGATCGCTGCCCAACTGGCACTGTTGAAGGAGTTTTTTTGCGTCCAGAGTGACTACTCCACAGTACCGAGTACCTCTCCTCTTTTGCTTCCGCGCCGTCTCCATAGCTTCCACGACCTTCTGGATGGCATCAACGGTGGATCTACCTTTCCAAACGCCGAACTGCATGTCGCACAAGCCGTTTTATCTCTTCGTTTAGGATTACTCGTTCCAGCACTTTGCCAACTGTGTCCAGCAGACATATCGGTCTATATACTGAAGGATCTCCAGAAGGCTTGTCTGATCTCGGCAGCAGCAACAGCTTTTATCGCTTCCAAATGTCGGAGAAGTTACTCTCATCAATACATTTTTGCACCACAATCCTGAACATATCCGGGTTTTCTTGGATTGCTGCTTTCAGAGCTACGTTGGGGATACCATCTGGTCCCGGAGCCTTCCTGGTTTTTAAGGTTTTCGCCACCGCGATCAGCTCATCGTTCGTTACCTGGGCTTCTTCTGCGTCGTCTTCTGCGTCGTCTTCCTGAGCTCCGTAAGGTGTTAACGGCCAGCTCGTCGGTTCGTGCCGGGGTTGTTTGATGATGGTCTTCATCTTCTCCGGACACCTATCGGGTGGTACAGCTGGGCCCCGCAACTTCGCCTTTGTAACTCTGTAGGTGTAACCCCACGGGTTTGAATTGGCGTTGCGACAGAGCTCCTCCAGACAGGGTTTCTTGCTGAATCTGTTTTCCCTGTTGAGGGCGGTTTTTGCCGCCTTGTACGCTGGTCTTCGATCTGCTCTTGTCGCGTCGTTGCGGGCTCTCTGCATCCTTCTCCTAGCTCGAAAGCAGCTTACACGCAGATCGGCAATCGTCGAGTTCCACCAGTAGGCTGGGCGACGATCATGTCTAGGTTACCACTCCCTCGGCTTTGTTGCATCGCACGCTCGTGCTAATGCCGCTGTCAGCTCATTCGCAGTAAAGTGCTGAGCCTTGCGCTCCAACTTCAATGCCTCAACGAACACCTAATTGTCAAACTGCGACGTTTTCCACCTCAGCTCCTTTGATAGAGTCGCCCGCGCTTCCAACTGCCGTCCGCTACCAATATTGTGCCGAAGCGCTTGGTGGTCACTGTTCGTATACTCCTTACTCACTCGCCAGTTCAAACTTCCTGACAGCCCAGGGCTACAGAAAGTTACGTCAATAATTGACTCTCGGCCATCCCGACGGTATGTGCTGGTGGTACCATCGTTAGCAACATCTACGTTTAGTTTTGCTAAGGTTTACAGTAAACTGCTCCTTCTTGAGTTGGTGAAGCGACTGCACCATTGAATGGCCCACGCGTTGAAATCGCACAGCAGTCGCCTTCATGAAGGCCGGGCATCGCGGGCCTCCTGTAGCGTGGTTGTTACTCTCTCCGTTAGCGCAGATCATACACTTTGGAGGCTTTCGGCAGGCTTGCGCCTTGTGCATAAATACCCCCTGTCAGATTCCTTGTAGAATTTAGCAAGATGACCGTACTCGCGGCATCCACCGTGTTCACACTCAGTAGCAAAATTAAAAATCAAGCAGTGCCATGCAGGTTCTTGAAATACTTGGTTTCGGTTCCTCCCCAGAATATTCTTAACGTTGTCCGAGGCAGTGTTCTTATAAACATATGAACTATATAGCATTTAGTTGCAAAATAATTAAAAGTAAACAACTGATTCAAAATCGTGTTCACATTGATTCATATTTGTGGACAACTTTTTTGTCGATTCATAAATTTTGTTTTTAGGCAATGCTCAAATAAGTGAAAATTTCAAATGTTTTCAAAAATTTTATTGACAACATTGAGTATGAACTGCAGGTTTATACCCCACTTCACCATTCAGCATTGATTTCATCAAAATATCTTGTATATTTTGCTCTCTATAATTTATCAAATTTAAGCAGAGCCTTAAATGTTTCATAACTGTGGGACCAGTGTAGCATGTCTTTCCTTACGCCTGATACATAGGCAGTCTGCTAACCACAAAATCAAACCTCTCTGCCATGCCTTTCCCCTAATCCATACAATCCCGCATGAACTGGCGTAGATGCAGTCGGACTCCACGGTCTACAGTGGGCCAGTATAAGTGCAACATCGATTCCTTCCCCTTCCCTACATTGGTCTGCATTCTGACGTGGCAGGCGCCATTGTTGCCTAAAATAGAAGATCACCAGCACTTATACACTGAGGTTGTCTGTTAGTCTCAAGCAGTCATCTGGTTGGTTCCTTGTGTAAGTGCAGTTGATCTGGCGATACTGGAGTAGCATCCACGGGCGGCCAATCAACCTCAAGCAAGCTCTTTTCTATTTATGAAACATTTATATTTACAGTATAAACGTTGTTCTTCGCCGTTTGGCTTATTGTCCAAACGATTAATAAATTTCAAACAGTTTCACGACTATTTTTGGAATATATATGAAAAACTCTAGAATCTTCGAATTTCCGCTGGCTTTGCCTTTGTTCTCACTGACATCTCCTTTGTTCAAATATATGTTGGGTACATACATACATGTCAAATTTTACGTTAACACTTTTGGCATCGCCAGCAAATGATGTTCCGAAAGCGACGTCATTCCTCGTCTAAAGTTTATTATATTTATTTATTTATGGCAATAAATGTGAATCCACTAACAAAGCAGTAATATGTTTCACACCGTTTATTTTCAATAACATCATACTCCAGGCAGCTGTATTGTCCATTTAATTCATTTGTTATATTCTAGGCAAGTAAATAGCTTATATATGTTTGACTAATACCCTGTGTCAGTTGCTTCCAGGAGTATCATGGAGTCTACATATCTGAGATACTAGCTAAATCACTGCTCTTCTGTTTTCAGCATGTCATTCTTCATCATTCTCTTAAAAATTTATTTGATCTTTTTTTCGGAGTGTACTTTATGAGATTGATTTCATCATATCCATGAAATCAAATAATGTTTATAATCTCGTGGAAAGCTTGACAAGTATTGCAATTCTCTTTATTCTATTCGTTGGATTGTTGGAATAATTTTTTTTCCCCGCGGGTTTCGCGTAAGTGTCTCTGCTTACGGGTCCGCCACACCCCATTTTGGCCCTTCATACGTTGGTATGTTGAATACAGATTGATAATGAAAATTGACAGTACTGTTTAGTGGAACCGCATGCCGAGCAAGACTCAAGCTAGGATGGTGGCTTGAAGTTTGCAAATTGGAGTTTGCTCTGTTTGGCGTCGTTTGTGTTGAAGATGTGATTCTGGTATTGATTTCAGAATCAATGTTGTGGGAATTCCTAGGGGATGATTTCCAAGAATAATCCTTAGAATAATTTCTGGACCGAATATTTGGGGGGCTTTCGAAGGAAATTATATGGTAATGGCTAAAAGAATAACAGAAAAAACGACATAGGATATCCTGGAGGAATTGTCTAAAGGAATTGATGTAGGAATTTCAAAAGTAGTTCTTGTAGGAAACTTTGAAAGAATCTCAGGAACTCAAAAAATTTATTGAAGGATTAAAGAAGTAACAGCTTGAAGATATCATGGCAGAATCTTTTCAGTGTAACTTCTGATAAAGAATCGGACTCTAAACGGTAATTTATTATTCTTAAATTAAAGCCGAGACTGTGAAATGGTAAAAAGTTATACAATAAAACGGGCGTCTGCTCGGGTATGTGGTCCGTGGTTTAAGAACCTTATAAAGAAATCCTGATGGATTGCCTGGAGGAAACTGGATGGATTTCTGAACAAAAATCCCAGGAGAAATATCTAGAGGAAATACTGGAGAAGTCCTTGGAAGAACACGTGAAATATTTTCTGAAGGATCTACAATTTCTGTAGGAATGTTTGGAGTAAATCCTGATAGAATTCTGAAAAATTCAAAGATAAATTTCAGAAAAACATACAACTTATCCAGGAGCGGTATATGGAGGGGGTAAATTACTGTAAAAATCTAAACAGAAAAATTTTGTAGAAACCCTTGGAAGCATTTTTGGTGAAATTTTAAAATGCTTTTCATTGATTTATTTCCAAAAATATGGTTTCTTTTTTTTTTTTTTGGGAATTTATCACACCCTTTGGTTTTAACTCCAATTTTGGGTGTATTCTGTTTTCCGTGTCCCCTCCGAACTGTCAGATAGGAACCCCAGTGTAACCCTCGTGGCGTTTTTTGTCGAATCAAACGTCAAACATGATCAAAAGTGTCAGGGTTCATATTTGGACCCATTTTTTAATTTAAATTTTAAATGTGATATAGCCGTTATTTGAGCGGGAAAAATTGCCAAGGTAGTAGCAAGAGCGCGTTCTATCCTATTATTCAACAAAAAAAAAGATTTTATCAAAAATTTTAGGACCCTATAGCTGTAGGAATCCTTGAGTGACTTCCTGGAATAACACGTTGCGGGATTCCTGGAGAAATCTCTGGCAGTTTGCCTGGAAGAATTCCTGAAGAAATTACATGCGGTTTTTCTCGTGGATTTTTTGGCGAAATTACTGGCAGAACTCCTGTAGCCTGTGGTTACAATTATCTCATTTTGTGTAATTTTTGTGTGGAGTGTATTCTACACCCACTTTATTTTCCGTTTCTAATTAACCCACATTTGAGTTGTTTTAAAGTTGTGTGTTTTATGTCACCGTACGTTATGTTGTTTTGGTTTGGAATATTAGAATTGGTTGGCAACATAATCCACCACCGTGTTTTGTAAATATTTTAATTTGTTCATTTTCGTTATTAGTTTTATTTAAAATGTGTAGGTAGTGTATTAAAAATGTATTGAAGAAAATATTGTGTATTTCTTTCACTACTAGACTGTGAAGTGCGAAAGTGTAAATAAAAGTGCGGGATTGCATTCAATCCTGTTGATATCTTCAGAGCATTTATTCTTCGATTTACAAAAAATAAGTCCCCCGAAGACATCTCTACCAGATTTGATGCAATTGCGCACTTTTATTAGCGTTTCCGCACTTGTAAAAATTTCTGCGATAGTCCAGTGGTGAAAGAAATGCGTAATATAGTTTTGATCGTTTCGGTGAGTGCAATAAAATTAGTTCTCGTTCTCCTCTCGTTGTACAAAAACCGACACTGAGCATAAACAACATAACAGTCGAGCACGGTGGCAGGATACGATGTTGTGTGGGTCGGACGATGACGTTTTAAGGAAGAGAGTTACGAACCATGTGATGTGACGATCGCGTTTTTGATACTCCGTCGAGTACCATGATGAAATTACTGGAAATTTTTTTGTTGAGTTCCACCAATAAGAATTCCTGAAGTTATCACTGGTGGGTTTTACAAAAGACCAGGGGAGGGAATTCTAGGAAGGAATATCTGAAAAAAAGCTGGGACCCTGGGAAGTCCCTTTGGGATTTCTCGGAAGACTTCCTGGAAAAGACTTAGGTGTACCCTTTTCGAAAATATCAGAGAAATTTCATGGAGAATTTTTTAAGAAATTCTCTGGAGGATTTACTGCATTCTCTGGACGTATTTTCGAAAAAAAAAATCATTGCATTATTTCCTGTTCCAGAAGAAATTCCGGGAACACCCTTTCCATGAATCCCTGGACAAATTGAAGGAGTAATCCCTGGAGGAGTTTTTGAATAAAAATCGCTTAATCTCTGAATTATTAAGCGGTGAAATTTGGCTAGAGGTATTCTTTGACAAATTCCTGAAGAAGTTAAAGGAATTCTGTGGAGGAATCCCTGAACAACATGCTGGGACCCTGGAGAGTCCCTCTGGGATTTCTCGGACGAATTCCTGGAAAAGACTCAGGTGTACCCTTTTCGAAAATATTTCATGGAGAAATTTTCTGAAGGATTTACAGTATTCTCTGGACGAGTTTTCGTAAAAATCATTGAATAATCTGTTCCAGGAGAAATGCCTGGAAGATCCTTTTTATGAATCCATAGACAAATTAAAGGAGTAAATCTTGGAAGAATCTCTTGAGGAATCCCTGGTGAAATTCTAGGAATTCCAAGGGAAATCCTCGAAAGAATTCTTGGATATATTTTGGAAAAATATGTATCAGAACTATGACTATATATATCCTATGAAGGAATTACTGAAATACCTGGAATATGTCAAGGTAAAGTTTTTGAAAGAATTACTGAACTTCTTGGAGGAGTTTTTGGAAGATCTCTGAATTATTTGGCGGAGAAATTTCCCTCGAGAAATTCCTTGGGAAGCCCTGAAAGATGTTCTAGGGGAATTCCTTGAAAATTTTCAGAAAGAAATTCTTGAGGAATCCTTGGTAGAAGCCTGAAGAAATCTCTATGAGAAGAATCATCGGAAAAATGTCTTGTCGAATCTGTGTAGAAATTTCTGGGGAAGTTTCTGCATGTATCCTTGCATGTATCTGTGGAAAATATCTGAATTATTTCTTGGCGAAATCTTTTAAGAAATACTTCAAGGAAATAGCGGAATGGCTGAAGAAGTTTTCAAAAATATCTTTGAATTATTTCCTGGCAATATGTCCCTTGAGAACCTTGAGAAATTCGTGAATAAGATTCTGGAGAAATTCCTGAGGGAATTGATGGACAAATTCGTTTGAAAATCTCAACAGGACTCTCATGAGGAATCACTAGTGGAGTTCTTTGTAGAAGGAGTTCTTGGAGGAATCCCTAGTGGAGTTCTCGGAGAAGTCCCTGGAAGAGAAATTTCAGGAAAATGTCTGCACTATGTCTAGGTGAAATTTGAAATCCTTGGAGAGTTTTTGAAGAAAACCTTGAAGGAGTTTCTAAAAAATGAGACTTTTTGTGGGAAAACAGCAGGAGGAATCCCTGGTTTATTCCTCGAGTGGTCACTTTGAGAACTCTCGTAACAATATCTCGAGGAATCTGTAAAAGAAATCTTAGAGGAGTCTCTGAAGGTGTCATTTGAAGATTTTGTGAAAAATATCTGACATATATCTTGGTGAAATTTTTGAAAAAATCATGCTATGGCAGAATTGGCCATATAGATATGCCTATGACAGACCCATGAAAGAGTTCTTGTTGTACGTCTCACATTTCCCATAAATCGATGAACTCGTTACATATAAATTAATTAAACATGAAAGATAATTCATGCCACTAAAACAATCATCTCGAAAGACACCAGCACTTCAGCTCCATAAAGATATAAAACAACTTTATCCGCCCCGAAACCAGATGTGTAATTACCTCTAAGCTTGGCGCGGCCTGCTTTTTACTGCCCTAAACGGCGGCAGTTAACAAATTACGATTGCAACCACTCCTATCATCTAAGTAGACCCCTTATCTGGGGGTCCACTCCAGCCGTTGCGGAGTTCGTCTTCACGATGCGAACTTTCGAAGACGGGGCGTTTTTGCTGGCCTGCTTCGATGTTTTTCTCTGTTCAAAACTATATCAGAGACGGTGGCAGCAGGCCGTCGTCAAGGGCACTCGGCTGGTTGTTGGCCCAAAAGTTATTGCAAGATGTTGCCGAATTAGTGTGTACATATTTAGTCCGTCCCGAAGCATCACTTGCGGGAGATGATTAGCCGTGTCAACGGCGGTACGGGGCGTTTGTGGGGTCTTCAAAGAGTCTCTCGATTCGACTCGTTGAGGGAGGATGAGAGAGGCGATGGTCGTTAGCTCACGAAGGCGTACTTGATGGCCAGATTTGGTAACTGATCCCCGCAATTGGCCAGTAGCAGACCTTTTCGGGTGTTTTTTTTCTGCCCAACTCAAAATTGCATAATTTCTTCATTTCTTGACAGTTTAGCCCATTCGAAGAAGATGCCTTCAAAATGGAGCAATCGGAATGGCTCTCATCAGCGATCAAGTAGGCACTCAGTCAACAGCGCAGCCTACTTGACCAAGATCATCGACAATCAAGACAACGACTCGAACATGGAAAACGTGACATGGAGTTGTTCTGAATTGACACTTGTCGTTGTCGTCGCCGTCGTTTGAAATCGGGGTTCGAGGTGTGGTGGGAGCTCATCTTCGTACGAAACGGCTTTCGAAGTCATTTCATACAATCAAATTAGCATCCAAATGACGGTCTTTTTCACAGCGGAATAAAATCAACCGAGTAAAAATATAATGTTTATTGCCGAGGACAGATATCACATAAGGGAGCTGGGGAGCCTCGTCGTGATCATCAGCGTTGTCTCCTCGTTTCTTAACACAATGAAGCGATGAACATGTGGGTAATACCTGTAGTATGTGATGTCACGAGCATCGTCAGCGAGGCGATCCAACCGAAAGAGGATTTGGAGAAAGTTACATGCCACGGTGGTCCCCAGATTGTTGTTATTAGAAAAAATCGACATCAAATCTGTGCTCACCAGTCGAAGCAAAACTGCATGTCCGGGAAAAATTTTAAAGGGATCATAGGCCCTATTTATGGTTAAGCTCTTTTGATGGCAAAAGTTCAAAATTCCTCCTCTACTCGATATTTCGATGTGTACTTGTTCATTTTTATTTCCAACTAGGTAGCCCGGCAAACGTTGTTTTAACAAGTATGTAGCAGACTGTGAAGTAGAACACGTTGAAATCTGTTATAAAATGTCACTTTAGTTGTTCCCGTTTTACCCTTTCCTCGGTTAATTTTCACCAATTTTTTTAACTCAAAAACTTGTCACATTTCATGTTGAATCCACAAGTGAAACATAAAAGATAGAAGATAGAAGATAGAAGATAGAAGATAGAAGATAGAAGATAGAAGATAGAAGATAGAAGATAGTCAGTCAATCAATGAAAATCAATTTGAATAAAACGGGCCTTACGATGTATTTCCAAAAAAGCCAAGAAATGCAGTTTTGCTTTGGACATCGTCTGGTGAGCATAGATTTGATGGAATTTTTTTTACTAATAAAAATGGCCTATGAAGCACCGTGCACATCGAATCTTCACCTCTCCTGGCGGATAAAGAGGATGCTGTTGAAGATGATGGTTGGTGGCGATCGACTGCTTGCGGCGGTGGTGTTACAAGTTTTGAAATTTCGATTTCGTAAAGGCCGTCCGACCGGTGGTGGTTTGTTTAAACTCTCGACATAATTGACAAGGGACCCTGTATGCAGAGGGGGGCGGAGCGAAGTGGGAGGTAATCTCCAATCATGTGACATGATAATATTGGAGATGGGAGATATGTTGGATGGGACAAAGGGGGGAATTGATGATGAAGATTATGTAATCGTTTGGTGGATACTTACCGACAAGAGGTGTTTTCCAATTAAGGAAATGCTCATATAGTCGGAATGGCGGCGAACAATATCAGGAAGCAATTTGTAATGTTTGATTGCAAGCGTGAGGTTAAGGGGATAGAATGTTGAGAGTCTCGCATTATCAAAGTTACCCGCATTATCAAAGTTACCCCGTTTTACGGTACGGTACTAAACGAAATTACAAAGTTCCTGTTAATCTGTTAAGCAAAACAAATGTAAAAGTAAAGAGTATTAGTATGACACTTCATGTTAAAGCTATTTCCGTTGCAATCAAGTACATTTGAGGTTTTATATGCATATATGGAAAATTTTTAAGATTTTAGCAATTTTGAAATGCTCTCAAACAATCTGTTCTACGATCACTATTTGATGAAGTCATAATGAATTCGTCACTTATACTTGATAGCCTAGTTATAGTAGAACTCGAATTCGGTCTCAAAACTCTTAGCGTATACAATTTTTACAAACTGGGACCATTTTTGTAATCTAAGTCAGAAATTTCCATATAGCGTTAAACGCCTAAAGATATGCAACGCCCTACAAATGTTCTGTAATTCATTCAATTTTGTTCGAGTGATGCTCCATTATCAAAGTTACCCCAAAACAGAAAACCGACTTTCGATTATATGAAAAATTATATATCCATTAAGAATAAATCTTTTGGAAATCTATCAACTGGAATCGATAGTTAGGATACCAGTACTTGTTTTAAAAATATGAATTAAAATTCTTTGAAACAGCATGCATAAATATTCAAGTTTTCTTCGAAAAAACTATCAAAGTTACCCCGTTTTACGGTAACATTGATCACCTATGTAAACAACGTTCGGGTAATATTGAAAATGTCGTTAAAATCAAAAACACCTCCAACCACGGAATACGCCTAAATGTAGGCAATTTCCTAGGAGTATTCTATATTCTTAACAATAATTCGTTAATTTTGCCCAATTGAGCATACTTATGAAAGCTTTGACAACGGAATCGTTTTTGGCGATGCCGTATTTAGTGAAAATCGCATTTTTCTTGTTCAAATCGTTTGTAGAACTTATGTGAGACATGGATACTTACTTACTTATTTGGCTTTACATCAATTATCTTGATAAAGCCTCGCCAACAATATTTCGCCAATTCCCTCGGTTCATGGCCGCTTCTCTCCATCCTCGACTGTGACCCACGCTCTCCAGGTCCTGGTGTACCTGGTCAATCCACCTAGCTCGCTGCGCCCCACGCCTTCTTGTTCCGACCGGATTCGTGGCGAACACCATCTTTACAGGGTTGTTGTCCGGCATTCTTGCAACATGCCCTGCCCAGCGTATCCTTCCAGCTTTAGCAATTTATTTATTTATATTTTTGTACGTCAACAGGTTTTAAACTCCCAAATGACAAAACTTAGATTATAAAACACAAAAATCTAACATTACACAGAAAGCACACTCAAAAAATTTTGTCTTAATCTATTTCTACTTAAACCAAATTCAAAGCCCTCGAAACAGGCAACGAAAACACGACACATACTTTTCACGGGATCATTCATGCCGTAGTTTGTCCTCGATCTGTCGATTTGCAAAAAATCATTCGAACGTAGTGCTCGTCTTCTAATATTCACGTTCAGTTGACTCAGAAGCTCCGGACAATCGACGTTCGAATTGAGGAGGTCACTGACGAAGCAGGCTTTAGCTACGTCACGTCTAACACTCAAGAGGTCAAGGTGTATCAATTTACAGCGGTCAACGTAGCTGGGTAGATTATTACGATCGTTCCACGGTAAATTACGAAGCGCGTAACGTACAAATTTCCGCTGCACACCCTCTATTCTGCGCATACCGTTTTGGTAGAACGGTGCCCACACTACGGCCGAGTACTCCAACGTAGAACGCACCAAGGCACAATACAAGGCTTTCAAACAATAAATGTCCTGGAAGTGTTTGCCGAAACGAAATAGAAAGCCTAGTTGAGATGACGCCTTCGATACGATGTAGGATACATGCTCTTTATACGTCAGCTTGGAGTCCAAGATTACTCCGAGATCCTTCACAGCATTTTCACGCTTTACAGCTGCACCGGCCAAAGTATATTCGTGGAGATACATTGAACGTTTACGGCCAAACGAAATAACAGAGCATTTGGAAGCATTGAGAACCATTCTGTTTTTTTCGCACCAGTTTGCAAACACTTCTAGTTGCTGTTGCAGAAATAGGGCGTCAATTGGTTTTGTAATTACGCAGTACAGTTTGAGGTCATCTGCGTAAGATTTTTTTTGACACTTTAAAATGAAATTAATGTCGTTCATATAGAGCAGGAAGAGAAACGGCCCAAGATGACTGCCTTGCGGTACTCCGGATGTAACACGAAACGATGCGGAACGATGATCTCCAATCCTTACGCACATAGTGCGTCCTGTTAGATACGATCGCAACCAGGTGAGCAGACTACCACTTATTCCCAGTCTATCAAATTTGGCTAAGGCGATTTCGTGGTCCATTTTGTCGAAAGCTGCTGACAGATCCGTGTAAATTGCATCAACTTGTAAGCCGTTTTCCATTTGCCGTGTGATGAAAGATGTGTAAGTGACAAGATTAGTATTTGTCGAGCGTTTAGCCACAAACCCGTGCTGATCTGATGAAATGTAATGCGAGCATTTTGATGATAAGAAGTCCAAGACTATCAGTTCGAATAGTTTAGAAGTAGCACATAAGGAGGCAATTCCACGATAGTTTGACACATTGCGCTTACAACCTTTTTTATGAACTGGAAAAACGAATGATTCTTTCCAACAGCTGGGGAACAATCCAGTTTCCAGCGATGAGTTGAAAATCAACGTCAAAGGAGAAGATATTGCATTAATACATTGTTTGAGGACGACAGATGGAATACCGTCGGGGCCACAGCCGGTTGATTTTTTTAAGCGCTTCGCAGCAGACAAAACCATCTCATCAGTTATCAAGTGAAGAGGTCCTACAGCCGAATAAGCTGGTACGCTAGCAGCTGCATCCATTATGTCTCGGCTACTAGTCGATGGATTGGAAAAAACGTTGCTGAATTGCACAAGGAAGAGTTCGGCAATTTCTTCAGTGGAAGAGGCTTCCAACATTCCGTTGGTCATTGAACGGGGGAGTCCAGTCTCCTTGCGTTGATCGCTAACATACCGCCAGAAACTTTTAGGGTTTGATTTCAAGCGTCTCTGTAAGCGTTCTTGGTGATCAAGAAATAGTTTCCCATTCAATCGCTTATAATGTTGATTTGCTCGTAAATACCGTGCCCTGGATGATGGAGTTTTATGTTTGCTGAATTTTCTCAAAGCTTTCCGTTTTTCCCTTTTAAGACGTTTAAGGTGCGAGTTCGACCAGGCAGGGTGAGATATTACTCGGTTAAGCTTTTTTGGTACATACTGGTCAATGGCGTAGAGCAAAATATTGCTAAGTATTGAAGCAGACCGATCGGCATCACAATCGCGAAGTACTTCAGCCCAATGAACATTCATTAGAAACGAGTTCATACTATCAAAATCGGCACTACCGAAATCATAGAATAAAGTACTAACTTCCGCATCCTCGAAGGCAAATTTAGTATTGGTCTTTATCGAAAGTTGTAGAGGAGGGTGATGCCTACACACCTTAACCAACATAGATGGAGCTCGTGTGATATTGCAATGAGCGCACATTTCATCGCTAACGAAGCATAAATCCAACGTGCGTCCGTTGTCGTTTTTAACACCATTCAGTTGTCTGAGACAAGCAGTACTGTAGCCATCCAGCAGGCATCCAGACGAAACCGTTCCACTAGAATGGGCGACATCGGGATAATAAAATCCTTGGGCATTCCAATTCCAGTTAACAAAACGAAGATTGAAATCACCGACAATGATAATGTTGTCATTTGGGGACATCTGACCAATGATCCAATTAATCGATTCGACATGTTTTTCTATGAGGTTAACGTCGTTGACACGATCGGGTGGAAAATAGACGACGCAAATGAAAGTTTTTGCTTCGGAGAGTGACACTGAGACCCATAGCTGCTCGATGACATTAATTTCCGGAATGAACATCTGGCGTGACTTGAAGCAGGAACGGATGGCTAGCAGAACTCCGCCGCCGGATCGTTTATTGCTGTTGGACGGAGAACGATCTTGCCGGTACACGCTATAAGTGTCGTCGAACAATAGGTTGGAGGGCGTATTTTCGTTTAGCCAGGTCTCCGTAAAAGCGTAAATGTCGTAGCATTGATCGGAACACGCTAGTTTGTAGTCAACCAGAGTGCTATTCATGCCACCGACATTTTGATAATACATCAATACGTCCGAATTAGCGGGTTCCAAAATCGTCGGTATAGGGCTGCGAATGAAAATGTCATGAGGAGAGGCACAATTGTTCAGCGTCGGGTACTTGCCGATGAGAGCGGTTTGGAAGACCCCGTTGCCGACCCTAGATTCAGGACCGGGATGACTTTGAAGGCAGGAATGCTGATGGAGGTTGAATTTTTCTACGGGCTCGACTGAACTAGGGGGCTTAGGGGCTTCCATAGTACCATATAACGTGCATCCCAGCTTCGGCGAAGTTTGGTCTCTGCTACTCGATGAAACAAAATCGGTGAGGCATACAGATCCAGATGGTTTCTGACAGAAAGCGGGAGTAATATCAGAAGCTGAGAGTTCTAATTGATGAAAATACTTGCCTGAAATGGCAGGCTGGAGAACCTCTTCGACAGATTTGACATCAGGACCACGACGACTAAGATGAGCGCTGGCAGCAAAAGGCGGGACTGTGTCAAATTGTGAAGAGGTCTCCAAACTGCTTAGTGCGGTGCGTCGTGGTGATACTGCATCTATTCTGCCATCGCCTCCACAGATGAGGATGTTGAGCTGGACGTTGTCGCCGTAGGTGAGACGTTCGGTGTTTGCTGGGGTTTCCAAAAATTTGCGTTTGATTTGTTGTCCTTGAACTCACGAAAAAGAATGCCTTTTGGCCATGTTGAAGAGCAGAGAGCCTTGGCCTTCAAGTTGCAGTCGATACCAATTTTGAACGAGATGAATGATAGCGTGTTGATGTCACGACCAGTGGCAACTAGCCGAATAGTTGTGATGTCCTCAGACCCAAGACGTTTTTTTGCCATTTCGCACACTTGTTCAGTCGTTACTTCACGAGAGATACGTGAGAGGTAAAGCCAGAATTTCGGTTGACTCGCGGGCATAGATACAACACCTATTCCAAGTGAAGGGGATATTGATTCAGCGGTTCCGCAATCCATAGGTTGTTTCTGAAATACATGCGTTTGAGATTTGCTAAATAGACGGCGACTAGGAATTGCGTTTGAGGCAATCCTTTTCGATGATATTGGTGTACGAGATGAAGAATTAGCTAGAGTCGCAAAACTAGTACGTATTTCCTTTTTGAGTTCAGTCATAATTTCCTGCTTCAAATTTTCGACGATCTCATTATGCGCACTTAACACCTTTTCTTGGCCGGCCTCGTACGCACTGCGAATCGTGCTACGAAGATGCAAATCACTCATCAATTTGGTACAAGGGTTGCAGAGATAGAATAGTTGGCTGTGTTTGGCAGCTTCATCAATAGCATGTACAGATAGACCACTACAGTTTCCATGGAACGCTGCCTTACAAAATCCTTGGCAAGTGATCTTAATATGATCAGCTTTGATTTCATCGGAGCAACTAGTGCAGACCATAGGCATTTTGCTTGTGACGAAGTATCAACACGATGTGATCCAGGAAAGATGAAGCGCCTGCAGGTATGCAGCGTCGAGGTCCAAAACTTGCAGGGAAGATATTGTTGTGCTGGACTGGTTCTTGTACGCAAATGCGGTTGATGATGCGACGAAACAAATTTTATCACAACTCAACAAGAAATAAATGCACGAATTGAACAAGTTGTAGAGTCTAATGTTATTGAATTTCAGTTGCACTGAGCAATACGAGTGTCAATACACAGATAACAATTAATACAACGAATAATTGTCACGGATACACGGATAAAAACAGTAATTTAGGAGTGACAAAAATTACAGCTAAATAACAACAACAGTGTTGCCAAAAATGTGCAATCTTCACGATACTGGGTTCGCCGTAGAGTTGAGCGAGCTCGTGGTTCATCCTTCGCCGCCACACGCCGTTCTCCTGCACGCCGCCGAAGATCGTCCTTAGCACTCGGCGTTCGAAAACCCCAAGAGCTTGCAAGTCCTCCTCGAGCATAGTCCACGCCTCATGCTCATAGAGGACTACCGGTCTCATGAGCGTTTTGTACATCGTGCATTTGGTGCGGGGGTGAATCTTTCTTGACCGCAGTTTCTTCTGGAGCCCATAGTAGGCACGACTTCCGCTGATGATGCGCCTTCGTATTTCCCGACTAACATTGTTGTCAGCCGTCAACAAGGATCCGAGGTAGACGAACTCGTCCACCACCTCGAAGGTATCTCCGTCTATCGTAACACTGCTTCCTAGGCGGGTCCTGTCGCGCTCAGTTCCGCCAACCAGCATGTACTTTGTTTTCGACGCATTCACCATTAGCCCGACTCTTGTTGCTTCGCGTTTCAGGCGGGTGAACAAATCTGCCACCGTTTCAAATTTTCTCCCAATAATATCCATGTCGTCCGCGAAGCAAACAAATTGTCCGGATCTCGTGAAAATCGTGCCTCGACTGTTAAGTCCGGCTCTCCGCATGACACCTTCAAGCGCAATATTGAATAACAGGCACGAAAGTCCGTCGCCCTGTCGTAGTCCCCGCCGAGACTCGAACGAACTGGAGTGTTCGCCCGAGATCTTCACGCAGTTTTGCACACCGTCCATCGTTGCTCTGATCAATCTTGTGAGCTTCCCGGGAAAGCTGTTCTCGTCCATGATTTTCCATAGCTCTACGCGGTCGATACTATCGTATGCCGCCTTGAAATCGATGAACAAATGGTGCGTAGGGACCTAGTACTCACGGCATTTCTGGAGGATTTGCCGCACGGAAAAGATCTGGTCCGTTGTCGAGCGGCCGTTGATGAAACCTGCTTGATAACTTCCCACGAACTCGTTTGCTATAGGTGATAGACGACGGAAGAGAATCTGGGATAGCACTTTATAGACGGCGTTTAGGATGGTGATTGCACGATAATTTTCACACTCCAGTTGGTCGCCCTTTTTGTAGATAGGGCATATAACGCCTTGCTTCCACTCCTCCGGTAGCTGTTCCGTTTCCCAGATTCTGACTATCAGCCGATGCAGACAAGCGGCCAACCTGTCCGGGCCCATCTTGATGAGTTCGGCTCCGATACCATCCTTGCCAGCGGCTTTGTTGTTCTTGAGCTGCTGAATGGCATCCTTAACTTCCCCCATCGTGGGAGCTGGTTGATTTCCGCTGTCCGCTGTGCTGACGTAGCCATCGCCTTCGCTGTCCTGACCTTCTGTGCCTGTGTTCTCTGCGCCATTCAGGTGTTCATCGTAGTGCTGCTTCCACCTTTCGATCACCTCGCGTCCGTCCGTCAAGATGCTCCGTACATTGTTGATGACGGATAGTTTTAGGCGCAGTTTCACCATCACCAGGTAGTGGTCGGAGTCAATGTTGGCGCCACGATAGGTTCTGACGTCGGTTATGTCGGAGAAGTGCCGTCCATCGATCAAAACGTGGTCGATTTGCGATTCTGTCTGCTGGGGTGATCTCCAGGTGTACCGATACGGGAGGCTGTGCTGGAAATAGGTGCTACGAATGGCCATGTTCTTGGAGGCGGCAAAATCTATCAGTCGTAGGCCGTTCTCGTTCGTCAGCCGGTGGGCGCTGAACTTTCCAATCGTCGGTCTGAACTCCTCCTCCTGGCCAACCTGAGCGTTCAAATCTTCTATGATGATCTTGACGTCGTGGCTTGGGCAGCGGTCGTACTCGCGTTCGAGCTGCGCGTAAAATGCGTCCTTGTCATCATCAGTGCTTCCGGAGTGTGGGCTATGCACGTTGATTATGCTGAAGTTAAAGAATCGGCCTTTGATTCTTAACTTGCACATTCGTTCATTGATCGGCCACCACCCGATCACGCGCCTTTGCATATCACCCATCACTATAAAAGCTGTTCCCAGCTCGCGTGTGTTGCCGCAGCTCTGGTAGATGGTATGATTACCTCTAAACGTTCGCACCAATGCTCCTGTCCAGCACACCTCCTGCAGCGCTACGATGTCGAAACCGCGGGTCTTCAGTACATCGGAGAGTATGCGAGTACTTCCAATGAAGTTGAGAGATTTGCAGTTCCACGTACCGAGTTTCCAATCGCTAGTCCATTTTCGTCGCTGTGGTCTTTGCCGATTGTTCCGGTCCGTATTCTCTCGTTGACGTTCCTGTGCTGATGTGTTTTTACGGCTGGCTTGCAGGGCCTGACACCAACCCCCTAGATTTCCGGAGGACCATTCCCCATAAATGTTCGGAGGGCCATAGTGCGCAGTTTAGCTTAGAGTCCTTCTCTGGCACTCGGACGATGATCAGCCGCCCCTGACATGGGGAACAGACGCTGTTGTGAGCCGCTCCTAACGTGGAGTACAGACGCTCCAGGTTTGCAAAAGCAAACCCCCCCTTCCCTGTCAGCATACGACCAAAGTTCCCACCGGGGGTTGGTTACCCGATCTTCCCCAAGGTTACTCGTACCCCGGCCAGTACCACGAGGAGGTAGGGATAGGAGTTGCTGGGCAAGAGGCTAAGGACCGCACAAAGGGGTCTATTTTATTCCTGCAGGTACGCGAGGTACCAATGGTACGCCATGCCCAGCCATTTACCGCGCCGTGAGACATGGATCAGTAGTGTTAAAATCATTGTTTCAAAAAGTTGACAAATTGGTAAACGCAATTTTTTGTAAAAATCTTAACTTTTATTAGCTTATCAATATGAGGAAGCGAGGCACCATTCATGATTTGGAAATGTTCCACCAATGATGATACGAACTTTTTACAAGAGTCATTCCGATCAATGTTACCCCGCTGATAAATGATACCCCGGATTACGGTACTCAATTTTGTATAACTTCGTTAAAAACGTGTTTGCTGAGTTATGTGTAGATTAAAATAAAAGTTTTACGATGCAAAAAGGTGTCGGTTCGAAAATAAATATTGAGCTTTTGTACTCTCAGGGGCAGCAAGGACAATTGTATCTGTTACCATTCTGGTACGTTTACCCTATAACATCAATCCTGAGCTAGAGAAACAGTAGGAGAGAAAATATTTGTGTTGCTTTACTATAATTCGCAATGAATCAGATATAGGATACATATGTATAACAGTTATAAAATCGAAATATATCCCAGTAAGTCAACCGCCAAATCAGACACTAGGTAATTATTATTAGTACACCCCATATATTCAACACTTTACATGACAACACTAACAGCGGGATGACATAAGGATTAGGTGGGCGTTGGAATTGAGAAAAGGATATGGGAAAAGGGTTTGTGGAACAGTGGGGGCTCGGAGAAGAGGATGAAGATCTGTGGAGGTCAGCTAATATGTTCAGAGCACAAGATCGGTCTTTTCATCTTGAACTTCCAAAGTGATCACATCGTAAAGAAACAAGTTAAGGCGAAGTAGGCCGTCATTGAAATTTGTATGCATCGTTGATGATAGTAGCTAATGCATCTCATGATTTCGAATCAAAGAAAATCAGTTGGTTTTGCACTGACACAGCTGAATAAGTATCAGCATACTTAATGCATGTTAGCGCGTACAGGGATTCTTTTTCAAGCCAATATAAACTATCAAGACTGAGCTTTATCACTTTGAAGTTGCAAGCAGCAAAGTCATTATGGCTGCTAAAACGAATGACGGGCTACTTAGCCTTAAGTCAACTGCCACTAAGCCAAGTGAGAAGTAGTGAATCTTGTGCATTAAGAAAAGTTGAGTCAGGTATGACCTCCGAACTACCTTTAGTAGAAAGACCTAATCCTCAGATATTCCTCCTCCATGCCCCATTAGGACCCATTAATTCCCGGCTTAAAGTTCTACAACCCAAAGCCACAAAGTAGATCGGCACAGCCGCCGGTTAGACAATAGGCATAGCCGCCCAACACGCCATCTTGGTCTGGAGACCACGCGACAGCATCATCCCACGCTGAACCGCCCGCCAATCCGTATCGCCCCGAAGATCCTGTCATAGCTGACCAGCATACACTACACCTCTCACACGACACACGAAAAGAAGGTAATAAATCTGTATACAAGTTAACAGTGTCATCAGGTCCGTCACACTCGGGCTCAGATTGGGTACTAGAGATGGTCGGGTCTCGGGTTTTCAAACCCGAAACCCGACCCGAACCCGAACCCGACGGGTTCGGGTCGGGTTCGGGTTTGAAAATTTGAAATTTTTCGGGTTCGGGTTCGGGTCGGGTTTGAAGGCTACAAAATTATCGGGTACGGGTCGGGTTCGGGCTTACTAAAAGTCGGGTTTGATTCGGGTTTAGGTCGGGTTTGGTGAGAATGGTAAACAGAATAACAACCTAAAAGCTTCCCTATGCATCAGAAACGATAAATTTATCATCTTTTAAAACTCGGGTTTTATTCGGGCTTTTCTTACAATTCTTTTTCGGGTTTCGGGTCGGGTTCGGGTTTACACAGCGAAAATTTTTCGGGTTCGGGTCGGGTCCGGGTTTGCTTTTCAATTATTGTCTCGGGTTCGGGTCGGGTCCGGGTTTGAAGAAATAAAATAAGTCGGGTACGGGTCGGGTTCGGGTTTGAAAAATGTGAAACCCGACCATCTCTATTGGGTACCACTTCTAGTACTGCATTTCGTCCCTCGGTAGTACAAAAGGTACCCAAGTTTGACAGATCGCAGTACACTTTTCACGGCATTCTAGATTACCTTATGAGCCATAAAATTTTGGGCAACTGCAAGGGACATGGAGGTCTTTAATTTGTCTTTGGTGTCATTGTGTTACTTTGTTCCCGGATCAGTGAAAAAGTGAAGAGCCGGCCCTGGGAAAAGAGGTGGTTGTTACCCGCCCCAGACGACTTCCGTGGCCGTGACCAGAAGTCAGGGGTACTCCGGTGACAAGGCCCATCTGGCCGAATCACCCTAGATTCTAGATTGTTTTATAACATATCCCAATTCACCAAAAGTGGAAACATTCAAATCACTAGGATTTCCAATGGACGGAGAGGTCCATGATATTTGGTCACAACTAATTCTCAGTTTGCGGAGCTTAAACAATTTAAAGTTTGCGAATTTACTTTTAAATGTTCAAGAAAGATGTAGCGATGGTCAGATAATGATTCATAATCTGATACATGCCATTTTGTCAACTAGTGATTGATTCTGTTCCAGCAGAACGTTATGTCTAAATAGCAGATACCGTAATCCGGGGTATCATTGATCAACGGGGTAACATTGATCGTAATCACTCATCTCGTAAGATGTTCGTATCATCATATATTGATGATACATTTGCGAAGCATGAATTGCGTTTCTCCTTATTATATTCAAGAGCTAATGAAAATAAGGATTTTTGCGGAAATTGCGTTTACTTCGTGCGTAAATTTGTCAAATATTCGAAATAACGATTTAAATTATTAAGGATGACACTACCGAAGATTCATGTCTCTCACAAATTCTACACGCGATATAGGCCTTTTCATATGACATGTCCGTCTATGCATCTGTTTATATCGGTGGAGGACCGGTGCTAACACGAGGCTGTCATTTCCATAGAAGAACTGTCAAAGAGCATCCCGATCAGCTGATTTGAAATTGCCTACATTTAGGCGGATTCGAGATGTTCTAATTTTAAAATAATTGAAACAGTAAATGACATGTAAGCGTTTTGCTTTCATATTTGGCTTCAGTAGCCATCATTTAAGTAAGTAACGACATTTTCAATCTTACCGAACGTTGTTTACATAGGTGGTCAATGTTACTCCATATCAGCTAAATAGAAAAATCACCTAAAACATTTTTTTAAACATGCTCAAATCTTTCAATAAACAAAATACAGTATATAGTCACGAGCTATTGGTGGCAGTACCTGTTTTGAAAATGCAAAATTTGCAACATTTGTGTTTTCAAACGAAATATTTAGCAAATATCTGAAAAAACTGATCAATGTTACCCCTGATTACGGTACACGGGTAAAAATGCGGCACTTCAAACAAGGAAAAAGAGTAATGGTTTCGGGAGGATCGTGAATTTTTATGTTATGAAAATACACCATGACTTAAAGTCATGATATCATGACTCATTGCACCGTAACGCCAGCTGTACGTAACGTTTTAATTTTTTTCACGAAAAAAATCAATTTGAAGTACACTATTGGACAAAACATGTGCAACTTTTTCGATTTTCCATACAAAATGACCAACTTTGATAAACTATATCTCAGTTATTTATGGACCGATTTGAATGAAATTTTCACACAATATCAGACATAACTTGAATTTTAACATATATTTTTGATTGATTTTTCCAATCACAAGTTGAAAAGCAGTAACGGTTTGACTAAAGTGATTTTTTTGACGATTTTTTATAATTTACATAACTAAACATATTGGAGAAATAAGTTGTAGATTTTGACGAGATGAATAAGTTTGCTGAAAACAGTTTTTGTGTAGGGCTATCAGATTTTGAGATAAAAAGTTTTGAATTTTTCGTAGAAAATTACTCTTTAGTCAAACCGTTTTTGCTTATAAACTCGTGATTGGAAAAAATATTCAAAAATATATGTGAAAATTCAAGTAATATCTGATAATCTGTGAAAGTTTCATTCGAATCGGTCCATAAATAACTGAGATCTTGCTTACCAAAGTTGTTCATTTTGTATGGAAAATCGAAAAAGTTGCAAATGTTTTGTCCAAAACTGTATGTATGCTGGAACCATGAATAAAATGCATGAAAACATAAGCACAATTCATGGATTAAGTTACCTAATTCTTATTTATGATATGAAACCAGGCAATTTCGGTTATGAAATCATGAAGCAGAATCTAGCATCATGAATACAGTTCATGAAAACATAAGCACTATTTATGATTTTAGATACCTGTCAATTATGATTCCGATTTTGTTGCTGAAAAGTGGCAAGTTGAGTCATGAAATCATGAAACAGGATCATGAAATCATGAACTCATTTCACAAAAACAAACATTATACGTCAATGAAGATTCCAGTTTTATAATAAGTAAAAAGATAACATGAAGATAGTAATCATTCCGGATTTTGTGTCGGAAGGTTCGGGATATACCGTGTCGGATTATTCTTTGGGTCATTAGCCCTTTCCCCAGGGCAGACAGATTGTCAACCGCGACAGAAACAAGAAGAAGAATAAAACGTGAAAACCATTCCAAAAATGTCAACCGTAACGAGTGCCACCAAAAATGCCACATCTCTGGCAGGAGCACGAACATCCAGTGCTAAGGTTTGTACGCAAAATGGTATTTTAAACATCAATGGATCATTAAATGTAGTTTTTGCAAGTGCTCACCGCATCAAAACAAAGGCGCCACTGTATATGGGATTTAACATTGTGACAGCATTGCTGTTCTGTCAAACACACAAGGCTACGGTGGCGCTATCTATGCTTTCCATAGCGGCCGTTGTGGTTATTTTAATGATCCATTGAAATGGAAAATCGTTCCTGGGCTCACAATATGCTAATCGATTGTTTGGCGGTGATGAGACAGTTTTTCACTCTGCGGACGAAGAAAATGGAAGTGGAACATCCTGCTTATGTGATCCAATATAGTAAAATGTGGGGGAACATATCACATAAGAACATTTAAAATCGCCGACGAGCTCGCTAAATTTTTGCTTAACGATGAAAGCTTGTATGTACATTTTGGAACATCCAACAGTATCGGTAGATTAAATGATTCGTGTAACAATTTGAAAACGCTTGTTAATGCCGTCAAGAATTCCATCGAAATATTGACAAAGTTTCGAAGAGAAGGGTCAGCTGTTAATCCTTTTTCACACACAACCGACAATTTCACTTAAAACACTACCGAACGCGAAAGACGTTTTGACTAAGATGCAAAAATGTGACAGTTAGATTTGTGTAACGCCCAGAGAACACTAATTCTTGAAAAATACTCATGCTTTCATGACTTGTGGTCATGAAACATAAAAATTTATGATTTCATGACTTTTTGTTCATGGATCCGGCTACGGATTTTTTCCGTGTACCATGAAGGTTGGGTGATTGCTTATAATACGTAATCCAAAAAATGTACTACTCGATACCATTACAGCAGAAGGCCTTTCGTTAGGCAGTGTACGACAACTCGTTTGAAATCATCCGTTGGGCAGCGTTGCCGATCTTCCACATTTGCCTGGAATATTCCAGATTGTTGAGGCCCCATTTTACAAAAATCTGGAAGATCCAGATAAAATAAGTAATGAATTTGTAAGGGTTTGTAATCAATTTGTAAGGTTCTCCATATGAGACATAAAAGATCAAGACTGTTCCAGACCAATTTTCAAAATCTTCCAGATTTATGAAAATTGACTTGGCACCTCTGCCGTTGGGATGGTTCATCATGTGGTAAATACCTGGGGGGTGCGAACTGGATATCAACAAGCAGCAAAAAATTTAATCAAAATGATCCGAGTATGCCTAAGAGTGGGCGGTCATAAGTTCGTCACGCTAAATACTGCTATACATTTTAGGTGACACAAATACTATCAACTTTTGAAACACGTTTGCTTGGTTTTATTGATGCATACGTTTTTCAGAACTTTTGTGAAATATATATTTAACTAACATACGATCAGAAACTATCTAATTTAGCTGATTTTTGAACTTATTGCCTGCATCAAACTGTAGAAGCTTTGGGTGATGTATTTTAAGTGTGCTTGAGAATGGTTTCCTGTGAGATAAGCAGACAAACAACAGTTAGCGCTGGAAGAAAAATTTGTGTTCAAATTGAATGATCAAAATGTTGGAGACAGCACCCCTCAAGTAAATA
Organism: Aedes aegypti; assembly: GCF_002204515.2. Taxonomy (NCBI): domain Eukaryota; kingdom Metazoa; phylum Arthropoda; class Insecta; order Diptera; family Culicidae; genus Aedes; species Aedes aegypti. Next base: position 26,034,705 of record NC_035107.1, read on the forward strand.
CATCGAACAATAGACTTGTTTTCTGTTGAGGTCATCAACAGAAACATCAATTGAGACAGCACATGCATCTCTGGGTGTTAGCTCAGAAATGCGTGTAGCAACGATTGCTTTGTTAAGCCTGATTTGCTGCTAAAGAGGAATCGTTAGAGAAATTTCTCGCCGATTCCTTGCAGATATTTTCAACAGCGGCTCCCGTTTGAACTGACATTTCTTTTCAACTGCGTACTGCGATCGGAAAAAAGCACTTCCATGATCGTTTCCTTGCAGGAATTTCCTATGCATCAAGACAGGCTAAGAAATTACTTGTCAGCAGCGAATCAGGCTTTAACCAGCACGCATGCACGAGGCATTGCACGCAAGTTCGCTATTTCATTTTTACTGAAAGCAGCAAAAACTGGGCCCACAAGGTTTCCTAGATACAAAATTCCCTTACGAAAGTAAGATTCTTGAACTAGCGTCACTTGGGCTGTACCATTTTCCATGAGTCTGCAAAGATGGATCGTTGTTGTTATTTTATGCTGGAGATGGATCTGAGCTATCCCAACCGTAGCCACTACCCAAACTAGGCAGGATTAAGCTTTTCACAATTCCAGCAAGAAACAGACCAGGAGCGCAAAAATCAGATCGGTATCTCTTGCAAGTCACTAAAGGCGAAAAGCACAGAGTACACTGTGTAAAACGCGAAACCATAAAGTTTATTAGTGTTTGCCATTTTCTTGAAACTTTCAGGGAATGAACTAATGCATATGGATTATGTTTCAGCATAATGGATCATTAAAAATAACCAAAACGGCCGCTATGGAAAGCATAGATAGCGCCACCGTAGCCTTGTGTGTTTGACAGAACAGCAATGCTGTCACAATGTTAAATCCCATATACAGTGGCGCCTTTGTTTTGATGCGGTGAGCACTGGCAAAAACTACCTTCAATGATCCATTACTTTATTCAATGTCATGTCCTTCGCTGAAAGCCCGCACCTTTCCCTTAAGACCCCCCATAACATTTTGTGCAACCTTTTTGGTCACTTTTATCCATGCTTTCTTCAATACCAACTCGTTTTCAAACACCTTGGACGATTGTCGAACTTTGGCCTTCATTATAGCCAAAAAACCTTTCCTCCGGACGAATTTCTGATGAGTTTGGGGGGTTGGCGGATTTTGGTACAAAAACAACGTTATTGTCTCTACCAATCCAACGTCGATCGCGCCAAAATAATGTCTCGCCTCCATGAGACCGCAGGAAGGGCAACAGACCTAGGACAGGACTTGTCAGGCACTAGTGCAAATTTGAAACCATTTGCCTGTCAAAAAAGACCACTTCTGATTGGTCGTTTTAGCAAAGGCCTACTTTCACATCGTTGAGTTGGATTGCAACAGGGCACTTTGTTGCTAGCCCGGCCGTGTTGCTAGTTCATTAGTTAGAGTTTTTATTGAAAGTTTGAAAATGTTCCATGAAATCTTTTTGCTACAAATCAATCTATATACGATGTTTGGTTTACCGCATGTGCTCCTACAATACTAAAATAAATCAAAAATACTTAATTGAGTGCAGTATTATAGAAATTGTATCAATTTTCTCTAAAAATAACGCCGGTTTTAAATCTAACCTACTTTAAAAAAGAAGCTAGCATTCACTATTGAGCTAAATGAATGAAGCATGCAAGAAACAACCAAATTGTGAGCCTTGATACTTGAATTTGTTCAACTGATTTGCTTAAAAAGGATACTGGTAGCACTGGCTTTTGTATCGTCAAGGTTATCGATTGAAAAACAACGGGGCAGTCCTTGTTGAGCTGTCACGTCCTGTCCTAGGTTGTAATGCGCGGTTTACTCAGTTTACCACATTGGCATATGGCCTGCCAGAGCAAGTATTTTTTGGCGAGTTTGTTCATGTTTTCTTCCTTATGTCTTCCGGTACATCAAACCGTGAATTGGCAACGTAGAACTCCAGTCCCCGTATCTGCCTTGCGTCTGCCTTGATGTAGGTTTCGTCATCCATAACCACACATTCCGGTTTCGTTAATCACTCTCGATATAGCTTCCTTGCGCGGGATTTGGCCGCCGTGTTTTGTTGATCACGCCGGTTCGGTGCCTTCCGGACCTCGAAAACACGAAGCCCAACTCGTTTCATGGTTTGCTAAACGAACCATGCGGAACACTTGGCCTTTAGAGCCGCGTCGCCTATCGAAAGGCTCGGATTACGCTTGAAATAATCCAACACCTTCCGGGCATTCACAGGGTCAGTTGTCTTCGATTTTCTTTCACTTTCAGCCCGCCGCTCGGTCGTTTGGGACTCCTTAAAAGATTTTATCACCCGAGAGACAGTTGTAGAGATTCCCAGTTGTCTTCCGATCCATCTCATGCTCGCAGTCGTATTTTCCATAACGGCGCGCAAAATTCTCCAACGATTTTCTTTCTCCGACTTGTTTCGATGCCATCTCAATAATCACTGAACCGATTGTTATGAAATTTTGCACATGTAAACAATACACTTCAATCTGGTTAGGGTAAGTGGTCCATTAGTCCAAATTAAAAATTTACCTCAACTAAAGGAACAATGTATCGGTACATTAATTTTCAGTGGAGGTATTATTTTTCACTGACATGCCGATGGTTACTGCGATGAAATCAATTTTCTCATTAAGTAAATGGTCGTTACTTCCCATTACAACAATAATATGTACATTTATTGCTCTACTTGAATTTTGAGGGGCTATATGAAGTTGAACCGGGCTTACCCAAGTAACCATAAGCAATAATAATAAGCCCTTTATCAGCATCACAGATGCGTACATGCATTATAATAGCACCACAAATGCTTACAAACCTTATAACAGCACTTCCGCTGCATAGAAACCCTATTACAGCATCATTAATGCTTCTAAGCCTGATGCATACAGGCATTAAATAAGCGATTTATTGGCTTTATATTCGAATACAGGGCAGCTTTAAATGCCATCCAGTGTTTTGACAGATATACCACGTGCTTTACGTTTGCATATAGTGGAAAGAGGAACATAAATCTTCTCACTACTACAATTGCAGGTTTTATGACGGGGAAAAGTGATGGTTTAAATTGGTCACTTTTCTTTCCAACACTATTCATCTTATGTGGCCGTAGGAGCAAAGGAGCAGGACAACAACACAACAATACGGGTGTCGCAGGTTTGAGACGCAAAATGAGGAATTTCATCATAAAACGAGGATCAAAAAGTGGCAATTGCAAGTCCTCAAAAGGATGAAAACTACCAAAACCAATATGTCTGATACGGAGAAGTACTATCTTTTTTTTATCTCGTTTATTTGGTAGGCTCGGGCGCCGTATGGCAGAACAGAGCCGAAATCTTTTCTTTTTGTTTACATTATATACATTTTGAAATTTGTATTTATTTTAAAAACTATGTTAGTTTGAGGAAGTTTTAAGGTTAGGGGATACATTTGTACATCAGGAAAGGAAAGGATTTTTCGGGATATCTTCAGCTACTTAGACTACTTTGCTGATGAAGCATGAAGGACAGGATGTCCAGATCTGTAACGAATCTAAACAAAAACGATTTATGGGTGACACGACGAGAAGAGGACAATTTGAAGGGGAAAAAGGAAGTCAGGGAACGAACGACAATCAAACTCGGACATTGATACGCTTCAAAAACAGATAGATCAAATTCATATATTCTAAATCAAGGCCCGCCAACACCTCCCTGACAGGTTTCTGCTGTTTTCCTCGGATCCGGAGAGTTTCTAAGTACTATCTTGTATCATTTTATTACATTTTTTGCATAATATTAGAGGTTTCCGTTTTCATTCATTCATTTATTTACCTCGTGTACCAGTTGCTTGACCGCATACGCGAAAGCTCTCTGGCTGCGTACGCGAAAGCACAAAATATTCGCCCTAAAAACCTGGCGAAAACAACTGACGTTTCTCACGTGGTCTTATATCAGCATTAGTGGTGGAGAGAAGCACGATTATATCTTGGAATTATAGTGGCACGCTATTTCGCCTTTTCTGGCATTATAACAGCATTATATGCGTATATAAAACTGACATGCATCAAATGATTACCCTATATGCGCATATAATGCTGTTACCGTGCCGCATTGTCGTGCTTACTGGTTACTTGGGTAGTATCTCCACTATTGGAACATTTACCCTATACCCAGATTTTCATCATTTTTCACTCACGGACAAAAAAGTTACACACGGATAAAAACGGGCCTTAGTCAGAAAACGATACCACAGGATCAACAGAAAACAAGTCCTGCTAATGGAATGTCATTATCGCCTTCTAGGCCAATCATCCATTATGAAAAACTAAGTCATATCTGTAAAAAAATTTTAAAGATTTGATGATTTTCAAATCCAGAGATTGTAAAACAGAAGTTACGTTTAAAGGTTTGATACAAGTTTGATTGAATTAAGTTTTTCCTGGAGGATTTTCGTACTGTTGTCCACAAATATCAGGTTTTATCAAGGGATTTATCGATTCTCAACGCTAATTCGCTGATCCAACTTCAACATCCATTGCTTTATATTGAACAGGCAGAGACTTAATATTCTTGAAGCATCGAGGTTTCCTTCTTTTTGCAATGACTAGTAGAAGAAGCTTGTCACTTCCGTCCATGTTAGCAGCCCAAAGTCTTTGCTTCGAATACTTTCCACCATGACAAGGTTCCGAATTGAAACGTCTTGAAATGTTTTATCCGACGGGCACTTGTTGAATAAAGTTATAAATATTCTTCGTTTCACACTCTTCAATGAAACTTGGAAAAACGTTGGTCAAGTTTCCAAGCATCGTAGAGTCAACAGCAAAACAAGTAAATTGTAACACGCAGATTAAAAATTAAAAACGATCACTTCTTTTTCGTCTAACATCAAAATGTCACTGAAACCTTCATAATTTACTCGTTCACTGAACCTTTTCTTTCATTATGCCCAAGTCATGATCTAAAATAAACACTTCAATCAAATTCTAACTTTATAATTGCTAGCTATTCATCAACAATTTTGCTTTTACCTAGATTATACACTTTTAGTCAAATCACACAAACACGACTCTATAGTCGTCCGATCGCCAGAAAGCGTGACTTTCCTCTTTGCTCCCATAATGCCATTCGATCGCCATCGAAAGTGAAAGACGCCAAGAACGTTGACCTCGGCTTTGAATCGTCTGGGCATGGCACACTGCGATATGACGAAGAACAGAGAACGAGGAAAGCAAAACAAAATCGAGTGACCTTCGAGATGAATCGTCGGTTGGAAGGCTGCGCAGCGGCGCGGCGCGGTCAAAGATGCCTTGGAGATTAATAGGATCGAACAAGCAGAGCGCAGTAGAAGCCGAAATTGATGGACGAGAATTTTCACCTGCGCTGCTTGCGGCGGCGGCGGCGATTCGATTAGACAACCTTGCTCTACCAATAATGGGCCGTTCTTTTCGAAGGACGGGTTCCCATTGGAGGGCGTTTGCTGCCTGACAGGCGGCGGTGACTTCGACAGCAGCTAAAGCGGTGCTTTCACTTTGGCCGTTCTTCTCGCCTCACGGAAGCATCACCATTCCGGGAGAGTTAATCTGCTTTAGACACTTCATAAACTATGACAGATAATCGCCGCCTGCTGCGGTATGCTAGGAAAGCGGGTCGGAAATGATTGGGAAAAGTTCTGGCGATGAGTGGTCGGTTCGTTGAACTTTGTTTCTTTTGTTGAACTCTTCGAACTGGTTGATCTGTTGAGGAATTCTAATTGATGTTAATTATTGCTGGGTTTGTTCGAATATTCTGGTCGAAAAGTTCTGTGTAGAAGTCTTATGCACCCATATGGGAACCGTTACGTCCAAGGGGTAGATCACTCTTGATGCATCTGTTGAAGTTCTATGCATTCGAATGCATTTAAATGCATACTCAGCAAAATTTTCAATCCATGGCTTGCTCCAACGATCGATTGTTGTCCTTTTAGAAGTGTCAAACTTGTTATTCCACTAACTCAAGAAGAGCGGCCTTTTTTCCACTTACCCATAAAAATGGCTCTGAGAGGAACTAAAAACATTTCTTTCAGCACGTGTGGTACCATGGACGTACGAAGTCTCGGATGTCGGCATTAGGGAATGACACTATTTCAAAAATCTCCAAATTCATCTCTTCGTGGACAGTAAGACTAACGACATGAACGGAGGAGCTTGAAAACAGTCACACAGCTCAACGAAGAAGTAAATCTGTCCACAATATTTAAAAGTTTTGTTGTTTGTCAAAATTGCTAATCCCTAGGCAGCATATTTAAGTGGTGCTCCTGTGTCTGTTAAGATAGGAGTAGATTCGATAGGAAAACTGAATTACGGGGTTTAACAGATTTGTGGTTCATAAAAGGTAGATGGTAATGACATAAAATAAATTATACTCAATATTGTAGAAGACTCTACTGATGAACTTTATTAAACCATACTTGAGATCATCACTATTCATTGAAAGAGGTAGAACAGTTGGTCGGGGCTTTCCAAAATGTCACGTGCTTTTCTTCTGAAGGAACCACGCGTTGCACTTGAGGAAATACCGTAATGTTTTTCTCGCATAAGAATCGAATAGAGCGTGGAAAAAATACGGCGCTTCGTTCTCTCAGAGAAAGGTTGTGTAAAGCTCAGGACAAATACTTCAAATGTTTATCGATTCTGTTCTAAACCGAAATTAAAGTTCAAATATTTCCACCTTCATTTGGATGTGAAATTTCGATGCGGATTTTTATCCTTCTTCAGTAGAGCATATACCATGGGTTTCTCGGGCAGAAGGTTCTGGTCAATCCTGATCCAAAATCAAACTGTTTCTACGGGGACGTAGGACGATTTTTTCTGGAAAATTTCCTCTTCCCGTAATGTCCACTGCGTATATGACCTTCCATGAATAAATCAAAAATGCTCTTAAAATTGTGGGCATCAGTTAGGTTTCTAATTCAAATGCAATATATTTCGAGTAATTAATAACAGCTTGATAACCTGAAATAAATAAATTTTGTGATTAGGTACTTGCAGAATATCAAATGAAAATTATTTCTGCAAACAGTTTTGAAACTTCCACAACAAATAATAAAGCGTTGCTATAGATGGTTTAGGTCAGGGCTAAGTTGATATGGATGTCCAAAAAATGCATCTGATGCAAATTGATGTACATTTGATGTGCACCGAAAAAGTGATCCACCCCTTGGTTACGTCTCAATAATGCGTGTCGCTTAGGCTTAGAAATTTTAACATCAATCATATCAAACATCAGGGTATTGAATTGAGAAATTTCCTTAAGAGCACTTATCAAAAGAAATTCTGCCGTTGGAATTACTTTGCGGATTATTCCGTGACCGATGTTTGGCATTAAAGTCACCAATAACAAAACATTTTGACTTATTGTGAGTCAATTTTGGCAAGTCAGTTTGGAGCAAATTAACTGGCTGCCCAGAGCATTGAAAAGGCAAAAAGGGAAACATGAAAGTATATATACCAAGCTGTGTTTCAACAGAAGCACTCAGTTTCAAAAACTTTGGTTTAAAATGACGAAAAAGTTGATGTTTTATACGCCTATGAATTATGATAGCAGCTCCACCACATTCTCCATCAAGTCGATCATTACGATAAACAAATAAGTTTGGACCCAGGTTTCAAATAAGTTTCAGCATCAACATCATGGTTCAAATTAGTAAAATTTATGAATTAGCAAAAATTATGCACGAATTCATCCGAACTTTTACTTCTCCAAAACAGTGCCCTAAACAGAAAACTATCAATGCAGCATAATCCGTTCATAAGCAATAACAATAACTGAGAATGGCTTTTCCGTGTTCGGTTGTTGATCGTGACTTGGAGTCAACGCGCTGTTCAATTGTCGCTGAATGTCATTCTGTGTCAATTCGTTATCTTCGACTGCAGTGGGAATCATTCCTACCAACAAAACGGTACCAACAATGTTGCCAACCACTACATTTATGGAATTCGCAACACCAACAATACACTGCAATACACCTTCTTGTACGCATCTTGGTCTAGCTCAGTGGGACTTCGAGGGGTACGACACTCGATTTGTATGGGGACATAAATCAAACGATTCCCACGCGATCTTTCCTTCGCCCCGCCGCCGCCATCGATCGCAGTGTGCGGCGCGGGCTAACTTCGATTTGAGGTCATCGGCAGTAGTAGGCCGTGCACCACTAAAGGTTCAAAATCGAACCCCGGGGTTAATTAAATTTGTTTTGATTTGAATGATGGTTTTACGGTCTCTAAACGTGGTCTTCCACTAAACTACACTGAACTAAACGATCATTTATCATTCTCTCTTTGCAGATGGCTCACGGAAAGGTAAATACTGGTCTCGAAGGTTCAGTCTGGTCCAGGCAATCTGTGCGATATGTCTTCAATTGGTGTGCTGTGGGTAAGTGCGGTCCATTTGGGGATCCGAAACGCGAGACCTCCGCGGCGTGGGATTTTAATTGCAAATTAGAAACGACAAACAGTGCAGGGGTATACGTCGCAAATTGCGACCGAAACTCGTCCAACAAATATTTTCCCACACTGTTGCAATGGTAAATGGTTTGTTTTTTTTTTTTTCGTTTCGCGTCTGTCATGATCAGGTCAACCACGGTTATTGAATTATCAAAACAGTCGTCGTGATTTTGGGCCCGAGAGCTAAATAGTCCAATTTGGTAAACCCCTCGCCCCGATCACTGTCCACTGTTAGGACGGACAATGAACGAGAAGCAGAGGTCACCATCTGTGCACAGTATGAAAAAAACTAACTAAGAGCAGAACCCGATTGCAAATCCAGGGAAGGATTTGAGCCAATTCATGGGAAGCTTTGGAACCAAATCCTAGTAAGGTTTTGAGCCAAATCAAGTGAAGGATTGGAACTAGATCCTTAGAAGAATTTGAGCCAAATCCTGGAAAGGATTTTAGCCAAATTCTGGGAGGGATTTTAGCCAAATCCTGAGAAGGATTTGAGCCAAATCCTGGAAAAGATTTGAGCAAAATCCTTGGAAGGATTTAAACCAAAACCTGCGAAGGATTTGAGCCAAATCCTGGAAAAAATTTAAGCAAAACCCTGGGAAGGATTTGAGCCAAATCCTGGGAAGGATTTGAGCCAAATCCTAGGAAATATTTGAGCCAAATCCTGGGAAAGATTTGAGCCAAATCCTGAGAATGATTTGAGCAAAATCCTGGGAAGGATTTGAGCCATATCCTCGGAAGGATTTTAACAAAATCTTGGGAAGGATTTGAGCCAAATCCTGGGAAGGATTTGAGCCATATCCTGGGAAGGATTTGAGCCAAATCCTGGGAGGGATTTGAGCCAAATCCTTGGAAGGATTTGAGCCTAATCCTTGGAAGGATATGACTCATATCCTTGGAAGGATTTGACACAATTCTTTGGAAGGATTTGAGCCATATCATTGAAAGGATTTGAGCCAAATCCTTGGAAGGATTTGAACCAAAATTTTTAAAAAGATTTGAGCCAAATCCTGGGTAGAAATTGAGCCAAATCCTTATAAAGAATAGAGCCAAATTTTTGGAAGGATTTGAGCCAAATCCTTGGAAGGATTTTGACCAAATCCTTGGATATATTTGAGCCAAATCCTTGGAAGAATTTGAGCCAAATCATTGGAAGGATTTGAGCCAAATTCTTGGAAGGGTTTGAGCCGAATCCGTGGAAGGATTTGAGCCAAATCCTGGAATGGATTTGAGCCAAATCCTTGGAAGGATTTGAGCCAAAACCTTGGAAGGATTAGAACCAAAACCTTGGAAGGATTTGAACCAAATCCTGGGAAAGATTTGAGCAAAATCCTGGGAAGGATTTGAGCCAAATCCTTGGAAGGATTTGAACCAAATCTTTGGAAAGATTTGAGCCAAATCCTGGGTAGAAATTGAGCCAAATCCTTGTAAGGATTAGAGCCAAATTTTTGGAAGGATTTGAGCCAAATCCTTGGAAGGATTTTTACCAAATCCTTGGAAATATTTGAGCCAAATCCTTGGAAGAGTTTGAGCCAAGCCATTGGAAGGATTTGAGCCAAATCCTTGGAAGGATTTGATCCAAATTTTTGGAAGGATTTGATCCAAACTCTGGAAGGATTTGAGCCAAATCTTTGGAAGTATTTGAGCCAAATCACTGGAAGTATTTTGACCAAATCCTTGGGAAGATTTGAGCCAAATCCTGGGATGAATTTGAGCCAAATCCTGGGAAGAATTTAGGCCAAATCCTGAGGAGGATTTGAGCCAAATCCTGAGGAGGATTTGAGCCAAATCCTGGGAGGGATTTGAGCCAAATCCTTGGAAGGATTTGAGCCTAATCCTTGGAAGGTTTTGACTCATATCCTTGGAAGCATTTGACACAATTCTTTGGAAGGATTTGAGCCATATCAATGATAGGATTTGAGCCAAATCCTTGGAAGGATTTGAACCAAAATTTTTAAAAAGATTTGAGCCAAATCCTGGGTAGAAATTGAGCCAAATCCTTATAAAGATTAGAGCCAAATTATTGGAAGGATTTGAGCCAAATCCTTGGAAGGATTTTGACCAAATCCTTGGATATATTTGAGCCAAATCCTTAGAAGAATTTGAGCCAAATCATTGGAAGGATTTGAGCCAAATTCTTGGAAGGGTTTGAGCCGAATCCTTGGAAGAATTTGAGCCAAATCCTGGGATGGATTTGAGCCAAATCCTTGGAAGGATTTGAGCCAAAACCTTGGAAGGATTTGAGCCAAATCCTTGGAAAGATTTGAGCCAAATCCTGGGAAGAATTTGAGCCAAATCTGGGGAAGGATTTGAGTAAAATCCTCGGAAAGATTTGAGCCAAATCCTTAGAAGAATTTAGTCAAAATCCTTGGAAGAATTTGATCAAAATCCTGGGGAGGATTTGAGCCAAATCCTGCTGATGATTTAAGCTAAATCCTTGGAAGGATTTGAGCCAAATCCTTGGAAAGATTTGAGCAAAATCTTTGAATGGATTTGAGTCAAATTATTTGAAAGATTTGAGCCAAATCCTTGAAAATATTTGAGCCAAATCATTAAAAGGATTTGAGCCAAATCTTTGAAAGTATTTTAACCAAATCCTTGAAAGGATTTGAACCAAATCCTTGGAAGGATTTGAGCCAAATCCTTGGAAAGATTTGAGCAAAATCTTTGAATGGATTTGAGTCAAATTATTTGAAAGATTTGAGCCAAATCCTTGAAAATATTTGAGCCAAATCATTGGAAGGATTTGAGCCAAATCTTTGGAAGTAGTTTAACCAAATCCTTGAAAGGATTTGAACCAAATCCTTGGAAGGATTTGAGCCAAATCCTGGGAAGGATTTGAGCCAAATCTTTGGAAGAATTTGAGCCAAATCTTTGAAAGGGTTTGAGCCAAATCCTTGGAAGGATTTGAGTCAATTTCTTGGAAGGATTTGAGCCAAATCCTTGGAAAAGTTTGAGCCAAATCCATGGAAGGTATTGTAGACTCCGAATTGAAGGAAGACGAGGTATTTGTAAGGAACAAAGTATATTTGTGTGCTTCTTCTTTGGAGGTCTAACTGATAATAATCAAAGAACAGAATTTAACATAATGACATAAGGTTAGCAAAGCCTACTGCCTACTGCTCTGGTTCAACATCGGTATCAACGGATGGCTCTTGTCCAGTCGCTTCATCTGGTTGGATCTCATCAGGTTCGGCAACAGCTATCGCTTTAGGGTGGACCAGTTCAGGTGTATTACATCGTAAGCGGTCATCATTTGCTGAAGAGGTTGCTGAAACTTGAGGAACTGGTACGACATCGGGTCCAGGAGGGAAGGTTTCTTCTTCTAGGTCATCTGTTTCGATATGGGTGTAATCTTGATGTTCTTGTAGGAGGATTTGCCATGGAAGATTAACTGGTTGAGCAACGGATGGTTCTTTAGCTTCATATCGTTCACGTAGCTGATTAGTGTGTGACCGTATAAGCTTCTCACGGGATCCGAGGTGCAGGAACACGTTGTAGTTGACTGAAACTTTCCGCTCTACAATTCGTCCAGGAATCCAGGATTTCTTGTTGTTGCTATGGTACTCGGCGTACACCAGATCTCCAGGTTGAAACTCACGTTTGATAGCACCGTGTCTTCTGTTGAACTGCAGATTCTGTTGATCATTACTGCTCGTAGGTGTTCGAACGGGCTTCTTCAAGAGGTCCAAAGTCGTCCGGGCTGGTCTACCAAGAAACAGTTCTGCTGGAGTCTTCGTCTGCGGACTGCACTTATTCGGTGTATTGCGGTATACAAACAGGAAGGTTTGAAGATGCTGTAGTGTTGGCGTAGATTCCCCTTCACTTAACTTCTTGAGTCCGCGATTGAGAGAATCGACAAAACGCTCTGCTTGACCATTCGATTGGGGATGGTATGGAGCAGTACGTATGTGATTGATTCCGTTCTCTTGGACGAACTGCTGGAATTTTTCGCTAGTGAATTGGGTTCCGTTATCCGAGACTAGGGTTTCCGGATTCCCGTAGCGCGCGAAGGTTTCACGTAGTATATCCAACGTTGCAGTTGCGGTTATGTTACGAGTTCGAAAAATTTCTGGCCACTTGGAATATGCGTCCACTATAACCAAGTAATAGTATCCGCCGATTGAACCTGCGTAATCTATGTGTACACGTTGCCATGGTTGGGTGCACACGGGCCAGGATTCCAGAGTAGTCTTCGTCGGAGCCTTCGCTGCTTGAGCACAGGATCGTCCTCGTCAACGTTTGGCCAGTAAATGTAGCTTCTTGCCAGTGATTTCATTCGGTCCATGCCAGGGTGTCCCTTGTGGAGCTGATGAAGTACTTGCTTGCGAAACTTTTCTTCTTTCAGGAATTGCATAACATGCTGCAGAACTTGATCTTTCTGGGTTTCAGCAACAATCATCTTGAATGTCATGGGGAGTTTGCTCACCGTGTCTGTGACAACAGCTTTGACTTCATTTTCCAAGTGTACTGCAGCGAGAACGTAATCTTCATCAGGTCGGGTTTGAGTGGACATCAGTCTTGACAGGACATCTGCGCAACCGAACTTGTCAGTCGAAATGTGCTGGATCTCAAAATCGTACAGGAGCAAAGTGAGGGCCCAACGTTGCAGTCTGTTGGCAGTATACACCAGTATACCCTTCTTGGATCCAAAAATCTTGATCGGCGGCTGATGATCCGTCTGGAGGATGAATCTACGTCCGTACAGCATTTTATGAAAACGAGTAACTCCAAAAACTAGGGCGAGTGCTTCTTTCTCTATCTGTCCATAGTTGGCTTCTGCTGACGTCAAAGATCTTGATGCATGTGCGATAGCCTTGATTTCGCCGGTTGGAAAACGGTGCATGATTACGGCCCCAAGTCCATACTTGGATGCGTCCGCCACGACAATGATTTCCTTGGCTGGATCAAAATGGGTCAGGAGCAGATTCGAACAAAGAATTACCTTGAATTTGTCGAATGATTGTTGACACTCGGATGTCCAATTCCAGTGGGCGACTTTCTTGAGCAGATTGTCGAGAGATGCTCTTAACTGTTTCATCTGCTTCACAAATCGTCCATAATAGTTGATAGCTCCCAGGTAAGAACGAAGCTGTTGAACGTCCTTCGGTGGTGGCATCTGGGAAATCGCTAACGTCTTCGATGGATCTGGGCGAATACCGTCTTTGTCGACTATGTGCCCGAGAAACTTGAGTTGGGAAACGGCGAACTTGCATTTTTCAATGTTGAGGTGAAAGCCATATTCTCGAATTCGCTCAAGGACAGCATACAGGCTACGGTCGTGTTCTTCCTTGGTCTTGCCAGCGATGAGAATATCGTCCAGATAAGGTTTCACTCCAGGTATTCCGGCAACCATGCTATCAATGATGTGTTGAAAAGCTCCTGGGGCTGATTTGACTCCTGGTGGCAGGCGGTTATACTGGAACAAGCCTCGATGTGTGTTAACCGTAAGCAGCTTTCTTGATGATTCCTCAACTTCTACTTGTAGATAGGCATCTGACAAGTCCAGGTGGGTGAAAACCCGTGCTCCGGATAGTTCAGCGAACAGATCATCAGGATGCGGAAGAGGGTGCCGGTCAGATTCGAGAGCGTCGTTCAAGCCAGTGGAATAGTCACCGCATACACGGACAGACACATTATCTGCCTTCCGTACGACGACTATCGGTGCCGCCCAATCTGAAAATTGCACTGGAGAAATTAAACCTTTGTCCTGGAGCTGCTGGAGTTCTGCTTCCACCTTCGGAAGTGCCGCGTAGGCCACCGGTCGCTTTGGACAGTACACCGGACGAGCGTCTTGCTTCGGGTACAGCTTAATTTTCGCTTTCGTGCATCGGCCCAGCGTACTCTTGAACACTTCTAGAAACTTCTGCTTGAGCTGCTTTGTAAAATCTTCAGGACGCTGCTGGATTGCATTGACAAGACTGTTGATTGGAATGGACCAAAGATCGAACAGGTCCATGGTTTCAATTCCCAGCACGTTCAATTCAGGATTTTTTGAAATTAAAAAGGCGCCCTGACTTGCTCACGTTGCCGATGGTGATGTCGGTGTGAAATTCTGCTAGAAGCTTGAGATTATCTCCAGAGGCGGTGATTGCTGTTCCGGCAGGTCTCCGAGTCGCTGGTTGTCCTATTTTGATCCAGTTTTCTTCCGAAATGACTGTGATGTCCGATGCCGAATCATGTTGAAGCTTGACCGGTACTCCGTTGAGTTCCACTGTTACGAATTTGTGCTTGCTTTCCACGTTCCGGATTGAGAAAATTCCTTTTGTCTTCAGATTTTCCTTTGACTTGAAGTGGAATGGCTTTGGTTTGGTTTTGTCGTTTGAGCAGTACCCTTCTTTGTGGCCTTTCTGCTTGCACTTGGTGCAGGTGTGACTGGAGAACGGGCAAAAGCGAGTGTAGTACATTTCACCGCATTTCCAGCAAGGCGACTTGGGGGTCTTGGCGTTCTTCGGGTTTGAATCTTTATAGTTCCGAGTGATGGCGTTGATGGTCTTGCTATCCTTGTTCTCGACCATTTGAGTATCGTGCTTCAGGTTAACAATACCATGACACTCCTCCACCAGATTTTCCAAAGTGATAGTACTTGGACCATCTGGCCGCGCCGGGGCTGATTCTTCAGCTTCTAGCTTGGAGATCAGCCTGGCACGAATATCGGCATCGCGTGGTGATTGCAGGCCGCAAATGAACTGGAGAGCCTTGAACTGGTCGTTAGATAGCTTTGACAACTGGAACGCTTCGCAGTGTTTGTTAATCTTCACCGCATACGAGGTAAAATCGTCTGCTTCACTCTTGAAGTACTGCAAACACTGGTACCTCGCATGGAAAATTGACTTCCGACGTCCGAACAGCTTCTTCAGTTTGCCAACGGTTTCATCTAGGCTGAATTCCCTTGGGTGCTTCGGAAGGATGCTGTCCACGTATCGCTCATGAACCGTCGTACTGAGTTTTCGGAGAAGCAACCTCACCTTGGCAGCATCGTCCAGGCGTTTTCCGTCCTCTTTAAAAACATCTTCGTATCGAGAATACCATGCATCAAAGAAAAGGCCGTCGTCAGGATCGAACTGGAACTCTTGAATCCCGTAGGCGAGCGATTCTATAATTTTCTCACTTCCGTCGGTTGGATCGGGTCGTTCCAGTGCAGTAATCCGGTCCTGCTGTTGCACGATTAGCTCCGTCAGACGTAGAATAGCGTCCTTGAGATCGTTGTCGGACATTTCTTCTTACGGTACTTCGATAGATGTTCCGTCGAGAGTCTTGAGGTTGACTTCGGTTCGTACTTCTCGTCGCCAAAATATTGTAGACTCCGAATTGAAGGAAGACGAGGTATTTGTAAGGAACAAAGTATATTTGTGTGCTTCTTCTTTGGAGGTCTAACTGATAATAATCAAAGAACAGAATTTAACATAATGACATAAGGTTAGCAAAGCCTACTGCTCTGCTACAGAAGGATTAGAGCCAAAACCTGGGAAAGATTTGAGCCAAATCCTTGATGAATTCGAGCCATAGGGTAACAGTCGTATTTTGGACCCCCTAAGGAAGTGATTTTACATTTTTGTCCCAATTAATTAATTGCACAGCGTAACCAAGTCAAAGAACATACCAAAATGTAGAGAAAAACTTCCTCTACGAGTTAAAAATGCCCATACGGTCATGTAGGATCCAAAAGACGTCGAAAAAAATTGAATTTTGATGCACTGTTTTTCATTATTTTGGACACACCAATACATTTTGGACCCTCAAAGTATATATTTTGGACCCCCGGCATATTTTTATCGTTTGGCGACAAAGTCCACGGCACTGGTTGTATAATATGCTTGCCCATAGTCTAATCAATCGATTGACAATGGAAAAGCGAAGAAATTCTACGCTTTTAGTTCAGAAATTAGAAAAAAGTTTTTGTTTACATTTGAAAAATTTCTGACGTCTTCAATTTCTGTCTGTAACGTGTTATAACGGTTGCATGGATGAACCGATTTAATTAAATTAATTTCAGATAAAATTAACACATTTTCCATGCACAAACGCTTGATGCAAGTGCGGAATAGTCCTATCTTTCCAAATGGCATGCGGATTGTATTGGTCTTTCGATTTAAACTGGAAAATTTGCAGGAAAATGGCCCAGGAGGTCCAAAATATATAGAGGTCCAAAATATATTGGTTACCCTATCCTGGGAAGAATTTAAGCTAAATCTTTGGAAGGATTTGACCCAAATCATTGAATGTATTTGAGCTAAATCATTGGAAGGATTTGAGCCAAATTCTGGGAAGAATTTGAGCTAAATCCTGGAAGGGATTTGAGTCAAATGCTGTGATGGATTTCGGACAAATCCTGGGAAGGATTTGAGCAAAATCCTGGCAATCTCTGGAACCAAATCATGGGATAGTATTTAGCCAAATTCAGGGAAGGATTTGTGCTTAATCATGGGAAAGATTTGAATCAAATCCTGGGAAAGTTTTGAGCCAATTCCTGAGAAGGATTTGAGGCAAATCCTGGGATTGATTTGAACCAAATCCTGGGAAGGATTTCAACCAAATCCTGGAAATTGATCACGTTTAAAGCTGTTAATTTTTAACTGACACGAAATATAGAATTCAATGCAACTTGTGTTCAGTTTTGCCTACTGTGCGATGCCGTGCATCGTAGTAGCCTCTGAAGATGGGCAATACGAACAAAAGCCAAATGCCCGTAATGGCTCTGAGTGGTTTGCGATTTCGCACTTTGGTGAGCGTGAAATCAATGCGTTACGCTTCGGTCCGATGTAACACTACTGCACTGAACCAACAAGCCTAGGGCCAATTTCTGATTGCGAACGAATAAGCTGCCTTCGGCCGTTTTGGGTGTTTTTGTTAGCATCAATCAAACGGTTACCGCGGCCTCAATGATAAATGAACATGTGAACTTTTTCACGGGGAGCGTTTACGGCCAGCCGCAATTTGATCAGATGCAAAATTTGACTTTCAAAAGCGATCAGATAACCTTTTTTATTTCGTAAAAAAAATTGCTGTCACGATTTAAAGTTATGACCTCCCGCCAGGGATCGTAAAAATCTCAATTGTCGTTGCGTAAACTTTGTCCGTAAAGCTTGCACTTTCTTCCATACATTACGCAGCAAGCGTTGATGTCATACGGCCCAAAAGGGGAATCCTTCCAGTGACCCCTCGTTTGAATCAGTCTTTTTGACAGATGATGACAGAGGGTGCGGTTGCCTTTCGGCTTGCGTACACGTTAAATGTTATTTCCACGATTAATCCCCCAGTCAAATAAACCTCCTGCATACTGATGTCACTGCGAAAGCGTATAAATTTCTCCAATTCGCATCATTGCAAATAATAAATATTATTATTATCGCGCAATTTGGCACGATCGGTGTTTGTTGTTTTGAGTTTACCGATGGGGTTTACTTGGATGAGACCAGAAATGACGTTTCCATGATCAGACAGGCAAAAGCAGCCTACTACGCTTGGGAGGTTGAGGTATTTACATAACCGCAGCAAATCCGAACCAAGAAAAATAACCAACAATAATGAAGGAGGATGTGCGGGTGGGTGGTCGCCGGAGGTTAAACGCTTCTGACTGGCTGACTGACCGGCTGGCTGGCTGCAGGTTAGTTACCCTAGTAAAAAATATGATTGAAATGCAATATAGCCCTTATAGTTACAATATTAAATTTTTAACAGGTTCACCATAAAACAAAACGTAGTTTTTACGATTCACTTTCAATCTATTATTTAAAAAGTGTATACCATTGAATTATTTGCGAATAGCATTTTTAGAATCGAAAACTGGAGTCGTTATGTATCTTTACAATAGAGTTTTTAAATCATTTACACACTGAATTCAGACCAAAGCAATACAATTCATGGCATTTTTCGCTCAGAACCAATTGTAAATTCCTATTCGGGTAGCCTTCCGTTCACCTACGCGCAGAGTGCTCACTATGAACGAGGATTAACGGTCGCGTCATGATGGTCTCTTCGGTCGTGACGATGGCCAATTAAGTAAAGAGCCACTAGAAGGATTGGCGGATGGTTGAGCATTACTTAAGTGGAGAAATGTGCCAAAACAAACATTGCGAATCGGAACTGGCAATTGCGAGTTGTGATGATACGGATGTTTGATGGCACGAGTCAATAGATTGACCAAACAAGCTTTGTGTGTATGAACAAAGTGGAAGAGTAAATATTGAAAGAAAATGTTATCAAATTGGACAAACCAATGCAAATTATAAATAAAACTAACAATAATAGCCTTACGAATTTGTCTTAATTTGGCAATTCAAGGCAAAATCAAATGTAAGCGGCAAAATAGATGATTAAAATAGTCAAAACGGTCTCTATCAAGAGCATAGATAGCACCAGCGTAGACTTGTGCGTTTGACAGAACAGCAATGATGTCACATTGTTAGATCCCATATAGGGCTCTGCAATGTTTTGATTTTGCATGAGATTTTGACGTTTACTGGCCTTGATGTTTACTAATTTCATGCAAGAATGAAAGAGAGGGACTTGTTTTTGTGCAGAGCCCCATATAGTGGCGTCACTATTTTGATGCGGTGAGTGTCGAAAGAGCGATCGGCATAAAAATTAACAAGGCAGGCTCTTTACTGATGTAAATATCAAGTATCGTATCATATATCTTCCGGACAAAAAGATCATTTTTTTTCGCAAATTTGTACGAGGTGGATAAGAATGACGTCGTCAAGTAGCTGTAAGTTTTCGAAATATATCATCTTCTTAATATAGTATACCGTGGCTCTGTCCAAGATACATAAAATACCCTAACTCCAGTTTTTCAACGACAATCAAAGCAAGCTTGGTAAAAATACTCCATTTTTTGTGTTTGTTTTTTTTCAATCTTTTCAAACAAAAATCTTAGCTTAGCTTTGACTGACTACACACAAGAATCAACTAGAAGTTCGGCTGGGATTGGCCATAATCTTCTTCAGTGTGCATAATTCAGTGCCTCTATTTATACATGGTTAATAACGGCGCCGGCCACGTCCTTGCAGTCAGGTGAGATTGAGGGGAGGAATGTTAGTGTGTAACCTTTGCTATTTGGAGACCGTGTTTTCCTCTGCACCTCCACAAAGGATCGTTGGGTGACAGGATTCATTTTGATAAGCGATTAGACCAGTGATTCTCAACCTTTTAGAAGCTGCAACCCCCTTTAATTTTTTTACAAAGTTTCCGCGGACCCCCAAAGTAGTTGATGATTTCTAAACAATAGTTCATGAATAGTTTTCAAATATTATTCATGAATCAAGAATGACAGACACACCCGATAATTTTATCTATAATCCATCATAGATGATGAAAGAATTCTTCCAAGATAATTCAGGGTCCACTAAAAATCTTGCCAGGAGTCTATCAAACAACTTTCCAAAAATCCGTAAAAAAATGCTGATGAATCTTACAAAATCTTTCAAAAAATCAGTTAGTTAAGAAAATTTCAACAAAAACTACTTCCTGAATTGAATAAAAGGTCAGGGTTGCTTAGAAAGAAGATTTATCCGAGAAACATCGTAGTTTTTTTATACTAGATTTGAAAGATTGCTTCGTAAACAATCCCGTGGATAGATCGCTAAGGAAATTCTCAGAATCTTTTCGAGGATCTCACCAAGAAATCGGCGAAATATTCAAGGTTTAGCCCTAAAGAATGCCTTTTCTACGTATATCGCTAGGAAAGATGTAATTTTTTTCTGGTTGGCACTGAAAGTTAGGCTTGCAACCTCAGATGGACAGAATTACATTGTCTTTATTTCCTCCAGTAATTGTGTGAATGAAAAAGTCGTTTTTCTAATATTGAAAATAAAACTCCACTAACTATGAACTCTTGCAAAACAAGCGAGGTAAGATATTCCTCTAATTTATTTATCAATACACTAAGGCAGAGTCCATTAATTACGTAACGCTGAAATTGAACATTTTCGACCCCCTCCCCCCCTCCGTAACGCTTTTTGTATGAAAAATTTCAAATTTTTGTATGAGCCGTAACGCTTGAGCCTACTCCCCCCCTCCCCCTAGAGCGTTACGTAATTTGCGGATGCCGCCTAATAACGTTTATTAAAAAACGACTTCGAGGACCCCCTGAGAAGTCTTCACGGCCCCCTAGGGGTCCGCGGACCACCGGTTGGGAAACCCTGGATTAGACCATGATAAACGTTTTTTCGTGAGATATAAACATACTTAGGAATATAATATTTTCAATTGACATGAAAAATTTTCATATATGAGGAAATAATTTCGTTACTTGAAGTGACGAACCATTCAAAGTTTGTTGAACAAATAGCTAAAAGCAACATTCCTACAGCTCTTAGGATATTTTACTCAAATTGAAAAAAAAAATCTATTGGCTTGACCATCACTTAATATTCTTATGCCGACACTTACAGTGGCGAACCATTCAAAGTCTTTTGAATAAAATGAAAGTTTTGCAAGTCCACACTTCTAGCACATACAAACAGACCGAACCTTTCAAAGCTTTTTTTTATTTATAAAAATATAGGTAAGGGTTTTTATATAAAAATATAAAACAAAAAAGTTATGAATAAGAGTTTATGCCGACACTTACAGTGACGAACCATTCATAGTTTGTTGAAAAATCATATTCATGTAACGATTAAATGTGAAAAAAAAGCATGAAACGAGCTCAGCAATTGATCCTTCATCCTTGATTGAGCAGCCACAATTCACTTTCAGCTTCACTCGTTTGCAAAAACGAAGCACTCAAAAAAAAAGGGCGCGCGACCCGAGGAAAAACAAACTAAAATTACTCGGGCTTTCTCCATGCACTCCAAAGAAAGCGCAACCCGACAAAAAAAAAAACTGACGACTTCTCGGGCAATCTCGGCGCACTCTCAATCTTTTCAAACAAAAATCTATAGAAAAATCAAATATTCCATAAATTGAATTTCCTCCCCAAGCTGAATGCTCGTACATTTCTCTTCAAACTGCCCATGAGATCTTAAGCGAGGCTTTGCCCATCTTTCTTACTCCCAGGTTTTCTTCAAAGCTTCATCGGATTTCGCTTTTCTTCAACTTCTTATTCATTATCGCCCAAAACTTTTCGATCGCACGAAGTTCCGGTGTGTTTGGCGGTTCGCCTCCTTCGGAACCACATAAACGCCCTTCGCTTCGTACCATCAGACTTGGCGTAATCAGTGCGCATCGTACCTTCGTGCTGTGCGTACACGAATTCTCTCTGCTCTTGGAAGTTTTCTTAAAAACTACCTAAAGCAATAAAACAGTACTTTTCAGTGCTACACAAACAGTACTTTTCAGTGCTAAAATTAAAAACGGTACTTTTCAGTGCTACTTAAACAGTACTTTTCAGTACTATTTTTTCTACTATTGATCCCTTTACGATCCTTGTTTGGACCCGTGCCTTCGATTTTTCGTTGGACCCGTTGGCGAAAGCTAGCGGTGGTAATCCTTCTTGGACACCGTCTTGGGAAAAAACCTCTCGAAGGTCACGTCTTCTTTCGTTTATTAACTAAACATGGTATCAACAACAAACAAAAGGAAGGGTGAATCTCTGAATTCACTACTTCCTTCCAAAAAAGTGGGTTTTAAAACTGTCACTACACGTGGCAAGAATGGAAGAAAGGACGTTTCCCCGGAATGCGAACTTTCTTCCAAGGATGAAATGAATAATTGTATTGAAATGAGCAATCAGTTCGATGCTCTAGACAAATTTTCCGAACACCAAATCGAAGCAGCCTCTAGCCCAGGCTCTTTGATTCAAGTGAGGAAGCAAAGAGTGCCGCCTATCGTGGTCAGTTGTTCCGAATTTGCGGGATTTAGGCAGGAGATCTTGAACTCCATTAGGGGAATCAAGGTTTCCTTCCAAATCGCAAAGAAAGGAGACTGTCGCGTTTTGCCGGAAACTCTTAAAGATCGCGAACTTCTTCTCAGATATCTTGAAGAGAAGAAGCACAAATTTTTTACTTATGACGACAAAACTGAACGTTTGTTCAAAGTCGTCTTGAAAGGTCTCTCAAGTGACTATAAGTCACCTGAAGAGATCAAAAATGGAATAAATGATTTACTTGGATTTTCCCCAGTCCAAGTAATCATTATGAAAAAGAGAACCCAATCTGGCATTGTTCAGAAAGGGCTTTCTCAAGAATATTATTTAGTTCACTTTAACAAAAAAGAACTAAATAATATTAAAGCTTTAGAAAAAGCTAAACTTATGTTCGATGTCCGTGTGACGTGGGAACATTTCCAGAAACCTGGAGGAAATTACCAGAACCCCACTCAGTGCCGTCGGTGCCAAAAGTGGGGTCATGGTACAAAAAATTGTCGCATGGATGCTAAATGCATGATTTGCGGAGGTTCTTCTCACGCTAAGGACGACTGTCCTGTGAAAGAAGATACCAGAAAATTTCAATGCGCCAATTGCAAGGGCCCTCACAAAGCTAACTCTTGGGAATGCATTTCACGCAAAAGAGTCGTTGAGGCTCGTGCCAAGCAGATGAAGGATAATATCCGTTACGATAACGGTCGTTTCCGGAAATTGCCTGGTAGAGTATCGAACAATGCTCATTTTTCAGTTAACGATCGCTTGATTAGGAATCATACCCACCAGGAAGATCATAATCATGCTCATTCACAAACAAATTTTAATCCGTCGGGTAGCCGTTCGAATCTTTCTATTTCGAATGTATCTACCCACGGTAAATCCTTTGCCGATATCGTAGCAGGTAATTTGAACTCTTCCCCTGTTCGTTCCATGAGTACCCATTCTACTTGTTTCAAATCAAATGGAAAAAACCCTACCGCCACAGGTAACTCCTACCCCGCTTCTTCGTCTACCGAAAATTCCAATGGGAAATCATCAGATGATATGTCTGCCTCTGATTTTAATTTTCTAACTGAACAATTGAATCTAATGATTGATGCAATGTTCAAAGCCACCACTATGACTGAAGCAGTCCAAGTAGGTGTAAAATTTACAAATCAAATTGTTATTGGATTACGTTTTTCTAATGGATCCAAATAATAATTTAAATATTTTAAATTGGAATGCTCGTTCTCTGAATGGTAAAGAGGACGAGCTGTTTAATTTTCTTACAGCTAATAACGTGCATATAGCAGTTATTACCGAAACTTATTTAAAACCTGGATCCAAACTTAAAAAAGATCCTAACTTTTTTGTTTATCGTAATGATCGACTTGATGGGGCATGTGGGGGAGTTGCAATCATCATTCATAGGCGTATAAAACATCAACTGTTTTCGTCATTTGAAACTAAAGTTTTTGAAACTTTAGGTGTTTCTGTTGAAACACAGTTTGGTAAATATACTTTCATAGCTGCCTATTTGCCTTTTCAATGCTCTGGACAGCAAGTTAATTGGCTTCAAACTGACTTGCGAAAATTGACTCGCAATAAGTCAAAATTTTTTGTCATTGGTGACTTTAATGCCAAACATCGGTCATGGAATAATTCTCAAAGTAATTCCAACGGCAGAATTTTATTTGATGAGTGCTCTTCAGGATATTTCTCAATTCAATACCCTGATAGCCCTACATGTTTTTCCTCTTCTAGAAATCCATCTACGATTGACTTGGTCTTAACCGACTCTAGTCATCTTTGTAGCCAATTAGTTACTCATGCTGATTTTGACTCTGATCATGTCCCTGTTACATTTCAAATATCGCATGAAGCGATTCTCAATCCTACCAGCTCCACTTTCAATTATTTACGAGCCGACTGGAATATATATGAAACGTATGTTGACTCTAATCTTGATGTTAACATTTCTTTAGAAACTAAAATTGATATTGACAATGCTCTTGAAACTTTAACAAATTCCATTGTTGAAGCCAGGAACATTGCAATTCCAAAATGTGAAGTAAAATTTGAATCCGTGATTATAGACGATGATCTTAAACTCTTGATCCGTCTTAAAAACGTGAGGAGAAGGCAATTTCAACGCACTCGTGATCCTGCTATGAAAATTATATGGCAGGATTTGCAGAAAGAAATCAAGAAACGTTTTGCAGATTTAAGAAACAAAAATTTTGAAAATAAAATTTCTCAATTGGACCCCGGCTCTAAGCCCTTTTGGAAATTATCTAAAATCTTGAAAAAACCTCAGAAGCCTATACCGGCATTGAAAGAGGAAAACAAATTATTACTAACTAATTGCGAAAAAGCTCAAAAACTTGCTATGCAGTTTGAAAGTGCGCACAATTTTAATTTAGGACTTACTAGTCCAATTGAAAATGAAGTTACTCAGGAGTTCGAAAATATTCTCAATCAAGAGAACGTTTTCGAAAATGCCTGGGAGACTGATTTGGAAGAAGTGAGAACTATTATTAAAAAATTCAAAAATATGAAAGCTCCTGGCGATGATGGAATTTTCTACATCCTCATCAAGAAACTTCCAGAAAGTAGCTTATCATTTCTAGTTGATATATTTAACAAATGTTTTCAATTAGCATATTTTCCTGACAAATGGAAAAATGCTAAGGTTGTTGCAATTTTAAAACCAGACAAAAATCCTGCAGAAGTTTCTAGCTATCGTCCAATCAGTTTGCTTTCCTCCATCAGTAAACTTTTTGAAAAGGTTATTTTGAACAGAATGATGGCCCACATCAACGAAAATTCAATTTTTGCCAATGAACAGTTCGGATTCCGCCATGGACATTCGACCACTCATCAACTTTTACGTGTAACAAATTTGATCCGTTCCAACAAATCTGAAGGCTATTCTACTGGTCTTGCTATTCTAGACATAGAAAAAGCATTCGACAGTGTTTGGCATGAAGGTTTGATTGTAAAATTGAAAAATTTTAATTTTCCAACATACATTGTTAGAATAATTCAAAGTTATCTGTCAAATCGTACACTTCAGGTTAATTATCAGAACTCCAGATCTGAAAGACTTCCTGTAAGAGCTGGTGTTCCCCAAGGCAGCATTTTGGGACCAATATTATACAATATTTTCACATCTGACTTACCTGAGTTACCTCAGGGATGTCAAAAATCTTTGTTTGCGGATGACACAGGCCTCTCCGCCAAAGGACGAAGCCTGCGTGTCATCTGTAGTCGATTGCAAAAAAGTTTGGATATTTTTTCTTCATACTTGCAAAAATGGAAGATTTCTCCTAATGCTTCCAAAACTCAACTAATAATATTCCCACATAAACCAAAAGCTCTTTATTTGAAACCTTCAAGTAGACATGTTGTCACGATGAGAGGGGTTCCAATAAATTGGTCAGATGAAGTTAAGTATCTAGGACTCATGCTAGATAAGAATTTAACTTTCAAAAATCACATTGAAGGCATTCAAGCCAAATGTAACAAATATGTAAAATGTCTCTATCCCCTTATTAATAGAAAATCAAAACTTTGTCGTAAGAACAAGCTTTTGATATTCAAACAAATTTTCAGGCCAGCCATGTTGTATGCTGTACCAATATGGACTAGCTGTTGTAATACCAGGAAGAAAGCTCTGCAGAGAATTCAAAATAAAATTTTGAAAATGATTCTGAGGCTTCCTCCCTGGTATAGTACCAATGAGTTACATAGGATATCCAATGTTGAAACATTGGAACAAATGTCAAATAAAATAATCAATAATTTCAGGCAAAAATCGTTACAATCTTCTATTGCCACGATTAATGCGTTATATGTTTAGGTTAAGTTAGGTTAAGTATATTAAAAACTTTTTTTTTCTCTTATAAGCAGGTGAAATCAACTCACCTGTAAAAAATCTGAACTGCTACGGCAAATGAAATGTAATATGTTGTTAACAAAATGTTAATAAAATCTTAGATTTGTTTTACCAAATTAGGATGATAGTGTTGTCTAATAACACAGAACACCTAGATATAAGAAATAATGAATGTAATGTTTGGAATGATACTAATAAAGAAATAAAAAAAAAAAAAAAAAAAAAAAAAAAAAAAAAAAAAAAAAAAAAAAAAGACTTGGCGTAATGGCAGCGTGGGACCACGGTGAGAGCGAAGGAAGGGCAGCTAGCGCTTCTGCAAGCATTCCTTTCGATAAATCTGCCCGTATATGGTGCCGATTGTAACGAAAGGCTTGCTGTACCGTCCGCACTCGCAGATCACCTGCCACAACAGGTACTTCTTCGCGAATATGTCCACTTTTCTCTTCCGGAACTTTTCCGGAACCTCCATGCGCGACGTACCGACGAAAAACTCGACTAATCAAATTTTTGAACTTTTTACAATATGGAATTTTCCAATCCGGCTACTCAGAAAAAAATGAATCGAGAAGGATTTTGAACTCAATCAAAACTCATCACAGACGCGTCATCACTCGTTTCCGCTCAATTTGCTATTGTTCCATTCATCGCTGGGGGGAATATTCCACTCTCATCTAGCGTGCAGCGTATGTCTAGTTGGCGCCAATCTTACAGCCAGGCTTCAAGTGCGTGAGACTTTGTTTGTGAGACTCACCGAAAAGAAGCACACGATCATCGTTTTGACGTGCGCTTGAAATGAGACTTCTCTCGTCTCTCTCTTTTACTGTTTGTCGCATCGCACGTACATAGGAAACCCGAGCGCTGTGCGACTGCATCGTTTGTCGCATTTAGCAATTTGTGAACCGCATGTCACCGTAGCGCATGTATCGTCTCATGAGACTTAGCTCATGAGGCTTCCATATGTACGAGGCAGCTGCGTAAAAGTGTAGTATACGGAGAGCGACTGCCGATCGGTATTCTAGGAGCATTTTCGGAATAACTTTTTTCACAAGTGTCGGATTGTTTCGCGGTCTTTGGCAATGTTTTTTATCGTAAAAGTACCTATCGAGGGCTATTTCTAGAATTTTTATAGATGACGATTTTTCTTAGTAAACGTTAGTTTTCCCAAAATAAATCCCATATAAACTTTGAACGGCGTTAAATTATAGTTTCACTGGTCGAGCTGAAATTTTGCACAGTTATTATGGGACCCAAATGCAATCCAAAAAGTGAACTGAAGCGATAATCTGAATTTTGTCCCACGCTACTGCCCAATGTTCGGCTTGCGGGCCGCGTCTAACCCACGACTTAATTACGTGCGGCCGCGAAGGTCTCGAACACATTTCTTATGTTTGACCCGTTCACTATTCTTCCAATCTGTTTTAGTTTTAAGTTTAGTTTTACACTTTTTTTTCGAATCAAATATTAATGATTTTAACCCGTATCCGACCGGGTTATGAAAAAAAAAATCAAAAAATTCTCGTGAAGCTATTTTTTTTCAATTTGCATACTTTTTTCACTATATGAAATCCAAACTCTTCTTTTTTCTTATGCTGGGGAAAGTGGTCCAAAATTTTGCCTGTGGCCGGAGTTATTCCGGTGTCCTCCTGGGTCGAGTCGGGTAAAAAATTGATCAACTTCCTTTCCCGAGCAGTTTTATAATACTAAACTGTCATTTAACAACTCATGTTTTGTAGGAACAGGCAATCGTGCAACATGAAAGATATTCAAGTTATTTAAGGAGTCACTTTCAGGGAAGCTTGTTTTAAAAACTGAAATATGCCTTCCGGAAGATCCGGAACATCCGTAAAAGTGGTCAAATCGTTAAAAATAACTTGGAAAGCCGCGGTTTTTTCAATCTCATTAGTTTTCAACATACATAGACATAGCCAATGCTTTGAGTGCATAAAACCATATATGGCCATTGGGTGCTCACCGGAAGATCCGGAATTTTTGAAAATTCATTGTTTTCACTTGCCATAAACAGTATCGGTATTTAGGCCACCATGTGACTCTAGTTGCCTACTATATGGTCCCCCGAACGATCCGGAACGTCCTTGAAACTGGCCTTATCATGGAAGATGTCTTGGAAATTCTCGTTGTTTTTTAATTTCACTAGTTTTCTACATTAAAAGACGAAACTAATATTTCGAACGCTTTATGATCAGCTATGGCCACTTGGGGGTTTACCGGAACATCCGGTCGGTCCAGAATATTTTCGTAAAGAGGGGGGGGGGTGGGCACAGAGTATCATCGTACCTGTCACACGATATATGTACGAATGCGAAAAATGGCATAAATTTTCCAAAGAAAGCAGTTAATAACTGTGAAAGTGCTCATAAGAACACTATACTGAGAAGCACGCTCTGTCCCAGTGAGGACGTTAATGCCAAGAAGAAGAAGAAGCTCATTACGCGTGGATTTTTATGGATAAATTATGAGTGAAATCATGAAAAAAAATCCACGTGTTTAGGTGGGATTCGAACGGTTTTTTTTATAATCCTGTGCAAGATTGTAATCTTATTCAATATTTTGATAGAATCTTAAATGATAGATTTTTTAGCAGTTTTATTTTAAAATACACACTGAAAAGCCTTCTTTAATATTTTCAAAGTAGGATACTCGCAAAAGATTGATGACAATTTTCATAAATTTTGAGTCATGCTCTCACAACATCTTAAGCTGGATTTTGAATAATACTAAGTCGGATTTTGAATATGTTTTTTTTATCTTAGGAATCATTCTCACTGTCCACAAAAAAATTACGATAGATCCTTCAAAATATTCTTGGTGAGATTGTTATATAATTTCGAAAGGGACTTTTGAAATATCCAGCGTCAGAATATTTAGCAGCAATTTTTTTCCTAATAAAACAGCCATTCCATGAAAAACCGATCTAGTGGGTCATCTTCATCCGAAATCAGGATACACGTGTTTTTGGATTTTTTTATTAAGGTAATCATTTCCGAATTAGGGTGACCAAAAAAATTGCAATTTGGCAAAATTTTTATTTCTAAAAAAATTATAACTTTCGAACCGTTTGTCAGATTTTCAATCTTTTTGGATGAAATGAAAGCTGAAGATTTTGACTTTTAAGGAAAAATATATTTTTTTTACAAAAATTGTTTTTTTACATAAAAAAATCAATAATTTCCGTTTTTTTTGTGTTTTGAAGGCCTCGGGACGGGGCTATTGCTGTTCTATTTTTTTCTTGAAAGATCAGAAAATTTTACGTTTACTGTCAAATTTTCAGCGATGTATGTTTTTTAGTTTTAGAGATATATTATTTTGAAAATAAAAAAAAGTCATTTTTCAACGGCACACACTGTAGGTCTCAGCGCATTAGAAGTCGAGCACTCGACACTGAAGAAGTCTAAGTCGCAGACGAAATAGGCCTATCTGTCAAAATAAGCAACACATATTAGAGTTTAAAGGTAGTTGCTCGCCTTACAGTGATTTTAGTATTTTATTTTTTTGCAAAAAGTGAAGTGTTAAAGTTCAATTTGTAGTTTTAAACATACTCTAATAATCCCTCCCCTAAATTTAATATAAAAAAGTGTAGTATTAGATTTTTTATTTTTTAAAAAAATATAACTTTCGAACAGCTCAACCGATTTCCAATCTTTTTTCATGGAAATAAAGCTTAGATTTCAACTTTTCAGAATAAAATATAAAACTTAAAATATATATTTTTTTACATTAAAATAAAAGGAAATTTCTAGAAAAAAAATTGAATTTTTATATATTTTCATATAATATAATATTTTTTTTTTTTTTTAGATTTTTCAATTTTGTCTAAAAAGTTGAAATCTTAAGCTTTAATTTCATAAAAAAAGATTGGAAATCAATTGAGCTGTTCAAAAGTTATGATATTTTTAAAAATAAAAAATCTAATGCGCTGAGGCCTACAGTGTGTGCCGATGAAAAATGACTGTTTTTGTTTTATTTTCAAAAAAAAAATATATTTCAAAAACTAAGAAACATACATCGTTGAAAATTTGACAGTAAACGTAAAATTTTCTGAACTTTCAAGAAAAAATGAGAACAGCAATAGCCCCTTTGGTCCCGAGGCCTTCAAAACACGAAATAACGGAAATTATTGATTTTTTTTCATGTAAAAAAACATTTTTTTTGTGAAATCTTATATTTTTCATGAAAAGTCAAGTTCTTTAGCTTTCATTTCGTCCCAAAAGTTTGAAAATCGGTCGAACGGTTCAAAA
Organism: Aedes aegypti; assembly: GCF_002204515.2. Lineage (NCBI taxonomy): Eukaryota > Metazoa > Arthropoda > Insecta > Diptera > Culicidae > Aedes > Aedes aegypti. The sequence continues at coordinate 26,065,117 of NC_035107.1, forward strand.
GTTATAATTTTATTTAAAATAAAAATTTTGCAAAATCGCGATTTTCCTGGTCACCCTATTTCGGAAAAGGTCACCCTAATCAAAAAAATCCAAAAACACGTGTATCCTTATTTCGGATAAGGAACAAAATATCAAATTTTCACGGAGTTCGGTGACCCACTAGATCGGTTTTTCATGGAATGGCTGAATAAAAAAATAGATTTTGTTCAAGAATTTGATTTATTAACTTTTATCAGAATTCATGCGAACATTTGTGCACTTAAAAAAGTAGCTCGCTACACATAATTGTTTCTGCGATTTGGCCCGCAATTTGTCTTATGAGATTTCATCAATGGATTGCATTTTTCTTTCATGTCCACAGTTGATCAGCAAAAGTAAATTAATTTTATTTTGTATGGAGAAAAGCATCTAACATCAAACTTATCGAGTAAAGAAACTGTGGCTAGGCTGATCATAAACAAATCGGATAAAAACGGGACAAATGAAGAACAAAAAACGGAACAATCGTGAAAGACGGAACGTACTTCAATTGTTGTTGTCCTAATCTATTCAACTAAAATCTTAAGTAAACATGGCTGAAGGTTAGTAAATATATTATATGAGACAAGAACACCATAATTTGTATTTGAATCTGAAGAATCAACACGTTGATTTTGTTATGAAAAACTAACGTGTAATTGAATTATCGATTCAAAAAATTGTTCACATTATTCACGCTAAATCATGCACAGACCCGGAACAAAGTCCAACATCAAAAAGAAAGCAAGCCGAAAACATATCCTGTTTTCAGCATCGAGTTGATGTCAAAATTTGATATCAATTTAACATTATTATATTCGGTATCATATTTTGTTTTCGTTTTGTTATCTTTTAATTTTTTTATGTAACAGTTTAATATAATTATATATTATTACTGTTTCATCTTTAATATACTGCATTCTTCTTTTGTTTTGGTATCAAACAAAAATATTAATATCTCAGTAAGTTCTCAATTTGTCCTCAATGATAGCAGAACTGTTTTCAATTTGCTGTTACTGATAGCAAAAATAGTTTTCAATTTGATTTCATGGGAACATATTTCTGCTCTCCGTTTTGATATTTTAACCGTTAAAACGACCAAAATGACAACCAACTAAGTTATCAAAATCCGCGACATTACAACATGAAAATAAGCTTTCACAATGATCTCAAGCTTTGTTCGGGACTTGCTTCTAAGTGTGTTCTTTAAGAGGTCTGAAAGATACAGTTGCAACTAACTGCAACTTTTAAAGATTTTTGAATATTTGCAGCACAGTCCTTAACCAGCACAAGTATAAACATGGGTTTTATGCAATACAAAAAAACATAAAATCTTCTAATCCTATGTTGTATCGGCTACCAGACTCTAAACCAGAGCAAATTTGTATCAAAAATGATACAACATATACATATACATATACACACATTTTATTCAATTTTTATATTGAAAACCGGAAAATATACGATTTTTTAGCATAAAGGCGTAAAAGTAAAAGTGACATGTTTGCAAATAATTGCTTGCGTCTTTATGAGCAATTTAAGTACATTTTACAGGGTTGTTCATGGAAAACAATTAAATTGGTGCTTGAGACAGTTTTGCGATTATATTTATATAATATGTCATTTATGTAAATTACAGCTCTTTTAGTTAAGAACAACTTTCCCTTCCATACCGAGGTGTTAAAATGGCTTGATTTTACAGATTTGATTTTTGTCTCGCATCTCCTTGCATTCAACGCACTGTGGAACGTCTCGTACAATGGGGCTCTGCACAAGAATTATTCGCTCTCCTTCGCTCCTTCATGAAATTAGTAAACAACAAGGCCAGTAAAAGTCAAAATGCCATACAAAATCAAAACAGTGCAGAGCCCCATGCAGTTCAAACCGTTGTTAAACAAAAATAACGCGCTAAGTTTTTGGAGCTTTGAAACCAGTACCTATCGCATGAACAGCGCATGAGACATGTCACATATCGGATAGCGCATGAAACAGCACATGTGCAGTCAAGCTCGTGTACACATTGCGACAATGTTGCGATGAGATTTTACTTCGTGCGACACATCGGAATATTGAGAGCATGCGATTTGTCGCACTCATAACAGTTTAGTTGTGTATGCTCTGTTTGTTTCGCTCTCCATAATACAAAGAGAAATGCGACAGCCGATCGCATTGCTCACGGTCTCATCGGTGCGGTCGTGAGATTTCGGGAAGCCTGCTTACAGCGCGCCAAACTATTTAGAGCAGCGTGCTTGCTATATAAGGCGAAGAAGAATTTTAGTTTGCTTCGTTTTTCCCACCGAGTAGGCACACTGCCTCGCAATAAATCAGTTCAAGTGAGTCGTTCGTTCCATTTGTCGTCCGTTTGAAGTAAAGTAAGACACAACGTAGGGAAGACGTCCTAGCCGAAACAGATGCAGATATTGTATCCTTTTGCACAAAATTCGTGGACGAACTTTCATTATCGCTTGCCCTCCTCTGACAAAAATCCTGGCTAAACCCATGTTTCTATCTACCTTAGAATGAGAATATTTTACATCAATTCAATTAGTATAGACAGGGCCGCATTTAAGGGGAGCAGAGGGGGCCATGGCTCCCGGGCCCCCACAAATCTCGTCAAATATATTGTTAGTTTTTTTTATCGAATAATAAAATCAATGTAGAGGCATTAGGTACATACTTTTTGAAATCGCATCATATGATTTGATGGGCGAAATTTATGCAAATAAAAATTAAATATAGGAATACAAATTAAATATTAGAACATTTAGACTGGGATTTTGTTGACTTCATGAAACACCAGAAGATTAAAAGAGATTTGAAAACGATTTGGAGAAGCAAGTAGAGTGCCATTTTCTTCTTCTTGGCATTAACGTCCACACTGGGACAAAGCCGACTACTCAGCGTAGCGTTCTACGAGCACTTCCACAGTTATTAGGTGAGAGCTTTCTATTTTCGCATTCGTATATCGTGTCGCAGGTACGATGATACTCTATGCCCAAGAAAATCTAGGAAATTTCCATTACGAAAAGATCCGACCGTGAATCGAACCCAGACACCTTCAGCATGGCTTTGCTTTGTAACCGCGGACTCTAACCACTTTAACTATTCCAACTGGAACGAAAGCTTTCTCAACGAAGTTTAAGACTAGGTTAGATTAGGATTATACAGTACTGGACAGAATAAAGTACGCATTGGCCGTTTTCCCATACAAAATGGTCAAGTTTGGAGATCTGAATCTCAGCTTTTAGTGTTCCGATTGATCTGAAATTTTCAACACAGCCTAGATATAACATAGATTTTACTCAATTAAAATATCACTGCATTTGAAACACAATCTTTTAAATTATTGAAAACCTCTCGATTTGCAAAAAAATGCAAAATTTAATTTTGAAAATATTTTGAAAACAATCAGTTTTACCGAAAAATGATGTTCTGCAAATTTGTGTGTATTATCAAATTGTACATTTTTGCAGAATGACATATTGCTCTAAATATTTTAATTTAAAAATTATTTTCACTTTAAAATTTTGTCATTTTTATCAAAATTTGAGATTTGCGATAACTTAAAAGTTCGTTAATGGAAAACTATGAATTTCTAGCCTAGAAAATTTGAAGTTACTTTCAAGCTGCGGTGAAAATTTTAGGTCAATCGGACAACTAGAAACCGAGATATAAGACTCCAAACTTGATCATTTTGTATGGAAAAACGGCCAATGCGTAATTTATTCTGTCCAGTACTGTATATCAACAAACCTATAATCAACAGATCAAGTAATAGGGCCTAATTATTTCAATTTTAGTTTTGAAAATGACTCTGCCGATCACACTGCAGGACTGGTAGTGTTCAAGTACCTTGAACATAGGAACTTTGAAGACGTCTTGTTTGAAAAGTGGACCCAGCAGGAAACAGAAAAACAAAACGCAACCCGATAGGAACCAGAAGATTAATGTTTATTTCTTTATCATATAATCAAGTCAAACAAGTCATTTTATTTTAAATTTCTCGTGACATTACGACTGTGATACTGCTCATATTATTGATGATTTTCTCTAGAAATTTTCCAAAGATTCATAGATTTCTTCAGGAGTTCATCAAGTGATTATTTCCCGTAAATTACTTTTTTTGTATCAAATATCTCAAGAACATAACCTGGATTTTTCCAATGATAACCATAGAAATTACCTAAAAGATTCCATCAGAAAATTCTCCACGGATTTTTTCAGATATTTTTCAAAGAAATCCTAAGTCCTCCATGATTTTATCCGGTGATTCTTCTATCGATTTTCTTAGTAAATCTTCCTAGATTTACGTCAAGAACATCTTCAAAAAAAATGTTTGTAACAACTGGAGAATTCGGTTGAAGGACTACTGAAAAAGTACCTGGAGAAACACCTAGTTTAGTCTTTGGAAAAAAAATCGAGGTAATCCTTGAGGATTATTCTGGAGAAAATCCTTTAAGTATCCTTTGAAAAATCACTGGAAGAACTTCTGTGAGAATTGGTGGAGGGCATAACAAGAAGAATTTCCATGGAGATCCTTGTATGAGTCCCCGAAAATATTCCAGATTAAATCTCTGGACAAATCAGTAGAAGATTTCTTTTTCGAGACATGTGCGATGAAGTTCTCGAAGAACTTGCTGAATGGTCGCGTTAAAGTTTTTGAATTTGTCTCCGGTGGCTGTAGGATTCTGAATCAGGATTCACTGCAATCAGCGTAAGGAAAAAAGAGACTATTTTGATTGAAATAGAGACATTCCATTGAAAATACATACTTTTTAGAGACGCATTAAAATAGATGCGAAGTTTCTAGAATAAGGCTTGCTACCAACCATACACCAACAAATTTGTATATTCAACGATTTGAACATTAAAAGTATAAGCATAATTTGAATTAAAGTACCAATCAGAAAGGAATCATTAAATGAATATTGTTGTAGACGAATAAGCCCCAAAAACAATAAATTTTAACTGCAATCATATAAGATCCACAAAGATACACACTAAAACAGACCTTCTGAGTTCGGTAACTTTTTCAAATGAATTGAATTGATGAAGAAATAATATACAGATGTATCGGTAAATAACAGCATATTCAACGAAAACTGTAAAGATAAATTGCTGACAGTCAGTGGTTCTATCAAGATTTAACGAAAACGGTAGAGTAAAGTGGGGTAAAAGTTCGAGTGAGGCAAGAGTATCTTTTCGAAATTTCTTACTCATCTTCTTCTTCTTTCTGGCGTTACGTCCCTACTGGGACAGAGCCGGCTTCTCAGCTTAGTGTTCTTATGAGCACTTCCACAGTTATTAACTGAGAGCTTACTATGCCAATGCCAATTTGCATGTGTATATCGTGTGGCAGGTACGAAGATACTCTATGCCCTGGGAAGTCGAGAAAATTTCCAACCCGAAAAGATCCTCGACCGGTGGGATTCGAACCCACGACCCTAAGCTTGGTCTTGCTGAATAGCTGCGTGTTTAGCGCTACGGCTATCTGGGCCCCAAAAAAATAATTAAATTAATTAATTAAATAATTAAAAAATTAATAATTTAAAAAAAAATTCTTACTCAATTCAAAACAAAACTTAAAAATGTTATGGTGGTTCGTTTTTTTATATTGTATGTAAGGGCGTTTCTAGGCCTATCATAAGGATGCTTTGTTGTGTATTAGTTTTTGCATAAATGCTTCGAAACAATTTTTGGTTCATAGTGGGGCAAAAGTTCGACCCATTTATAAACTCACGGAAAAATTTTCAAATTGTCTAAGATTCACTTCAACTTTAGCGAAATTTACCTGATCGTGCGAAAAATGTCACCAAAATTTTACATTTTCACTTAGTTTTGCGAAAAACTGCTATTTTTGAGTTATTACAAATAACCCTGTTTTGTGCAATTTTTTGATGATAATTTAGTGTGTATTTTTCGACAAACATAAGTTTACGGCTGGTAAAAAGTATACCTGTCATGAAAGTATCAATATTTTGCCCCACACTAAGTTCGTTTAAAACAATCAATTTTGAAACTGTTATAACCAAAAGTGGGTAAATAGTTTGACACAAGTTTGTTCGGCAAAATTATAGCCAATATGTTGATGGTTCACTGTATGGTATTTATTTTGTTCCAACTGCTATTGTTTGTCTGGAAACTTTGATGATACCACTATGGTCGAACTTTTGCCCCATCTTACTCTAAATATTTTCACTGACAGATCGGTAAATAATTCGAACCACCAATGTCGGTAAAATATAAAGCTGTCTATTCGGTAAACAAAGCCCTGCATCACCGAACTTGGTAGCAGCACGAACTGTCAAATCCGAGGCTATGAATCCTGTCCTGGGGAAATCGCCATTGTTAGTTTCAAAAATCCTTCGCGTGGTTTCAAACGGTCCAGGAACAGGCATTGCAGAATTCGCTCTCATTTGAGTATGAAGCACGATCAAAGCAAGCAAAGAAAAACATCCCATCTGTTGCGGTCCACGATCGTCATTGTATCGCAAGGTGTAACAAGTCTGATAAATGGAAGCAGCGAGCGAGAGCCCCAAAGAGAGAGCGATGATAAAATCTATTTTTCTCGCTTGTTTACCGTTGGGGATAGGGGTTTTTCTTTGCTGGCACGATAAACAATCCACGAACCTCCAATAGCAATAGTGTCCCCCAAGCTTGGAGCATGTTTAGAGGGATTTTATCATGCACTACTATCCCCCCAATCTGATCAAAGTTGTAGCAGTATACGATAAACAGTCTCTCATAATGTGCAGTATGTTATGATAGTTACAGAAAGCGATACGTGAGAGACTCTCTCAATTTTCTCAGGATTCAATCCCTGTCCAGGAATGAAGATGCTGCTCTGAATAATCCCTTGGATGGCTTCGTGAGATGGGTACAGGTATAACCAAGGTATCTAGAGGGGTACTGTACCAATAAAACTATTAAAGATCTTGCCCTGATATTCCAGAAATATCCTAATAAAAGTGTTCGTACAAGGAAAATGAATCAGAACAAGTCATTTTTTTTAATTATTGGTCACCTTATCGCCCATAGTGTGTTCGTGTATATTTTCCGGATGTGACCCGATGTAAGGTACAGTGGGGCAAGTGTATCAGTGAAGTAAGTGGATCATTCGCCAATATTAAGCATAATTACATGAATATGTTAAATGTTTTCGCACCATCACTTCGTTTTAGTTTATATTTTTACACCCACACTGATACTATTGCAAAGCTGGCACTACTCGTACACTAACACAAGCAAACTTTTTAGCTGCAAAAATTAATTAATTTGAAAATTGTTTTTCTTCATTCAAACATCCATTGTATCTCTGTCTAAAATCGAATACTATTAGTTTATTCGACACATGGTGAGCATTTCAGTTCTAATTGAATGAACCACAATGTAAAACATGTGATTTTTATAAATAAATATAGACATATTGTGCATGGTACACTTACCCCTACTTTTTAATGGGATGGGGTAAGTGGATCAAGTATTATTACTATTTATTGGCAGACTGATTACGAGATTTTTAATAAATTTAAATATCCGCAAATGCTGTTTTCTTGTAACTCTATTCATTCCCAGCCAAATTGACCATAAAAAATTTGAATTAATCCACCTAAAGCTTTTTTAACCTTTCAGATATAAAAACATATAAAAAATAATAATTTCAAAATTCACACGAAACTTTTCGTAGTTTATCTAAGCTGTTTGCAATGAGCAAAATATACTAATTTTCCAATTGAATGCACTTAGTCGTACCTTATTTGACCATATAAATTGTTCTAGACAGATGATACAAATATATTCATAAATAGAATAAAAGGATTTCAGTTTGTCATTCAAAAGTAAATGTAACTTATATTTTTAAACTACGAATGTGTATTTCGAAAATATCGTTTGGAATAATCCTACATTACTTTTGTATAACTTTTGTGTATAAATGAATGAATTTTCTCCAAATTATTCTAGTAACAATGTTTCTTTCTATGTTCGAATTAGTGGGAACTAATGTATACATATATTTAATTATATTTAGTATAAATAGAGATACTTTTTAATTTAAAAGTATTAAAATGTAACATTACTAGCACTAATAACAAGAACGAGAGCAATATTCTTACTATACATAATTACACCACATTTGTTTTGAGAACAGATTTTTTTTTATTGGTGATCCACTTAACCCACCAAGGTGGGTGTAGTGAATGATATTAATGTATTTGATCAAGGTAGGCACAGACAATGACTTAGAGTAGGCAATGACAGTCAGTAAAGTTAATAATTGATCATTCTGTAAAACCACCTTAAACAGAGCAGTTGTAATTCCTGACCTCTACAGTTGGGCAAGTGGATCATTTAGCGCAAATGTTTAAGTCCCTCATACTCAATACATAACAATCAGAAAAATTGAAATAAATGACGATTTGAAGTATATTAGTCCCTCATTTGTTATCCACAGAAAAAAGTTTGAATTACATTATTCACGTTAGCTGTATTTAACAATGAAGTTGACCATTGATTTTTCTGTATCCACTTACCCCACGGTACCTTATGTGTGGTATGCTAGAATCCGGTAGATATTCCTGTCGGAGGCGACTTAAAAAGTGCATTTGGCATATTCGTTCAGTGCTTCCACGTTTTCAATGTGTCGCCAAACCCCTCAGACAAAAATTTCGTTTTGTATGTCGGTGGAGCTATAACAAACACTAACACATTGACAACGACTGGTGGGGATATTTTTTTATTACACACGTACAAATTGGGCCGAAGGGTCTCAGATTTTCATGAAACTTTTTCCATAGGCAGGGCTCATGGATATATAAATAAAAATAAATTGAGAAAAGTTCAGGGTCGCCTATTTTTCCGGAAAACTCAGGTGGAAATTTTTTGTTTTCCCTTGACACTACTTACTTTGAAAAATTATAACTCAAGAACGAAGCATCGTAGAAACAAAGTTTTTATGTGAAAATTTAAGCAAATTTTCTCAAAAATCCAAAAAAATATATGAACTGGAAAAAGTTTTCCACAAAATTTTCCACCGTTGGGAAAATTCGTAAAGAAAATCCGGAAAAACTATGCCCAAACTCGTGGAAAATTTTCAAAAAAATATTTTCGAGAAGGAAACTTTATAAACTTCAGTTCTAGTAACTTTTAGGTTGTACTTTTTTTTGTTCCTGAATTATGGTCAATTTTGTAAAAAATACAAAGATTTGCCATACATGCCTTTTCGTTTAAAAATCATGACTCAAGACTCATCATGACTTGTCGAACCGGTAATGGAGCACTTCACGCAAATTTTCATCTTTTCCGTAATCCACCGAACTCCATTCGAATGAAGCCTACTGATGAGGCCTTGGCTGATCGATCGTAGATTTGTCCTTACTGATTTGTGGCCGTCCAGTCCGAAGGGGTTACAGCATAAAGAATTGTATTCGTAATATTGAACTTTGTCCATTTCAACAGCTTCGGGAAAACTTTTTTCACTTTCCAAAAATTGATAACGAGGAATATACAGCTGATAGACAACACTTGCACTTTCTCACTGCTCTTTGTTAGTTTTTGGAAAACTTATGATTCTCAAGCCATTTCAACGATTTAAACTTGAATTGGTAAATACCTATTTGTCATATTGTCTACCCATTTATTTAACTGTCAATTTTTTAGTTACCTAACAGGAAAAATTGCCTACATTCTGATTGGAGAAAACTTTGTTTCTATGTAGTTTCGTTCTTAAGAAATTTTGTTTATGAACTTATAAATTTGTAAATATATGGTTTAAACAGCTCATCCTAGCAATATTTGATCATGTTCTAGGAACGAAAAATGAGCGTATTGAAAAATATTGTATGATTGGATCTTATTGATCGCTCTTTTCAAATATACTTTGTTTGAAAGCTGGAATAGCTAATCGGGTTTTCATTATTTGTTTTCATAAACAGTGAAAAATGTCCTGGGAAACTGATTCCATTTCAAAAATTTCATATTTTTGAGATTATTTTAATCCGGTTCGACAAGTCATGATGAGTCTTGAGTCATGATTTTTAAACGAAAAGGCATGTATGGCAAATCTTTGCATTTTTTACAAAATTGACCATAGATCAGGAACTAAAGAAAAGTACATCCTAAAAGTTACCAGAATTGAAGTTTATAAAGTTTCTTTCTTAAAAATATTTTATTCAAAAATTTCCGCGAGTTCGGGCATAGATTTTCCAGCTTTTCTTTATGAATTTCCCCAACGGTGGAAAATTTTGAGGAAAACTTTTTCCAGTTCATATATTTTTTTGGATTTCTGAGAAAATTTGCTTCAATTTTCATATAAAAACTTTGTTTCTACAATGTTTCGTTCTTGAGTTATGATTTTTCAAAGAAAAGTCTTATATGGCACATCTGGACATTTTTCACAAAATAGGCCATAACTCAAAAACGAAAAAAAAGTGCATTCCAAAAATTTCAGTGATTAAAGCTTATAAAAATACCTTCTCGAAAATATTTTTTTTTAAATTTTCCACGAGTTCGGGCATAGTTTTTCCGGCTTTTCTTTACAAATTTTCCCAACGGTGGAAAATTTTGTGGGAAACTTTTTCCAGTTCATTTTTTTTTTTTGATTTTTGAGAAAATTTGCTTAAATTTTCATATAAAAACTTTGTTTCTACGATGCTTCGTTCTTGAGTTATGATTTTTCAAAGTAAGTAGTGTCAAGGGAAAACAAAAAATTTCCACCTGAGTTTTCCGGAAAAATAGGCGACCCTGAATTTTTCTCAATTTTTTTTCATTCATATATCCATGAGCCCTGCCTGTGAAAAATGTTTCATGAAAATCTGAGACCCTTCGGCCCAAACCCGTACGGTAATAAAAAAAATCCCCTGGTGCAAAATTTTTGATTTGATTGCATTGAACGAGTACAATCAGTGCCATGGCAAAGTGCAAATTGAAATCATTAAAACGTATCTTAAAATGCCAAATATACATTCGACTATCTAAAGAGTACTATTTTTTTTTTATCCAATATATGCCTTAAAGATCACAAAACTAACGGTGGCTAGAAAAAAATATAGTTTTTCGGTAATTCCAAGGATTAATATTGGTTTAAAAATTACAGATTTACGGTAAATCGAATTACATTGCAGGCTTGTTTGCTTCGGTTAAATTTACCGATGGATCAGCAATTTTGACAGTTGGTTCTTCTGATCGAAATTACTGGTTGATCGATAATTTATTTGTTTACCGAACTATTACCGACCGTTCAGCTATTGAGATGTCGAAAAATGAATTACCTAAGTCGGTAGATTTTTTCCAAGTGTGTATATATAATATTTAAGAAAACATTAATAACATTGACATAAATCTAAAATTGGTTTACGTTTATGAGGTATTTTAAACATTTTTTAAAAGGAGTAGTGTTTGATCTTTCGACCTTGAAGCTTGCTCCTGCGGGGGCGGGCGATGAGGGTAGGATCAAATTTGTCGCGCGTCGTTCGCTCAGAGAAATGAAAAAGCGCCGAGGATCGTTAGTAGTGTTTGATCTATTGATCGCGTCGTTTGCTCGTGATGGGGCGAGTGATGAGCACTTGTTCGGCGTACAATACGTTTATCGAATTATTTCGCAAATCCAGTTAGGCGTGATTATATCATGGATCGCATCACCAAACATTGGTGTCTCCCAGATCTCTACCCTATCCCTCCAACTCAATATCCTTTCCATGACAACCGTGGAGATGCAGAGGTGATCTCGGTCTCTAGTAACAACGGTAGTCTCACTAACATTCCTTCCCTTCCCCGATGACCGTAAGGACGTGGCCGGCGCCGTTATTGACTTTTAAATTTGAGCTCTCGATTTGTGCACATTGAAGAATGGTAAGCTAATCCCAAGCCCCATTCATTAATTCCCTGTGCAACTTCGATTGTTCTGGTCAATCACGGAGTAGCAACTACGAATTGTACGATCATCTATGCTTATGCTATTTTAAACATTTTTTAAAAGATTTAAAATAGTTTGAATTCTGATAATAAAAACCTTATAAATAATATTAAACATATCTAGTTAGTTCTAAAGTATCAAAATGTTTTTTTTTCTAGGCCCCCACATTTGTAAATGCGGCCCTGAGTATAGACCATAGTAGTCACAGTTGATCATTAGGACCAGGATACCAGGACGATTCAGTCATCCACAAATATCCAATATATTTTAAACATTTGTGAATAATGAGATGTTGTGGAATAACTTTGTTAATATTATTCCGAACCTATTCTTTCCCATCATAAAACTGGAATATTCAACAGTAATTTTGCTGAACTTTGCATCGCGGACTACAATTTCAATAACAAAGCTCCCCAAGTTTCCCCACTTCCCACCTTCACACCCGTCACGTGACGAGCCATCCATCCATCACGCCAAGTCAAGGTCGCCCTAATTCGCCACTAACGGCGGCTTACTGAATTTGTTTCGGTACGCGAAGAAGCCATATGATGATGATGTCATCAATCAAGCGCGCAGACACGCGAATTGCCGCCAGTCGTCGTCGTAGGGTAGAGGCACCAGTTTTGGCCAACCTTAGAGAAGATGTTGAAGGTATGTGAAAATAGTCCCTTCAATACCAAGTTATGGAGAGTTCACTCTATCATGATTCCAAGTCATGGTGTATTATCATGAGATAAAAACACACAAGATTCATGATATCATTAGTCATTCCATCCGGATGTCCAAAACCGATGCTTCTACCCTATTTGTGGATCGATCAAACTTTCTCGCGAGCGCACGCGTCATAATACAGTAGTAGACAAGCCGCACTCGGTAACGCAATCTGCATTGTGACAGGTTCTCGACCCCCTCCGTTTGAAATGTGTTCGTTATCGCTAAATTGTATAAATCTTGTTTTGATGTGGGAAAGCCCGCCTACTAGATGTGCTGGATGGGCGCTTTTCGGCACAGCCTTCCAATACAGATTGGGAATCTTTTTCGGCAAAGGAACGGTCGCCAAAAGGGCCAATTTAAAGTCATGAAGTCTCCAAACGTTCCGAGTTGACTGACATATTCTTTCTGCGATCGTTGCGTAGCGTATATTTTGAGTTCCGCCGTCGTGAGCGTGGCAACCCGCCCCCATGGAAATTCCTCAAAGCCTGCGGAAAAGTCGTGAATCTGCTTGACACCACCACCAGACCTTTCACGTATAGACATCTTACAACGTGACGTTTGCTTGCTGTGATATAGAAATTGACGAACCTGCAAATTGATTGAACCCCGAAATCCATTCGCTGAGGACTACGACACGCCCTCTCCTAAGTGGCCCTTTCACGCAGCGGGCCCTATAATTTGGACTAATTTAAAAGATATTACGATAATCGATTATTCTCTACCGTTTGATTGATCAATGTTCGGAACATTATGGTATGGATACTATTCGGAATTTCGGAGTGCCGAGCAAGCATCTTAGTAGGCCATTCCGCCTCTAATGAAAATGTCGTTACCCGGATTTAGCCGCAGCGGAAGCATCACTTTGTTAGCGCTGCTTTACTAACCGTGGAGGCGGCAATTGAATCTCGTACATGCTTACACAATCGCGCATCTCCGATGACGCTTCAACGACCTACACCAACGGCAATGGAATAACGTCCTCGACGCAGTTAAATGACAATGGAGCAGATGGATGATGATGAAGATGCTATTAGGCACCCATTTATTTGGCAGTTTTCAGTTTTGGAGCTCGTATCCAGCTTTTTACGCTTGCCATAAAAACAATATGCTATAAAATATTTGACGGAAGCTGACTATCACCACTGAACAGAAACTTCGAATTACCGTTTTGTCTCAAATTCCGAACAGACTCATATTCCGAACACTCAGTTTTTGTATGGCGATTTGGTTGAAATGTTTCGCTGAAATATGTCACCAAATGACAGGGAAATGGTAGTCAATTGCAATTCAATTTGAACGTCTCCAATATAATTTATACCGCGGGAGTAGTGATAATTCTCTAGTTTGAGACCAGTAGAGCAAGCTCAGATAAATTTGTGTGCTAAATTATTCATTTGAATACTATTTATTCGTGCTGTTCGGAATTTGAATCACGATGTTCGGAAGATGAGACAGAATGAACACAGTGTTCGGCATTTGAATCAAAATGTTGTTTCATACTTTAACGTGAAAGCAATACTAAAACTAATTAAATCAACATTATTATCGGTACACCCAATAGCTAACAGTTAGACTTTGCGAAGAATTTAAAATTTACACAAATATTAGCCAATTTATGCCAATCAGATGTATTTGAAGTTACTGTTGGCCTTAAGCGTTCGGAATATGAGTCAAAACGGTATGTCCTCAGCATGCCTTGACGAACAGTCATTTTTTTTTTTATTGTTTTCTTTTTGTCAATCAAATGAAAATTTTGTTTTGATTTGCGGAAATAGTCATAATGGTTACATTTAATAATGAAAAACTATTTATTTTATTTTAGGCTTAAACAAGTTAGTCGACCATGCCTCACAACAACCAGAAGGAGAAATATTTAAAAGACCCGGTTTAGCATTTTCAATTGCGCAAGACCAAGGCTTACAAATTTGCCAAAAACAGTCAAATAGATCAAATATATCCTAACTAAATCATACGATGAAGTCTCACAGAATCGTTTTATAAGTTTGTCAGATTTACATAATCCTGGAAACAATTTACGCAGCATGTCGTCGGGCCGTAATTCTTACAAAGTTCAAGGCATGGTTTTCACATATTTCTGGGTGGGATTGTGATAAAAACCTAAAACACATCATTAGGCATCATGACAGGATTATAGTTTGGAAATTTGAATAAGGTTCTGAGGAAACGCCTAGCACGTTTATTACAGCAAACGATTCTCAGTTAACCAGTAAAGCTTCCTAATTGTTACTTAATTTTGAAAAAGATCCTTAACAGTATTTTTACAAAGTTCGGAACTATATTTTAACAAGGTATTTGGCGAAATCCTTATATTACGGTTCCATTGAAAATTTTCCGTTCTACGGTAGCCGCCAAGTTCTACCGCAGGCTTGAAAATCATTGAATCATTGAACGAAACCATCTAATCAAAGTGTGCTAGTAGAATCTAAAGTTGTAAAAACAATGGACCAATGCACGAGTTCATGAATTTGACGTTTGAGCGGTGCCATATTCACTCGTTGCTATAGTAACATAGATAACACGGCACTGCTAAAACGTCAACGAGTGAATCCGTGCATTGGTCCATAGTCATTTGCGTGGTTTCCAAGGTATCATCGCTGCCGGTCGATGATGCATTGTGAAAATCAGTAATGTGACAGCTGCGGTAGCTTTCTGTTCAACCGTAGAACGGAAAGTTATCTCTACAATTGCAATAATATGAGGTAAGATTCTCACGCAATGTTTTGTAGATTTCTTACAGAATACTGAAGAGGATACAGTCACCCCACGCAGGTGAATTTTTACTAATAAGAAACTATGTGTAAAAATAATTCTGTGATGTTTTGTGACAAGTTTGATAATAATTTTGTCTTTTGAAATCAGCTGATTCATAAATTGTGGGTGATTCAACTGCGTGGGGTCACTGTAATATGAAAATCCTGGACATCATCCTCACAGATTTCATGACAAAAGTGTTTTTAGAACAAGAGTCTGGCGTAATAGTTAGCACGATTTTAACTCTGGGTAATATTATCACAAAATCCTGGGAGATGTTCTCACAAAATATTGTGTAAATTGCACAGTAGCAGAGATCCCCATTTTCAAGGTAAATTTCATTCCATGTTCCATTCCATCACTTCTTTGAATGATTTTCATTCGATTTACGGAAGTGTTGTACAGCACTATATTGTTTCAATGATATGGCCAAGCTGCAGGTATTGCGGACTTGCTTGAAATAAAACCTAAAACAAGGAAGGGAATGATTATTACAGCAGTATTTATGAAAATCGAAATTAAATTTTAGTTTGAGTGACAGAGAAGCAATAAAAATTATTTCAATGAGTGATGGGTTACTAAGGATTTATTTTCGAGTTTCAGTTCAGTGGCGGTTGTAAGCTTCTGTCAATTTTTTTATAGCATGGCGAGCGTAAAAAGCTGGATAAGTTTTATAATTCGTCGCACAAGAATGGACAACCGGTTGCATTTCATTGTATTGTCGGTTACAGCATTCCTGGACAGGAGGCTTAGTGGTTAGTGTTTGTGACAACAGCGCAAAGACATGCTGATAGTGTATGAGTTCAATTCCCAGTCGATCCAAGACTTGGTACAGGATTCTCCCGTAATGGAAATGTTCTTGAAATCCTAGGGCATATTGTATAATGCGCCGACCAAGAGTTGGGTGCAGAGGATATGCCCTTGTAACCAGTGCTGGGAATGGTAATAGTAGTAGGCTTGAATTTCACGAAAATCACGTGGCTTTCCCAGTACAGTAGTTCAAAAACGTGAATCTCATCAAGTAGCCTATGTTGGGAGCATGAATTTCGCAAATCATTAGTGTCATTGAAGACTCTAAATGCGGGAAATGCAGCGGGAAATAGAGCATTTTTCTACAGTCATTTTGGGTTGCCCTTAGCAACGGCTGATTTGCGATTTTCAAGGCTTTTTGCCTACAGCAGCGATAGGCGTGAGTTTCACTGGCTTCGCTGACTGCGATTGGCTTTGTTTGGCTACTGTAGAATGAATTTCAGATTTTTTCCCAACCCTGCTTGTAACATTGTTTAAGTCGGCTAGGAGAAGCAGTTTGCCTAGGCTACTTTTGCTACATGTGTTGTGCGGTTGTGCTACTTTCCCTTGAACGCCAGTTCCCCGAATGCCAGTTCCCCGAATAGCCCACTTCCCCGAAAAGTTTACACACAATATTGTCATAACTTATTACATTTTAGGGAAGTGAACATACCCTGTCATGTAATATGCACCCTTCCTTATTTGATTGGCGGTTCTTTCGAATTTTACCGTCGTCAGAATTGTTGGCAATTTGTATATAGCCGAGAATGACCATTGCTGCTGACTGATTGCTTATCGTTCTTTCTAGTTCACCATTCCGTTACTGAAGAGTATTAGAGCATCTATTTAAACTGCACCACTTTTCGGGAAACGGATCATTCGGGGAAATGGCATTCGGGGAACCGACATTCGGGGAAAAGTAGCGCAATCGTGTTGTGCTACATGCACTGGTCCCTCCCCGAAGGAATACCGTAAGGCGGTTCTGGGGAGATAAGGGCCTGAGGCCAAGGATAAGCAGATTCTGCCCTAGACTGGGACGTTGTACTAAGAAGAAGAAGAGAATGATTTGTTACTTTATCCTAAAGGGAACAGTTGTGTTTAACCTTTAACCACAGACAAACAGATAGCATCAAAATCATAGTCGAGAGAGCATGTACGCCCAATGCTAAAATCGGTGTATTTGGCCGGTGGACAAACAGATGGCGGTAGTGTGTAAAC
The DNA here is from genome assembly GCF_002204515.2 of Aedes aegypti. NCBI lineage: Eukaryota > Metazoa > Arthropoda > Insecta > Diptera > Culicidae > Aedes > Aedes aegypti. Next base: position 26,082,539 of record NC_035107.1, read on the forward strand.
GTCAAACACAAACACGATACGAGCGCTGCCGGTGGTGGATTGACCACCTACACACTTAGATTTTTTTCACGAGCTCGGCTGTGCGAATCTCGGTTTCCCGATTTTAACTGAGACTCAGCTAACAGATTGTCCGATTGCTTAGCAACGAAGCACGATTTACTGATACTCGGCTTTTATTTGCTGAGATCCCAGAAAATTTGTTTGCCGAATACTCGGCTGTGCGGTTCTCGGTTAAAATGAGATTCGGCATTCTGAATTAAGTGTGTGCAATATATTTGAATCGACCGTTAAAAAGGTGATCGATGGACAACGTTGTGAGTGTGACGTCTGTTTGTCTGTGCTTTAACTCCAATTCGGGTCCACATTGGTGTAAGACCAGGGAAAGGGCAAGGGGCCAGGCTCCTCCAGAATCACCCAGGCCCTTTCAGAATTTTGGATGATAGTAAATATAAAAATAAAAAACCAATTCATATAATTCCAACGTGTAGAAACACGATATACAATATTGAGAAGGTGATATATTCCGAAAATTGACAGTTTTTAAACGACGTCAATCCTATCCACCTCGAACAAATTTGTGAAAAAATGATCTAGTGGTCCGGATGGTATATGCTACGATAGGAATCACATCACAAGTTTAAATCAAAGTCGATGTTTACACTATTATAGAGCCTCCCTTGTTAATTTTGTATGCCGTGATGAAGAAAAATCTTCTGAATCATTTCACTTGACTATTGACAAATTGACAAAAAAAAAAACACTTCAATAGTTATATGCTGTTATTTTGTACAACAATCGACCATAGTTTTTTATTCCAGCAATTCTTCGAGTTTGCTTCAATTTGTAAAGTAACTTTAATAAACTCATTGCCTAAATTCTATACTACATTTTTCAAATCAAAACTTATTATGTTTGAAGTTCTTGAGAAATTTCAAAAATTATTTGGTTAATATCGCAACAGATTTGCAACCAAATTTTGGAAACCTCAAAGTGAATTCTTCATGGAGGACAACCATTTTTTCTAAGTCTACTTTTAATTCCGGAAAAGGTTCCCCCCTAATCTTCAAAAGTTCAAAGCTTTTCCTCGCAATTTCTCAACAAAAAAAATCACTGATTCTGTCTAATCTTATGCTGAGATATTTCGTTGAAAGTTCCATTACAAATTCCTCTGTGAAGTCCTTCAAATAGTTCTCCAAAAAAAATGCAAATCTTTTCGCGAAGCTCTTTAAAAGTCCTTCAGATATATTTCTAAAATACATCAGAAATGCTTCTACCTTTTTTTCTAAAAATTTTGCTTCAAATCACCGGATTATTTATTAGATTCAATTTATTCTTTTCCGTTCAACATTGTATTTTTTTTTTCAATTTATTTATTCAATTTCAAAGGCTTTACAGCCAGGATATCCAGGTTTTCAAAAGCGCTAATGGCTGCCGCAAACAGGCTCGCTTTCTAGTAGGGACATGTCGATTTGACGTTTGGCTTGGATCGTTTTCTATTGAACGGACCCCAGCTAAACGTCAAATCATTTAATCCCTACCAGAAAGCTAGAATATTTGTGGCAGCCATTAGCGATCGTAAAAAACTGGATACGGAAGAAAAACCTATGTTCCATCCCAAGGACAAAAGTCCGAACAGCAATGGAGTGTGCACTAATGATTTTAGCTACGTCATTTCTAATGATTTTACATTTTCCCTCTAAATGAAACTGTTGGTAAGATTGTCCCCGTTTGATTTCACTCGTTCGGAATAAACTGAGGGTGTGATTTTTTTAACCTTTCGGTCGTCGCGCGAATTTTTGTAACGCGAGTAGTCGCGCGTTGTACCTTGTACAACACCCTTGGTTTTGCGAATATCCCAGGAGTATGAACACTTAGAAAGATGACGTCTTCGGCAAAATTGTTCAGTAGCTCAAGGGCTATCATTATTTGAGCCATGAAATTCGGGATTTTGCCGCTAGGCGGCGCTAGTGAGCATGAAACTTTTGTTTCGCAGATCTCAGGATCCTGACCACTTAGAAAGATGGCGTCTTCGGCAAAGTTGTTCGGTAACTCAAGGACTATCATTGTTTGAGCTAATTGATTCAAAATTTCGCCACCAGGCAGCGCTAGTGATTATGATGATGATGATATAGGCTGCCATCTATTGTAGCAAGGTATCCACCGGTAGCAATGGCCTATTCTAACAAAACAATTTGTTCAAGATTGTATGACTATTCGTATTCAATCATACTCCTGTCTGAAGGGCCAAAAACGAATGGCGGACCCGTAAGCAGAAACACTTACGCGAAACCCGCAAGGAAAAAGAATCTCCTTCCAAAAGTAAGTTCACACGAACAGTCGTACAATCAAGCCCTTGCTTGTCAGAAAGACCCAATAGATGGGAAGAAGAGCCCGCCCTTTTTCCACGAAATGTTAGCGATAGGAAGTTGACAGTTTCACTCTTCCTATCCATCTCGCTTCAATCGGGTGCCCTGATGGTCCCACCCAACCCAAAATGCATATAACATTGGAAATATAATCAAATAACACAAGTAATCATGAAAAGATCTCACCGGTTTTTTTATCCTTGTAGTATTTTGAAGCTGGTCGTCGCAACGATGTCATCGAACTATTTCACCGTTAGCTATAAAGTATCATTTATGCAAAACTTCCACTCCTCCGATAAAGCGATACGAAAATCAAATCCACTTGTTGGGCTTCTCAAACTGCACTGCCCGAAAACCGAAAAAAAAACTTCCATTCCGACGAACCGAAAGCCAAAATAAAACACTTCTGCAATGCGAAAACTGTACCCGCTTGCTGGGCTTCTGAAGATCGAACGGTAGAGTTTTTGGCAACTGTATTAAATTTGCAACACTCCAATTGAACACCACTGTACATGCCCAGATTTCTAATCGTACCGTCATCTTGCTCATACCCGCTTCTCTTTCCCGCTTCCGAAAGATCACTTTAATCAGTTGGTGTGGGTAAGACTCGCAAGCAAAAATTCTCCACACGTTCACCTCTCTCACCACACCACATCCACCCGTCATACCTTTCACTACCACTACTACTGAGACCGCGTTCACTCATACACTAATCGCTTCTCCCGCGCATGCTGTCGCCAATCATTTTATTTTTCACATCAATACCACTTTTTTAAATTCTAAATTATTAACTTTTAATCCATTTTCCAACTGAAATTTAACTTGCACTCGCGACATTGCTCTTTTCTACGATCGGATATGTATTTTTCGTCGATTTTACTTTGATATTTCCACATTTTTTCACTATTTGAGTACCACGTTAAAAATGCACAACCTTCCCTCAGCCAGTGCTGCCAGGGTCCTTCGCCACCAGGCAGCGCTAGTGAGCATTAACTATTTGTTTCGCATATATCTCAGGAGCCTGATCACTTAGAAAGATGGCGTCTTCGGCAGAGTTGTTCAGTAGCTCAAATTCTTTCTTTGTTTAACCCTTAAAGTTCGAGATTTTGTAAAATAATGATAATCCTTGAGCTTCTGAACAACTTTGCCGAAGGTGCCTGTCTAAAAAGTCAAGATCCTGCAGTATCCGTAAAACAAAAACTTCATGCTCACTAGCGCCGCCTGGTGGCAAAATATCCTATTTTTTGGTTCAAAAAATGATAGCCCTTGAGCCACTGAACTACTTTGCCGAAGACACTATCTTTCTAAGTGGTCAGGTTCCTGAGATATCTGCAAACAAAAGTTTCATGCTCACTAGTGCCGCCTAGCGATTAGATGTTCCTGCAGCGACGCCAGCGACATTCTTCCTCTATAGTTTATTACCTCTATTGACGTCACACTGAAATTCCTTCTCGTCCCCGATGAGCGCAAGGACGTGGCCGGCGCCGTTATTGGCTTGGAATAATATTTAGAGATCTCGAAAGTGTATATTGAAGATGGAAAGCTACTCCCAAGCAACATCTCTTGGTTCCTTGTGCAACTTCGATTATTCAACCCAATAACGGAGTAGCAACTACGAATTGTACGGTGATCAATGCTACTGCTTAATGGCGGCGCTCATTGTACAATTTCTAATGCTAATTAGTTTTCTATGGTAGGTTACATGCATTTTTCGCTACAAAAGTTGTTGGGCGCTAGCAAGATGTTCATTTTTTTTTCGTAAACCTCTAAGGGATCAAAATGACGCAAATTGGTTTCTTTTTTAGCAAGAAAACGACGCAAGAATTGAAGAATTAATATGCATTTATTTAAAGTTCAACTAAAAGTTCGGGAGCGCCCCAAATGTCATATATCTGGGGAATAATCATATATTTGTGGAATAACATTTGGGGAATAATAGCATGCAGTATTGAGCTGATGTATGATTGTTGTGTAGATATAGAGACCAGATCGTTCTTTTGTCGCGCATATAAAATGCTCAATCTCCTTAAATTACCTTAATTCGCATACTTAAATACATAAAATGTCACTATTCAACTTAACGCCAATCTTTTGTGCTGAATATTAGTTATTGAATCCACTTCCAGTGTCCACAGCCAAAAGTTAATGATTTTTTTTTCGTAATTTCAGTATATATTTTACTTAAACTTCGGTAGAAACTACCGATATTCAGAAGGGTAAGAATAGGAATAGAAATTTTGGAAACATGCAGAGTATGTTCCCTTGTTGGGGTAAATATATACCAAAATTCAATATGAATGATGTTTTTCTCTTCTGTTGGATTCTTGGCAATCATTTTGCTGATGTCGATGACCCTTACCTATCCACAGCCTACTAATCTGTTATAATATTCATAGTGGTTTGTCCTAAACAGTGGGGCTCTGCACAAAAATCAATCCCTCTCTTTCACTCTTCCATGAAATTAGTGAACAACAAGGCCAGTAAACGTCAAAATCCCATACAACAGTGGTCCTCAGCCTAACCGATAACACGGGCCATCTCAACGCTTTCAAAATAAGTCGCGGGCCGTAAGATTTATGAGGATTAATTTTAGCAGCTTTCAATGGGATTGCAATCCCTATGTCTATACAAACGGATAATACATTTCTGGGAACTTTATGATCGAAGCAGTAGGGGTTTGAAAGCAAAGGTATAAGTTATCGAGAAACAATGCCAAGTTTTCGATGAATTATGATAGCTAATATAAAATAATTCATGACGAAAAATCTCTCCTTGAAATACTTTGTAAAAGCTAGGAACATAGCTTTATTAGTACACTTTACTAAAATTCGATCAAAATTTCACTTACACTATTGTGGACAATGTATTTTCAACTTTTTCGATTAATAATGCAAAACAGTCTAATATTTTTAAAGGATCGATTTTTATTAAATTTTAACATAACTTGAATTTTATTATGTATTTGTTACATTTTTTACTTTTACGAGTTAAATTTTTCGACAAATTTCAAAATTTACACAAACCAAAAAAATTGGAATATATTGATAGTATATTCAATCAAATTTGTATCAATCAAAGTTGTACATTTAATTGAAATTAATAATTATGTTGAAGATACTTGCATAGGTCTCTTATATTTTGAGATAAATCGTTTAAATTATTTTCGTGAATTCACTTCAATCGGATTAATATTATTTTTAATCTCTTGATTTTTGATATTTTGAAAATGTTCACACCTAAGCAATTTCCGAAATGCTGTGTAAATGTTATTCATATCGGACTATAAATAACTGAGATTTATCCCACAAAAGTTGATCATTTTTTATGGAAGGTCGAAAAATTTGCAAATGTATTGTCCAATATTGTACATCTCTTTGCATTTGGGCTCCTCAACCATTCAAAAAGCAATCCATATTCAAATATTTCAAATAACATAATCTTCAAAGTTTTACAGAAATAGGAGACCTTTTTGAAGTCAAAATAAAAAAAAATCTTTGGAAAAATATCAGCGTTCTGGGGACACCTCTGCAAGACGAAGATACTGGTTAAATTTTTTAAACTGAAATATGTTCAGCAGAAAGATTTTTAGAGATTTGAATATTTTTTCAGGCCCTTAGCCTTCTTATTAACATTTTAAAAAATCAGGGTTTTCAGAAACTTTGAACCTTTGAATGAGTCAAAGCAAATTCTCATTCATTACTCCATGCCACGAAGATTGATGAACGCAGACACATTTTACATAATTTCAATGACAGACTTTCCAGGAGGAAAGTTGCAAGAGCAAAGGATTAAACATCAGCATGAATAAAAATTATTACATGCGGGCCGCATCACATTAATAATCAAAATCCTTTCGCGGGCCGCACAAAACCTTCTCAAGGGCCGCATGCGGCCCGCGGGCCGCAGTTTGGTGACCACTGCCATACAATATCAAAACAGTGCAGAGCCCCATAGAGTTCGAACCTATACCAAAGACGAAATAAAAACTGGTACCTTCCTTGGTATACTACGATCAGTGCCCAAGTTTTATAGATCGCAATACACTTTCTACAGCATTCTAGATTTTGCTCTATCAACTCATGTGCCAAACAATGTTGGACTACCGAAAGTCTTTATTTCGTCTTTGCGTATACTGCGCCGAGAGCGCAAGCGGAACTCGAAAGCGCATCACATCATTTCCTGGGACTGAAGTACAGTTTCTTGGTCAGCGTCGAGTAGAAGCTGGGAATCTGTTTCTTCTTATCCTTATCCCCATCGGCGCTGCTGATCCGCATCGATACGGCCCTGTTAGTTTCCGTCAGGAGATCATAGATGGAGGTTGTTGCCAGCTCGTCGCACTCTTCGATCACATTGCAAAACTCCTGAATCAACCAGCTGCCGGTCTCGTTGCGGAACGAGTAGTGGCCTGAAATTTTAAATTAAATCACTAATCGATGAGTAATCCACTGCAAACGTTACAGATCGTTACCGTGGTGGGAACTCATCACCAACAGCAAATCGGCAAACTCCGGGTAGGTGTAAACTACCGACTGTGAATCGACAACATCTTTGGCGCAGTCTGCTTGGATGAGCTTAGCACGCAACTGTACCCCTCGGTCCAGTTTCCGGCCGCGGCATGCTTGGACTATGAACAACTTCGGCTTCCCGGCCATCGATTTCAACGCTGTTGGGGTGAAGTGCTCCAGAAATTCGTACAAATTGTACGAATCGTTCTGGGCCATCAACTTGTCATTCGCTTCGCCGTGTGTCAGTATAAACACCATCAGGCAATCCGCTTGGTGCAATTCCTCGTCCAACTCCACTAAAAAATAAACCATCATTCGAAATTTTCACGTCGATTGCGAAATAACAGCTTCGAACGGATGATTACTCACACTTCATGGCGGCTCGTTGGATCTCACCGTAGCTGTAGTCTTCATACACATGAATATCTTCCTTCAGGAACCCCAGCCGGGGCAAAACATGAAACAAACGTTCAACGTCTTTGTGCGTTCCAGAACGTTTGTCATAGCTTGTATCTTCGAAGGTGACTTGGTTGAAGATGAGCACTTTCCCGCGTTTCACCCCGTTCATCGAGTAGACTTTGGTGTTCGGACCGTTCGGAGTGTCCAGATAGATGGATCCCTTCCGCTTCGGGATTCCATCGGTAGTCTTCTTGACGGGTTTGGCATCCTCCGACTCGCTGTCGGACTGATTCGAGGTCCCTTTGGCGTCCACTCGATCGAACTTCTTACCAGATCCCACGCTACCGGCCACGTCCATGGTGTCTGATAATCAGCGCTCTTGGATTGGAGTTCAGATTGCGCCGATCGCTCCGGTAGCTTCGAAGAACACCTTTTGACTGATATCGACTGTGTAACATTGAACTTCCGAGTGCGGTGGCAGTTCGACGGCCAGTTATCAATCGGATTCGCTATCTTCGGTTCGCGAACCGATAAGCGATAACAAAGAACGCAAGTTGTGGGTACCTTTCGTGTGCGCAGGAATGAGGAGGGCCTTCGATACTGGGTTTGACTTTATGTTTTACACAATAGTATGTCCAACGAGAGACGCAAGAACTTTCGGAACTCAACAGAAGACGAAAGGTCGCAACTCCTACATCACTTCATACAATAGTACCTCGAATAACGTTATCTGTGTAGACGTAATCTCAATTTATTTAACTTTCAACGAAGTTCTTAAATCAAAGAATACAGGAAACTGTCTGGCAGACCTTAACTGAACTCCACAACACCCTAGAAGAGGGCTGCCCAACGTACGTCTCATTTTGGGCTGCCCACGAAGAGCTCGAAGATGTTTCTTACATTAGGGCCGTTGGCTCTTCTACTAAATGGAGTTGGAATATATCACAGCTTATATTATTTCAACTTTTGATTCAATTTCAAATTTATATTTCATCTAAATGATGAATTTCATTAGGTACTATTCGATTATTTCTAATTTACTTTATTTCGTCAATGTTTACAGACAATATTTCAGAGTAAAAATACTTTCTTCTTTAACTTTCCTTTTTTTTTACTTTCTGTGGATGACTAATCTGAAATTTTACCAAGCTTGAAGAGAAAAGGTCGATTTGATAAAACACAATCTCTTTGAATCATCAAAATTTCAAATAATCCTCTGCATAAAATTTACACAATTTCGAGGGCGAAACTATGATCAACTCGAAAAATAAGTAGGAAGCATTCTCAAAGAATCTTGAACAAAATTTTCACGAATGTTGGAAACGAGTTATTACTGGAGAATTCACAGCAACACACACAATCCGAATTTCCAACAGAATTTTAGGAAAGATTCATTCGAATTCTGGATAAAGATCTCACAATTATCACGGATAACTCTTAAGATATTTTCAGTGGAATCCTAAGCTCAAATCTTATAGAATTTTTCAAAAGACATAACCTTATGTTGGAGAGGAATATTAACTATTTTTGAGCAGTAATCTCACGTACCGCAATTCGGGGTGTAGTTGATCATTCACGTACCCACATGTATAAACTGTCACGAGCTATGATTCGATTTCGATTAGCAAAATTTATGTGAACTGTTGACGGGTTCTTCTCCAAACAATCGACTATTGACAAGGCTATATAAAGACACCACTTAAATAAACTGTTTCATACATTCCAGATATGTTCTGTGAATCCAGTTTTGAGTTTGCACTGTGGATAAACATTCATTTTCTGAGTAAAAAATGTATTTTTTGTGCGCGTGTTGCTAATTTCAAAGAAAATTGCATACCTCTAGGCTTTTAATGTGGTGTGTTCTATAATAAATTAATAAATTTACAACATTCAAATATAAAATTGACCGATTTATCATTAAGTTGTAAGATTTTTGAGAATTGATTCAGATTCTGTTACTCCAAATTTAGTGGATAGCATATCTCTTTATTTTAGGAAACTTATCGCAATAATTGATCAACTTCACCCGGAATCAAAAACTCCACTTTTTGATTTAAAAAATAAATTTTTGTTGTTAAATAAACATTTCGTCGAAATACATTTTCTATAATTCGATAGATATCCAACCAGTACATGTTTCAAAAATATATGGATAATTATACATGCATTCTAATAGGGTTACAGAACAGAATCGCTCGAAGTGATCAACTTCACCCCATTTTACGGTAATCCTGGAAAAATTTCATGTTATACTTGATAAGATTCTGACACAACCCTTTGCAGAGGTCAGACAGAAATTTGAGCAAGGTTCTCACAGCAAGGATTTCTCAAAGATTTAATGATTTATATTCTGACAAAGCGTAACTCACTCAGAAACCTGCAGGAGTGTGAGATTGTCACAGAATGCTGAGATAAATTTTAACAGATTATCAAGCTGCTCATCAGCATTTCTCTTTTTTGAATTTCTACGAAAAGCATTCTTGGGACGATAAACAAATTCTGTCACCCTGAATGGATCAATAAAATAACCAAAACGGTCGCTATGGAAAGCATAGATAGCGCCACCGTAGATTCACAATGTTAAATCCCATATAGGGGCAATGGGGGCAATATGAATATTAGAGTGGTTCAAAAAATTGTTTTTGCTCCACACCGCTCATTCGATTCTAGGATTCACTTATGTACCGAGAGGGTACTCAGACGGTTGCCACCGGGTGTTAAGAAAAAAGTGCGGTGCTAGTTATTTTAAAATTTCGGTGTTTTATTGTGATTTTGATGAAATCTTTTAAGTTTATGGTGAAGTTTCGACATCAAAGTATGTAATTTCTTTGGAGTGCAAGTTGGAAAGTGTTCTTGGAGATTTTAAAACCGTTCTGTATCTGGAATGGTCTCACGTCTCACAAAAAGCGTGCTGGAAGCAGACAGTGCCCGAAATCGGATTGGAAGATTTGGTGAGTTTGTTCCGATTGTTCACTTTTGGATAAAGTATTTTTTGGTGTTTTTTTGCACCCTTTTTCAATCGGCGCGTTCGTTCCACGCGACAATATACGGTAGTAGCATTAGCACGAAAAAGATTAATTTTTGTTTTTCAATTTTGTTTAGGATATCTCTTTGCTCGTAGTTAGAACGAATTTTTTTTTTTTTAATTTATGCAATGATGAAAAAAAAGATAGTTTTTGCTTTGAAAATAAGAAACATACAAAACCTTTACCTCGGTCGTGTTTAAAACATTTTTTTTATTCCTCGTTTTTTATACATTTTTTTTTTTTTTTTGATCCGATGACCCTGGAGGGATCGGTTTCGCTCTTTGTTTGATAATGAGCGGATGATCTTGCATAAATCATTTTATCGGTGATTGGGTTGTAATTGAAAGTTTTGCAAAACAATTTTAAACATAAAAATAAATAAAAAATATTCCATCTTTTGATTGCCGGCATTCAGAAGATTAAATTTCAAAACCTTAAACAACAATGCCTTGTGTCGATCGCTAGCTTTTCAGGCGAATCCTATGACCTTTTACCCCTCCCTACCTCCACCTCCGTAGCACTTATGAGGGTGTCGCTGAGTCGGTGGCCTCTCGCTAAGTAAGTGCTACATCAACATTTCCTCCCCCAATTCCAAGTTACGGTAAAGATGGGCGTGGCCGGGAATAGCGATATTCATGCTTTTAGTTGTCTTGTTTAAGATTGAATCAAGGTTTACTCCCCAACCTTGTTTCTGAAAGCAGTCTGGATGAGATAATTAAAAACGAACATGAATATTGTTGGTATCCAATCTACGAAGTATACCGTAACTACGCTAACGCTAACACACCGCTCATTCGATTCTAGATCAAATTCTGAGTGTCCTCCCAAAATTTGAGCTCATTTGGATGAAAATTGAGACTGCACAAACTTTTCAAAGTTTATATGAGAATTACTATGGAAAAATCAAGCAAATCATTCAATCGGTCATAGCGTTTGCCGATGTGCTCTTGGGGATTAGAGCTACGTTGATACTGTGAGATACATTCATCAGCTACAACTTTGCCGAAGACCGTTTTCAAATCGGATGCCTCAGTAATTAGTTATTGATTTTTGAATGAGTTGTAAAACTTTGGCTATAATTATTAGACTGTTCTGCAGGCATCACTGGATATATGCAGTAAAACATAGTAGCCATGATTTGTGCGTGCTATCTTTCGCGCCAGGTGCAGCAATGTTGCCTGTTCAGAAGTTAAATGAGCACTGCTGAAGAATTTGTGACTGGATATAAATCAATAACTAATTACTGAGGTGTCCGATTTGAAAACGGTCTTCGGCAAATTTGTAGCTGATGAATGTATCTCACAGCATCAACGTAGCTCTAATCCACAAGAGTACATGGGCAAACACTATGACCGATTGAATGAATTGGTTGCTTTTCTCATAGTAATTCCCATATACACTTTAAAGGGCTTGTGCAGTTTCAGTTTTCATCCAAATTAGCTCAAATTTTGGGAGGACATTCAGAATTTGATCTAGAATCGAATGAGTGGTGTGGAGCAAAAACGATTTTTTGAACCACTCTAATGAATATACAGGGCAATATGAGCCACCCTGAGTTTGATCTCGAAAACAATGTTTTAATATCTAGTGTCATTATGATTTGCTACAGGATGCATCAAATAGTCACCACAATAAAAACCGTAAGAATATTCGTTTCAACACTCGAATTATTCACAAAAATGTACAAAGAATAATTTATAATTTTGGCAGTTTTTTATTAAGGCTTTAAGACAATTATATCTATTATTCTGGTAAATTTTACCAATCCATTGAAACTTCTGATAATACTGAATAATTTGTACGCGAAATTAGATTTCTATTGTATTCTATTAGATTTTCTATTTAACAAAACTTGTATAAAACTGAATATTATTTAAAAAGTGAAGGAGCGGGGCAAAATAAGCCATCCAGATTTAAGCCATAATAACGGTGTTTTAAACTTAAACATACATTGCCAAAATTTACTAGATATTTTTTTTACTGCATAGTCATCTTGGTGCACCATTACAAATAGGCAATTCGTTAGAAAATAAGTTGAACTAAGTGTCACAATTTATTACTAGAATTACATGGTCTGTCTACTATGTGTTATGTATCTATCAAAAGAAAGACGCTAGATTTAATAATTTCAAGCAAATTTAATAAAATTTTATTTCTAATACAGTTTAGGATCAGTTGTTCTCTATATTGTTTTAAATGAAAATCATACAATTGAATGAGGTAGCTCATACTGCCCCGTTGGGTGGTTCATATTGCCCCATATGGTTGGTGAACAAGGTTTCTAAAAACGTTCCTAAAAAAAATTTCTAGTCAATTTTAACATTAATTATCGACGTAACATGGAAGAACACATGTTGTAGTACAAGTCACTTGCATTTAAACGATAGATTTTGCTGTTTTGCTATGCATTTTATGACGTTTTCCTTAAGCGGCCCATATTGCCTCGATCACCCCTACAGTGGCGCCTTTGTTTTGATGCGGCGAGCACTGACAAAAACTACCTTCAATAATCCATTGGGACTTCTTCAGTCACCGTCCCTTTCCTAGTAAGAATTGTCACGCTATGCCTGGCTCCCTTCTCCCTTGGAGCATGACATAATTTGTTCATAATCTCCATTAAACATTTGACAGTTCAACAGCCGACTAAATTTGTTGAAAAATCTGTCGATTGTTGCACCGACGCTTATGGAAGGTTAACACAGGGATCAACCGAATATCACCCGATTTAATAGGGTGGGCCGACGTAATCCTACTAAATAGGTGGATAAATCGGTATTTTAAGTAAAATCCAAGCAAGTTGACCTACTAAACACCAGATTTCGTCGACAACCCGATTTAATATGGCGATTAGTCAGTTGATCGCTGTGTTAAACTTCCATAAGCGTCGGTGCAACAATCGACCGATTTTTCAATCAATTTAGTCGGCTGTTGAACTGTCAAATGTTTAATGGGGAAGGTTCATTACCGATTGCCAGTATAGGGGGAGATCCCCCAGTGCCGGACAGCACCCAATACCGGACAAAGTCGAAACATTGAGAAATCATGGTCCAATCAAGATGGTGTATTAGTAGAAAAGAAAGCTGTTATGTAGACTAATGTTTGCGTAGAATAACACATCCTTGTAATATGCATCCCTTTTTAAAAAAGTAGAAAAGTTTGAAAATCTTTAAAAAATTGACGTATCTTCTTAATTTTGAGCCTATTTAGTAATTATTTTGAACACGAAAAAATACTTTGGATCCCGCAAGCATGATCGAACACAATCCTTATTTGATAGTATGAATGTATTTTGTACCACAATTGAAGTAAATATGGACAACTTACAATTTTGGTTAAGTACCTCCTGTCCCTCAGTTTCGGACAGCTTGATTTGTTATATGATATCTTTGTAGTTATTGCATCAGTGTCTCAAAATACTTTCATTTTTCATGGGTTCCGTCGACCATGGTATCAAACATGCAATAAAATTAAGAAGAATGAACATTCATAACAGCATCGTAAAATGTGCTATTTTTCATCATATATGAAAGAGGTTTTTGATAGGCATCTTGCAAACTAAGAAAAACTCAAATTATTTTTGTAAATGTTGCAATTGCATTGAATTGGTAATTTTAAACTATTTCTATAGTGTACACATTCAATGATGTTCAAATTTACGGAATTCGAGGAATTTCCAGACCGTGTCCGGTATTGGGTGCCACCTTTCAAGATCGATCAATTTGGTACTAAAATACATTATCAAAACTCAATGTCAAAATTCATATTTATATTTTCAAATTTATTTTTGTACACTATAAAAATGATAATATGTATCATAAATGGGTAACACGAGCCCATGAAATCAATATTTTTCGAATTATGAATTTAGTGGCTTAAGTGTCCGGTACTGGGGGATCTCCCCCTAAGTATGTACGAAATGCCTAGTGCTTCAAAGGACGTTCGATCACTCTTGTAGATCTGAAGAACTACATATACTGCTTCGCGACTAAAAATGGATGGACCAACTTGCGAAGTTAGATTTTTGAGTCACTTCGCTATAGTGCGCACAAAGACAAATTAAAGACTTCCATGTCCGTTGCAGTTGCCCAAAATTTTATGGCTCATAAGGTAATCTAGAATGTCGTGAAAAGTGTACTATGATATGTCAAACTTGGGTACATTTTGCACTACCGAGGGACCAAATGTAGTACTAGAAGTGGTACCAAATCTGAGCCCGAGTGCGACGGACCTGGTGCGCATCTATGTCCTCCACCGTGTGCATCATGCGCTCTATTGAGAATCGAGTTGCGACGCGGCAAAGTTGGTCAAAAATCAAACTTCGCACCTTGGTTAACCCATTTTTTAACGCGAAGCAGTATATATTCTAGTGCAGGCCTTTTTCATCCACGGGCCAAATCGCTGATGAAATATTTGGTGGCGGCAAAATTTACATTTTTATAATATCAGCTCTTTCAATTTGCAAAACTACATGAGCAACATTTTCAGAGTTACCGTTAATGCACCAGTAGGCGTTGCGCGTCAAGCAGTCAGAATTCATTACTGAAATTTCGAACAGAATTCTCGAATAATACAAGTTGTCCCGTCAGTGGACTTTACATGCCTTTTTTGAAAACAAATGCTGATGTTTTCTTTGACAATGGATCATTGAAGGTAGTTTTTGTCAGTGCTCACCGCATCAAAACAAAGGCGCCACTGTATATGGGATTTAACATTGTGAAAGCATTGCTGTTCTGTAAAAATCACAAGGCTACAGTGGCGCTATCTATGCTCTCCATAGCGGCCGTTTTGGTTATTTTAATGATCCATTGTCATGAACCAAATTGAAGGAGAAAAACTTTTCTCTCAGCACACCCCTTGGTTTAAGGTGAAACAGTTTGGAATCAACTTCTAAGATTGCACTAAAACTTCGAAGGCACAAATCTTGCGAAGAAAGCATCCCACAACAGTGCACTTTTTATTTTGGCTTTGTGCACTAGCAGAAAGCTTAAAATAAGAAGATCAGGATCGTTTGCCAACTATATCTCCAGTTTTGTGCCTTTGAAAACGTGAGTAGGGGGAGAAGTCGGCCATTGTGCCGGCCATCTTTGGATTCCGAGATGTTTCACCTTAAACTCAAATTTTAGGTGTATTTTGTTTTCCGTATCCCTCCCGAAATGTCAGATAGGAACAACCCCCAGTGTAGAGGGTCTTGTTTCCCGGACTTTAAAAAATTCCGGGATTCGGGATTTTAATTTTTAAAATCCCGGGATTTTACAAAATTCGTTTAAAATTAACGTAAAGCTGTAGATATGTAATGGAAGTGTGAAATTTCATTGCATTTTATGATCATACAGGCTTGAATATGATATAAGGTTTTAAAAATTACATTGAACGTTGTCAATTTGTATGAATTTCAAGCCACACTGGGTTTGCACATTTTTCCTTACAAAAATCATATTTATGATACCTATGTTGTTTGGAATTTTGAAATATGTTTTCCTATTACTTGTATGTGAGATTCACATATTTAAGTTAAATTACGTCATTTACGCAACGATTTATGGTATATGTGTAAAACATTGAGGCACAGTTGTAATATTTCATATTTGTAAATTCGCATTTTTTCATAAAAAAAAAACTTTCAAGTAAAGGCAAATCACAAATTAAAAATAAAAGATGACAATCTAAATTAGTTTTTTTTAATGGAAATATGTAGAGTAGGGCGGTTCAAAATTTAAAAATGTTTGAGAATCCAATCTCTCATATGTTCCTTACCATTCTTACCATAAAAATAGTGTTCTGTGAAATTTTCAGCTTTCTAGGTTGTGATTTAAAGGTGGCCCAAAGGCAATGTAGGTTTATATGGAATTTACTATGGAGAAATTTTGAGATATTTTCCAAACACGCTAAATAATACTGTTATGTAAGTACAAACTTATTATCCCATAGTAAAATTCATTCTGCATACCATAATGAAGAATTTTGCTGAAGAGAGAACTCAATCCGACGGATAGCAGAAGAGTTATTCATGAGTTTGTCTGCTATTATTTAGCTTAATATGGGATTATAGCCCTGCAAACATCAACAAAAATCCCAAACAAAATTAGCTCAAATGGGATTTGTTTCTTCAGCAACATTCTTCATTAAGGTTTGAAGAATGAGTTTTCAATACAGGATAATAAGTTTCTACTTACATTACAGTACTAGCGTGTTTGAAACATTTCTCAAAATTTCTCCATAGTAATTTCCATATAAACCTACATTGTCTTTGGGCCACCTTTAAATCGCCACCTAGAAAGCTGAAAATTTCACAAAACACTATTTTTATAGTAAGGATGGTAAGGAGCATATGAGATATTGGAATTTCAAACATTTTTAAAATTTGAATCGCCCTAATGTAGAGTAATTCGCTTTTCTGCAAAATTATCTAATTTGATGAAACAGTTTGTAGAATAACATTTTTTTAGTAGAATTGATTGCTCTCAAGATCCAAATTAAGTAGATGAAAACCCCGAATTTAGTACTATACCATTTATTTCCACTAGAGTTTGTATCCTTTGACAGATACGCGTATTTCGACCTCAACTGCAAGGCCGTCTTCAGTGTCGTGTACTAGAAGTCGAGTCTAGTACACGACACTGAAGACGGCCTTACAGTTGAGGTCAAAATACACGTATCTGTCAAAGGATACAAACTCTAGTGGAATTAAGGTGAAACAGTTTGGAATCGACTTATAAGATTGCACGGAAACTTCAAAGGCACAAATCTCGCGAAGAAAGTATCCAACAACAGTGAACTTTTTATTTTGGCTTTATGCACTAGCAGAAAGTTTAAAATAGGAAGATCAGAAATGTTTGACAAATATTTCTCCAGTTTTGTGCCTTTGAAAACGTGAGTAGGGGCACAAGTCGGCCATTGTGACGGCCATCTTTGGATTCCAAGATGTTTCACCTTAAATAGTCTAGTACTAAATTCGGGGTTTTCATCTACTTAATGACGATGACGTCACGCTGCCCAGCGGGAAGAAAACCTTTTTTGCGAACCGTGTTTACAAAAAATGAACGATTTTTGTTACACATTCATCCATTCAATGTTCATCCTGGTGAACTTTCCTTCACTGGATGTTGGTCCGGACCGGATGTCATTTTATGTAAACACGGCCCGCATTTAGAGTGGAAAATAAAAAGAAAGTCGACAATAGAAGAAGACCGCAAATAAGTCCATGGCAACAACACGCTCAAAATGTATGTACGACGTTTCGCACAAAAATATTCCTATTTCCCTTTTCTCTAAAAGAATCGTGTGGGGTCACTTACCACACAATAAAAAAAATGCGCTGTAATGTTCCCATCTGAATTTAGAATAAAGCAAAACAATGCCCGCATAAATTAGAACCGTACGAGTACTGTTTCCCGTAGTGTCTGCAACCATTTGCAACCGCATCTGAATAATTTGTCGTAATATGCAAAATAACAATAAACCAACCTTACGGCGAACGATATTGACAGTTTGGGGAACGGTGAATGGACAAATAACAATGTGGGTAATAGGCGGTTAAGTTATGTAACCATTTCAAAACGAAGATTTTCTTGAACAAAATTTTTCGTGGCCAATTTGCCAAAAGGTACATACACTATCCATTTTTTGCCAAATCCATTATAAGTGAAACAGTTAAGAAACATTAAAACCATAAATTTGAGAAAAAACGAACAATGTATGGGTTATTGTTAGTTTTTGGTGTTTTATATTTATTTTCACCCTATATTGTACTGTTCTTTTGTGATTATACCGTAAAAGAAAAAAAATAAACTAGGAAATGATGAAGACATCCAATAAGAAATAATGAAACAAGTAAACAATAGTACACAATTTACTTCAATTGATACATTTCCAAGCACTTTGCCGAGTCGAAAAAATTGTACTTATAAAACAGAAGTCGTTATTACTTGAATTTGAAGTAAATTAAGACTGCACATATTTTGACTCATTATTTCTCATCATAAAAAAGGTTCAATTTTCAGTTTTATTATTCACTGCTTTTCCTTACCAACTATTTAACATTTTTTCTTAAACACTGTGGGCGTTGATTGAATGTTTTCCCAGGTTGTAACGTTCGGCAACTTCCGGAAGTATCAGCTTCCGAAAATGTTCTCACCGGTAATAATCCTGCTGGTTTGGCTGTTCTGGTTTTGTTAGTCAACTTAGTCCCGGTTATATAGCTGATAATTGATCGGTTGCGCAGCTGAAAATTCAAGGAGCCGGCTGTCGCGTCTGGCCATACTCGTAACTACGACCGTTGAAATGGATCCACTGTCCAACATCGATGGTATCTACATCTTGTCCTATATCTTTAAAGAAAATGAAATAAATTAATCCATTTGTAATACTTAGATTGGATTAATTACTTACCAGTAGGCGAATTCCGGCACGTATTTTCTTCGAAACAAAGAAATTTTTCTAGCTGGTGAGTAATGGAAGAAAATTTTTTCTCTTCGTAGAAATTGCTCGCTGGAATTCACCAACAGTACTCGATATTTTTTACGATTTTCTGTTCAAACTGAAGAAAAACAAGCAAAGAAATTTATTCTTTTGTTTTTTTTTTCGATGGACATTGCAAAAACAAACACGCTTAAAAAACATACAGCCACTTTTTCGGGTCCACATAAATATAAAAATAATTTTATGTTTTGGATCCCTGTTTTCACACAAATCGTTCAAATATATATTATTTTTTATGTCAAGTTGCGTAACCAGAAAAAAATAAAAATAAAAAAATAATATATAAAATTGATCGCTGCAAAGATTTGCAAAGCTGTTGAAAGAAATTTTCAGGAGTGTATATAATGTTTTAACTGTTTGCCGAACTGTTAGGCTGAGGTAACATATGGTGAAATGCTCATATGTATTAGTGTGTTGTGCAAGTAGAAGCACGAACCGTTCGACAAACGGTAATTTTATATTTTTACTGTTTCCCACAATTTTTCATTCCCGTATAGTTTTACAATTTTTGGACACTTTCCAATATTGTCACTGTTTGTTGTTCGTTACACAAATAATTTGAAATGGTTTAATGCTCTACCACTGATATTGTTTAACAAAGAAGCAACTGTTTCCGATATATTAACCTTACCAGTTAGAAGAATCTTATTGTTTGGAAAACAAGGCAAACTGTATTTTTCCATGCGGGTGGAATAGCCAAAGTTCACTTTTCGTCAGCAAATATTGCCAGTTCTCTTTCCATGGCAAACAAACGCTTCTGGACCTGTATTTTCACAACAACGAGAACGACGAACTCATTTATTTTTTCAGCGGACATTGACGGGATTCCTCTACCCCACTACAAACAACACGTTTCTAGCTTCTGATCTGACATTTGCATAAAAAACAACAGGATCAACAATTCAATCTTTTCAGAAGCGGAAATTGTCGGAGCTTTTCTTCCTCCACGGCAAACAGGCTGTATGTTCGCGACATCGCCGCTTTTTGAAATCAGTTTTTAAGTGTGGCGCTACATTCTCACGATGACCAATCCATATGGACTTATCCACGGTCTTCTTTTATCATCAACTTTCTTTTTCTTTTCTGCTCTAAATGCGGGCAATGTTTACATAAAATGACATCCGGACCAACAGAGAAAGGTGATTGAACGTCAGATTGCCTTATTCAGGGATGCAAACATTGACAACATGACAGTATGCATCACATTTGAACGTCTAGACAGCTTGCTGTGATTAATCCAATTATAACTTCTCAATACAGTGGATTCTATATCCCACACTATAGAACACAAAACCAGCGCAAATCTGATCCAACGGACCATCGAGGTAGCCAAGAAAACCAACATTTACTCGATATCGAGATACAAAAAAAACGAGTAAAGGCCGGTTTGCTACTGACAAGAAAAGGAATCGCCTATCTCGATGCGTGGAAAATTTCTCCCAAGAAATGGTCAAGAACATCACTTTTTTCTGATCGCAGTACGCAGTTGAGAAGAAATGTCACTTCAAAGGGGGCTCTCTGTAGGAAATTTCTTGACCCTTTCAGTCAAGGAATTTCTTTACTTTTCTTGAGCGAAACAGCATACTTAGCTTAAGGGAGAGTTGTCAGTGTTTCCAAACTTAGTTATTTCCAACGATCTTGTTACTAATTTATGATGAACATTTTTGTAACATGCAAAAATCGATTATTTAAGAATTCAAGGCCTCATATTCCATAAAAATCATCAAGAAGTTCGGCTGAGAATGGTCATGGTCGTCTTCAGTGGGCATAATTCAGTGCCATTCATTTACACAGGGTCAATAACGGTACCGGCCACTTCCTTGCATTCAGGTGGGACTATGGGGAAGGAATTGGAGTGTAGAACCATTCAAAGTTTGATGAACAATTACATAAACGCTACATTTTACTGTTGTCAGAACGAAAGCATGTGTTATCATATTTTATTCATACACAGGTTGATCTCCAGAGAGAGTTCCAAGATCAAATTTATAAAATAATCTCTGTTTGAATCCTTAACAATTGTCAGAAAAAATTTCCACAGGAATCACCATAGGATCTTCTATGTAATACCTGGAGTAATATTCAACTTGCTGAACAAATATACAGGCCAAATGATTTCAGAGGTTCTCAAACAACCACCAGTAGTTCACTTACGGAGCGTAGAGTATCTTCATGCTAGCCATTCGATATCAAAAATGGTAAAATGACATAGAAAGCTTCGAATTAATATCCGGATACCTGGAAAACCTTTAGAAACCTCTAGAAACAGCGTGGAATACCCTCATAACCCAAACGAAAATTATAGGCAACCACAAAAATCTCTGAAAACCTTAAAATTCTTTAAGAACTTCAAAACTACTGGAAATCCCTGGTAACGTCTTGAGATCTACTAGTAGCTGTTTGAGAAGCTCTGAAATCATTTTGCAGCCCCCCCCCCTCCTGGGACACCCTTGAAAACCCTTTGAAAGACTCTAGAAACCCCTTGGGAACCTCTGAAAAACCCTTGATAACTCCGAGGAATCTCCTCAAAGGCCCTTGAAAATTATTGGAAACACTTCGATAACCTCCGAGAAAGTCTGTCATTAACCCATGGAAACTCCGTAGAAACCACTGGAAATTTCTAGGAAACTCTGGGCACATCTCTTAATCCTGGCTATCACTGAAAACTTCTGAGGAACATCTGGTAGGCTTTTTGAGAACGATTAGCATACTTTGAGTTTGTTGTAAATTATTCTCATGAAAAAGGTTTTCAGAGGCTCATTCCAAAGGATTTCCAAGAATTCGGAAGAGTTTCTCAGTAAGTCCCAGGTGGTTTCTCAGAGCTTTTCTTGCGTTTCCAAGAGATTTACAGCGTATTGCAAATGTTGAGCATAATTTGTAAACTCATAAGGAACCTTTTCAAAACCATAAGGGGTTTCAAAAAGTTTTTGAAGGATACCCAATGGGGGTTCAGAAGTTTCAGATTGGATTCAAGAGATTTTCAGGAATTCCCAAATGTTTTAGAAGTTCTCAGGGACCTTTCAGGGGATTCCAAATTGTTTCTGGAGGCTTCCAAGGGATTCCATAGGAGGTTTCAATAAGCTCCCAAAGGTTTCCAGTGGATTCTAGTGGTTTACCATAAATTCTCATCGTATCTAAAACTACTTGTAAACTCTTGGAAAGCCTCTGAAACTGCAGACCTTGGAGCCTCATGAGAAAAGCTTGAATTCAGTTTGAACGACGATTTGAGATTCGATATTTTGTCCCTGAAACCTTCTGAATCGCCCATATAACCCATTTCGAACTTTGAGAATCCCTCGAATACCCCAGTGCACTGGGCTCTGCTTCAATATTCCCTTGGAATCCCTTTACAATCCCTTGTAATTTGTATGGATTGTCCCGTAACTTATCGGATATTACTCGCGTTTAGTATCATACAGGCGTATCTGCAGTGATCGATTTCTCTTCATCGATTCTCTATTTGGATTAGTGCACGAGATTCAATCGATGTTCGGAACATTTCACGATGTAGGATGACAAAACACGATGAATACTTTCTACTAAATCAAAAACAACAGTCGAAAACATTCACTTGAACAAGTAATAAGCTAAAGAGGAAAACCATGAAAAGAAATCTATCACTGTAGGTTCGCTCTTAACAGTCGCAAAAGAGTTTTAACTCCTTTAGAAGTAAAAATCTTTAACATTGTTGCATTCATCCTTTGAAAAATCACAGCTTAAATCATTTATTTTTACAAAATAACGTTTTCTACTTTTTAAATATTATTCACCATGTTTTGTATGCATTCTGAACTTTTTTTGTTTACTTCTGTCAGTCAATCTACACAGAAAAAAATCAACAGTTGTTTTACACTATAAAAAATGACCATAATTTCAAGCTATAAAAACAATACAGTAATCTGTTACATATTGTATCTAAACACAATGAAAATGTTGCTTCGACAATCAATCACACGTATTGAATCCAACACGTTATGCTGTCCATTAATGGTTTATCCTATTCTCTGAATGTTTTTATCTGGGTTGGAAATCTCTAGCAAACTCTTTAGGAACCTTTAGAAACTCCTCCTTCTTCTTCTTCTGCTTCTTATTCTTCTTCTTGGCATTAACGTCCCCACTGGGGCAGAGCCGGCTACTCAGCGTAGTGTTCTAGGAGCGCTTCCACAGTTATTAACTGAGAGCTTTCTTTGCCAAAGTTGCCATTTTTCGCATTCGTATATCGTGTGGCAGGTATGATTATACTCTATGCCCAGAGAAGTCAGGAAAATTTCCGATCCTGGACCGACCAGGAATCGAACCCAGACACCTTCAGCATGGCTTATGTGGTGGGTTCCTTTGGAACCTTTGAGAATCCTTTGAAAATCTCTGGAAATGATTTGAAAACCTCTATATTCTAAGTCCTCACGGATTAAATACACCTAAAAAACTGCTCAAAGTCAGATCCAGCGACACTTATCGGTGAATCGAAATTTCTGAGTCATTCATTGGTCGAGAAAAAAAGGCTTGCTTGCGTCGAATTCAGAACATGGGAACAAAGGTGGTCAACAGAAGCTAATGCACGCAGTTTTGCAAATTGTTTACTACTGTAACGTCGGTGCAGTAACGTCATACTGTAACACCAACGTGACGATGGAGGACTTCATTCCGATACTTATGCGAGACGAGCTATTTTTGTCTACCAAAACATTCTCAGCATGGTCCCACCTCTTGATAATGATTCCAAGGAAATTCAATACGATGATATTGATATGGATTACCTAGAAATTGATTCCGGCTATAGCACACGAAATAAACAATGATAAGTAAAAATGAGATAAGGGAAAAAATGTATTACCCTTATATATTATCTCTAAAGTAAACACGTTTCCAACAAAACATGAAAAATGTCTTGAAAATAAAATTTTGAATTTTTTGAATATTTAATTCAATTATTGACAAAAAGAATAGATAAAACTTATAACCTTTTTATATTTTATTCGCAAGCAATTTTTCTTCCGTCGGATTAAGGGTCGAATGGAAAAACCCAAGGAAATTCCTACACCAATGTTGTCGCAAGTAATTTCAGTTCCTTCCCGTCAAATTCGAATTGTTTAAATTCAAATGGAAATTCACATTAGATAGATGCATGCTTAAACGGTGTCAATTAATATGAAAATATTTCCCTCAAAACTTGAAGTGATTTGGAAGAAATATGGTAGTGCACACGCCATTTGAAGTTTGTATGGAAAATACTATGGAAAAGGGAGATCCGTTGTGATCAGTCCTCTAACTGCTCGTTATAATCATCTATGGAAAAGTGAAAAAAAACTCTTCTCATGTGAAATCTGTCCAGCTACAACTTTGCCGAAGAGCACATTTTGATGGGACCTAAGAGTAATTTGTTATTATTCATAACTAAGTCTAAATAACGCTGAGGTGATAATTTAGTTACTGTCAGAGCAACATTGTTTTTTTTTGCTGTGGAACATAGTAGCCTGGATTACTTAAGTAATTAGAAAATTTGATCTATTCTACCCGCGAGGAGCACCACTATTGCCTGCCGAACTGTTGGTGAAGCATGCTACATTCAAACCCACTGTATGATGATGCATAACAACTCATCCTGACAACCAATCCAAATGTGATGTCAGCATTACAAGTACTGAATATCACGGAGCTTACTTTGATCCTGCCATAGCAAAACTATAGTGTGGGCGAGAAATGTCAAAAGGGGGTGATTCAAATTGTATGGCATCCCAGCGTAAAAATCTGGATAAGCGATTTTTAGTAAAGCCCCAAGCACAATGTGAGCGGCAGCGCGGTACAACGGCAAAACGGCAAGCCCATCTTGACCTACACTCTACTTAGTCAATGTTGAAAAGGATTTAGTCAACATGGGATTGATAAGTATTGTGTAGATCAAAATGGTCATGCCGTTTTGCCGTTGTACCGCGTTGCCGTTCACATTGTGCTGTGGGCCTAATAGAGCGGTTCCACGCCAAATCGGTAAACGATGAAACTCGACTACCTTGGATTCAAATGGAATTTTGCACATAGTTTCGATGTAATAGAATAAGTTTTTTTCACTGGTGGAGAGACCATATAAAATCAAGAGTAACTTCTGATAAGGGCGTAAGTATTTTAGCATCACCATTTAAAAAAAAATGTACCTCGGAAACCGTTTGTTATAGAGAAAAAGTGTCTGAGGAGGGATGGTAGACAATCAAATAGGCTTTGTAAAAATATACACACTGAAAAAAAAATTCCTTTTATTTTCATGAAAAAATCGAAATTAAACCTTAAATCACAAATTGCAAAAAATAGGTATCTTCGATTTTTTTCAAATTTTTTCTGTAAAATTTCAATGTAAAACCAGATGTTTTAAGCACAGTTTCAACATGGTGCATTCTAAAATTAAAAAAAAATTTCTAAGAGCAACTTTTGGTGCATTTCTGAAAATTCATTGTCTGGCCGTAGAAAAGGCGTTTTGATGCTGTAATATGATTCTTCACCCAAAAACAATTCAAAATGCTCATAACAATGATCTTCCTAAAACTAGCCGTTTTTAAGATATTTAGGATTCAATTATATTAATATCATAAAACTTAAGAAAATACGCCCGTTTCTTACATTATTCCAAATGCTCCATCAACAATGTTACATTAATCTCTTCCCACATTATTGGGTATTTCGTTCACCACTGGACTGCGCCGTCAGTTTTCATAAAAAAATGAAAAAAAAGTGAAATGTCAAACACGAAGGAAAGCGACGCGCGCGCCTCTGGTTGTGAACTTGACAACTGTTGTATTACACTTTTTTATATTAAACTTTGGGAGGGATTATTAGAGTATGTTTAAAAACTACAAATGAACTTTAACACTTCACTTTTTGCAAAAAAAAAAATAAAATACTAAAATCACTAAGGTGAGCAAATACCTTTAAACTCTAATATGTGTTGCTTATCTTGACAGATAGGCCTATTTCGTCTGCGACTTACAGACTTCTTCAGTGTCGAGCACTCACCTTAGTGATTTTAGTATTTTTTTTTTTTTTGCAAAAAGTGAAGTGTTGAAGTTCATTTGTAACTGTTGTATTTTAAACTGGGCTTCGTAGCCGTGCGGTTAGTGTCACCAGGCATTTAGCCGCATCGTGCTAGGGAGTGTGGGTTCGATTCCCGCTTCAGGCCGAAAAACTTTTCGTGAGGAATGTTTTCCGACTGTGCCACTGGGCGTTGCATGCTAGTGCGTTGTCTAGTGTGGTGCTTCCTTCAAAGGGCAAAATGCCCACTGGAAGCATTAAATTGTATGTGTCCTTTTAAAGAAAAATTTGTTGTTAAATTTGTGGACGATGGAAATTTATCCAGTTTTACGTCTGTTTGTCTGTGGTAATACTTATATTAATTCTCAACAATATTCCAACAATCATCCTGTATCTTTCGAACAGTTCATCCAACCGTCTAAATGTCAAAGAAAAAGTAGATGGGATATTAATGTGGGAAGAGATTAACGTAACATTGTTGATGGAGCATCTGGAATAATGTAAGAAACGGGCGTATTTTCTTAAGTTTCATGATATTAATATAATTCAATCCCAAATATCTTGAAGCGGTAACTTATAGGAAGATCATTGATATTAGGGATTGTTCAAATATTACGTAACGCAACAGGGGGAGGGAGGGGGTCTTACATAGTGTTACGGTCCATACAAAAATTTGAAACTTTCCATACACAAGCTGTTACGTGGGGGAGGGAGGGGGTCTGAAAATGGCAAATTTTGCGTTACGTAATATTTGAATGAACCCTTAGAATTTTAAATTGTTTTTGGATAAAAAATCATATTGCAGCATCAAAACGCCTTTTCTATAATCAGAAATTGAATTTTCAGAAATACACCAAAAGTTGCCCTTAGAAAAAAAATTATTTTAAATTGCACCATGTTGAAACTGCCCTTAAAACATGGGATATTAATGTGGAAAGAGATAAACGTAACATTGATGGTGGAGCATCTGGAGTAACTTATGAAACGGGCGTATTTTCTTAAGTTTTATGATATTAATATAATTGAATCTCAAATATCTAGAAAACGGCTAGTTTTAGGAAGATTATTGTTATGAGCATTTTGAATTGTTTTTGGATGAAGAATCATATTACAGCAGCAAAACGTCTTTTCTACGGCCAGAAATTGAATTTTCAGAAATGCACCAAAAGTTGCTCTTAGAAAAACTTTTTTATTTTAGAATGCACCATGTTGAAACTGTGCTTAAAACATCTGGTTTTACATTGAAATTTTACAGAAAAAAATTGAAAAAAATCGAAGATACCTATTTTTTGCAATTTGTGTTTTAAGGTTTAATTTCAATTTTTTCATGAAAATAAAAGGATTTTTTTTTCAGTGTATATTTTTTTTACAAAGCCTATTTGATTGACTACCATCCCTCCTCAGACACTATTTCTCTATAACAAACGCTTTCCGAGGTACAATTTTTTTTAAAATGATGGTGCCAAAAATACATACGCCCTTATCAGAAGTTACTCTCGATTCTAAACGATCCCCAATTATATGAGATAATTTTCGTCTCATATACTTAATACATCTGCGCAGTTTCATCCAAATCGGAATGGTACATGTCAGATTTCAGCATTTTATGGACGATTTCGCATGGAACCGCTCAATATTGACCTACGGAATAAGAAGTTTTTGTGATGCTGCAGTTGGCAAATGCTATTGGATCTACTGCCTGTACTTTTCGCATGTATCTCTAGGAATTGCATTGTAAAGCTTTTTCGCTCAAGAAAAGTGAAGAAATTTATTCACTGAATGGGTACTGCGTGCTGCGATCAGAGAAATGTGATTTTCTGGACCATTTCTGGGAAGAAATTTTCCACGCATAGAGATAGGCGATTCCCTTTCTTGTCAGTAGCAAACCAGTTTCAAAAAGGAACAATCATTTATTTCGATAATTACGACTTTATGGACCAATGCACGAGTTCATTCTTTGATGTTTGAGCAGTGCCGTGTTATTTACGCGACCATGACAACTAGTGAATTTGGCACCGCTCAAATTCAAACTAGTGAGATCGTGCATCGGACCATGAGCCTTTTCATTTGACAGTTCCTTTTATGCATTTATTTACATCAGTGGAGGACCGGTGCTAACACGGATCTGTCATTTTCACAGAAGAACTGTCAATGTGCTTCGAGATAAGTTAATTTGAAACGTCTCGTGAAAAGGCCTATACGTCTAAAAAACTTCTTGGCCAACTTTGATGACAATAGGCTTAAAAATAGTAGAAGTACAAAGTCGTAATCTTTCAAATGTTTTATTTTTACATCTACAATGCAAATCCTGGTAAATAAATTGAAAATAAATGGATTTTGATATGAGAGAAGATTTTTTTTAAATAACATTTATCAAACATTGTATTGATTCCGTATTAGTTGTGGTAGCGAAAGCGAATACAATTTAATTCGATAATCCTCCTATTAATTTTAAGAGTGATACTTATTGCAAGGCTGGTAGCGAGTCACTTTTTGGTGACTTGGTCACTTTTTTAAGCCAGTCACTTTAAAGTCTCTTTTTTAAAGCCATTTCAACTTAAGTCACTTAT
Source organism: Aedes aegypti (assembly GCF_002204515.2). Lineage (NCBI taxonomy): Eukaryota > Metazoa > Arthropoda > Insecta > Diptera > Culicidae > Aedes > Aedes aegypti. Next base: position 26,110,900 of record NC_035107.1, read on the forward strand.
TTCGTCAAAAAGTCATTTGACGAATGACGGATTTTTTTTTTTTAATTTAGGCTTAATTTTAAGTTGAATCATCACCAAAACAACCTCATGCAAGTCTAAAATATTGGTTCATGGTTTTTTTGTGAAAAAAGATTGGAAAAATGTTGATCTTTCATAGAGTTCCACGTAATTTGTAATAGTATCTAAGGCATGGTTTCCCAACCGGTGGTCCGTGGACTCATCGGGGCCGTGACGACTTCTAAGAGGGTCCGCGAAGCAATTGTAAAAAAGCGATGAATAAGTGTGAAGAATCCTTCACCAAGTAGCGTAGCTAGGGGGGTGCGGTAGGTGCGGTCCGCACCGGGCCCCGAGTTCATAGGGGCCCCCAAATGGCGAAAAGAATTTAATTTAATGTTATGAATTTGATTTCTAGAAAACTAACACGTTAATAAGTACATAAAAAATCAGTTTGAAGGTGACCTTGATCGGCAATGTGTAGGGGCCCCATGATCAATGATATAGTGATTAGAGTAGCCTAAATACTTATTCAAAATTCATTCTCGATAAATTGGTTTAATTTTATAATTCAGGCGGATCTCCGTTAATATGCGAAGCCCATAATCGTATATGGAACATACCTCCAAATGTTGCAGACTATATTCTTAAACAAGGCGATTTTCATTTCAATGGACCATTTCAATAACCAAAATTGTCGCTATGAAATGCATAGATAGCGCCACCGTGGACTTGTGTGTTTGACAGAACAGCAATGTTGTCACAATGTTAAATTTCATATACGGTGGTGCCGCTGGTTTGATGCGGTGAGTGCCAAATGAGTGACCTTAAATGATCCATTATAATTGAAACAATAAACCAGTTACCATCTGTACCGAAGATTTGTACACATTCAAGGCTGATAGCAGATCTCTTTTTAGAGGCTTGGGTTATATTTTAATGCAAGTTTATATTTTTAATATTTTTAAGATCTTAAAAGTCTATTTTAACCAAAATGGTCTCTTAAGTCACTTTTTTCTTTATTTTGTTTGAAGTGGATCGTGGTTCAAGAGGTCCAATGGAGACCTTCAAAGACTATTTCACAGGTTCTTCAGGAATTTATTTTCAGATTCCTCGAGAAAAAACTTCAAGAATTCTTCTAGTGATTGCTACAAAGATCTCTTCAGGTATACTTCTGGGATCTTGTTCAGAAATATCTATATTGATTCCACCACCAGGCTTCCCAAAAAATCTTCCAGCGTTGCTTCAAGGGATGGTTGAAGGATTTTTTTCGTAATTTCATCCAGGAAATTCATGAACAGTACAACGCTTTTTTGGCTATTTTGACTTCCCTAGTCGTAACTTTAGTAGTTCTCCAAAGATTCTTACAGGAGTTCTTTTGAGAAAAAAATCATTCTGCAGTTCTTAAAGAAATTCATTCGGGGATTTTTACAGGAAGATCTACGAGAATTTCTATGCCAGTTTCTCCAGTTATCCTTTCAGGTATTTTATTTGGATTCCTTCAAGGATTTATTCACATTTACCCTAAAAAGTGCTCCTAAAATTCCTACAGGGATTATTCAAAAAATATGTTTGGTACTATTTCAGGAAATCCTTTTTAAATTTGATCTGGGATTCTTCATGATGCTTCTTCTGAAATTTTTCTAAAGCTTTCTCTAACATTTCATGCCAAATTACCTTAGCAGTTCTTTCAAACAATTTCTCGTGTTTCAAGTAAAATCTTCATGGTTTCTTTAAAAATTCATCTCAGGTTGCACGCCAGCCAATACTACAGTAAATAATCTAGTAATTCCTATCATCTAAACAATTTATCTTCGAAATCCTTCAAGACTTCCTCAAGAGCCCTAGAGTTCCTTCAGAGAACTTTGTGGGAGCTCGTCAAGGGTTATTTAAATTTCATCAAATGTTATTGTTTGTTCTCAACAAGTTCCTAAATATTATCTACAGATTCACGCCGAACCCATCTGCTCTAGTACTGCATTTGAGTGCTAGGCGATGGTAGTAGTGTTATAAAATTAGTAGCATATAATTTAATTTATTAGTTGTGGTTGCTAGCTAAGTTTCGTGAGAATAAGTTTCAAGAAATAAATTTATTCCAAATCGAGCTTAAAAAGAAGTAAGAAGTCCAGAAAAAATGTTATTCAAAATTTATTTTCCCAATAAAATTTAGTTAAAAGTGTTGGAAATTTGATAAGTGAAGAGAAAGAAGAAGCCTAGTGGCTGTTAGCAGCACCTCAGTGAGCTTTTGTAGTGCTTTTGCCGGTAGTGCCGTTTCCCGCCGAGCATAGTGGCTACTTTACAGCAAGTGGCCGTTTTTCTCCACCGTTCCAATTCCAATTCGGAAATCGCGAAACTGCCCCAACAGTTACTTTAGAATTGAATATTGAAAAATCTTCTGATTTTTTGAATAATTTCACCATTAATTCTTGAGAAGAATCCTTGATATTTTTGTGGAGATTGGGGAAATTCCTTAAAGCCATCTTTGGAAAATTTCTCTAAGAATTTCAAGAATAATTCCTGAAGGAATTATAGGAACAATCTCTGGAGTAATTCCTGAAGGAATATTGAAGGAAGTTCTAGAAAAGCCATGGAGAAAATACTTGTTGAAATCTTGAAGATACTGTATACGAGACCTTGATACAAATATTAAAAAAAATAAATCATTGAGTACAATCTTGGAGTACTTATGATTTTCTAGAAAAAAATCTGAAACAATCTTTGAAAGAATTCATGATGGAGAATTCATGAGGTAACGTCTATGGCTATCCTCAGAAAAATTCTACGTTTAATTTTCGAACAGAGTCCTTAGGAAGTTCGTGAAAATTACTTCTAAAAAATTCTTTGGAGCTCATTTTGTTTGAAAATTATTTCAAGCAAACTTTGGGCAAATTAATTCATTTTAAGGCATTTCTTTCGTCAAGAATTTCAAAGTCAATCCCGACTCAAAAACACAAAGCTTAGGAAATGTCCAAATTTTCCTAGAATACCTATTCATTTAAAGCTGTACACGAATCATTGATTTCCAGAGCTACTGCGCCAATGTACCGTTTTGATTCATATTACGGACAGCTTCAAATTCCGGACACTCTCGTTTGTATGGGAAACATTTCACACGAAATGTTTCAATTTTCGCCGTCCAAAAGTTCTCATTTTCGAGGCTCGTTTTATCAGGTTTTTTCCATAAATATCTCTGCAAATTTATAATGCCCAACTACCTTAGACGTCTCTTAAGTGGTTAAACGATTTCAATTGATGATTTGACTGTTACATCAATGATTATCATGAGCTGTCCGTAATTCGAATCAAAGCGTCCGGAATATGAGGCAAAAGTGAGGGAGCGTCCGGAATAAGAATCATGAAAAGGCCACACGTTTTGATTTATTTAAAATTATTCAAGTTGCGGACGCGTATTCTTTACCCACCATCCAAAAGTGAAGGGCTTCCGACGCTCGATAACGTTAAAAAATCATACAAAATGATTAATTTTGTATGGTCCAAGCTGGGTTATACTTCACTGAGGCCTTAAGTGTCCGTAATATGAATCAAAACGGTACATTTCTACTTCCATGGTAATTCACTGGAAGCCCTCTCACTGATTTTCAGTAAACTAATGTATTTCTGAACAAGAATTTAGGAAATAAGAATTTTAGGCTCATTAATTGACATTTATGCCGTCAAACTATTTCAACAACATATCAACCATAGTTCCATCGCTTTCACATTAGCGCCTTCCATTCAAACGGCGTTCACCTAAATTTTGAGGGCCCCTAAATCGATCTCCGCACCGGGCCACAAAAACCGTAGCTACGCCACTGCCTTCACCTCGTTTGTTTTGCAAGGGATCATTGTTAATGGGATACAGATGTTAGATATTCCAAATATATAATCGAATGACTTTGACACAATTACTAATAAAATACTTGTAATGCTATTCTGCCAATTGGATATCACAAGCCTAATTTTATCTTCCCAAATTTGAAAACAAAATAATTATTGTTTGTTGCGGTTACAAAGGGGAATTATTATGATATTTTAGGCATAATCCTTAGAAGTTTTTGCCAGCTTCCACGATTTTTTTATGAACTTCCACGGCTGGACGGGATTAGAAAAATTTGTAATTCTTCACTGTTGTTCATTTTGTAAATCTTTTCGAATCAATCAGCAGGATTTTTGATGAGAGTTTTGACAGCCATCTATGATTTTTTTTTGCAATATCAGAACCTCTTGACGGATATCTTTTAATACTTTTGAAGAGTTCCTGGCAATTTTTGTTATGAATTCTTCCAACGACCGTTAACTGGCTTCTCAAAAGCCCATTAAAAAGTTTGCAGAGGTGACGCTTGGTATCACAACGAACATGTATTCAGAATAAGGGTTGAACAACTCGTTTTTCAGCTGGATAGAGCATTAAGCAGCTGAATATGCTATTATTCAGCTACAAGTGTTACTAGAGATCTTTAAGCTTCGCAAATTCTGGTGAAACTCTTGAGTTTATCTTATGATATCTTTCAAATCTCGTGAAAATCTTTTAGAATAATAAGTATCAGTCTGTACAGTTCTTAACTGAAGATGTAGACCAAATAAACAACAATATAAGAATGGTTCTCGAATAAATCTTCATTGACATATTTTTGATATACTTATAACGGCAGTTTTTTATGTATCCTTCTCAACTATTTGATTTTGGCCAGTTTAAAGTTACCTTACGAACTTTTGAAAAGCTGTTTGATAGACATCTGATAAGATTCTTAGTGGACTTGGTGAACTTCAGATGGTTTTAAAATAATTCTTTGATGGATAATAGACGAAACTTTTTGGTGTGTCTGTCAAGGATATTACTTGTTTGTTTACGATATATTTGGAAATTTTGTATATATTTTCGTTATGAAATTATTTGTTTTTAGGGGTTGCAGAATGTTAGGTAAACTTCTGAAAGGGCCGTAGCTTCAAAAAGGTTGAGAACCACTGATCTAAGTTATTATTAGTATGGTGTAAGTCCATTGTTATAAAACTAAAGGTTTAAATGTTTATTATCTTTTTAAATATCTTGTGCATTCTCTTTCAATATTTTTTTATACCTTGTGGTGGATAATTAGATGTTTATCTTCTATTGTCGAACACTACGTTTTAAAATATGCATTATAATTATTCACTTTTCTTCGAAATTCACTTCATTATACAAACCATCCTAGTATAAAGCACATTAGCGCTTTATTTTTTTTCAAAATCTATGATAAAGGTATTTAACACTAAACGCGGTATTAAAGTATTTTTATTGCATAGTTTATTACAGTTCTGCCGACTATAACCTCCAATGTCAAGTGAATAATGAAAATGTCCAAGTAATTTTTATTGAAATATTAGAGGCTTAGTGCTACTCTAACGTCATAACTCAGAAGAACAGCCTATTAAACTATTGTCTTTATACTAAATATCTATTCGGCCAAACGTACCTTCCAGTAACCTAACTGATGGAAAATTTCAATGTCACCCATCTGTCAACTATCTGTTCTCTATAAGTCGTCGTTTGAAGGACGCGTCTATGATACAATGGTTTTGAGCAGTATTTCATGATATTCGATCTTCTAACATCATTTTTAATATGAAATATTGATTAATGTCTAAGTATTACATTTTCCGTAATCTTGATCTAGTTTTAATTTCACAAATGTTCCAAATTCTCATTAAAATTTCAAAAATAAAATACTTGGTTGATATAAAAGACACACAATTTTGAAAAGACTGAATAACTGCTAAAAAAACATTTAAGTAAATGTTAATATTTCTGATTGAAAAAATTGTGATTAATTTTTATATTTGTTAATTATAATTCATTTTTCTGATAAAAAAAATAATGTTGAAGTACAATACAAATTTCCAAATATGGTACTCAACTTGACTTAATACATGCTGTAGATCATATTGGATATTGATCGTAAAACAGTGTAATATAATATAATTTAAATAAAATTGATTACGGTTAGATTTTCAAGTCACTTTTAGTCACTTTTTTGAGAATCGAAAGTCACTTTTTGGTCACTTATTTCTCAAATCTGGTCACTAAAATAACTTTTTTCGATACCACTTTTGCTACCAGCCCTGTTATTGAAAAACTGGCTTTTGCAAAAATCCTGCTAAATGGCACAAAAATAGTGTATGAAATAATCCATCGTACCTGACTGATTTAAAAAAGCCATATTCAGTTCGAATCTAAAGACCAATGCTGCTGCTAGCACCCAAAATGAGGTAGTTTCCCGGTATTAATTGAAATTATCATATATTTCACGGTTCTCTTCCTGTGATATGAGATTCTCGAATATTTCTCGGTTTTCCCGAATTCCCGGTTCGCTGGTCACCCTGTTCGATTCAAGTCGAATTTTTCAACAGTTGTCACTCTCTGTGATTACGTGACACCTGAAATATACATGCCCCCTCCGTCGTCAGCGACTACAGACGAATCAGATGAATCTGCTCGATTCACAAAATAGTCCCCCAATACTAAGATTCGTGTACAGATTTGATTTGATATTGAAGATGATGTCGAGTAAAGTTTCAAGTTCAGGACCAAATGCAGATTTGAGTTCAAATTCCTTTCGATTGGAGATGCGTTCGAGTGGAGCTTGTTTGATTGAAAATGAGTTTCGGTTCGAGACTCTACTCGATATTCGTAGTGTGATTTAAGATTCTAGTTGGTAATTCAGATTCGAGTAAAGACTTGAGTTTAGATTCGATTTGAGAATAATGTTCGGATTCGAGCTGACATTAGTTACAGTTGACGTCGAAATTCGCTGCGACATGTGTTGAGATTCGTATCGATTGAATATGAGATTTTCCTATATTGAAGTTGATATGAGTTCCGAATCATGTTGATATTAGAGTTGAGATATTAGTTGTGATTCGAGAAGAATCAAATTGATCTCATTTGAGTTGAGTAATCAGTTACACAATGAAATTTCCAACAGCTACGCATACGCAGTATTATATGCCAAACGCTGCACCAAAAACTGGTTTATGTGTGTTTAATCATAACTCACTTCAAATTAGTAAACCAGTCCGAAATGGCCGTACGTTAATCTCACGCTGGTCGCATCTTCTCTCCTCCGAGATCAACAGGTTGACCATCCAACCATCCATCAATCCACGGGCGCGAAGCATAGCGTCAAGTAGACCCCAATAAACCACTCTTCAAAGCATCCCTACATATTCATCACCGCGCTAGTGAAAATCCCATCCAGGGGCTGCTCCCTCAGTAAGCCGATGAAGCGCCCAACTCTGTTTGGCAGCTGCCCTGTGGCCATTGTTTTCACCGCCGCCGACGTCGTCATGGTTTCTGCTGGAGGAGCATCATTATTGACATGCCATATCTCGTGCCACCACGAGAAGGCGCTCCCCAGCCAACTTCGATTGTATTCAAATGGCAGAAGAAATGTTCAGTTTACTCAGTATGCATTGCATAAGAGCGCCTGGAACGATCTGCAATCGCAGCAAGCTGCTGCTGCTGCTGCGGACTTCTCATACAAAGGTGCCGTCGATGGTCCATTCGAGAGATTGATCATTAGCAGGTCAAACGAGTCAATTCAGGCATAGACATCTTTACACAGGCCTGCTAGATGTTAGTTATGCCTACATTAGCTTCATAAGTCATTTTCTCCACGGAACCACGCCTACTGTGCGCTTTCTGGTTCGTCGCGATCTCGTTTCCTCATGGCTACCACTCGGCGAGTGCAATCAAAATCGCTCATGCTCTGGGGCGCCCTTCTCGGAAACTACGATCAAACTTTGTCTGAATTTAAATAAACAAAACATTAATTACACCGGCACTTTAGCAGAGCTGAACCACAGGTTCGTTTATCGTGCGAAAATCCATATGCTAATTGAAGACACACTTCCCACAAGAAAGCATGCCCAGAACCAGCACAAACCACAGACAAACGGACTCACTAACGAGCGCCATTTCTCTTTCTCTTTCCCCAGATGAAACTCGTTTGCATTTTTGCGCTTTTATTGGCGCTGGTTTCGGCTAGCTCCCCTGTTAGCGACGAATCCAAAGACGTCGAAGCGGATGTCAAACGAATACGGATAGATCCGGCCTTGCGGAAGGCACTACTACGTGCCCTGCGACACCTCAAGGAACGCCAGGAGGAGAGTGAAAGCGAGAGCGAGAGTGAACAACAGTACGACTCCAACACTACTGAAGAAAACTTCGCAACCACCATTCTGGACGAGCTGCTCGAGGAGAGCACAACTCGCGATCGCAACATCAAGTATCACACTTTTACGGCCGATCCGGACAACAGTTCCAATGGTGAAAACGAAATCATCAAAACGATCATCATAACCAAGCCCAAGACGACTCTGTCGCCGCCTAAGGAAGATCCTCTGACCATTCCGGATCCTATCAAGGACCTGGACAACGACCTTAACACAAACCAAGTGGTTCGCAGCGTTTCGTCCGGATCGAGTAACCAACTCCAGGAAGATGAGAAGGTCTCTATCGTGACGGCCATTCCCAGCAGCAGTACGACTTCTCAGGCGACGCCACCTGCCACGACCACCACGACCGCTGCTCCGACAACGACAGTCAAGCTTCCGACTCACAACGCCGATGGAGAAAACATCGAACGAGTCAAAAGCGGAGACGTCAAGATCTACCAGGCTCCACTAGTGGCCGCTTTCACCGTACAGCAAGACCAACGGGGCATCCCCCACAATGTGATTCCTCTGCTACAGAGCCTTCCCAAGAACATTCCCGTTGATTTCCGACCATCAACCCCAGCTGCCGCGACCACCCCTACACCTACTCAAGTCCCCGTAGCACCGAACCCCACACAACCCTCTGCCACCGTTGCTCCGATCCCTCTGAACACCAAGGCACTCGAAGAAAAAACTCGTCTTCTGGAACAACAGCTCATAACCCTCCAGACCCAGCAGCGCATCCAAGAGCAGCTCCTCCGATCAAAGATCCTCCAAGAGCAGCAGATCATCCTCCAACAACAGCAGCAGCTCCAACATCAACGTGCTCGCCTTGAGGAAGAAACGCGCCAACGTCTGCAAAAGTTCGAAGAGGAACAACGCCTCTTCCGTCAGCAACAGCAACAACTCCAGCAGCAACAACAACAGCTCAAGTTCCAACAGCAGCAACAACAACTTTTCAAACCCTTCCCCAACCAACAACTTCCCAACAACCTCCCACCACCACAGTTCCAGCAACTGCTGCAACAACCTCAGCAACAGCAGCAACCACAGCAACAACAGCAACCCAAACCCGTCATTCTCCCGCAACCTCAACAGCAGCAATTCTTCCAAGAGCTCCCACGCAACACCCCGGCCGTCCAGTTCATCCCCAGCGTGTCTCTACCCAGCAAACCCATCCCGATCTCCGTGGAACAACAGCTTCCGTTCAAGGAAGCCGTCAACTTCCAGTCGATCCTTCCCCGAAACCCCGACATCGAACAAATCAAATCCCTCAGCCAACCCCTCCAGCAGTTCCCCATCATCCCGCCATCGCCGCCGCAACTCTCCAAACAGCAACTGCTCCCCCTCAAACCGTTCCAGTCTTTCAACGTGAACCCCGCACCAGCTCCGCTCAACATCCAACCACCGCTACCGATCGATCAGCAGCTCCCTCTACTCCAGCGCACCCGCGTTTTCCGCCATGAATCCGGAACCGGCAACTTCGGCTTCAACCAACCTGCCAACATCCCGTTCCGACCTTCCCAACCGATCCCGCTCGTGCAGCAGACCGGCGGATTCCAACCCCTGCGCAACGATAACCAACTCCAGAACCTCCTGGTCCAGTCCGGCATCACGTCCCGCTCAGCCGAAGATTTCAACATCATCACCAAGGTGCTGGCCCTGAACCACGGAATCCCCCAATCCTCCTCCCAGCAAATGTTCGCCAAGCTCAGTCCCGAACAGCAGCAGCAGCTTCTGTTCCGAAAAAAGTAGGCCATACCATCCCATCTTTTGACTCTCTTCTTCAACCGTTTCCCACAACCTCTAACCCCTGCCACCCCTGCAACACGCATGAGAATGAGTTCCGATCGATGTGAGTGACCGCCGTGAGTGAGAGCGAAATGCGCACACGAGTGAATGCGAGAGTCGCCAGTGACCTAGTCTGCCATATTTATTGTGTGAGTGAGTGGAGAGCGCGTTTCTTAGCACACAACCTCACACCTTCATTTCTGTCGTCGCTTTCCAATTCCCCTCATCTTCCTTAATGTACCTCCTAACCATTATTGCTCATTTGTTCTATACGTGTACTATCCCTCATATATTCGTTCACCAAGTAAGTTATTTTCTAGAGCCAGGATAAGTAAGTTTAACGAAGCGCGACCGGAGGCGAAAAGTTCATCAAAGCAAACGACACAGCGTTCTATTTTCTGATAGTATAAGTTCAACCCTCCATTGCCACGAATGTAATCCAGATAATCTAACACAAACACAAACTCACATACCTACAACCACTACGGATAGGCTGATTGATAAGAGTTGTAACACGCCACGTTTGGATTGGCTGCAGTGCGTCACGCACAATTTCCACAAGTAAGGATTACTAATAATTTATCGAAAATAAATGACACATTTTTTAGTAAAGGTGCGAGTTTTGAATGATCCGAATGTTCTGGAATGGGGATGGTGCAGAGATGCCGTCAAGTTTGTCTTTGCATTACATTTTCGTAATGTTGAACATCAGACCTGAAGGTACATAAACTTGTTGTAGTTTACGGTAGGATTTCGTCCATGTTCTTCCGTAGATTTTTCCATGAACGACATTTCTGCAGGATTTGCCAGACGGACTTCTTTTCCGACATCCGACGCAGCCAGCTTGAGAACTACCCACAAACACGTTCAACTTAGGAGAAACAACGGACACTTCAATCTTCCTTAGCCCTGTGGCCAGTCAAAGGCATGCTGAAGGTCACTGGGTGCAGAACTTCCTCTTGGCATTGTTGAACGTAAGTATTGCTTTACCACAGGGGCGCTGACCAACTGAACTGAAAATTATTGAAAGGAGCAACGATCAAGATGTTCTTACCGACAAGGCTGTGCTGTCAACTGTGACGCACATCAAAAGGAACGAATGACCTTCGGGTTAAAGTGACGCACATCAGGCAACACGCAAAAGGATTACCTACTGATGATGAAAAGCTTCTTGAACGTGTCCAGCGCGCCATTCATCACCGTTTCCTTTCAAAAGTGAAAGCGCCTTTGATAAAGAAACTATAAGGGGGGTCTGTAGCCTTGAGGTTACGCTTTCGCTTCATAAGCGGAAGGTCATGGATTCGATTCCCTGCCCCTCCACAAAAAAATCCGTCCAGTCACCAGAAGACGCTTCACGGAGGACTGTGCTTTGGGGAGCACATCCATCCTTCGTCAGTATCAGATGGTGACTGAGACAAACTGACCCTCTTCGCAGGCGCTAGCCTCACTAACAGCAGGAGCTCTCTCCTACCTGCTCGGTGTGAGAGTAAAAGAGTAGGAGAGAGTGAAAGAAGATGTAAATATAGATAAGTTAAAAATAGATCTGTATCGGTAAAAAAGATACAGATCAACTGATTCCGGCACAGTAGTGGCCACGAGCACAGAGTGCCTTATAAAAAAAAAGAAACTATAAGCAAAGAAGCGAAATGTTCCAATTGGAATTCCAAGTTTACTGTCAATGTAATTCCAATCGAGCAGGAGACTTGTCAAACACTTTTTCACACAAGCTGAAAACGGCTCACACAAAAATGTTACCGCCCACGAAAATTTTGCTTCTTCTGAGTAGCATTTATTCTGAATACATGAGTGTCGGTTGCAATTTTTATGCTTTGCATAAGGAATGCTCTACTCATTACATTGGTTTTCCACACATTCAGTCAATTTTTCATTCGTTTCCCAAACCGGTGAAAATTCAACACATAAAACCTGTGACTCACTTTTAGCGTGGGATTCAACATTGGCAGTGCTGCGTAATAGATATGGTATAGTTGCTAGCTGATTCATTTTGAATATGATCAGATTTCGTCTCTTTATAATTTAGACTCTTTAGCCTTTGAGATGATAACATCGTTCAGAATTCTTTCTCGTGTTATTTCGTTAATAAAGTTAATTTGTGTTTCTACAGTATTTCTCGTATACTTGTTTCCACTTATTGAAAGACAATTTCCAATAAAAATAAAGTGTGCCCTTTTATTGTTATTTCCGTTGTTACCTCTCAATTATAACCTGCTCGCTCAGGGATGAGGGTTTTGGGATCTTCAGGGTCGTTAAACGTGACTAGAACTTGATTTCACTGTACTGGCTGCACTGCTTATGGTTGGAGTTACTGATATGTGTAGGAGAACGGTTATTTAATTTGATAGTGGGAACACACACACATACAGCTGAATACGGAAATGAAACAAAAATGATACCAAATTTTTGCGATCGTAGTAGCACAGTAATACGCGTCGCTATGTGTTTGTTATTAGTTGCTAAGGTAGAATAAAATTTTCATTCCACTGCTAGTAATCAGTCAAGCTAGACGTTTTATTTGATTGCTCTGCAATAGGTTATCGGCCCAGCAAGAGGACCATAACCGGAAGAAGTCTGGAAGATATTTAAATTCAAGAAACCTCAAGCAGTTTAATTTGGATTCAAAATGTCGCTGAATCACCTCAATAACGGAAGAGGAGAAAACGGAAGGACCGTAGCCGAAGCAAGAAGCGTTCGAGTTGGTGGAGGTTCCGTGGCGTTACCGGCCATCGAGAGGCTGCGCGGTAGGGAGAACTACACGACGTGGGCGTTTACGATGCGGATGATTCTCATCCGAGAAGGATGCTGGGAAGCCGTGAGTGCCGAAACGGCCGAAGCTCAAGCGTTAGTGCCGGAGGATCAGAAGCAGAGGGCGTTGGCAACCATCTGTTTGAGCCTGGAGAACTATAATTACAGTTTGGTTCTGGATGCGACCGATGCGCGAGCGGCCTGGAGGAAGCTCGAATCTGCGTTTCAAGACAGCGGCCTGAATCGAAAAATTGGGTTGCTAAGGAAGTTTACTTCGATACGTCTCGTCAACAGTCCAAGTGTCGAAGCCTACGTGGATGAGCTGATGAGTACCTGTCACAAGTTGGCCTCGGTAGGTTTCAAAGTGGACGATTCCTGGTTGGCTGCCATGTTACTAATGGGATTACCGGAGCATTACGAGCCTATGATAATGGGCCTCGAGGCGTCTGGTATCGCGCTGACGGCGGATGCAGTCAAGTCGAAGATTTTGCAAGATGTCAAGATCGAGCGAGGGCCGACCAGCTGCAGCAGTGAAGGAGCTCTATATAGCAAGCAGGGTTCCAGAAGAGGCAAGGCCACGCCGGCAAAATCGAAGAGCGACGAGAAAACCTGTTTCAACTGTAGGAAGCCTGGTCATTTTGCTGCCAAGTGCCCGGAGAAGCAACAGCAGTCGAAAATGAGCAAGCATAACGGTCTTTGTTCCATTTTTGCCATGGGAGACGTGAACGCTGGTGAATGGTATTTCGATTCGGGTGCCACTTGTCACATGGCACGGTCGGATCAAGAATTCACCAATGAAGCGAAGGTGTGTCACAACGTTGGGACGGCGAACAATACCAGCATGCAAGCCGTTGCCAAGGGTTCCGTCGCAATGAATAGCAGCAATGGTCGAATCGATGTCAGCGGAGTTCTGAAGATCCCGGATCTCGCCACAAATTTGCTGTCGGTGAGTGCTATCTGTAAGAAAGGGAAAACCGTTATTTTCACCAAAGATAAATGTGAGGTTCTGGACCATAATTGTGATCTGGTCGTCAGCGGAGTCGAGGAAGGAGGTTTGTACAGAGTCAACCGTCCGGAGAAATCGTTCTTGGCGGGCGGAATTGAGCTCTGGCATCGACGTCTTGGTCATCTACACGAAGGTGGTCTGAAGAAGCTGAAGCGGATCGCAAACGGAGTCGATTTTCAAGATGGATCGTTGGCTGGTTGTGTTGCCTGTCTCGAAGGCAAACAAGCAAGGCACCCGTTCACAAGTAGTGCGTCCAGATCAGAAGAACTGTTGGAATTGGTACATTCCGACCTCTGCGGACCAGTGGAGGTTTCGTCGCTAGGTGGAAGTCGCTATTTTATGACGTTTTTGGACGATGCGAGCAAGCGTGTAACGGTGTATTTCTTGAAGAACAAGAGTCAAGCCCTTGAAGCGTTCAAGTCGTTCAAGGCAAAAGCGGAGAGGCAAACGAGTAAGAAGCTGAAAATCCTGCGTACAGACAATGGAAAAGAGTACGTGAATGCAGATTTCCGAAAGGTGTTGGAGCAAGACGGTATAAAGCATCAAACAACGTGTCCTTATACGCCTGAGCAGAACGGGGCAGCAGAGCGAATGAACCGCACGCTGGTTGAAAAAGCGCGGTGCATGCTCAACGATGCAAAACTAGGTAAAGAGTTTTGGGCAGAGGCTATTTCGACCGCAGCGCATGTGGTGAACCGATGTCCTGCACGAACACTGGAAGACAAAACGCCGGAAGAAGCATGGACCGGCAAGAAGCCGAATCTGGGGCATCTCAAGATTTTTGGTTCAAGCGTGATGACGCTAGTACCAAAGGCGAAAAGGAAGAAGTTTGACCCCAAATCCGAAAAGGGTATTTTTGTCGGCTACTATGAAGATACGAAGGGTTATCGAGTGTATGATCCGGTGAATGACCGTTTCAACGTCAGCCGAGATGTCGTGGTACTGCAAGAAGGTGGAGCCCTCCATGTACCAGAAAAACGAACGGAAAAGGTTGAGTTCATGGAGCTTTGGAACGAGTATATCGAACATCCCGGTGCTGCAGCACTTCCTGAAATCGATCGACCGACCGTTGTGTCGGAGGCAGCCCAGCCTGCCGGTGTTATCGATCAACCGATTGGTAATCCTGGCCATAGCGGAACACTGGGAGAAGCTATCGCAGACGACAGTGATAAAGAAGAGTTCGAGGATGCCTGTGCCGACATTGCGCTCCCACCGCAACTAATTAGACCAGCTGATAAGCAAGTGTTTAGGCGCAGCGGTCGGGAGCGCCGCTACCCAGGCAAGTACGATGATTTTATAAGTTATAGTTCATTTTCTGGCGATGTCCATTCCTCTCAGTTATCAAGCAATTCGATGCGCGATGATGATCCGACGAGTTACGACGAAGTTTTGCGGCGACCCGATCGAGAACTTTGGATGGCGGCGATGCAAGAGGAAATCGCCTCCCTCGCCGAGAACAGCACATGGGTGCTAGCGGATTTGCCAGAAGGAAGAAAAGCGATTCGGAACAAATGGGTATTCAGAACGAAGAGAGGTCCAGACGGAAGTATCCAGAGGTACAAGGCCCGCCTCGTGGTTAAGGGCTGTTCTCAACGACCCGGTCTGGATTACAACGAAGTGTACTCACCGGTCGTGCGGTACGCGACCGTCCGATATTTGATGGCTCTGGCGGTGCGTTACAATTTGGATATCGATCAAATGGACGCTGTAACAGCGTTTTTGCAAGGCGAGCTGAAAGATGAAGACATCTACATGCTGCAGCCGGAAGGGTTCGTTGCGTCGAACGGAAAAGTCTGCAAATTGAAGAAGGCCCTCTACGGCCTTAAGCAGTCCAGTCGCGTGTGGAACGCGCAGTTGGATGCGGTGTTGCAGGAATTTGGATTGAAGCGATCGAGCGTAGATCCTTGTCTATACTGGTCGATGCGTGGGAACAAAATGATGTTTGTGACCATCTACGTCGACGATCTCCTAATATTCACAAACGACCGGATTCTGAAGAAGAAGTTGAAGGCTCATCTGCAGAAACGGTTCCAAATGAAGGACATAGGAGAAGCACAGCATTGTCTCGGCATCCGGATCACTAGGAAGCGTGAAGATGGGAAGCTATGGTTGGACCAGCAAGCCTACATCGAAGACATCATCGATCGTTTTGGTGTGGCTGAAGCCCACCCGGTTGCAACACCGGCGGATCCGAGCGTCAAGTTAGATAAATCGATGGCGCCGAAGACGAAATCTGAAATTGAAGAAATGAAGTTAGTTCCGTTTAAGGAAGCGGTAGGGTGCTTGTCTTTTGCAGCTCAAGTTACTCGGCCGGATATCGCTTTCGCCGTCAACGTTGTGAGCCAGTACAGTGCCAACCCTGGCCGTCCTCACTGGGAAGCGGTGAAGAGGATAATCCGGTACCTGAAAGGTACTACCACGAAGAAACTGGAGTATTCGGCAAGCGCTCCAGCGGAAATTGTTGGATACAGCGATGCCGATTGGGGAGGAGATGTGGATGATCGGAAATCCATGACCGGCTACGTGTTCCTGATGCAAGGCGGTGCTATCTCGTGGAACGTCAAGAAGCAACCCACCGTTGCTCTCTCATCGTGTGAAGCGGAGTATATGGCCATGTCGCGCACTATTCAGGAAGCTATGTGGTGGAGAAACCTTCAGTCGCTGTTTTTCGAAGCAAGACCGATTTCCGTGCGATGCGATAATCAATCGGCGATCAGCATTGCCAACAATGGAGCGTACAACCCAAGGACAAAGCACGTCAGCATACGGTATCACTTCGTTCATGACAGTCTACATCAAGGCATCGTGAAGCTCAATTACATTTCTACAACGGAACAGCCAGCTGACGGATTCACCAAACCGATGACCGTACAGAAGCAGCAGAAGTTCCGGAAGTTAACAGGCGTCGTGGATTAGGGAGGAGTGTTGCGATCGTAGTAGCACAGTAATACGCGTCGCTATGTGTTTGTTATTAGTTGCTAAGGTAGAATAAAATTTTCATTCCACTGCTAGTAATCAGTCAAGCTAGACGTTTTATTTGATTGCTCTGCAATACAAATAAGTTTTAAAGACAATTTTCCACCTAATGTGGAGATACTGAGACGTCGAGGCTTGATGGTTCCTTTGTGAACCCGGTGGACGAACAAACAAAGAAGTAGTGGACAAACTATTAACCAGGGACTCACTCTTCTATAAAGTACACTAAATGCAATCTCATTATTACAATTATTTATTGTGACGTCACATTTTGGGTGGTTTTACTTGCGGTTTTGGATGTGTTCTGATGGGCTGTTGTAGAACTGCTGGTGTGTTGGTGGTTGAACGGCTTGACGGGTATCGACGAGCGGGTGATCAGTCCGCTCATCCTCGGGCTTGTGCAGAATGTGGTTGGCTTATCGAAGTTGGACTCATTGGCCTTGATGAATCCTGAAGGTAGGGCAAGATGGCGGTTTTGGGACGCTAACCGTGTAAAATAGTAACGGTTCACACCCTTCTACTTTCTGCTGGACTGGACTTCAAGATGGACGCGCACTCCGCACTAACTGTCGTGGTTCTGCCAAAAAGGCCACAGATAAAAAGAAAAGGCCCAATGTGTGGACCTAACCACCAAGCATTAGCACTCCAATTTAACCTCTAATAATTCACATATATACAATTTACAATGATCATTACCTTTTCTTGTAGGTTTTTACGAATTATTTCTCACACGATTGTTTCGACGCATGATTTAGACTTAGCAACTATAAGATTTTAACACACATTAGTTTTAGCATATTGTTAACATTTTAAATACTAACCAAGTGTTTTTTGTACTACTAACACACTTTTTGTACTACTGACTGTTCTTTTTAACTTCAATGTTGCATGTCTAACCTTACCAACCACTACTAAAAGAAGAGAGAAAACACTAATTAACAATAATTCCACTAAAATGAGGCATTATCAACGCTAACCTCAATTCTATTAAATGCTACACACGCGCGCACTACTATTACGTTCCAGTATTCACAGCAAAAAGAGGATCTTTGCTTCAAAACTTGGGGTTTTTATATGAATCGGTCCAAATGCTCAACATATCTTGCATGTTGACCATTTGTGCAATCTTTTGTATCACACCCTATTACGTCATAGTGGTACGCTCCCTCTATCTACGAATACAAAAAAGGCGAGGTAATGTTTTGCCCCCCCAATCTCAAACTACTCAATAGAAGAGTGCATGGTAACGTCACGAAAAATTCTCCTTCTCTGTCCCTCTTTCATCACGCTCAATTGACTGTCCTGCTCTTTGACACTCACTGCTGGAATTGTTGACATTTTTTTATATGGAGTTTCGAGGTTAGGTCAGGCGTACAACGATCTATCAGAGAACCACTCACCATTGACAGCAACTGGAGAGCGAGACATGCTCACTCACTCACAAAGCCAGTAAATGAGTGCCCCAATGTCGACAAAAGATTTTGTTCCAAAGGGCGTATTTATGGAAAATCCGGGAAAAGGAATTGGGAATGCAAATTTGTGGTGGAGCCACAAGTCTAAATTTGGAACCATCGGTTACACAATCGATCATTAAAGTGAACACGTTTTAAGGCTGAGTAGCCCGTCATTCGTTTTGGCAACAATGATGACTTTTCAGCTTGCATTTTAAAGTGATAAAACTCAGTCTTGATAGTTTATATTGACTTGAAAAAGTATCACTTTACGCGCTTACATGCATAAAGTGTGCTGATACTTTTTCAACTGTGTCAGTGCAAAACCAACTGATTTTCTTTGATTCAAAATCCTGAGATGAATTAGCAGCAATCATCAACGACGCGTACAAATTTCAATGACGGCCTACTTCGCCTTAAACCAAAGTCACGTCGTCGCGAGTTAATTTTCACCGAATCACAATTTCTCCACGCAGTAATCGATTCTCTGTATTATTCTCTGCTCTGTTCGTCAATTCCTTCCCACAGGCATTACTTTATGGGAAAGCGTAGGTTTGCTGTACTTTCTGGGGTTGCTGCAAAATTCTCAGCCTTTCTCAGTTTGCTTTCCACTACTTGCCTAATCTGCTGCTTCGCAATCGGTTGTCTCCCTATCTGTGAATTGGTTGAGTGCCGAAGTCGGTCCAGCGACTGGGGGTTGAGCATAGCTACACTGATGCCTCGACCATCCGAAGCCGGTTATTCGTCGCCATCCGTCACTGCTCGGTTTAATTCCCTGCAACGGAACTAGTCTACTCTAGTGAAGAATCGCTGGAATTGGTATAGTAAATCTGGTTGTAGGACGTCTCTCAGTCTTGGCTTAGTCCGCAGCAGTGGAATGGGAGTGGGACATGTCGAATAAAGCCGTTTCGCATAAAGCCGTTGCGCATAAGGACGTTTGGCATAATGGACACTTGACAGATAGCTGTAGCGGTAAACGCGCAGCTATTCAGCAAGACCAAGCTAAGGGTCGTGGGTTCGAATCCCACCAGTCGAGGATCTTTTCGGGTTGGAAACACGATATACGCATGCAAAAATGGCCATTGGCATAGTGAGCTCTCAGTTAATAACTGTGGAAGTGTGGGCAAAACAAGCGCAGCGAACGAAACGACCACAAACACCAAAAGCGGACTCGGGAACCGGAATCGAGAACCGGAATCGAGAACACTCGGACAAAAGAAAAAGACTTAACACACGAGCTACTCTTATAAACGTGCATTCGATAGCAAAGTTCGGGTTACAATGAAAAACGGAAAAGGAAATCAATTCACTCGCAGCTGTTGCTGCTCACTCTTTTATTTGTCAATGTTGGCATACGCCCCGCTGTAAATAAGATAGATGGGCGATGCCATGGCTAAGGTGCATCAGTGCAGCACTCAACACTCCTCCTCACTGATGACGTTGACTATTAACTAGTCCAAACTGTCCCAGCAGTTGCCGAAACGTCGTCCCTCCTAGTGGCTTGGTTAACGCGTCCGCCGCTCACATAGATCCTAAATGAAGTGCCGCCGTGTGTCTATGTGCTTTGAACGTTTTGTTGTTCGCTCAGCCTGCACAAAACTGAGGCAGCCTTGATTATCGTCGTATACAGTTGTCGGACCAGCAGGCTCTTCTCCAAAATCGATCATCAATCGCCGCAGCCAAATTAGTTCTTGGCAAGCATCGTTGAGGGCTATATATTTAGCCTTCATTGAAGAAAGACTGACACAGGTTTGCTTGCGACTCGCCCAGACAATAGAACCGCTGCCGAAAAGAAATACAAAACCTGTTGTTGATCGTCTGCTCTCCTGATCACCAGCCCAGTCTGCGTCGGAGTAGCCGGAAAGCTTCCAACCGTCTCCTGGTCCGAACACTAGCTGCATATCCTTCGTTCCCTTGAGGTACTTCACTGTACGTCTTGCTGCTTTCCAATCCATGACCGTTGGTGCACTCACCCTACGCCCGAGGATGGATACGCTCACCGCTACATCCGGACGTGCAGTAACGGCCACGTATAGTAACGCCCCCAACAAACTCCTGTATTGCGTCGAATCCGTAAAAGGCTCGTCGAGAACATCCATCTTCATATAGCCGGCCTCCATAGGAGTCTTCGCAGGTTTGCTATCTTGACCTGCTGCGATCTCTCCCATTTTGTTCCGGAAGCAGGTATGTCGACAAAGCTGTTGAAAATGTCTGCTTCTATCCAGCTTTTTACGCTAGCATGCCATAAAATTTAAATCACCCCCTTCTGACATGTCTTGCCTATGCTATTATTTTATTTATGGCAGAATCAAAGCAAGCTTTGTGGTGCTGTAAAATGTTGTCAAAAGTCTTCTTGTTTGGTTTTGAAAATTAAAATAATGTTTCTTATTTAGGCTGTGAACCGTTTCACCAATTCGTTTAACTATTCGTTAAAATTTGACATTTCGATAGTTATTTTCCCCTCAAATGGTTAAGGCTGTGAACCGTTTCACCTATTCGTTTAACTTATAGTTAAAATTTGACAGATCGATAGATATTTCCCCTCAGGTTAGAAATAACCCTGCTCTGGAGCATGGTTAAACTTGACAGTTCGAAAGTTATTTTCTGCTCCCGTGAATTTGAGAATAACTAACCATCTGTCAACTTTGTTCTGAAATAACTACTCGACTGTCAAAGCTCAAATGGGTCGACCGCGAAGTTCAATTTAACCATTTGAGAGGAAAATAACTATCGAAACGTCAAATTTTAACTAATAGTTAAACGAATTGGTGAAACGGTTCACAGCCTTAATAATCAAACTAATCTCATTTTTTGTAGGTCAAGAAAAAAATGAAAGGTTTCGGATCAGCCAGGAAGAATAACACAACACGTTTTAATTAATAATGAAATGTTTAGAAACGCGTGTATTCAGTTTGATGTTTACATTTGGAATAAAAAATAAAGATGGTTGCCAATCGGCCACTTCGATCAGCACAGTGCCGTAGTCGAGGGATAGGGGCGCAACAAGCGCAGTGGTTGCCAACCCAACACCCCTGCTCAACCACAGCATGTCTCCAATCCTATCTTGGAGCGCAACCCCTTGAAGGAGGCCGCCGGGAGGCCTTTGGTCATCAAATCAGCCTGTTGCTCGGATGAGCGCACGAACTCGATGTGGATCTTACCTTGCTGTACCAAATCACGCAGGAAGTGAAACTTCCTATCTACATGCTTCAGTCTCTTGCAATCTCGTTCATCCTCAGCAATCCTGATCGTTGACTGATTGTCTTCATAGACCGGAATCGGTCCCTCCAAACACCTTCCTAAATCCTGCAGCACTCGAACCATCCACATTGCGTGACATACAGTTGTACACAACGCAGAAAGTTCCGCTTCCGTAGAAGAGAGTGCAACTGTTTGCTGCTTCCTGGTAACCCAGCTGATCATACAACCATGCATCTTGAAGATACCTCCAGTCACTGATCTTCGATCTACCAAATCATTCGCCCAATCTGCATCGCAAAATATCTCGAACAGTGGTGCATCTTCGCTCAGCCTGTATACCAAACCTACATCTAGTGTTCCTTTGATGTACCGCAGCGCTCGTTTTAAATGAACCCAGTGTTCATCGGTCGGGCATGATTGAAATTGGCTAAAGTAGTTGGTTGCCGCTGACAAGTCCGGTCTGGTCGTCAGGGACGCATACAACAGACAGCCAACTAATTCGCGATATGGTTTCGACGTCCTTTGGTGTTCCTCTCCCTTCTTCAATCGCAGACGATTTTCTATCGGCGTCGAAACCGCCTTGCACTCCGTCATCCCGAATCGTTCCAACAGCCTTTCGAAATATCCACGCTGACTTATCTTCAGCACACCTGCCTCAATATCACGGTCGATGTTCATCCCTAAAAACTGTCGGACTTCGCCATCATCGGTCATCTCAAATTCTGCGGCAAGCTTCCTCTTCACAGCCTTCAGAATCTTCAACGATGATCCAACCAACAAAATATCGTCGACATAGAGCACTAAAATCATCATCTGCTTACCTACGCCACGCGTGTATAGGCACGGATCGTTTTCGCTCCGAACAAATCCAAGTTTCTCCACGAAACCGTTAAACCTCTCGTTCCAGGTACGCGAAGCCTGCTTCAGTCCATATATCGATCGATTCAGCCGGCACACTAATCCGTTTCCTTGGTCAAAACCTTCCGGCTGGGTCATGTACACTTCTTCCATTAGCTCGCCATTCAAAAACGCGGTTTTGACGTCCATTTGATGGACCAACAACCGCTCTCGGTTGGCCAATGCCAGAACCGCTCGCAAGGTGTCGAGCTTCGCCACCGGAGAATAAGTTTCCGTGTAGTCGAAGCCTTGTTTCTGGGTAAAACCCCTCGCAACGAGCCGCGCCTTGTACTTATCAGCCTTGCCTGGACCACCTTCCTTCACTTTGAACACCCATTTGCAGGTGACGGCCGATCGCCCCTCTGGAAGCTTCACCATAGACCACGTGTTATTCCGCATCAAAGATTTCATCTCGTCATCGATCGCAGCTTCTCACATCTTCCAATCGTCTCGCTTCTTCAATTCGTCGATCGAACCTGGAATGTTCTCCACAAAATTCATCGCACTGAGGGCGAATCCTGCGTACTCCATGTCGAAATCCCGGTGCCAAACCGGCGTCTTCTTCTTCCGTTTGGGTCTTCCTTCTACCGCTTCGTCCGAAATTTCCGCTTCTTCATCCTCTTCCAGACTTCCGTATTCATCAGATTCCGAAACTTCATCCACTTTTTCCGATACAACATCTCCTTCTGGACCAACACTTTCATCATCCGATGGATTCTCAGCCAGTTCGGCATAATTTTCGTCCTTTTCAACCTCCGCGTGAACTCTAGGCACTTTCACGAACTGATCCGCTGACTTCTTCATCACACTACCAGTTTCGATGAAATCCACATCTCGTGCTGTGACGATCTTCCTCTTAACCGGATCGAAAACACGATACCCATTGTGCGAATACCCCAGAAAAATACCGTTCCAAGCTTTGGCATCTAGCTTTCTTCTCAGCTCCTGCGGCACATGAACGAAAACTCTGCTTCCGAAGACTCGAATATTTGATACATTCGGCTTTCGCGACTCCCACAATTCATACGGCGTTTGATTTGACTCGATAGCAGTAGTCGGACTCCTGTTCGTCAGGTAAGCGGCGGTCTCAACAGCCTGCCCCCAGAACTCCTTACCAATACCGGAATCCGCCAACATAGATCTAGCCTTTTCGATGAGCGTCCGATTTAGACGCACACTGACCCCGTTTTGTTCGGGGGTATATGGCACAGTCCACCTAACTTGAATCCCTCGAGCCTTGCAAAATTTCTTGAAGCGCTTGCTCGCGTACTCGCCTCCATTGTCGCACCTTAGGCGTGAAATCCTCCGATCAAACTTCGCCGTAACAAGAGCCTCATATTCCTTGAAACACTGTATTACCTCGTCCTTGGACGAAATCAAATAAACCATAGCAAAATGGCTCCAATCGTCCGTAAACGTAACGAAGTATTTCTTCCCGAATAGCCCTTCCGGCGTCACAGGGCCGCACACGTCGGTGTGTACTAGTTCGAGTACTCGCGATGTACGCTTACCATCACGCGACGAAAACGGTTTTCTCGTTTGCTTACCGACGAGACACGATTCACACGAGATCACACTTTTGTCCCCACCGGCGTTCACTGATAGTCCCGAAACCATTTCGTTTCTCATCAAGCACTTCAGGCTCTTCTCATTCAGATGGCCATATCGCCGATGCCAAAGTTCCATATTCTTTTGGATTCGACCGCACGTCAATAACGACGATTTATCCGCACTGTTCTTTTCCGAATAAAAGTCAAGTTCGTAAAGTTTGTTACGCAATGCACCACACGCGACGATTTCGGATCCACGATAGATCTTTGCTTTCCCGCACTCAAACACGACGCGCATACCTGCCTGCTCTACCTTCAGCACTGAGAACAGGTTACAGCGCAAACTCGGCACATACAGTGCATCCACAGACAAACAGACGTAACACTTAGAACAAATCCCGATCAAAATCATAGTCACGATGACATGTACGCCCAATACTAAAATCGGTGTGTTTGGCCGATGGACCAACAGATGGCGGTATTGTGTAAACGTCAAACGCGAACAAAAACGATGCAAGCGCTGCGGGTGGCGGATTGGCCACCTACCATATATTTGAATCGGCCGTTAAAAAGGTGGTCGATGGACATCGGTGAGAGTGTGACGTCTGTTTGTCTGTGGTGCATCCTTAATAGTACAATCAATGGACTTACCATTTACGATGGATACTACCTGTATCGTACCAGAGTGCTCCGCGACAATCGTCTCGCCATCCTTCACCACTGCTATTTCGATAGGCTTCTCCAAGCGACGCAGTTCGCTGAACAAATTCCGGTCGCGCACCAGATAATCTGTTGCCCCGGAGTCGATAAACCCCCCCTCCGATTTGTTTCGTTCGCAGCAATCCCGTCGCTTACACCGACGAAACATACGCCTCCTCTCTCGCTGGAATCCGCAAAGTTTGCCTTCGAATTTGGTCGCTTCTGGTTGGATTGCTTCTTCTTTTTCTCGGGGCAGTCCACTAGCTTGTGTCCATCCTTGTGACAGCCGAAACATTTCAGCAGCTTCTTCTTCCTTCCTCCGAAAACGCAGCGTCATTGTTCGATGCGGATGACGATTCACCACCTTTCCTCTTTGTCTCCTCGTCCAAGAGTCTGCACTTGACGAATTCGATCGACAAATTTTCTTCGGGCATAGTTTCTAGCGCAGTCACCACTCCTGCATACGAGGATCCGAGCGTAAGAAGAAGATGGCACACCACATCCAAATCATCCAGCTGAGCACCGGTCGCGCGATACTCCCGCACCAACTTGTCGAACTTTAAAAAATGCTGCTGCAGTGTTCCGCCCTCGAATCGCATCGATAACATCTCCCGCTTAAGGTGCATCCTGCTGGCGATGCTCCGGCGTTCAAACACCCGGTGCAGTGCGTCCCAAATGTCCTTCGGCGTCTTCTTTTCCTGGATGTATTCCAGCTGCGAATCGTGAATCCTCGATATCAACAGCGATTTGCAGCGACGGTCCATTTTCATCCGATCCTCCCTCGCTTTCTTCTTCTGGGTTTTCACCGCTTCCGTGTCAGCCGGTTCCTCTTTCAGCTCCTCCACATCCGCCACATTATTTTGCACGCACTCGGATAACTCTCGCTCTTCGAGAAGCACTTGCATGCGAAATTTCCATGCAGCGAAATTAGAGCCATCAAAGAGTGGCAACAACACACGGTCCGAACTTTCTTCCAGCATTTTGCAGATCACTCCCGAAAACTACTTTCGGCAAAACGTTACCTGGGCCAATAACCTGAAAGGTTTCGGATCAGCCAGGAAGAATAACACAACACGTTTTAATTAATAATGAAATGTTTAGAAACGCGTGTATTCAGTTTGATGTTTACATTTGGAATGAAAAATAAAGATGGTTGCCAATCGGCCACTTCGATCAGCACAGTGCCGTAGTCGAGGGATAGGGGCGCAACAAGCGCAGTGGTTGCCAACCCAACAAAAAATCCTCTGAAAGCAGAAATTAGGAGAACAGATTTCCATTTATTATGAAAACTCTATGGCTCTACGAGTTGAAATAAAAACAAGATGTTAAAATGCTTTCTCTGGTGAAATTACCTACTGGAAAATAGATTTTTCTTCACCACAGAGCATCCTAATGCCTTAGCAATGAGTTTAAAGGATATTATATGTTACAAAGACGATGTGCAATCATGGCGATTAACGGCCAAGTTGTTTCTTGTGTTCTACGTCGGTGTTCTACTGGTGTTCGTGTTCCATGATGATTTAAACCTTTCCCTCTACCATTTTTTAATGTTTTTTTTTATTGTATGAAAATAATAAAAATAATACCAAATTATTTCCAAAGACTGGCCCTCAATTTATAATGGAATATATCATGCTTATTTTACGTGTGTGTACATTGTGTCGGATGAGATGACAAAAGCAGACTCGCTCTATTTGTTTAACAATAGTCGTCTCACGTTTCTCGAGGAGACAGCAACTCGTCTCCACCCACACGATTTTAAGAATAACAATGAGTTCGAACAAGCCTAACATAATGTTTAGATGGGGATCCAACCATGTTCGGTTTATGAATTAAGTCCATCTAGATGTTAATTCATTGTTAAACATTTCAAAATGCATTTCAAATTTTTGCTGGATCCAAGGTTTACGAATGGCAATTTATTTATAATTGAAGCTCTTCATCATGTCCACTGTATGTTTATTCATTCTGCAGCTATTATTTACCATCTTCGTATTCCTAGAAATAAATGCAATAAGTTACTCAAAAGATAGTAAAATGTTTGAAGATCAAAAACTTAAGCTCCTTGATCTACCATATTATGTACAGATAAGTGTAAATAAACAGTGAAAATTATTGACAGTTCAATCAACAACCTATAATGACAGCTTGGTCTTAGCAAGCTATAAAACTTGTAGGTAATAAATGTCAATCTCAATTCACCCCCCATTGTTTTATAGCTAGCGTAAAAAGCTGGATAACTTTGTCGAAGACATCATATCCAGCTTTTTACGCTAGCTTGCTATCCAACTTTTTACGCTTGCCATAAAACGATGAGGGGTGATTTGATTTTGGCATTTATTGGCAACAGATTTTATAGTTAAATCTTAGTAGACTGAAATTTAAGATTGTTGATTGAAATGTCAAAAATTTTCACTACGTTTGTTTTGCAGCAAGTATTGACTAGAACAGTTGTTCCTCAGAGTTATTAATCGGATTTATTCATTTAATTCATTTCTTTTAGGAACCAGAAGATCAATACGATAATACTTACATGAAACGAATTGCAAAATTCTATCGTTGAATGGACATCATTGATTGCTAGCTATATCTCTACCAAATACTCAGGCCACACACTGGGCGAAGTCGTGGATCCTGTGAGATTTTCCTGATTTTTTTTTTCTTACATATTCGAATACGTACTGGAAAAGCTAACCAGAATGATACTCAACCTCGGAAGTGGTGCAATTGATTCGAATTCTATTGGTTTTGGATAGAATTACGATCTGATTGGTTTAATCAATGCCTGATTTAAATCCGTCGGGGTCGGGCTGGGCTTGAAAACTGGATTTTTTTCAGGTTGAAGTTCGGATCGGGTTTGTAGGCTACACGACTATCGGGTACGGGTCAGGTTTAGGCTTGAAAAAAGTCGGGTTGATTCGAGTTGGATGAGAATTGTAAATACAATGACAACCTGAAGGGGAGCTTTAGATGCATTAGAAACGATGAACTTGTCATCCTTTCGAAATCGGGTTTCATTCGGGTTTCCTCACATTTTCTTCTCGGGTTCCGGGTCGGGTCCAGGTTTGCTTTTCAATGTTTGTCAGGGTTAGACAATATAAAATAAGTTGGGTACTAGTAGATAACGGGTTTGAAAAATGTGAAGCCCGACGATCTCTGGACTGGTCAGCGGAGCTGTCTACTAAAAACATGTTCCAACTTTTTCACAAATCAATTAAAGAGTTCTCGCAGTAGATGCCCACTCATTTTAAGTTGTTAGATCCTTGGTGAAACCAGATTCTAGCTCAGTTAGGCACGTGTATAGCTTCTTCAAAATAGATTAGTATCATAGCCATAAGCTTCCTGTCTGTCAATCTAAAATACAAAACCGATTAGAATAATATGGGGAATTTTAAATAAGATTGATTTTCATTTACAAAAACACAAGACTTGACTTCTCTATGTCAACATAACTATTTTTTACCCCCGCAAAGCTTGCTTTGATCAAGCTATAAAAATTATTATAGTGTTTGCAAGAGATGTCAGAAGGGGGTGATTTAAAATTTATGGCATGCTAGCGTAAAAAGCTGGATAAACCTTGATTCACCCCTCTCTGACATTTATTGCGTACACTATATTTTTTATAGCTGGGTCGTAGTAAGCTTTGCGATCTGTGATTAATTTTATGTTGGTACGGTCAAATATTTTTATTTTGTTGTTAGCTGGGTATTAGAGAAAATCAAAAATATTTCCCATTTTCTCATTATATACTAATGGTTCTGTTATTTTAGGTTTGGTGAGCATGTGAGAGGAATTGACTTCAATAGGGTCCTAAAGCCCTACCCCAATTTTAGTGCCAAACGCTTTAGTTTAGGCCAAAAACACATGTTTACTCAATTTTTTAATGTTTTTCGTTTGCTTGAGTCCAAAAACTTTTTTTCATGTTTTTTTAGATTTTGTCACACCCCTTGGCTTAAACTCAAATTTTTGGGTGTATTTTGTTTTCCGTGTCCCTACCGAAATGTCAGATAGGAACAACCCCAGTGAAAAAACTATAACCCCTGTGGTGTTTTTGTCCACTAAGCGAACGTCAAACATGATCTTAAGTGTCAAGGTTCATTTATGGACCCAATTTTTAAATTGAAGTTTAAATATGATATAGCCGTTATTTGAGCGGGAAAAATTGCTAAAGTAGTTGCAGTAACATGCTTTTTCGTGTTATTAAATAAAAACAAGATTTCATTAAACATTTTAGGACCCTATTGTGCCTGTACAGCAGATGCTGTTAATATACAAGTTGTGAAAGAGCTATCGATGGAGCTACGAAAATGGTACCGAAGTGGTTGTGGATTATTTTTTATTTAACCTTCATCTGTTTTACACCGATGAACGAAACGCTTCTGTAATAACAGTATTAATTATTATTTCTAAATAAGACAGCCCTATGTGCGGCCGTGATTATTTCAAATTGCTTTTTTCGAACTCTTGCGTTCTAAATGTTACGTTGATGGGTTCACTGAGACGTATCATGAGCCAAAAAAAGACCATCGACAGTTCCCCGGTAAGCCTCAAACGGAAATACTATTTTGAAGTTATACCATGTTAGTTATGCATAACGTGGCACATCACCAACATAGACCTAGACCACCTACACGTAGAACAATTTTCGAACATTTTTTTCATGCATATATGCTATGCATCTCATTCTGATGAACTCTGACGAAAATGGCCTCAAGTTTAGCTCACAATATGGAGAAAAGAACCGATTGGATAAAAAAGGACTGACCGTTATGTTTGTTAAGAAATACAAACACATTAAAGTACACAGTCCATTTGACTATTGGCTTGATATCCAAAAAGATCACATGACTTATAAACTTACATAACTCGACTGGAAATATCTACACCTTATTCCGAATAGTTGGGCCAAAAATGGTGTGCTAAATAATGTATGTCGTAATTTATTTGCTTAAGCTCCACTTCCTTTTTATTAACGTTAGTCACTTTTTTCTCTTGTAGAGTTAAAGGTCCTTCGGTGTGGTACCTAAAATGGTATAAAAGGAATGCAGTAACCGGAAATAAATCATTAATCTTCAATTATTTTTTTTTTTTCGATATACAGAAGGTTGAACTCCAAAATAAACACAGTGAAAATTATTGACAGCTCGATCAACAAATAAAAAACTAAGCCTACTAAGATCATGCTATAAAATGTGTTGGCAATAAATGTCAAAATTGAATCACCCCTAACAGTTTTATAGCCAGCATAAAAAACTGGATAGGGTTTCAATACTAGTGATGGACCCCTTAGTATGTGGAATTCATTCGCGATGCTTTTCCGCAATGATGTCTCAGACGGATATACGTTTTATGGAATCTAACAACAAGTTCAATGGTTTTACTTCATAGTACACCTATAAAATATACAAATTTATTCGATTTTTCCAGCTAAATATACATTTGGAAAACTGTTGTTCAAATGCCTATTATGGACCCTCTCGGGGTCCATAATAGGAATGTTTACAAATTTGACGTTTCCCATTATGGACCCTCCATTTGATTTCCATATAATCCGGCTCGCTGCTGACGTGCCTGGAAATGCTAATTATGGATCCTCTTGTTTCATTTACAAAACTGTTCATATATCTGTATTTATGCGCCTCAAACCATATACTTTGCTCACAGACAAACAGACGTCACACTCTCACCGATGTCCATCGACCACCTTTTTAACGGCCGATTCAAATATATGGTAGGTGGCCAATCCGCCACCCGCAGCGCTTGCATCGTTTTTGTTCGCGTTTGACGTTTACACAATACCGCCATCTGTTGGTCCATCGGCCAAACACACCGATTTTAGTATTGGGCGTACATGTCATCGTGACTATGATTTTGATCGGGATTTGTTCTAAGTGTTACGTCTGTTTGTCTGTGCTTTGCTGCTAACTAAAAATGCAATCGAAGTTCTCCCGGTGGATTTTCATGTAAATAAAGTTGCTTTGATTGTTCATTTTATGTTTTTCTGTAGGAGGTCTATAATACGCAAAGGGTCCCGGCATCGACTCCCTATCTATCTGAATGTTATGTTTTTCTATCTGACTGCTAAGTGGATTTATCGCAAAACTATTTGTATCAAAAGATTCGTCTCAATAAACAAGGAAATGTCTCTGAACAAATTATATAAATTATGTCGCTAAAATCGACCATTTGGGCGTCCTTCAAAAAAACGCATGAAATCAACAATGTAAAACACTGTGCATCATTACGAGAATATCGCAGGCCGTCAGTCCCCTGTTACTCGACCAACTGTAGACTGCAAATATCAATCAATTTCGAGGAACTAAATGCGTGAACAGAACCTCCCTATAGGCTATATAAATATACCTATGCATTAGTACGAAAGTAGCATAAATCACTGTTCCTACCACAAATATGCCACTCAACTCGACCTTCGAGTTCCCCCCTCCCCTGAACCGCGGCTCGCCATTCGTTTGAAAGCAGTAATAAAACACAAATCATACTCCCCCCTAATCGAATTCTTGGCATGAACTCCTGCAGGCACGTACCTTCACTACTTTTACCTCCCTTCTTCGCCCCAAGCGAAAGAAATCCGCAAATTGTGCCAAATTTACGTAGCCACGTGGCGTACCCCAGGATGAATCGATTGATTTACCTTCATTACTTTCCGTTGAACCATCACGCGATAAGCAAGCAAGTTCCGGTCCTGGTGGGACACTTACTGCGAACGCCCCTTAGTCAAACTGAAACAACTGCAACCGGAATGGGACCAACTGATGGCCATCATGGACCGGTTCCAGTACTTCAACCACTGGACCGAGGAGCAGCGACGGGATTGCCTGGGGCGGGCCAAAGTACGGACATTTGATCCGGACGATGTCATCTTCGAGGAGGGCCGATCTCCCGTCAACTGCGTCCATTTCGTGCTGTCCGGGAGGTGCATGGTGCTGCAATGCTTGAAGCTCATCAAGGTAAGTCTTGATGTCGGTGATTGGGATGTTTGTTAATCACGTTTGTTTCTTCTCTTTTTTTCTACTGGTTGAATAGACTGTGACGAAGTATGGAAGCAATCGGTACCGTCTAGCCGAAGCACGACCCATCGAAGATGAAATCACTCAGTTCCATCGGAGACGAAACTCACGATTGGTCGAGCTGCATCCTCAATCAATGCTAAGAACTGCCGAATCTCCTGAAGACTCAAAGCAACGCCCGCCCCACTTCGAGTATCACTTCGTGGACATTGGCAGCTACTCGTGCGGATCCGTGTTCGGAGTGGGTGAACACATGGAAGATCGCTCGGTGGTAGCCCGGGACGTGGTGCAGTGTCTACTGATTCCGCGCTACTGGCTACTGCAGAAGCCTCAAAGCATGAACAACGTATGGAGCCGGATACGGATCTTCATTGAACAGCGGCAACCGTCGCGGCAGAAGTTGTTCGAGTGGTACCTGAAGGAAGTACGCTGGCGACGGCTGCGCAAACAACTCAGGGAGAACGTCGTTGGGGTTCGCGTGAGAATCAATTCGACGGACGTAGGCGATGTGCCGACGTTGAGCCGAATCGAGGATAGTGATGTGTTCATTTGATGTGCAAATAAAACAATCAGTAGTGTATTCTTCCAGTTTATTATCTTCCTTCAAATGCTAGATTCGCTGTATAGTTCAGCGATCATTACACGCCGCCACACATCGTTTTCTCTTCTACACATGATTCCTTTTAGTGCTTTTTTGACCTCAGGATCTTCTGGAGCCCATTGCACTATGGTTCGAAGGCGGTCAAAACCTCAAAAATCAAAGTTGTTCTCTCCGGACGATATTATTTTTCCCGACTATCTCAACATATTGGTGGTTGAAATCCAAAGTTTGAAGCAGATTCATTGAACTTTGAATTTTATACAACTCTTTAAGTGGACCGTGGACATTATTTTTCAAGAAAATAATAATTGCGATCCATAACTCACCAACTATTTATGAATTTAAAGAGAGCTCAAACCGCCATGGTATCTTCAGAGAAGTTGTTTGTAGATACTTAAAGTACACCTGAATTGAATAAAAATTTCTCATTAAATTTATACAAAGTAAATTTAGACAAAAAATTCTTCAAAAAACATTATGTTTTGTAAAAGTTCATTCGAACGCTAAAAACAAAAGCTTTCAAGTAAGGTAAAAATTATTTTGCGAAAACTTGCGTTAGACTACTTTCGACGCGTTTGAAGGTGCACGGAGTGCAGTTTTAGATATATAATAATAATCCTGTGACACGCCAGTACGTGCATTGCAATCGTAGTAGCCATGAATGGCATCCCGAAATGTCATGCGAATAACTCTCACCTATCTTGTTCCTCATATTCTTCATGGCGTTACGTCCCACTTGGGACAAATCCTGCTTCACAGTTTATATTTCTTATGAGCATTTCCGCAGTTATCAACTGAGAACTTTCTTTGCCGATTTTTGCATGTGTATATCGTCTGGCAGATACCGTAAAACGGGGTAGCTTTGATAGTTTTTTCTAAGAAAACTTCAATGTTTATGCATGCTGTTTCAAAGAATTACAATTTATATTTTTAAAACAAGTACTGACATCCTAGCTATCGATTGCACTTGATTAATTGCCAAAAGATTTATTCTGAATGGATATATAATTTTTCATATAATCGAAAGTTGGTTTTCTGTTTTGGGGTAACTTTTAAATGGAGTATAAATCGAACAAGATTGAATGAATAACGAAACATTTATATGGCGTTGCATACCTCTAGGCGTTTAACGCTATATGGAAATTTCTGATTTAGATTACAAAAATGGTCCCAGTTTGTAAAAATGGTTCTCGCTCGGAGATTTGAGACCGAATTAATGTTCTACTATAACTAGGCTGTCATTGGTAAGTGACGAACTCATTATGACTTTATCAAATAGTGGTCGTAGAACAGATTGTTTGTAAGCGTTGCAAAAATGCTAAAATCATGTAAATTTTTAATACAGTGCCTTCATGAATTTGGCAACACCCGCTTTTGTCTACCTCCGATTTTGGCAACACCCATTTTTGGCAACATTTCCTTCCCGATTTTAGCAACACATTGAAAAATATTTTCAATTGATTATTAAGTTCTGGAAGCTAACATTTTGAGTCAAAACAAAGTGAAAATAAGTCAAAATGAATATTGTCATTGTGCTTTTTTTCAAAATTCTTCGGACATCTTTAAAATTTATATGGTTTCCCTTCCCGTCACATTTATGCAATATATAAATTTGGACATCATCTTTAGCAATCTAGACCTGATTGACGCTTCTTCAGCAATCAATAGTTTTCTTAAACAGATAATACCAAAATTATATCCCTATTGTATCGATTATATTTTCATCAGAAGCATCAATTGTTTGAATCATTAAGAAAATTTATATCTCCAGATAGATTTCGCTAGCAGTTTCTTCAAAAATGTGTTAAAAACGGTAATCTTGTGAAAAAAAAACTCTGTGAAATGAATGAAACTTGAAATTTTAGCAGCAATATTTTCAACAATTTTCACTGATATTTCATTCGAAAATTACGCCTCGTGTTGTTTCAACAATCCCAGCCCAAATTACTTCTTCAACACGTTTTTTTTTTTGATTAATTTCCCTGCGATCCTCTTATAATATATTTTGCTACTTTCAGCAAAATATTTCCCAAATCTCAACAAAATAACATATTGCTTGATGGAATCTCGTCATTAACTCTTTCTCTGAGTACATGATGATCTCGATAAAAAGGCTTGTAGTTTTACGCGGGCCTTATTGTAAATATATGATGAATATCTTCCATCTTCTCTGTTCGTATTCATTTACATTAAATTTCAGCTGCGATAACACTGATTTTTGCATGGTATTGTAAAAACCTTCACTTTTTTCAAGTTAGAACCTTGTGCACTGCATAATACGTGTGGTAACCAAAATTGCACTCTATGTTCAGGAAATCCCAACGATGAACCCACTCGAAAGGATCCTGTATTCGAAATCTGCTACTTTGCTTTATTGGCACTCTAGAACAGTCGCAAATGGCCACTGAAGGTAGTACCACGCATGTACTGTGTACAAAAAGTGTGCTTTTAAGATGATGCAAATAATCAGTGCATGATGTCTATGATTCTGGGTCAATAGCTGAACTGAAGAAGCCTCTCAGTGGTTGTTCACATCATTCGTAATAGTTACCATGCATTTTATGATACTTCTAGATATTAAAATGATGAAAAACATAAGCATTTCGAAATTCCCGATTTTTCTTAACTGATTGACAGAAACTTCGTTATTTCGTTTAATATGTTGGGGGTCTTGCACTATCAAAGTTACCCGCCTTATCAAAGTTACCCCGTTTTACGGTACTATGATGTTTTATGCCCTGGGTAGTCGAGAAAATTTACTTTACGAAAAGATCCTCGACCGATGGGATTCGAACCCATGATTTTCAGCTTGGTCTTGCTGAATAGCTGCGCGTTAACTGCTACAGCTCTCTGCGTCCCTATGCATACAATATTTTGGTATTGTACCTTAATTAAATATTGTCCACACCTTTATTTGGTATTATTATGATATTGAAGTGCTTTCAAAGAAAATTTAAACCTGTGCTAAATAAATTCACCAAATAAAATAACATAAATTATCTCTACATGGTCGAACCTGAGACGAGACTCGCGAAGACGGTCTTCTTTTTCTGTGATTGCTGAGTTTTTTCTTATTCCACTTTGTGTTTATACCAATTATGCGCAAGCCGTTCAAATCCTCACATGAACCTCTCAGCAAAAAAAGAT
Source organism: Aedes aegypti (assembly GCF_002204515.2). Classification (NCBI taxonomy): domain Eukaryota; kingdom Metazoa; phylum Arthropoda; class Insecta; order Diptera; family Culicidae; genus Aedes; species Aedes aegypti. Next base: position 26,146,197 of record NC_035107.1, read on the forward strand.
TGAGTTTGCATCACATAGAATCATAAATAGCCGTTTGAGTAAAATTTCATGCCAGCAAACGTAGCAGACATTAGAAATAATTAATCTTCTGCTTAGATTTATCAGCAACTTTGGAAAAAACTGCTCCGCTGACTGAGATTTTCAATAACAATTTACTTTGAACACAATACTTTTCACTTTTTCAGCCATAAAAACGGTGGGCTGCATTTGACGTTTCGTGAGAGGGGAAACTGGGCTGCATATGACGTTGATATTTTTCCTCTTCGCGAGTCTCTCTCAGGGTCGAACAAAACTTTTTCTTTCGAATGCAGCCTCCAACTAAAATTAAGCAAATTGCAAAAACCATTTCCTACGTGAATTTGCTTTTGCTGCCAAAGTAAGTATGAAAACAGACTAAAGCTATGGTACTGTCCTTTAACCACGTGGTCATTTTTGGGATTCCAGATCCCCCTCCCCCTTGTGATCATTTGTCCATACAAAAATTTTAAAATTTTTGTGGACCATGGTCATTAGACAGAATCCCCCTATCCCCAATAATTGTCCACGTGGTTTATGGACTTGACAATCATGCTGGAACTGATGAAATGGATGATACTTGAGGCAAGGTTAGATTTGAGATAATTATCGATAAATTTGCATGAGTTTTCACAGTTTTTCAGACTTCACATGAATTACAACATTATTTTTGAGTGATTTTTCCAATCACGAGTTCATCGTAGTGATTTTTTTTTCAAATTTGAGTCCTCCGTAGTGATTTTGAACAAATAATCGGCATATTAAAAAAATAAAGTTGTAAATTTATACGAGATGAACAAATTTGTTTATGATGGTATTTGTGTAGAGCTGCCATATTTTTGGATAAATCGTTTATAAGTTTTCGTCTAAAATTTCACTTTAGTCAAGTTGTTTATACTATTGAAGTTGTACATGGGCAAATTACTCAAAAATATATGTTGAAATTTAAGTTACGCCTGACATGCTGTGAAAATTTCATTTAAATCCGTCAGTAAATAACTTAGAACTAGCCTGCCCAAGTTGGCCATTTTGTATGGATGATTGAAAAAGTTGCAAATATATTGTCCAAACCTGTATATTCTAACTATCAGTCCAAAACTTGAAACATTTGAAAATAAAAGTCTATAATACTATAAAAATATGACATAAAATGTTTCCAATATATGTTTTCAGCTATTTTAAAGAGAGTTTGAGGTTTTGGTCGACATTCCCAAGTAACCACAAGCATTATAACATTGCACGTATTCTACTGCATATCAACACCATTGATGCAACATTGCTTTTATTTAACAAATTTCAAGAGCTGTCAAGCAATAAAGCATTAACCCTACATTACAAATGTATCAATGCACTAACATCACTTTATAAATTGAACTGCTGCATTAATATTACTTTATAAGTTGCTTCATTGCTTTATCGTCCTTTTTGAATTAATTTAACTGTAAAAGTGCCCTTTTCCACTTTTAATCTACTTTAATGGTAGGCTTACGGCAATGCAGCTGCATTATATATGCAATTTTATAATGCTCCGTGGTTACTTGGGTTTGTTCTAGATAGAACCACTGCACAGTGGTCCAGGATCAGTTTTACGCGGAAAGATGCATTTTGAGCTTCAGAATGAAACATTAGACAAAAACGGTCTTCTACAAAGTTGTTTGTATTAGTAAGGTCCTTTGTTTGGTGTTATTGAAAATTAGGGTGGACCACATTTTCATGGAAATTGTGTAACTAACTTTCTTATTTGTAGAAATTATATTATACATGCTTCAGCAAAGTTGTAGACCATTCAATTTCAAACAACTTTCTCAAAAAAGTTTTTTTGTATCTCTTAAATTGACCTATTTAGAGCTATTTTCCTACGGTGACATAGAGTGGTCCGAACAAAACTGATTTTCTGGCTCTAGAGTTTTCAATTCAAATTTCTATTCAAAGTAGTCTATGAAACACTTTTAGAGCTTTGAAAAATGCGTAATTTGGTGAGTGAAGAAACTTGCTATCTCCTTCCGTTTGGGAATTATTGTTGTTTTTCTCTCAAAAACATGCCTACTTCGATTGAGAATATCTCAAACATAAAAATATCTTTTGACGGCATTCAAAAGACAAAATAAAATTGTATATTATATCAAAAAAAAAAAAGATGTGTTATTTTTGTAACTCTAATAAAATGTCTTGAAAAACAAAATTTTTTTATCACGAAAACTTTAATGACCAACAGTGACCGATTTGCTCACAGATTCCTGCATCGGAGATCCAGAACAAAACAAATGTACAAAGAGCGTGATTGCTGTGTGAGCAGAGTCTACTCACAGCCGTTCTGCAGAACATGTTTTCCGTTCATAGCTATTTTTGTGAATAATTGGGTTGATTATGATTATAACAGATAGATTACAAACTAATGTACGACAATATTGAGAAAATTGACCGATATATGGTGTCATTGTAGAAATATCACAGGGAATCGGACGCGTGATTGCATGTCAAAATAAAATGATGTGATGCCGTCTACTGTATTTGTGTTCGGGAGATCGTGAGCAAAGAAATCAAGAACGCAATCACACAAAAGGAACCACCGGTGCGGTAGCATTTTTCTGTAGTGCATGAACAGACTCTGTTCACCGTTTTACAGCATTGGTCCTAAGCTTGTCAGCCGCTGCATGCCCCGCAACTGGTTCCAGTGCCTTTGCTGCAAGCTCTGCTCTCATCCTCAGCGCTTTCTGCTCGTTCATGGCAGCGTTGACACAGGATTGCTCTATTTAGATCGCGGTCTGAACATTGTGCCAGTCCTTGACGAACCGGATGAGATCATCGACCTTATTCCTCACCAACGTCAATCTCCAGTTTTCAGGTTCTTGCCCTCCTTGATCAGCGTTGTAGCTCGATTTCGGTATGTGCACTGGGCTCTGAATCCCAAATCCTCCTTGATGATGATGATGATGATGATGATGATGATGATGATGATGATGATGATGATGATGATGATGATGATGATGATGATGATGATGATGATGATGATGATGATGATGATGATGATGATGATGATGATGATGATGATGATGATGATGATGATGATGATGATGATGATGATGATGATGATGATGATGATGATGATGATGATGATGATGATGATGATGATGATGATGAGCTACTGAACAACTCTGCCGCCAAGACGCCATATTTCTAAGTGATCAGGCTCCTGAGAAATTTGTAAAACAAATGTTTTATGCTCACTAGCGCCACATGGTGTTAGATGGCTCGAACAATAATAGTCCTTGAGTTACCGAACAACTTTGGAATCTTATAATTCCTAGCATTTTTGAGACCAGCACTGAGATTCTGGCGAAATTACGGTAGAATGTTGAGGCTTCCTATTCGTTTCCTCAACAGCATGTTGGAATACCGAAAATGTTAGGTATTTCTGTGATATTGTCGTTACTCCGATAGAGTTGGAACTTACAACATAAATAACCAGTTCTCACAATAGTGGTAAAATGAGGAAGGATTTTTGGGAACTCTAGTAGGAATCTCCGTAAATTTTTTTGGTGAATCCAGTAAAATTGTTGAGCTTTTGTTTAAATCTTGTACTTCATTCGATTTGTTAAAATCTTGTAATTAATTAGTGGAAATGTTGAGATTTTTTATTCTGATAACTTCGATCGAAATCGTTAGAATTGTTAGAAAACACCGGGGTTCCCTTGGTAAATTATTAAGATTCATATCGATATCACAAAAATCGCATCGAAATCCAGAAGATGTTCACCGACATTCAAAAGGTTAATATTGAAGTTATGCAGAATTCCAAGAGATTAATGACCGGAATCCCATTCTCATCAGAATTTTAAAATGTTTACCACACGCAAAAATTGTGCGATAAAAACTTTCATTTTAGGGGTTCTAAAGCGCCTGCACCGGCAGGTCTCAGCAGACCAGAAATGCACTTGATTTTACCATGTTGTAGTCGATATCAGATTGATGAAAATAATTTCTGTCAATTGTACCAGTAATGCGGTGGGATGTACCGTAAACATAGCAATTTGCTTTGAGAATTCATGATAGTTTTAAGAATGGATGTAATCAGCTAAAATAGTATTTTTTACCACATAATTTTTTCCTCGTGCAGATTTCTAATATTTCCACATTATTCAGGACTATGCACCTGAAAAGAAAATATTGAGAAAAACCCTTCCTTAGCCGAGTGGTTAGAGTCCGCGGCTACAAAGCAAAGCCATGCTAATGGTGTCTGGGTTCGAATCCCGGTCAGTCCAGGGTATTTTTGTAATGGAAATTTCCTTGACTTCCCTGGGCATAAAGTATCATCGTACCTGCCACACGGTATACGAATGCAAAAATGGCAACTTTGACAAAGAAAGCTCTCAGTTAACAACTGTGGAAGTGCTCATAAGAACACTAAGCTGAGAAGCAGGCTCTGTCCCAGTGGGGATGCCAATAAGAAGAAGAAGAAGCACCTGAAAAGAAAAGTAATCCCCTATATCGATTTATATCGATGCGTGGAAAATTTGTTCTAAGGAATGGTCAAGAAAAGCATTTCTCTTTGATCGCAGTAAGCGGTCAAATTTTTACTTTTCTTGAGCGGAACAGCATGCCTAGCTTTTACCTAGAATGGCTTCCAAAATTCCAGAATTATCATTACTAAACCAGAATGCCTATTGGAAACCCAAAATCCCTACAATAAATCGTTTCTGACTTGTAGTCTTATAAAGGGCTCATGGATTATTTTCTTGGCTCCAACGTATCGATCCCGATTTGGATCTTTGGATCGAAACGTTGGAGCCTGCAAGCTACAAACATTTTTTTAAAGCATAAACCCAGTCAAATATCATTAACTAAAATCCCTATAGTGATTCCTACGAAATTTCAAAGGAAATCTGAGCATCCGGGATGTCAGAATTCACACGTAAAATTCAGAATTATTTTATAAATATCTGAATTCCAATCGAAGTCCTAGTATTTCCAGGAAACAACATAATTATCGTAATGCCAAAAATCACACGAAAAATAAAAATTCGTATACGGTTTGTTATCTTACCGGAATATCCAAGGGGGAGGTCACTCTACGCACTTCATTCGGCACAGCTGTGCCGTCAGTGCGCCGAGGTGCGCCAAACGCGCCAAACGTGCTATAACTTTACAAGCCATAAAATTCTATGAACTGAAATTATGGAAAAAAAAAATTTCTCAGCAAGCATTGACATATGTAGTTTTATTTCTTGTTTGCCTCTTGTTAAACAAATTCAAAATGCTCTTAATGTTGCATTACTTTCCCGTCATGTATATGTGAAACTTCAACGGGAAGGTTTAGGAACCGAGACACGAATTCCAATACAAGACGGGAACTGCTATACGGAGCATCAACAGTTATGTACGGAATCATGCTGAAATGGAAGGGGGGAGGAGAAATTGGGAGAATATTACGATAGAAGGACAGGCAAACAGACGTAACAGCTAGAACAATAATCAGTTTTAGTTTATTTCAATTTCATTGAAATACTAACATTAACACCCAATGCTAAAAATACTGTAACGCGTTTTCAAGACAAAGTATTCGATTGAAGAAGATTCTCTTGGCCTAAGTTTGCCTAAACTTCAAATTTTCGAAAAAGTTGAGAGCCTCAAAAAGTATGAAAAACAGCAATTTAACACTGTGGAGAGTACTGACATTCTGCAGCCATTTCGCTGTCAGTGCGTTCGGGGCTTTAATCTCATATGGGAGGTTGCACAACCATTGAAAATTACCTTTTTTGTTAAGTTCAGAAAAGATATTAAAACGTTTTGCTTAAACGGTTCTTCGTTTCAAAGCTGGAGTAAGGAGTGACATAGATTCTTAAGTATTTTATTCCCTCAGAATACCCTGCATTTTTCCATCCATTTCTTTACCTTTGGAATTTGCTTTGAGCTGACAACAAGGACACAGACGCATTTTAGTATCATCTAATATAATATTTTATTCACTATCAATTTAGAATTGCGCATGAGACAAAGCCGATTCCATCCCCTTAAGTTCGGTTCTGAAGGTTTGGTGCCACTCTATTGCTTCATTCTGAAATAAAAAAAAGTTTATCAATGTAAAATCAACATTTTGAATAGTGTTGGAAGAATGCTCCTGAACCCGATGCTAACGTAAAAATTTCGCTAAGTCCATGTTTGACATACAGCAAACAACTCAGATGACTCAATGGTTGCTGAGATGGAAATTTTAGTTCACTGTAATTTTATAGCAACCCATATTGGAAAGTTGTCCCTGTTAGTGTGCCGAAATGTGCCAAAGCTGCGCAAGGCACACTGCGTAGAGTGACCACCCCCTTGGGAATATCAGAATTCGTTTAAAAAGTTCAGAATTCCTATAGTAATCTCAAAATACCTTTCGAAACATCAAAACTAACATAGTTTTCCGATGATTTTTACTCAAAAATAAATTATTGTATTCAATTCCGCAATCTCAAAGCTGTTGGAATATCGAAGATGATAAATTTTGGCGTTATGAAATTTGTGAATAAACTCTTAAGTAAAATGACACAAACATATTCCACTTCTAGCATTTACTACCGATTATGAAGTAAACTCAAGTTTACTTCATTTTATAATACATATTATGTTTAGCGGTATTGTCTGTCTCTAGATTATTTTATTTATTATTTTTATTATTTTTATTATTTATTATTTTTTTATAATTCAATTATGGCGACTATCTGTCCATGTCACGAAATATAAGCGCAGCTGTCACTGATCATACGGAACCTCCAGTTACGATACAAAGTACACTCAGAAACACGGGTAGTCACAGAATGACTAGATTTTAGTAATTTATGACTATTTTCTATCTGCCCCTTTTTCATTCTGCAGGGAATTTTATTCCTGTTTGTCAATTCGCCTGGGTTGAAGCATTGCTAAGGTTCAACCCAGGCGAAATGACATTCAGTGTAGAAATTCACAGCAGAATGAAAAAGAGGCAGATAGAAAATAGTCATTAATGCATAAACTTTAGTAATTCTGTGACTGTTTTTATTTCTGAGTGTACATGGACTAGACAGCAAGCACACTAATCGTGTTCATACACGGAGAAATATTTTTACCTAATTTTTTAGTTTACTTTACCCAAAATTAAGTATATCGATTATAGTTTCAACCCAAAATCTCTCGGTTTTCTCTTTCTCCCACACGAATGTTGTCAGAAATAGAGAGAGCTGCATCTACCCAATGGGGGTACTTTGGCCCAATAAGCCAAATTTGGGTAAATGCAACTTTGCTTATGTTTGGGTCGAAAGAACTCAATTTTGCGTTAAATCAACCCAAAATTGAGTATATTTTTCTAATGGAATTAAAGCCAAACTACCTAGTGGGGACCTTGGAAATTTAGCCAAAATTGATTTATGGAGCTCAACTACGGAATTGCGTTGAAACAATCCAAAATTGAGTTGAATTCCGTCTCCGTGTAGTTTCTTCTGATATCTATTACTAATACTTAGATACACTTCTGTCATTCTGCGAAAACCACGTGCGTTCAATTTAGGCGGGAAAGTTTTTCCATTCATTTCACTCTGCGGGTGTCAGTTTGCTGTAACAGCTGCGGGCGTACGACCGCCGCTGGACTCTAAAAAACATATGATGATCAATACCGTGCACCCCCGCTAATTTGAACAATACCTCATGCAAACCATCGGGGTTCATTTTTAATTTGAACATCTAGTCACCCTAGAAACGTGTTTCTGGTTACCTCTTTCACTGGTTTGTTTTGATTCTGCGTTCCGTTCCACAGAGTTCCATTTCACTTTACTCCGTTCCATGAGCTAAATGACGTTTGAACCATATATAATCTGAACGATGTGCAAATTAGCGGGGTACAGATTAAAAAGTGTCCAGATTAAACGTGGTCAAACCAACGGGGGTACCCGGTACATATAGCCCATTATCGAAAGAAGTGACTTTAGTGGAAATGATTTAAAAAAATATACTTCAGTGGGACAGGCTTCAAAAAAGTTACCAAGTAACTGAAAAGTGACTAGCTACCAATTACAAGATGTTTGTTGTTCTGAAAGTAAGACCATGTAAGACAGTAAGGGCTTATTCACAAATTTCATAACGCTGAAGGGGGTGGGTGGGTGTCCTCTTGATGTTACGGCTCATACAAAATTTGTAGAATATTCATACAAAAAGCGTTACAAGGGGGTGGGTGGGTGTCAAAAATGGTCATTTTTTGCGTTATGAAATAAATGAATGAGCCCTAAGACAAACTGCAGTCTATACACTCGGAGACATCAAAATCAACCAATCAGCGACTGGATCACAAACTGGATCCAATTATATACCCAGTTGTCTGATCTTTATCTTAGCCGTAAACATAGTAAATTGGTGTGAAATTCCATGGTAGTTTCAAGAATGGGCGTAGTCAGCTAAAATAGTAATTTTTACCACAGATTTTTTTCCCGTGTAGTAATTAATTTCAGTTTGTATAAGGCTATCGCACCCTTCTCTTTCCAGCAACAAGATCAAATGGGTTTTTTTGTTTGTTGTTTTAATACGGAAACGGTTTCCGTATGAAAATAAGCTATAGCGTGCGTGTGCATGAAAGGGAAAGGAGATTAAACGTCAGATTGCCTTATTTACATTGTTCATATTCGCCATTTTTCCGTGTTGATCACGAATAACATTAAGTTTAAACAGTATTGCGTAGTATGCACCTGAAACGTAAAGCGCTCAAGTAAAATTTCTCTTTTTTACCAAAGTAATTTTGACAGCTGGTCCACTATGAGCGAAATGTCACTTTTACTTGCGGAATAATTGAGCAGCACATTTTTCCGTTCGGAAAAGTGACAGCTCCCTTTGATTTGTACGGCAGGCGTTACCGACGTTATGAAATCAGCTCTACTTCTCAGCAGCGTACAGCTAAAGTAATTTCGGTAGCGGAATCATTCCTTGACCGTTTCTTGTCCTATCCTTTTGCACAGTACTTATGCGTAGTATGCACCTGAAACGTAAAGCGCTCAAGTAAAATTTCTCTTTTTTACCAAAGTAATTTTGACAGCTGGTCCACTATGAGCGAAATGTCACTTTTACTTGCGGAATAATTGAGCAGCACATTTTTCCGTTCGGAAAAGTGACAGCTCCCTTTGATTTGTACGGCAGGCGTTACCGACGTTATGAAATCAGCTCTACTTCTCAGCAGCGTACAGCTAAAGTAATTTCGGTAGCGGAATCATTCCTTGACCGTTTCTTGTCCTATCCTTTTGCACAGTACTTATGCGTAGTATGCACCTGAAACGTAAAGCGCTCAAGTAAAATTTCTCTTTTTTACCAAAGTAATTTTGACAGCTGGTCCACTATGAGCGAAATGTCACTTTTACTTGCGGAATAATTGAGCAGCACATTTTTCCGTTCGGAAAAGTGACAGCTCCCTTTGATTTGTACGGCAGGCGTTACCGACGTTATGAAATCAGCTCTACTTCTCAGCAGCGTACAGCTAAAGTAATTTCGGTAGCGGAATCATTCCTTGACCGTTTCTTGTCCTATCCTTTTGCACAGTACTTATGATCAGCGTACCGGCCATTATGATCAGCGTACCGGCCATATGCAGTAACCCCACTGGGCCCCACAACGAAAAAAAACAATCGATACTTTTGACATTCCTTTTCAGTTGCCAATTTCGTAACATTTTTACGCTGCGGACTTCGGCCAGTGTTTCTGTTTTGGAACAGATTTCCAAAAACAAAATTATTCCGCGTATTTCCTTATCCAGACCGCCTTATCTTTACTGATAACGAACAAAATCGAATCCATTGTGCGATTTCGTATTAGAGGTGAATTGCGCTTGCAATTGGTGGTTATGAGTTTGCACGAGTCTTAACCCCGCACTCGTCGAATCGCTAATCGTCGTTCTAGAAGGTATGTTAATCTGATGCAACTCATCATAGAATCTGATCATTACTCATCAGGCATTTCTTTGTGCTTTAGTCGCTGCTCGAAAATAACAGAACACTAATATACCAAGATGCCAATCAATACTCGCGAGCTGATGGAAGCGGTCGGAACCCTCACGGATAAGGAAGGCATGCGGGTAACGCTCAAGAGCAGCATGAAGGGCGCGGCGGTTTGCGGTGCTAGTTGCTTCGTCGGGGGTTTGGTGGCCGGTCCGGTTGGGTTGGCCGTGGGTGGAACCATCGGGGCCATCAGCGCCGGGTACATGAGCCGCGGCAAGTTCCGCCCGGTGAGCCACATCATCCTGCACGAGATGTCCGAGCGGGAGCGGGAGAAATTGAAAGACCACCTCGTGGCCGCTTTGGCCGAGTTCCATCCGACGGACGTGGCCATGCTGTTGCCCCTGCTGATGGGGAATGCGGCCGCCCAGAGGGCAGTGCTCAGCACGGTCGCGTCCTTCATTACCAACGAAATGCGGATGCAGATTATCGATTGACGGCGAATAAAACGGTGCTTCTCTAAAGGTGCGAAGGTAAAAACACTACTTTTTTGTGATAGAATAATAACTAATCAATGTTATAAACCAAATTACGACTTGTGGATGATTGCGTTGAGCGGACTTTTGTAACGAATAAAACGGTGTCTGAGGATTGTTTTTAAGAAGCGCTTTATTTGTTCGTAATTCTTGATGTCTAAATCTGTTATAAATCCGCCATTTATCTCCACAAGTTTGCCATTAGAGTGCTTTGCAAATGCCCAAGCCGTTGATTCCTGTTCGCGACATCGGAAAGATCTTTTTTATCTCAGCTTTTGCGTTTTGATCCGAGATTGTGACTACTCAGTTGAGGATGGATGGAACTGGTGAGCTCGTTTCATGCTTGTGATAAGGGATGGTATTTTACCCTAGCAAAGCTCGCGGTAAACTCTCAGTAGCAAGGGACCCTTCGAGCTGGGTCTCAAGGTCGGCTTACTACCGGGCAATCGGAGGGGCTTCACGACCAACGTGCAGATACTGTCACCTTACTTGGGTTATGGGATTTTAAAAAGGTGCAATTTGAGGCAACTAATGTCATTTATTGAAATTCTATTGTAAATGGGGTGTGGGTTGAACTTATTGAAAATTTATTGCAATTGTGGGTGTAGAGTGGGTGTAGAAGGTTTTGGGACACGTACCGGTACTGTTGGTGATGCTGATGTCTCGATGCCGATGGACGAGCGCTCGCCGACGATGTCTATGCGGGCCGGCTGACTGGACCTCCGGCGGATTTCCTAGCAGGGTGATGGTGGTGGTGGTGGTCGGAAAATTGACTGGTGGATCGGTGAGTAGATCGACTTGATGAAATGGTGCGATCTACTGGTCTCTCTGGCGTCTTCTCTCTTTGACAAGCATCGACAGAGCCCAGGACAAGGCCGGATTGACTCTGCCGAGAGAGGTCCTCCTTTACGGTTAGAGCACCTTTGGGCCCGAGGAATCGCTCCTTGGTGATTATGGCCTCGCAAGACCAGAGCGGTGGTAATCTTTTACGGTTAGGCGTAGTGGCCAACTAAGGACCACTATGCCGAATCGTGTGCTTCCCCAACTTTCGTTGGAATACAAAATGGCGAAGTACCTTAAGGTACCACAAAAGGTCCTGTGAGGGCAACGGGGATGGGTTTTAGAAAATTGCTTTACTAGTCATATTCTAGTCTAGCGTAAGTAGTGTTAGGGAGAAAGTTATACAGGCATTGAGGAGTGCAGTCCTACCTGATTGAACACTTAATATCACCCGTTTCACTTCACCACTCACTTGACTTACAACGTAAGGACACTTTTAATTTTCAATTTTACGATCCGAAGCACACGAACGCCAGAACTTAAGTGAGAGATGGCGAATTAATTTTGCGCCTCAATCCTTACAATCTCTCCTATTATGAGACGTGCATTGTTACCACCCCTTTTGTATGATATTCTACGCCCGCCGAATATGTATGTTGTTGTACCCACTCAGTTATGCAATATGTCTCCCACTTGTACCCACTCTACTTTGTAATGCTTTAACAATTTTTGAATTTGAAATGACTAACCCTACTAATCAACATACAATTTTTATCAATTTACATTTAAATAACCCTACTAACCCAACACCTACTAACCAAAGAAATGTAACAGTATCAAAACATATAAAGCACACATTAAAATTCTAAAAATCCTGTAACACTCGGTTACACTATCCCCCCACCTCGGAAAAATAAATGTTTAAATACATTGAAACATTTATTTTCCTACACAAAACAAAATAGAATCAATTTCAAAAACTTCAAGACAATTACCAAAATATACGACAAAACATAGTTAATTAAAATACGACACGTAGTAGTTAAAATATCTATAAGTTTACGACGACTACATAACACGTTAAAACCTTGTGCAACTAAGAGCGAAATTTCAAATAAAATTTGCTATAATCGATCACGTGTGGTCCCTAACTGTGCCTATGTGCGTCGATAAACACCAAGATGAACATCTATGGTGAGTTCCTACTACACTCATTCCGTTACTGCCTCATCACGTTCGGGTATGAGGATCAACGAATGCCGAATACGATTTAGTCTACTACCGTGTGTGCTCGCGTGCATATCTATGAGATTAAAGGGTGAGATGCAAAGCAGAGTTGAATGCAGATAGACTACGTTGGATCTAATTTCAATGCGATAAGTGAACTTGTTTCATGATTCTATTCTTTAGGCTGATTGAACTTCTTTATTTCCAGCTTCATTCCACCAGTTGGCCACCTGGTGATGTAGGAACGATTCTGAAAACAAATTTCGTTCGATTGGATAGTTGTTTCATGCTAAAAAGGTACGTAGCTCTACACACGGTATATACAGTAGAGTAATGTTTCTTATTCTTGACCCTATAATTAGATATTCTATTCAATTCTATTTCTAGATGCATATCTTTTGTCATTGCGCACTAACAAAAGACCACAATGTTTCAATCCGGATTGATATACGACACATTTCGATAAACCTTCTCTCTTTCTCTTTTACAGACACACGACAATGTATCAGCGAAGACACAAACCGTGCTTGCTGAGAACGACAACGACTACGATGGACTATGCCATAAAACTATTACCGACGACGACGATGATACTGACGATCACGACGACGGGGACAACTAAGTGCACTTATTACACTTCAATAACTTAACACGGTGAACAAGACTCAGACGACGATTCATGACTCTTCACTTTGGTACTACGATGACCTATGGATTTGGACTAACACAAAGGATAATTGAAAAACGACGTCTAACAACTGGATTTCAATGTTCATTTGGTTCTAAGTTCTACGCTTATTGATGAACACAAGCTGGATCGTGACCCAGGACGAAATACTGCTGATGATATGGCTCAACGAAGACCTAGGATGAACGACGATGACCAACAATCAGCTAAAACTACAATTTTTCTATTCGCTACTACGTAACTAACGTCCTTCTAGTAGTTAGAATGGTGTATGCAACTCATACATAATTATTTATTTTAGGGGAGGCTTGCGCACTATTCATTACCGGGTCAAAGATCGTTGGCGGAGAATACTCCGAGACTCCGGCCTGCTTCGTCCGCTACCTCATACGAGCTACTACCCCGCTTCGCGATAATGATGCAAGGGGTATACAGAGGCCCATATTTGGCATTATAATGCTCTACAGCTGACGACTGCCGGAAGTTACGCTTGAACACCTTCTGGCCAACTCGGTAAGCTGGAGCAAATTTCTTATGCCGTAAGTTATAAACCTTTCTACTCTTTTCATCAGTTTTCTGCAGATTCTCCTTGACTTTTTCTAATAATTTTCCTCCTACTTCCTTCCGGTATTCTTCTCTAGCCTCTACCGACAGTTCACCTTCATCTCTCTCACGCCTATGTTCTTCCCCCTTTACAACCTTCTCATGTCCATAGAGGATCCTGTAAGGCGTAAATCCGGTAGAAGCGTGGACAGTCGTGTTCATCATCTCTTCGATGTCTCCGACCCTGGTATCCCAAATCCGTTGATCGGTTTGCATATAGGTCCGCAGACACGCGTTAATGGTTCTATTGGCCCGCTCCACCGGATTAGCTTGGCTGTGGTGCCTCGCATTAGGCCAGTGACGGATCCCTCTCTCTGCCAACAGATATTGGAACTCTTTCCCGGTAAAGGTCGTGGCATTATCACTAATGACCACTTCCGGTGTTCCATATCGCCGAATCCAGATGTCTTCCACGATCTTACAAACTGCCTTGGCCTCAATCCTCTTCACAGGAACCAGAATAACCCATTTAGAAAAAAGGTCCATTAGGACTAACAAATGGCAGTTTCCGTTTTTACTTCGAGGAAGGCTCTGGATGAAATCCAATGCTAGAATCTGGAATGGCCTATCCGTGAGTTTTTGCTTTCCCATTTCCGGTGCTGAAGCAGCATTACCGGGTTTGCACTGCTTACACGTAACACACGCTTGTACATGTCGTTTTGTATCTATTGCCATTTTTGGCCAATAGTACCTGGTTTTGACTCGATGCAGAGTCTTTTCAAATCCAGGATGCAGAACGTCATCGTGTTCCTGTCGAAGTACCGACTCTCTCAATCCCTCTGGTAAGCATAGCTTCCATTCGAATCGATAGTCAAGGACATCTGACGCTGCAGATACGAATTTGAACAGCTTCTTATCTTCGATCTTGAAGTCTGCGAAACTCTGCGGATCCTGCTCGACTTTTCGAAACTGCTTCGCATACCATCCATTGTCCTGGGTAATGTCCAGCACTTCTACGGATCTGGACAGCGCATCGGCAACAATATTTTCTGAGCCCTTTCGGTGTTGAACCACCATATCATACTGTTGAAGAAGAATACTCCAACGGCTCAACTTTGATGATGGCTTCCATTTCGTGTTCATAATGAACGAAAGAGCCGAAGAATCTGTGATGAGGGTGAATCTGGTTCCTTCCACGTAAGGTCGGAACCGTTCAATCGATTCTAACGCTGCCAGACCTTCTTTTTCTGCAGCTTTCCAAGCCCTCTGTGGCGTGGTGAGCTTTCGTGAGTAGTATGCAACAACGTGTTCCGCCCCTTCGATTTCTTGTGTCAGAATGCCAGCAATCGCCAAATCGCTGGCGTCGGACTGGATTTTGAACGGCAAATCAAATCGGGGGTTAGCCAGAACCGGTGCAGTTATTAGTTTTTCCTTTAGAAGGTTAAATGCTGCTTCTGCCTCAGCATTCCAGGTCACGATCTTCGGCTTACCCTTCAAGAGATCAGTCAGTGGAGTGGTCAAATCGCTGAAGCAGTCAATAAATCTGCGATAATAATTGACCATCCCCAAAAACCTCCTGAGTGATCGTACCGAAGATGGTCTCTCAAAGTTAACGATCGCTTCTACTTTCTCTGGATTGGGTCGAACTCCTTCTTTTGAGAGAATGAATCCGAGGTAGGGCAATTCTGCAACGCAAAATTTGGATTTATCCAAGTTAATCGACAAATTTGCCGCATTTAGTCGCCTTGCTACCTCTTCCAGAGTCCGCAAATGTTCTTCAAATGAGTTACTGGCAATGACAATGTCATCCAGGTATACAAAAACATTGGGTTCTAGTTCTCCGTACCCCAAAACCTGGTCCATCAACCTCGATAACGTCGCAGGGCTGTTAACCAGTCCGAAAGGTAGCCGGGTAAATTGGAAAAGTCCACGCCCAAAAACCCTGAAAGCAGTATACTTCCTGGAGTCCTTGTCCAACGGAATTTGCCAAAAAGCTTTGGACAAATCTATAGTTGACAAGTACTTCGATGAGCCCAATCTGCCCAAGATTTTATCCTGGTGCGGTATTGGGTATGCATCGCGTCGGGTCCTCTCGTTCAACTTTCTTGCATCGAGGCACATTCGTACTTTGATCTTCTGCTGTCCATCTTCCCCTTCGGTCTTTTTCATCACCGGCACGATCAATAACGCCCAATCGCTGCTAGATCGTTCTACCACTCCAGATGCTATCCACTTGTCCAATTCCTCGTTAACGTTTCGTTGAACCTCTGGGGACCAAGGGTATGGGTTCAATCGTACTGGAGACGCATTTTGAAAATTTTCCTCAAATTCAATTTTATGACTAATTAATGATGTAGTCTCCAACGGCCCTCCTTCTACAAACGCTTTAAACTGTTTCTTGACCTCTTCCAGTCGATCATTCTGCTTTGGAGACAACCTGCAATCTTCTTCTATTTGCTCTCGTTCGGCTTCGGCAATTTCTTGGTCATCTAAGGAATTCTGAACTGTAGGTTGTATATTGAACAACTTCCAGAAGTTCATTCCCAGAATGAGCCGCCTCTTCATTGAAGGAGCTACCAGAGTAGTGAGAATCCGCGTTTCGCCTTCAAAAGTTACTGGAAGGTTCACGTAACCTTTCACTTCCAACCGATTTCCTCCCGCTGTCGTAACCTTCGTCGTCGTGTTGAACAGCTTCAACTTCAGCTTCCTAATCAAATTCTCGCTACCTGTTCCTAGGATTGATACCTGTGCTCCACTGTCCAACAAACCTATCAACCGTAGACCCAAAATATTTACCCCAGCAAATGGTCGATTGTCTCCTTCTATAGCCACGAGCAATTCGCTGACATCCGAACAATCTGAAACGAATACTGTTGGAGGTTTTCTAAGCGGGACTCGACGACCTCCTACACCGAACCCTTCGCGTTTTTTGCACAAAATGGGCAATTATCCCTTCTGAAGTTAGGAAAACCGCAAACGGTACAAAAAACTTCCTTCGGTGCCAAACATACTGCATAGTAGTGAAACTTTCCTCTACAATTGAAGCATGTTGTCCTATCTGGAACCTTGTAACCTGCGACTCGCTTCTCTAATGCACCTCTACTAGAGTCTGGCTGATCTTCCCTATATTCTCCCTCGTTTCGAACTGACGGTTGCTTTGGTCCGGAAGTGTCAGGTTTATCCTGAGGACGTTTCCAATTCGACTGATTCGGCTCTCTGGTCTGTGGTGATGGCCTCCAGGGTTTTCCCCCAGACTGGTTTCTAGACTGGAACGATTTAGCTGAAACTTCGTGCACTTGAGTAGGTTTCTGCGTCGATTCCTGGTCCCTGCCTCTATACATCCACATGTTGACTGAATCCAGCTTCCTGCCCCATTGTCTAAGGGCCTTCAAGGTCCGAACTCCTTTGACAACCAGCACGTTCTTGTAATCCGACCGAAGATTTCTGAAGATGATGTCGAATTTCCTCTCTTCCGACGGTGGGACGGCCATGTAGCGGAAGATTTCAACTACAGCGTTGTAATAATCCTGGAACTTCTCCGAGCGTTTTTGTCTGCGTTGTGCAGCCTGTTGCTCATAATGGAAGTCCATGTCTGGAGGCTGAAACTCAAGTTTCAATTCTGCAATCAGCTCACTCCAGTTACGAAAATCGCAGTTACGTTTTCCTTCCATGTACCATGTCCTGGCATCACCAGCAAACAGATGAATGGCCTCGTTGAACAGCATTCGTTTACTCAGTCCCTCCGCTTCTGCCATAAACTCTACTTCTTCAATAAACTTGTTCAGCTTCTTCCCATCATCCTTCCCATCATAGCGCATCCGCCAGTCTGCTACTGACCGAGGCCTTCGCCTGAGACCTCGGGAGCTTCCCGAGTCTTCCTCCAAACTACTATCTTCTTCCGTCTCGCTATCTTTCTTGCCTTTCTTCACTGCATGCCTTTCCTTTTTCTTACCTTTCAAATGTCTTCCTAAGTCAGCTACGTTAAAGTCTTTTTCGTCTGACGCGATTGACCCAGCGGATTGTCTGTCCATTTCTCTCCTAAGATTGTTAAATTTAGTTTCCATAAAATTATCTATGTGATCTAACAGCTTTTTCAACATTTCCTCGGAATGTACTTTCTTTTTCGGTTCTTTAATCTTCTTTAACTTTGGCTCATTCACTTTTGCTTTCCTAACAGTTGACTTCTTCTTACGCATTTTCTTTTTCCGTGTGTCTTCCTCCGTACTTTTATTTGAACAATCTGTCTCCCTCCAATCTGAGTCGTCGCAATCTGTACCCTCGCGCTCTGAGTCATCTTCATCTTCTTCGTGCATACTAAGTCTCATTAAATCTCGATCTACTGCTTCAACTACATTCGTTTCTACAACACGATTTTCAATCCGGACCGGAATCAACAGACTTAAAATCTCCTCCACTAAGCTATTCACATCAACCTTTTCTTTCAATCTATCTAATCGGTAATACAAGTGAATTAACCTGGTTTGAACCGCGGACATATCGAATTTCTTTGTTTTGCTATGCTCAAGCTTATCGCGAATCTTCACCAGCTTTTCTTCTATCTGCATCATCTCTCTCTTACAACCTTCCTCTGAATCTATTACTTTAATTGTAAAATCATTAATTTCGCGTTGTTCTTTCAGCTTGTGCCGCAATTTACGCTTTTTCATGTCACGCGATTCGCCGCTAGAGTATTCCACTCCACGAATTATGAGTTCATGCTCCAATTCGTCATCAAGCAAATGGTCGGTGTTCATCGAACGGTATTGCAGAAGTAAGGATTCGAAATTCATTTTGTTAATTATTAAGAAGAAAATTCAATATTACTAACACTAGATACGAGTTCAAACAAATCAAAGATAGAATAAAAATAAAATATTTACAAAAATTCACTAACAACTTATACTAGTAATTCAAATGAAAATAAAAGTAGTAGCTTTTCTTTTTCTTTTTGTGTTTTAGTGTTCAATTCAGGACCTTTTATTCAATTCAGTTACTAAACTAGTCAAAACGTGTTATTTGTCGAAGTTTTCTGCTAGAAATTTTAACTAATTTCACTGGCGCATAAACATTTGCGCTCTTTTCCGACTCACCAACTGGCCACTGTCTTTCAATTCGTAAAAAGGATCCAATTTATTTCGAGCGGTGTTGCAAAGTGCACGGATCCTACGCAAAGCATAAATTTGCGTACTCTCCTGCCGCCTGTTAAAAAATCTCTAGATTTTTAAATTCTACACGATCCTCCGATTACCTTTCGTGTGTTGTAGTTGGGCGCCAAGTTATACCCTAGCAAAGCTCGCGGTAAACTCTCAGTAGCAAGGGACCCTTCGAGCTGGGTCTCAAGGTCGGCTTACTACCGGGCAATCGGAGGGGCTTCACGACCAACGTGCAGATACTGTCACCTTACTTGGGTTATGGGATTTTAAAAAGGTGCAATTTGAGGCAACTAATGTCATTTATTGAAATTCTATTGTAAATGGGGTGTGGGTTGAACTTATTGAAAATTTATTGCAATTGTGGGTGTAGAGTGGGTGTAGAAGGTTTTGGGACACGTACCGGTACTGTTGGTGATGCTGATGTCTCGATGCCGATGGACGAGCGCTCGCCGACGATGTCTCTGCGGGCCGGCTGACTGGACCTCCGGCGGATTTCCTAGCAGGGTGATGGTGGTGGTGGTGGTCGGAAAATTGACTGGTGGATCGGTGAGTAGATCGACTTGATGAAATGGTGCGATCTACTGGTCTCTCTGGCGTCTTCTCTCTTTGACAAGCATCGACAGAGCCCAGGACAAGGCCGGATTGACTCTGCCGAGAGAGGTCCTCCTTTACGGTTAGAGCACCTTTGGGCCCGAGGAATCGCTCCTTGGTGATTATGGCCTCGCAAGACCAGAGCGGTGGTAATCTTTTACGGTTAGGCGTAGTGGCCAACTAAGGACCACTATGCCGAATCGTGTGCTTCCCCAACTTTCGTTGGAATACAAAATGGCGAAGTACCTTAAGGTACCACAAAAGGTCCTGTGAGGGCAACGGGGATGGGTTTTAGAAAATTGCTTTACTAGTCATATTCTAGTCTAGCGTAAGTAGTGTTAGGGAGAAAGTTATACAGGCATTGAGGAGTGCAGTCCTACCTGATTGAACACTTAATATCACCCGTTTCACTTCACCACTCACTTGACTTACAACGTAAGGACACTTTTAATTTTCAATTTTACGATCCGAAGCACACGAACGCCAGAACTTAAGTGAGAGATGGCGAATTAATTTTGCGCCTCAATCCTTACAATCTCTCCTATTATGAGACGTGCATTGTTACCACCCCTTTTGTATGATATTCTACGCCCGCCGAATATGTATGTTGTTGTACCCACTCAGTTATGCAATATGTCTCCCACTTGTACCCACTCTACTTTGTAATGCTTTAACAATTTTTGAATTTGAAATGACTAACCCTACTAATCAACATACAATTTTTATCAATTTACATTTAAATAACCCTACTAACCCAACACCTACTAACCAAAGAAATGTAACAGTATCAAAACATATAAAGCACACATTAAAATTCTAAAAATCCTGTAACACTCGGTTACAGGTACACAAATTATGTCACGCGCTAAATTTCGACTTCTTCAACCCCCTCCTACCCCTTTGTCACGTTTTTTGTATGAGTTCTTCGAAAATTTTGTAAGGCTTGCACGCTTGGCTTGAAACACCCCCCCCCCTTTGAGCGTAACATAATTTGTGCATGACCCCTAACACACACTTCTACTTACTTATTTGGCTTTACATCAATTATCTTGATAAAGCCTCGCCAACAATATTTCGCCAATTCCCTCGGTTCATGGCCGCTTCTCTCCATCCTCGACTGTGACCCACGCTCTCCAGGTCCTGGTGTACCTGGTCAATCCACCTAGCTCGCTGCGCCCCACGCCTTCTTGTTCCGACCGGATTCGTGGCGAACACCATCTTTACAGGGTTGTTGTCCGGCATTCTTGCAACATGCCCTGCCCAGCGTATCCTTCCAGCTTTAGCTACCTTCACGATACTGGGTTCGCCGTAGAGTTGAGCGAGCTCGTGGTTCATCCTTCGCCGCCACACGCCGTTCTCCTGCACGCCGCCGAAGATCGTCCTTAGCACTCGGCGTTTGAAAACCCCAAGAGCTTGCAAGTCCTCCTCGAGCATAGTCCACGCCTCATGCCAATAGAGGACTACCGGTCTTATGAGCGTTTTGTACATCGTGCATTTGGTGCGGGGGTGAATCTTTCTTGACCGCAGTTTCTTCTGGAGCCCATAGTAGGCACGACTTCCGCTGATGATGCACCTTCGTATTTCCCGACTAACATTGTTGTCAGCCGTCAACAAGGATCCGAGGTAGACGAACTCGTCCACCACCTCGAAGGTATCCCCGTCTATCGTAACACTGCTTCCTAGGCGGGCCCTGTCACGCTCAGTTCCGCCAACCAGCATGTACTTTGTTTTCGACGCATTCACCATTAGTCCGACTCTTGTTGCTTCGCGTTTTAGGCGGGTGAACAAATCTGCCACCGTTTCAAATTTTCTCCCAATAATATCCATGTCGTCCGCGAAGCAAACAAATTGTCCGGATCTCGTGAAAATCGTGCCTCGACTGTTAAAGTCCGGCTCTCCGCATAACACCTTCAAGCGCAATATTGAACAACAGGCACGAAAGTCCGTCGCCCTGTCGTAGTCCCCGCCGAGACTCGAACGAACTGGAGTGTTCGCCCGAGATCTTCACGCAGTTTTGCACACCGTCCATCGTTGCTCTGATCAATCTTGTGAGCTTCCCGGGAAAGCTGTTCTCGTCCATGATTTTCCATAGTTTTATGCGGTCGATACTATCGTATGCCGCCTTGAAATCGATGAACAAATGGTGCGTAGGACCTGTCCGCTCAAGCAGCGATAAAGTTCAAGTGCTTCGGTTGTAAGAAAGAGGGGCATAAGTTGTCCGAGTGTCCGACGAAAAAGAAAGCGAAAAGTGATGAGAAATTTCGCGAGAAGTATTCCCCGAAAGCGCACTCAGCAGAGGCTGGGCCGAGCGGTGTTTGTTTTGCTGCTAGTAGTGGCGACAATGAAGTGAGGGTGTTTCCCGAACAATCCCGTGTACAGTGGTTCATCGATTCGGGATGCTCCGACCACATCGTGAATGACAGAGCATTGTTCGAAACTCTGAAGCCGCTATAGTGTCCGGTCGAGATTGCGGTCGCGAAACATGGTGAATCGATAGTTGCCAAACATGTTGGTACCGTTAAGGTGGTGGTCAATGTTAACGGTATGGGAGTGGAATGCACGGTGAAAAATGTGTTGTTCGTGCCTGAGTCGCGCTGTAACCTTTTCTCTGTGGTGAAGGTTGACGAAGCAGGGATGAGAGTAACTTATGAAAAGGGCCGAGTGGTGATTCATCGCGGATCGGGAGTTGTCGCGATGGGCTCGCGTTCCGGTAAGTTGTATCGTCTCGATTTTTACACGGACAAACGTAGTGCGAGTGACTCCTTGATGACGTGTGGACTGATTCCGAAGCGATTGGAATTATGGCATCGCAGATTCGGTCATTTGAACGCGCGAAGTCTCGAGAAACTGATTTTCGGCGGTATGGTTTCCGGACTAGAGCTGACCAGTGCAAAAATGGACAAAAGTGTTGTGTGCGAGCCGTGTGTCGCGGGAAAACAGACCCGGAAACCGTTTCCGGAGCGTAACGAGAAGCGATCGTCGCGTGTGCTGGAGTTAATCCATTCCGACGTTTGCGGGCCGGTAACTCCTGTCGGTGTTGGAGGAGTGAACTATTTTGTCACCTTTATCGATGACTGGAGTCATTTTACGATGTGTGAAGTGAAGTGTTCGAACTGTTCCAACAATATGAAGCGTTGGTCACAGCGAAGTTCGGCGTGAAAGTGAGCCGTTTGCGGTGTGACAATGGGGGAGAGTACCGCAGCCGTGAGTTTGACGAATTCTGTCGGCGAAAGGGGATTGATGTTGAGTGGACGGTTCCGCATACACCCGAACAAAACGGGGTTAGCGAGCGGATGAACCGCACACTAGTGGAGCGTACGCGGCCAATGCTCGAGGACTCGGGAGTGGAAAAGCGTTTTTGGGCGCTTGCGATTCAGACGGCAACGTACTTGATTAACCGAAGCCCGTCTCGTGCGATTGGTGATGGTGTGACTCCCTACCTGCTGTGGGAGGGTAAGAAGCCGGACGTGTCGAAGCTACGAGCATTCGGGTGCACTGCTTACGTCCATGTACCGAAAGAGTTGAGGAAGAAGATCGACTCGAAGACCTGGAAGGGTGTTTTCGTTGGGTACGCCCATAATGGCTACCGTATATGGAACCCGAAATCGAAGAAGATTGTTCATGCTCGTGACGTGGATTTCGCGGAGGAGGAGAGTGGTCAAGTGAATGTGAAACCGAAGCACTCATCTAGTGTGGTCATGATGCCTCCAGTAGCCGGTGATGATGTGGCCGAAGAAGCTCCAGAAGAAGCTGTCGGTGAAGCAAGTGGTAGTTCAGCTGGAGGATCAGACGGATCTGTTTCAGAAGAGTCTGATGAAGAGTTCGATAGTTTTCGCGAAGATGAAGAGGTCGTTCCGGCGGTGGATGCGGAATCCGGCAGACCGCAGCGGCAGAGACGCCCTCCGGTTTGGCAGCAAGACTACGATGTAGATTACGCAGCGTATGCATACAATGCGGTAACCTACGTCCAGGATGTGCCGAGATCGCTTGCAGAGGCGAAGAAGAGAGGAGACTGGTGTCTGTGGAAGAAAGCCGTCGAAGAGGAGATGGCGTCAATGCAGAAGAACCAGACTTGGACACTAGCGAAGCTGCCAGCAAACCGAACACCGATAATAAGTAAATGGGTGTTTAAGATCAAGCGGGGAGTAAACGGTGAACCCGACCGTTATAAAGCTCGCTTAGTGGCTAGAGGATTTAGCCAGCGGTACGGATTCGACTACTGTTGTGCTTATTCTGCGCGGCGTGTGAGGTGAGACGAGTCGAATGAGGTGACAATTGTCGACTCGCTCCCATTTGATTATCATTAGTCGTCTCACGTCACTCGAGGTGAGAGCGACTCGTCTCGACTCACACGCCGCGCAGAATAAGCACATGTGAAACGCTGAGAGAGACTCGCGAAGAGGAAAAATATCAACGTCATATGCAGCCAAGATTCCCCTCTCACGAAACGTCAAATGCAGCCCACCGTTTTTATGGCTGAAAAAGTGAAAAGTATTGTGTTCAAAGTAAACTATTATTAAAAACCTCAGTAGGCGGAGCAGTTTTTTCCAAAGTTGCTGATAAATCTAAGCAGAAAATTAATTATTCTAATGTCTGCTACGTTTTCTGGCATGAAATTTCACTCAAACGACTATTTATGATTCGATGTGATGCAAACTCAATCATTTTTTGCTGAGAGGTTCATGTGAGGATTTGAACAGCATGCGCATAATTAGTATAAACACAAAGTGGAATAAGAAAAAAACTCAGCAATCACAGAAAAAGAAGACCGTCTTCGCGAGTCTCGTCTCAGGTGAAACGTACTCACCAGTATGTAGTGAATAAGAGCATTATTTACATTATTTTATCGCTAGTGCTCTTATTCACTACACAGTAGCGAAGCTCGATACTGTAAGGACGGTGCTGGCTTTGACGAACAGAGACAAGATGGTGATCCACCAGATGGACGTCAAAACGGCGTTCCTCAATGGGCAGCTCCAAGAGGAAATCTATATGGTTCAGCCTGAGGGATTCACCGATGGGACAAACCAAGTGTGCCTCCTGCAGAGGTCAACTTACTTACTTGATACTTGATGGGCTACAATCCGCTACGTTGAATCTACGCCGAATGGATAATTCTTCTCCACTGGGCTCGGTCCTGAGCCAATCGCTTCCAGTCGCCCTGAACGTTAAGTGCCCTTAAGTCCTCTTCAACTGCAAAAAGCCAACGTGTGCGCGGCCTACCACGAAGCCGACGGCCTCGTCCGGGTTCTCTACTGAATATTATTTTTGCTTGTCGTTCTTCTGGCATTCGTACCACGTGACCAGCCCAACGCAGCCTGCCGTGTTTTATGAGCTTGATAATATCCACTTCTTTATATACTTGGTACAACTCATGATTCATGCGACGCCGCCAGATGCCATTTTCTTGTATACCGCCGAGTATTGTTCGCAGCACTTTACGCTCAAAAACTCCAAATGCTTTCCGGTCGACCTCTTTTAACGTCCAGGATTCATGGCCGTATAGAGCAACCGGAAGGATAAGAGTCTTATATAGCGCGAATTTGGTTTTCGTCTGCAGGCTACGGGACTTAAGCTGGTTACGGAGCCCGTTAAAAGCCCTATTCGCAGCTGCAAGACGCCTTTTCACCTCGCGGGTAACATCATTATCGCAAGTCACTAAAGTACCAAGATACACAAATTCTTCCACTACTTCAAATTTTTCACCACCTAGCACCACTTCACTACCAACGTCACGATTGGAACCACGCTGTCTACCAGCGATCATGTACTTAGTTTTGCTGGTGTTGACGGTAAGTCCAATCCTCGCTGTCTCCCTTTGAAAAGGCACGAATGCCTCTTCTACGGCTCGACGATCAATTCCGATTATATCGATATCGTCCGCAAAACCCAGGAGCATATGCGACCGGGTGACGATGGTACCGCTTCTTTGCACGCCCGCTCTCCTTATAGCTCCTTCGAGAGCAATGTTGAACAAAAGATTCGAAAGCGCATCTCCTTGCTTCAATCCATCTAAGGTTACGAAGGAGGTTGAAGTCTCATCCGCAAGCCGCACACTTGATTTCGATCCATCCAACGTTGCACGAATCAGTCTAATCAGTTTCGCCGGAAAACCGTGTTCTACCATTATCTGCCATAACTCATTTCTCTTTACTGAATCGCACGCCGCCTTGAAATCAATGAACAGATGATGTGTCTGCAAGTTGTATTCCCGGAACTTATCAAGGATTTGTCGCAAGGTAAACATTTGATCCGTCGTTGATCGGCCCTCACGAAAACCAGCTTGGTATTCGCCGACGAAGGACTCCTCCAGCGGTCTCAATCTGTTGAACAGAACACGTGACATTATTTTGTACGCCGAATTGAGGAGCGTTATTCCTCGGTAATTGGCGCACTCCAATCTGTGGCCCTTCTTATACAGAGGGCAGATGAGGCCCTCCAGTCAGCTAGTAGGCAATTCTTCTTCCTCCCATATCCTTAACAGAGTACGGTGCAGCATTTCGTACAGCTGCTCACTACCGTGCTTGATAGAGGTCAATATATGGCCTAAAACAAGCATCGAAATCATGGAACGATCGTTTTCACGGGTTCATGGTGAACCGACTGGGTTTCAGCAGTAGCCCGAATGATCCTTGCCTGTACTCTCGTAGGATCGGGACTGAGACTGTTATCGTTGTGCTTTACGTTGACGACGTCATTGTGGCCGGAACTTCCCTGAAGGTGGTGGAAACTGTGAAGCGTTGTTTTTCGTCAGAGTTCGAGATGACGGATGTTAGAGAGAGCCACAGCTTCTTAGGGATCCGCATCGATCGAGATGTGGAAACAGGAGTTTTGCGTTTGAGTCAGCGACAGTACCTGGAGGACTTGCTTCGGCGATTCCAGATGGACGAGTGCAAACCGATATCCACGCCTATGGAGTGTCGGTTGAAACTTCCGAGAGGTGAAGAGGAGAAGCGTACGGTGCAACCGTACCGCGAGCTCGTCGGTTGCCTGACATACGCATCACTTACAACGAGACCGGACTTATCGGCGGCAGTGAATTTCTTCAGCCAATTTCAGAGCTGCCCGACTGATGAGCACTGGTCCTACCTGAAACGTGTATTGAGGTACATAAAAGGGTCATTGGACATTGGACTGGAGTATCGTGCTGATTCGAAAGCGCCGTTACTTGAAGTATTCGCAGACGCGGACTGGGCCAATGATCCGGCGGATCGCCGATCAGTCAGTGGATGTTTGTTCAAGGTAGCTGGATGTTGTGTTGGCTGGATGACGCGGAAGCAACAAGTAGTATCGCTTTCTTCAACTGAAGCCGAGCTAAACGCGCTTTGTGCAGCGGCTTGTTTTCAGATTTGGCTGGTTAGACTTCTCAAGGATTTAGGAAAGGAGGCCAAACTGCCAGTATTCTTCTATGAAGATAACCAGTCGACAATAAGAATCGCGGAGGACAGCAAGAATCACGGTCGGCTCAAGCATGTCGACGTAAAATATCACTTCCTACGTGATCTGGTGAAGGATGACCGAATTCGTATTCGGTACATTTCAATGGCCGGTACGCTGATCATAAGTGCTGTGCAAAAGGATAGGACAAGAAACGGTCAAGGAATGATTCCGCTACCGAAATTACTTGAGCTGTACGCTGCTGAAAAGTAGAGCTGATTTCATAACATCGGTAACGCCTGCTGTACAAATCAAATGGAGCTGTCACTTTTCCGTACGGAAAAATGTGCCTCTCAATTATTCCGCAAGTAAAAGTGACATTTCGCTCATACTGGATCAGCTGTCAAAATTACTTCGGTAAAAAGGAGAAATTTTACTTGAGCCCTTTACGTTTCAGGTGCATACTACGCACAACAGCGAACCAAGTGGCAGATATGATGACCAAAGGTCTCCCTGCGACGGCGTCGCCATCGTACGAAGGCGGGATTGGTAAGTTGCTGCGATTGAGGAGGGCTGTTGGAATAGCAATGCTGGCAACCCTACCACTACAACCTTACTGGTGTTGCTATGCGCCCCTTTGTGTTTATTTGCTTTTAGACTTTGTTTTTCTAGCACTGTTATTATTAAAAGAGACCAAGGGGAAGGTCACTCTACGCACTTCATTCGGCACAACTGTGTCTTCAGTGCGCCAAAGTGTGCCAAGCGTGCCAAACGTGCTATAATACTACAATCAATGAACTGAAATTATGGAAAAACGTTCTCAGCAAGCATTGACATTTAATTGTTTTGGGTTGCCTCTCAAATTTTGCATTTCTTTCCCGTCAGGGTTTTTTTTATGTTGCGATTGTTTTCTGGGATACAGTTTACTTACATTATCTTAGGGAAAACTAACGAAAAAGCCAAGTCAAGCAAATGTAAGACTTCAATAAGAAGGTTTAGAAAATGGTGCGCATGAATTCTAGGACAACACGGGACAGAAATTCGTGTGGGCCGTTTTCTAAATCTTCCCAATGAAGTTTTACATATACTTGGATTCTCGTTAATTTAGAAAAGTACCACCCCATGAAAAACGGCAGCACGCAGCTTCAACGATTATGTACGGAATCGTAGTGGAAGGGGGAGGGATGCGAAGATTTGGGAGAACATTACGATGAAAGCGCAATGCGGTAAGACGTATGACATGTGTAGATCACTGTAATACTCGGGACATACGTCCAAAGATCTCCTACATGTTTTACCCATCTCCCCGTCATTGGAAGTGACACTGACGCTTTTTTTTTGTATCTTGTAATGTAATATATTAGGGGTATTCACTTAACAGCGTAAACCGCTGCGTAAGTCATGCTAAACTGATTATCTTAAATATTTCATAGCATTGTGTAAACTGGCAATGAAACGTTTCGGAACATTCAATCTCAATGGTCAATCAATCTAAGAATGCTTTGATAACTTGACACTTTGAAACAAATATTTTTAATCCTAAAACAAATACGCTGAGATCGAAAGGAACTACTAAACTACCCTCAGAAACAGACAAATAAGGTAGAAAATACTCTTCTTCGTCTTCGAAAATGCTGGAAATTTTGCCACCTATAGGTACATGTTAACCGTGAATACTTAAGTGGATTTGAACGTATGAAACCTCATGGTGTATGAATTGGTGTAGGAAAACAAATTTGAAGCATATTGTAGGATTCGAGTCATGCCAAAATTATGTCACGCTCCAAAGAAGGAATGGGGGTTAAGCCAAGCGTGACAAGCATTACACAAATTTCAGAAGACCTTTACAAAAATCATCGCAAAGAGGGGGGGTTAGCTGTCCAAAAAGTTGAAATTTGGTGTGGCACAATTTGTGTACCATCCCATTCAGATTTGGTAGATCATTTGGTAGCAACATGTATCCTTTATGTGAAGTTATTGTTTTTAAGAATTTTTGCGTTAGTCATTACAAAAGTGCTCTATTGCACCCGAGCCTACAAAATAAACGAGATAAGTTAAAACTTTAGTTGGATGCTTTCGACTGTTATGAGTTACACCGGGGTTTTTCTTAGCGGATTTCAGTCTCAACGGCAATCAGAACTAAAATATTTCTTCTACGCCCAAAGTTTCGATTTTATTTTCAATCTTTTTCAAGGGTTAGGAAATTTTTGTTCTTTGTCTGGTGGTTGTGTGATTGAAATTACAATCGAAACGTGGAGCGTAGAAGAAATATTTTAGTTCTGATTGCCGTTGAGACTAAAATCCGCTAAGAAAATCCCCGATAAGTCAAAACTGGATCGGAAAATGTGTTCGAACCTAAGACTGGGTGGTACTAAATCTTGAGGGCACAAAATACATCTGGATAACTTTTTATTTCTGTTAAATTGAGTGATGAACTATAACACAACACATCCCGCATAGAAAATTACAAATTTCTTGTTTCCATTAAGGTTAACGTATCACAAACAGTTGCTTTCATGTTGAACAATAAGTAATCTCAAGTTTTAAACTATAAAGAACGGTTTTTGGGTTGTCTGCCAAGTAGTGACTATTTATAAAATTATCCAGATATTCTAAAACATTTTGGATGTTGAGATTTTTGAGATATGGTGAAACTATGACGCTACATTTCGTCAAACAGTTTGTAATTTTATTTGCGTAACACACTTATATATATGCATTTCACCATATACTACTTCAATTCAACATTTTGGCAAACTGTTGACGTGTGTGTGTATTTGTAAGCGATCAGAGCTCATGAATGCTCACCGTTTTGCGGCACACGCTTGAAAAAAATAACAGAGCAGCTGAGTACAATTCCCACATAGGTCAAAGCGAGTCTTGTATTTTCAACCGTTTTGGTTGAAAAACGATAAAACAATACAATAAAACAATTTTTGTATTATTTTTAAAGTTATTCTAATTTTTCAATCGAGATGATTGAAAGAAAATGTATTATATTTTTGAAAGTTTGAAACGCACTCAGCCGTTGTGTTATTTCTTTCAAGCGTGTTTGTTTATCAAGTGAAAAAGTGAAAAAAAAAGTTCTGCATGTTCTGTTCCGATGAAGGTTTTGGGTCCTACTGCTGTTTCTCCGTGAATCTTCATAACTTTTCCCATCTGGGAGTACGTACTACCCCACTGGACCGGCGTTGGGGCGCTATTCCATCGGCGACTTCAAAATCTCGTCCAAGGCTGCAGTGGCTCATTCGACACCGGAAGAGTTTACCTCCAGACGAATGGTGGTCGAACGAATGGATATTTTCGATCTTCTGGAAGTTAGCGAGATAATGCAATGCAATGCGAGCAAATATGCCAGCTTAATAGAAACTATTCCTAATGAAGAATGCTTCGCTTTTGGAGCCGCACGGATTCAACATCAACTAATAATGGAAAATGTATTACCTAGGCAGGTAAGTTATTGTAACGTAGGGTATAACCTAATTCTTAATTACGTTACTCTTTTCAATAGGATCTGTTACACTCCACAAAAGGCGGTATGGAGGGCATATACAATCAGCCGCACCCGTCACTCCATAGCAATTCGGAAATTGAGAATGCATGAAACAACTCTCTCAACTATGGTGGAATCTCATTGATTACCCGATAAGTTATAGTAAAACTTCGACCAACTAGTTCATTGTATACTCCTAGGGGTCATGCACAAATTACGTCACGCTCCAAGGGGGGGGGGGGTCAATCCAAGCGTGACAAGCCTTACAAAAAATTTGGAGGACTCATACAAGAAAAGAGACAAAGGGGGGGGGGATCGGTAAAAAAGTTGAAATTTAGCGTGACATAATTTGTGTACCATCCCAGTGCAACTTTTGTGCAAATAATGATTTATCCAAGAGCTTAAAATATATATTTTTTTATATTTAGAAATACAACTTTCAATGAGATTTTTTTATTTAAAGCACTTTGTTATTTATATGATACTAAATTAATACTAATTAGGAATCAATGAAGCAATAAGTATGTGAACTTTAAACAGAGACAATTACAACTGAAGTAATTTATTTCTATATAAATTAATGAGTAAGTTATATATGTTTTTATAGAAGTAAGATTTTCTTGCACGTACTTATTTGTTTCATTGGTCTCTATGAATAGTATTTCTAAATTCTTTTATGGTATTAACATAACAGCATAGCATACCATATGGTTAAAATACCATAACAAACCGTATATCAACAATTACACTTACGTTATTTGTTTTATTTTGATTTTATTGTTTGACCATTCCAAACCCGTTCGGCTTATAGTGGATTGGTCGAAAAATGGATGGTATGCTTACCATTCGGCAGATTGTCAACGAAAAATTTTGTTCGGAAAAATCGGCCATTTTTTATGGTTACATAACTTAACCGCCTATTCCCCACATTGTGATTTGCACAATAACAATTCACCAAACTGTTAAAACAATCTCTGGTACAGTGGCTTTATTGTTGGTTTGTACATTATACGAAATTATTCAGGTATTGTTACATGTTGTTATGGATAATAACGGAAACAGTCGAAATACGGTTCATAATTATGCGGGATAACACACAATGACTGCCGGGATCCGAGGTTTGTTCCTGGTCCAACTTGAAATGAAACCCTAAAATGTATGTTGGGCAATCTTTTTGCTATAGGTTTCAGCTGCAGAAGCATCTCCAGAAGCGGTCGTATATTGAACTGCTAGAAATCATAATTATGCTTTATTATTATTGATTTGTTTCCATAATACTTTGATGGGCCAACCATTTGAACTTGTTTGAGTAATTCAGTTACTTTGGTACTATGCAATACGCAACTTTGTGAAGCCGTTGATTGTGCAACAAATTTAAAAAATAAACTATCAATTTCAGCTCAAATAACAACTTTCTAAATCAATGACTGACGTTTTTTACGGATAACTAGATCTAAAATCTCTCATTTCAATCAGCAGAAGAATATTTCATTTGAAACATTTCATTGCTGCTGTTACGCAGATTTCCAACTTACGCGACTTTAATGGTGGTAAGCTCCATCGAAGTTACGACGCCAATCGCGTATTATCCTCGATTTTGCTATAGTAAAATCGAGGATAATACGCGATTGGCGTATTAACTTCGATGGAGCTTACCACTATAAGTGAATACCCCTATTATTTATTGTGAATTTAGTATAGGACATGAGCCACAGCCGATTCCATCATCTTCAGATCGTTTGAGCTCTGCTGGTATGGTGCCACTCTAGGTTCGTTCGTTCTGAAATAAAAAATATATAATTGTAAACCCACTATATTTAATAGTGTTAAAAGGTTAGTTTCGAACCCGAAGTCGAAGTTTTCGACAGATAACAAACAACTCAGAAAACGCAATGATTGCTGAGACGGAAATTTCAGTTCACTGCAATTTTTATAGCAACCTACTTTGGTAAGGTGTGCCAGTCAGTGCGCCGAAATGTTCCATTGCTGCGCAAGGCACACTGCGTAGAGTGACCACCCCCTTGAAAGAGACGCCATTAAAGTAAAACGTGTTACAGAGTAATTCCTTCGAGTTTTCCGTTTTAATTCTGTCTTCTGCCCATCCGAAACCACAATAAAAAGTTCAAAGTTTCTGAAAAACCTGAAATATTTTAGAATCTTAAAGGGACAGCCAAGGGCCTGCAAAAAGTCTTCAAATCTGTAAAAATCTCTCTGCTGAACATATTAAAGTTTACAAAATTGAACCAGGATCTTGGTCTTGCAGAGGTGTCCGCAGAACGCTGATTTTTTTACAAAGAAATATTTTTTTGAATTTTGACTTCAAAAATGCCTCTTCTTTTTGTAAATCTTTGAAAATTATGTTATTCCAAATATTTGAAAATGGATTGCTTTTTGAATGGTTGAGAAGCCCAAACGCAAAAAGATGTACAGTATTGGACAATACATCTGCAGCTTTTTTGATCTTCTGTACAAAATGTTCTACTTTTGTGGGATAAATATCAGTTGTTTATAACCCGATATGAATAAAATTTACACGCCCCGCGGACATTACTTAGAGTCAACATAAGTATTTAAAAATTAAATAAAAAAAGATCAAAAACTATATCCATCCGATTGAAGTGAATTTCGCGAAAAATTTTCAAACCATTTATCTCAAAATATAAGAGACCTACACAAGTATCTACAGCATAATTTTTAAACTCATCTAAATGTACAACTTTGCTGAAGATACTAGCAATATATTTGGTAATTTTTTTGGTTTGTGTAAATTTCAAAATTTGTTATCGCTTTCAATATATGTTTAAATTCAAGATATGTTAAAATTTGATATGAATCGATCCATAAAAAAATTAAATAAAAACTTCTAAAGTAGACCATTTTGTATTATTAATCGAAAAAAATGCAAATGCATTGTCCAATACGGTAAGATACATGTTGATCGTTTTTGAGTTAAGTATATTAATAAAGCTCTTTTTCTAGCTTTTAAAAAGTTTCTCTAGGTGAGTTTTTTCACACTCACAAGACGCGACGCGAGACTGGACACAACACTTATTGTTCTTACAAACATATAAAGGATTTAAACATTTACCTTTTTCGTCGACCGGTTTCGGGCTCGATGTTGCCCATCTACAGGACGATGTCCAACTGATTACATAGAAGAGAACCAAACAGCTTCGTACTTTCTCCAGTACACGTCAGAAAGAGATAACACTATTTGAAGTCCAGTTTCGTCAAGTGAAAAAGCGGCGAACTTATCGGGGCATCGTCGTCATTCATCAACGGTTGTTCGGCATTGGAGATGAACATAGATTCCCAAGCATTTAAATGGGAAACTTTTCGGACGCTCTTTTTAAGCTTCGCCTTGTCCCAGTCTATGTTGTGTTTGAGTTCAACAGAATGTACTGCCACACTAGACTCATGGACTCGTTTGTTATCCACAGTGTTTCGGTGTTCCCTCAAACGGATTTTAAATTTCCTTCGCGTTTGGCCAATATAAACTGATGGGCAGTCTTTGCATGGAATCTCATAGATTCCAGACAGAAGATCTCATAGATTCCTGCGGAAGATCTGTCTGGAATCTATGAGATTCCATGCAAAGACTGCCCATCAGTTTATATTGGCCAAACGCGAAGGAAATTTAAAATCCGTTTGAGGGAACACCGAAACGCTGTGGATAACGAACGAGTCCATGAGTCTAGTGTGGCAGTACATTCTGTTGAACTCAAACACAACATAGACTGGGACAAGGCGAAGCTTAAAAAGAGCGTCCGAAAAGTTTCCCATTTAAATGCTTGGGAATCTATGTTCATCTCCAATGCCGAACAACCGTTGATGAATGACGACGATGCCCCGATAAGTTCGCCGCTTTTTCACTTGACGAAACTGGACTTCAAATAGTGTTATCTCTTTCTGACGTGTACTGGAGAAAGTACGAAGCTGTTTGGTTCTCTTCTATGTAATCAGTTGGACATCGTCCTGTAGATGGGCAACATCGAGCCCGAAACCGGTCGACGAAAAAGGTAAATGTTTAAATCCTTTATATGTTTGTAAGAACAATAAGTGTTGTGTCCAGTCTCGCGTCGCGTCTTGTGAGTGTACTATAGTTCTTACGTTAGCACAAAATCTTAAAAATGAGTGAGTTTTTTCGTTGTGAATTCTTTTATATTAGCTAACATAATTCATTAAAAACATGGCATTGTTTTTCTGTCACTTATATCTTTGCTTCCAAACCCCTCTGTTCCTTAAGTTCCCAGAAGTATAATCCGTTTTCATAAAAATAGTGATTTTTTGCAATCCAATTGAAAGCTGTTAAAATTAATCCCTATAAATCTTGCGGCCCTCGACTTATTTTGAAAGCGTTAGGATGGCCCGTGTAATCCGTTAGGCTGAGGACCACCGCTCTAAAGCAGCATGTTGTCTCTGCCTCTTTGTGAGGGAGCAAATTAATACCAAGCTGAGAGGTAACAAAAAATTAACGAGGAAGATGCGACACAAATCACAACTGAGGAAAATTCCATCAAAAAAGAGTGCCTCCGCGAGGCCTGTTTTGTTCGGAAGGGTCAGTCAAGAGTTCTTTCATATTTATTAACTGAGAGCTTTCTTTGTCAAAGTTGCCATTTTCGCATTCGTATATCGTGTGGCAGATACGATTATACTCTATGCCCAGGGATGTCAAGGAAATTTGCATTACGAAAAGATCCTGGACCGACTGGGATTCGAACCAAGACACCTTCAGCATGGTTTTGCTATGTAGCCGCGGACTCTAACCACTCGGCTAAGGAAGGCCCCATGGCCTGTTTAACCCTTTCTTTCCCACAACTTTGTTCGACAATTTAACTATCAAAATGGCGTTTCTCAAAAAAAAGTGCTTGGAAAAAGTTGTTTCAAATAAGCTATATTATTCAAAATCACAATAAAAATTTGATTGTTTTTCAATAGTTAATTGATTTTTTTATTCTCATTTTTGCTTAACCTTTTTAAGATAGGTATGCTGTTCAGCTCAAGAAAAGTAACAATTTCTACTCAAGAAATAGTCAGGAAATTTTCTACAGTGAGCTCCATTTGAATTGACATTTCTTTTCAACAACGTACTGCGATCAAAGAAAAATGCTTTTCTTGAGCATTTCTTGCAAGAAATTTCCCACGCATCGAGATAGGCGATTACTTTTCTGTTGAAGTGCATACTTCCCATTAGAGCTTTTTTTCGCCAGCTTGGGCATCACCAAAGCGAATTCAAGTTGAAAGCTGTTCTTTTCTTTTAGTAGAGTTCGGTGCCTATTCTTCTTTATCGATCAAATCTATTTGTGGATCTTGTATAAAGTTGCGCCCCTTTTACACTGCACCATCGTCAGTAGATGAAAGAGCACGTGATGTTGCATATCAGTCCAGAAAGAAGTCCATTATTCCTTGCCTTTGTTCGATTGCCGTATTATCCGGGTTCACTAGAGCATGTTCGCTCAGAAGAGGGTCAGGTTGTCAGTCCGCATTCAGACGGCCATGGTGTTGGACAGGTTGGAGCTCTTATCATTTTCTTGCGGACTGACGAAGGGTTTTTGTTGGGGGGCGCTGGGAATCAAACCCATGACCATCCGCTTATGAAGCAAACGTGTAGCCAACTACGCCACATTGCCCCCTAGTTAGTTGATTGTTTTTCAATAGTTTAACCCTTAGGTCACTTATTTCGATGTTTGATAAGACAAATGAGCGTATAAATTTATTCCAATCATTATTGAGCTACTCGTACCAATTCGGTTTAGCTAGCGTTCGTTGAAAATCGGTGGATCACCATGGGAAAGAGAGGGTTAACGATTAAATAAATGTAACATTGCTACGATACAAATATGTGCTATCAAAAGCATGTAACGAGCTCACCAATTGGTAATTCATCCTTACGAGAGACATGAAACTTTGGTAGGTAATGTCATCTAAAATCATACAAATCATTGTTTAGAAAAGTTTAGATTTACGCATAAACAAAACATAATGTATGCAAAAACTTCAGTTTTAAATAACTTATGAAAGAATATACCTAATAAAGAAAAGCACCATTGAGAATGTTTCAACGAAAAATTATGATTCGAACCTTTCGCGAGGAGGGTCTTTCCGATCAATGCTACCCCATTAAAAAATGTCAGAAAAACCTTGTAACCAAGCGGGAATTGTGGGAACTTCACCCTGTGACCACCCTGTCGTCCGCACTCGGTTCTTCCGCCGGAGGATCCACCGTGGTCTTCAACGACTTCCACGTGGCGTTACCGTACAGTTCCAGCGGCGGCAGTGGATTGTTGCGCAACTCCTCCGGATGGGCACTGACCATGTGTCGCTTGCGGTAGTCCTTGCGCGGGTATTCCTTCGGACAGAAGAAGCACGGATAGGGTTTCACCTTATGGTGGAAGAATCGGACGTGCGTCCGGACCTCCGAATAGCGTTTGAACTGCTTGCCGCATATGGGGCAGTCGTGCAGCTTCTGAACACTGTGGGTGAACATGTGCGACTTGAGAGAGGATAATCGGGCATAGCTGGCGGGGCAATGGGGACACTTGTGCGGCCGTTCACCAGTGTGCTTCGCGGCAATGTGTTCCCTGAGCATCGATAGACTTTGATAACCGATCTGGCAGGTTTCGCATCTGTGCTTTTCGGGCTTCGTCTTGAAATGACGATCGACATGCTTCCGGAAACTGTTCTTACAACTGTAGGTTTTAGGACAATGGAGACACTGGTACAGCCTCTCCCCGGTGTGGGTCGTTTCGTGATCTCGGAGCAAACTAGGATATCGGAACAGCATCCCACATTCGACGCACATGTGCTTTTTGGGTGGCATAATCGTACGGGACTGATGAGCATATAGATGGGCTTCGGATGCATAGCTTCGGAAGCAGACCCTACAAGGAAATGGACGGGCTGGATTCGGTGGAGGCTTCTCCGGCAGATGCACCTCCATGCAATGTTCCTTAAGCTGGTCTCCAGTTTCAAACTTCTTTAGACATGCACAGCAGGTTTTCGATGGGCCAGAATGAGCAGCATTATGATGACCACAAACCTTCATCCGACTGCGAAATACATCTCCGCAAACTTTGCAACGGAAGCTCCGTTTGACCAAACTTTTGTGTTGCTCCAAAGCGTGACTATTTCGCAGGACTTTGTAACAGATATCACACTGACTCCTTTTCCCCAACTGCTCTTCAGACAGCTTCTTTTCAATATGAACCTCCGATGTGTGGGCCTTTAAATCCTTCGAGGTATCGAACTTGTTCTTACAGCCACAACATCTGAAACCAACGGCAGGAACCTCGTCGAACACATCTGGGAAAGTCGGTATGCGTGCCTTCTTCATTACACTCGATTCCTGTACTGCTTCCGCTTCTTCGCCAACCGATTCCGCATCTACGTGATCCGAGTCTTCCTCCAACTCACGGTGTGCTGAAATGCACTTATTGTAGAACTTACATGAAACTCCGTTTTTTTTTTTCATCTAAAGCTAGCCTTGATACCAAGGACTACCAAGGCTAGCTCTTGGTAAAAAAAATCCGGAAATTCAGCTCACCTTGCAGCTCAGTCTCTTCCATCTTCAGCTCCTCCTCAACGTGCCCTGATTCAACCGTTGCCTCCTCCGGTTTACATTCCATCCCAATCTCTTCCAGAGGATTGACCTCATCCCCATCGAACACCTCCTCCTTTACGACCCCGATTTTCCCCAACGACTCGAACACATCCCTCAGCTTCCGGTCCGAGTCCTGGCAGCGCAAGCGCAACCGGAAAGCCCGCTCCAGCTCTTTCCGGCAACCGGGGCAGCACCACTTGGGCAACCGATCATCCACGGTGCAGATTTCAACCGCTCCCACCAGAGCCAACAGTTCGGCCAGCTTCATTCCCTGGACTTCTGCCTCGAGCAGACCGATCATCCTGTTGGTCCGGGACGAGCTGCTCCAGCTCATGCAGACGCGACAAACTGGATCGGAAGCTGGTTCAGTGAGAGGTAGGGATTGTTCCTTCGCAGTGCTCGTAGTAGCCGCAGAGGATCGTTTTCGGCGAGAGCGCATCTGTTGCGGTGGGAAATCGTTGATTAATCAAAGGTTTTTGCAAGGAGTATTTAGAACACCATACCACTGGTACTTTTTGAACAGTAAAATGATCGTTTAGTTATCGATAACGTTTAAAAAATTAAGAGAAATTTCAGATAACGCGAATTTGGCATCGGTTTAGCTCTAAGGTAAACAAAGTACTGTTTATTGTTTTTTTGAGTTTGACAGTTCGATAGAAAATATCGACACTCCATAAAAAGGGGTGTACACCCCATTGACCGTCAAACAGAGGACCGACAAATAAATATCGAAGGTGCGCCCGGTCGGGTGTTGGAAAAGACCACTCGCCGAAAATTGAGTTTACTCTAAATTCGGCGATAGTCCATTTTACGAGACGTTTTTGAACAGCTGATCGCTTATTTTGGGGTCTATTTTGTAAATCGAGTAGATTTATGTGACTCGTCTTTGGTCACTGTCGATCAAAGTAAGCATGCATATTTCAGATGTCACCCATCGACTCCCATAGTAATCCAGTCACTCTACAATACAATTACTATAATACTGCACTCAATTAAGTATTTTTGATTTATTTTAGTATTGTAGGAGCACATGTGGTAAACCAAACATCGAATATAGATTGATTTGTAGCAAAAAGATTTCATGAAACATTTTCAAACTTTCAATAAAAACTCTAACTAATGAACTAGCAACACGGCCGGGCTAGCAACAAAGTGCCCTGTTGCAATCCAACTCAACGATGTGAAAGTAGGCCTTTGCCAAAACGACCAATCAGAAGTGGTCTTTTTTGACAGGCAAATGGTTTCAAATTTGCACTAGTACCTGACAAGTCCTGTCCTATAGATTACAACGGGTAACATCAACAGTGAAATTTGTCGCACCGAGTGCCTGTCTGTTGCCCTTCCTGCGGTCTCATGGAGGCGAGACATTATTTTGGCGCGATCGACGTTGGATTGGTACAGAGACGTTGTTTTTGTACCAAAATCCGCCAACCCTCCAAACTCATCAGAAATTCGTCCGTAGGAAACACTCAAAAAAATCCAAACGTCATTGCTACGTGAAAAATCACGTAGATCATTCCAAATTCATTTTACCTCCACTTCACCTGACTAAGATAAAGATCACTAAACCATTCATAACTACCAAATAGTGACTCGGTAATGTTTACTGAGGTTACCTATCGCACTTACGTGGAATTCACGTAGGTGCCTAAGTTCATTTTGACATCTGCATAGTGTACGTACATTCGGTGTTGAGCTCAAATCTTAAAATGGCGCCCGCTTGATTTTTTGAAGAACTTCAGAAGCTGCTGCTGTGTTTAAACTGTGTAAGATTGATTTCAAGGTAAATATGCTTTGAATACCGAATAATCCCTGCATTACTTCATATTTTATACCTGATTTATAACCTCTATCAATTACAGCACACGAAGACAGACCAAACTCAAAAAAATGGGGAAACAGGATTAAAAATGCTCAGATTGACAATAAAAATATCACAATCCTTTAAGTTTGTTTACATTTTCCAATTGGGAATTAGTTTTCTTCCAAAGCCTATTTGAAATAAGATTGGTCTTTATTACAGTTAAATTTAATGCAAAACCATCTAGGTCCTATTGAAACGCTTCGTAAAGGCTACCGGAAAATCCACGTAGCTCTTACGTTTAGCGACGGTGGAATGGACGAACTTCCAAAGTTCATGCGTTCATTCTGGGCTACCTATGATTTACGTAAGAGCTACGTGAAAAGTGCGATGGAAAAAAATCACGTATGTTTTCACGTAACAATGACGTTTGGATTATTTTGAGTGAAAGGTTTTTTGGCTGCAATGAAGGCCAAAGTTCGACAATCGTTCAAGGTGTTTGAAAACGAGTTGGTATTGAAGAAAACATGAATAAAAGTGACCAAAAAGGTTGGCTCCTCCATTGCACAAAATGTTATGGGGGGTCTTAAGGGAAAGGTGCGGGCTTTCAGCGAAGAACAGGACATTGATAAAGTAATGGATCATTGAAGTTATTTTTTGCCAGTGCTCACCGCATCGAAACAAAGGCGCCACCAAGTTTATTATAATGACAGGTTTACCGATCTTAGCAGTCAGTGGGTGCGCGGTGTTGTTAGCTGCGGGGAAGGCGGAAGGGACAGCTGGAGCTAGCTGTGAGCTAGCTGGCGGGTTTGTGTACTCAACCGTTTCTATGGGGTTGTTAGGGAATGTTTATTCCAACAAACATAAACACAGTGAAGTGAAAATTTTCTCCAGCATTTTGTCGCGAATCAAATTTTCGTCTTTAATGTAGTATTCCGGTGTTTTGTGTCGAAGATAAGCAGATTATTTGAAAAATTGGTTTACAATTGCATGTGATGCATGTAAATGTGGAAATTTCGAATAGTGCAGCGGGTGAGAGCCACCCACCACCAATGGTCTACCGATGAAAAAGAGGATGCGCCACGGTGTCGCCGTCTGACGATGACGGTTGTATTCTTGTAAATAACTTTATCTCGTAAGTTAAGTCATTCTACTATCAGTGTATTACACAGTGAAGTAAATTC
This sequence comes from Aedes aegypti, assembly GCF_002204515.2. Lineage (NCBI taxonomy): Eukaryota > Metazoa > Arthropoda > Insecta > Diptera > Culicidae > Aedes > Aedes aegypti. The sequence continues at coordinate 26,187,111 of NC_035107.1, forward strand.
AGATACTTTGCTGCGTGTACCACACAGATGTGGGTGTAAAAGACATTCTATACCTACTTTGTCACGCCATGCATCTGATATCCAAACAACCAAAACAAACTCGCCAGCTGTCACTTGGCATTTCAAAATGGCGGAATGGGAAATCTGATACATTGGGCTACCTCCCTTTTAGATACCTTGGGCGCCACTGTATGTGGGATTTAACATTGTGACAGCATTGCTGTTCTGTCAAACACACAAGGCTACGGTGGCGCTATCTATGCTTTCCATAGCGGCCGTTTTGGTTATTTTTAATGTTCCATTACGCTGAAACATAATCCATATGTATTAGTTCATTCCCTGAAAGTTCCAAGAAAATCCGACTTAAATAATTTTTTGGCGAACACTTAATAAACTTTATGGTTTCGCGTTTTACACAGTGTACTCTGTGCTTTTCGCCTTTAGTGACTTTTAACAGATACCTATCTGATTTTTGCGCTGCTGGTCTGTTACGTGCTGGAATTGTGAAAAGCTTAATCCTGCCTAGTGTGGGTAGTGGCTACGGTTGGAATAGCTCAGTTCCATCTCCAGCATAAAACAACAACAACGATCCATCTTTGCAGACTCATGGAAAATGGTACAGCCCAAGTGACGCTAGTTCAAGAATCTTACTCTCGTAAGGTAATTTTGTATCTTTTATATCTTTGTGTTCTGATTTATAGCAAGACGGTGATTGCGTTAGTGAACTGTAGAAGTAGAATTCCGATCCTCGAATGAGACCTTCGCCTCGTATATTTTTAGTTTTGTTTCTTTTTGGATCTGTTTTCGACCGTTCCGTTGTGGAACAGGTTTAACCGAAAACCCAAAAGGGCTTATTCTTTTAACGAAACATCGAACATGGGGTTCTATAGCATTTGGTGAAAAGGGTCAAAATTCAGATAAGGATACAACAATTCCTTCCCCCTTTAAGTGTATTGCACAACTTCAGAATGAAAACTAATTCAACACCTAACCTAATCCGAAATTACGGTATCTTAATCATGAATAGAAATAATCATCACTTTTGTTTGTTTTTCGTTCTCGCTTTGATCTTCTGGGCTCCGTTGCTTCATCTTCAGAAACAGGATGTTTCCTTTTCTTACTTCCCCTGGGAAGCTCCTTAGGTTTGTGTCTAGATTCATTTCGTTGCACGGTTGATGCCCCCTGCTCTTCGTTTGACACACTTTCTGCTCCACCTAGGCTGATCAGGACGTTTGGCCTTTGCCAGGATGTATCCTTACAGATCTTGATCTGCGTCCGATGAGCCATTACGTTGGCGCTTCCAATGCGTATCTGGAAAGTATTGTGAGAATACTTTTTAATGAAGGTTGCCTTTATCCATCTTGCGTGAATTTGAGGATTGTGGTTTTTATACCACACCTCGTCCCCTGTCATCAGCTCATCAATTCTCGCGGAACATTACTAAAGGACCTATCTAACATTGAGAGGCTCTCTTTGTTTACTTTCTCTTTCATTAATAACTGTGTCACATTAACTTCTTCTGTTGCGTTTTTTGTATGAAACGCTAGTCAAGGAAATTGACTTTCGATCTATAGTGAAAAACTTCCCAAAATCTTTAGTATTCCACTGTTATAATCGAAAGAGAACGAGAGAGGAGAGAATCTCTCATTTGTACATAGGTCCTTTAGTAATGTTCCGCGAGAATTGCATCATTTGGACGCCTCGGGATTCTCCCGCACTGATGCTTTGTAGTGGTCTCTTCATTCGACTGAGGTTCCGAAATGTTATTCTTGTAATGTTTCTTTGGATTGATGAGGTCCAACACTGTTTTCGGCTTATAGCAAAATATCTTCTCAGAAGGAAATCTTCCGTCCTTAGATAAGTTATTATTTCTAAAGTTGAACAAAAACAGATTTATCTGGTCTTCCAGGTCCAAAATTGCCACTTCTGGCTCCAATAAGAAACATTTTAGAACCTCTTTAACTGTTCTAACTAATCTTTCCGCTTGTCCATTACTTGCTGGGTTATAAGGTGGACTTTTCATAACCCTTATACCTTGCCTTTCTAAAAAGTTTACAAAATTATGAGAATTGAAAGGAGGTCCATTATCGGAGACTAAAACGTCTGGCAAACCAAACCTTGCGAAAAAGCACACTAACTTCTTCAACACTTTGTTACAATCCGTTCCCTGTTTCATATGTTCAATCTCAATCCATTTGGAGAAGCTATCTACTATCAAAAGGTACGTATGGTGTTCGAAAAAGAAGAAATCTATATGGATTCTGCTAAATGGTTTATTTGTAGGCATCCATTTGGAAGACTCCTTTGGTTTGCTCGAAATTGACATGCCGTTGCATGCATCACATTTGCTCACATAATTTTCTATGTCTGTGTTAATGCCAAACCAATAAACCATCCTTCGTGCTAACTGCTTCATCTTCACTATACCAGAGTGATTGCCATGTAACAGCTTTAGTATTTGTTTTTAATAAATTTTGGGCACGATTACTCTGTCGTTATAAAGCAAACAATCATCGATCAGTTCTAAATCGTGTTGATTTGCAAATACATCCACAAAACGTTTTTCCACTCTTTCAGGCCAATCGTTGTGCATGAACCATTTAATTTTGTGCAAGAAATCATCCTTCTTAGTTTCTTCTGCAATCATTTTTGAATCAATAGGTATATGTTTACCGAAATTTATGCTTTTGATCACATCTGTGTCTAACTCCTCGGGGACCCCCTGCTGTAGAGGGAATCTAGAACAAAAGTCTGCATTTGCTAGTTTATGTGATGGTCTGTAGATTATCTCGAAATCATAAATAGACAAATCTAAAATAAATCTCTGGAGCCTAGTTACATAAATAGAATGTTTACCCTCTTTTCCAAAAATTCCAACTAGAGGCTTGTGGTCCGTGTAAATTGTAAAATGTTTTCCATGTAAATATTTATGAATTTTTTTTATAGTAAATATTAGAGCTAATGCTTCCAAATGTAATATAGGATATTTCTTTTGAGCCGAGTTTAACGAGAAGGATGTGAAACTAATTGGTTTTTTCATTTCGTCCACAACATGAGCTATAAGTCCTCCTAAACCATAACTAGAAGCGTCAGAAATAACTACAATTGGTTAATTGGCGTCAAAAAAATCTAAAATGTTTGCATTTACCAGTGCAGCTTTACTTTCTTCGAAGGCTTTTTGGCAGTTGCCATCCCAGCTAAATTTTGTATTGTTTTTAAGTAAATTGTATAAATGGTGCAATTTAGCTGATAAATGCGGAATAAATTTGTGATAGTAATTTATCAAACCTAAGAATGACTTAAGCTCAGACTCATTTTTCGGAGCATTAGCTCTCTCTATCGTCAAAATTTTATCTGGGCAAGGCAATAACCCGTTCTCCGTAATCAAATGTCAATGCGTGAGTTTGGTCACAAAAAATTTGCATTTATCGAAATTCACTTTTATATTAGCATTAGTTAACCTATCCAAAACAATCACAAGTTTGTTTAAACACTCTTCTCGGGTTTTCCCGGCAATTAATTCTTCTTCTTCTTTCTGGCGTTACGTCCCTACTAGGACAGAGCCTGCTTCTCAGCTTAGTGTTCTTATGAGCACTTCCACAGTTATTAACTGAGAGCTTACTATGCCAATGACCATTTTTTGCATGTGTATATCGTGTGGCAGGTACGAAGATACTCTATACCCTGGGAAGTCGAGAAAATTTCCAACCCGAAAAGATCCTCGACCGGTGGGATTCGAACCCACGACCCTCAGCTTGGTCTTGCTGAATAGCTGCGCGTTTACCGCTACGGCTATCTGGGCCCCGGCAATTAATACGTCATCTAGATAAACTGTAACGTTCTCAATCCCCTCTAACACTTTGTCCATCACCTGTTGGAAAATGGATGCGCTTGATGAAGCCCCTTGTGGCAGTCTATTGTAAGTGTACAGCCCTTTCATTGTATTGATCACTACAAATCGTTTGGATCTCTTAGAGAGTTCCAACTGAGTATAAGCTCCTTCCAAATCAAGGGCACAAAAAAACTTACAACCTGCCAAATTAGCAAAAATGTCTTGGGCAGTAGGCAAAGGATATGTGTTAGGAACCAATAATTTATTGAGTGATACTTTACAATCTATTACCAAACGGATATCACTGTTTTTCTTCATGACCATGATAATAGGTGAAGCCCATTGGCTTGTATCAATCGGTGTTATAACCTTTTCGTTTTCCAGTTTATCAAGATAATCTGCCACTTGTTCTCTCAGTCTGTACGGAACATCATACGCCTTTTTGAAAATGGGCGTTTCATCTTTCATCACAAGTTCCGCCTTAAATCCCTGAATAGGGCTAGAAAAATTTTTTTCGAACACCTTGCTATACTTTTTTTTCAATTTATCAACAACATTTTCGCTGGACTCATCTTGTAAACTGTTAATAGTCATAGAGTTTGAAAAAAAATGCCTCCAATCACTATAAAAGACATCTAGCCAAGGCCGGCCGAACAAAGGATAGAAGGAATTTTCACAATCAAGAACCAACAGACTCATGAGCTTTTCTAGTCCATTAATTCTCACCGAAACCATCGTCTCTCCAGCAATTTTAAGCTTAGCCCCATTAACGACAATCAATTGATTGCTATAACTTTGTAAAGGTTTGTCAAATAATGCAAAGTACTGCCTTTTGCTTATTACCGAAACGGAAGAACCACAGTCGATTTCCATTTCAAGGTATTTACCCTCAATTTTCACTTGTATTAAACAAGGATTACTAATTTTATTTATGGACGCCACCAACATGCATTCCAAATCACCTGTATCGCTGTCATCATCTTCCGAATCCCGCGTCCGCATTCTGCTGAGCAACTCGTTGACGTGTCTGTTGGCCGAAGGCCCAGGCTTGTAGGACTCCACCAAATTTACCGCATCTCGATGAAGGTTTTATTAGTTTGAAGCATTTTTTCTTTATGTGGCCTTTAATGCCACAGTAATTGCACACCATCTGAGAATAGTCTGGTCGTTGTCTTGCATACATTTCTCCTCTTCTGCCTACTGATCCAGAATTCTGTCTTCCTCTGCCTTCTGTTTGATCTGTCCTTCCATATGGCCTGTACCCTAATTGATTCTTGACTGGCCCACGGCTACCGCTGGCCTCACCTCCTACCTCTTCTCTCTGGTAATTATTAGTTCCACCATAGACCTTTGCGAGCTTCCTCATAGCCATTCCACTCTCTCGTCCGGAATAATTCCCTATTGCAGCCACCATATTTGAAGAATCCCTAGAAGTTTCAGCAGTTCCCGCATTCGCTTTTGCGACCTCCCACGTAGCAATTATTTTTTCAGCCGAAGCTAATTTCAACTTTTCTTCACTAAGCAATTTCTGCCTCAAATTTTTGTCTCGTAGTCCCGCAATAATGCGATCGAGAACTGCTACCTCCTTAAAATTTTCGAAACCACAAAATTCCGCCTGCAACTTGAGTGCTAGCACGAAAACTTCTGTAGTCTCGTCAAGCTGTTGAACCCTGGTGCTAAATTTATAGCGTTGTACTAAATCTGGATCAATTTTATCTAATCTATTTTTCAATTTATTGATTAAATCATCAAAAGGAATTTCCTCAAAGTTTCCAGTGGGATAAAGGAGCTTTATCTCCTCAAAGATGACTCTAAGACTCCACTAAGAGTTATAAAGTAGGCCATCTTATCTTCATCTTTCACTTTATTAACTTTGAAGAAATATTTTAGACGTGTGTACCAGTCATTAAAACTGTTGCCTCTACGATAGGGCTCTACAGTGCAGGCAATGCTTGAAGAACTCATATTGATTTAGCAGAAATAAATCACTGTCTGTAAATCTAAATATTGAAATTTGCAATAAATAGCCAATTGAGCAATGTTTCCGGACTACCGAACAAAGAATGAAATTTGAAAAAGAAACAAAAGCAACAATAACTATCAAATTGAATGTACAAATGAACAAAAAGCTCTTTTGATGTAATGAATAACAAATAATAAAAGAGGAAAAAGGAAAAAAATGTCTGACTCACCAATTTAATCCTGGCCTTTGCCCGCTTGCGACCTTTGCCGAACGAGAAAGTTCCAACCTTGTTTCTAACCGTAATAAATGCCGACCGGAATTGGGCGTAGCAGCGGTGCCGATTAGTTATTTTCCGGGATTTGGCTCCTCCTGATTCGTCCACCAGTTTTGTCGTCGATACCGCCAATGAACCTTGTGATAAAATCACTTGACAATCGGTTTTTTGCACTTAAAATCTGGCTGGCTTCTGCGTATTAAAGAAAGAAACTCTCTTATTAAAAGGAACTGACGAAGTGTTGTTTCAAAAACGAGAAAAAAAATCTTCTTAGGTTTGGTGAACACACAAATTTTAGTCCACCCTATTCGCACCTTTCAATATACAATGGATTTCTTTCACTCACAGCTATTTCTTTCTTTGTTAGTCAGGATGTGGAGGGGAGGAGTTATGAGGAAATGTCACACAATGCTTTCACACCATATAGCACTGCTGAAGCGCTCTTTTCTTTGACTTTGGCTGTAAAATCAAGAGAAATTCACGAGGTAACGTTTACCCTTCACTTTACCTTACCCGAGAAGAATCGGCGAAAACTTCAGCCCAAGATGTTCAGCCGCTTTAGATTAGCCTTCCTCGGTGATACGAAAAAAAAAATGTGTCGCCCGTACAGAACGCTTAGCGTTTCGATCTTACCAGACCGACGTCAAAATGGACTCTGCCGACCTTTTCCACCCTTGGGCGCCAGCGATGGAGAAAACTAACACTCGCACGTAAAGGTTAACTTCTCTTTCTATGCACGCGTTTTATCCTACTACCTCGTATCCACTCTTATATCTTTGTGTTCTGATTTATAGCAAGACCGTGATTGCGTTAGTGAACTGTAGAAGTAGAATTCCGATCCTCGAATGAGACCTTCGCCTCGTATATTTTTAGTTTTGTTTCTTTTTGGATCTGTTTTCGACCGTTCCGTTGTGGAACAGGTTTAACCGAAAACCCAAAAGGGCTTATTCTTTTAACGAAACATCGAACATGGGGTTCTATAGCATTTGGTGAAAAGGGTCAAAATTCAGATAAGGATACAATAGTATCAAGAAAACTTTGTGGGCCCAGTTTTTGCTGCTTTCAGTAAAAATGAAATAGCGAACTTGCGTGCAATGCTTCGTGCATGCGTGCTGGTTAAAGCCTGATTCGCTGCTGACAAGTTATTTCTTGGCCTGTCACGATTCCTCTTTAGCAGCAAATCAGGCTTAACAAAGCAATCGTTGCTACACGCATTTCTGAGCTAACACCCAGAGATGCATGTGCTGTCTCAATTGATGTTTCTGTTGATGACCTCAATAGAAAACAAGTCTATTGTTCGATGTATTTACTTTAGGGGTGCTGTCTCCAACATTTTGATCATTCAATTTGAACACAAATTTTTCTTCCAGTGCTAACTGTTGTTTGTCTGCTTATCTCACAGGAAACCATTTTCAAGCACACTTAAAATACATCACACAAAGCTTCTACAGTTTGATGCAGGCAATAAGGGCTCATTCACAAATTTCATAACGCTGAAGGGGGTGGGTGGGTGTCTTGACGATGTTACAGCTTATACAAAATTTGTAAAATTGTCATACAAATAGCGTTACGAGGGGGTGGGTGGGTGCCAAAAATGACCATTTTTGGCGTTATGAAATTTGTGCATAAACCCTAAGTTCAAAAATCAGCTTAATTAGATAGTTTCTGATCGTATGTTAGTTAAATATATATTTCACAAAAGTTCTGAAAAACGTATGCATCAATAAAATCAAGCAAACGTGTTTCAAAGGTTGATAGTATTTGTGTCACATAAAATGTATAGCAGTTTTTAGCGTGACGAACTTATGACCGCCCACTCTTAGGCATACTCGGATCATTTTGATGAAATTTTTTGCTGCTTGTTGGTATCCAGTTCGCACCCCCCAGGTATTTACCTGCCAAGTCAATTTTCATAAATCTGGAAGATTTTGAAAATTTGTCTGGAACAGTCTTGATTTGTTATGTCTCATATGGAGAACCTTACAAATTGATAACAAAACCTTACAAATTCATTACTTATTATATCTGGATCTTCCAGATTTTTGTAAAATGGGGCCTCAAAAATCTGGAATATTCTAGGCAAATCTGGAAGATCGGCAACGCTGCCCAACGGATGGTTTCAAACGAGTTGTCGTACACGGCCTAACAAAAGGCCTTCTGCTGATTGTGAGCAGTGATGCTTATACTCATCGCATCATCTGGATCAGCTCAGATATCAATTTGAGAAGATCCAGCCTGATCGTATAGTAATAGTATCGAGTAGTACAGATTCTGGATTACGTATTATAAGCAATCGCCCAACCTTCATGGCACACGGAAAAAAAAATCCGTAGCCGGATTTATGAACAAATAGTCATGAAATCATAAATTAGTATAAAAAGCATGAGTGTTTTTCAAGAATTAGTGTTCTCTAAGCGTTACACAAATCTAACTGTCACCTTGTTGCATCTGTCATTGTCTCGTGTTTGAGTCCATCATGTAGGTTGGTATCTTGAAACGTCAGATGTCTTTGTTTCATAAAAGTCACAGCCACCTCGATGTGTTTCGAAAATATTAAGGCTAAGTAGCCCGTCATTCGTTTTGGCAACAATGATGACTTTTCAGCATGCATTTCAAAGTGATAAAACTCAGTCTTGATAGTTTATGTTGACTTGAAAAAGAATCACTGAACGCGCTAACATGCATAAAGTATGCTAATACCTTTTCAGCTATGTCAGTGCAAAACCAACTGATTTTCTTTGATTCGAAATCGTGAGATGAATTAGCAACAATCATTAACGACGCGTACAAATTTCAATGACGGCCTACTTCGCCTTAATGGATTGATATATATTAATTAATATTAACAGATATTAATACCAATATTATTAAGTGTCCTGCCCCATGGAGCTTTCAGTTAATAACTGTGGAAGTGCTCATAAGAACACTAAGCTGAGAAGCAGGCTCTGTCCCAGTGAGGACGTAACGCCAGAAAGAAGAAGAAGAAGCTTAATTAAAAACTGCCAAAATTATAAGCTTTTCATGACGAAGGACAAATTTTGATTTTTAGGCTTTAGTGGTAAGATTTTCCAGCTTTAAAAATAAGCATTTCACCCGCCGAACAAGGTTATAGACTTCCGGAGAAGGAAGCGCTTGTTTTGGTTTACAGGGCTGTTACAAAAACTTCAAAATTTTATCCGCACAAATCGCGACTACTAAAAATCGATCCGCGTCTGGAGGTGGCAATCCGCGTCAAAATATAACATTTTCTAAAATTTTAAAATAGGACACCTGTAGGTGAATTCCGGCACATATTTTCTTCGAAGAGAAGAAATTTTCTTTCATAACTGACCAGCAAGAAAATTTTCTTTTCTTCGAAGAAAATACGCGCCTACTGGACCAATGGTTATGGAAGTATCAGTATTTCAAATTACAAACAATAGGTCACAACGAATATTTTCGATAAAAACGCCATATGCTATTTTCCGTCCAAAAGAATGCTTCTAATCCAGTCGCGAAATTTCTGCTTATCATCTGACCAAATGTTATACAGTGCCTTCCCGATTTTGGCAACACCCGCTTTTGTCTACCCCCGATTTTGGCAACACCCGTTTTTGGCAACATTTTCTTCCCAATTTTGGCAACACTTAAAAAATATTATCAATTCTCGATTACTTTTTCAAATCGACGTAAGTAACTTTCATACAGTTTTGAGAAAATTAATTCAGAAGAATCACAACCTGTCTTCTAAAACTGTTTTAAAATGAATCACCTTTTCAACATTTTTTCGCAGTGTATGCCACTTAAATTTTGCATACAATCAGCTCACATTAAAAAACTGCGTATTTTCTATTATTTCCCAAAAAAAAATAATTATACAAAATCATAAGCCGTTTCATCAAGTTACTTTCGACGTTTTTCTACCAGTGTAAAATCGGCTCAAGTAGTGTTTTGTTTTGATTCGTGGTTAAGTCACTTTGTCTCTCCATACAGCGGGGCGGCGAAAGTAGTGGTTAGGTTGCGAAAGTTGAAAATCTTACTTTCGTCGTTTTGTAAATCCCGAAATTAAACGTTCTAAAAGTGGAAAGTTGAGTTGGTACAGAGCGGTACGTGTAGAATTCCGCCTGCTTAACACGTAGGATCGATAAAGTAAGTTTGTATACTTTTTTGACTTGAGTCTGTATGAATAAGTTTTCGAGAATTGATTATTAAGTACTGAAACCAAACATCTTGAGATAAAACAAAGTGAAAATAAGTCAATATGAAAATGGTGGTGATCATTGCGAGCTAAGAAACGTAATGTTGAACGTACTAATGAGTAGAACTCGCATATTTCAAAGTTATTGTTTAACGTATAGGTCATAAGACAAGCATTATAAAGCAGGTAAGCTGTATATATTATTGCTACATAATTAATTGATGGAATACGATGGTAATCGACAGTCGGTAAGTGTAATAAGAGCATCAAATGTTAAGATAATCAACTATACTGTGTAATCCCACAGCTTGTGTTGCTTTTGTGCATGTATTTTTTAACATCAATCGAATTATATGTGGCGAATTATATATGACTCATCAGAGTCTGAAAATGTTTTCAAATAATCTCGTAATTATTGATTAGTTAATTCTAAAAACAAATTAATTACTTATGAGTGATTTCTTTTAGATATTTCTGTCGGCATTTCAATAACAGTTGTTGAGGAAAACATAGAGAAACTTTGTTCACAACTCTAAATATCTTGAGTGTTCAAACGAGTATTCTTACGGTTTTTAGTGTGGTGGCTATTTGAGGCATCCCATAATGACACTAGACATTAAAACACTGTTTTTGAGGTCAAAACCGGGATGGCTCATATTGCCCCTATTAAGCTGAAGCAAGAAGCTTTCCAAGCTCTGTAGAAAGGAGTTTCCAAGCTTCAGGAAGAAGCATATCTCAAGCTGCAGGAATAAGCTTTCCAAGCTTCAGAAAGAAGTTGTCAAGCTTCAGGAAGAAGCTTATCTCAAGCTGTAGAAAGAAGCTTTCCAAGCTTTTTGTGCTGCCTGCCTCAGATAAGCTTTTCATATTTCCTTAGAGAAGTTTTTTCTCGTTTCCGAAGAAATGCTTTCCAAGCTTCAGGAGGATGATTTTTAGGCTTTGGTGGTAAGATTTTCCAGCTTTAAAAATAAGCATTCCACCCGCCGAACAAGGTTATAGACTTCTGGAGAAGGAAGCGCTTGCATTGGTTTATGAATATTTTCAATTGGAGTTTACTAAGAAATCCGTCCAGTTATTTCACTAAAAGTTATTCCAAGAATTTTATCAGAAACTGAGAAATACAGAAAACTTTGAATTCTTCTTCTTTTTGGTATTACGTCCTCACTGGAACAGAGCCTGCTTCTCAGCGTTGTGTTCTTATGAGCACTTCCACAGTTATTAACTGAAGGCTTTCTTTGCCAAAGTTGCCATTTTTGCATTCGTATATCGTGTGGCAGGTACGATGATACTCTATGCCCAGGGAAGTCAAGAAAATTTCCATTACGAAAAGATAATGGACCGACCGGGAATCGAACCCAGACACCTTCAGCATGGCTTTGCTTTGTAGCCGCGGACTCTGACCACTCGACTAAGGAAGGGCCGTAACATTGAATTTAGAAAAATACAGAAAACTTGAAATTCTTTGAAAACAGATGTAGTTTACCGCCTCGAGCGCTCTAGGAATCAATATGTTATATTCAGCATATTTTCATCGTTACGTAGTTCAAACCCAAATTCAACAGTCAATTCAAAACAAATTTAACAGTCCTTAGATCTAATTCCACCGACTGATCTTTCTCGGTGGCTCTCCGTACGCCTTCGGTGTCATTTCCCAGTCCGGTTCGGCCTTGATGGTCGTCTGTATCATCCCGCCAAAACCATCCCCCGCTCCTACCTCGACCTTGACCCGGTTGGCCAGTTTGGCGTACACCCGGTACGACTGGATGGACTCCAGCTTGGATGCCAACAGGGCCGTATCGTACCGCAGATGATCGACAATCAGGTTGAAGTACACCCCGTCGAATTTGCAGAGGAATGTGTTGTCCAGCTCCTGGCGCATTCCGGCCGTCTCGGCGTTGAAGTACATCAACGCGTAGAAATTGGTGTACACGAAGCTGGTCGTGACGTTGGGTTTGCGCGGCCGCTGCAACGGAATCTGGCGCGGGATTATGTTCTTGATGCAGTCGTCGATCGTCACCAGGATGATGTCGGCCGTGGTGATGTCCAGGAGGTCTCTCTGGAAGAGGAGAGCGGAGACTTCAGTGCGCATCGTACTCTCGTACTACTGAATAACACAGCGTAACAAAAATGACATTTTTGCGTGTCTCAAGGATCAAAATATGTGTCTCGAGTAGATTTGGGGTTGCTGAATCGGATGCCATTCTTAGAAATGTTCCAGCACGTCACAATTTTTAGCTACAGGTCGCCACAATTGTATGAAACACTGATTTTATTGATGTTTTCATAAATTTTTAGGTATAATTTATCAAAATTTTTTGTGATCTAATCCACTAAGCATGCTATTTTGCACTTTTACTTTCATTTTGAATTAAGTTTGGATGAAATTGCGCAATTTAATTTAGATTAAACTGACTTTTTCGACATGTTTGCTGTCTCCATACAAAATTCTTATTTCTCTTATATGGGAAAATACAATACTTTTTTAAACCATCAAAAAACAAATTTTCCGCATCGAAAGTATTATAAACTTTGCCGATAAGTATTGTTATACACATAAAGTTTGAATTCTGTGACAAATTATGCAAAAAAATTGCCTTACAAGCTGGCAAACTTGCATGCAAGTTGGCTAAAACAGTCAATTTTTGCATTTTCAACAGCCAATATCTCAAAAACTAGACGTGCTATGATATTTTTGAAAACGGCATTGGATTCAGCAACCTTTAATTGAGTGAATAGCGGTATTTTGGTGCTTGAGACAAGAACGTGTTCCGCAGTGTAATCAGTTCGATGCTTTAAGAAAAATCCGAGCAGCAAATCAAAGCAGCCTCTAGCTACCAGGCTCTTAGATTGAAGTGAGAAAGCAAATGGTGCCGCTGTGAACAGTGATTCCGAATTTGGTGGATCTTGATCTCCAACAGGGGGATCAAGGTTTCTTTCAAATCGCATAGAAAGAAGACTTCCGCGTTTTGCCGTAAATTCTCAAAGATCGCAAACTACCTACCTAGCTAAGAAATTATTTAAAAAAAAGCATGAACTTACCTCAACCAAAAAGTACAGCGTGAAAACGTCCAGCAGATACTTCGGGTTGATGTGGCATACTTCCTCGAAAGTAAGCGTGTCCGACACGAGCCAGGTGAGCAGCCGATACTTGATCTCTTCGAGGCTCTTCGATACCTGCGGGTCAAGCGAGTAGAGTTGCTCCGGAAGCGGAACCTTTACCGCCAGCGGAGGAGTAATCGGAGTGGTCGCAATAATCTTGTACGTGTCGTAGTGGTTCGGTTTCATGAACACCGGCGAGGTGAGCGTTTGTCCGAAAACTACCGGCCGATGGCGGAACAGAACGCCCACCTGACGGCGGTAAATCTGTAGGGCGATCTGGGAATACTCGGCCACCCGCAAGTCCAAACAGGGCAAACGAATCGTGCCCGGAAAGCCCCGGATTATGCAGACCGCGTAGTTCGGGTAGTGACGCATTTCCGACGGTACGAGCGGTTTGCGAACGGCGTAGTCCTGGAACGGAAATCCCGGAATTTTAATTAATAAATTTTAATTAAAGGAAAAACTTCTAAAGGAATTGTTGAGTAAAGGAGGAATCCCTAAAGAAATCTATGGGGAAACTTCTGGTTTTCAGCAGAAATCCTTGGAGGGATTTCTGCAGGGATCGTTGCAGGAACAATCTTCTGAAGGAATATCTACAGATACTCCTGGAATTCTTGCATAACTTCTCAAGGCACTCTTGGAGGAATGCATGAATAAACTCTTGAAGGCCTGGAGGAATTCCTGGAAAATCTCTGTAGGAACTTCCCTAAGAAAAAATACTGAAGAAACTTTAGTGACTTTTTTTTGCAAAAAAAAAATACTTTTTAGTGATCATGACTATAAATAAGCATATCTTTTATTCTAGGGTTGAGTACCATGACTTTTTGGACATAAATTTCCCCGGGACACCTTAATCCTTACCGTATCATAAAGCCTGAGCGCATCTTCGAAGTTATTCTTGAAGTTTTCATCCCGCCGGCGGAAGATCTTCTCGTACAGGTCAATCGAGATTCTCGTATACCCGTACCTCAGGTTCAGTTCCCGCACCTTCTGGGCCACATTGTAGAAGGTGCACACTCCGGACGGCCGATTCTTGAAGTGGTCGTTTCCGGCAACGGCCGCAAAGAACGGCATATGGCTCCACTCCAGCTTTAGAGCTTTGCGAAGCTCCTCCCGGTTCCACTCGTACGTCCTCATCAGTTCCAAATTCAGGTCCGAACTGGACCAAAGCCTAAAGTTCCCCTCGTAGATCAGGAAGTCCGAATCCCCGGTAATAATGGCCAGGGCGTCGTGTTTCCTCGCGAACGCCGCCAACTCCCGATCACATTCCACATCGTAAGTCGTAATAAGCACTCCCTTCTTCCGAGCTGCGGCCACCAGTGCCGCAATGAAGGCATGTTTTACCACATTGCCCTGAATGTTCCCCCGATTCTTCCCACGGAACTCCGCCGGAATGCTATCCAGCTTCTTCAGACATTCCCCGTAGACCTTCTCCTGCCGCTGGATCCAGTGCTTATACTTGCCCTCGTGGAGCTTTCCATCGATGAAGAACACCAACCGGGCTCCGGCCTCGATCATCCGGTCGCAGAACTGGGTCGCGTACGTCCACGCAAACTGATTCCGGCAGCCGTAGATCTGCTCGTCCATCGGGCCACTCAGCGAGCAGATCACCGTCAGCAGATCGATCACGATCAGGGGCTCTTTCCTGCAGGGACAGCAATTAGTTCCCGTTGATCTATCTATCTATCTGATCAGATAGGTCTACTTACTTGTCGCACTTCCGGATCTCGTCCAGAATGTTCACTCCCCGGCAGCCACCGATTCGTGTGAGAAACGTAACCAAACCGACGATGCCCATTTTTAAACATTAATTTCACGACACTTTAGGCACAAGTTACCGATAACTTCGGAACTTTTTTTCATGCTACATTTAGTAGCAAGCTGCTGGATGAAATTTCGGAGGAAAATAGGAAAAATTGGAGCGAAAATTGAGTTTGAAAACCACGGATGCTCGACACGTCGACACCCTCAACACACGCACTTCTGACTTTTTGACGCGAATAGAATTGAGCGATTCTACTCAAAATTGTCGATATTTTTGGAAGACGCTGCTGTCAACACGGAGAAATCAAATTACCCAAAAATAAGGTTTATTTTTTACCCCGCAGTTGGGTTGTTTATGCTCGTCAGATCAACGAGTAAATTTTACCCATTATGCAAAACATAATTTGTAACAAACAGAGTAAAATTTACTCGTTTCTATAGGCTAATATTTTCAACGCAAAACCACAGACAAACAGACGTAACACTCAAATTATTTTCATCGCATAGCGGAATAGCGCCCAATTATAATATTTGGTAGTTGGCCGACAGGCCACTCGTGGCGCTTGCATCGTTTTTGTTCGAGTTTGACGTTTGCTCACTACCGCCATCTAGTTCGCGGTTGGCCAGATGAAGTATTTTTAGCATTGGGCGTAAATGTTCACGTGACCATGTTTTAAACCGGTAATTGTTCTAGCTGTTACGTCTGTTTGTCTGTGGCAAAACGATCACTTCGACATCTGATGGCTAGAAGGAGAACCGTCAAAAAAGAGGTTGGGATGAGAACGCACCGTGTGCAGCAATGTGATGGATTTTACTAAGGTGGCGCAGATGATTTAAGCGTGCCACTAGTTCTCTCTTTCATTCTCCCGCTGTTCTTATGCAGCGCAAATAGTGACGTCACTATTTGCGCTGCATAAGAACAGCAGGAGAACAAAAGAGAGAACTAGTGGCACGCTTCAATCATCTGCGCCACCTTAGTAAAATCCATCACATTGCGTGTGCAGTACACTCAGGTAAAGGACTATCGATAAACATAGGAAATGAAATGAAATTCATGAATAGGGTCCTAGAGCCCAGTCCCAATTTTAATAGCAAACGCTTAAATCAACACACGTTTACTCAATTTTTCAATGTTTTTCGTTTGTTTAAGTCCAAAAACATTGTTTTAAGTTTTTTTTAGATTTTGTCACACCCCTGTGGTGTTTTTGTCGACTAAACGAACGTCAAACATGATCAAAAGTGTAAATTGTGATGCAAAGTTAATTTTGGATCCAATAGGGTCCTAAAGCCCTGTCCCAATTTTAGTATCAAACGCTTAAGTTTAGGGCAGAAACACATGTTAACTCAATTTTCAAATGATTTTCATTGATTTAAGTACAAAAAACATTTTTCTATGATTTTTGAGATTTTGTCACGCCCCTTGGTTTAAACTCAAATTTTAGGTATATTTTGTTTTCTGTGTCCCTTCCGAAATGTCAGATAGGAACAACCCCAGTGTTAAAACTATAAGCCCTGTTTAAACATTATATAGGCCTATTCACAAGACGTTTCAAATCAGCTGATCGGGAAGCTCTTTGACAGTTCTTCTATGGAAATGACAGCCTCGTGTTTGCAACGGTCCTCCACCGATGTAAACAAATGCATAGATGGACCTGTCACATGAAAAGGCCTATAGCCGTCATTTGAGCGAGAAAAATTGCCAAAGTAGTTGCAGGAACATGCTCTTTCGTGTTATTCAATAAAAACAAGATTTCATTACATATTTTAGGACCCTATTTGCCTTATGAAACCAGAATTTGGAAATAAAAAACGTTTTCGCGGCAACCTGCAATCGAACCAAGAACTATTGCAGAGCAATCAAATAAAACGTCTAGCTTGACTGATTACTAGCAGTGGAATGAAAATTTTATTCTACCTTAGCAACTAATAACAAACACATAGCGACGCGTCACAGACAAACAGACGTAACAGCTAGAACAATTACCGGTTTAAAACATGGTCACGTGAACATTTACGCCCAATGCTAAAAATACTTCATCTGGCCAACCGCGAACTAGATGGCGGTAGTGAGCAAACGTCAAACTCGAACAAAAACGATGCAAGCGCCACGAGTGGCCTGTCGGCCAACTACCAAATATTATAATTGGGCGCTATTGCGCTGTGCGATGAAAATAATTTGAGTGTTACGTCTGTTTGTCTGTGGACGCGTATTACTGTGCTACTACGATCGCAACACTCCTCCCTAATCCGCGACGCCTGTTAACTTCCGGAACTTCTGTACGAGGACCATAACCTATTGCAGAGCAATCAAATAAAACGTCTAGATTGACTGATTACTAGCAGTGGAATGAAAATTTTATTCTACCTTAGCAACTAATAACAAACACATAGCGACGCGTATTACTGTGCTACTACGATCGCAACAAGAACCACCAAGAACCTTGCGATCGATAGGCCCGAGCGTACACCACGCGCCTATCGACGCCTTGGTGTGGAGTGATGCTAAAACCACAGACAAACAGACGTAACACTTTGAACTAATCTCGGTCCAAATCATAGTCACGAGGACATGTACGCCCAATGCTAAAATTAGTGTATTTGGCCGACGAGCCAACAGATGGCGGTAGTGTGTAAACGTCAAACGCGAAAAAAACGATGCGAGCGCTGCGGGTGGTGGATTGGCCACCTACCTAGGCCGAGGACATGTACGCCCAATGCTAAAATTAGTGTATTTGGCCGACGAGCCAACAGATGGCGGTAGTGTGTAAACGTCAAACGCGAAAAAAACGATGCGAGCGCTGCGGGTGGTGGATTGGCCACCTACCATATTTTTGAATCGACCGTTAAAAAGGTGGTCGATGGCCAATGATGAGAGTGTGACGTCTGTTTGTCTGTGCTAAAACGATACATAATGCAGCCCTCAGACGCTCAGACGGTTTGACCTACATTGACTGCGCCCCCAAGTTAGTCAAACCGATTTATGTTGCTGCAACCGTTTGACCGACTGTCAAAGTTCGTTGCAGCAACACCATAATTCTTCTCATGTTTGAATGCTCTCAGCAAGTGAATATTTGATTGTTATTATTTTCGATTTCTGTGGCTGTGGGGGTGGATATTTCTACCGCAATAATCGTAGTGAGGAAGAGCAGAACTTTTGTACTATGTATTCCACCAAATTTTTTTCCTGGGATTCTACCAGGAATTTTATCAACAATTCGTCTAGAGATTTATCCACAGATTTACCCAGAAATTCCTCCGGGAAAATTATTGAGGCAGATGGCTTTCTTCCAGAGATTCCTTCAAAGGTTCCTCTACTAATTATTCAGGATTTTTTCCACTGATTCCTTCAAAGATCAACAAAGTCCTCAAGTGATTTCTTCAGTAATTTTTCATAGTTTGGTCCAAGGCTGGCTCCAAGAATTCTTCCAGAGATTGATATAATAAATTCTTCAAAGATTCCTTAAGGAATTCCACTAAAAGTGATATCCAAGAATTCTATCATTATTCGGGAATCACATAACGAATTCTTTCAGATACTTCTCAATAAATATATCACCAAAAATTCCCACAAGGATTTCACCAGAACTTTTTTCAGGACATCTCCTTAAATTCTACCAGCAGTTGCTTTAAAAATTCCAAAAGGAATTTCTTCAGCGATTCTTTATTTTTTCTACAGGGATTTATGCAAAAACTTTCCAAGGGATTTAATCAGTGATTCATCCAATGCTTCTTACAAGAATTCCACCAAAATATCCTCCAATGATTTCCAGAAATTCCTCCAGCTAAACTTCAAGAATTTCTATTTAGATTCTATAAGGTTTTTTGCCCGCGATTCCACCAGAAATATCTCTAGAAACTCTTAGAGAGATTAGTCAGTGAACTTCTCCAGGGAATTCTCTGATGATTCCTTCAAGGATTTCACAGTAAATTGTTCACGATTTTTTTCAAAAAAAAAAAAACTTCAATGGATTCAACCTGAAGACATTTAGAGAAATGCTTTGTTTAATCCTCTGAGTAAATATCAGTGGAATCCCTGGAAGAATAATCTTTTTGAATTTTGTAGCTGCCTTCCTAATGGAATAACTACAGTAGAAATGGGAAGAATTTCTAGTTCAATCCTTCGTCGAATTCCTGGTCGATTATCTCGCGGAAATATTGGTGGTTTTTCAGAAAAAAATCTTGTTAGCTTGTGGAATATATTTGTTTAATACCCTGGAGGAATTTCTGATACACCTAAAAAAATCTAAGAAGGGAAATCCTAGTCAAACCATTGAAGTATTTTCTGGTAGAACCTGGATTTTTCTGGTGAAAATTCTAGCAAAACTCTAGTGACATTCCCAGTGTTTACCTTGGAAGAACTCCTGACGAAATTCATTTAAAAACGGTGAAATAATTAAAGAAATTACTGATGAAGTCTATGAAGAAACTACTGATGAAGTTTTTTTTGGGATCATTAGAGATTCTCTGGGCTGCAAAACGGTGAGTCGACAACAAGGAAGGAGCGTTCAACACAGCTCTGGTCCTCACAAGTTCCTACCTCACGCTTCCACGGGTCAAACGATGACAAAGACCGCCAGCTAAGGGTTGCGTACTTAGCTGGTAGTGCAGCCTGGGCACTGTTGTCCTTCTGACATCAGCTAGATTGAGGAGGTACGTCTCGAGCGTCTGTTCACCAGGAGGTGCGGCTCAAACAGCGTCTGTTCTGGTATCCAGCGGCTGAGCAAGAAATGCTGAATCGCGCACAGCTAAATCCAAGGTGGTAGCCCCATCAGCGCGATCGTCCTAGTGTTAGTTGGGACGTTAAACAGAGCTGGCACGATGGCGCTCCGGCGAGACAGGAGTGTTGGCGTAGGCCCAATAAGCCACCCGTAAAAAACCTTATTGCGAATAACATAGGAGATAATACGACCCGGAACAATCGGCAAAGACCCACGCGACGAAATAAGGATTACGATTGGAAACTTGGAACATGGAACTGCAAGTCACTTGGTTTCGCAGGTTGCGACAGGATAATCTATGACGAACTACATCCCCGTAAATTCGATATCGTAGCGCTGCAGGAACTTTGTTGGACTGGACAGAAGGTGTGGAAAAGCGGGCATCGAGCGGCTACCTTCTACCAAAGCTGTGGCACCACAAATGAGCTAGGAACTGGCTTCATAGTGTTGGGCAAGATGCGACAACGCGTTATCGGGTGGCAGCCGATCAACGCAAGGATGTGCAAGATGAGGATAAAAGGCCGTTTCTTCAACTACAGCATCATCAACGTACACTGCCCACACGAAGGGAGACCCGACGACGAGGAGACGTTTTACGCGCAGCTGGAGCAGATTTATGACGGATGCTCGCCGCGTGACGTGAAAATCGTTGTTGGCGACATGAACGCACAGGTAGGACGAGAGGAGATGTACAGACCGGTGATCGGGCGGAACAGTCTGCACGCCGTATCTAACGACAACGGCCAACGATGCGTCAACTTTGCAGCCTCTCGTGGTATGGTAGTCCGAAGCACCTTCTTCCCCCGTAAAGATATCCATAAGACCACCTGGAGATCACCCGATAACCTAACCGAGAACCAAATCGACCACGTTCTAATCGACGGAAAATTCTTCTCTGACATTACCAATGTTCGCACATACCGCAGTGCGAATATAGATTCGGATCACTACCTAGTTGCTATATGCATGCGCTAAAAACTTTCGACGGTGACAAACTCGCGTCGAAGCCGAACGCCGCGGCTTAACATCGAGCGGCTACGGGACTCAGAAGTAGCCCAAGAATACGCGCAGCAGTTGGAAGTGGCCCTACCAACGGAAGAGCAGCTCGGCGCCGCCACTCTTGAAGATGGCTGGAGGCACATAAGATCCGCCATAGGTAGCACCGCAACAGCAGCACTAGGTCCAGCGGCGTCGAATCAGAGAAATGACTGGTACGACGGCGAATGCGAGCAGTTGAAGAATGAGAAGAATGCAGCATGGGCGAGAATGCTGCAACACCGCACGAGAGTGAACGAGGCACGGTATAAACAGGCGCGGAACAGACAAAACTCGATCTTCC
Organism: Aedes aegypti; assembly: GCF_002204515.2. Taxonomy (NCBI): domain Eukaryota; kingdom Metazoa; phylum Arthropoda; class Insecta; order Diptera; family Culicidae; genus Aedes; species Aedes aegypti. Next base: position 26,208,274 of record NC_035107.1, read on the forward strand.
GAAGAAAAAAGCGCCATCAAGAAGAACGAGATCGCGAAGCGATGGAAGAGCTGTTCCGCGCTAAAGACACACGGAAGTTCTACGAGAAGCTTAACCGTTCGCGCAAAGGCTTTGTGCCACAAGCCGACATGTGCAGAGACTTTGACGGAAATCTTCTCACGAACGAACGTGAGGTGGTCGAAAGGTGGCGGCAGCACTACGACGAGCACCTTAATGGTGATGTGGCCAGTAGCGGAGGTGGCACGGAAATAAATTTGGGAGCACGCGCGGACGACGAAAGACTTCCGCCTCCAGATCTCCAAGAGGTAGAAACGGAGATTAGACGGTTGAAAAACAACAAAGCCGCTGGAGTGGACCAACTTCCTAGCGAGTTGCTAAAATACGGTGGTGATGCACTGGCAAGAGCGCTGCACTGGGTTATTTCCAAGATTTGGGAGGAGGAAGTATTGCCGGAGGAGTGGATGGAAGGTGTCGTGTGTCCCATCTACAAAAAGGGCGACAAGTTGGATTGCGCCAATTATCGTGCGATCACAATTTTGAGCGCCGCCTACAAGGTACTCTCCCAAATTCTATGCCGCCGTCTATCACCAATTGCTAGAGAATTCGTTGGACAATATCAGGCAGGATTTATGGGCGAACGAGCAACAACGGACCAGATATTCGCCATCCGCCAGGTGTTGCAGAAATGCCGCGAATACAATGTACCCACACATCATTTATTCATCGATTTTAAATCGGCCTATGATACAATCGATCGAGAACAGCTATGGCAGATTATGCACGAATACGGTTTCCCGGACAAACTGATAAGATTGATCAAGGCGACGATGGAGCGAGTGATGTGCGTAGTCCGAGTATCAGGGACACTCTCGAGTCCCTTCGAATCTCGCAGAGGGTTACGGCAAGGTGATGGCCTTTCGTGTTTACTGTTCAACATTGCTTTAGAGGGTGTGATAAGAAGAGCGGGGATAGACACGAGTGGCACGATTTTCAGAAAGTCCGTTCAGTTACTTGGTTTCGCCGACGACATTGATATCGTAGCACGGAACTTTGAGACGATGGCGGATACGTACATCCGACTAAGGGCTGAAGCTAGGCGAATCGGACTGAACATCAATGTGTCAAAGACGAAGTACATGATAGCGAGGGGCTCAAGAGAAGACACGGCACGCCCCCCACCTCGAGTTCATATTGACGGTGATGAAATCGAGGTTGTCGAAGAATTCGTGTACTTGGGCTCACTGGTGACCGCCGACAACGACACCAGCAGAGAAATCCAGAGACGCATCGTTGCTGGAAATCGTGCCTACTTTGGACTCCGCAGAACGCTCCGATCGAGCAAAGTTCACCATCGCACGAAGTTGACCATCTACAAGACGCTGATTAGACCGGTACTCCTCTATGGGCACGAAACATGGACCCTACGTGCAGAGGATCAACGCGCCCTTGGTGTTTTCGAACGGAAGGTGTTGCGGACCATCTACGGCGGAGTGCAGATGGAAGACGGAACGTGGAGAAGGCGGATGAACCATGAATTGCACCAGCTGCTGGGAGAACCAACCATTGTCCACCTCGCAAAAATTGGGAGGCTGCGGTGGGCCGGGCATGTCACCAGAATGTCGGATACCAACCCGGTGAAAATGGTTCTCGAAAACAATCCGACCGGCACAAGACGACGTGGTGCGCAGCGAGCAAGATGGATCGATCAAGTTGAGGACGATCTGCGGACCCTTCGCAGAATGCGTGGCTGGCAACGGGCAGCCATGGACCGAGTCGAATGGAGACGTCTCCTACGTACAGCAGAGGCCACCCAGGCCTTAGCCTGACTGGTAAGGTAAGTAGAGATTCTCTTGATGGAACCTTTGGCGGATTTTTTTCCAGAATGTTTTGGAAGAACCTCTAGAGAATTTTTTGAATTCCCGGTAAAATCACTGGAACATATCGGTGAAGTTTCTGAAAAAAATGTTAGAGAAATCCCCATGAGAATAAACGTGAATCCAGAAAGCGCAGTTACGATGATCATTGGAATGGATCATTAAAATAACTAAAACGGCCGCTTTGGAAAGCATAGATAGCGCCACCGTAGCCTTGTGTGTTTGACAGAACAGCAATGCTGTCACAATTTTAAATCCCATATACAGTGGTGGCTTTATTTTGATGCGGTGAGCACTGACAAAAACTACATTCAATGATCCATTCTTTCAATGTTTTACTTCTCGGTGGAAATCTTCCAAGCCCTGAAATTGAATCTATTCCGCTTTCGGGATATCATTGCCGTACTACACCCTCGTCACTATTATCTGAATCATTTTCATTCAAGCAGAATAACTTTACTTTTCTTGAGCGAAACAGCATACTTAGCTTAAGCCTGATTCGCTGCTGACAAGTAATTTATTTGCCTTTTTTTTCTTATCGCAGTAAGCCATTTTACGAGACGTTCGAATGACGTTTTCTGGCGGGCCGCTTATTGTTGTTGTTCAAAAAACTAGCCTGATATCTGAATGGCGCTGGTCACATTTTTGTTGGCGATGACGTCCGCGTCTCTTTCAGCGCATGGTTCTACTCGGTTTACATGTATTATATTACCTGTAAATGAAAAATATCTTCTCTGCCTGCTGATTTCAATTTTACATGCGAAAATTTAAAACTTTGTTACACTGCCACCAGCGCCATTATTGAATAAGCTCCTTCCAAATGTAGCGCTAGAAGAAACGTAAATAAATCGGCCCGCCAGAAACTTTCAAAGCTGGTAAACAAACGGAAATCATACACTGAGGAAAGCAAACGTAAGACTGTCATAAGATTTGCTTATGGAATTACGACACAAGAAAAATCTTTGAAATTCATAAGACTATCGTATGGTTTTCGGCAGATGTTGTTTCCATAATACACTTCGAAGGAATTTCGAAAGATGATCTTATGAACCATCATTGACTTGATAACAAAATCCATAGATAGTCTTATGAATTACGTTCTAAACCATTCTTGGTTCCATAAGACTGTCTTGTGTAATTTGAGCTTTAGATTATAAATTTCAATGAATGAATAATACTAATCCGAGCTGAAAATAGGTTAACCAACTTGGAAAAATCAAATTTTCATCCATTTTGTTACGCCGCAATTCGATCAAAGCACTTCACTGTATGCATTAGAATCGATTTGCGATACGACAAAATGGATGAAAATTCGATTTTCTCTAGTTGGCTAACCTATTTTGAACGCAAAGAAGTATATCATAGGGGGGCCCAGATAGCCGTAGCGGTAAACGCGCAGCTATTCAGCAAGACCAAGCTGAGGGTCGTGGGTTCGAATCCCACCGGTCGAGGATCTTTTCCGTAAAGGAAATTTTCTCGACTTCCCAGGGCATAGAGTATCTTCGTACCTGCCACACGATATACGCATGCAAAAATGGTCATTGGCATAGAAAGCTCTCAGTTAATAACTGTGGAAGTGCTCATAAGAACACTAAGCTGAGAAGCAGGCTCTGTCCCAGTGGGGACGTAACGCCAGAAAGAAGAAGAAGTATATCATAGCAGCGAAACATTATTGAGAAAAGTTGTGAAGAACGCCTGAATTGTTGCAGGATTACGTTAGGGGCGGATTAATGGATGAGGGGGGTTTGTGATTTCTTACGCGTCATACAAATTGTTTTGAATTTTCATTCCCAAATCTTATTGTTTGGATCCAATTCCTTAATCTGTTCGAAAGAAAATATTAGTTACAGCGGAATTGATGATAAATAGAAAATATTTACCCTTTGATGCATTAGAAACGGAGTCAGCCAACGACAAATCAGCAAACACGTCCATTTCGGAAGCCATATTGAATTTCTGATAGTGAAATGGCTGTACCGAGAAAATTTGCCTCACGTGGTTCTTCACAATGATGAGCAATGGGGTTCATAAGCGTTCTTATGACATTGACAATTGATTGTTATGAAAAAATTACACTTGTCTTATGAATCTCAATCTCGTCGAATGAAATACACAAGTGTCTTATGAACCAACAAAAAAATAATAAAAAACGCGTTCATTAGTGCGATCTTATGAAAATCATGCGAGATTTTTGCCTCAGTGTATGATTCGAAACGTCTCATAAAATGGCTTGTACGTAATTCTGGACAAACATTTGAAAAGGGCCCAAGAGGTCTTGAGCCTTTTTTCTGAAACGTTGCTGTTGAGTCATTTTTAGCCCGCCCACGCAAACTAACACCACTATCAGAAAGATTAGTGTTAGCTCTTCCTGATAGTGGTATTGGTGAGTGTGATCGAGTTGAATTGGGCTCAACAGCGGCTTGCAAAGCCAATGTTTACCAATGTCGATGTGCCCTTTTGAAATGTTTGTCCAGAATTGAAAAGAGATGTCAGTTCAAACAGGAGTCGCTGTAGAAAATTTCTGCAAGGAATCGCCGAGAAATTTCTTTAGCGATTCCTGCTCAGCAGCAAATCAGACTTTAAAGCTTTGAATTATTTTGACAGCTGCATATATCAGCAAAATAAATGGTCATTTTTTATTTCTTTAAAGGGTACACTGTAAGACTAAAGCACCCATTAAAGGGTAGAAAAGTACGGTCCTTGAGAGAAACGCTTCAGAAGTCTTTTCTTTTCATGTTGTTGCTTCAAATTATGCTGCACAGCCTTCGCGGTCGTAGTGTTCCAAATATGGCCGTGTTGACTCCGAGAAAGCAGCAAACTGAGATTTTCAATGCGCACGAAAACAAATGATAATAATAATGAAATACAATCAATCAGGAAGAGAGAACGAATTCTACTGTACTTTTATTCAAAGCTCAAATGGAAAGGAACTAGAAAAAGTTCGTGATGTAAAGTCTTCACACGGCAGGGTTGGCATGCTATCAAAATGTACACCGTCTAAAGGCGGGTTTGGTATTAGTGGGTTAATCATGGAGAAGGAATGTGCATATTTTTAAGTGCATGAGCATGAGCATGAGCATGATTGACCGCCCGCAGTTGCTAGTCCGATATTGCAAGAACAGCTGTACTTACACAGGGAACCAACAGATGCTACTCAGGATCAGTAGCATCTTCAATGTGTAAGTACTGGTACTCTCATTATTATAACAAACAATACCGGCGCCGGCTGCGTCCGAATGCAGGTCAATTTGGGAATGGGAGGGAAATGTTGACGTGTTACTTGCTTTATGGAAGCCGAGGAGTCCTCTGCACTTCCACAAGAAAACACTGGGAGTTTGGATATGGGGAAGGATTCGTTTTGGAAAACGATAAAGATATAATTTCAAATGAATACGTGAACACGGATGATCGATACCGATAGTGCGGTTACTATGCAAACCGGACACAATCCGAATTCCGTCGCTCGCCCACAAAGGAGCATGCAACCAGATTCAACGGATCAAACACAACTGACGCGTCGATTCTTTTTTTTTCACCCGCACACTTTTTCTTTTTTTTTTTTTTTTCTTCCGAAAAACGCGAACCGGACACAATTGATTCGGATTCCGTCGTTCGCCATCAGAGGAGCACATGCAACAGATTCAACGGATCAAACACAACTGACGGAATGTGAATATTTTTAAGTGCATACTAAAAGTACCTACCTCCATTAGGGTTGAAATGTTAGCTGATTATCAGACTTATGTTTAAAATATTGGAATACGACTAAAATCTTGTTTTTTACTGATAGTTTATTATAATAATATTTAATATTTGCATATGTTTTCCAGCTATTACCTGTTATTACTATTTTTTAATAGTAACAAATTTTATCGAGAATAGAAGTTAAATGCACTTCATTTCAACAGTACATGGCGTTATTTCAATAAAATGTATCCAGTCTCTCCCATATAGTTATGTGGAATATACTTACATCGTTAGGTAGTTCAAATCAAGAATTCAACGATTAGTTGAAATAATCTCAACGGTCAAATCTACCTACTGATCTACTACAGGCCATTTTGGCATACACCCGATAGGACTTGATGGGCTCCAGTTTGGATGCCAACCGGTGCGGATCATTTCGCAGGCCATCCACTATGTGGTTGAAGTACACTCCGTCGAATTTACACAGGAAAGTACTGTCCACCTCCTGCATTAGGCCAACCGTTTCGGCGCTGAAGTACATCTGCGAGTAGAAATTAGTGTACAAGAAGCTGGCCGTGACGTTGGGTTTACGCGGTCCCTTCAAGGGAATCTGGCGAGGAATGCGGTTCTCGATACAGTCGTCGATAGTCGTAAGGATGACGTCCGCCGTTGTAATGTCCAGAAGGTTTTTCTGGAAAGTGTCAAGAATTCGTTTATTGAGCCTTTTAGAAGTATGACCTGATGAATACCTCAACCAAAAAATACAGCGTGAATACGTCCAACAGATATTTGGGGTTGATGTGGCATACTTCCTCGAAAGAAAGCGTATCCGACACTATCCAGGTAAGCAGCCGATACTTCATCTGTTCGATGCTTTTCGATACATGAGGGTTAAACGAGTAGAGTTCCTCCGGAAGCGGAACTTTTAGCGCCAGTGGAGGTAAAACCGGAGTGATCTCAACAATCATGTACGTGACGTAGTGGTTCGGTTTAATGAACACTCGAGAGGTCAGCGTTTTCCCGTCAACGATCCTACGATGTCGAAACAGAACGCCCACCTGCCGACAGTAGATCCACAACGCCATCTGGGAATAGTCGGCATCTCGCAAATCCAAACAGGGCAGACGAATCGAGTTCGGAACATCCCGGATTATGCTCACAGCATAGTTCGGATAGTGGCGCATCTCCGGCGGTACGATTGGTTCCTCAACGGTGTAGTCCTGAAACGGAATTATTTAATCCTTGGTGTTCTGGGGCCCCAATGACTCTAGACTTTAGGGCCAGCTAGAAACGTTTAGTTAGCCTCAGAGTATATATATATACAGATAGTTGCGCGAAGAGATTTTTTTGAATGGTTGTTCTTCTTTGTCTTCGAAAATAGCCCTGTCTGTTTTGCTGGCCTGGTAGGTAGATTTTGTTTGGTTCTTCGATATTTAAAATATTTTGAACAGTATTGATAGACCCGTACTCTAAACTCAATCAATGAACTCACAGTTGCCTCAACAAATGAACTCACGGTTGAGATTCCCATGCAAAATTACTCAAGCTGTAAACAATAATTCAGTCATAAAACTCGTAAGTACTGAATGTTGTTCTTTACGTCAGAAAGGATTATCATAATTTTACCAACTAACAAGAAATCATGGCTTTGTGCGAGAAAACTGTGGAACTACGAGGCAATAAATCAAACAGATGAGCCAACCATTCAGGAAAGAGTGTATAAATGAAAAGTTGCGCGAAAAGTAAACCAAATCTACCTATGATACTCTGATTCATGATTTTTCACCCGTTTTTTTAGTTGTGTGGTTAACAACTCACGCATGAAAAATCATGAGTAAAGGGCGAACACGCAATTATTGCGACAAATTCAACAGGGCATAACTTTTCTACCATTGGGTAAAAATCAACCAAATTTTGCACTCTTTCTCATTGATGTGTATTGTTTACATGCTGTCAAACTCGAAGTCGTGTTTTTCGATTCAACGAAAATGGAGGTGAACCAACGCGAGTCGAAAAAACAAATTCTTTCCAAACACCTGGAATTTCCTGACCTGTCGCACCAGATGTTGGGAAAAATGTTGAACATTCATCATTCAACCGTCTCCAGAGTGTTGAAGCGGTTCCAGGAGCGGTTGATGTTGGACCACGGCAAAGGAGCTGGAAGAAAACCGGAAGCGGATGATTAAAGCAAATCCCAACGTCTCAAACCGTGATTTGGCTAAAAAGATCGGCATGTCGCAGAGCTACGTCCAGAATGCAACCAAAAAAGAGAGCTGGACTACATACATACAAGGTACAGAACTTCCCAAACCGCGATGAGCGGCAACAATCGACGGCTAAAACTCGGGCACAGAAGCTCTACGAGAAGATGCTCTACGACAAAAATGGCTGCTGTGTGATGGACGACGAAACGTATATAAAAGCCGATTTTAAGCAAATTCCGGGGTTGGAGTTTCTCACCGGCAAGAGCAAGTTCGATGTGGACGACAAATTTAAGAAGAAGAAAATGTCGAAGTTCGTCTCCAAATATCTCATTTGGCAGGTCATCTGCTCTTGCGGATTGAGGAGTGAGCCTCTCGTGACAAAGGGCACAGTAAATGGCGAGATCTACAGATCTGATTGCCTCGAGAAGCACATTTTGCCGTTCTTGCAGCAGCACGACGAAGCTCCGCTATTTTGGCCAGATTATGATGCCACTGTTCTAAAAGTGTCCTAGAGTGGTATGAGGTCAATTCTGTCCATTTTGTTCCAAAGGACATGCACCCGTCAAACTGTCCGGAGCTGCGCCCGGTGAAGCAGTACTGGGCAATAATAAAGCGGGAACTTCGGAAAAGCAAGAAGACAGTCAAAAAAGAGAAGAACATGTTAAGAAAATGGAAAAAAATGAGAAACTGGTACCGGATGACACTGTAATGCCTTCAATTTTACACTCAAGGCTCCATCGATTAACTTTTCTTTTGATTTTTGAAGTAAATATATGTATAAAACTACCCTAAAATTTTGGTTTGATTCTAAACATTATAAGACAATTGGCATGTTTAAGTCCAAAAGATCCGAAATCGGTTTAAAATTGGTTAAATTAAGATTTTTTGCATATTATCATATACAATTGAACATTCTAAACTAGTTTTATCTTATAAACTAAAAGAGATAGAAATAATCAAGTCCTGGGCAAAGTTGCTCAGAAACCCAAGGACATCCAAAAGAAATATGTATGATAATTGTTACGATGTGAGAGTGAACCGAGAGTGATTAACGTAACAAACAAATATGATTTATTGCCGGTACTTCTAAATACAATAAACGAATTAAAATGTGCGACCGGCGTGTACTGCTACGATTGCCTAGATGACAAGTACCACCCAGTATCCGGTTGGATGACATCTGTCGGGCTCGCTGTCGGGTGACAGCCGTGATCAAAGGCGCATAGGGTGGTACCCCAACACCTCCCCTTTTGAAGAGCGACGTGGGAGCGCTTCATCTAAATCAGTTACTCTTGTTGGCATTCGAGCTCGACGTGGTTGACTTGCTGGTTCAAAAAGCTCTCGTAAGAACTCTCGTTGCATTTGGTCGAATCCTTCCGGTTCTCCTGGCGGTGGTTCTACACTAGCAGCAAGGGAGTCTTCAGGTTGATTGAGACCCCATACGCCTAACAGTATATCCAACGGTATGGATGGTTCGACTTCACCTGGTGTTTGATTGACGTCGTTGTAGCGTTTACGAAGTTGATTACTGTGAGAGCGGATTAGACGTTGTCGCTCCGGAAGCCACACATTGTACATCACTCGTCCGACACGCTCCACAATTTCTCCAGCAATCCAGCTCCAATTATTGCCTTGGTGCACTTGAGCGTACACCTTGTCTTGAACATCGAAGCTCTTTTTTTTGGCACCATGTTTCTCGTTGAACTGACGATCTTGCTTGTTGTTAGTAGCTTTGGTGAACTTGCTAGGCGGACGAAGGAGTTCCAGAGACGTGCGCAGTGGACGACCAATAAGGATTTCAGCGGGCGATTTCCCACCAGGTGCACTTCGACAGGGAGTTGATCGGTAGCAGGTGAGGAAGATGTCGAGTGCTTCGTCCAAGCCTTCCCCTCCCGCTTGGATTTTCTTGACGGTCCTTTTGAAGGTGTCAACGAAGCGTTCCACCTGACCGTTGCTTTGCGGGTGAAACGGTGCTGTTTTGAGATGCATAATCCCATTTGCTTCACAGAACTCTTCGAAAGTATCGCTGGTTAGCTGTGGCCCATTGTCGGTTACCAGAACCTCCGGCATTCCGAACCTCCCAAAAATTTTCCGAAGACTGGAAATTGTAGCAGCGGTAGTGATACGTTTAGTCGGAATGATTTCCGGCCACTTTGAAAATGAATCCACTACTAGCAGGAAGTACGTGTCGTTGATAGGGCCAGCGAAATCTGCGTGCACTCTTTGCCAAGGTTTTTCGGGGATTGGCCACGATTCCAGTTTCGTTTTAGTTTCAGCTTTGGCGACCGAGGCACATTCTTGACAAGTGCGTACCAAAGCGGTGATGTGGTCATCGATGTTGGGCCAATACACGAAATTCCGTGCCAACGATCGCATGCGTTCAACGCCGGGATGTCCGAGTACTTTCTGCTGTAGCTTCTTCGGTACCACAATCCGATCGCTGTACATGAGAACTTTCTGGGCCACGTACAACGACTCACGACGCGCAAATAATTGATTAACCTCCGGTGTTCCGGAGAGAGATTTTGCGTCGCTCGGCCAACCCTTCTGCACAAACTCCATGACTTTCTGTAACGTCCGATTCTGACTGGTCTCGGCGGCTATCGTCTTGTACGAGATCGGGAGATGCTCGATGGATTGGCAGACGATGTTGCAGATGACTGTTTCGACCTCGATCGTAGCAATGATAAAATCCTCGTCTGGCTTAACATGGGAGTTGATTAGGCGAGAGAGAATGTCTGCGTGCCCGAAGTGGTCTGTTGAGATGTACTCGATCCGGAAGTCATATAGTAGCATGGTGAGGGCCCACTTCTGAAGGCGGTTGGCTGTGTACGGCGAAATACCACGCTTCGAACCGAAAATCGCTAGCAGCGGTTTGTGATCGGTTTGGAGAACAAATTGCCTTCCGTAGATCATCCTATGGAATTTGGTGACCGCGTACACCAGACCAAGGGCCTCCTTTTCTATCTGGCTGTAGCGGGATTCGGCAGGAGTTAAGCTTCGGGATGCGTGGTAGATGGCCTTCTCTTGTCCATCAGGAAACCGGTGTACTATGCGGGCGCCTATGCCCACATTCGACGCATCTGCCGACACAACTATTTCCAAGCGAGGATTGTAGTGCGTCAGCATGAGCGGTGATTGAAGAATTTCCTTAAAGCGGTCAAAGGAACGTTGGCAAGCATCGGACCACTGGAAGCTGGAACCCTCCTTCAGCAGCTCGTCGAGCGGCTGTCGTAATGTGCGCATTTCTCGGATGTATTTTCCATAATAGTTTACCGCACCCAGGTACGATCGCAGTGTGGTGACATCGTGTGGAGGAGGCATGTTGATGTTTGCCTTCACCTTGTCCGGATCAGGGCGGGTGCCCTCCGAATCCAGAAGTTGACTCAGGTACTTGACTTGGCGCATGAAAAATCTACACTTTTCGAGCTTGACCGTGAAACCGTACTCTTGTAGGCGTTGTAGAACAAAGTACAGGTTCCGTTTATGTTCCTCGGCGTTTCGTCCACCGATCAGGATATCATCGAGATATGGACATGTGCACGGGATACCACTCAGCATGGCATCCATAATCTGCTGGAAAGCGCCAGGTGCACTTTTGACGCCGGGGGAAAGCCGATTGAAACGGTAGAGCCCTTTATGGGTGTTGATGGTGACAAGTTTCTTGCTTTCTTCGTCGACTTCAACCTGAAGATACGCGTCCGACAGATCTATGTGGCTGAACATCGTGCATTGCGCCATCCGGTTGAAAATGTCCTCCGGGAGCGGGAGTGGGTAGCTGTTCGATTCGAGCGCGCTGTTTAGCCCGGTGGAAAAGTCCGCACAAATGCGGACAGTGCGATCGGGTTTGCGGACTACGACGATTGGTGCTGCCCAATCCGCGTATGTGACTGGTGTGATGATGCCCGAACTCTCTAGGCGCTTCAACTCGTCCTCAACAACGGCCTCCATGTTATAAGAAACTGGCCGCTTGGGTTTGAATACGGGATGAGCGTCCGGCTTGAGCGTGAGGTGCACCTGTGTTTTGGTGCACAGTCCCATACGGTTGGTGAAAACATCGGGGAACTTTTCCTTTATTTTGAGCACTTGCTGATTTGGTTGCGGGCTGCTGACCAGCTTGCAGAAGGACGAAAACGGAACGTCCCATAGCCCAAACTCATCCATGAGGTCTGAGCCTAAAACATTCAGAGAAAGGTCAGCACAACAAACGTAGCAATTACCTTCCTTTTGAGTCCCGCCGATAGTGTACGATGCTCGAAACATGGCCTCGATGCCCAGTCTGTCACCGGAAGCCGTCTGCACATGACAATCCGGCTGAGACGTTTGAGGAGCTCCGACCTTCATCCAGTTCTGCTTAGAGATGATCGTTATGTCCGAGCCAGAGTCCAGTTGCAAATCGACTGGAATACCGTTGATTGCCGTCTCCACGTAACGCCGGCTGCGATTCACATTTTTCACGGTCACGATCTTGGCTGCGTGGTTTTTGTTTTGCTGCTTCCCCTTGGCTTGGATGCGAAACAGGAACAATAGCCTTCTTTATGGCCGGTGCGGCCACAGTCGCGGCATTTGTGGCTTTTGAAACTGCACTTGCTGGAGAAATGCATACCGCCGCATGACCAACACGGCGTCTTCGGCGTGTCGGATTTGCTGCCACCAAACCTGTCCTTCTTACGGCGGTTGCCGTTGGGAGAATTGGCACGAACAGCATGAGTTGCAGCAGCACCAGCGGTGGAGGCAGACTGACTGCCGATGAGTACGGTGTCTTTCATCAAGTTGATTAAACTTTTGCATTCCTCCACTACCTTCTCCAGCGTTATGTCCTGCGTTTCGTTGATCTTCGATAGCAGGCGCATCCGAATATCAGCGTCCTTGGGTGACTTCAATCCGCACACGAAAATAAGGCACTTGAACTGGTCCTCTTTGAGCTCCTGTAGTTTGAAGTCGACACAAGCACGGTTGACTTTGCAGGAGTAGGAGATGAAATCTTCGTTCTCATCCTTCGCCGTCTGCAGGCATTGGTACCGGCGATGGAAGGTGGAAACAGGGCTACCAAAGATGGTTTTTAGTTTGGCAACCGTTTCGTCGAAGGAAAATTCCCTCGACAGCTTGGGGAGAATGAACGATATGTACCTTTCGTGTGCGGCGGGATTGAGTTTGCGAAGCAGCAGTCGCACCTTTGCGTCGTCGTCCAGTTTGGAAGCGTCTTTTTCGAAAAGGTCCGCATATCTGGAGAACCATGCGTCGAAAGAGCAACCGCTCTCTAGATCGTAAGCAAACTCGGTGATATTGCTCGCAAGGGAATCTAGGACCAGCTCGTTCCGACTGGTGTTTTGGACGTTTCCTTGTATATTCGCCATCTGCTCTGCCATTCGGGTCATCAAGGTATGCTGATTGTTGAGCAGCTGCAGGATGGTTTCCTTGAATGGTTGATCCGCATTGGAACCAGCTGCCTGCGCTGCTGGACCGAGTGGCAATGGCGTTGGCATGGCGAATACAAAGCTGCAAACGACGCGACGTTTTTACGACGATTTTCGCGAGAAGAACAATCGGTGCGATCTTTTACCGACTTGTCGCCACTTTGTTACGATGTGAGAGTGAACCGAGAGTGATTAACGTAACAAACAAATATGATTTATTAACGGTACTTCTAAATACAATAAACGAATTAAAATGTGCGACCGGCGTGTACTGCTACGATTGCCTAGATGACAAGTACCACCCAGTATCCGGTTGGATGACAGCTGTCGGGCTCGCTGTCGGGTGACAGCCGTGATCAAAGGCGCATAGGGTTGTACCCCAACAATAATATTGCGTCCAAAGGCTCAAAATTTCGTTATTATTTTTGGACCTTTTTCCACCTATTCATGCGCCACACCATCGCCTTTAATAAAGATTGGACTTTGAAAAAATGCGACACTTTGTTTTGGGTGTAACTTTTTATCGTGTGGGTAAAAATTAATGAAATATTGGGTAATACTGATTGAGAGTGTTATGTTTATGTGATCTGTCAAGTAGTTTTCAAGATGCATTCGAAACCAGAAGAGCTACACCACACGCTAACTTTGAAGTACCCATTAAATGGGTTTCTTGTACCCATTTTTATTTCTAGTACTGAGTTGTCAGAAAAAGGGTATTATTTTTTGACACTAAAAAGGGTACGTTTTACTCTTCTTGAAGAATGAGTTCCGTCAACAATAATGGGTAAAAAAGCCACTTGTCGTTGTTTGGAGCAGCAACATTGATTTTTTTTGCCGCGGATCATATTGTATTAATTAATCGAAAGAACAATGGTAAGTAGCTATTTTTTTAACAAACTATTTACATTAAGGACTAAATTGACTTTTCTCTACAGCAAACCCCTCAAAGAAGCATGAGAAGCAGCAATTTAAGTGTTATTTTTCATCCAAGATCTGGAACCGGAAGACACGCAGTAAGACCCAGGAATACAGATGGACTCACGAGCAAGTCACCGTATTAATGTTCGAATTGACCCTCTATAAATGATCCAATAAAATGATTTTTATTAGACTGTATTGTTATTTGGCCTGAAATATTTTAAAACTTCATTTGGAACCGTTTTTCCCGTATGTGCCGGCAAGAGGGGGGTATTTTTTACCCATTTTTGTAAAATCGATGAGGGGTAAATAATACCCATGTTTTGAAGCTCGAGGCAAATACTCTTTAATGAGTAAATGGCCAATACTCATTAAATGAGTTAAACCACTTTTCTTTGAAATGGGTACGAAAGTACCCATTAATGGGTACTTCAAAGTTAGCGTGCAACAAATCTTGGGCGCGGTGATCGATAATCCAGGTCACATTGATAAAAAGTTTTTATAACAAAACACACACGAGCGCACGAATCAAGTTGACGTTGAATCTAGAGTTTCTAGTGAAAAATTTAAGTTACAACCTTCTAAAATCATTAAATTACAAATAAAGTAGTTAGTAGGGCACAATCAAGTGACAAATATCCAGTAGAAAATAAAGTTTTAGCATTAAGAACTAGTTTTAAGAAGATATAAAGTAAAAATAACCAACCTCCATTAGAGAGGTTAGAAGTGGAGAAGTTCAACATTTAAAAAGAAGCAAAGAGGAAGAAGAACAGTGTAAACAAACAGATCTAGTGTTAAGGGTAGCGGAAAGATGATGCAGCGACGATCAACACGACAGACTCGGACCAGTAGTGCCTCCACGGTAACGGGAGCAGTCAGCAAGCCAGTGTCATCCAGGACAGGAACCATCCGGAAAGGAAGCAAGGATCAAGCAGGTACGAATCCACAAATCCTATCCGAAGTGGCATTTCTTGAGCCGTTAGATTTCGAAAAGGAAATCCCTAACCATCCGGTCGCCGTTGGAAAAATCCTTTCACAAGAAGGGTTTAACAAACAGAAGGACATCGTCAAACTGGGAAGACACCGGTTTAAGATTCTTTTGGAGCGGAAGGAAATGTATCCGGAGCTGGAAAAGATCAATCTCCAGAAGTACAACCTGAAGCTGTTTGCACCAACATCCATTTCACAAACCATCTGCTTTGTGAAGGGCGTTCCAACAGAATTCGACGAGGAAGAGATTATCAAAAACCTAACGGCAACAGTACCGATCATCAAGGTGGAGAGAGTCAAACGCCGAGTACAATCGGATTCAGCCGACCAACTGGAACCAACGAGAAACATCAAGGTAACGGTCAAGGGAGGAAAGGTGCCGGATTCGGTGAGATTGTATGACTGCCCATTGAGAGCGGAGCTATACGTGTTTCCGGTAAAACAATGTCGGAACTGTTGGAGATTTGGACATTCGCAGAAGGCCTGCAGAGGGAACACCAGATGCGGAAAATGTGCAGGGGAACATCCACAAGGAACCTCCTGCACAAAAGACGATAAATGCATCAATTGCGGAGGCAAGCACCAAGCAGGCGACAAACAGTGTGCGGAACGCCAACGGAGGGAGAACATCCGGAACACGATGAGGGTGGAAAAACTGAGCTACGCAGAAGCTGAAACGCACTACCCGAAGACATCGAATGCGTTTGCTCTTTTGGACATCGACTCAGAAGAGGATTTTCCAGAACTGAACGACGGGGAGGAGCAGCATGTCAGGGAGAAAACGCGAGGGTCAAGCAGCAGATTGCGGAGGTCTCACAATGGACCAAGGAGAGCCAGTAGCAGTAGGAATGAGTGGGACGATCTTCAACTGAATAGGGAAGAGCAGAGCTACAACACAATCGTTGTCGAAACGGTGCTAGCGAGAGTACGGGAGGACCTGATAAGACAGCTGAAGCTGAGGACGTGGCTGAAACCCCTCATCGATTTGAGGAATGAAATAGCAACCAGGACGAAGGAAGGAATGAACGAGCTGGATACCGATCAGCTGGTTGTGTTCATTTTCGGAAGGATCAACGAAATCATCGAAAACAATCCAGAACCACAACAAAGACACCAAAGAATAGGCCAGAACAACAAAAATGGCGAATAAAATTGTTATCCTACAACATAACGTTCAAAGCTTGAGACCTTCCGAAACTAAGGAACAACTTTATACATTCCTTATGGAAAACGATATGGACATTGCCCTTCTTCAAGAGATTTGGTTGAAGAAGGATGAACCATTCAGACTAAAGAACTTCGAACTCTTCTCTAAAAGGAGAGAGAATGGATACGGAGGAGTGGGAATACTAGTAAAGCAAGGAATCGAGATGAAGCCACTAAGTATGTCAGAATTCGACGTCCTGGAGTCCGTCGGTGTGAAAACTAACCACGGAGGAGAACTGGTCAACCTTTTATCATTATACTTACCGGAATGCAACATCAACCGAGCTAGCGAGGACCTAAGGAAGCTATTTCAATGGCTGGAGCACTTAGAAGGAGAAATTGTAATCGGGGCAGACTTCAATGCCCACCACAATAGTTGGAGTTCGTCTTTCCCAGAGTGCGCCAGAGGCAAGATCGTAAATCAGCTGATAGTAGAGTCCAAAATGATTCTTCTAAATGACGGAAGTTCAACGATGTGCCTAGCCCCAGGAAATCGTGAATCAGCGATAGACTTGACGTTAGTAACGGAGCGAGTGGCTAGAAAAGCGAAATGGGAAGTTTTGGACGAAGAATTCGGCAGTGCGCATTTGACAATAAGAATAGGAGTAGGTGAAGACATTCCTGTAATAGAGAGGACAACAAAGCGAGTGAACCAAGAAAAGGCGATCGAGTTACTGAACAGTATTAGACCCCAGTTCATGTACAACCCGGAAGAAATGCAGAAGATCTTCGAAGAGACGCTGGATGAAGCATCGTACGTGGTGAAAAATAAGGAAACGCACAGATCACCTAAGGATCAAACTCAGCGGTCAACCAATCTCAATCAACAACACGCACAAATATCTGGGATACACCATCGACAGAGAGCTAAGGCATAGGAAGCACATCGAGGACGTTTGCGACAAGGCCAACAAGAAGCTACCGCTAATAAAAGTACTAGCAGGAAAACAGAGCCACTCGAATCCAGCCACACTAATCAAAATAGGGAATGCCATAATCAGAAGCAAACTGGAGTATGGAGCAACTATCTACGGGAGCGCAGCGGAGACAAACCTTCAAAAGGTACAGATAGTTCAAAACAACTATTTGAGGATAGCGATGAGGTACCTGAAAACTACGCCCATCCACGTGATACTGTCAGAGACAGGACAGACGACAATGAAAATCAGGACGGAATATCTGGCAAAACGTGAAATGATAAAAAGCTTGCACAACTAAAACCAACTGAAAAAGTTCATACTAAGGACGATGGAAAGAGAAGAGCTTAGCGGTTCATATCTGTCAACAGTTACTGACAAACACATCGACGTAGCCTACCAAGTTCACCCAAAAGCTGAGCAGATGTCATGGAAACTCAGACCGAGGATCGTAGGTGAATGCAGCATACACAGGAAAATCAAGAATACCTTAGCCAAAAATCAAGGGAAGAAGGAAAATGTGCTGAAACAACAATGGAAGCAGATCTTTCTACAATCCATGGACACGGATTACCAAGACCATGTAAGGATATTCACCGATGGCAGCAAAACGGATAATGGAACCGCAATCGCATTTTTTGATGAAAAAAGTAACATCACGAAGGCTGAAAAAGTAAACCCCAAAGTCACCATTACGAACGCGGAGTTGATGGCCATACATGCCGCAATAGAGTGGGGATTGCAAAAACGCTACTCCAAAGTGGTAATTCTGACGGACTCAGCTAGTGCATGCTCTATACCGTAATCCGGGGTAACATTGATCATTTTTTTGAATATTTCTTAAACATTTTATTTGAAAATGCGTGTGTTGCAAATGTTATATCTTTAAAACAAGTACTGCCACCCATTGTTCGTGTTTATGTACTGTATTTTGTTTTCTGAAAGTTTGAAGCATGTTTAAAAAAATGTTTTAAGTGAGTTTTTGATTTAGCTGATATGGGGTAACATTGATCACACCATGAAAACATCGTTCGGTAATATTGAAAATATCATTACTTACTAAAATCATGGTCCCTGAAGCCGAATATGAAGGTCAAACTCTTATAAGTCATTTACTTTTTGAGTTATTTTAAAACTAAAAACACCTTGAATTGTGGAATACGCCTAAATGTATGCAATTTCCTAAGGAAATTCTTCACGCTTTATAATAATTTGTGAATTATGTTTTATTGAACATATTTATGAAAATTTTGACAACGGAGTCGTTTTCGGCGATGTCATTTTTAGTAACAACCGTATTTCTCTTGCTCATATCTTTTACAGAACTCATGTAAGACATGATTCTTTTATGGTGTCATCCATAATCATGAAAATCATTGTTTACAAAAGTTGAAAAATTTACGCATGAACACAACTTTATTTTTGTAAAAACCTTATTGTTTATTAGCTCATGATTAGAAGAAAGAGAATCGCCATTCATGCATTGAAA
Source organism: Aedes aegypti (assembly GCF_002204515.2). NCBI lineage: Eukaryota > Metazoa > Arthropoda > Insecta > Diptera > Culicidae > Aedes > Aedes aegypti. The sequence continues at coordinate 26,226,976 of NC_035107.1, forward strand.
ATATTTCATCAACAAATGTTGATTCGAGCTTTTTACGAAGAGGGTCATTGCGATCAATTTTACCCCGCTGATCAATGTTACCCCGGATTACGGTACTAAAAAATCGAGAAGAATCGAAAAACAACTACATCGCCTGGAAAATTGTCGAGCTCTTACTTCGGGAGGAAGCAAACCGCTTCCGAATCCAATGGATACCAAGTCACTGTGGAATAACAGGGAACGAGAAAGTTGACCAGGCCGCGGTCCGAGCCACCTGCGGTAATCAAACTACTTACAACTTGCTGACAGTGGGAGATGCCATGCTTATAGCCAAAGAAGAAACCTGGGAAGAATGGACACGCTATTTCTCTGAAGCAAGTCGTGAAAAAGGGCTATGGTACAACCAAATACAAAATCTGCCACTCAAAACGGTATGGTTCAAAAACTTAGCAATCAATGCGAGGTAGGTTAAATGCCTAAGCAGAATTCGCGCCGGCCACATGCTCACTAAGTGTTGGGCACCCCTATCGCCGACTCTGACATTCTGCTACACTGTCGCCTATCGGCAGTGCCAACTGCTACGTCACCGAAGAAGTCTGTCATCAGTTCGTACATATACGAGTAGCAGTAGGTACACCTGTGTGCAGAGCATGTACATTTTAATTCGTTTAATTGTTAATTATTGAATAAAGTTATTGTTTGTTACGAGTCATAATTCTCCGCCTTATTTCCCATCGTAACAAAGTGGCGACGAGTCTGCGGAAGTTCGCGGAGTATCGAATTTCGGGTCGAAAGTATCGCGCCGCCGAAAACCGCGTGTGAGAATGTCGCAGCCACAGGCGCCATCTTCGTTGGCCGGCAGTGGTGAACAACCATTCAAAGACACAATTTTGCAAATTCTCAGCAATCAGCAGGCGCTGATGACAAAGCTGTCGCAGCATGTGGCGGCAATCGAAGGAAATATCCAAAACGCAAACCGCAACGAGTTGATATTGGATTCCTTAGCGACGAATATCACGGAATTTGCATACGACCTTGAAAAAGGTTACTCGTTTGATGCTTGGTTTTCACGGTATGCGGATCTTTTTGAGAAGGATGCCGCCCAGCTGGAGGACGATGCCAAGGTGCGCTTGTTACTGCGAAAACTGAGTCCTTCTGCGCACGAACGGTACACGTCATTCATCCTCCCCAAACTGTCGAAGGAGTTTTCGTTTGAGGAAACTGTAGCCAAACTGAGGACCATCTTCGGTACACCGGTATCTACGTTCCATCGACGTTATCAGTGCCTTCAGACGACGAAGGACGAAGATGAGGATTTTATCAGTTACTCGTGTAAAGTCAACAAAGCATGTGTTGATTTTAAGCTCCAAAAGCTAAAGGAAGATCAATTCAAATGTCTTATCTTCGTATGTGGGCTCAAATCACCTAAGGATTCGGACATACGAATGCGCCTTCTTTCGAGAATGAACGAGACCAGCGATATGACCCTGGAGAAAATCGTCGAAGAGTGCAAGAGTCTGATCAATTTGAAGCAGGATACGGTACTCATTGGAGGAAAACCCTCCACGCCAGCCGTGGCTGCAACAAATGCCGTTCGAACGCACTCTCAGCCAAATCGAAAGGATAAATCAAACCGTTCAAAAGACCAGGCACCGAAGACACCGTGTTGGTCTTGTGGTGGCATGCACTTTGCCAACCACTGCAACTTCAAGGATCATAAGTGTCGAGATTGCGGTAGAACGGGCCACAAGGGAGGCTATTGCAGCTGTTTTTCGTCAAAATTTCGTCCAAAGTCAGGAAAAGGAAAGCCAGCGAATCGGAACAAACCTTCAAGCAAGATTGTCGTCGTGAAAAACGTCACACGGAGCAGAAGATACGTCGAGAAAACCATCAACGGAGTTCCGGTTAACCTTCAACTAGACTTCGGTTCTGATATCACCATTATATCCAGACAAAACTGGCTCAAAATCGGAGCACCGAAAACATCGCCACCGGACTGTGAAGTTCAGACCGCATCTGGCGATAAATTGGGAATCGCTGCTATGTTCCGTGCCTGTATTTCCATCAGCGGCGATCAAAGAGAAGGTAACTGTTACGTATGTAGAACTAATCTATCTCTTAACGTTCTAGGCTCAGACCTACTCGATAAGTTTGGGCTGTGGGACGTACCATTCTCGTCGTTCTGCAAGTTGGTTGACGCCAAGCAAGAAGACCACCAAGTCGCTGCATTGAAAGCCAAGTACCCGACCGTTTTCACCGATCAGTTGGGGTTGTGCTCAAAGATGCAGGTGCATTTGTCGCTCAAAAAAGACGTTCAACCGGTATTCAAGCCAAAGCGACCGGTTTCGTACAACATGGAGGCCGTCGTTGAAGATGAATTGAAACGCCTGCAAGATAAAGGTATCATCACGCCAATAACGTACGCAGATTGGGCCGCACCAATTGTGGTGGTGCGTAAACCAGATCGCACCGTTCGAATTTGCGCCGATTTTTCCACCGGATTGAATAATGCACTTGAGGCAAACAATTACCCATTGCCTCTCCCGGAGGATATTTTCAATCGAATGGCTAACTGTACAGTGTTCAGCCATATCGATTTATCAGATGCGTACCTTCAGGTCCAGGTGGATGACGAAAGCAGGAAGTTGATCAACATCAATACGCATAAGGGCCTTTACCAGTTCAACCGGTTATCACCCGGTATCAAAAGCGCCCCGGGTGCATTCCAACAAATTATGGATGCGATGTTAGCTGGGCTGGACTGCACTTGCCCATACCTCGACGACGTTCTCGTTGGGGGTCGCACAGAGGAGGAACATAGGAAGAACCTATATAAAGTACTCGAACGCCTTCAAGAATATGGGTTCACCGTTAAGATCGATAAATGTCGATTCTTCATGCGCCAAGTGAACTATCTGGGGCAACTTCTAGATAAGGAGGCCATCCGCCCTGATCCTGAAAAGGTGAAAGCGATAGTGAACATGCCACCTCCTAGCGATGTCTCGACGCTGCGGTCGTACTTAGGTGCGATAAATTATTACGGGAAGTATATTCGAGAAATGCGAAAGCTTCGCCACCCTCTGGACGAACTTTTGAAGCAAGGAACCAGTTTCGAATGGACAGATGAGTGCCAACGGTCGTTTGATCGATTTAAGGAAATCTTGCAATCTCCTCTCATGCTGACGCACTATAATGATTATAGTATAATCCTCGTTTGGATGTATCAGCCGACGCATCAAATGTGGGCATTGGCGCCCGCATAGCTCATCGATTTCCAGACGGCTCCGAAAAGGCTGTGTATCACGCATCAAGAAGCCTCACACCAGCAGAATCCCGATACAGCCAAATTGAAAAGGAAGCGTTGGGATTGGTTTACGCGGTCACCAAATTTCATCGAATGATCTATGGAAGACGCTTCACTCTCCAGACCGACCATAAACCGCTGCTGGCTATTTTTGGATCGAAACAAGGTATTCCACCATACACAGCCAACCGGCTACAGAGATGGGCGCTCACCATGTTATTATACGACTTTCAAATCAAGTATATTTCTACGGACCATTTTGGTCACGCAGATATTCTGTCACGCCTGATAAATTCTCACATCAAGCCAGATGAGGATTTCGTAATTGCGTCCATCGAGATCGAAAAGGTTATCTGCAATGTTGTAGGCCAGTCCATCGAACATCTTCCCGTTTCATACAAAATGATAGCGGAAGAGACAGCACAGGACGAAGCACTGCGTAAAGTTACGAGCTTCATCAGGAAAGGCTGGCCTACCGAAGCAACCAGTGAGCATTCAAGCGTACAACAGTTTTTCACACGTCGAGATTCGCTGTATGAAGCGCAGAAGGTCCTGATGTACGGCGATCGAGTGGTTATCCCCAAGAAGCTGCAACAAAATGTGCTTCAGCAGCTGCACAAGGGACATCCGGGGATCGAACGAATGCGCTCCTTAGCTCGAAATTTCGTTTATTGGCCAAATATCGACGACCACATCACCGCTCTGGTTCGAAATTGTCATGAATGCGCAGCGGTGGCCAAAACAGACACCAAAACTAAATTGCAATCATGGCCAGTGCCTGAAAAGCCATGGCAGAGGGTTCATGTGGACTTCGCAGGTCCCGTCAACGATACTTACTATCTTCTGCTGGTTGATGCACTGTCCAAATGGCCCGAGGTAGTTCCAACAAAGCGAATCACGACAGCAGCCACCATAGCTATTCTTCGTAAAATCTTCAGCCGGTTTGGTATGCCGGAAGTCTTAGTTTCCGACAACGGAGCCCAACTAACCAGCGATGCATTTGAGAGATTTTGCGAGTCCAACGGTATCATGCATCTGAAAATTGCTCCATTCCATCCACAGAGCAATGGATTAGCCGAAAGGTTTGTCGATACCTTCAAAAGGACAATTAAGAAAATTCAAGCAGGAGGGGAAGATATAGACCAAGCCATAGACACTTTCTTGCTCTGCTATCGCTCTACACCCAGTCGAAATGCGCCAGGAGGAAAATCACCTGCCGAGATTCTTTTCGGCAAACCTCTTCGAACATCGTTTGAGCTCATGAAACCACCAAGCAAATTCTTCAAGGATGTGAACTCCAAACAAGACAGCCAGTACAACGAAAAACATGGAGCAAAAGCCAAGTATTTTGATGTCAAGGAACAAGTGTATGCGCAAGTACACCACGGAAACGAGTGGAGCTGGATACCAGGAGAAGTAGTGGAACGTATTGGGCAAGTCATGTACAACATTTGGCTGCCTGATCGTAAACGGCTCATCCGCTGTCACAGCAACCAGTTACGAAACCGCTACGGCAGCAAAAGCAACCCAGAAGTAACCAATCCAGATGTTCCACTCGATATTCTGCTCGACACGTGGAGTTTAAATCCAACAAACTCCGAAGCTGCTGTAGAAGCAGTAGAACCGCCAACTGAGCCTGATGGATTGAACGAGTTACAGTTGGAATTCCTACGGAACCTGATGCAACCAGATCAGCAGCAACGTCGACAGAGAACTCCGGTTAGGCAACCTGAGTTAGATGAAGTTATTCAGCGACGATCATCGAGGCAACGACGTGCACCGATCCGCTACGAGCCGTATCAGCTTTATTAAACAGGGGAGGTGTTGGGCACCCCTATCGCCGACTCTGACATTCTTCTACACTGTCGCCTATCGGCAGTGCCAACTGCTACGTCACCGAAGAAGTCTGTCATCAGTTCGTACATATACGAGTAGCAGTACACCTGTGTGCAGAGCATGTACATTTTAATTCGTTTAATTGTTAATTATTGAATAAAGTTATTGTTTGTTACGAGTCATAATTCTCCGCCTTATTTTCCATCGTAACACTAAGGACAGGCGATACCACTGGAAATGGGAAGACACTGACCTATGCGATAACTGTGAGGAAATAGAGGACATCAAACGGTCCTATAACACTTCCCCGAATACCATTACCCCGAAAACCATTTCCCCGAAAACCAGTACCCCGAAAACCATTACCCCGAATGTAACGTTACCCCGAATGACACATTACCCCGAAAACCATTACCCCGAATAGTAAATTACCCCGAAAACAAGTTCCCCTAATACGACACTTCCCCGAAAATCAGTGATGCACTTCAAGAAATTCTTCAAGGAAGCTCGCGAATTTGAGCCTGAAAGTTTTCGACTTAGTAACTACTACTATTCCTATTAGTGATTTTTTATTCAATCATCGGCTGTTCTTTCGAGGTTGTATAATGGAAGTGTAAAAATTTTAATCAATGATTTTCTCTTCATAGAGTTATAGGCTGTTCTTTCGAGTTGTACCGTTTGAGTTGAAGTCTGAGCGACAGCGGTAAAAAAAATCGACTGACAAAATTGTCTTGAGCGAAATTCAAAGTTGACAGTGACTTCAAAAAATAAATGAAAATAAGCCCCTGTATTACTTGTCTGTATTACATCTTGTCAGTATTACAATTTCCAACAAGAGATTTGTCCTTCTTTTAGTTATCGGCTATTCTTTCGGAAGTTGCACTTGCAAAGTGATTGTTGGCATCACAGTTATTGACGCTTTCAACAGTGGTTTTTTCTTCTTTTATCATAGGCTGTTCTTTAGCGATGTACTTTTGGAATAGTGGTCAGTTTAATATCAGTTATCATTTTCATCTGACATTTTTCAAACCATAGTCTAATGACATTTTAGAATATGTTGAACTCGCATTGCCTCCAGCAATATAAAAATATAATTATGCATTACCGAATAATATAACGCTTTTGAAAGAGGGCGGGAAAGGTCTCTAATATTAACATGTCAGCATTATCATCAGTTCGAAAAATGATTTATTGCTGTGAACACAATCATTCTCACAAAATCAAGTACACGCCTGTGAGTAAAATTTGGGTTCTCACTTGGCTCATGAAGAATAGCTGTTGATTAAAAGAATAATAAAAATCTTTGATAACATGAAGAACATGAATTCAAATGAAAATCAATATTCTATGAAATAGGTATATGGGATTCATTTGTCGGATCTTCAATTTTTCGTGCCAAGAAAATTCGGGGTTATGGTCCATTCGGGGAAATGGTATTCGGGGTAACGGACTATTCGGGGTAATGGTTTTCGGGGTATTGGTTTTCGGGGTACTTGACCATTCGGGGTATTGACTTTCGGGGTGATGGTTTTCGGGGTAATGGTATTCGGGGAAATGTTATAGGATCCATCAAACATATTCTGTATGACTGTCCAAAGCTCAACATCGTCAGAAGCAAATATCCAACACTAGAATACCGCGAACCACTAAGCAAAATCTTCAATGAAGAAAGCGAAGCCAGCATGACACAGATACACCGCTTCCTCACCGAGGCAAAAATTCAAATCTAACAAGCGTAAACCAACATAAACCGACAACACTGATAGAAACAATGGATAGGCGAGATGGGCCAACCCTGGTCTTAGCCAGTCGTAGTGACAAAAGCAAAGAAAAAAAAAATAAAAAATAATCCAGGTCAGTCGCACAGATGGATCAGCAAAAGGCTTGGAATCCACCATTCCACCGTGTCCCGCGTTGTAAGGATGTTTCCATCGAGCGGCGCTCTGGAAGCGGCCGAAAACCGAAAACGGAAGTCGCGGGAGATAACGCAGTTCTTTAAGAATAACCTAAACCTTTCCACCCGAGACGTGGCCAAAAAGATCAATTCGTCGAAGTGATTTGTCCAGCAAACCATGAAGCGGGCTGGGCGACGTGTTTTTAAGGTCAGGAAGCCGGCAAACCGAATTGTCAAGCAAAACATGGTGGCCAAATTGCGTGCGCGGAAGCTGTACCGTGAGTGACTGGTCAAGCCAGGCTGTCTTGTCATGGACGACGAGACATACATCAAGGAGGACACCAAACAAATCCCCGATCTCGAATTTTTTGTCGGTACGTCCAGCATGGAGGTTCCGAAAAAGTTCCGAAAGAGACAGGCGATCTGCGAGTGCGGACGGTAAAACGGGCAGATTTGTCGAAAGGGAATGCTTGCAGAAGCACTTGCTTGCCCTTCCTCCGCTCTCACCGTGGTCCCACGTTGTTCTGGTCGGATCTCGCTTCGTGCTATTACGCCAAGCCTGTAATGGATTGGTACGAAGCGAAGGGCCTTAATGTGGTCCCGAAGGAGGCGAACCCGCCAAATACGCCAGAACTTCGTCCGATCGAACAGTTTTGGTTGATAATGAAAAAGAAGTTGAAGAAAAGCGGAAAAACATTCGAAACGGATGAAGCTTTGAAGAAAAATTGGGAGAAATTGTGTAAGAAAGATGGGCAAAGCGTCGCCCACAATCTCATGAGCAGTGTTGAAAGAAATGTACGAGCATTCAAATGCCATTCATTATGCCAAATATATTCAATCCCTGGAAATTTTAGAAGTATCCGATTTGAAATTTTTGGTGATCATTTTTATGTGTTTTATTTTTTTTCGAGTCCAGTCTTTATGCGAATATGTATATTAAATCCAGAACACAGACAAATGGTTAAGGTATCAAGACCTGCGCTTACCGTATCATAAAAATTAACTGCGACCTCAAAACTGCTCGTATGGGAGTACTGATGATTCCCCTGGTTGAAAATCTTCCCACACAGGTCTTCAGTAATCCTGGTGCTTCGGTGCAGCAAATTCAATTCACGCACCCTTCGCGCTACGCTCTCCAGAGAGCGCATTCCACCAGGCCGCTTTCTGAACTGATCATTCCCTGCTATGGCAGCAAAGAACGGCATTTGTTTCTGGCTTAATCCCAAAGCGCTCAGCAGTTTGCCTCGGTTCCATTCCTTAGTATTCATATGGCGTAAATTCAGATCCAGACTGGACCAGATCCGGAAATTGCCCTCGAAAATCAAAAAGTCCGAATCCCCGGTAATTATCGCCAAGGCATTATGCTTCCTAGCATACGCCGCCATCTCCCGATCGCACTCCACATCGTACGACGTTTTGAGGGTTCCCTTGTTCCTGGCCGCGGCCACCAGCGCCGAAATGAAGGCATGCTTTGTCACATTGCCGCCAATACTGCGCTGCTTGAATCCTCGACTCGAATCCTCCACCTTCTTCAGACATTCCACGTAGACCTTCTCCTGCCGTTGGATCCAGTGCCTATACTTCTCCACCTGGAGCATGCCGTCGATAAAAAACACCAACCGAGCTCCGGCCTTGATCATCCGGTCGCAGAATTGACCCGCATGCGACTCGGCGAACTGATTCCGGCAACCGTAGATCTGCTCATTCGTCGGACCACTCAGCGAACTAATCACCGTCAGCAGATCGATCACTACCAGTGGTTCCTTCCTGTGGGTAGGCGAGAGGGAAAACTCCGTAATCAAGGCAGGTAGCGATTGATGGTCTTAATAATAGGAACTTTAGGTACATTATGTTTCAAAAGACGAGACCAAATACAGGAAACCAAAAGAGACCAAACAGGAATCAGAAGAAAATAGGTTTTCATTTTGCAGCATTTTGGTGGGGCAATAAGAGCGCCAGTCAGTTCAAAACAGGGGCCAGGGAAAGGTAATGGCCGTAATAGACCACAAGAACACCATCAGAAAGGATATAGAGAATAGAACAAAATCACCTGTACTGTAATCAGATTGACGATAGATGGGGTATTTCAAAACATTAACAGACAGTGGGCGGTATGAATAAGAATCGTTGAACCACAGAGAAACAGACGTAACACTTAGAACTATCAAAATACAGGTTTTGGCCCGATATACGGCTGCTTAAATGCTAGACCTTCAGAAATTTCGTATCCGGTTGTCAAAAATGATAACGTCCAGATCGTAACGTCTCCGTAGTGCAAAACAAAAATATCTCTCGCTCTCTAATCTCTCCCGCCCTCCCTTCATCTTTTGTACCACCTATCTGTCCATTTTTAATTCTATTTTTGTTTTCGCTTTATCATCGCTGCTGTCTCTTTTCTAACACTTCAGTAGTTGATATATGTTGGTAATCTTTTTTGTCAATCCACTGGGATTCGAATCCACGATCCTGCAATTGTTGAGTACTGATTGGTAGTGCACCTACAGGATGAGCTATAGATGAAGCAGTAATGCGCGTAAAATTTTCGCAGTACTTAAACTTTGCTGCTAATGGATTTCATTCCAGCTTCGCAAACATTTGCAGTTTGGGCGATCGATTGAAATAGATATTGACATGAGAATGATTTTTCTTCTTTTGATTTGATCCATCATAAGTGGATAGTAGAAAAAGAGAGAAGGAATGATGTTGGGTTGATCGATACTTTTGGGAATGAAAGTGACGCTCATGTAGCCCACCGACATACCCTTTCTCGTCATTCTAGACGATCGTGAAAAATGAACGTGGAAAAAGTTACGTATTGTTTTCTCGTTTTTGTTTTTATTTTTATTAAGCTACAGGAATAAGAACATCAATGTATCAATGCAGAAAAGTAATTTGAATATAACACTGGATTTCGCATTAATCCTTTGCATACCATCATTTCAAAGTAATTACAAAAGTTTTTCGATTCGCTCTATGTGATTCATTATTATAGTGTCCTCTCTTCTATTTTAATGTTGTTTTATTATCTGTAATTACATTATGTTCTCGTGAATTCTCTTAAAAGGCATGAAAGGAAGAACTTTTGCCAGCGTAAATTATGACAGTTTGGTAGCTTTCAAAAATATTCGCCTCTCTTAGCAGTTTCGTGGCAGTATACAAGCAGTTGAGATGCTCGGAAATCATAAAATGTTGTGCATTCGAAATGCTGATTTACAGTTGCAAACTTTTGAATGGCAGTTTATTTGCTATTTAAAGGCAGCTAAGCAATCTGTCTGCTATATTAGGGCAGTGAGCATATAGAATGCAATTAGAAGACTTATTTACGGCTTATTCAAATGCTTATTGGTTACCTGGGTGGTGGATTGGCCACCTACAATATATATGAATCGGCCGTTAAAAAGGTGGTCGATGGACATCGGTGAGAGTGTTACGTCTGTTTGTCTGTGGTTGAACTTTACTACATGTAGCATCTACACTCAAAATATTCCAACCTCATTGTTACGTGGAAACATACGTGGTTTTTTTCCATCGCACTTTTCACGTAGCTCTTACGGGGAACGTAGTTGATGAAGAATGAACCAATGAACAAATGAACTTGTACCATTCCATCAAAGGCACGTGTAACAGCTACGTGATTTTTTCGTATATTTGACCAAGTAGTTGAATAGAACCTAAGGTATGTTCCCGGTAAACTGCTAATCTGCTAATATCAACGCACCCCTTAGCCATGGCCAATCTGCGTTGTTTACACAAACATCCCTATAAACCCCCACGCTGGGAAATACGTTTACCGAAAACGGCGTTATGAGGCTCTGCACTGCATTCCTGTATTGGATTTACTTTAATGGCATTGTTGTTAGCAAATTCACAAAAAGTGAAAGAGAAAGTAAACATGATTTGTGCCAAGGTGTGTGTATTTTACTCTGTATCCAGAGTATACAGTGGACCCGCCTTGATTTGTGCAGGCAGAGCCCCATAGGCTATGCTATACCAGTTAGCACACCCGACGCCCACCGATGACAGAGTGGGTAGGCTCGCACTAGTGATCCTTTATAGAGGTCCCCAAGCAAACTGCCACGAACACCAACGCACAAACAATCTTCTTCTTCTTCTTTCTGGCGTTACGTCCCAACTGGGACAAAGCCTGCTTCTCAGATTAGTGTTCTTATGAGCACTTCCACAGTTATTAACTGAGAGCTTTCTTTGCCGATTGACCATTTTTGCATGTTGTGGCAGGTACGAAGATACTCTATGCCCTGGGAATCGAGAAAATTTCCTTTACGAAAAGATCCTCGACCAGTGGGATTCGAACCCACGACCCTCAGCATGGTCATGCTGAATAGCTGCGCGTTTACCGCTACGGCTATCTGGGCCCCTGACGCAGTTTCTGTCAGGACATGGTTGCTATAGACAGTACCTGCATAGGTTCGGGCACTCAGAATCTCCTGCGTGCCCCAATTGTGCTGGTGTAGAGGAAACAGCGGAGCATGTCGTGTTCGATTGCCCCCGTTTCATTGTTGTGAGAGGTCGCATGCTCACTACATGCGGAGGGGACACGTCCCCCGACAATATTATAGAGAGAATGTGTGCGGATGCCGAGTGCTGGAATGCAGTAACTACGGCTGTCACTCACATTATGTTAGAATTGCAGCGTCTATGGCGCGCCGACCAAGAGTTGGCTGCAGAGGATTAGCCCTGCCGAGGCTGGTCCCTTGTAACATTGTTTAAGTCGGCTAGGAGAAGCAGTTTGCCTAGGCTACTTCTGCTACACGTGTTGTGCTATATGCACTGGTCCCTTCCCGAAGAAATACCGTAAGGTGGTTCCGGGGAGATGAGGGTCTGAGTCCAAGGGTCATGTCGATGCACTGTTCACCACTTGAACAATTCTAAATGAATTGCTCATGCACAGTGCATAGGCTGGTTTTAGCGGGTCGTCGTTGGTGCGTCATCCCCGCATTCCCTGAGTTATCTTCTCAGGGGATCTGTTTGCAGATTTCCCCCTTGTAAAAAACAAAAAAAAAAGCCGACTTAAACAATGTTACAAGGGACCAGCCTCGGCAGGGCTAATCCTCTGCAGCCAACTCTTGGTCGGCGCGCCATAGACGCTGCAATTCTAACATAATGTGAGTGACAGCCGTAGTTACTGCATTCCAGCACTCGGCATCCGCACACATTCTCTCTATAATATTGTCGGGGGACGTGTCCCCTCCGCATGTAGTGAGCATGCGACCTCTCACAACAATGAAACGGGGGCAATCGAAATTACCGAAAAAACTTGAAAAGATAAGGAGATAGAAAATATATTCATCTTCTTTTACCGACATCGTCGTTACGTTTATTGAAAAAACAGTACAGAGTATAGATTACCCGTAGACTGTAATATTTAACCGTACTTCGGTACATAGTGCTACAATGGTTTACCGAACACTTGGTAATTTAACATTTTCGAGATCAGCAATCATGTCGCCATATTTGTTTTGAAGTGCGAATCGACGCTTTGGTTTGTCTTCGATGCTATTTTTTAATTCTTTGTTTTGAACGTAGATACTGTTTTTGAAAAAACTAATGCAGCACATTTTGTCTGGTACTTGTCCGTAAGTATGGCCTGTGGATTTTCATTGAACAGCTTATTTTAAATGTAAAATGTTTTCGTTATAGGATGCAAGAGCCAAATCACGTTCCGAATTACAACGTCACGTATAAGGATGTTCGGAAAAATGAAGCGATTCCATAATCCTGCTGTGCTTTAGAACATTGTGGCTGTGGAAGAACATACCAAATGTCCATACATTTCTATAATTTTATAGACAAAGAAACGGAACCGAAATAAATGTATATCGACTATCAAAATGAATTTCATTATTTTTTTTTGTTTTTCAATCGTCCGGAGGAATATAGACTGCCTACTGATGATAACAATATGTTCGGTAATAATCTTACAATTCGCTCGGTAACCATTACCGAACAGTTTGTAATATTTTGACAGCTGCGTTTTGGTTTAAATTACTGATTGTTCGGTGATTCTTAACTTTACCGAAAGCATTACTGATCGCTCAGCGGTTTATATTTCGGTAAAAAAAATTACCGGAGTCGGTGAAATTTTCTAAGTGTGTACGACTTTAAAAATGACTATTTCGACAAATTTAGATTATACCGTGAAGGCCCCATACCCCAAGTAACCACGAAGCTATATATGCATACTTTATGTTTGCTCTATAGTGCGCTATCAGATTTTGTTTTAAAGTGACATAACCTTTAAGAGCTTTATAAAGCATAATTAAAGTGGGAAAGAGCCCCACAACAACCAAATTAATGCAATACTTGGTAAAGCAGTTTTAATGCACAAGCCGTACTAAAGCATTTATGTTTGTATATTTAGGGTTCATGATGTATATTAGCTTAAAATAATGTATGTTTAGGGCTTGCGTTAAAAATAAACAAACAACGAATCCATTGACTACCTTTCAATGGTTTTCTTTACCAGCTTAATGATTTTTTTTTGTTGGAATCAGGATTCGAACCCACAACTAGGATGATGGTGTGCTGGATGCCTGGCGCGTTGGTGTCCTGTGCTAAAGCTGCTGATGTAATAAGGTAGGATAAAAGTTCCTTATAAACGAAGCCACTGTGTGTATTAACATTACTATTGGCCCAATTATTGCGAATAGAAAGAATTCTCTTCGGCGATTGATTTCCTTTCCTCACCAAATGAAACATCAATAGAAAGAATTTGATCACCATTCTTTCTCGTAGAGGAAATAACAGAACATAACCCACAAAACAAAGCCCATTTTCAGTTTGAATTTTTCCTTGCGCGGGCCGTTGCCACGGCAACCTGCTCACGTGGCTGCGACGACAAGTTCGGCGTCGGGTGCCTGCGGTACCCGAGTAAAATATTTGCGTTGCTCATAATGTTCGCAACATTCTCCGGACCAGACTTCGAGCTGATGGGATGCAACAATACAATCTTGCTGACCGGTCTCTTGTACGTTGACTTCGATGTTCGGACGTCCACTGTTCTTATCTTGTCGTCAGGGCCCCGGTAAACTCGCTCTACTACGCCTTTTGGCCAGTTGCCACGATGCAAAGTCTCGTCTACCAGCATCACCAAGTCACCAACCTTAAACTCATGGTACATCCTGTTGTCGGGCCATTTGCGGCTCCGGATCAGCTCCGGACGATAAGCTGCTACCCACCTACGCCAAAAACGATCCGCATAAATCTGGGAATGCTTGTAGGCTGCACGACAATCTAGATCTCGTTCATCGAAATCATGGTCGAATTGGATCACGTTGTTCCGTCCTAACAACAGCATGTTCGGCGTCAGTGGTTCCGGATCCAGAGGGTCATCAGTAACGTGTGTCAACGGTCGATTGTTGACGGTGTTCATTGCCTCACACAAAGCTGTCCGAAGCACCAGGTCTGTGGGATGTCGATCGTTTAACATAGCACGAAGCGCGGTTTTAACAGAACGCACTAGTCTCTCCCAGCATCCTCCAAAATGGGGAGCACCAGGGGGTATGAACTTCCATTCCACACCTCTGACGCTCAGTGACTCCTCAATCTGCGGCTGGTCCAATGTCTTCACAAGCGTCTTGATTTCTTGATCAGCACCGGTGAAGTTGGTGCCGTTGTCGGTCATGATGCACTGCGGCAGTCCACGGACGGACATGAAGCATCGTATTGCCATTATACAGCTGTTTGTATCGAGGGATGGCACCACCTCCAGATGTACCGCTCTTGACGTCATACACGTGAACAGTACAACCCATCTTTTTTCCACACGACGGCCGACCTTCACAGACAGCGGCCCGAAATAGTCTATGCCGGTACAGGTGAATGGATACACGAACGGTGTTGTTCGCTCCGGCGGTAGCATTCCCATCTGGGGAACGGTAGGTTTTGCTCTCAGCTCTTTACACTTCACACAGGACATCGCATACTTCTTGACTTGCGAACGAATTTTCAGTATACGATGGCGTTCTTTGATGCTGTTGATTATGGTTTCCGTACCTTGGTGAGCGTTGGCAATGTGGTACACACGAATCAGCAGTGTTGAAAACGGATGGTTATCCGGAAGAATCACCGGATTGTTCACTTCGAACGATTTGCTGTTGTCTTGAATGCGACCTCGCATACGGATGATCCCGTTATGGAGAAACGGCGAATATGTTTTTAGGCGACTGCCACTCTTCACGTAGCCTGACTTCTTCAGGCTGCACAGTTCATCCCCGAAAACGTCTGACTGTACTTTCTCATACCAAGCTCTTCTAGCATCTTCCATGTCTCGTACGGTTATCATCAGTCGCTTAGGTTTTTCGTGTCTCGGCAATACTAACAGCTTTCTCATTTTTAGATAGTACGCAGTTGATCTGATCAGCCGGTTAAAGTCAGAGAATCTGGCAATGTCAGGAAGATCAAGTATTTTCTCTTCGAACGCTGCGCAACACAGCGGATCGGCCATGGGTATATCCTTGCACTCTAGCTCGCTATGGAAATTCGCTAACTCCGTAGAGGACATCTGTAGCGGTTCATCAACAGACCAGTGAGCATTTTCACGATAGAGGAAATCTGGACCTCGCAACCATTCCTGCATGTCGCCAAATTTTGAAAACTTCGTTGCCAAGTCAGCCACGTTCAGCTGCGACGGAATCCAGTGCCACAAATCAACTCCATGACCATTCTCTTTAATCTTCATCACTCGAGCACCGACGTACGCCGTCAGCTTCTGGTTCGTGCTCAGCCAGTCTAGGCAGATCTTCGAAGCGGTCCAAAAGTACACTTTGGTAATGTCCACCATCATCTCCGTTTGAAGCACACTTATCATCTGGCTTGCCAGGACACATCCTTGTAGCTCTAGTCGCGGAACAGTCTGCGACTTCAGGGGCGCTACTCTTGATTTCGCATACACTAGGGCAACGTGTGATTTGCCCTTCCGACGGTGAACCATGTAGACCACGCAGGCATAAGCCTTATCGCTCGCGTCACAGAAAGCGTGCAGTTCGACATCACCAAACGATGGAATCGCTGGGTAGTAATACCTTGGCAATCGAATTTCTCCCAGTCTTGCGGTTTCGTTCAGCCATTCCATCCATCGTGGCACCAGACCGTCAGGAATTTCGTCGTCCCATCCAGACTGTAGACGCCACAGCTCTTGAAATATGAGTTTCAGCTGAATCGTGATCGGACTGAGCAAACACAGCGGATCAAAGATGCCCATCATAAACTTCAACAGTTCTCGCTTCGTTGGCACCGCTTCGCCAGATCGGAATCGCTGGTCCAGTTTTGGGAAGTTAAGTGGAAATACAAACTCATCGGACTGCAGGTCCCACCGGATTCCAAGCACACGGACATCACTCTGCATCTCCGCTACAATTTCAACATCGAGAGAATCTAACACGGCTTTCGAATTGGACGAAAATTTCACCAGTTTGAATCCACCTTTATCGTGCACCTCGATCACACGCTGAACCAGTTCGATGGCGGCTTCCTCGGTATCTGCACAGTCGAAATAATCATCAACGTAATGCTGCTTGACGACAGCTCGTTCAACGCTTGGATATTTTTCGTCCAGTTCCTTCGCATTGAAGTTTTTTATGAACTGTGCCATTGATGGAGACGAAACAGCACCGAATATCATCACTTGCATCACGTACACGTTGGGAGGATCCGTGCGGTTCATACCGCGCCACAAGAAACGTTGGGAATCTTGATCTTCTCTACGAATGAGGACTTGATGGAACATTTCCCTTATGTCCGCAACGAAGGCAATTTTCTTCATTCTGGCCCGTATCAGGATCGCAATCAACGGAGGAACGAAATCCGGACCCTTCAGTAGCAAATCGTTCAGAGAAAACCCGTGCGACTTTGCTTTGGCGTCCATGACCAATCGAAACTTTTCATCGGTCGCCACGCTGAAGTGAGGCAGGTACCAGGTGTTCGGTGTTTCAGCTAGCTCCTCTAGCTCTAACTGCCTAGCGTATCCCTTATCGACATAATCCTGAATCTTCGCGCAGTAACGATCAGCAAACTCAGGATTGGAGTCCATCTTTTTCTCGATGATTTGGAGACGCCTCAAGGCTTGAGGTTTGCTATCCGGGAAGACAAAGTTGTTGTATTTATAAATCTGACCAACTTCAAAACGTTCACCACATCGTCTAATCGAACGGTGCATGATGTCCAATGCACGTTGATCTTCGTCGGCTATTTTCACCGACTGGCCAGTAATCCCGAAGTCTTCAACCTTGTACATCTGCTTCACAAGATCAGTAAGCTCGTTATCATCGTTGTCAGAGCACAGGAATGCGTGATGGTTGGTCGATCCTACAATAGTCGGGTCGACTACTCCGTGGATTGTCCATCCTAGATGGCATCGAGTCAGCTGCAAGCCGTCAAGCGAGTATTGCACCGTCTTCAGAGGCACAATCAGACCTGCGTTATTCGATCCAATTAGCATACAGGGACATGCATCTTGAATCGCCGCTAGCTTGTTCTCATCGAGCATAGGATATAGCTGCCTTACCTTCGCCATATCGAATTTTACCGCTGGCAGTGCAATATTCTCTACTGTTTGGATGTTGCTCACTTCGTACAGTTTTGCTTGCTCCGAAGGTCCAGAAATGCGGAACGACAGCATCATTGACTGCTCCTCCTTGTGTAGGATACCATTCGTCCAACGATAGCTCACGGGGGCGATCGGTCCTCGCAGACCGATGCTTTCAGCAACGGCAGCATCCATCATCGACAGTGACGAACCTTCATCAAACAGCGCAAAAACTTCCTCGACTCCTCGTGGACCATGGATTCTCACCTTTCCTACTCGAAGCAGCGTGTTCATGTTTCTACCGTTGACGTTGCACACGTTCTCGCGGTTGTTCTGCACGTCCGGACGGTTGAATCCAGATTTCCTTGTTGGTTCCTCGGAATGGACCAGTTCGTGATGATTCTTGTTGCAGATGGAGCACTTTCTATCAGCTTTGCAGTTCTTTCGTGCATGGTCCGACTTCAGACAGATGTAACAAACCTTGCAAGAGTTTGCTGCGGATCGACGTTGACCAACCGATAATTTCCGGAATTGCTCGCACTTCTCCAGGCCAGAGTGAGAACTTGCCGAGCACAGGGGACACTTCTTCGTTGCTTCGTCGTCGCGACGGTTGACGTTCAGAACCATCGGCTTCTGCTTCTGCTGATAGCTGGGTTTCTTGACACTGAAAACAGGATTTAGACTCGCAAGTTGGTTGTCCATCTCTTCCTCCAACCAACGAGAGAAAGTGTCGAACTCAATAGCAATGCCTTCCTTTATCAGAGCGGCCTTATGCCGAACCCACATCTGTTTACTGAAAGCAGG
This sequence comes from Aedes aegypti, assembly GCF_002204515.2. NCBI lineage: Eukaryota > Metazoa > Arthropoda > Insecta > Diptera > Culicidae > Aedes > Aedes aegypti. The sequence continues at coordinate 26,245,336 of NC_035107.1, forward strand.
AAGTTTTTCAGCCAGGTGAGAGATGAGTTCGGGATTCATAAGATAGTTGTTGGCCCTCGCGTTGGTCATCGCTACCTTGGTACCAATTACCGCATTGTAAAAGGCACGGAAGGACTCGATGTTTCCCTCTTTCACGTAATCCAGGTTTCTCAGTGTTTCTAGTCGGTTGGCAACCACCCACTCAGTTCGACCAAAGTTTGACTTCAGCATTCGCAGAATCTGCTCCACATTCTTAGGAGATGAAAGCAACGATTCCACGGTTTTTCGCGCCTTTCCATGAAGCGCTTTGTTCAGTCGTCTCAGATTATCGCGATCTGACAACTGAAACTCCTCAGTGGATGTTCTGAACTCATTTTCAAAAACTGTCCACTCCATCACGTCGCCGGAGAAAGGGGGCAGATCCCTCATGTTTCTGCTTTGCAACGCTCTAAACGCTTGCGACAGAACCTCGTTCACAGCCGGTTCGAGAACCGACGCGTTCCTCGCACCGATCGCTGCCATATTTGGCTCGCCGCCGGTTGGCGACCAATTGTTTCCACGTCCTGCCGTTGCATTCTTCATAGTAGGTGCCGATGGGTTGCGCTTGCTGGGTGCAGATGGATACCACACATTGGGCGCCGGCGTGTCTGGATCTCGCGAAAATTGATGATCCATCCAGGGCGACGATTCAACTAACATGCTAGTTGGTCTTACCTTTTTCGTATCGGCAAGCCAATCTACAATGCGTTTCGACGTACTAGTACACGCACTTGATCTGCTCGTAGTAGTAGACCCACGACTTGAACGGGACTGCAGCTCAAACTTCTTCAACTCACGCTCTCGTTGCCGCTTCAAGAATTCCGTTTTCCTCTGTTCGGTCTTCAGTGCCAGGTCATGTTGGATTTGCAGCTCGGCCAATTGCTTCTCAGCAACGATCCTGTCGCGTTCGATGGACGCTTGCAATTCAGCCTCCTCATTCTGCTCCTCCAGATCCAGAAGCTTAAGTTGGCTGTCAGTGTTGCTGCTCCGTGAGGTCCGCGATCCTTTTGATCGCAATTGGGATTTGGCAGATTTCGATACACCGGAAACGACAGATTTGTTTTCCGGCGCCGTACCTTGCTGAGCAGGAACGTTTTCCCCCCCGTGGGGGTGGTTGGGTGGAGTACGAAGCATACTACTTTGCTTCGGAAATTCTACTACGTAATTATCTAAACGCTTAGGAACTACACCTTTATTCGTTCTTCCAGAGCGACGTACCTGTGGTTCCATATAAACCGTTCGTAGGCATTCGAAGGACCAAATGTTACAGCGTGGCTCGTTCGGAATCGACCGACAGTAGGCTCACCTGTAGACGTACAGAAGGACCAAATGTTACAGCGTGGCTCGTTCGGAATCGACCGACAGTAGGCTCACCTGTAGACGGACAGAAGGACCAAATGTTACAGCGTGGCTCGTTCGGAATCGACCGACAGTAGGCTCACCTGAAGACGGACAGAAGTAACTGCTTTTTGGGGGAGAGGAGCACCAGTTTTGGCTCCAGCCAGGTTCCACGATATGCAGCACTTCAAACACGTGACTCAAGCGAAACACTTCCACGGAACAAACCACTCAATCCCACTCGGATAACTAATTTGCGTAGATATGAACTAAAAACTCATTTAAACTGACTATTTAACTAATTTTATTAACTATTTTAAAAAAGTTTTACAATTGCTTCCTTGCTACACAAAAATGCTTCCTTCTTCTCGAATAATTTTTTCACTTCTGATTTTCAGTTTGAATTTTTTCCCGCTTGCTACGATCGCGGGTGCGCCGTTGCCACGGCAACCTGCTCACGTGGCTGCGACGACAAGTTCGGCGTCGGGTGCCTGCGGTACCCGAGTAAAATATTTGCGTTGCTCATAATTTTCGCAACACCTACGTACTAAAAATCTGAAATATGTTCTCTTTAACTTGCTTCAAATGACTTAAGTGATGATGTACTCCCTTAGCATTTTTGCTAACGGGCAGTCAATTTGGACGTTTTTCAACATTTTTAAGGTGATTATAGAACGAAGCCACACTTCAAATTTTTAAGAGCACAAGACTTGAAAACGAAACAGCGCTTCGCGTAGAAAATTTATCCCATTGGTCCCCACCAGCAAGTAAGCAATTTGATTGGTTTTAAACGCGAACTGTTGTCAGTTTCTCTCGTCTTGTGCTCTTAGAAATTCAAAGTTTGGCTTCGTTTTATAATCACCTTAAAGCTATTTTATTTTTTATTAAAGTAATAAAAGTTTGGCAAGAAAATTCTTCGCGTACGTTTTTATTACTATTGTAGCAATATATGAATAAACAAATTTAAACAAAAAATTAAGTATTTTACCAGATTTTGGTGGATTTTAGTAAAAATGCGCAAAGTTAGGGGCCCTCACGGTAAATCCAAAAAGTTTATGATCAAAATCATCCTATCTAACAAATCTCTACCCATTAGGGTTCATTCAAATAGTACGTAACGCAGAATTTTCCAATTTTAGAGCCCCTCCCTCCCCCACGTAACAGCTTTTGTATGGGAAATTTTAAATTTTTGTATGGACCGTAACACAATGTAAGACCCCCTCCCTCCCCCTGTTGCGTTACGTAATATTTGAACAATCCCTTAGATGTAAATTTGTTGCTGAAGTTCGAGAATTTCTAATCGTGGAACAGGTAGATTTGAGGTTAGGGAATCACCACTGAGTAAAGTCAACTTTACTACATTTTATTCATACGGCACAATGTGTTTCTGGGCCTTAGGGACGGTACACAAATTATGTCATGCAAAATTTAGACTTTTTCGACCACCTCCCCCCCCCCCCCTTTGTCACGTTTTTTTGTATGAGTCCTCCGAAAATTTTGTATGGTTTGTCACGCTTGGCTTGACCCCCTCCCCCCCCCCCCCCTTGGAGCGTGACGTAATTTGTGCATGACCCCTTAACGTAAGCGTTTGGTATTTAAAATTGGGACAAGGCTTCAGGACCATATTGATACAAATATTGTCAAATCAAGTTCGTTGACATTTTGCAGTTAGGCCCTTTTCAAATGTCATGCTAAAGTTTTTCAACGACTTGAAGCGAATTAGTGCCCTGTACGAATATGAGTTTGAGTCACTGTACAGTTTTGCATCAGGATTCATGGGCGAATAGAAAAGCGACTTTTGATATCATTTTGCTATTAAAGGAGACCTTCGGTCGAAACTGAATCGAGCTGTGGTTGATTTAGAACGGGTTGTGCTAGTTCCATAAAACCAAGTAAATACATATTTAAAATGAAACCTGCTACCAGCCCTGCGTAATCCATCTTCCGATACCTTTCCACCCCCAGGGAAATACTTACTGACGACTCGTTCGGATCTCGTCCAGAATGTTCACTTCACGGTAGCAACCGTTGTCCGTGAGATACGTTACCAGACCGGTGACGCCCATTTCCACTGAATTTCACGTTTTTTTGTTCGTTTGCTTGTGATTGCGAAAAAAATTTCGCAAGAAGTTGAAGAACCAACGGTCACTTTTTTGATGAGGCTTTTTTTCTTCGCGGTGGCCATGGGCCAAAGTACCTTGATTTAATATAAGGTATACTTTCGCCAACGCAATATCAGCACCGAGAAAAAAAAGTCTGAAACAAACAAATTCGTTTGTTGAAAATCAAACTAAAATTTTTGTTGTTTTTAAATAAGGGCCTATTCACATATTTCATAAACGCTTAAGGGGGTGGGTGGGTGTAATCGTGATGTTACACTTCATACAAATTTTGTAAAATGTTCATACAAAAACCGTTACGAGGGGGTGGATGGGTATCGAAAATGCTCATTTTCGGCGTTATGAAATTTGTGAATAAACCGGACAACTTTAATTGCCCGGATAAAAACGTATCATTCTGTGAATGGAATAAACCATTAATGTACAATATAAAGTATTGGATACAATACAGCGTATTGTAATTGAATGTCGAAGCAATATTATTCATGTTTGGATATACAATTCAAAAACAATATAATATATTGTAACAGAACATTGTATTGTTTTCAATTGGTTTTATATTTTACAATTTTAGTCAAATTCCTATTTTCGCGTAAAACAACTGTTGCTTTTTTCTATGTAGCTTTGCTGAAAGAAATAAACAAAACAAGTTCAAAAAGCAAGAAATGTTGGGTGGAATATATTCAAAAAGTAAAAATAAGTAGTTTTTACAAGTCACTTGACATTAGCTGTAACGACGAATGCAACCATGATACAGTTTGTTGAATTGTTTTTGTATTGTACAACAATACACGAATTGCTTATCAAGACAATACATGAACAATATATCGTATTGTATTTTCAAAATGTTTGTATGAGAAAATATCTGTATTTGTATTGTTACGATACTTAACCACCCATACATTATATTGCAAAAATCTCATATACCATACAGTGAACTGTTCAAAACAATGGGCCGTATGAATAAAATGTAGTAAAGTTGAGTTTACTACATTCTCGGTAGTAAACGCTATATGTGGAACACGAGTGGAACATGTTTGTGTCATTTTCCTTTCTACACCTTTCGAACATACTACAAACAACGCATTGCTATGAATAAAGGTAGCATTTACTACAAAGCTACTGGTAGTTAGCTTCAGAGGTTGCTACACATGCTTTGAGTTTGCGGAATTGAATGGAATAATTTACTTTTGAGTAACAATCATGGGAAAACGATATGAGTTTTGATATATCGGAAGGTATTTTGAGTTTTGCAAAGGAATTCTGAGGTTACGAAAACTTTCGCTCCGCCTATTCTGAGATTCCGGTAAGATTACCGGCAGTAGCAATTTGTAATATCCGTGTGAATTCTGGCATTACGATAATTATGTTATTTTCTAGGAATTTTAGGATGTCGGTAGGAATTCAGATATTGATAAAGTAATTCTGAATTTTACGTGTAAATTCTGACGTCTCAGATTTCCTTTTGAATTCCGGAATTCCTGTAGGAACTTTGAGATTCCGATAGGGATGTCGGATTTTTTATGATAATTCTGAAAATTTAAATACCATTCTAGGAATATTGCAGAAATATTAGGAATCTGTTAAAAACTCTAGAATTGGGGTGGGAATGGGATTCCGAATATTAATCTCTTGGAATTCTGTGGGTATCTTTGAGACGGTATTTTTGTAAGAATCTATGAGATTGCGGTGGGATTCCTGCGAATTATTGTGTGAATATTTGTAATTCTGAAAACCAATCTTCGTAATTATTGTAAAAACCTTTAAGATTCCGTTGATCTCCAGTTCCGTTGGAATTTCAAAGCAACGGTTTAATATAAACGATTTGAATGTCGGTAAATATTTTATAGATTTCAATGGGATTTTTTGTGAAATCGACAAGAATTTTGATAATTTCAAAGGGAACCCTGGTGTTTTAGGGGAGATCCTCATTGAATTCTAACGACTACCAATGGAATCACTACAATTCCCATAAAAATCTCGACATTCTAAGTTCTAGACATTCCAAGGATACTATCAGAAACCCCACCAAAATAACGAGAATATCGCAGAAACACTTAGAACTTCCGGGATTCAACATGCTGTTAAGAAAACACACGGGGAGCATCAAAATTCTACCGCAATTTCACCAGCATCTCTGTACTGGTGCTAGAAAATATGTGGTTCCTAATTTGATAGCTGTAATCTCAAGATCTCTTCATAGATGTTAAGCTAGTATTTAAAAAATCATCAATCACTGGCGTTGGCGAAGGCCGAAAACCAACCAGAAAATAGGGTCCTAAAGCCCTGCCCCAATTTTAGTGCCAAACGCTTAAGTTTAGGCCAAAAACACATGTTTACTCAATTTTCTAATGTTTTCCGTTGGTTCAAGCCCAAAACACATTTTTTTAGACTTTGTCACATTCTTTGGCTTAAACTCAAATTTTGAGTGTATTTTGTTTTCCGTGTCCCTTTCGAAATGTCAGATAGGAACAACCCCAGTGGTCGAACTAAAACCCCTGTGGTGACATAAAGAGAATACCAGACTAATCGCAAAATTACACTACAAATTTTGTCAAATAACAGCACCTTCATGATTTGTGCAAATTGTCGCGTAATCGATTAGATTCCATGCATTTTCTTCATATGCATGATTGTATTAATTTTAAGCGTCACTCTGAATAGATGGTTCTTTACGTGCACATTGAATGGAAATTTCTTAACGTGCAGCTTCAGTCACTGCTCATGTTCGAAAGTAGTAAGTACTACATGTTCGAAAAGTTTTTTATTCATACCAAAAGTGTAGTAAACTTTGTGGATTTTGTTTTTGAGTAGATGCTACATGTAGTAAAGTTCAAAGTTTTTTATTCATACCACCCATTGGGTCGTATGAATAAAAATCGTTGAACTTTACTACATGTAGCATCTACTCAAAAACAAAATCCACAAAGTTTACTACACTTTTGGTATGAATAAAAAACTTTTCGAACATGTAGTACTTACTACTTTCGAACATGAGCAGTGACTGAAGCTGCACGTTAAGAAATTTCCATTCAGAGTGCAGAGTGATTCTGCACGTAAAGAACAATCTATTCAGAGTGACGCTTAAAATTAATACAATCATAATTACAAAGATTGATTTTCAGAATATTTGTATTCACATAATAATTCGCAGGAATCCCACCGAAATCTCATAGATTTTTACAGAAATACCGTCTCAAAGACACCCACAGAATTCCAAGAGATTAATATTCGGAATCCCATTCTCACCCCAATTCTAGAGTTTTTACCAGATTCCTAATATTTCCGCAATATTCCTAGAATGGTATTTAAACTTCCAGAATTATCATAAAAAATCCGACATCCCTATCGGAATCTCAAAGTTCCTACAGGAATTCCGGAATTCAAAAGGAAATCTGAGATGTCAGAATTTACACGTAAAATTCAGAATTACATTATAAATATCTGAATTCCCACCGACATCCTAAAATTCCTAGAAAATAACGTGATTATCGTAATGCCAGAATTCACATGGTTATTACAAATTGCTACTGCCGGTAATCTTACCGGAATCTCAGCATTGGCGGGGCGAATGTTTTCGTAACCTCAGAATTCCTAAGCAAAATTCAAATACCATCCGAATTATCAAAACTCATATCGTTTTCCCATGATTTTTACTCAAAAGTAAATTATTCCATTCAATTTCGCAAACTCAAAGCATCCCGGATAAAAACGTATCATTCAGTGAATGGAATAAACCATTAATGTACAATATAACGTATTGGATACAATACAGCGTATTGTAATTGAATGTCGAAGCAACATTATTCTTGTTTGAATATACAATTCAAAAACAATATAATATATTGTAACAGAACACTGTATTGTTTTTTATTGGTTTTATACCTTACAATTTTGGTCAAATTCCTATTTTTGCGTAAAACAACTGTTGCATTTTTCTGTGTAGCTTGGCTGAAAGAAGTAAACAAAACAAGTTCAGAAAGCAAGAAATGTTGGGTGAAAAATATTCAAAAAGTAAAAATAAGTAGTTTTGCAGAAGTCACTTGACATTAGCTGTAACGACGAATGCAACCATGATAAATATCTTTACTTTAAAGAAGTTAAAATTATTTTGCTACTGTTGGCACGAATATCCGGTAAGTTCGAGGACAATCCATAAAAAAAACAAAATACTATACTATACTATACATCACTAATTGAAATACGATTCGTTGAATTGTTTTTGTATTGTACAACAATACACGAATTGCTAATCAAGACAATACATGAACAATATATCGTATTGTATTTTCAAAATGTATGTATGAGAAAAAATATATATTTGTATTGTTACGATACTTAACCACCCATACATTATATTGCCAAAATCTCATATACAATACAGTGAACTGTTCAAAACAATATATTGTACTGTAATTGTATTGTCATTGTACAATATACTGTATTGTATTTCCAATATATTGAATGTTACTGTTACAATACGTTATATTGTTTTTGTATTGTATTTTTTATCCGGGATGTGTAGCAACCTCTGAAGCTAACTACCAGTAGCTTTGTAGTAAATGCTACCTTTATTCATAGCAATGCGTTGTTTGTAGTATGTTCGAAAGGTGTAGAAAGGAAAATGACACAAACATGTTCCACTCGTGTTCCACATATAGCGTTTACTACCGAGAATGTAGTAAACTCAACTTAACTACATTTTATTCATACGGCCCATTGTGTCGGGTTCTCCCCTCCCAGTATAAAACCAGTTCAAAAAATGAACTCACTAACGAAAAGAGTAAAAAGCTGTTGTTTTATACTTGAAAATTTTTGACAGCCACGGGTTTTGAGCAGGAATTTTCGGCAGCAAACCCCGCGGAACAAAATCCCGTGCCAAATACCAGAGACGGAGAGGGGACGGACCTGGTGTAGTGGTTAGAACATTCGCCTCTCACGCCGAGGACCTGGGATCGAATCCCATCCCCGACATAGTCACTTATGACGTAAAAAGAACTAGCCCAGGGCTAAAAATCTCGTTAATAAAGTCAAACCAACCAACCAGAGAGCGAGCTTGCGCTCGTGAAATGCTGGATATAATTGAAGTCGTCAGGGGCCACTTTTTATATACACCTTGGTTTTCAGTTTCGATCGCCTCTCACCCGCGGTGGACCCCTCATAGTTGCTGTCATCATCGAATTAAAGCCGTGCGGCTGTTGTCATCATCAATCGTCATTGAATGTTTACTTGCGCCGTGTTTCGCAAAACTTTTCTAGTTTCCCGTACAATTTTGTAAAATTTCGCTTCAAAAACCCCACAAAATTCTTCACAGTCGGTGTATAATGTTTGCGCAGTAGTTCGCGTGAGAGTGTTCATATTTTGGAAAGTGATAGTGATTGATTCGCGTGCCGGGGGACAAAGAAAAAAAAAACGCGATGTCTTCCGAGATTCTGTTCGTGATCGAGGGCACGGCCATAAATGGGGCCTACATGAACGACATGAAGAGCAACTACATCATTCCGACGTTGGAATACTTCTCGCAGAGCACGGTGGGGGAGGAACGCGGAGGTGGGGATGGCTACGGGACGGACAAGAACGGGAACCAGTACGGGATTGTGGTGTACAAAACGGCCCAGAGCTTGCCGGGAGTTTGCTGTACGACTTTCGGGCCTTACAACAGTGCCCAGAAGGTTCTTGGGGCGCTGGACCGGTTGGAACTGAGCGGCGGCAAGAGCGAATCCAATGCCAATCTAGCGGAGGGATTAGCCACGGCACTGGTCTGCTTCGACGACTTTGACGAGCTTCGGGAGAACGGGATGAAGGTGCACAAGTATTGCATCCTGATTGCGGCCAGTTCCCCTTACTCGATGTACGTTACGGAATGCTACGCGTACGAGAACAAGAATGTGGAACAGCTGGTGGGGCTGTTCTTGGAGAAGAACATCAACCTGTCGATTATTTCGCCGCGCAAGATTCCGGTGCTTTTCAAGCTGTTCGAAAAATCCGGCGGGGATTTGAGTTCGTGCAGCACGAAGAACTACTGCAAAGATCCACGCCATTTGGTGCTGCTGAAAGGGTTCAGCCTGAAGGAACGGCCAGTGAGTCCTCCGGTGAACCAGGGTGGTCATAACCAGGCGGGAAGTATGCCCAGTCCCAATCCGAACCAGCAGCAGCAGCAACAGCAACAACAACAACAGCAGCAGCAGCAACAACCGGTTGGCAATCAGAACGTGATGGACAATGTCGGAGGGAACATGAACATGGGAAGCATGGGCAACAATCCGGGCATGAGGGGACCGATGGTAAGATTGTTTCCCCGGAAAACCGTTTCCCAGAGTTTAGGACTAGAAACAGGTCTCTTCTTAGATACATGGTCACTATTGTAATGCAAATCTCTATTTCTAATGGATTCTATCTTTTTCAACAAAAATGGTTTCTATCTAAAGTAACTTTCCTCATTCTCTTTGCAATTAATTCTAGTGCAAATATTAGAGGCTCCAGAAAAAAAAAACATAAGAGAGTTACGGAGTTTCTTCTTTAAGAATTACTTCTCAGATTCCTCGAAGAAAATTCTTTCTTCAGAAATTTCATCTGTAGTACTTTCAGGGACTCTTTCTTCCAAAAATTCTTCTAGAGATTATACACACATTCTCCCAAGAATTCGTCCAGTGCTTTTTTTTAAGAATTCTAGAAGGAATTTATCCATAATTTGCCCCTGGACATGCAATGCATCTTCCTCTAGTGAACTCCGCATTGATATTTTTCCCAGATACTATTCCAGATTTTCCACCGTTTTCTAGATTCTAGATTACTACAAGAGTTTCTCTAAGTAACCAGATTTCTATTTCACAGTTTTGAACAAATTCTTTTCGGAATTTTTTCTTGTGAACCCTACAAATATTCAAGTAGCACAAATCTAGAAAACCAGACAGTGGATTGAGCTGAAAATTTAATGGATTGGTCACACGCTGGTGGTGACCAAACGATTAAGTTTTCAGCTTGAACGGCTGTCTAGTTCTCTAGATTTATGCTTTTGAAAATTTGAGGTTTGGCTTCGATGCATCTTCACCTCAAGAATAAGCCACATAAGCCTTCAACTCTAGCAACCTACTAGCAGCTTCATATTTTACAGTGAAAAAAAAAAATCAAATTTCTATAACTTTTTTGTTTCTCGATACTTTTGCATCATTTTTTCATAAGTTCTCAAAAAACTCTTCTAGTTTTAGAATCTATGTTGATATTGATCATTGGTCATCTGGATCAGGAGTTATTCCAAAATTCCTTGGGGGAGTGACACGTAGCCATAACCCACGAAAATTTCTCAGGCTACATTTTTATCCTGTTAGGATATTCACTCTTCGAAACAAGACATTAATGTGAATATGTTGTGAAAATGAAGCAATTTGGTAAAGCCGTCTTTGAATAATGACCATTTAGGTTTCTGATACCACGTTGGCCAAATAAAAAAAAAATGAAAACTTAAAAAATAATCATAATCGTAATTTTCTGCTATTTCCAAGAATAGTTAATCGATTTGTATGAACTCTTCATAGTAAAAAATTAAGTTAAATCAGCATGTCCCAAAAAAATTGCCCTTTCTACCCAACCAGACCCAGGGACCAACCGGAACAACTCCTGTCACAGGAATATTGCCGAGGTCCTCTGGGCACTTTTAGAAAAAAAGATATGTATACTATTTTACTTACAACAAATTCCATCCATTAAGTATTCGCTGAGCGGTGTGGAATTTAGTATTTTTGCTTTCACTCAGGCCTACACGGGTTAAGGGTCTGAAGTCTCTTTTATAAGAGGAAATAGGAGCCATCATGGTTTTCAAAAATTTTTAAACCAAAACTGAAAAAAATGTTCATGAACTGTTCATGAGGGTGTCTTTAGATTTGATCGAAAAAACTTTTTAATGATTGCTGATGATTGAATAATAGATTCTGAGCGTTAACCAAAATGGTCTCTAAAGTATGTTTTTCCTTATTCTGCTTGCTGTGAATTCTGTTGCAAGTTCTACAGGATCCAGATCAATCGTTATAGAGACTATTAAGCGACAATTAAACTGATTCTTTTTGAAAGATCTTCCAAAGTTTCCTACAGAAATTCTTCTAAGAAAATCCGCATAGGTTTTTGAAGAAATTCGTTCAGGGATTTTTTTCCAAGAAGCCCTCCCAGTATTTCAAGTCATTTTACCCACTATTATTCTCAAGAGTTGCTCTGAAAATCTCTCTAGGGATTATTCGTGAAAATTTGTTAAGAACTTCCCTTATTACCCTTCCCTTTATTGAAGAATCGAATTCAGCATGTGATTCAGTGTTAAGTTCCCCCAGATTTTTTTTCTATAAATTTCTTCACCATTTTATCCAAGGATTACTCTTGCAGTTTATACAAAAATTTTTCAATGAATTTAAAAAAAAAGATATCCCAGAGCGTTCATGATTAACGGGTCGCAATGATTGATTGAGTGATTAATTTTATCATGATTAATTATTATGATTGATGATTATAATTGCTGAATTCATGATTAATGATTGTGATTGATGAATAAGCCAAAGTATGATTAATGATTAAATTTCAATTTTAAATGATTGATGATTAAACTCAGTAAAATCACTAATCGATTATGATTAAGACTCAAAAATTCATCATTCAATCGTCAGCAATCATAAAAAAAAACAAATACTCATAAAAATCTATCATCGCAATCCAGATAGCAAGTGTAATGCAATGATAAGTTTTCTTGAACATTGCGTAAATTTTGAGCAAAAATCTGGTTTTGAAAATTCGTAAAACGTTGATGGTTATTTTACTCTTAATAATTATGATTAACCCTTACGTGCCTGATGTAAAATTTGATCAATATTTTCAATTTCAAAATAATGTTTTTCGGTTGGCTTTAACCCGTATCCGACAGGGTTAAGAAAAAAAAATCAAAAAATTCTCGTGAAGCTATTTTTTATCCAATTTGCAAACTTCTTTCACTATATCGTCCCCTTAACGTGAAGATGAATCGAAGCCAAACCTCAAATTTTCAAGAGCACAGATCTGGAGAACCGAACATCCGTTCAGGCTGAAAACTTAATCGATTGATCACTAGCTGGTGGTGACCAATCGATTAAGTTTTCAGCTCAAATGGGTATTCGGTTCTCCAGATCCGTGCTCTTGAAAATTTGAAGTTTGGCTTCGATTCATCTTCACCTTAATGCTACAACTAGATAACTCGAAAATCAAAATTTTGAGATGTGCAACTTTGAAAGTATGACCGTTTAACAAGGTGATGGTTAATCGCAGCGATTATGATTTAAAAATAATCTTTAACTTGTGTATTTTGAATCACACGCCTAAGACCTGTGGATATTTTGCAGATCTAATTAAGAAAAATGTTTTGACATATTGAAGTCAAAAATTTCAAATTTCGAGTTATCTAGTTGTAGCATCAAGGGGACGATATGAAATCCAACTCTTCTATATTCCTATGCTGAGGAAAGTGGTCCAAAATTTTGCCAGTGGCCGGAGTTATTCCGGTGTCCCCCTGGGTCAAGTCGGGTAAAAAAATGATCAACTTCCTTTCCTGGACAGATTTATAATACTATTTAACTACTCAAGTTTTGTAGGAACAGTCAATCGTGCAACATGAATATTCAAGTGATTTAAGGTGTCACTTTCATGGAAGTTTCCTTGAAAAACTGAAATATGCTTTCCGAAAGATCCGGAACATCTGTAAAGATGGTCAAATCGTTAAAAATTACTTGGAAACCCGCGGTTTTTTTTTTCAATTTTGCTAGTTTTCAACCCCCAAGTAGCCATAGCTTTCGTCCTTAAATGTAGGAATCTAGTGTAATATAAAAACAATGAGAATTTCCGAGACATCTTCTATAATAAGGCCAGTTTTCCGAATGTTCCGGATCGTTCGGGGGACCAATCAGTAGCCAACTAGAGTCACATGGTGGCCTAAATACTCATACTGTTTATGGTACGTGAAAACAATGAATTTTCAAAAAATCGTGGTGTTGTAAATCACGCGAATTGTCCACTTTTCCGGATATTCCGGATCTTCCGGTGAGCCCCCCCATAGCCATACAGGGTCTTATACACTCAAAGCATTGGTTATGTCCATGTATGTTGAAAACTAGTGAGATTGAAAAAAAAAAACGCGGCTCTCCAAGTAATTTTTAACGATTTTAACGGAAGGCATATTTCAGTTTTTCAAGGAAACTTCTATGAAGGTGACTCCTTAAATCACTTGAATATCTTTCATGTTGCACGATTGACTGTTCCTACAAAACTTGAGTAGTTAAATGATAGTTTAGTATCATAAAACTGTTCAGGATAGGAAGTTGATCAATTTTTTACCCGACTTGACCCAGGAGGACACCGGGATTACTCCGGCCACAGGAAAAATTTTCCCCAGCATAGTTCGGATTTCATATAGTGAAAGAAGTTTGCAAATCGGATGGAAAATAGCTTCACGAGATTTTTTTGAATTTTTTTCTTAACCCGGTCGGATACGGGTTAAATGTCCGAAAATATGCACTAAACGACTTGAAGTATGCAACCAATTTTTTAAACACTAAGACTAAATAATGATGAATATTACTCATGATTAACAAACAATATTAAAAAAAAAATCTTTTAAACCTCGTTATGGCAAATTCATCACAGTTTTTAATCACAAATCGTGATTAATTGTTCTGGTTCAAGAGCCAGTATCCTGGAGGTAGTGGTCAATAGAAACATAGCTCACGATATATCAAACTTCATGAATTATCAAATTTTAAACGGATGTTTAAGCGTTATTGAATAACATAATTTGAACACATGCTGCTTTGTTGATTTCCCGGGCGAAGTAGTCAAAATATTGGAAAAAAAGCTACTTTTCACTTTATAAAAGAAAAAAAGTATAGTAAAAACCCTTAGGAAGGCAAACAAATCCCGGTAAAATCTAATATGTTGCTTATCTTGTGATTATACATATTAAGGTTTAATGGTATTTGCTCGCCTTACTAGTGATCTTTAATATTTTTTGTAAATGTTTGTATAATGAAGTGTTAAAATTCGATATGTTGTTTTTTTATATTTTTTTCGGCATCTAATCATAAGCTTTTGAACAATTAGGGGTGATCAGGGCAATATGGGCCGCCTAAGGAAAACGTCATGGAATGCATAAAAAAACAGCAAAAAATATGGTTTAAATGCAAGTGACTTGTACTATAAAATGTTATCTTCCATGTTACGTCGATAATTAATGTTAACATCAACTTGCAAATTATTTCAGGAACTTTTTGAAAAACCAAGTCTAGTCTAGTACACGATACTGAAGACGGCCTTACAGTTGAGGTCGAAATACGCGTATCTGTCAAAGGATACAAACTCTAGTGGAATTAAATGGTATAGTACTAAATTCGGTTTTTTCATCTACTGAAAAACCATGTTTTTCTACGTGGTCACCAACCATATGGGGCATTATGAGCCACCCTACGGGGCAGTAAGAGCCACCTCATTCAATCGAATGATTTTTACTGTGCATTGCGCGATTATTTATCGCGACGGCGATCTTGATAACTTTTGAAATGCGTGTAGATTGCCGCAGGTACTTCACATCGTTTCGGTGTCTTCGTCGCGATTATTCCTGATTGTCCAAGGCATGATCGCGCAGAAGAGACCGAAACGATTTGAAGTACCTGCGGCGATCTACAAGCGTTTTTTTCAGATAGTCGGCGCGAGAATTTTTTGCGCTACACATAATATTTAAAACTGCATAGAGAAGAGTTAGTGGTGAAGAGTACATTATTGGAAAGGAAATTGTATTAGCTTTGCTTGAAATTATTGATTCTAGCGGCTTATTTTTTAAAGATACATAATACATAGTAAACAGACCATGTTATACTAGTACTAAATTGCGATACTTCGTTCAACGTATTTTCTAGCAAAGTGTTCCACTTGTAATGGTGCCTAAAGATGACTTCTTCTTCTTTCTGGCGTTACGTCCCCACTGGGACAGAGCCTGCTTCTCAGCTTAGTGTTCTTATGAGAACTTCCACAGTTATTAACTGAGAGCTTACTATGCCAATGACCATTTTTGCATGTGTATATCGTGTGGCAGGTACGAAGATACTCTATGCCCTGTGAAGTCGAGAAAATTTCCAAACCGAAAAGATCCTCGACCGGTGGGATTCGAACCCAAGACCCTCAGCTTGGTCTTGCTGAATAGCTGCGCGTATACCGCTACGGCTATCTGGGCCCCAAAGATGACTATGCAGTAAAAAAATGATCTGGTATATTTAGGCAATGTATTTTTATGTTCAAAACATTGTTTATTTGCTTAAATCTAGGTGGCTCATTTTGACCCGCCCCTTCATCTTGAAAATAATATATTGTTTTCCAATAATTTTGTTTAACACTTCAGTCGTCGCGCTGTTGTATTTTATACAACACTGCTGAAAAAAACACGCTTTTCGTTCACAACAGCAGCGCGGTGGTTCTGACGGTGACAAAACGCGCGACGACTGAAGGGTTAACGAACAAATCTAATTTGGCTCACGAACTGTTCATTATGATCAGAAATTTCAATGGATTGGTAAAATTTACCATAATTATAAATATAATTGTCATATAGGCTTAATTAAAAACTGCCAAAATTATAAGCTTTTCATGTCGAAGGACAAATTTGTACATTTTTGTAAATATCTTGAGTGTCCAACGAATATTCTTACGGTTTTTATTGTGGTGGCTATTTGAGGCATCCTTTAGCAGATCATAATGACACTAGACATTAAAATACTGTTTTTGAGGTCAAAACCGGAGTGGCTCATATTGCCCCCATTGCCCCCATTGCCCCTAATTAATGATTATTAATAAAAAAAAATTATTAAATCGCAGAGATTATTCATTTTTGACCTCATCACAAACAATATAGACTGCCATGTGGGGCCCAGATAGCCGTAGCGGTAAACGCGCAGCTATTCAGCAAGACCAAGCTGAGGGTCGTGGGTTCGAATCCCACCGGTCGAGGATCTTTTCGGTTTGGAAATTTTCTCGATTCCCAGGGCATAGAGTATCATCGTACCTGCCACACGATATACACATGCAAAAATGGAAGTGCTCATAAGAACACTAATCTGAGAAGCAGGCTTTGTCCCAGTTGGGACGTAACGCCAGAAAGAAGAAGAAGATAGACTGCCATGATCTGTTAGAATTAGAGATGGACAAAACGGCTCATTTCAGTAAACGGATCCGACCCGAATCACTCATTTTAGTGAACCAGATCTTTTGAACGGTGTATTGTAAATTCGATCAATCATTAGAAAATGCAGTTCGCCGAAGTTGGATTTTTCTCGGAATCAATACGAGATACTCTACTTCGGAAGTAGGGCGCATTAGAGCGCATCCGGATGCGAATCGAATGCCCTACCTCCGAAGTTAGGTATCTTGCATAGATTTTGAGAAAAATCCAACTTCGGTGAGAAACCGTTTCTAACTTTTTACCGCATCGACAATATTGGCTCAGCAGCTCGCAAAGGTAGAACGAACTGAACCGAGCGCACAGAAAAAAAGAGCGGTTCACTCCCTGTTGCGCGACATGCATCGTACCTGTCGTATCTTTCTTTCTCTCATTCTTTGTACATTCATCTCCCGAAACTGACGGTATGCTGGGCCGATTTCCGCTACCCGAACCAAAAGAGAGAAACAAAATGAACTTTGCCATTAAAGTGGGCACTCTTTCTCTCTATTTCTCATGTAGCTGTATGCAAGTAGTTGGAGCAAATTTTTATTTGGCTGTATATGCTGAGAGTGTGAGGCTGCAGCAAACTGTGTTTGCATGTGTGCCGTGGCGTGTAAAGCAAGGCACGTGTCAAGCGCTATAATAAAGTTGAGAAACAAATGAAGGAGAATAGGGCAAAAGAATCGGTTCGATCTTTTTCCGGGTACTTTTTTCTGATCCATGCTGATCAAATGAACCGACTCTCGCCAAAAAAAGAGCCACTGATCACTCGTTCTTTTGAGTGATCCGGATCTTTTGAACGGCTCCAATTCTTTTCGCCCATCTCTAGTTAGAATTGATTCCGTGGAAAGTTCCTTCCAGACGTCTTCGTAATTCAATGTTATTCGTAATTCCGTTCCATAGATCTAATTTTGGATACAGCAACTGTTTTCATATGTGTTTGCGTTCGTTCAATGATGTTTGTGACGAGTTTGATTTTAATATGTCCAAAAATGTATTCAGTGTTAGAATACAAGGTTTAGATTAAGTAGTTATTAAGAAATCAGTCTGTACGGCGAAGCCGAAGATGGTGCATAAATAAATAAATAAATAAATAAATGAATTTGGGGATGCCCTATGACAACGCCCACAAATGCTCAAAGGGGGGAGGGGGTAGGCTTATGCGGTACGAATTTTGAAATTTTTTATACAAAAAGCATTACGGAGAGGGGAGGGTAAAAAATTTCCAGATTTAGCGCTACGTAAACAAAGGATGTTACTCACATGTTATGAAGTATGCAACGAATGAGCCATAAACACGAAAATGAATGACTTTTACTCATTATTGAAGAAATCAATTGAAATTGAAAAACTGAAGATTTATCGTTTTTTATCATTAAATGTTTACTCAAGTTAAACTTAACGCTCTGGTACAATCTGCTGGCGATATTAGATTGCAAACACTAGACATGAACAAAAACAGCGAGAGAGCTCTTGGCAGAATTACCACCTACTAGGGGATTTTAACTCTAAGCAGATGAAATCAACTCACCTGTACCTAAAAATTCTGCACTGCTAAGGCAAATTAAATGTGATATGTTGTTAACAAAATGCTAATAAGAGCTTGATTTTGTTTTAACAAATTAAGATGATAGTTTTGTCTAACACAGAACAGCTAGATATAATAATATAATGTTTAAAATTATACTAATGATAAAATAAAAAAAAAATGCCTGTTGTGCAAATTTTTGGATTTCTATACAAAATATGGAAAAATCTTTTAAATGGCTGAAAACTAGAGCTATGTCGAAATTTGGTGCTCTGCCTCTATAAACAGCAACCTTTCATGTAGAATGGTACCACTCATCAAACCTCCAACCGGGTTTTCGGATACGTATACAATACAACTGAGAAAAAGCACCGTTCTACATGGAGGATATACTTAAGGGTCTTTCTTAGTCTTATAGATACAAAGCAAAGCCATACTGTACTAGGTTAGATTTGGAACTTCATTGGGCATAAACTAACATTGTTCTTGTCACACGATAAAAGAAATACAAAATTTATTTATACATTAGAAGGCAAATTTGTAAAACTTTTGAATTTGTTCAATGATTGAATAATGATTGAGTGATATTTGACTTATGATTAAGATTATGATTACAGAATAAAATTAGCGATCTTTATGATTATGTTTGATGATTATTGATTAAAACATAATATTACAATTGGTGATTAATGAATAACACTAAATTTTCTTTGATTTATGATTAACATTTTTGGTTAATCATAATCATTATTCATTAATCATGATTAAAGTTATGATTAATCATTAAGGAACTCCTTGAAGCATTTCTGGAAAAGTTTCTGATCTAATTGAATGTTCTAAACGGGAGGCTTGGAGGATGTCCTGGAGGATTTGGTACTTTCTTGAAATATCTAAAAGAATCTATGGAGGCATTCCCAATGCAATCTTCGAGGTAATTTATGTGCTTATTTCTAGAAAAGTTCAGGTTATATTCTTCAGGTATCCAAATAAAAAACCTTGCAAGATTTTTTTAAGAAAGTTCTTGGAAGAATTCTATGAATGTGCAATATTTGCGTGGAGTGCAACATTTGTGTATCTACCCTGTAATATGAAATGCCGATATCCACCCGTAGCTACTCTAAAATTGTTTATAAATGTTTGAAAATTATTCCGCAATCGCAGATATTATTCTCAAGAAAATGATTTTCACCTGGGATCGAATCCCATCCCCGACATAGTCACTTATGACGTAAAAAGTTATAGTGACGACTTCCTTCGGAAGAGAAGTAAAGCCGTTGGTTCCGAGATGAACTAGCCCAGGGCTAAAAATCTCGTTAATAAAGTCAAACCAACCAACCAAAATGATTTTCAATGAATTACTGAAATTTACGATAAAAATCTTTCAAAAGTATATTTCAAAAAAAAATTACTGAAGTTTCAAATACCGCCTAAAAATTAACAAGTTTACTCCAACTGAATGGTGCTATAAAACAATCAAATAGATAATTGAAATTCAATTTCAAGTGTTGTGTGTATGAATTTTGATAGGTGTACGGGTCAATTTTAGAAACAAATTCACAATTTCTTTGTTCCAAATATAAAATCGAAGGGAACCAGTTTATGGTTGTCAAGCAGTAGATGATACATCTGACCTTTGAGTTTTTTTTGCCAACTTGATTTGAAAATAATGCCCTGTACGAATATGAGTTTGGGTCATTGTACATTCTGGGAAACGGAATTCTATGGAATGGTTTTCTGGCAAATATAATAAAATGTACGGTTAATCAACAGGTTGGACTGCAGCAGCAGTTACAGCAACAACAGCAACAGCAGCAGCAACAGCCTTGCCGGATGAACTTCCCTCAGGGCAACATGGGCAATCAGATGTTCCCGAACCAGATGCCGAATCAACCGGGCGTTGGAGGAATGAATTACCAGCAACAGTTGCAGCAACAACAGCAACAACAACAGCAACAGCAGCAACAGATGCGTTGGATGGCCCCACCACAAGCTCAAGGGC
Organism: Aedes aegypti; assembly: GCF_002204515.2. NCBI lineage: Eukaryota > Metazoa > Arthropoda > Insecta > Diptera > Culicidae > Aedes > Aedes aegypti. The sequence goes on from NC_035107.1 coordinate 26,265,549, forward strand.
GCAGCTTTATGGGCCCTGGTGGAGGCGGAGGAATGAACGGCAACCAGCAGGGCCGTCCTCAGCAACAACAGCAGCAGCAACCGAACCAGATGATGGGCAACAATCCCCAGACGAATTCGGTTCTGATCTCGCAGCTGACCACTCCACCGCACTCGATGAATGCCCAACAGCAGATGAACCAGGCCAACAATCCGCAAATGCGGATGCCATTCGTCAACAGTTGTCTCCAGCAGCAGCAGCAACAACCAGGCCAGCCAATGTCCCAGCAGAACCTTCTGCAGCAGCAGATGATGGCCCAACAACAGCAGCAACAGCAGAACATGCAAGTCCAAGGCATGCAGAACCAGATGGGAGTTCCCGCCAACCAGATGGGCCCCATGGGCAACCAAATGATGGGCGGAGCCAATCAACAGCAACAACAAATGCAACAGCAGCAACAGGTCGGAATGCCCAATCAGCAACAGCAGATGGGTATGGTTCAACAGCAACAGCAACAGCCGCAACAGATGGGACAACCCGGACAGCAGCAACAGCAAATGGGCCAACAGCAGCAACAACAGCAGCAGCAACCTCGCGAGCGTATCTGGTCCGGCATTCTGGAGTGGATCGAGAAACCGAACAAGAACGACTCGACCAAGGTGACCCGGCAGGTACCGTGCTCGGTTTCAGCAAATATCCGAGATGGGGAACCGGAAACGTAAGTTTGAGAGATAATCAGAAGATCATTGGAAATACAGTTAAATATCTTTCTCTTTATTACAGACGAGCAGACAACTGGCCGCCTCGGTTGATAATGCAACTGATGCCGAAGACACTCGTGGGAAGCGCCGGTGGGCAGTACATTAAGGAATCGAAGACTGTGGTGTTTGTTCCGCAACCATGTGAAGCGCTGGAGGCCCTCTCCAAAGTGATGAAGTCCGGATTTGTGAGTACTCTTATACTTATACTAATTATCTCTTTCTTTTCTTGTCTTGCAAAGACTAGAAAACATAGCACCAAGATGTTCGGAGTAGTTAAAATACGTTTCAAGGGTTCTTCAGAATGACCATTGGAAATAATGAGCAACTCAAGCTGAAGCCAGGCCGCCATCGGCACATATCGTTAGAATTCCAATTTTATGTCACTGATTGCTATCATATGCCAAAACTAGAGAAGGGTCGTTTCGGCTGGAGAACCCCTCGTATGCCAGCTAGCTAAACCAGGGTGTCTACTCATTTACAGAAATGAAGTTCCCTGAGATTTCCAGGTTTTAAAAAAATAATTCCAGGTTGAAGAAATCGCTCAAAATAGACAAATAGTCAAACATTTCAAATGCAAGGTTGATAATGAAAATTAATTTATCTAACAATAAACTTCAAAGTATTTTTCACTTCAATGAAAACAATTACCTGTTTTGTTCTTAATTTAGAGGAAAAAAATGATGATTTTTATTTAATTAATGATTTTATCAAATGATCTGAAAGTGCCTTAAATCATCAGTCAGATATGAAAAGATAGTTATTCGGTCTTAAGAAAAATATCCTTTCCCATTTTGAGGATTCAGGATTCCTGGAAAGCGTATTGTATTTTTTCTTTGGAGAATATATGGCTGGTAGTATGACCGTATTAAAAAAAGAACCTTGAAAAAAAAAGAGAAAAAAGCACGAGATGAGAGTTTGTTTCCTAAATTGAACAGACATTTTTTCTAAGTTTAATTCTCGTACTCTTTTTGGAATTCATCATGACATTACTACAAGTATAACAGCTCGATTTACTGTTGATTTCTTTCACATATTACTCCGCAGATCTCTTCAGAAATTTGCTTTGAGATTTGTCACGCACATTTTCTAAGTAATTCTTCCATGAATTTCGTTTTTTATATACCTTAAATAATTCAATCTGGATTTTTGCTAAATATAATCACATCAGGAATCATCCATCCAAAAATTATTCCATTGATTTCCCTAGGGCTTCCTCCGGCATTCTCGTTTAGAGCATCTTCAAGAATTCAAAATTCCTTCAGAAATGCGTCCATTTTTTTATTTTTTTGAAAAATTTCTCAATGAAGTCTTAAAATATTTGTTTATCCAGTGAAATATCAAGTAATTTTTTTAGATTGTTTTGAAGAAAGTTAAAAAAAATCTGCGTTGAGTTTCGAAAGAAAATCCTAGAGTAACCTCGGATGAAACTTGTGTGAGTTCTAAGTACGCCTGGATTGGTTGTAGGTCATTTGGCATAAAGTCGTTTGGTACAAAGCCGTTTGGCATAAAGTAGCTTGGCATAATGATCATTTGGCATGAAGTCGTTTGGCATAATGGTCGTTTGGCATAATAGTCGTTTGGCATAATGAGTCCGAAACCAAGAATTTCTCAATTTTTCGTTTTACGTTTCTATTAAATCTTCCTGACAACATCAGGCTTGATTTGGGGTCAATTGATACAAAATGACACTTTATTCAACAATCATTCGCTCTTGAATAAATTTAAGCATATTAGGAAACTTATTGCCAATAGTATTTCATTCATTTATACAGAAATTATCCTGCTTTCAAATATTAATTCTTCTTTTGAGTTTCGATATTGGAACAAATTTTTGCACTTAAAATGTTTATATATTAAGCACAAATTTACCCTATTTTTTTCTTAATATGATGTAACCCTAATCATAGATATGAAAAATGTTGATTTGAAATTTCAATGAATTTCTCCTTCTTTTATGCATAGGCTGTTCTTTGGAGCTATATTTTTTAAGTACTTTTTTGTTTCAAACTGACAAAAGGGCGGCAATCGATAACATTGATCTGCTCAAATTATCAGCGAAAAGAAAAATCAATTACTGCAGTTACATCGACGGATTTTGCTACTTTTCCCCGAATGTCGATTCCTCGAATGTAATTTCCCCGAATGACAGTTCCCCGAATATCCCGTTTCTCCGACTAGCCCACTTCCTCGAAAAGTTTTTAGCACTCATAATTGTCGTAACTTTATACATTTCAGGGTGGTGAACGAACTGACCATCTAATATGCACCCTTCTTTATTTAATTGGCGATTCTTTCGAGTTTTACCGTCCTCAGCATTTTTGTCAACATGTGTATAGCCGAGAATGACAGAATACTTCCTTCTTTTGGCTGTTTATCGTTCTTTCTCGTCACCACTTTTCGGGGAAACCAGTCATTCGGGGAAAAGTAGCACAATCACTTCGATGATTCTGAACGCACTTTTTTATGTTTTTTCGATATATTATGCTGCAATAATTTTTAGCGTCCATTCGTCTATTGGTTTAACTATAAATTTTGCCTTCTTTTAAAAATAGGCTGTTCTTTATATTTATACTGTTTTAAATTTTATTGTTTAGCAAAGCTAAATGTTAATTATTTATATATTTTGCTGTCTTATTAATTCTTGCCAGATGTGTTGTAAGAATGATAATTACTTTAAAACCTGCCAATATGCAACAGAGAAGGAAGGAGATCACGCGTTTGCCCCAAAAAAGTATATGCTGGAAAAAGTATTATTTCAATCACAATTTCCCTTCTCTCGATAATAGAAAATTAATCTGCTCTCGCATATAGGCTATTTTTGCATGAGGTCGCATTGATAGATCTTTGGATTAGAGCTTTTGATTTTTTGCAAAAAATCCACTCTTTTATCAAGTAATTTTCATTGAGTTTTACGTCCAAACTGGGACAGAGCTAGATCTGCAGCGAAATATTCTATGAGTATTCCCTTGATGAATAACTGTGAACTTTCTTTGAAAATTTACTGCTTTCAAATATATGTATCGCATCAAGCTCAAAGATACTCTATGTTCTGAGATGTAGAGACCCTTCACGAGTTTTATTTGGTAATGCTCTCTAATGTCACAACAATTGGGTCCTAAAATTTTTAATAAAATCTTGTTTTTATTTAACAACCCCAAAGGGCATGTTACTTCAACTACTTTAGCATTTTTTCCCGCTCAAATAACGGCTATATCATATATAAACTTTAATTTGAAAATTGGGTCCATAAATGAACCTTGACACTTGAGATCATGTTTGACGTTCGCTTAGTCGACAAAAACACCACAGGGGTTTTAGTTTTAACACTGGGGTTGTTCCTATTTGACATTTCGGAAGGGACACGGAAAACAAAATGCACCCAAAATTTGAGTTTATGCCAAGGGGTGTGACAAAATCTAAAAAAATGTTTTTTGGGCTTAAACCAACGGAAAACATTAGAAAATTGAGTAAACATGTGTTTTTGGCCTAAATTTAAGCGTTTGGCACTAAAATCGGGACAGGGCTTTAGGACCCTATTTTATGCCAAACGACCATTATGCCAAACGACTTTATGCCAAACGGCCTTATACCAAACGACCTTATACCAAACGACTTTATGACAAACGGGGTACAATCGCCTGGATTAATTCCTAAGAGGATCTCTGAAAGACTTCCTAAATTTTTGATAAAATTCTTCCTTGAATATTTAAAAATAAATTAGAATCTTCAAGTAATGGCTTAAAAGACGTTTTAGAGAAATTCAGTCTGAATCCCTGAACCTTGACTAAATTTTTAAAGAATCCATGAAGATTGTGATTTGAAAAATTATTAGAGAAATGTTTGATCCGCAGCAGCTATATTTTGATGATATTTATGCCGGTGATATTCCAAGAGAAGTTTCTGTAAGAATCTAATAAGGAATCCTATGGCAAATTTTTCGTGGAATTCTTAGAAAAGTTTATAATAGATATCATCGTATAATGCCTGAAGGATTTTTGGAGCAATTCCTGAGAGTAGTAGTGGATGAATATTTGAAAAAATCCTTATGAAATTGTCTGGAATAAATGAAAAAATCGGCTTATTGTAGGAATTATTGGCGGAATTATTGTAGGATTTTATAAAAAAATGTCTGTGCGATTTTTTCCCAAAATTCTGGAATAAACTTTTGTGGAAGCGTTGGAGTGCTCTAGGATTTTTGAAACTAATTTTGCATAAATTCCTCTAAGCATCCATTGAAAAATCGCTGGTAGCATCTCTGGAGCAATTGCAAAAAATATTCAAGAAGAAATCACTGGAAAAATTACGAGAATTACAGAAGCATTCCTCACGAAATTTCTTCTAAGAAAAATATCATTAAGAACTTGCAGAATAGTCGCCTAATAGTTTTTGTAGAATTTTTGGAGCCTCTAAAAAAAAAAACAACAGGCACGAAAAATAGTACATTTCTCAAGTAAGCAAATTTTTTGCTCATTGCCTTCAAAGTTTATTATTTTTGTATAATAGGCGAAAAACATTTTTGTTCAACTTTTTGAATGTTTTCAACTTATCAACTGCTCATGAACGACACTCAATCGGAGCTGTATTTGCCTTTGCCAATTTGGCAATCATGAAATTTCTTGTCTTAACATATTTTTGCTAATTTTTTCAAATATCATCAAAAGGATTGAATATGTCAACTAGCGTTTAGATAGCGGCGCTGCCGAAAATTTGTTTGATTGAGAATATTTTGTGTCACAAAAACGACATGTTTTCCACCTATCACTGTTTCAAAATAATTTCCCTGAGTGTAGCCGAAATTCCCTGAGAATTCCAGGTTTTTTCCAGGTTTTTTCAGGTAGTAGACACCATGTAAACAGTTAGCGGGGCGGACCTGATGTAGTGGTTAGTGTTGATCTAAGCAACCAGAAGTCCATGTTCATGATCAAAGCACCCATAGACCCGTGCACGCGTTCACTATTTGACGTTTGAGCGGTGCCGTGTTATGTACGTGGCTATGGCAACTAGTGAATTCGGCACCGCTCAAACATCAAATTAGTGAACTCGTGCATTGGTCCATAGACTGATGCACGAGTTCACTAATTTGACGTTTGAGCGGTGCCGAATTCACTAGTTTCCATGGTCACCTAGATAACACGGCACCGCTCAAACGTCAAATAGTGAACTCGTGCATCGGTCCATGGAGGAAGTGACGTCTTCTTTTTCTTCTTCATTCCTATTCCAACTACTAATCAATAAACACGTATTATAAAACCAAACCGCTGCGCCTCATCAATAGGTTATGGACCGATGCACGAGTTCACTATCTGACGTTTGAGCGGTGCCGTGTTATTTACGTGACCATGGCAACTAATGAATTCGGCACCGCTCAAACGTCAAATTAGTGAACTCGTGCACAGGTCCATAGGCCCAGATACGTTATTCGAGTGTGAGGAAGATTTGCGAACCAAGATAATGGAGGACGAGAAGAAGTGGATTTTTGGCAGAAGAAATTATGACCAGTGAGCGTACCGGATGCGTGTGTTGCTGGAGGAGAAAGGCCTTGTGAAGTGCATCGAGGAAACCATCAACGAGGAAGTTTACGCTGAACTCCCTGAGGACTCTATGGAAGTCAAGACGAGGAAGAAGCAACAACTCGAGGAAAAATGGAAGCTCGATCGGAAGTGCAAGAGCCTGATCGTCCACCGTGTCTCCGATAGCCACTTGGAATACGTTATGGGAAGGAAAACTGCGAAAGAGTGCTGGGATAGCATCCAAGGAACTTTCCAACGTCGAGGTCTTGCCAACCGGCTGTACTACCGTCGTAGACTTGGTTTGCTGAACTGAAGTTGAAGAGCGGTGCGAGTATGCAGAACCATTTGCTGGAGTTCGACAAGCTACTGGGAGGACTGAAGATGACCGGTGCCAAGGTTGAAGAAGATGACGCGATTACCCAACTTCTCCTTGCCCTGCCAGAATAATACGATGGGCTGTGTACGGCGCTGGAAACGATGTCATTCGATAAGTTGTCCATGGAGTTTGTCAAGAACCGTTTGTTGGAAGAAGAAGCGAAGCGTTTCGTGAAGAACGACTGTCTCGATGAAGACGGAAATACTGAATCGGCGTTTGCTGGAAAAAGGTTCTCGTTCAAGTGCTACAACTGTGGAAAGTTAGGACACAAGCGCTCGGACTGTCGAGTTAAGATGACGGAAGAAAACGGTAGAAAGTATTCTAGCGGGTACTCGCGAAACTTGGCGAAATACAACGGACCACGTAGAGGTAAAGCGAACGTGCACTGTGCTACGGATATTGCGTTTGTGGCGACCTGTGAAACGGAGCTGGCCGCAGCAGTCACACAGAAGGCCGACAATTCGTTCCAGTGGTTTCTGGATTCAGGAGCATCGGACCACATGGTGAGAGATAGAAGTTATTTCGAGGAGCTACATCGTTTGCCAAGCCCAATAACACCAATGACGATTAATTGTTCAAACAAACATATAGACGAAAAACAACATAAAACTTCGGTATAGTTTATAAATATTTGTAACACTGCAACTACTTAAACAAATAAACCATTCAGAGTCCTTGATAAAGGTCCAATAAGGACCGAAACGTTGGAGAAAGAAACCATACAGTTGTTTTAAATTGTTAAATAGACTGAAAAGCCAGAAAATTTTTCCAAATTCAACCTTACAGTCGATCTAGCAGTGAAAAGTTTGTGGGGATAAGCTGTCCTAACGGCTGCATATTTGTCAAATCGTAGTCCAACCAGTGCGCTGGAAATTCTGAAGACCCCCTACGAAGTTTGGTACAACAAGAAACCCGATATCGACAATTTGAGAGTGTTTGGTGCAGTTGCACACATCCATGTGCCGAAGCAATGCAGAGGAAAGCTTGATCCAAGGTCTGAGAGGAACTACATGGTTGGCTATGCAACGAACGGCTACAGAATCTTTGATCCCCGGAAGAAGAAAATATTTGTGAGTAGAGATGTCGTGTTTGATGAGAATAGCAGGGAACCTCCGACCCGTGATAAATGATCAAAATGAAGCCAAAGTACAAGATACAAATCAAATAGGACAAATTCAGAATAACGATGAAAATGAACAGAATGTTTTAGAAGCTGCAGGTGTCGAACAAGCTGGAAATGTTGAAGATGTTGTAGCTGATCCAAAAAGGAAGAGAGTACATGCTGTTGATGAATCATTCAATGATCAACCAGTATCGAAGCGATTGACGAATCCTCCTGTCTGGATGAATGACTACCACGTGTCCTATAGCAGTGTTGGAACTCCGATGGGTATTCCGGATCAAACGTGATGACAACGGCAACATTGAAAGGTATAAAGCACGGTTTGTTGCCAAAGGATATTCGCAGAAGAAGAATTATGATTATACAGAAACATACGCACCAGTGGCACGGATAACAACGTTCCGGATTATGCTGAGTATAGCGAATCAATTCAAGTACACCATACATCAAATGGACGTAAAAACGGCGTTTTTGAATGGAAATTTGAAGGTCGAAATTTACATGTACCAGCCAGAGGGATTTGAGGAAGGAGATCGGAATATGGTGTGCCGTTTGCAAAAATCGCTTTATGGACTCAAGCAAGCACCACGAAGCTGGAATGAGGCGTTTAATTCGTTTGTTTTAAGCTTGGGATTCAAACGATCCAACTACGACTGCTGTTTATATTGGAAGCGTACTGAAGGAGTGGTCGTATACTTGTTGCTGTATGTAGACGATATTTTGCTGATGACAAACAACCTTGAAGAAATTGAACTTATCAAGAATCAACTTTCCGAAAGATTTGAAATGATAGATATGGGAGAAGTTAAGCAGTTCCTCGGAATCAAAGTTGAACGATATGAGAATCAAATCAAGATTAGTCAGCCCAAATACATTGATGGAATGCTGAAACGTTTCGGAATGGAAGAATGTCGACCAACAGCAACCCCGATGGAACCAAAGCCGCAGTTTGAACATGAAGGAAACATAGAACTGACCAAGCACCCTTACAAGGAGTTGATAGGATGCTTATCATACTTGATGCTATCAACCAGACCAGACATCGCCGCCGCAGTCAACACTTTCAGCCGATATCAAGCAGCACCCACAGATGAGCACTGGAGCCACCTGAAAAGGGTTTTACGCTACCTAAAAGGGGCCAGAGATTATGGATTAGTGTATCGCCGCAGAGCTGATTCCAGTTCGCTGATAGGATATGCAGATGCAGATTGGGGAAACGATGGTGAGGACAGGCGATCTATTTCTGGCTTTACATTCAAAATCCATGATGCAACCGTTTCGTGGACTACAAGAAAACAGAACACCGTAGCTCTCTCATCGACAGAAGCAGAGTACGTTTCATTAACCCACCGTCGGTCGCCCTAGTGTACTGAGTACACGCACTTTGCGAAAAGTCGAAAAACACGTTGAAAATCCCTTCAAATTGATCCGGGTGTTGGTCCTATTCCAAGATCTACTCTCCTTCTTGCTTGTAGAGAAGAAATTTTTCGAAAAAATCGACGAAAAGTATTCGAAAACATCGTGTTTTTAACCTAAGTTTTAAGGCGTGTACTCAGTACACCAGTGCGACCGCTCGTGTAACTTTTTTTACCGGGCCCGTCACACGAGCGGTCGCATCGTGTACTCAATACACGCGGAGCAATTTTGATAGTAAATTCAAAGCTAGGCAAGATAGAATATTGATGTCTTCGGCAAATTTCTTCAGTCCAACGGTACCAATTGGTCAGTGGACAAAAAACACTTTGGAAACATCCTCATCTTCCTGTGGCCATCGGATTATGCCCCGGGGGAACCGAAATAGTGGACATTTCGCAATGCAACATCTCGAACACATATATCTAAGGATCTAGATTTTTTTTAGCAAGATGGTATCTTCGGCAAAGTTGTTCAGTAGGTCAAGGGCTAACATGTGATAGGCTGCATGTTTCGAAATTCTGCAACCAGATGGTGCTAGTGAGCATTTAATTTTTCAAACACCGATATCTCAAGATCCTGATTACCTAGAAAGATGATGTCTTCGACAAAGTTGTTTAGTAGGTCAAGGACTAACATATGATAAGCTACCTAACAAGAAAAACTGCCACAAGATGGCGCTAGTGAGCATGCAATATTTTAATCATGAATATCTCAGGATCCCGATTTTTTAGAAAGATGGTGTTTTCGCCAAAGTTGTTCAGTAGTTCAAGGGCTACCATGTGATGATCTTCTTGATTCGAAATTCTTTCAATAGATGGCGCTAGTGAGCATGATATTTTTCGAACACAGATATCTCAGGATCCAGGTTACCTATAAAGTTAGCGTCTTCGACAAAAGTGTTGAAAAGGTCTAGCATGTAATAAGCCACCCAACTTGAAATTCTACCAACAGATGGCGTATTTTGATCGCGAATATTTCAGGATAACGATATTTAACAAGATTGTGTTTTCGGCGAAGATGTTTAGTAGCTTAAGGACTAAACATGTGAAGCGCCGTTTGATTCGGATTTCTTCCACAAACCGACACTAAAGATGCAATTTTTCAAACGCAGATATTTTTGGATCCTGATCGGTTAGAAAAATGATCCTGAGATATTTTCATTACTAAGAAATATTACCCCTTCGGCAAGGTTGTTCATAAGATGAAGGCCTAAATGCAAGGAACCTCAAGCTTTAAAATTCTTTCAACTGGTGGTGCTATTGAGCATGCATATTTTGATTGCTAATATCTGAGGATCCCGATTACATCCAAATATAAACTTCTCGGTTCAAAAGTTCAGTAAGTCAAGTACAAACTTGTGATGGGCCACACTTGTTTGAGAATTCTTCCACTAGATGGTGCTACTGAGTATGCTATATTTTCAACCCAAATCTCAAGGATCGTGATTGCCTAATCATGAAAATGACGTCTTCAACTAAGTTGTTTAACATGTAATGAACCGTTTGATTCGAAAACGGTGCTCTTCAGCATGAAAATCCCATCATAATGTACTTCAGAATTTCAAGTACAGTCAAATTTCTAGTCGATACTCAAAAGATCATCGACTCATGGAACAGATATTCTTAAGAAAGCTGATAAAAGGGAGCATTATAGTAATTATGATTTTTTGTTTGAAGTATGGTTTCATGAGTCGATACCGAACTATGGAACATCGACTAATACAGGTTTGACTATATTTAAAAATATGACGATCAAAATCATTGCCGCGAAAACGTGTAAGCCCAATGCTAAAATGACTTTGTTTGGCCGATGGGCCAACAGGTGGTGGTACACGCTCGTTCAGATCTACTCAAAAGTGAGTAGATTTCGACTCACTTCGGAACAAAGTGGAACTGCTCAAAAGTGAGTAACACCATCGTTACTCACTTTAGAGTAACATTGTCAAATGTCAATATGGGAGTAACACTTACTCACTTCTTTTAATCTGAAATTTGCGAAAGTGAGTAGATGTCACTCACTTCAGGAAATAATATTTTTGGAAATAAATGTATTATGTTATTCATAAAATCAGAAGGAATATACAAAGAGAATTACATTTATTCATTATCTCTTACATAACTACATGAATAATACATGATAACAAGTAAACAAAAATTGATATTTATGTAGAAATTTTCGCTGCTCTGGAATAGATCCCCGGATGCTATAAATCTCTGGGGGATTGATGAAAGTCATGGAGGATGTAGTTTGGGAGTGCCAGTAGCCTTCCCAGTTAGACTGTAAATAATTGATAATTAGTCCAATAAAAAAGTACGACGGTAAAACTTACTGTTTATATTTTTTTCTTGCGGTTGTGCGATCAAAACCAGGACTTGGTCATTTTCACTCCGATCTCGCTTCACTTGATATCAGGATTATTGACTTTACAGCACTAATCTGGAATTCGCCGGTTGGACTTCTGAAGCGAAGTTTCAAGCAAACTAACTGTCATTGCTTTGCCGGCTCGGCTTTTGTCTCGACTGTTTTTGAAAACAGTCCGACATCACGTCGACGGAAGAAATTTCACCACAACGGAGGATTTGTCAGTTCGAGCGCGCGAAATTTTCACAAGTCTTTGACGTTTACAAAGTGAGTCAAATATGTTTGTGTTTACTCAAAAGTGAGTAAGGTCGTTTTCTTTCATGGTTGAGTAAAAAGTTACTCACTTTGAAAAAATAAAGTTACTCACTTTTGACAGCTAACTTGAAACTTCAAAAGTGAGCCAAAGTTACTCTCTTTTGAGTAGATTTGAACGAGCGTGTAGTGTTTAAACGTCAAACACGAATGAAAACGACGCTAGCGCTGCAGCCTGCAGTTGTTCCAACATATACGAATTGGTTCTTTAAAAAAATGATCGATGGACACTAGACCTATTCACATTTTCAAAAATGTCTGAAAACTCCCCAGTCAACCAATACTTTGATTTTTTATAGCGAAATGAACTTCTGGCCAAATAGAGAAACTTTAAAGTAGATGGAGTACCGTGTACCTTTTAATTCCGCTCCTAAATGCTTATCTTTGACAGATACGCGTATTTCGACTACCACTTGCTCTGAAGACACCGATAGGATTGAATGCAATCCCGCACTTTTATTCTCACTTTCGCACTTATAAGGCCGCACTTCGCAGTCCAGTAGTGAAAGAAATACACAATAAGATGTTCAGAAAATTAAATGCTCACTGGTGCAGGGTTACATAATTCAAAATATAATTGCCTATAACATGTGAGCACTTTCCTTACCTAATAACTTTGATGAAGACGTCAAGTTTTAAAATAATTGGGAACTTGAGATTCTGTATTTAAAAAAATTAAACCTGGAGCTCTTTCTCTAGCCTGATGGAAGTATTTGAAATCTAGCAGCCCATTGCATTTTGAATTGAATGTGGAAGAATTTTGAGTAAGTTTCTTCTTCTTCTTCTTCTTTCTGGCGTTACGTCCCCACTGGGACAGAACCTGCTTCTCAGCTTAGTGTTCTTATGAGCACTTCCACAGTTATTAACTGAGAGCTTACTATGACAATGACCATTTTTGCATGTGTATATCGTGTGACAGGTACAAAGTTACTCTATGCCCTGGGAAGTCGAGAAAATTTCCAATCCGAAAAGATCCTCGACCGGTGGGATTCGAACCCACGACCCTCAGCATGGTCTTGCTGAATAGCTGCGCGTTTACCGCTACGGCTAGCTGGGCCCCTGAGTAGGTTTATTTTACACTTAACACGTTGGTCCTTGATATACAGGACTAATTCATCAAAGTCATCATGTTTGTAATCTAATTTTATTTTCCTAACCAGAATCCTGAAAAGGGGTCATGCACAAATTACGTCACGCTCCAAGAGGGGGGGGGGGTCGGGCCAAGTATGACAATCCTTACAAAATTTTCGAAGGATTCATACAAAAAGTGTGACAAAGGGGGGGGGGGGTCGAAAAAGTTGAAATTTAGCGTGAAATAATTTGTGTACCATCCCAAAAATTGCATTCGAAAATTTCGTTTAGTGGAAGAATTTCGAATCAAACTGCATATAACATGTTTAGTCCTTGATCTACTAAACATCTTTGCTGAAAACACTTTATTACATACTACACTGAGAAAAATCTACACGTCAAGGTCGTGTGTTTTACTTATAGATTTGCGCAAAGAGGAAAACCACATGACTTGAGTGTGGTAGCCATATGGATTTCGTAATTGACTTCACGGTATAATAACATGTGTATCAACATTAGGTTGTCATGTGAAACAAACATGAATGTCTAAATATTAAATCATGAAAACCAACTGATTTGCTTATTGAATCCGAAATGTAGTGGCTTTAGATAGTTATGTGTGATAGAACATGAATGTCATGAGACTGAAAGAAGAAATTTGGTAGAAGAACTCTTGCTCCCCAAAATACGGATTCGAGGCTCCTTTCTGCTTGTCGCAAGCTCACTTGAATGCTTTTTTTTTTTTTCAAGCAAGTGAGTCAGCAACAAGCGTGGCGCCGCAAATCCATATTTTGGGAAGCCCGGGATTAGCATATTTCATTTTATTCGAAGCTGAAAGCAAGGAAAATCTGTTAGTGGAATCCGATTCTCTAACACCATACATTATATCCAATGCTGGAAGTAATGCATTTCATTTATAGAAAATTAGAATGAACTCATCATCTTCACTCGGATATCTTCACTAATTGAAAGAAAAACGAATCCACAAATTTTCCTCTAACACTTTCAGCTTCAGAATTAGCTTCTTCTCTTTGGAACATGATGATGACTGTCGTTCGACACGAGGTCCGACCGCAATTTAGTTCACTATGGGTTGATCACTAACAATTTAGAAATTCGGAACACGGAAATCGACAGCAAGCTCATCGATTTCAAATCGACCAACTTGAACATGATAAGCATGACACAAGATAACCATAAGTTAAACACACTGAATCCGTGTTGGGTGATGATCTATGCACCCATAGGTAAACACACACGAATTTGAAATGGAAAGCTTCAGGAACTTATGTGGAAAATTATGGAATTCATGTTGTCGATTGATTAATCGGTCCATGAAGCAAAACTAAAGAATTGAATGTGTAACACACACGAGGTTTGTAAGAAAATCTAACCAAATCGATGTAGACGTTCATGAATCGATCCATAATTTTAAACACACGGATCAAACGTGTGGATTTTTCTTAGTGTAGTCCTTGACCTATTCAACACTTTTGTCGAAGACGTCAACTTTATAGGTAACCTGGATCCTGAGATATCTGTGTTCGAAAAATATCATGCTCACTAGCGCCATCTATTGAAAGAATTTCGAATCAAGAAGATCATCACATGGTAGCCCTTGAACTACTGAACAACTTTGCCGAAAACACCATCTTTCTAAAAAATCGGGATCCTGAGATATTCGTGATTAAAATATTGTATGCTCACTAGCGCCATCTGGTGGCAGTTTTTCTTGTCAGGTAGCTTATCATATGTTAGCCCTTGACCTACTGAACAACTTTGCCGAAGATACCATCTTGCTAAAAAATCTAGATCCTTAGATATTTGTGTTCGAGATGTTGCATTGCGAAATGTCCACCATGTCGGTTCCCCCGGGGCATAATCCGATGGCCACAGGAAGATGAGGATGTTTCCAAAGTGTTTTTTGTCCACTGACCAATTGGTACCGTTGGACTGAACAAATTTGCCGAAGACATCCATATTCCATCTTGCCTAGCTTTGGATGTACAATCAAAATTGCTCCGCGTGTACTCAGTACACGATGCGACCGCTGGTGTAACTTTTTTTTGAGCGACTGACGGAAGGTTAAGTCAAGCAGCATGTGAAGCAATTTGGCTAAGAAATGTGCTACAAGAATTTGGCGTTGACATTTCCGAACCGACGAAAATATTTGAGGACAATCAATCGTGCATAAGAATTGCTGAGGAGCCTCGAGATCATCGAAGAATGAAGCACTTAGATATTCGATTCCACATTATTCGAGAATGCATCCAGAACAAGATTATTCGGCCAGTTTATGTATCTACAAAAGAACAAGTTGCTGATATATTTACCAAAGACCTACCAGCAGGACCATTTGCACATCTTCGGGAGAAGCTGAATCTCTTCGGTTGAGCGGGGGTGTTGATCTAAGCAACCAGAAGTCTATGTTCATGATCAAAGCACCCATAGAGGAAGTGACGTCTTCTTTTTCTTCTTCATTCCTATTCCAACTACTAATTAATAAACACGTATTATAAAACCAAACCGCTGCGCCTAATCAATAGTTAGAACACACGCCTCTTACGCAGAGGACCTGGTATCGAATCCCACCCCCGAGATTAGTTACTTAATATTTATGTTGTAGTGGCGACTTCCTTCGTTGATAACTTTGGTTAGCACTTACAAGTGCTAATGATGGACATTCAAATAAGCTATCTTGTTATGGCTTCAAGATATTGAGATGTACAGTCTACTCTCTATAACTGAATTGTACAAACAAATTGTAATCTAAATTCAGGTCCCGAGATAATTTTTTGAGTGCTTTTTTCATTCCAGGCCGGATGCGTACACTTCACCACATCGCCCAACTGCGACATCAAGGTGCTGATCCTGCTGTACACCGCCGAGAAGAACGCCTACTTGGGTTTCATACCGAACAATCAGATGGCGTTCGTCGACCGGCTGAAGAAGGTTATCATGCAGAACAAGATGCAAACCTCCAACCAGCAACAGGCAGGTCAAGGTTCCGGCATGGGAGGTTCCGGCCAGGGCGGCATGATGCCTCAGCAACAACCTCAGCAGCAACAGCAACAACAACAACAACAGCAACAGCAGCAGCAGCAACAACAGCAAGCCAATCAACAGATGATGGGCGGCCCAATGGGCCCGGGCCCCGGACAAATGGTACCCGGACCAGGTCAAATGGTCCCAGGCGGAATGCAGCAGGGACCCCGCATGGGGGGAATGGTTAATGTAAGTCCCTGGCAATTGGGTCTTATTCTTTTGGCATAAAGGCTATATATTTTGGTTATGCCAAATAGGCATTATTCCAAATGGCCATTCTTTCTCAAATTAACATTCGTCCGTTACCATTCCAGCAGATGCAACAGGACCAGTTCAATAACTACGGAAACATGGGCAACCAGCAGATGCAAGATCCGAGCATGCAGATGACCCAAGAACAGCAGTACAAGATGTTGCTTCAGCAACAGCAACAACAGCAGCAGCAACAACAACAGCAACAGCAGAGAAACATGGGTGGCCCCATGGGAAATATGGGAGTGAGTACAAAACCCTCTTCAACCGTTCCCCAGTATTCTGATCAATCCTTCCATCAATCCCCATTCCAGATGAACGTCGGCATGCAGAACCAGCAGCGGATGATGCGTCCGGTGCTGTCGAACAATCCGGGCCTGAGACATCTGCTGCAGCAGCAACCGAATCCGCAGTTCCGCCAGCAGATGGCCATGGGCAATGCGAACAATCCGCTCGGGCAGATGGGTGGCCAGAGGCCAAACTTGCAACCGAACCCCAGCCAGGCACCGTTCGATGACGCTAACTTTGACTTTATGTAAATCTGGTGGACGATGGGCGCCGGTTATTGGTGAGTATTACACGGAACTAATTACTAGAAGTGCATCTCGAAGCATATGAATGGACATGTTCTTACAATTATGATATAAAGTATTTGAGATATAAAGTCCAAGCACCAATATTTGATTTGTTGAAGAGAGCAGAAAAGAAATCATTTGATTGATAATGCCTTAGCCTGGCGGTAACATCCGCGGTTACAAAACAAAGTCAGGTGTCCCAAGATGTTTTCATGATGCATAGAGTATTATTGTGCCTGCCACACGATATACAAATGCGAAAATGGCAACTTAGGCAAAAAACTATTCTCAGTTAACAACTGTGGAACTGCTCATTGATCATTAAGCTGCCAAAGCCTGTCCCAGTGAAGACTTAAGGCCAAGAAGAAGGAGAAGAAATTGCAGACTCATCCGTTTATTGATTTTAAGGCAGCGTATGTTTCAGCGAGAAAACATGGTTTTCCGGCGAGGCTAATTAGGCTGTTACGTGCAACTATGGATAGTAAAATTTCAACATCGTTTTGTGACGTTGTACAGATTGAAGCAAGAAAACGCTTTTTTGAATTTACTGTTTACACTCGAGGGTGCGATCAGGATGATAATTTTTCGGGGCAACTAGACAAGTATTGTCCCAGACTGATGAAGACGCCCACACTGAGAAAAATCTACACGTCAAGGTCGTGTGTTTTACTTATAGATTTGCGCAATGAGGAAAACCACATGATTTGAGTGTGGTAGCCATATGGGTTTTGTAGAGGGTAAGCCTTTGAGTTTTACACAAGAATTTGATTGAGTGTACATCCTGGAATTCTACTACTTCTAAAAGGCTGGTAAATTGAAGTGTAGAATCCATCTCCTCTGAATAGCCCTTTATGCATAAACGTCAAGGTCAATGTGTGAGTGTGTTCGAGTTCCTAAGCGGTTAGACCAGCGTTGCGGACGGTCCGACTTATTCATCGCTCCCGTAGTTTACAATACTCGAACCGACTCAACAGTTTTGGCGCAGCCGATTGGATCATGGTGAGTAGTTTTGGAACAGAAAGTGATTTTTTTTTTCTCCCGAAAGTGTGTGGTGATGTATGGCGCAAAAAAAAAGAATTAAAGGAAATTGAAGTGATTTCGGAAAGATATTTTTCATCGTGGATAAAACTGCTTATAGTCTAGGCTTCCGGAAGTTCGGCGTGGCGTGGTTAAATTTCGACTGCAAAGAAGTGGTTCAGAAGTGAGGTTGGAATTCCGGCTTTAATAGTGTGGTTTTGGAAGTGAGGTTAGAATTCCGGCTGTTAAAAGCGTGAGGAAATTTTTTCGGCATAATGTGATTAGATTTTCGAATGATTGAAAAGCTTTCCAAATATCATTGTGCATTGTGAGTAGATTTTATGATCTCAAAATTTATGGAAGTGCGTGAAAGTGAACAGCGAGTCCGGAGAATTCCGTAGCGCTAGAGTGAAAATAGTGAAGCGAGTGAGGAGAAATCCGAAGCGCTGTTATCAAAAGCGAGTCCAGATAAATCTGTAGCGCTGTTTTTGAAAGCGAGCCCGGGTAAACCCGTAGCACTGTTACTAAAAGCGAGTCTAGAGAAATCTATAGCGCTATTACCGAAAGCGATTCCGGTTAAATCCGTAGCGCTGTTATCAAAAGCGAGTCCAGAGAAATCTGAAGCGCTGTTCCCTTAAGGTGATTATAGAACGAAGCCACACCTCAAATTTTCAAGAGCACAAGACTTGAGAACCAAACAGCGCTCCGCATAAAAATCTATCCCATTGGTCACCACCAGCAAGCAAGCAAGTTGATTGGTTTTCAACGCGAACTGTTATGAGATACTCTCGTCTTGTGCACTTGAAAATTCAAAGTTTGGCTTCGTTTTATAATCACCTTAAGCGAGCCCGGATAAATCCGTAGCGCTGTCCTTGAAAAGCGAGTCTAGAGAAATGTGAAGCATTTTTCCCAAAGCGAGCCGGGCAAATCCTTGTCGAAGGTACTAGAAAATGTGTCCAGAGGAATTTTACGGTATGAGGAATTCTCAACTCAGCTTGTGTTTAGAAAGTTATTGCGCCAGCGTCACATTGAGCTCCTAATTTGCTTATTGCACAGCAGGAAAGTGGTTATAGCGAGACAATGCATATTTTGAGGTTAAATTGTGAAATCGTCAATTTTCAATATTTTCTCTTACAGAGTAACAATTGAAGAAGCTAAAAGAAGCATATAGTAATTCCTTTTGTCTCTGAATTTGTATTTCAGATGAACGACAATGGTACATTTGGTACACTGTTGGGGGCTTTCAACGATAAAGTTGATGCTCAAGACTTACGTCGTGAATGGGAAGAGTGGCATCGTGCCTTTGAACTTTTTCTCCAGATGCGAAACATCGAAGTCCAACATGAGAAGTTGGTCACTATGCTGACGATTGGAGGAAGAGGACTGCAGCGAATTTTCTACAATTTGCGTCCTGTGGCAGAGGAGATAATCCCAGAGCCTGTTAAGGTGCCTTTGATGCCGATCGAAGTCCCGGAGTATGACAACGCGGTGAAACGGCTAGAGAAATTCTTCATTGGCAAGCGGAACGAACGAGTTGAATTGGAAGTTTTCCGGTCGCTTAAACAATCAAGTGAGGAATCCTTCAACAATTTCATCTTGAGACTCCGAGCCCAGGCTGCCAGATGTGAGTTTTCGGAACGCGAGGAGACAGAGCTGCTCCAGCAAATCACAATGGGGGCTTGTGACGAGAAAGTGCGAGACAAAGGTTTGGAGAATGTCATGAGTTTGGATGAAGTGATCACCTATGCCATGAACCGCGAAATCCTGTCAAAACAAAGGGATAAGCAGAAACCTTTCAGAACTGAGACGGAGTTGAACAGCGTGGGCTCATATCGTTCTGGAACTCAAAACTTGAGCGAGAAGTGTAACACAGGAAGCAATCAGCGATTTGAGAGACAACGGCGTAAACGCGTAAGATCAGGTGAGAGTCGTTTCAGGAGCGAATATAACCGATGCGGTTCGCTCCGACACGCAGGTGACTCACGAGATTGTTTTGCTCGAGGTGCAACTTGTAACAATTGCGGACAGCGGGGACACTATGCAAGGAAGTGTGACAATCGCCGCATGCAACGTGGAAGTCGCTTATCGAAACGGGAACCGAGACGCAACGACTTCATTGAAGCTAACTCGGTGAACACATCTGAATCCTGGGGAAAGGATGATTCTCATCGCTCAACTGGCGAAGGCATCGCTAAGGTGGAGTAACTTTAATTATTTTGTTCTTTTATTTGTAATATCTTCAGCGAATCATATTGAATTAAATGAGTTGAAATAAAAGATATATGATTTACACATGCTTTTCCATATTAGGTGGATACGATTACCCTGAAGAATGACTTCGTATTGTGCAATATTGACAATGTGCCGGTAAATTTTGTAATTGATTCCGGGTCCTCTATCAACGCCGTTACGGAAGACGTGTGGAATAAGCTTCTCGCTAAGAAAGCCAAAATATTCAAGAAAAAGTACCAATGCGACCGGAAATTTTATGCGTATGCAAATCGAGATCCATTGAATGTTTTGGCTCTTTTTGAAGCTCGTATTTCCGTCAATCCTACGAAACCTGAAAGCTATGCGGAATTCTTCGTGATCGATGGTGCACGGAAGTCGCTTCTAAGTAAGCGTACGTCAGAAGAGCTGAAGCTTCTGAAAATCGGACTAGATGTTCTGCATCTCAACGAAGACGAAGGAGTAAGCAGCAGGCCATTTCCAAAGTTTCCGGGGGTCCAAGTGAAATTATCCATTGACCACGCAGTACCTCCCAAGAAGATCGCATACCTGAGAGTGCCTTCTGCTATGGAACAAAAGGTAATATAATATCAATACATATGCCAGTTTCAACAGTTGTATGTTTATAGGTTCATGATAAAATACAGGAAATGCTCCGTAATGATGTCATCGAAAGGGTTGAAGGGCCCGCCGAATGGATATCACCAATGGTGGTAGTCCCTAAAGGAAAAGACGACGTGAGAATATGCATCAATATGAAGCATCCAAATGAAGCTATCCAACGGGAACATTACCCGTTGCCTGTCATCGACACCTTTCTGAATAAGCTTAGAGGATCTAAGTTCTATTCACGATTGGACATAACGTCCGCATACCATCATGTCGAACTTCACCCCGACTCAAGAGGCGTCACAACCTTCATGTCCGGCATAGGCTTGATGCGTTTTAAACGCCTTATGTTTGGCATTAACTGCGCGCCCGAAATTTTTCAACGGATCATGACGGAAATGCTTGACGGCATTGAAGGCGTCATCGTCTATATTGACGATATCGTCGTATCTGGAAGGACCAAAGAAGAACACGACATGCGACTGAAACAGGTTTTAGAGGTGTTAGAAAGGAATAATGCCATGCTGAACATAAGTAAATGTGTCTTTGGAGTCGACAAACTAGAAATACTAGGCTTTGAGGTGAGTGCGTCCGGTATAAGTCCATCGGAGGAGAAAATAATAGCAATCAAGAACTTCCGACCACCATCATCAAAGGAAGAAGTCCGTAGTTTCCTGGGATTGCTCAATTTTGTTGGTCAGTTTATCCCAAATCTCTCTACGAGAACAGAACCCCTGAGAAAGTTTCTTCGGGGAGAAGTAGATACATTCGGTAAGGAGCAAATGAGTTCATTTAACGACTTGCGGTTGGAACTGTGTAACAACGTTCGGCAGTTAGGATTTTTTGACTGCAATGGCGTTACCGAAGTGTATGTGGACGCTTCTCCTGTCGGTCTCGGGGCTGTTCTTGTCCAACGAGACAGCAAAACTAAGGTAGCACGGATTGTATGTTTCGCCTCAAAGGGCTTGACAACGGCCGAAAGAGTGTATCCACAGACGCAGCGTGAAGCGTTAGCTGTTGTATGGGCCGTGGAAAAATTTTACCTGTACCTCTTCGGCATCCGGTTCACGATTTTCACAGATCACAAAACCCTTCAGTATATATATGGCGAAAAGTACCGTGACGGAAAACGTGCGTGTTCAAGGGCAGAAGGCTGGGCGCTCCGCTTACAGCCGTATGACTTTGAAATTAAGTACATCCCGGGATCGACGAATATCTCGGATGTGCTTTCTCGTCTGGTGAGCGAGCCCGGTAAACCATTTGATGAGCATGCCGAACATTTCCTTTTCGCCATAGGAGAAGGACCTGTGGCGATCTCATTAGAAGAAATCAGACATGAAACTGTTAAGGAAGAAACGCTCGCAGCAGTAATGAAGGCACTGGACACCAAGCGTTAGTCGCCGGAACTCTTCAGGTATCAAGCATTTGAGAAAGAGCTTGGAGTAATCGACGGTATTCTGGTGCGAAATGACCGCATTGTCCTTCCGGCAAAACTTCGACCAAGAGCCCTGAGAATTGCAAATCGTGGACATCCTGGGGTTTTTGCCATGCGAAGAAATATCAGAGAGAAAATTTGGTGGCCGTGCATGGACCGGGACGTGGCAGATGCCGTGCAAGAATGTGCTGGTTGTGCCGCTGTCAGCAAGCAGTATCCTCCCGAGCCAATGGTGCGTAAAGAGATGCCGGACCGTGCATGGCAGGAAATTGGGATCGACTTTTTCTCGGCCAAAGAGTGCGCAACATTTTTAGTAATCGTAGATTACTACAGCCGTTTCTTGAAAGTGATTGAAATGAGAACCACAAATGCTGTTAAAACTATTGAAGCACTGGAAACGGTGTTTCGTGAACAAACTTTTCCCGAAACCATCCGTAGCGACAACGGCCCACCGTTTGCGAGCGAGGAGTTCGCAAAGTATTGTGAAAGCAAAAACATCCGATTGGTTCGCACCATACCCTATTGGCCGCAAATGAACGGCCTAGTAGAAAGGCAAAATCAGGGGATCCTCCGGGCCCTACGCATTGCGAAAGTTACCAATTGCGATTGGCGGAAGGCAGTTGAAGATTACGTGTACATGTACAATACTACACCACATTCGGTAACCGAAAAAGCCCCACTGGAACTTATGACCGGTCGTCCAGTCAAGGATCTCTTGCCCTCCTTAAGAACGGATCCTCACTGGCAGCGAGATGTGGAGGTGCGAGAAAAAGATGCGATGAGAAAGATGCAAGGAAAACACTATGCGGATGGGCGCAGACAGGCCAAACACTCCGAAATCGAAGTGGGTGATTCTGTGATGCTGCGTAATTTCGAAACTGGTAAGCTTGAACCAAAGTTTCGGCTTGAGGAATTCACAGTTGTGAAGAAAAATGGAAGTAACACAATCGTTGTTAATAAAGAAGGGATCATGTACCGTCGATCTGTTACGCATTTGCGAAAATACCCATCTTCTTCTAAGAAGAATGCTGCTGAATCTGGAGAACAAGACAATTCAAACGAGAGGCCGACTGTTCATGTGCCGCATGATCATTCAATGAAGCGAAAGCGAGGCGATGACGATCTGGAGCCTAAGGCACTGAAACGTTCAGTACGAGAGAGAAAGATGCCGACCAGATATTTGCAGTGATTTTTTTCCTACCGATGTAATTAAAAAAAACAGTCTAATAAAATTATCATTCCTCGTATAACTTTGATTTTTGTTGGAGAAGGAGAGAGATGTAGAGTCTAAGCCTTTGAGTTTTACACAAGAATTTGATTGAGTGTACATCCTGGAATTCTACTACTTCTAAATGGCTGGTAAATTGAAGTGTAGAATCCATCTCCTCTGAATAGCCCTTTATGCATAAACGTCAAGGTCAATGTGTGAGTGTGTTCGAGTTCCTAAGCGGTTAGAGGTGAAACTCGTGGACGACGATTGATTCGGCCACTTGGATCCAGACCAGCGTTGCGGACGGTCCGACTTATTCAACGCTCCCGTAGTTTGCAATACTCGAACCGACTCAACAGATTTCATCATTGATTTCACGGTATAATAACATGTGTACCAACATTAGGTTGTCATGTGAAACAAACATGAATTTTCAAATATTAAATCATGAAAACCAACTGATTTGCTTATTGAATTCGAAATGTAGTAGCTTTAGATAGTCATGTGTGATAGAACATAAATGTCAAGGGACTGAAAAAGGAAATTTGGTAGAAAAACTTTTGCTCCCCAAAATATGGATCCGAGGCTCCTCTGCTTGTCGCAAGCTCTCTTGATTTTTTTTTCAAACCCGTGAGCCAGCAACAAGCGGGGTGCCGCAAATCCATAATTTGGGAAGCCAGGGATAAGCATATTCAATTTTTTTCGAAACTGAAAGCCAGGAAAATCTGTTAGTGGAATCCGATTTTTCTACTAAACTATACATTATAATCAATGTTTTCTTATAGAAAGGTAGAACTCTCGTATATCGGTCAACTTCACTAATAAAAGAAAAATCGAATTCACAAATTTTCATCTTACACTTTCAGCTTCAAAATTTGCTTCTTCTCTTTGGAAGCATGATGATGACTGTCGTTCGACCTGAGGTCCAACCGCAATTCAGTTCACTATGCATCCCATGGGTTGATCACAAACAATTTAGAAGCTTTGAACATGGAAATCGATAGCATAGCTCATGGATTTCATCATAACAATCTCATTGCGCAAATCAATGAATCGACCAACTTGAACATAATGACTATGACACAAGATAACCATAAGCAAAACACACTGAATCCGTGTTGGAGTGATGATTTATGCGTCCATAGGTTGACACATACGAATCTGAAGAGAAACCTTCGGGAACTTATGTGGAAAAAAT
The DNA here is from genome assembly GCF_002204515.2 of Aedes aegypti. NCBI lineage: Eukaryota > Metazoa > Arthropoda > Insecta > Diptera > Culicidae > Aedes > Aedes aegypti. Next base: position 26,290,028 of record NC_035107.1, read on the forward strand.
ATGGAATCCCTGTTGTCGGTTGATGAATCAATCCATAAAGCAAAACACAGGAATTTAATGTGTAACACACAGGAAGTTTGCAAGAAAATCATAGCAAATCGATATGGACGTTCATGAATCGATCCATAATTTTAAACACACAGATCGAGCGTGTGGATTTTTATCAGTGCAGCAAAAGCGTGATGCTATGCTGTAGCCATCAAGGTAGGGTGCAGAGCTATTTGAGCACTTCCATGATTCAATTTGGCATGGGTGGTTCCTATCGGCCGAATTGTCTGAAACTTTGCTATAAGAAGCGCTTTAGTACGACGCATATTGTGACCAAATATGAACTTTGTAGCTGCCGAAGTGAATCAAAAGTGCTACAGCTTGTCGCAAGAGGTGAAGACAGCGAAAGAAGCATGGTCAAGTCTGAAGACAGCTTTCCAGGAGTGCTGAAGAACTTGGAAGATTAATTTGCTTCGCAAGCTGACTCGGTTGGATCTTGAAATTGTTCGTCGGTGGAGAAGTACGTGGACGAGATAATGTCCACTAGCCACAAGTTCGAAGAAATTGTGTTGGAAGATAAATAACACATAGTAGGCGTTCAGACCGAACGTCAATCGAAGTAGCCTAGATTTGAATTGCGAAAATTATTCTCATTCTGGATCCCATCAATTACGTGCACGTGAAGGACGCGAAAACGGCCCGTGAGGTTTGGGCGAAGCTTGAAGGAGCATTTGAGGACACCGGCTTGACGCGCCGGGTGGCGTTGCTCAGGAAGCTCATCACCACATCGCTTTCGTCGTGCGGTAGCATGGAAACATACGTAATGGAAATCATTTCCACCGTTCACCACCTCCGCGGTGTGGGTTTCGAAATTTCCGAAGAGTGGATCGGATCACTTTTGCTTGCTGGTCTTCCGGAGGAGTACAAGCCGATGATCATGGCGCTGGCAAATTCTGGCATCCCCATAACCGACGACAGCATCAAGACGAAGCTGCTCCAGGAAGTGCAAATCCCATCGGACAAAATGGCGTTCGTTAGAAGAAAATCGTTTCCTCCGAAAACGAAGCAAAGCGTACCCGAAAACCGGTCAGCTGCGCAGCCCAAAGGTCCGAAGTGCAAGCGTTGCCATAGGTACGGGCACATTGCTAGGGAATGCCAGGTGAGAAGCGAGGCGAGGAAGAGGTTAGCATTTAGCACGGTGCTAACAGCAAATAGTTGCCACAGCAACGACGATTGGGTGTTCGATTCTGGCGCATCAGACCACTTCACCATGAATTGCCGCCTACTGGTGAATGCGCGACCGGCTAGTGGCGTAGTCATGGCAGCCAATAAAGGTGTGATGGAAATTGCTGCGACCGGGACCGTCAAACTTTTTCCAAAGTGTTGCCCAGAAAATTCACCGATAGATGTAAAGAACGTCAAGTTCATTCCAACGATTTCCAGTAATCTTCTCTCGGTGAGTCAAATCGTGCGACGAGATCATGAGGTGCGGTTTTGCGATAATGGCTTGAAAGTGATCGATTCGGATGGTGACGTCATTGCAACCGCTACCCACGATGTGTCGAAATGGACAATTCCGTTTTCGACGAGTCTGATGAACAGAAGGCTCTATCACTCGCAGCTTCGCCAGTCAACTTGGACGTCTGGCATAGGAGAATGGGTCACCTCAACGTACGCAGCCTGGAGCTTCTCAAGAACGGCCTTGCTACCGGGGTCGAATTTCAGAAAACAGCGATCGACAACTGTTCGGTATGCGCCATGGGTAAGCAAACTCGTCTCCCATTTCCAAGCGGTGGTCATCGTGCGTGTTGGAGCTTGTCTATATGGACATTTTGCGGACCAATGGAAGAAACTTCGTTAGGTGGAAGCCGGTACTACGTATCGTTTGTGGACGATTGGACGCGGCGCATATTTGTCTACTTCCTGAAGACAAAATCCGAAGCTGAGGTGCTGAACGCATTCGATCAGTTTCGCGCTCTAGCGGAGAAGCAAACTGGCGCCATATTGAAAGCCACCAGAAGCGATAACGGTAAGGAATACTGCAATAAATCGTTTCAGAAACGCCTTGCCGAAGCCGGCATAATGCACCAAAAGTCCACCGAATACACACCGGAACAGAACGGGTTGGCCGAGCGTGTCAATCGAACCGTTGTCGAGCGTGCAAGATGTATGCTCTACGAGGCGAACCTACCGAAGTCTTTCTGGGCGGAAGCGATAGCAGCTGCAACGTACGTGATCAATCGGTCCCCCTCGAAAGGACACCAGAGGAGGCATGGACCGGTCGGAAGCCCGATCTTTCCCATGTGCGAGTTTTTGGTGCGAAAACGATGGTCCACATTCCCAAGCAAAGGCGGAAGAAGTGGGATGCGAAATCGACGGAGTGCATCCTGGCCGGTTTTGACGAGCTGACCAAAGCCTACCGGCTATATGACCCGGTGAAGAAGGACGTAATCAGGAGCCGTGACGTAGTTTTCCTGAACGAGCTTCCTCAATCCGAGGGCAAGGCTAAACTAGCTTCTACGAAGAGCATGCCAACGCGAGTGCGGACGTTCGTCAATTTGGACTTCGATAACAGTCCGATTGAACCGATTCCGTGAGATGAACCAATCCGGCCTAAACGTGAAGAAGAATCATCCGATGAATGTGCGTCTGGATCCGACGAAGATTTTTATTCGCAAGCTGAAACCAGCGGCGGCAAATACTCAGAAGGTGCTGAGGGTGACGTGACAATTACGGCACTCTCACCGCGACAATCTTCAAATCCACCGGAGTCACAGGTGTTGAGGCGCAGCGGCCAGGAGCGCGCAATTCCAGGCAAGTACAATGATTTTGTATTTCCGAAAAAAGGCTTTCCGTTTTCCCCTTCTACAGAGCAGCCTGACCAAGCCGATCAGAGCAATCGGCAACAAGGATTGAAGGCGAGTAAACGTTCGGCGAGCAAGTTGGGCGATCCCCAAACGCGAGCGGAGGCGTTGCAAAACGACGACGCGTCGCAGTGGCAATCCGCCATGGACGAAGAGTTTCGAGCGCTGGTCGACAATGACACGTAAGAGTTGGTACAGCTTCCAGCTGACAAGAAGGCCATCGGCTGCAATGGTTCTTCAAATCTAAGCAAGACAAGTGATCCGTCACAAAGCGAGAATCGTCGCTCAAGGGTTTTCGCAGCGGTACGGGTCCGACTACGACGAGGTCTTCGCGCACAGTGGCAAAGCAAACGACATTCCGGACGTTGTGACTGTTGCCAACCAGAGAGGTTCCATCGTAAGGCACGTTGACGTAAAAACGGCGTACTTGAAGGGTGTACTCGAAGAAACCGGCTACATTCGTCAACCAGAGGGGTACCATGTCGGCGATGAAAGGACGGTCTGCCGATTGAGGAGGAGTCTGTACGGCCTAAAGCAGTCAGCGCGCGTATGGAATCGCAAAGTGGATGCGGTTTTCAAATCCATGGGGTTCAAGCCGACCGAATCGGATCCTTGTTTGTCCGTGCGACGTATGAATGGTTTGGTCGCGTATATTCTGATATACGTAGATGACATGGTCATCGTCACGCAAAGGACGACGAAGTTCAAAAATCCAGCTGCCCGAATTCGCAAGATTGGGCAGAAGCGAAGCGAATTCTTCGGTACTTGTATACCACCAGCAACCATAAGCTGCAGCTTGGTGCTTCCAGTGCTGGGTTGCAAATGTTCATCGTTGCAGAATGGGCCTCACGACCGGAAATCGAATTCCGGCATGATTTTGATTGAGGACCAATTTCGTGATGCTCACGAATGCAAACGTGCGTTGCTTTGAGTTCGACCGAACCGGAGTTCGTTGCGTTCGCTGAAGGGTATCAGGAGCTAATATGGACCAAGCAACTGCTGAAGGAGGTCAGTGAAGCAACCGAGGTTCCGATCCCCGTTTTCGAGGAAAACCAAAGTTGCATCAAGCTGGTGGAAAGCTATCGTATCGAACGGCGCAGCAAACACATCGATACAAAGTTCTTCTTTGTTCGAGACCTGCAAGAGAAAGAAGAGATTAAATTTCAGTGCTATCCGACGGAATCAATGCTGGCCGACTTGATGACGAAACCACTCCAACGGGTCCGTCTGGAGAGATTACGAGTAGCTGTGGGAATCCGTCCGGATCTGCTCGAGGAGGAGTGTTGGAAGATAAATTAAAACATAGTAGGAGTTCAGACCGAACGTCAATCAAAGTAGCCTAGATTTAAATTTGAGTAAAATTGTTCTCTTCTGTTTCTATCACTGCCAAGAGTAGTTCGTTTTACTGCCTACTTTAATACAAACTTCCATGTGTCCCAATTTTTGCGACCGATGAGACATTCAATCCCAGGCAAGCTTGAAATTATATGGACGGTAGTCAAGGCTCCGCTTAAAGACATTTTTTATTGCTTGAAATTATCTTCGAGTGAAAAAATCTTGACTCGTGAACTTCTGGAATATTCCTAACAAAACGTTCACACTATGGCCCATCACCTGTTTGGAATGCGCAATAAGAACGTCTGATTCGGTTGAAGATTGAAGTAAAAGTGGAAGTTTTTATTCATAAAACTAAATCTAGCCTACTATAATTAGATTCAAATGAGCATAGCTTACTGATCTTCAACAGTTTTTAATCCGCCGTCATCCCCGCAAATGGGTGGTTCATGGGAGCGACTAGTCAAGTCTATACTTATAGGTCGCGTTCTCTGCTCTGACGACCAGTAATAACTCGGATGACGAGGTTCTACTTACGCCGATGATCGAAGCGGAAGGAGTAGTCAACTGTAGACCCTTAAAGAACGTGCCGCTGGAGAAAGATCAGCCTTGACTCCAAAACATTTTTTTATTCCTGAGCTCGCAGGGAGTCACACAATCTCCAATGATCTTCCCAGAACGCCCTAAGTCCGTCAGGACTAACTGGAAGCTGACGACGAACCTTGTAAATGAATTTTGGAATCGATATCTGCCAACTGTTGCTGGACGTAGGTACCAAGCGGTATAAAGATGAGAAGAAGCCTGCTACCAAGGCACCGATTTGCAACCAAGCAAGCCTTGGAAGACGGCGTCGCTAGGAGGAGAAAAATATTTCAGTTGTCCTGTATTAGATTTTGACAAGAATAGACGTAATTAGCAGTTACTCCGAGTCTTTTCATTCCCACCGATCATAGCAATTTTTGGCGACGAGTTTTGAAGTCCTGAAGATTTTGCAAGCGAAAATCGATGTCTCGAAGCGAAAATCCGGACGGTACTCAAGATGGAAATTCTGGCGGAGGAGGAGATGTCGTGCCAACAGGTTCGTTGTCGGAAGTGATGCGTCAGATGGCAATCCAGAACACCCGTCTGATGGCCCTCTTGGAACAATTCTCCGGAGGAACACAACCAGCACTGCAGCGAAGCGCTCCAGAGCACATCATTGAATCCCTGTCATCCGCAATCAAAGAATTTCATTTCGACCCGGAAAACGGACTAACATTCGACCGCTGGTTTTCAAAATACGAAGATCTCTTCAGGCAGGACGGCAGAAACCTGGACGACCCGGCGAAAGTGCGGCTATTGCTGCGCAGCCTTAGCGTTCCAGTTCACGATAAGTTTTTGAATTATCTCCTGCCAAGTCACCCACGCGATTTTACCTTCGATCAAGTTGTGGAGAAGTTGAAGGCTATTTTTGGACAGCAAAAGTCGTTATTCAGTAAGCGATACGACTGCCTGAAGCTCATCAAGAGTGAAGCCGATGATTTCGTCACGTACGCTGGGGTCGTCAACCGGCAGTGCGAGGAGTTTGAACTACAGAAGCTTTCCGTCAATCAATTCAAAAGCCTTGTGTTCATTTGCGGATTGAAGTCAGCGAAGGACTCTGATGTCAGGACTCGACTTTTGTCAAAACTCGAGTCTGATGCAGCCGACACCAACATTGAAGGCCTAGTGACCGAATGCCAGCGTCTATCAAGCATGATACGGCGTTGGTCGAGAAGAAGCATTCATCTTCAGCAGTTCAAGCGGTCCGACAATCGAAGACAAAGTCAAGCAGCCACTCAAAATCGTCAACAGCAGACAGTAAAGTTCCACCATCTCCATGCTGGCAGTCTGGATTCATGCATTTTGTGAAGGATTGCCTGTTCTCTCAACACACCTGCAAGCAATGTGGAAAAATGGGCCATAAGGAAGGATACTGCAGCTGTTCGTCGAAGTCTTCTGCACCAACGTCCGCAAGCGACAAGAAGGTCAGCAAGAAAGGCAAGAAAACTCAAATGAAAACTATTCAAACCGTTAAGCATATCCAGAGCCAAAGGAGGTACGTAACCGTCACATTCAACGGAACTCAAGCAGAGTTGCAGCTAGACTGCGGCTCCGACATCACGGTGGTATCACAAGAAACCTGGGAGAAGATTGGTCAACCGACCGTCAAACCGACTCAAATGGAGGCAACAACTGCATCCGGAGAATCCCTGGAGTTGGTGGGTGAGTTCACTGCAACAGTCACAATCAGCAACGTCACTCGGGAAGATCGCTGCTACATCACTTCGGTCAAGGATCTCAATGTGATTGGCCTAGACTGGATGGACGCTTTCGATCTGTGGTCAAAACCGCTTGCTGCACATTGCAAAAAAGTGAAGCTTTCAAACCTACCTCGTGATGAACAGTATTTCCCAGCTCGATATCCTGAAGTCTTCCAGGAAGGATTAGGTCTCTGCACCAAAATTCAAATTAGTCTGAATCTGAAGCCAGATGCGCAGCCAGTTTACCGGCCCAGGCGGCCAGTTCTATTCCATGCCACTGAAAAGGTCGAAGATTAATTGGACCGACTTCAACGTTTGGACATCATAACACCCACCGATTTTTCGGACTGGGCAGCTCCGATAGTTTTTTTTTTTAAGGCACTTTGTGCTCGTGGCCACTACTGTGCCGGAATCAGTTGATCTGTATCTTCTTTACCGATACCGATCTATTTTTAACTTATCTATATTTACATCTGCTTTTCACTCTCTCCTACTCCTTTACTCTCACTCGGAGCAGGTAGGAGAGAGCTCTGCTGTTAGTGAGGCTAGCTGCCTGCGTAGAGGGTCAGTTTGTCTCAGTCACCATCTGATACTGACGGAGGATGGATTGGGGAGCAAAGCACGATCCTCCGTGAGGCGTCTTCTGGTGGCTGGACGGGTTTTTTTTGTGGAGGGGCTGGGAATTGAACCCATGAAGCGGAAGCGTAACCTCAAGGCTACAGACCCCCCTAGCTCCGATAGTTGTCGTCAAGAAGCCAGGCGGAAAGGTCCGCATTTGCGCCGACTAATCCACCGGACTCAATGCATCTCTAGAAACGAACCAGTACCCGCTACCAACGCCAGATGAAATCTTCGCCAAGCTCGCCGGCAAACGCGTGTTCAGCATCATTGATCTTTCCAACGCGTACCTTCAAGTAGAAGTGGACGATGAAGCGAAAAAAATGCTGACAATCAACACCCATCGTGGCTTGTTCCGATTCAACCGTTTGGCACCAGGAGTGAAATCAGCATCAGGTGCATTCCAGCAGCTGATGGCGAAGATGACAGCAGGCCTGGAGGGAATCGACGTTTTCCTTGATAACATTCACAGCGAGAACGAAGAGAAACATTTTGCAGCCATCGTGCTCGGGACACTGAAGGTAATCGATACACGCATAAAGCTTGCAATTGATTATCATCTCTTTCGTCTTAATTACGCGGTATATTAACCAACTCTGGTGATTAAATACAAGACTTTCGTTGAATTTCTCTCGGTAAAGTGAAGTTTGGACAAAAGTTGATGGGACAGTAGTGAAATTCGGTATTAATCGATGGTGTAAATATCACGCGGTGCGCTGCTGCAGCCGATATAATCACCCATACACACATCTGTACTGTTGTGTAGGCAGTGTTGTGATCCGAGTGCTAATTGGTGCCAAAGAGGAAATAAAAACGATCCTTCGTGAATACGTTCCATAATTTTTGGAGAACCAACAGTGAAGTGAATAGTCCTTGGCATCTTGAATAAATGTCAGGCAGGTCCCCTGGCCCCTCCGGGGGCTCGGCGGGAGAGATATGTCGAAGCAACGTTCCAGAGTGGATGCTTGGTCCCGATGATCTGGGTCAGGCAATGGTACTCATTTTGCGTCGGAAACAAAATGATAATAACCAACAAGACGCCACGCCGTTCGATTCGTTCATAGTGGGAACTTCAATCCAACTGAAAGTTGGTGTTAAGGAAGCCAGAACGATTCAAGCATCTTGTGAAGGACGAGGTACACGTTACATTCTACGCACCAGCTCTAAAACCATCTATGAGAAACTCATCAAAATCACACAGTTAACCGATGGCACTGAGGTCGAAATAGTTCCTCACCCTACACTGAACATGGTCCAAGGTGTAGTATACGACCCAGATACAATCAACAAGGAAGAAACTGTGATACTGGACAACCTCAAGGCTCAGGGCGTACAATCAGTCCGCAGAATAAAAAAGCGAGTGAACGGTGTCTTGAAAAACACCCCCTTGTTGGTTCTCTCGTTCCACGGCACAATTGTACCCAATCACGTGTTTTTCGGATTATTGCGCATCAAAGTTCGTGTATATTACCCCTCCCCGATGATGTGCTTCAATTGCGGTCTCTATGGCCACTCAAAAAAGTCCTGCCAGCAGCCTGGAGTTTGCTTACGGTGTTCTGCGTCACATGAAATCCCCGAAGGAGAACAATGTACGAATCCTCCCAATTGTCTCCATTGCAAGACCGGACATCCCACAACATCGCGTGATTGCCCGAAGTACAAGCAAGAAGAAAAAATAGTGCATCTGAAAGTTGACAGAGGCATTTCATTTGTTGAGGCGAGGCGTATGTATGCAGAAGAAAATAAGCAAGGAACGATCGCTGAAGTAGTTCAGGAGCAAATTCAGCAACAACTAGCCGCTAAAGACCAAGTAATCACCTCTTTACAAAAGCAAGTAGCTGTACTAACGAAAGAGCTCGTTGCACTAAAGCAAACTCTGAAGGCATACTCACGTAGCCAGTCCTCCTCACCACTCAAACAAAATGAAACTGTATTCCAAAAACCAGCACCGAAGACTACTCCAAACAAAGCCGTTCAGCAGAACGCCACAGCACAACACGATAGATTATCGCGAAAGGATCAGACACTCCTCTCTTTTTCATCTGGTCAAAAGGAACTCAACAACAATACGCAAGATCACGGCATTCATACACGCAGCAGAAGTAGCAAACGCCAAATGGAGATATCGCCCACTGAGAGAACTAGTCATCGGGGTAAACGCATCTCAGCATCATCCGTCATGAATAGCACACTCACCTACACCGAGAAGAATAATGGACCCGAAACCTGACGAGAAAATATACTGGAGAACTCAAAATATTGACCCCGGAATGAAAACGGACAAGAAAACGGATAAACGACTAGGACAACGAGCATCAAATACCACAGATCAAACTCGCACTCTGCTACCACCTTTAACTGCAGAAGACTACGACAAAATCCACAATCTTACTAGCATCCCAACAACCAGCAAGCAGCACAAACCACAAACTGATTCGCCAAGCGCGAGGCCTCCCACGTCAACCCTGACCAGGGATGTCCCGGAGCAATCCGATGAGCCCCTGGCGGCAGTTGACGTGGGCTGCCCACTATATCGGGCAAGTACCTTTTTGCACATTTCACCACAAAAACAGCCAAACTCCACACTTATTTTTATGAATCCAGGATCCTGGGAATCAAACTGTACCGAAGGTGTCACCACCAACACGACTTATGCAACCGACATCATACCAGCATCAACCGCAATAAACAACCACGATTCACCGTTGACCGTATCGACAGACCTGCATCGCTTTGATTCGCCACGCGCGAGGCCTCCCACGCCGACCCTGACCAGGGACGTCCCGGTGTATTCCGATGAACCCCTGGCGGCAGTTGGCGTGGGCCGCCCACACCCATGGGCAAGTATTACATCCAATTTACATCACGAACAGTTCGAAGCCAATATATTTCCAACCTATTCAGGAAACAACGCCAATGGAAAAAGAAGAGGATCCCCCATCAAAGTAATTCAACGAATGAACAACAGCAGCAAACCACCATTACCCAAGACAAACCACGATTCGCCAAGAGCGAGGCCCCCCACGTCGACCCTGACCAGGGATGTTCCGGAACATTCCGACGAGCCCTTGGCGGCAGTCGGCGTGGGCCGCTCGTACCACCGGGCAAGTATCATTACACATTCCCCATCCGAAGAATCGGCAATTTCTGTTGTATATCCCCAAATAACAGCAAGCGACGAAGAGCATGCGACCAGCGGAATGGATCTCTCGTGTGTAGTAGCCGAACAGGGTCAGCAATACCACATCACAGAACTACATTCACCATCAGAAGCATCTACCGACTCCGAAGGATGTCTCCCCAGACCGGGGAAAACAACTCCAAACATAGCAATCCAGTGGAATATCAACGGCCTCCGCTCGCACTTAGGGGAACTCCAGTTAATGATTGCTAAATACCAACCATTCGTGATCTGCCTTCAGGAAACCAATGCCGACGGTAGCAAGTTAGGATCAGACAGCCTTGGTCCGAATTATCAACTATTACTAAGTCAATGCTCACCACACGGTAGACAAGGTGCTGGAATGGCCATAAAGAAAGGGACTCCGTTTCAACAAATCAGCTTTCGAACCAAGTTACAAGCCGTTGCAATACAACTACAAGCGCCAACGTCCATGACGATTGTTTCAGTTTATCTTCCCCCCAAAGATAAAAATGCTGTAGGGTTGTTAGGTGATTTGCTGAATGAACTCCCAAAACCAATTCTAATACTAGGGGACCTGAACGCCCATCATTCTGCATGGGGAAGTAGGATTACCAATACAATATCTGAAGCGAAGAAGAGAGGTGATAAAATTCTGGAGTTGGTATTGCAGCACGACATGCTAATCCTCAATAATGGAACTCATACGCGCATCGACCCATCCACAGGGGCATCACAAGCCCTTGATGTTACCATCTGCTCAACATCACATGCATCGAAATTCCATTGGAAAACTTTGATGGAGTTCTCTGGAAGCGATCATCTCCCAACCATGATAAGTACGCCTGGCAACACAAATGAACCAAAGCGTAGACCAAACTGGATTCTTGAAAAAGCCAACTGGGATCTTTACGAGAAAATCACAAGCGAAACCCTACATCCGAAGTCCATTTTAACAGTGGATGAATTCACGAACAGAATAATTTCGGCAGCCAACTCTAGCATCCCGAAAACTACCGGAAACGTGGGAAGAAAATCTGTAGTATGGTGGAACGAGGAGGTTGAAACGGTGATTAAAGCCAGACGCAAATGCCTGCGTGCGCTTCGTCGATTGAAAGAGGATGACCCACGGAAACCCGCTGCGCTGAAGCGGTTCCATGATGCACGATCTGTCTGCCGCAAAACGATAAATGATGCCAAGCAAAAAAGTTGGGAGGACCTCGTGAAAAGTATTAACCCAGATACTCCAGCAAGCCAAGTATGGAACAGCGTTAACAGACTGCAGGGAAAAAGGAAAAACACCACGATTACCTTGAATCTACCAACAGGCCACACAAATGACGGAGAAAAGATAGCGAACGCACTGGCCGACGAATATCAACGGAAGTCATCGAACGAAAATTACTCTGCTGAATTCAGGAAAAAACACAAAGATAATAACTGCACTGCCTTCAAGAATCAACGTCCAAGCCTTCACAAAAACTACAATGTGGACTTCACCATCGAAGAGCTTATGTGGGCACTCAACCGACGTGCTGGTAGTTCTACTGGCGATGACAACATAAGCTATGTGCTAATACAACGTCTCCCTTTCTCTTCAAAAATTGCCCTTCTAATGTTGTTCAACAGAGTGTGGGACAGTGGTAGCTTTCCAGCGCAATGGAAAGTTGGCAACATAATCCCTATACCAAAACCTGAAGCAGACAGAAGTAAACCTGAAGGATACAGACCTATAACGCTCCTGAGTTGTGTAGGTAAACTTTTCGAAAGAATGGTTAATCGAAGGCTCATCACCGAACTGGAAACCACCGGTAGATTGGATCCACGCCAGCATGCATTCCGTGCTGGAAAAGGTGTCGACTCCCACTTCGCCGAGTTAGAATCTCTCATCAGTCTAGACAACGATGAACACGTGGAAATCGTATCTCTTGATATTTCAAAAGCCTACGATACCACGTACAGACCCGCAATTCTGCGTACCTTAACAGAATGGCGGATCTGTGGACGTTTGATGAATATCGTTTCTAGTTTTCTCTGCGACAGATATTTTCAAGTAGTTGCCAATGGCTCCCTATCTACACTACGAAAAGCTGAAAATGGTGTGCCTCAAGGGTCAACCCTTTCTGTAACGCTTTTTTTAGTTGCAATGCAACCTATCTTTGAAGTCATTCCATCTGAAGCACAAATACTACTATATGCAGATGATGTGATATTAATAGTGAAAGGAAGAAACCACGGTATGATTCGCAAGACACTGAGAAAAGCAGTTGCAGCTGCAGTTGGATGGGCTGCGAGTGTGGGGTTCTCTATAGCTCCAACGAAGTCTAAACTGCTACACGCTTGCCTCATCTCCCACAGAAAACGTGGTCGTGCTATCAAAATCAATCAAACTCCTATTCCTCTTGTACGAAACCTCAAAATTTTGGGAATCATATTAGACTCGAAATTCAACTTATTAAAACACTTCAGAACAGTTAAAGAAAACAGCGGTAAGAAAATCCATTTATTGCGTATTTTGGGTTATCGAATCAAACGAAGCAGTAGAGTAACCCTGCTAAACATAGGATTCGCTTTAATTGTCTCGAAAATATTCTTCGGCCTTGGGCTTACGAGCCTCAACATCGAAGCAATGCAACGGATTCTTGGTCCCATATACAATGAAGTGGTTCGTCGAGCAACTGGAGCTTTTCCCACAAGCCCTGTTATCTCAATAATGTCTGAAGCTGGATGCCTTCCCTTTAATCTAGCACTGATCCAAAGGCTTGGCCAACTGGCTATCCGATTACTGGAAAAAAACGAAACTGACGTCGAATATCCTTTAGTCAAAAGAGCTAGAGATATTATATTGGACACCACAGGATGGTCTCTACCAGTCGTCTGCAAATTGTTGAGGCTAACAGACAGAGCATGGTATGCATCACCACCTAAAATCGACAATCACCTTAAGAATAGCATCAGAGCTGGCGCAAGCAAAGAAACGGTACTGCCCATGTTCAAAAGTTTCATCAGTAATCGATACCCTACTCACGAACAAGTTTTTACAGACGGTTCTAAAGACAACAATAATATAGGCGCCGGAATAGCTACGTCTGATAGGCATATTAGCTTCCATTTACCAGACGATTGTAGTGTTTTTTCAGCTGAAGCTTTTGCTCTGAAAGCCGCAGTATCTAACATACAAGCTGGCAAAAAAACTATAATTCTAACCGATTCTGCTAGCTGTATTGATGCTCTGAAGAAAGGTTGGTCCAAACATCCATGGATACAGTCGATCGAAAAAATGATAGAAAACCAAGACATCACATTTAGTTGGGTCCCAGGTCACTCTGGGATAAGAGGTAATGACGAAGCTGACGAAGCGGCTAAACAAGGAAGAAATGAAACGAAACTGAATATTCCGTTACCGGCTCAAGATGTTCTGCGATCGATGAGAAACAAGATCTGGGAAGTATGGCAAACGGAATGGCATCGGACCCAAGTTCATCTACGGCAAGTCAAGTCAAGTCCTTGCAAATATCCAGACCGGAAGTGCCCCTCCGAACAACGTGTATTATCTAGAATGCGTATAGGACACACTCGAATCACTCACGTTTATTTGATGACTAATTCGCCGCCACCAATGTGCAACTTTTGTGGAGTACAGCTGACAGTGCAACACTTTCTGGTAGAATGTCGAGGATTCGAACAAAACAGGAAACGTTGCGGCATAAATGGTTCAACTGCTGAAATATTAGCTAACAACACAGCAAGAGAAACATTATTAATTAAGTTCCTAAAAGATTGTAATTTATTCAACGAAATTTGACAAACTGTTCTTGAAATCATGTAACTCTAGTTTAATAACTATCTGACACGAATGCCATATGTTTGGTAAAGTGTCATTAATAAATAATAATAATAATAATAATTTTGCAGCTCTCAACGCACTCTTCAAGCGACTACGTGAGTATGGTTTTCTTTTACGCTTAGAAAAATGCCGATTCAACCAGAAGGAGATTAAGTACCTCGGATACATTGTTGACGCAAATGGAATCCGACCCGATCCAGCGAAGGTTTCAGCGATAGTCCAGATGCCAGGACGTTACAACCCTGCGATCGTTTCTTGGCGCCGTAAACTTCTACGGGAAATTTGTACGAGAGATGCACCAACTACGCCATCCTCTGGACAAACTATTGAAGAAGGACGTTAAATTCATCTGGAGCCAGGAATGTCAACATGCGTTTTCGGATATCAAGTGTGTCCTTCAATCGAATCTGCTCCTCACCCATTACAATCCGGAGCACGAAATCATTGTAGCTGGTGACGCATCCAAGACGGGTATTGGAGCCGTTATAATGCATCGCTTACCCAACGGAAGCATCAAAGCAGTATCTCATTCTCATGCAGCCAAATCGCTCAATCAAGCCGAACAAAATTACAGCCAGATTGAGAAGGAGGCCCTTGCGCTAGTATTTGCCTGTACAAAATTATTCCATCGTATGCTCTGGGGTAGACGATTCACGCTGATCATCAATCGCTCCTGAAAGTATTCGGATCGAAGAAAGGGATTCCGGTACACACCGCAAACCGTCTTCAGCGATGGGCGCTCACACTCTTGGGATACGATTTTCTTGTCGCGTCTCATAAACAACCACGAGAAGCCAGATGAGGAAGCAGTAATCGCAATGGTTCGAGTCGAAGATGATGTCAGTTCCAGTTTGCAAGATACTCTACAAAACCTCCCTGTCACATCCAAGATGGTTCAAGACGCTACAGCTAAAGATCCAGTACTGCAGAAGGTGTCATCATACATCAAGAATGGGTGGCCAGCGCGAGCTGAAGCTGTTCCAGACGAGGTAAAACCTTATTTTGGTCATCGAGAGTCCTATTCATTGATCGGAGGCTGCGTGATGATGGTGGATCGAGTCGTTATTCCCAAGTGCTTACAAAAACGTATCTTGAAGAGAATTCACGATGGTCATCCCGGAATCGAACGCTCGAAGGCGTGTGCTCGAGGAATTGTTTTCTGGCCACGAATCGACAACGATATTGCTGACTACGTCCGCCGATGCTCAAGCTGCGCCAGTGCTGCCAAGTCCCCTCCACAAGCCAACCCACAACCGTGGCCGGATGCGGATGGTCCATGGCAACGGCTACATTTGGATTTTGCTGGTCCATTGGATGGATTCTACTATCTGGTCGTTGTGGACTCAAGTACGAAATGGCCAGAAATTCTGCAGACGCGATCTCCGACAAGCTCAACTACAATCTTTTTCCTCCGCGAATGTTTCGCCCGATTCGGCATACCAACGGTAATCGTGACAGACAACGGAAGTCAATTCGTCAGTGCCGAGTTCCGGAAATTCTGCGAGGTGTTAGGAATCGTTAATTTCCGCACAGCGCCGTATCACCCGCAATCAAATGGCCAAGCGGAACGATTTGTTGACACTCTCAAGCGCTCTTTGAAGAAAATCATTGGGGGAGGAGAGACTTCAACAGCAACAGCAATCCAAACGTTCCTGCACATCTACAGATCCACACCATCCGCTGTTCTGGGAGGAGAATCACCGGACAAGAAGATGCTCGGACGTTCCATGAGGACCACATTGGACCTTCTACGTCCCACGTACCAGCCCGTCAGAGAAACCCCGAAACCCAACCGAAAGTTTGAAGCTGGAACCGCAGTCTACGCCAAAGTACATTCTTCCAACGAAGTCTGGAAGTGGATGCCAGGTGTTGTCATCGAAAGAATTGGCAATGTCAACTACAACATACTCCTTGATCACCAAATTGGCCGACGAAAGGTGCTACGATCCCACATTGACCAGTTGAAGATCCGTTCCGGCGGGGACATTGAAACAGAGCGACCATTGAACATTCTTATCCAGGATTTCGGTCTTCACCAACAAGCAGAACCCGAACAGCAATCCCAGTCGTACATTGGTAATGATGCGACCATCGTTCCCGTTCAACAACCTCATGGTTCCGGCGATCAAAGAGGCCACGTTACCGAATAACATTTAGAATCCGTGGTGAATGATTCGCTACCAGCTGAGGATCCAAGTGAGGATGAAGAATTTGATGAAACGCTCCTGGAAGATTTGCAGCGAGAACTACCGTCGTATTCAACACCTTTGCAGCAGCAACTGCCAACTCAACGTCCTCAGCGATCCGTGCGTCCACCGAAGAAGTTTGATGAGTACATCCGGTACTAATCAAAAGGAGGAGATGCCACCAAGGCACCGATTTGCAACCAAGCGAGCCTTGGAAGACGGCGTCGCTAGGAGGAGAAAAATATTGCTGTGTGCATTTGAAATGCAAATATCAAATGCGGGAACACCAAATGCGGTAAGATTTTCAACAAGGAAGGCGAAGTCAAAATTTGATTTTCTTTGCTAGGTTGGCGGTGATATGCATCATGGTTGCTAAGTATCCTTTGATTACTTTGTGTTACCGCATTTGAAGCTCAGTTAGACTGGATTTGCACATCAAACGCAAACAGCAATATTTCAGTTGTCCTGTATTAGCTTTTGACAAAAATAATTAGCAGTTACTCCGAGTCTTTTCATTCCCACCGATCATAACAAAGCCAAATCCGAGACTTGGCGTTCATGGTGGATCCGCGTGGGCGTATTCTCTCAGTTGTAAAAGGACGAGATGGGCAATGCAGCCACGTCCTAGTGAAGACATCAGGAGGAGTGTTGCGGCGTCCAGGCAGCGAACAACAATGCGCCACTGACTTTATAGCGCACAAGCCTACATGAGCCTCTGTACGTGCCATAAATTCTTTTGTTCTCATGCCATTTACTGTGCGCCGTGTGTTGGAGCTGTCTCACTTTCTCTCTCACGTGCAACTTGAAAACAGGGCGCACAGTAAAAATCAAACGTTTTATAGCATGCATTGGCTCATATCGAAACCAACACCTTCTAGTATGACAGCTGTCAAACCTTGAAGTTTTGACGTAACATCCGATTACTATCTTTTCACAATCCATTATTTGTTGAGTACAAAAAAAAAAGCAGAGTCAGAATTATCAGTGAATTAAAAGTAATTAAAGCTATTAGAATTATTGAACACTTTCAATTATTGAATAAAATTTTTAGAGCCAGGGCTGTGATATATCTGATCTACCTAAAAGTCCATCTGATCTACCTAAAACCCCCTCTCTAAATCACCCCAAAAACCGCAACACACAACCATCCTCGGATTTCTTTCCAGTTTTCCTTTATTTTTATCTCTTTTAAATTATTTATTCATATTTAATAGTTTTTTTTTCCTTTTTTTCTTGCTCTTTGTTTCTTCCTGTTGGATTTTAGCTTCCACACCGCCTTCCGTTTCACACTCACTATGCTGCATGCTTGCCTTCTTCTTCCTCTTCCTCTTCTTCTTATGTTTCACTTTAATTTTAATTACCTTTGAAGACTAGATTAAACAATTTACTCTTAAATATTTTCTGCTTTTTCTGTTTTTTTTTTCTTCCGTATGTTTTTTGCTTCCTCTTTGCCGTTGTCCATCATTGTTTATATATAATTTAATATTAAATTTAATATTATGTGTATTTCTGTGTATTGTTTGTTGTTGTTCTTGTTCTCCGTTCTTGCTTTTTTTTTGCACCACCACTCGTCACACGTTTTAGCGTTCTTTTTTTCTTCTTTTCATTCGTGTTTCGTTTTCTTTCTCTTTTTTGTTTGTTGGCTGTTTCTTTCCGTTGCCCACACAGATTGCACAGATGTGTGATTTGAGATTTCCAGGTTTCGCTCCGCTTCTTCTGTATTGCCTCTGTGTGTTTATGTGTGTAATGCATGCGGGCTGCCGTGTTTCGTTTGTGTTTGTGTGTGTACGAGTGTAGTTGGTGAGATAGAGTAAATTTGATTGCTAAAATTGTGAGACTGGCTCGTACAATTCACATTAAGCTTTGTTGTTTGCTGAGATTTATCTTGGTTTTTCTATCTGCCGTCAGAATGGATCTTTTTGTGTCGCTGTCTTCGTGTGTTCATGTGTTTGTTAGTGTATGTGTGTGAGTGTCATTGAGTTGTCATGTTTCTTTTTGGTATTTTTCTTCCGTTTCTCGTCCGCATCGTCGCATACTTGGTTTTTGTTTAGCTTAAAAGTTTATTTTTTCACAATCTTCTGATTTCTAACCGCGGTTTTATTCTTGTATCGTTTCGTGTGTGTGTTTGTGTGAGTGTATGTTTTTGCTTTGCTTTCTTTTATAATATTTTAAGTTTTCTTCGTTCAAAGAGACAAAATACAAATACAAATGCACGCACTTTTACATATAAATATTCCTTTTGTTAAGTGTTGTTACTTGTTCTTTTCTTTACTTTAATATATGGTCACGTTTAAAAATTCAAAAAAAAAAAATGCTAGATGCAAATTTGTGACTTTTACTTCGCATAGTCCATCTCAACATCATTATCATCATAATCATCTCAACCAACGAACGAACGAACGAACGGGACTTTCACGCACGCACACATTTGCGTCACCAATATGCATTGATTTAAATTTGATTCAAAGGGGTTTATAAGTGTTTTCTTGTTTTTCTTCTTTTCTTGGATTGGGGATTGTTCTTGGTGTGTGTGAGTGAGTGTATCTGTATGTATGTGACGTTGCGTAATTCGATTATTTGAAAAGGGACTAAAAAGAGAGAAAAAGAGCTATGCTTTCGTTCGACAATATATGTTTATGTATGTAGTTAGTAATCGCGTTAACACGTTGTGGATTTCAAACTTTTTGCTATTCTTTTAGGTTCTTTCCTCTTCGGTTTGTTTTTCTTCGCCAAACGTTTTGATCTTCTTTTGTTTTGTTTCCTTCGAGAGTGAGAGAGTTGCGCGCCGTATCTTCAGTGTTGTTTTTGGTTGGTTTCTCGTTTTTTTTCCTTCTCTTTACAAGTATAGGTACGGGTGATTGTATATGTGTCTGTGTTTCTGGCTGTATGATCTCTATTTTATAGTTATATAACGTTTACTATTCTGCTTTCCATCGTTTCTCCTAATCGCTTATGGCTTTTTACTTCTGGCTCTCTTTCCATTAACTGCATATAATAACAAGTGATTCCATCTCGTCTAAGGTCAAAAAACGAATATTCAAAAATATATATGTGTGTGTATTTAAAGAGATCTTTGTTGCTTTGCTTTGCATATTCTTAGCCGACGACGATTCGTCTATATTTGCTTTCCTCTTGGTAAGCTTTCGCTTCGAACGCTTCGATTAAAGTGAGAAACAGGAGGGAAAAATTCTGTTTTATAACTCTCGGTTTTACTTTGTTGTTAAAAAGAGGGAAAAGTGTGTGACACAAGGGAAAGTTAAACGGTGCCTTAAGTTTTTTTTTTAACGCTGCTTGTATTAGTTTTCATGAGTTGCCTGTTAGTGTGTGTGTGACCTACTCTTATAACTCTCTTCAAAATTTAACTAACTTCGACAATTTTACTTCCCTTACGTTTACTATTCATCTAGTTTCGGTAAAGCGAATCGTTACTAGTGCAAAGCTATCAGTTTTGAAAAATTTAAATGAAAAAAAAACAAATTTTCCAACGACAGTCACAATTGGCTCCGTTATGCTCTGCGGTTTGCCTGAGCCTCATTACGATTTTAATTGGACAAAATAAAACATTTCTTCACGACCACAAAAACTGTGAACTGAGCCTCATTTGATTCGATTTCGATTCGATTTCGATTCGATTTCGATTCGATTTCGATTCGATTTCGATTTCGATTCGATTTCGATTCGATTTCGATTTCGATTCGATTTCGATTCGATTTCGATTTCGATTCGATTTCGATTCGATTTCGATTCGATTTCGATTCGATTTCGATTCGATTTCGATTCGATTTCGATTTCGATTCGATTTCGATTCGATTTCGATTCGATTTCGATTCGATTTCGATTCGATTTCGATTCGATTTCGATTCGATTTCGATTCGATTTCGATTCGATTTCGATTCGATTTCGATTCGATTTCGATTCGATTTCGATTCGATTTCGATTCGATTTCGATTCGATTTCGATTCGATTTCGATTTGATTTCGATTCGATTTCGATTTGATTTCGATTCAATTTCGATTCGATTTCGATTCGATTTCGATTCGATTTCGATTCGATTTCGATTCGATTTCGATTCGATTTCGATTCGATTTCGATTCGATTTCGATTCGATTTCGATTCGATTTCGATTCGATTTCGATTCGATTTCGATTCGATTTCGATTCGATTTCGATTCGATTTCGATTCGATTTCGATTCGATTTCGATTCGATTTCGATTCGATTTCGATTCGATTTCGATTCGATTCGATTCGATTTCGATTCGATTTCGATTCGATTTCGATTCGATTTCGATTCGATTTCGATTCGATTTCGATTCGATTTCGATTCGATTTCGATTCGATTTCGATTCGATTTCGATTCGATTTCGATTCGATTTCGATTCGATTTCGATTCGATTTCGATTCGATTTCGATTCGATTTCGATTCGATTTCGATTCGATTTCGATTCGATTTCGATTCGATTTCGATTCGATTTCGATTCGATTTCGATTCGATTTCGATTCGATTTCGATTCGATTTCGATTCGATTTCGATTCGATTTCGATTCGATTTCGATTCGATTTCGATTCGATTCGATTTCGATTCGATTTCGATTCGATTTCGATTCGATTTCGATTCGATTTCGATTCGATTTCGATTCGATTTCGATTCGATTTCGATTCGATTTCGATTCGATTTCGATTTCGATTCGATTTCGATTCGATTTCGATTTCGATTTCGATTTCGATTTCGATTTCGATTTCGATTTCGATTTCGATTTCGATTTCGATTTCGATTTCGATTTCGATTTCGATTTCGATTTCGATTTCGATTTCGATTTCGATTTCGATTTCGATTTCGATTTCGATTCGATTTCGATTCGATTTCGATTCGATTTCGATTCGATTTCGATTCGATTTCGATTCGATTTCGATTCGATTTCGATTCGATTTCGATTCGATTTCGATTCGATTTCGATTCGATTTCGATTCGATTTCGATTCGATTTCGATTCGATTTCGATTCGATTTCGATTCGATTTCGATTCGATTTCGATTCGATTTCGATTCGATTTCGATTCGATTTCGATTCGATTTTGATTCGATTTCGATTCGATTTCGATTCGATTTTGATTCGATTTCGATTTGATTTCGATTCAATTTCGATCCGATCCCGGTTCGATTTCGATTTAAAATCGATTCGAGGGAAGCCTATTAGCCTAAATGATTAAACGATATCATTATCTCGAGCAGAATCAAGCCTCAGAATTGCATTTTTCAAAATGTATGTACCGTCCATTCGAGCCGTTTATCAACCCTGCATAATTCAGGCTCTTGGCCACGAACCGTTCCTTGAACTTCCATCCCGGAGAATCTTACCCGTCTGCGTCCGATTCTTTACGGCCGATGAAAAATGCATTGCGCGCTTACGTGCAACTGTGTTTTTACTCCCTATCGAGCAATAGTTTTTAAAAATTCACAACATTTCGATTTCTTTGCTGGCTTCTGTGGTTGCTTGCTTGCCATCGATTGGTTTGCAACCACAGCACCATTTCTCTATTTAGCCATTAGTTTTCTTCTCGTAACTAATTCCGTTCGGGGAAAACGGAAAGCTGAATTGTTACCTGTCATAATGAACGAAGTATGGGCCCATAACCTGAAACGACAAAGTAAGCCTGGCGGTGACGCCAGAACTGTCAAAACTGAGTTGTTGTGGTTGAGGCTCATGCACCATCAGCGTTACGGAGCCGGATTCTTTTCCAGTTGCCGTGGATAATTAGCAACAAATCTCCTAACCTATATGTGATACGAAATTTATTTGATTGTTAAAAACGTTTTTTTTTACGGGAAAAGCAACATTTTTTGGCGACGGTTGTTGGCGGTGACAAATTTGCTTCAGTCTGGCACGTGTTCGCTTCTGTTTAGTCGGGTGAAACACGCACCTCATTTCTATGTAAGTATACGTCTGCCGGGAAGCTGCGTGTTCGTAATTTAAAGCTTTATCATCTTCCTCCGCGGAAATCGTGACCCGAGCACACCAAATTATTTATCTACTTCCCCGTATCCCTCGCATAACCTCAAAAAACGCAATTTATTAACTTGCTTCTTTCTCTCCATCGGAAAGAGGGGGAGTTTTGAGGATGCTTGTTGCTTTGTTGGTTCGCGATATTGGATTTTCCGCCCAGAAGAGGTGAGAACTCTTGAAAAATCAATCAACCCGCACGGTTCGGGGAACCGGGCCGGGCGCACGTGAGGGCGCGTGCTCGAAACTCGATAACTGCCCCTGTTGTAATTTTTCTTTGCTCATCCGACACGGAGGGCATGCACTTGTCGTCCTCCTCCTTCCTAGATTCCCCATCCGGGGTGAAAGCTCCGTAATGTGAAATCCGTGTTGCCATGTGTTCGTGCCGGGACGGTGATGGACGGTTGCGTGTCCATTAACGTGTGCAGGTCGTGCCCCCAACGAAGAAGCCTAACGGGGCACGAATTGTACGCCGCCAAGCACAAATCAAGGGAGAACGCCCATGAATTATTAATGGTTGGATATTACGCGAGCAGGACGGGGGATTCCTACGACTCTCGTTTACTGGTTAACTATAACAGCTGTTTCTCTGGAATTCTCATGGGCCGTGTAGGAGGAGGGTAACGGCAGACGCACTTTTTCCATTCTATGCCACGACGATTCACGATATGGAGAGTTTTGCTCTATAAGGTCGACACCTAAAATGACAGAAGGGAGCAAAAAGAAAGACAGGCATTAGTAAAGGAAGACATGAGGATTGGCCCCCTCCAGAATCATCCAGGCCCCCCTCAGAAAATTTTGATAATAAAAATGAAAATTTTAATAAAAACTATGTAACATGAAGCGAAATCTTCTGATTCAATGTACATGACTCTTGTTATTGACAAAAATCTCTTCTATAGTAACGTTATTTTATGTTGAACATCTATAGTGATGAAACCTCGCTTGTCTTATACAACATCAGCGTGGCGGTTCTGACTTCGGTGAATCGTGCGACAACCGAAATCTTAACCGTCCGGCCGTCGATTGAATGGTTATTTGTTAGAAATAGCTTCTTGTTGTTTGCGATAAGCGCAATTTTTCGACATTTCCGTTGCAAAAAATATCGTGGTACAAAAAAGACAATATCCGGGAAATTGGATTCCAAAAATTCATTTTTTTTCTGAATAATCCAAATAAATGCTGTTTCAGCATAAAGCAGCATATTCACTGCATTATAATTTCTCATGTTTTTGGGGGATACCCTGCTCAAGGTAATGTCCGAAAAAAAAATTGGAAAAATATACAAAATTACTAAAGGAATTTCTCAGACAGTACATAGCGGGAATTTTTGTCAAAAAATAAGGCTTGACTTTCAAAAAATTTCGGCATGGCCAAGTTTTCTAAAATTTTCCAAAAAACTTTTCGACATTCTTTATGAAATTTTAGTAAGATGAAATTCTTGAAGAAATATTGAAAGGTGGCTTCAGAAATTTTGAAAATCTCTTGAAAATTAGTCGAGTAATATTGTGGGACTTGTTCATACTTTCAAAGCAATTTCCTCCTGATGGACATTCGTTCTATGTCTACTATTCATTAGAAAACTAATTCCGGAATATAATCCCGGATTTATAAAAAAAATGTTACCCTATCTTTCAAAAGTTCAGCATTCCTCTAAAAATAATTGATTCTGTCAAATCTTATACTGAGATATTTCGCTGAAAGTTGTATAAACAATTCTTCTGTTCCTTCAAATAGTTTTCCCAAAAAAAATTATTACTAATTGTTTCACGAAGTTTATCAAAAGCCCTTGAGAAATATTTCTAAAATACATAAAAAAATTGCGTCAAAAATTCTCTTATGTTTTCCGTTTCTAGAAATTTTGCTTCAAGTCCCCGAATTATTAAAGAATTGAAAAGAAAATTGTTTTTGGAATGTCTCTTGCCTGCGAATTTTCGGAGGAAATTAGTTGAAAAACTCCAGGAAATGTTTGCTTCCAAAATAAGCATAGCGGTA
The DNA here is from genome assembly GCF_002204515.2 of Aedes aegypti. Lineage (NCBI taxonomy): Eukaryota > Metazoa > Arthropoda > Insecta > Diptera > Culicidae > Aedes > Aedes aegypti. Next base: position 26,314,282 of record NC_035107.1, read on the forward strand.
AAGAAATCTGTAGGGAACCATGTAGCGAAATAACGGGGAAGGGAGTGAGGATTTATTAAGATATTCATAAAGACATTTGTATTGATCTTCCTTTAAAAAACTTCTTCAGAAATAATTTTACTATTTTTTGGCAGAATCCATATTTTTGGTTTGCATTTTTCAGCTTAGGAGGTTTTTTGGCAGAATTCCAGAAAACCAGAAGTCAAGGAAGGATAGATTCCAAAGACAATTTACAAAGAAGATTCTGATGAAACTTCTTGAGAAATTTGTTTTATTTGTAAATTCATTAGAGAGGTTGCAACTATCCTGTAATTTTCCAGGTTATAAATAATAAGGACTGTTCATTTTATAAAGAGGACACTTTGTTTATGCTATGAAAATATAAAATCTTAGCTGATGAGCTAAATAGTTTTTCCAAAAACTCAAAAGAATAGCTGTTCGTCAAAGTTAAACATTATTATTCGCAAAACAAAAATCCTAATTTTTATGAACAAATTGTATGTTTGTATTCTTTACTATCCTACTGAAGGTAAAGCTTAATTAAAAAATTCTACTCATATCAGTTCCCTTCAAATTCTAAATTGTTTTCTCTGGGGGGGGAATGGGGAAAAATGATTTTATTCTATCTGTAAAATTGTTGTTCCAAAAATAGCTTGATTTTTTCCATCAGGCTTCTGATTGATAATGCTTTCGAAGAACAAGCCTTTTTTGAAAATAAAAAATATAAACTGTCGAATTTTACAAACAATCATTAATTTTGATAACCTCCAAAAATCGATCGTTCTAATCGTTGTGCCATATTTGTGTGAAATTTAATTATTTTGGAGAATTTTTATTATCACAACATTGAACAATACTAGTCGAACGATGTGCAGAAAACCGCTTGAAAATTCATTGACAAATTAAAAAACAAATTCCACATAATAAAATGAACAGTCCTTAACCTAATTTTCATTGTACCATTGCCCATCTATTGTTCTACCTGCTTCAACAATTTGTTGTTTCTCCTTTCTTCCCATGACGCTTTAAGGAACTTCGTACAAAAATCTTTCCATACTACAAAAACCAACATCTCAAAGAATCTATAAAAAGGTAAATTATGATAGTTTAAAAAATGCAGAATTCTTATACGTATGGTTTTGGATTTCTCAAAGCCCATCAGGAATTCCTCAACAAATTATCAAAATAATGCAAAGTTTACCCAAAGATTTAAATTCATTAAAATCTTACATTACGAATTTTTCCACAATATATCTTCCGTAATGTTATTAAAAAAATACCGGCAATATTTTCGCGTTAAATTTCTACAGTACTACAAAATAATCGAAAATACACCCTTTAAAAAAGTTTGCTTGGAATTTCTAAAGTTAGGAAAATGGGCTCTACATTAATATGTTCAACATTGTATCATGAAACTGTCGAGTTCATACAAAATGTTATGCATGATTTTAGTAACAAATACTTCCAGTTGAAGTTCCATCCATTTTAACACCAATCATTTTCTGTTATAGAAGACGAAGGAAAAAGAGCAAGATTTTTTGTAGTAAATCCTGCATGGACATTTTTTCTCTGAAATACATTGTCAACAAATTTCAGAAATTCTACGATATATTACTTGAATTTTACGACAGGAATTTAGTAATTTTTCGCGATTTTTTTTAAGCTGCAATTATTAAAAAAATATACCAAAAAAGTTCCTTCAATTTTTTTGTATGTTTATTTTTTATGGAGTAATTCGTAGGAGGAGTTTGTAAAGCAATCACTGAAAAATTTTAATATGGATAGCGGATACATTTTTAAATGTTATTTATGAAAGAATCCTGAGATTACCATTTGAAAAAATTGGAGTTATTCCTAGAGCCCGAAGAAATACTTGATGGAACTGTAACTTTGATGAAAACTTACTTTGAAAATTCTCTTTTGGTAAAGAAAATGTAAAGAAAAAAATTTCTGGAAAATACTTGGAAAAATCTCTGGTAAATTTTTCGGAAGAATCTTAGGGAAACAATAATATAATTCTTCAAGACATTTTCTGAACTAATTTGAGTATTTTTGAGGAAGAGTGAAAGAACAGTTGAACGTATTCCGCTAGGAACTTCCTAGGAATATTAGAGTCAACAATTATTGAAAAAAAAATATTGAGGGGGATTACTAACTAAATGATCTTGATGACATTTCTGGTGAGACTCCTAGATTTTTTTGTAATATTTTTTGGAGAAATTCTAAGTAATTTCTAACAATCCTAAACAAATCATAAATGAACTGCTGAAGGATTCTTCGAACTTACAATTGGAATGTATATGTAATAAGTACGTAGAGGACTTTCCAGGAGAAATCATTAAAAGAATTTCTAATGCATTCTCTGGCGGAATTCGGAAGATTTTTATAATCTAATTTGTTCGAGAAATTTTCTGGTGAGATCAGAAAGCCTGGAAATGATTTTCCGTTAGAATCCCAGGACCAACTCAGTGAAAACTAATAAATAAGTTCTTTAAGGAAGCACTGAAAACTACGAAAACAATTCATGAACAAATCTCCATAGGAATTCTCTTCAAAGCACATATTTAAGCAGGTCCGTCCCACTCTGGCTCAGATTGGGTACCACTTCTAGTACTGCATTTGGTCCCTCGGTAGTGCAAAAGGTACCCAAGTTTGACAGATCGCAGTACACTTTTCACGGCATTCTAGATTACCTTATGAGCCATAAAATTTTGGGCAACTGCAAGGGACATGGAGGTCTTTAATGTGTCTTTGTGTTTAAGTCCTTGCGAAATTCATGGAAGAATCACAAAGGACATTCCTTGTAAGTTTTTTTTTTTCTAGAAATCTAGACTGGATTACAAAAAAAATGATTTTTTTCCGTTGGGAAAATTGAAAATAACAAATGTCACTGATGTGCCGTGAAATGAAACAAAATAATAAATAAATAAAAATCCGTTAAAATTACGATATTTGTGAAAATCCTACTTATTGCTGTTGACAGTACTTTTGAAAAACAAGTAATTGGTAGGCCCCCTCCAGAAAAAAATCATAGCTACGCCAATGCTCTCGCTCCAGATACTCGGTACGAGTAGGCAGTACATCAGCCAATTCGTCAAAAATGGCTTTTTAACAGCCTTTAATTACGATATAGTTCCTATTAGCCCTGTTAGCCTTTTCTTTTATTCGACTATAGAACTTACATGGTACCAACCTTTACGGCTTATTGGTTACTTGGGATATCATATGCATTCACAATTATTTTGCACTTTGTTGTATGATAATTTATAACGCAACTCAAAACAGTTGCGTAATGAAAAAGCATTGCGTAAAATTCATTACGCAACTGAAATCAGTTTCAAACGACGTGATGAAAGCCAGCCTATAGAAATTGCAAAAACTGTTTTTTTGCGATTCCGTTGCAAAATAATCAAATTTTCGTTGACAATTTGCACTACACAATGGCCTGCTTTTCCTACCAAAAAAAACGGTGCTGAAAAGTAGCTCTTTTCAGTACTGTTTGGGAGGCGTCAGCCAAATATTCCAGTCTATTCTGCCATAGCATCTGATTCTACAGCTGACGTGCGATACAGATGCAAGACTGGTGATATTGTCGGCGCGATAAAAAGTTAGAACCATGAAAAACCGAGTTTAGTACTATACCATTTAATTCCACTAGAGACTCGACTCTAGTACACGACACTGAAGACGGCCTTACAGTTGAGGTCGAAATACGCGTATCTGTCAAAGGATACAAACTCTGGTGAAATTAAATGGTATAGTACTAAATTCGGTTTTTCATCTACTTATAGGTATTCTACTAAACAGCTCGAAGATTTATTATCAGTTAGAACCAGTTTCTCGCCGAAGTAGGATTTTTCCAGAATCTATGCGTGATACCTTACTTCGGAAGTGGTGCATTCGATTCTCATCCAGATATGCACTAATGCACCCTACTTCCGATGCAGGGTATCTTACATGGATACGGAGAAAAATCCGTTACCGTCGAACTACATTTTCTAACAATTGGCCGACAATACTGGTTTGGGAACGAATCGTCCGTCTTACCTGTTTAAGAACATCAAAAATATGCTTGTGTTGAACTAGATCAGTAGTCACCAAAGTGCGGCCCTTGAGCAGGTTTTGTGCGGCCCGCGTAAAAATTTTGTACATAAGGGTGGTGTGGCCCGCAAGTTGTTATTCCAATACAAGCTTTTTTTCTTAACCCCTCTTCTAGCAGCATTCATTCTTAACCGCAAAAAAAATCAAATCGCAATAACTTGTTTGTTTCTTATTATTTTTGCACCTATTTTTCAAATGTTCTCAAAAACTCTTCTAGTTTTGAATCTGTGTCGATATTGATCATTGGTCATCTGTATCCGGAGAAATTTCTACATTTCTTGGAGGACCGACGCGTATCCATAACCCACGTTAATATCTCAGGCAATATAGATTTTTTTATCGTATTCGGATATTCCCTCTTCGGAACAATACATTGATGAAAAAATGAAGCAATTTGATGCAGCCGTCTTTAAATAATCAGCATTTAGGTTTCTGAAACCACACCTTCCAAATAAAGATCTTTAACAGTCCAAAAACATCATTTCGTAATTCACAGGTATCTCCAAGAATACTTTATCGATTTGTATGATTTCTTCAGAGAAGTTTTTTATAACCTGCCATAGTAGAGTCCACATTTTATGTCTTTGATAAATTGACCAATAACAAAATGGCCACCGAAGACATTTTATACGGAAAATGTCGGCCGCTCAAAGAACATAGAAAGATCTTCAAAACCAGATCACTAATGATTGATATCGACATGGATTCTTAAGTCAGAATAATTTTTTTGAGAACTGGTGCAAAACTATTGAGAAACAAAAAAAATATCATGATTTGATCAAAAATCACCAATCATTCTGTAAAATCACTGAACAGAATCATAAAGAAAAACTCGAAAATGGTTTGCCTGGGAATCGAACTCCCGACCTAACGGACAGGAATCAGGCTTGCTAAGACACTAACTTTGCTTTCACTGCTTATTAGTGGTGTGCAAAAACTGAAACAATGGGAACTCATGCCTGCCAGAGCAGCTGTCACATGGTTTCACAGAAGTTCGCTAGTATTTCACAAAGATACAGTAAAATTGCTTCACAGTTTTTTTTTTCGGTAAAATAAGAGATTTCACGGATTTTTTTCCGTGAAAATAGTGAATTTCACTGGTTGTGTCGGTGAAATATTAAATTTCACATGTATTTTTGTTGTTTACAGTTGAAATTCGGCGATTTATTCTACAGGATACTGCGATTTATTCTTAAGCCTGGTGTGCTGCTGACAATTGATTGGCCTATCTTGATGCATGCGAAATTCCGGAAAAGAATCTCCCAAAGATAGCACTGAATTAGGATGTTTGAAGTTTGGTAGTTTTTGTCCATGGTCATGAAAATTTTGATGTGCCGAAAAGGACATGTTTAGAAAAGCCAATGATTCTTATTTATGGTGCGCATCATGTTCTGAGAAAAATGATATGGCCCGCACTATGGGTTAGGCTGAGGACCACTGAACTAGATAACATTTCCCTATGGACCAATGCACGAGTTCACTATTTGACGTTTGAGCGGTGCCGTGTTATTTATGTGGCCATGGTAACAAGTGAATTCGGCACCGCTCAAACGTCAAACAGTGAACTCGTGCATTGATCCATAGGGAAAGGTCATCTAGTTCAACACAAGCATATTTATGATGTTCTTCCTGTTGTGGATCGTAGCAACACGCGATCTAATAACTTGCTCATAGCAACGATCTTGGTGAGCTAAGTTGTTTATATCAACTTATTTCGCTCACCACCAAAAACAGACGTTTAATTATTTCAAGAGGTTATTGGCCCAGCAGAATTGAAGATGGATAATAGAAATATTAGATTTAGAACGCTAGAGGCGCTGCACAGTATTTCGATCGGCCGAAATCGTGAACTTAATTCTGTAGCACCTTTAAACGTGATTTTTTCGGAATGGTGTCTTCGGACGAAAATTTTCTAAAAATATAGCGCATATATTGACGGTAAATGTTAGTTCGCAACTTTGCCACGGGCGGCGCTGCGAAAATATTTTTTTTGAAATGACGATCTTTAAATATGATGTCTTCGGCAAAGTTGTAGATAATTCAAATACAAACAACTTTGCCAAAGACACCTAGTGTGTATTCAGCCGCATTTCCAAAATACGGGAGTATTTTATGAACGACCCCCTAAAACTAGTTTTTATCGTATATTTTGAAAATGCGAAGTTTCCGGTAGCAACAATGTTCTACAAAATTATGTAAACAGTCAAAATGAATCATTCTCTGGAAGACACTAGTATTCTAAAGATCAAGGAATAGCAGTTATAACCGTTTAAGTGCAAAAATCAGTCATTTTTGGGGTCCGTGTATATATTCGGGTGGCAGCTGGTGGCAGATGAAACCTAGTAGGATTCAAAATACATCATTCGTAGTTGTAAATGTCGATAGTGTCATTAGTATCCACGAGTATCCCTTTTACTTAGAGGAAGTTTCATCAATGACTCTTATTACCCTGTAGTACTTAGTTATATGAGGGCTGTGTGGCTCCATACTTCTTCTTTTTCTTCTTTTTGACACATTCTTCATCATTACGCACAACCAATAGGTTCCGAATACATTTTTGAAGAAAGTTCTGAATCTCCTGAAAAGACGCTTTACGAAATGACTCGCCCTACAACTATTTTTCACTTGAGATATTTGCGTTTTTTCATACATCCCAAGTAACCAAATAGCACTTTAATTCGCTCTGCGTGCTAGCATTATACAGCTGACACGCTTAATTGGTCGAATAATAGCACTAAAAGACCAAAAAGATAAACTAGCAGGCTAGTGTTTACTACATGACACGTGCAAGAACGATGCGGTGAGTAGCAAATGAAGTGATGTATCAAATTTAAATCCAAAATCAGGCAAGTGCCTCAATATCAGATCATTTTGTAAATGAGTGTCACAGCCATAAGAACTGCGTTAACATTTAAACACTGATTTGATTCACAGAATAGTAATTCAATGATTTATTCTTTTCTCAACAGAATATTTCACCAAATTTGCATAGCTTGCACTTACTATAGTGTCTATGTACGAAAAATAGCTAAACCTGCAAGCGAAAAATAGTTGTATGGCGAGTCATTTTGTAAAGACTAATTGAGAACTTTCTTCATAAAAGTATTTGGAACCTATTGAGTGTGTGTATAAAGATGAAAAATGTGTCAAGGAGAAGAAAAAGAAGAAGTTTGGAGTCACATAGCCCTCTACCCATCACATAACTAAGTACTTCAGGGTAATAAGAGTCATTGATGAAACTTCCTCAAAGTAAAAGGGATACTCGTGGATACTAATGACACTATCGACATTTACAACTACTAATGGTGTATTTTAAACCCTACTAGGTTTCATCTGCCACCAGCTGCCACCCGAATAAATACACGGACCTCAAAAATGACTAATTTTTGCACTTAAATGGTTATAACTGTTTTTCCTTGGTCTTTAGAAACCTAGTGTCTTCCAAAGAATGATTCATTTTGACTGTTTACACAATTTTGTAGAACATTGTTGCTACCGGAAACTTCACATTTTCAAAATATACGAGAAAAACTAGTTTTAGGGGGTCGTTCATAAAATACTCCCGTATTTTGGAAATGCGGCTGAATACACACTAGGTGTCTTTGGCAAAGTTGTTTGTATTTGAATTATCTACAACTTTGCCGAAGACATCATATTTAAAGATCGTCATTTCAAAAAAAATATTTTCGCAGCGCCACCCGTGGCAAAGTTGCGAACTAACATTTACCGTCAATATATGCGCTATATTTTTAGAAAATTTTCGTCCGAAGACACCATTCCGAAAAAATCACGTTTAAAGGTGCTACAGAATTAAGTTCACGATTTCGGCCGATCGAAATACTGTGCGCTGTATGTCCCATACTATAGATGTGATGGTGATGAAACAACCACAGTAGCCTTGATTTTTATTGGCGCGGTCCAACGGTACGCAAAGTGCCAAATCGATTGTTTTATTTTAAACTTATATGCTGGCGCGAGAAGAGAGGTAAACTGACTTCTTTCTCCGGAAAACTACGGATGGAAAACTCACATGATAAGAAAAACGCTGTTTGATACGCTCCGTTGACCGCAATTCGAATTATATGGAAGCTTTTGTGTGTCGCACGAATGCAAGCGATACTCACCATCCTTTTGAGGCCTAAATCTGCGAGGGAATAGTTACGAACGATTTTAATATTTCAGTCGTACCTATGTATGACTGATCATCCATTTAAAACAACAACCACCTGTGCAACAACACGCCCAATTGAGACTATCTTCTGTAGGTAGAGTAGAATTTTCAGGACACACGAAAAACTGTTTGTTTAGGGCCCTATTTTATAAGTCAAGTCGACCAAAAACTACTCGACTGGAGTCACTGTCGACCGAAAATTTTGCTCGACTCGGCTCTGTCACTCGAGCTTATCGACAGTTGTCACACTATGTGACTGGATTACTATGGGAGTCGACGGGTGACATCTGAAATATGCATGCTTACTTTGATCGACAATGACTACAGACGAGTCACATGAATCCACTCGATTTACAAAATGGACCCCTCAACAACGAAACGTGCGCGCCATGACAGGACAATCAAACGGAGTACATAAATGTTTTGGTTCTGAATGCAGGTTGCTATGGTGAAATTGAAAAACACGCGTGAGATCTGACTGTCTTGAGCTTTCGATGAAGTCAATATTTAAATATTTGTGTCTTTTCAAAATTTTTGTGTTTTCCAATGGATAATCCAACTCTGAGTAATATCCAGTAAGTACAAAACATGTAATTATTGCTTAATTTTAATTTGTGATTGTATCACAGGATGGCGACAAAATTGGAAAGGCGAAAGATTATACGGCTCTACCACCTTCCTTAAAAGCACACAACATGACTTTTCTTTTATTTGTTTAAAATGTTAGATTGTTTTATTGAAATAAAAGTGTAGTAAATATGTAAAAACTTATTGTCTTACAATTTGCGAGGGTCATAAAAATCAACTATTTTTACAAACGGGTTAAATTTTCAATTGCTGGAAAGCAGCACAAATTTGCAGATTCCCAATAGGGTCCTAAAGCCCTGTCCCAATTTTAGTGCCAAATGCTTAAGTTTAAGCCAAGAACACATGTTTACTCAATTTTCTAATGTTTTCCGTTGGTTTGAGCCCAAAAAACATTTTTTGAGATTTTGTCACATCCTTTGGCTTAAACTCAAATTTTGGGTGTATTTTGTTTTCCGTGTCCCTTACGAAATGTCAGATAGGAACTAGAGTGCCTGTAAACAAGAGTGACGTCATGTTCCAGTTTTGACAGGTCTCCTGCTTGATTGGAACGCGGATTTGTATGGAAATGACAGTTCGCCGCTGTTCCAATTTTGACATTGACGCCACTCTTATCTAGATCCACTCTGATAGGAACAACCCCAGTGGTCGAACTCAAACCCCTGTGGTGTTTTTGTCGACTAAGCGAACGTCAAACATGATCAAAAGTGTCAAGGTTCATTTATGGACCAAATTTTTAAATTAAAGTTAAAACATGATATAGCCATTATTTGAGCCGGAAAAATTGTCAAAGTTGTTACAGTAACATGCTCTTTCGTGTTCTTACATAAAAACAAGATTTCATTAAAAATTTTACGACCCAATTACTGATCAACCAGCAAAATGAAAAACAATTTGCTGGACGGTCAGCAAAACAGCTGTCAGTTTTATGCGAATTCGCTTTGCTGAAAGATCCAGCAAATTTCATTTTTTGCTGGATCGATTGCTGAATTTACAGCACAAAAAAAATCAGCAAAAATTTGATGGTTTACAGCAATAAAATTTTGGTGTGTAGATAGATTGACTCGGAGCAGAGAAGCTTAACAACCAAAACTACGGCAGCTGGGATGAGCCTATGCATGCCATTAAACGTTTGACTTTTACTGTGCGCCCTGTTTTCAAGTTGCCCGTGAGAGAGAGCGAGACAGCACCAACACACGGCGCACAGTAAAAGTCATGAGAACAAAAGAATTTATGGGACATACAGAGGCTCATTGTTCTTGCACGGAGCCGCAAATCAACCCAACTTTGACTTCTTTTGACGCAATTCGGCCCTTCCGTGGGATAACCAAAATTATACTGATATATACCTATCATTAGGTTGTTTCCATTTGACAGCGGCAAAACAAACAACTCAGTGCCAAAAAAAATCTATATGGTTTCCGTTTGTTTACCAGCTTTGAAAGTTTCTGGCGGGCCGATTTATTTACGTTTCTTCTAGCGCTACATTTGGAAGAGGCTTATTCAACAATGGCGCTGTTGGCAATGCAAACAAAGTTTTTAATTTTCGCATGTAAAATTGAAATCAGCAGGCAGGGAAGATATATTTCATCTACAGGAACATAATACATGTAAACCGGGTAGAAACATGCGTTGAAAGAGACGGGGACGTCATCGCCAACAAAAATGTGACCAGCGCAATTCAGATATCATGCTAGTTTTTTGAACAACAACAATGAGCGGCCCGCCAGAAAACGTCATTCGAACGTCTCGTAAAATGGCTTGTTAGCTTTCGAAGTCTCGGTGATGGGTTAAAACAACTTAACGTTAGGTAAACTCGAAAGAACCTAAATTTGGCTTATTTCATTGAACTTCGACGCTGGGTCGGTGCGTTTCTCTCTATTTTTGACAACATTGCTGATGCGAGAGAGGCAAAACAACCCAACCGTGGGTAAAAACTAAATGCAGTTTACCCAAATTTGAGTTAAAAGAATTTATTTTTTGGGTAGTCTGATTTCTCCGTTTGGTGAAGGAGGACCTGTGGCGTTTCGTGGACCCAGGGCAACCGCCAGCGGGAGTTCGCCATTTGCGCAAACCGGAATTTATTCGTGGAGACGGGACAACGAAAAGCAGGTACTCCAAGTGAAGTGGTTGTAGCTGATGACCGGAAATGCCCGGTTGATGGAGAAGGTATGTGCAAGCTGCGATGCCGCGTAGCCAATGAAGTGAATGAAGGAAGTGACCCTCAGTCAGGTACTATATATTCCGGAATTGGAAGCGAATCTGCTGTCCGCCGGCTGCTTGATTAGAAAAGGTGCTGATGTAAGTTTCAACAAGACTGTCTGTATCGTGTCAAGTGGTGGTCAAGTAGCGACTAAAGCTGTGCTAAAGGACGGGTTGTATGAGCTAAAATTGGAACGATCCCCTGGAATGACATCGTGACCCTGAAGCCACAACCAAGAGGAAAACAAATTATTACTAACTAATTGCGAAAAAGCTCAAAAACTTGCTATGCAGTTTGAAAGTGCGCACAATTTTAATTTAGGACTTACTAGTCCAATTGAAAATCAAGTTACTCAGGACTTCGAAAATATTTTCAATCAAGAGAACGATTTCGAAAATGCCTGTGAGACTGATTTGGAAGAAGTGAGAACTATTATTAAAAAAATCAAGAATATGAAAGCTCCTGGCAATGATGGAATTTTCTACATCCTCAACTTCTTATCATTTTTAGTTGATATATTTAACAAATGTTTTCAATTAGCATATTTTCCTGACAAATGCTAAGGTTGTTCCAATTTTAAAACCAGACAAAAATCCTGCAGAAGCTTCTAGCTATCGTCCAATCAGTTTGCTTTCCTCCATCAGTAAACTTTTTGAAAAGGTCATTTTGAACAGAATGATGGCCCACATCAACGAAAATTCAATTTTTGCCAATGAACAGTTCGGATTCCGCCATGGACATTCGACCACTCATCAACTTTTACGTGTAACAAATTTGATCCGTTCCAACAAATCTGAAGGCTATTCTACTGGTCTTGCTCTTCTAGACATAGAAAAAGCATTCGACAGTGTTTGGCATGAAGGTTTGATTGTAAAATTGAAAAACTTTAATTTTCCGACATACATTGTTAGAATAATTCAAAGTTATCTGTCAAATCGTACACTTCAGGTTAATTATCAGAACTCTAAATCTGAAAGACTTCCTGTAAGAGCTGGTGTTCTCCGAAGCAGCATTTTGGGACCAATATTATACAATATTTTCACATCTGACTTACCTGAGCTACCTCAGGGATGTCAAAAATCTTTGTTTGCGGATGACACAGGCCTCTCCGCCAAAGGCCGAAGCCTGCATGTCATCTGTAGTCGATTGCAAAAAAGTTTGGATATATTTTCTTCATACTTGCATAAATGGAAGATTTCTCCTAATGCTTCCAAAACTCAACTAATATTATTCCCACATAAACCAAAAGCTCTTTATTTGAAATTTTCAAGTAGACATGTTGTCACGATGAGAGGGGTTCCAATAAATTGGTCAGATGAAGTTAAGTATCTAGGGCTCATGCTTGATAAGAATTTAACTTTCAAAAATCACATTGAGGGCATTCAAGCCAAATGTAACAAATATGTAAAATGTCTCTATAGAAAATCAAAACTTTGTCTTAAGAACAAGCTTTTGATATTCAAACAAATTTTCAGGCCAGCCATGTTGTATGCTGTACCAATATGGACTAGCTGTTGTAATACCAGGAAGAAAGCTCTGCAGAGAATTCAAAATAAAATTTTGAAAATGATTCTGAGACTTCCTCCTTGGTATAGTACCAATGAGTTACATAGAATATCGAATGTTGAAACATTGGAACAAATGTCAAATAAAATTATTAATAATTTCAGGCAAAAATCGTTGCAATCTTCTATTGCCACGATTAATGCGTTATATGTTTAGGTTAAGTTAGGTTAAGTAAATTGAAACGTTATTTTTTTTTCTCTTATAAGCAGGTGAAATCAACTCATTTGTAAAAAATCTGAACTGCTACGGTAAATGAAATGTAATATGTTGTTAACGAAATGTTGTTTTACCAAATTTGGATGATAGTGTTGTCTAATAACGCAGAACACCTAGATATAAGAAATGAATGTAATGTTTGAAATAATACTAATAAAAAAATAAAAAAAAAATGTCGGAGAAGTGCCGTCTATCAATCAGAACGTGGTCGATTTGCGATTCTGTCTGCTGTGATGATCTCCAGTTCTCGCGTTTAGTATCATACAGGCGTATCTACAGTGATCGATTTCTCTTCGTCGATTTTCTCTTTTGGTTAGTACATGAAATCCAATCGATTTTCGAATCATTTTACGATGCAACATGATGAAAGACGATGAATACTTCCCACTGATCCCAAAATAGCAAGCAAAAACAGTTTCCCGGCCAAGTAATTAACTGAAGAGAAAATCGATGAAGAGAAATCGATCACTGCAATTACGCCCGTATGATACTGAACGCGAGAGTTGTATCGGTATGGAAGCAGGTCCGTTTCACTCGGGCTCAGATTGGGTACCACTTCTAGTACTGCATTCGGTCCTTCGGTAGTGCAAAAGGTACCCAAGTTTGACAGATCGCAGTTCACTTTTCACGGCATTCTAGATTACCTGATGAGTCATAAAATTTTGGGCAACGGCAAGGCACATGAAGGTCTTTAATTTGTCTTTGATGGAAGGCTGTGCTGGAAGTAGGTGCTACGGATGGCCATATTCTTGGAGGCGGCGAAATCAATTAGTCGTAAGCCGTTTTCGTTCGTCAGCCGGTGGGCGCTGAACTTTCCAATAGTCAATTTGAACTCCTCCTTCTGGCCAACCCGAGCGTTTAAATCTCCTATGATGATTTTGACGTCGTGGCTTGGGCAGCTGTCATACTCGCGTTCGAGCTGCGCGTTAAAAGTGTCGTTATCATCATCAGTGAGGGCTGTGCTCGTTAATTATGCTGAAGTTGAAGAACCGGCCTTTGAGCCTCAACTTGCACATTGTCTCTTTGATAGTCCACCATGAGAATCGATTTCTCTTCGTCGATCTTCTCTTCTGTGAATAAAGGTGACAAGATGTTAGTTTGTTAGCATTTTTTACTTTAGACGGCTATGCAGCGACGGCTTGCTTCCTGATGTGGAAACATGCTACTAAACTTGCATCTTGTCATCTTTATTCGAGAATCGATGAAGAGAAATCGATCATGTTACTTAAGCCCTTATTCTAGCACACGCTTGATTTGAAATCTAATGTATGCGCTCAATATAGAATGTCAAATCTCGGCTTGTTTTATCCGCGATTTGCTCAGCCAGTCGGCATAAAAAAAATCATAAGATCTTATCAAATAGAAATTGAGTATCAGCTAATCGGCCTTCGTTATTAAGCAACCTGATAATTTGTTAGCTGAATCTCGATTAAAATTAAAAATCCTAGATTCGCACAGCCGTGCATCAAAATGTGAACGATCAATAAGTCTATATGTGGATGTTTTTCAGATGAGATACGTTGAATTCTAATGCGTTCGTTCATACAACCCAGAATTAACACTTCAAATGGCCTTTTCCGAAATGTTTTTCTTTGTCATATCAATTTATTAAATCTCTACAAGTTCAAAAGGTTGAAGGAACCAGAAGACTATTGACAAATTGATTTACTTTTTTATTTACATAAAAATACCTCCCAAAATCTTTTCCCTCCAATCTGGATCCAGATGGTGCCAAAATAAATCATCCGAATCAATCCACATCCATCCATTACTCCCATCAGTTATTCCTGCCGCCAAGGTTATATACCCATTCATTCGCATCCAATCAATAACGCCGTGTGTAAATCATTCATCGGACGCATCCTTCCTCGCATACTCGTCGATTCGATTGACCAGCTCTACACGCGCGTGGTATGGCGGCAAATTCTAACCTAATCGAACCTAATTCTGCGAGTCCGATAGAAGCGTATATAAAGATAGGCGCAGGTACTCACCGTTATGTTCTCAGTTAGGCCTCGGTGTCTTCCGGCCTCGGCCCGTGTCCGGGTTGATCCCCCCGAAAACCAAGCGTCCGAAGAAGATTGATTTCCATTTTCACTTTCGCCGGCTCTCGTTAATCATCCATCCTCTGGCGGCGTCTTTCTCCCCTTCCATAGCTGTTGTGATACTTCTTCTTCTTCTTTCTGGCGTTACGTCCCAACTGGGACAAAGCCTGCTTCTCAGCTTAGTGTTCTTATGAGCACTTCCACAGTTATTAACTGAGAGCTTTCTATGCCAATTGACCATTTTTGCATGTGTATATCGTGTGGCAGGTACGAAGATACTCTATGCCCTAGGAAGTCGAGAAAATTTCCAACCCGAAAAGATCCTCGACCGGTGGGATTCGTACCCACGACCCTCAGCTTGGTCTTGCTGAATAGCTGCGCGTTTACCGCTACGGCTATCTGGGCCCCTAAAAACACTTGATACTTAACAGAACCATAACCTCTTCGGGTCTTCTTCAAACCGTGTTCCCCATTCCCCACTCCAGCAGTCGGAAAGAAACGAGTAGAAAAAACAAACTTTTGACCGAAGGCGACTTTTGAATAAGACCCAGTTAACTTTCCGGTCTCTTGCTCGGTGTCGTCCTATTGTCCAAGTTGAGGTTAATAATCGATTTTCTTTGAAGCCATTGTCGTTTCCCCTTTGCACCAGCACGAACGATGAATGCGGAAAATTCCGGAGCAGTAGGCATTGCTGGAAAATGTTGTATCTCTGCGTCACGTGCGAATCGATTTGGCCCCCGGCTGTGCGACAGAAATACGGTTTGAGAGAAATTGCCTGCACTAGCTACTAACCCCTTACAATTGTGTTTCTTACATTGCATTATTGTTATTTTTTGAGAGATTTTTTTTTGAGTCGAACGATCAAAGGAACCGCGGCGAAGTTGCTCGTTCCTACCTCCGAGACCACCGAGGTCTGCCAAAAAGGTAGGAACGATACGCCGCCATTTTTAGTAGTTCGTCAACTCCGTCGCCATTTTAATGCCAAGATTTATTACGAAGGAGGGAATCAACGCAATCCTAAACTGTTCTATCGGCCTACTGTTCCTGACACGCTCTCTACAGTGCGATTTGATAAATTTCTACCTTTCTTCTAGTTTTTTTTGGTCAACAAGCCGAGAAAATCGAGCTTCTGCTAAGGTTTCGTCATTTTGGTTCGTTTGCGTGAAAACCGAATTAGTTATACAGTGTCTCTAATATGTGTCTACAAGAGTTAGTTTCAAGTGCGTTTGTGTGTGTGTGTCGCTTGCGAATGGGATTGGTGACGGTACGACGATGCAATGCGATTGCGATTCGATGTGAATGTGTTTGAGTGAGTGAGTGAATGAGTGAACGTGATGTTGTTTAAAGTGAGAGAAAAAAGTTCCGACAACGAGAGTACACTTTCTATTCCTACTCCGATTGACCACCCGATCTGACGATTTCTTCTCCGTGTATGTGTGTCATTGGTGGATAATCATATGTTACAATTATGCGCGTAAATAGTGTTGGTTTGTTTTGCTTTTGCTTTGCAACATTATCTTTCTCCATTTTTAAGTATTTATAAACGTTTTCTATCTAATATGGCGACGATGTCTGGTTTGTGTAAGTAGTAATTAGTAGTAGTTGTAGCTTAAGATGCGATGTTTATCTTCCGTTTTTCGTCTTTTTTCTTTGTTATTAACTTGCTTTTGCACACATACTCATGCTCGTGTCCGCGTTGCGTTTGTGATTGTGTCGTGAGTGAGTGTTTGTGATGGCGCTGCTGCTGACAGTGTGGATTGATTAGGCTGATCTCTTCGCACCTGACCTGACGTTTCTCACTCTTCTGCTTCTTCGACGTACACCACAGCAGCAAACGTTTCCTTTGTTGTTTGTTTCTGGTTTTTCTTACTTTCAAGTAGCACAGCACTAACGATTAGTTTAATACGTTTTCAATAGATTTCTATGGTTTCTGTTACTTGTTGTTGTTGTTTGCCTCTCTTTATCTTGGTTTCCCCTTTTTTATCTACTAGTAGTTGTTTTCTCAGTTTTACTTAAGACTGGATTTTATCCTTACAAGTTTTTTCTTTATTTTATTTTTTTTAAATGTTCTAGAGAGCATTTTCTTTAAGTTAGCGTTTGTGTTTGTTTTTTAAGTACCCATTTGTTACTTCGTACGAAGTTTTCGTCTCGCCTCTTGATGATTGGTTGTTTTGCTTTGCTTTGAATACTCGGATTGTTTCAAGAACATGAATTATAGAGAGAAATTGAAGAAATATTGAATTTTCTTGTATTTTTTTTTTGTTAAATTTTCGTTTGGGAGAAAAAACGGGAGAGATACAAAAACTGCCACTGCGTGTAAGTTGATTTGTTTGAGTTTCTTATTTAGGTAGGTTTCCGTTGGGAAGGAAAAAATGCTTCGACACGATTAACCACCTTGATTTACTTAACCACCTAGTTTCTTTGCTGTTTTTTCTTGAGAGATGATTTTTACCCGATTGTATGATTTAAAGATTGGTTCATTGAATTGTCTAGGAAATTATCGTCTCATTTTACTCGTCTACTGGGGATTGTGCTTCTACAACGATCGTTGCTTTGGTAGGTCAGAAGACAACGCCATAAAGTGGGTAACCTATAGGTGATCAACTTTCAGGAAGCCCGAAATCCAAATCGAAGAGATGTGGAGACGTGGAAGTCATTGCTACATGGCGACCGTGACATCAGCTTGAATGTAATTTTGATCCATTGTCGCAATTCATCGAAGATTTAGACAGAAACTATAAGCTTTTCTAGCAAACTTATCGGCAGACTTAAGTAAGACATCAAAACCTTCAATCAAAAGTTGAACTTTGTAGCAAATAATAAGAGCTTAGCTCAATCTCAAGCTCTCTGGTAGCAGATAATCGTTTGAAATTTACTTCAAGTAGATCAACAGTACACCTGGAAGATCAAAATCTGGTAGAAAATACCAGTCTTTTGTGAATTTCGTTAGCACAGAAGCTGAAAGGATCCTCTAAGGTTGTTGACTGTACTTTTTGCCGCTGGCACCAACTGTTAGCGTATAAGGACGAAATAAACAGTCGTTATCCTATTGCGAATTTCAGGATCTGGGCACGAACTCCAAACTGTTCAGGAAGATATATCTCAATTTGAATGCAATCTTATGGTAGAACTATAATCCCAGTGGTTCCTCGTGGTTTCAGGGAATTGAAGAGGGTTGCATAGAGGCTTTCAAGAGCTTTCAACAGGTCTCCAGTGTATCTCGATCCCGGTGCGAACGCCTTGGAACAAATCTGTTGGAAGATATCAATTCTTTAGACAACAATTGGGAAGCTATGAAAACTCCTTAGCAGCCCATGAAAAACCTTTGCTCAGCTTACAGGAAACTTCAAATCCAAATCAAAGACGAATGGAGCCGTGGAAGCTATTGCTACATGACGACCGTGACTCCAATTAGTATGTAATTTTGAGCTATTATCGCCACCCATCAACGATTTTAACAGAACATCTAAGATTTTGTTAGAAAACACTTGTCGGAAGATGCTGCAAGAGACTTAAGGAAGGCTTCAAAACCTCAATTGAAATTTGTAGAAACTAATAAGAGCTTAACTCACCCTCAAGCTTTCTGGCAGAAGATTCTTGCTTCAAATTGGTTTCAAGAAGTTTGAGGGTTCACTTGGAAAACCAAAATCTTGTTGAAATACGAGTATTTTTATTTCAGACGGAATGCAAATATTACGATAGAAACTTCGAGGTTATGATAGTCACCTTATCACAACAGATCCATGGGTCATTCCACCTCGCTGAACGTGTTCTACAGCAGCGTAGATGGCATACAACCACGGGTCGATGTCTGTCACAAAAGATATCTTCGCAGAATGATCTTCTGAATTGCTTGATTCAGAAAGATATATCTGAATTTTAATACAAGCTTCTGGTAAAACTCTAATCCCAGTGGTTCCTCGAGATCTCAACGGGTTTCTCAAGGAATCGCAGAGGGCTTCAATAAGGCTTTTAGAAGCTTTCAATAAGTCTCCACTGTATCCCAGTGATGCCTCGAGGTTTCAACGGGATTCCCAGGCAATTCTAGAGGGCTTCAAAAAGGTTTTCGTGAGGTTTCAATAGGAACTCCTTGGATTAAACCGGTCGGAAGATAGTAATTCTTTAGACAACATATAGGCAACTCCTCACGTACCCATGAAAGACGTTGCTCAACTTGCAGGAAGCTAAAAATCCAAATCAAAGAGGTGTGAAATCGTGGAAGTTATTGCTACATGGCGACCGTGACTCCAGTTCATATGTTGCATTGAGCCATTGTCATAACCCATCAAAGATTTTGATAGAAACCATAAGATTTTGTTAGCAAACCTATCGGCAGAAGCTGCTAGAGACTTGAGGAAGACTTCCAAGTCTCAGTTGGAATTGGTAGGAACTCATAGAGCTTAGCTCAAGCTTAAGATCTACAAGAACCCTAACGAATCCTGTGGGAAACCCCAAGATTTTGATTCGACCAAATCAATTTTTGGCTTGACTTTAAGAATTTCCATGATCTCCAAGTTTTCCAGCAGAATCCAAAAAATTTCTTCAATTGAAACTTTAGAGTTCTGACGAAAAGCAAATATCACGATAGAAACTTTGAGGTTATGATAGTTACCGTATCACAAGAGATCCATGGGTCATTCCACCTCGTTGAACTTGTTCTACAGCAGCGTAGATGGTTATCTTCGGAGATTAATCTTCTGAATGGCTGCTTGCAGGATCTCGGCACGAGCTCCGAATGATTCATATAGATATTACAAGTCTTCTAAATTTGAATACAAGCTTCTGATTCAATTAGTTCCCATGGCTTCCCTGGGACATACAGAGGGCTTCAAAGAGGCAAGGTCTTTCTAGAAGTTTCTTGGATATCTTGATTTTGTTGTGAACTTTGTAAAAAAAAATGAAGCACTTTGAAAACCTTTTGGAACCCCCTTGCAAACCCCTTGGAAATCTCACGGAGCTTCTTAGGATCCTCTAAAAAACATTGGTCGATTCTAAAATCTTCCAGGTAACCCTTGGACTTCAAAGAGTTTCTAAGCACCTGTTGGAAACATTTGGAAACCCCCCTATAATCTCTTGAACCCCATTAGAAACCCACATGGAAACCTATGATAACTTTTGGAACTTCATGTTTCCCGTTGTTAATTAGAAACTCCAATCCAATCGGTGCCCAGTGATTCCTAGGGGTTTAAAATGGGTGCCCAGGAAATTACAGAGGGCTTCTAAGAGGTTTTCAAGGTATCTAGCGTATCTCGATTCCGTTGTGAACTCCTTGAAATAAATCTGTTCCCTTGAAACCCCTTTGGAGTCCCCTAGGAGCTTTTTCTCTGAACATCATTAGTCAGCTATGGAATCTTCTAGATAACAATCGGGAATCTATGAAAACTTCTTACGAATCCTTGAGAAACCCTTGGGAATCACTGGAAGATTCTAAGAACCTCTCGGAACCCCTTTGGAAACCCATTAGAGCATCTTGATAAACTCTTCAACAACTCCCTTCGAAACCCATTTGGGAACCTAGGAAGACCTTAGGAACTTCATGCCCTCCCTTCATGTAACTTTAAGCATTCCATCTGCCCTCGATTCGAATTTGTAAGCTTCTGGTAGAAACTCTAATCCAATCGGTACCCAGTGATTCCTGAGGATTCAAAGGGGTTCTCAGGGACTTACAGAGAGCTTCAAAGAGGTTGTCAGGGTCTTTCAAGAGGTCTCTAGTGCATCTCGATTCCGTTGTGAACTCGTTGAAACGAATCTGCTCCTTTCCAAACCCTTTGGAAACCTCTAGGAGCTTCTTCTCTGAACATAATTGATCAATCTTGCTATCTTCTAGCCCTTTGGGGCCCGCGCGGTCATATATAACCGCAGTACAAAAAAGGCTGTAAAAAATGAACCAATGAACAAATGTATATACTGTCTTCGGCAAAGTTGTCCCAAATATACTCTTTTATCAGAGAAAAATATGAAGTATATGCCTTTATGACCTAATTGACAACCTAGAACATCCTGAACATCCTGAAGTTTGGAAAATTGAACTATAAGTACATGCGAAGCGTGAAATGCTGTTTGTGAACATAAATGTTGTTCAGGCTAGATAATACAGAATTACTCTTTTAACGAAAACACTATTTCACTTGCTTTGCTATGTCCTGGGATGTTCTAGGACGTCCAAACTGTCCTGAAGCACACTCTTTGAAATCTACAACCGTAACAGTAATTGTTTGGGTTAAAAACAATAACATTACAAATTCAAATAGAATCTACCAACCTCTGAGAATCTCAAGAGCTATTTCAAGGAACGTTTGGGATATTCCAGGCCCTCCAAATTACCCTGGAGTTCAGAACTTCAGGTCTACACTTGTTCCAGTAGTTATTCTCGCTAAACTGATTGAAGTTATATAATCTACAATGTTTACTGAACCTTGTCACGGATCAAAAGGCTACTTCAAGAAACGTTTGAGGTATTCCAGGCCCCCCAAATTACCCTGGAAATCTGAATTTCATGTCTACATTTATTCCAGTAGTATTTCTTGCTAAACTGGGTGAAGTTATATAATCTACCATGTTCACTGAACTTTCGCACGTATCAATAGGATGTTTAAAAAACGTTTGGAGTATTCCGGGCCCTCCAAATTATCCTGGAGTTCAGAACTTCAGGGCTATACTTATTCCAGAAATTTATCTCGCTAAACTGAGTGAATTTATAAAATCTTTCCTGTTCACTAAACCTTCTCATGCATCAATAGACTGTTTCAAGGAACGTTTGGGATATTATAGGTGCTCCAAATTACCCTGGAGTTCAGAACTTCAGGTCTACACTTATCCCAGTATTTTTTCTTGCTAAACTGAGTAAAGATATATAACTTACCAAGTTTACTGAACCTTGTCACGGATCAATAGGCTAATTCAAGGAACGTTTGGGGTATTCTAGGCCCTCTAAATTACCCTTGTACTGTGGGACCTGCCTAGGAGAGGATCGAGACATCCGTAGTTCGTTGGGTGCCCCAGGCAACACCGCCATATCTCCAGTGGTGTTCAACCATCCCAGGCAGATTGAGGGTGATAGGGCAGGTATCGGTAAGTCGACGAGAAGCAAGACCAAAGGTCGCATCACTAGGGACCAAGCGCAGGATGAGATTGTCGAAGATGTTGAAGTAGGCAACTCAACTCAAGCAGAAGATCAGGAGACAATAGATTCAGAAAGAAAGCAAGAAGAAGAAGAAGCAAATAAAGATGACCGCGACGCGTTTTTGTATGCTTTGAAGGAGGCATTCGGTCGTTATTGCAACCAGGTCAAGCGTTCAGAGTCTGTTCCTGTGAAGAAGCCCGATCGTGTTTGTGAGAGTGTCAAGAAAAGTGCCAGTTTGAGTGCCAGAGTGTCGTCGCCGGAGTCGACGCGTACCCGTGCGTGGAGAGAACTTCAAGAACTCGAGGAGTGGAACCGATTGGAAGAGCAAGAGGAAGAGAATCAGCGTAAAATCCTGGAGCTGGAGCGGAAGAGAATAGCCCGCAAGAAGAAAGTGCTGAAAAGAAGGTCGGAATTGCGGAAAATCATCGACCAGGGAAGGAAGGTGGAAGAATTCGTGTTCAACGAGGATGAATTCCCAGAAATGGAGGCTGCAGTTGAGTTCGACGAGGACCTGGAACTGAAAATGTTTCCGAAGGATGTTGGACCATTACAGCGTCGGAAGAACACGAGACCACCGAAACCCCAGAAGTTGGACGTCAGACTTCCAAGGCCGTCGTTTGAAGAAGAATTAGGTGTTCGTCATACTGCTTTCGACGGAGAGTGTAGTGAAGAGCGAGGCGCTATCGGACGCAGTTTGAGTCGGATCAAGATGCCAGAGCCAGGTCCATCGCGGCTTCAAATTACTTCGAGGCAGGTATTTCCAAGGAACCTCCCAAAGTTCAATGGCGCTGCCGAAGAATGGCCAATATTCATCAGCGCTTACGAACAAGCAAATGAGTCCTGCGGTTTCACCAATGCTGAGAATTTGGTCCGTCTACAGGAAGCATTGAAAGGGAAAGCATTGGAAACGGTCCGAAATCGACTGCTTCTGCCGGAGAACGTCCCGTTGATAATCGAGAAGCTGAAGAAGCGGTTCGGAAATCCAGAAGTCTTGTCGACGAGGTTGGCAAATCGGATTCAGCAACTTGAAGGACCGAAGGTCGAGAGTCTAGAGTCGGTGATAGAGTTCGGGAGTGCCGTAGAAGAATTCACCCAACACCTGAAGGCGGCAGGACTTGTGAACCACCTGAAAAACCCGATTTTGATGCAGAGTTTGGTCCAGAAACTGCCATCGTATTACGCCATGGAGTGGGTGGAGTATAAGCGACGAGCCAAAGCCGTTGACCTCGAAACATTTGGCGCGCTCATGGAGTGTCTGGTGGAAAAGGCATTGGAAGCAACCTTTGAGAAGTCGGGAGAGATCGAGCGTTCCAAATCGCGGGATAAGTCGAGGACGAAAGCCTTCGTTCACGCCACCGACGGAGGAAGCACTCAATCCGGTCAAAAGAGCGTATCGGAGAAATCAGAGTCGAATTTGCCGCCTCAGTCTCTTCGCCGGGACTTGAAATGTTCGGTTTGCCAAGAACCCGGGCATTTTGGGAGAAACTGTCAGGAATTGCTGAAACAGGACCTGGAAGGGCGGTGGAAGACGGTCGAGAAATTGAAGCTGTGTCCTCTTTGTTTGTACGACCATGGCCAGCGATCGTGTCGTATAAGGATGCAGTGCAAGGTGGAAGGATGTCAAGAATGCCATAACGCTCTGCTAGCTCTGCAACAGTCATCGCCATGAAACCCGAGCAGTGTTGTTCAGGATGATTCCGGTAATGCTGTACAATGGGAAGAAGAAGGTCGACACGCTTGCGTTGATCGATGAAGGATCGTCCGTTACCATGATCGACAGTGAGTTGGCGAAAACGCTAGGTGTTGACGGGCCGATAGAACCGTTGGAGATGACATGGACGAACGGTGTGCAGCGTACGGAACATGAATCCAAGAAGGTGGTGCTGGAGATATCCGCCATAAATTCGAGGGAGCGGTATGAGCTGGTGAAAGCCCACACGGTGCATAGGTTAGACCTCCCTACACAGAAGATGGACGCAAGAAAGCTAGTGGATGAGTTCAGGCACCTAGACCACATCGATATTCCCAGCTATGGCAGAAGTGTACCGAAGATCATGTTAGGAATCGACAACCTACATGTGATCGCTCCGCTAGATTCGCGGATTGGAGAATGCGGCGAACCAGTTGCCGTGCTTTGCAAGCTTGGTTGGGCAGTGTATGGACAGCAAGCGAAAGTCGTAGACAGAGTCCATTTCTTGGGCCATCATCGATGCTCGTGCGAAGAGTGTAGCAAGGCAGATAAAGGGTTGGATGAGCTGCTGAAACAACACTACCAGCTGGAAGAAATTGGAGTTTCCCCTGTTCGCCTGGAGTCGGATGAAGATCGCAGAGCACGCGAGATTCTGGAGAAGACTACCCGGAGGGTTGGCGAAAGGTTCGAGACCGGACTGTTATGGAAGGAAGATGATGTTACATTTCCGGAAAGCTTCGACATGGCCTTGAGAAGGATGCGGAGTTCGGAGGCGCGAATGAATCGGAATCCTGGAGTTCGTCAGATTCTTGAGAAGCAGTTGGAAGATTATCTGGTCAAGGGTTACGCACATCGTATCACTGAGCAAGAGTTGAACGAGACGCCGAAAGGTAAAGAGTGGTACTTGCCGCTGAATTACGTAACGAACCCTAAAAAGCCGGGCAAGGTACGATTAGTCTGGGATGCAGCCGCTAAAGCGCATGGAGTGTCGTTGAACGATATGCTACTGAAAGGACCGGACATGATTATTTCGTTACCAGCGGTGATTAACGGCTTTCGCGAGAAAAGGATAGCATTCGGCGGTGACATAAAGGAAATGTTTCACCAAGCACTGGTGCGACCGGAGGATCGTCAAGCACAACGATTCCTGTTCCCTGGTGCGGATGGAGAAGTGGAAATCTACGTGATGGATGTGGTGATTTTCGGATCGAGTTGTTCGCCTTGCTCTGCGCAATTCGTGAAGAATCTGAATGCTCAAGAACATGCTGAACAGTATCCAGAAGCAGCGGACGCGATTGTTCGGAAGCACTACGTCGACGACTATTTTGACAGCGCCGACACCGAAGAGGAAGCAGTTAGAAAGGCCAGTGACGTCTGCCGAGTACATGCCAAAGGAGGTTTCGAGATTCGCAACTGGGTCAGTAATTCGGAGGAAGTTCTGCGGCAGCTCGGAGAGCCAAAGTGTGCGGCGAAGCCGCTAGAAGTCGACAAGAACTGCCCCACGGAGAGAGTTCTCGGAGTGTTGTGGGACCCGGAAGGAGATAATTTCGTGTTTTCAACGGAGATTCGACAAGACCTTCAGGCCTACATCCGAGAAAACGCCTGGCCTACGAAAAGGATTGCATTGAGGTGTATTGCAAGCATGTTTGACCCGAAGCAATTTCTCGCTCCCCTGTTGATACAGGGAAGGATCATCATGCAGGACGTGTGGCGTAGCTGCATCGGCTGGGACGATAAGCTCACCGAAGAGCATTATGAGAGATGGAAGAAGTGGACAAGCCTGTTCCACCTGATAGACGAAATACGAGTTCCACGATGTTATCTCGGTGGACTAGAGTCGGAGGCGTACCAGACAGTGCAGCTACACGTGTTTACCGACGCCGGAGAAAAGGCCTATGGATGCGTTGCCTACTTCAGGTTCGAGAACGGCGGAGTCGTTCAGTGCGCATTCATCGAGGCGAAGGCGAAAGTGGCTCCACTTCAGTACTTGTCTATCCCGAGGATGGAGTTGGAGGCTGCTATTCTTGGTGCTCGGATGATGAAGTCGATTTGCGAAAATCATTCCTTTCCCGTGATGAAGAGGTTCCTGTGGTGTGATTCAGATACAGTGGTGTCATGGGTGAAGTCCGATCAACGAAGATACAGACCGTTCGTCGCTTATCGAATCGGAGAGATCATCAGCACCACGAATCCAGAAGATTGGCGTTGGGTCAACTCGAAGAGCAATCCAGCGGACGATCTGACGAAGTGGGGAAAAGAAACGGAAATAAAGTCGAGCAACCGATGGTACAAAGGACCGGAATTCCTGTATCAAGGAGAGGAAAATTGGCCGAAGCAGAACCGTCCGAGAGTAGAGGTCGCCGAGGAACTTCGAGCAAGTGTGCTGTTCCATTACATTGCGTTGCCCGAAGGTTTGATGGAGAGGATGCAACACATCTCGAGATGGTCGGTGATGGTCCGGACGATAGCAACGATGTTCCGCTTCGTATCCAACTGTCGTCGTCGTATTCAGAAGAAGCCGATTGAAGCATTGCGGAAAGCCGATGGTGGAGGTATCTCGAGCGATGAAGTACCGTTGCGGCAGGAAGAATACCATGCGGCGGAGGTCCTCTTGTGGAAGGCGGTTCAAGCAGACGAGTTCGCCGATGAAGTGAGGACAATGCTGAAGAACAAGGAGTTGCCGTTATCGGAAGCGATACCTCTCGAACGGTCAAGTTCGTTGTTTCGCCTGACACCGTTTCTGGATGAAGACGGAGTCGTTCGGATGGAAGGTCGAACCGGAGCAGCGGAGTATGCAGCGTTCGATGCAAGATTCCCGATCGTTTTGTCGAAGGACCACGTGGTGACGAAGAGACTGTTGGAGCATTACCACCGGCAGTTTGGCCATAGCAGCAGAGAAACCGTGGTGAACAAAATCCGGCAGCGGTTTTACATCCCGACGTTAAGAGTGCAGGTCGACAAGGTGATACGTGGATGCATGTGGTGCAAGATTCAGAAGGCGAAGCCAACTGTGCCGAGAATGGCACCATTACCAGGACAACGTTTAGCGGCGAAGGTCGATCCGTTCTCCTACGTCGGTATCGACTACTTCGGCCCACTAGATGTGTCCATTGGACGAAGGAAGGAGAAAAGATGGGTGGCACTCTTCACTTGCATGACAGTGCGAGCAGTGCATCTGGAGGTGGCGTATAGCCTGACGACGGAGTCGTGCAAAATGGCGATCAGGAGGTTCGTGAAGCGACGTGGCAGTCCAACCGAGATTTTTTCGGATAACGGCACTAACTTCGTGGGTGCAAACCGAGACCTAGTTCGAGAGATAAACGCGGGATGTGCAGATACCTTCACCAGTTCGAAGACCCGTTGGACGTTTAATCCACCGTCAGCACCACATATGGGTGGTGCGTGGGAGAGAATGGTGCGCTCGGTGAAAGAGGCGTTGAAGGCGTTCACCGACGGACGGAAGCTGACGGATGAAATCCTGCAGACGGTGTTGGTAGAAGCAGAATACCTGGTGAACTCGCGTCCATTGACGTACGTGTCCACCAACATGAAAGAGGACCAGGAAGCGCTAACACCGAACCACTTTCTGCGTGGCTGTTCGACTTTGGAGTGTCTGCCGTCAAGAGATCCCGTAGATTTGGCCGATACGTTGCGGAGCAGTTACAATCGAGCCCAGTTTCTGACGGATGGTTTCTGGGACCGTTGGCAAAAGGAGTACTTGCCGACGCTGAACAAGAGGACGAAATGGTTCGTCGACCGGCGACAAGTGGCGGTCGGAGACTTGGTGTTTGTTGCTGAAGGTGACAAGCGAAATAGTTGGGAGCGAGGCATTGTGAAGGAAGTGTTCACCGGAAAGGACGGGCGGATTCGTTCGGCGAACGTGCAGACGAGCAGAGGTGTGAAAACTAGGCCGGTAGCAAAGCTTGCCGTTCTGGAGATCGACTCGGAGGAGTAACCCCTGTTCCGCACCCGAGAAGCAGCCACAGGGTTTACGGGTGGGGGGATGTTGCGGCCCACTGTTCACAATTACAACGCCGCGGCCCACTGTTGCGAAAGAGCACAACCGTGAACGTGTTCTGTTTTGTTGTTGTTGTGCAGCATAAATGTTGATTAATAGAGAGTGCAAAAGAGGGAGAAAACAGCCATCGCAGCTGATCGGTGATCGATTTAGAAAGGCAACTGCGGTGGAAGATGGTGTTTTCTTCATCAGCAATTAGTGTTTGCCAGTGAAGTTTTGTGATTTGTTCGTTCGATTGTGATTGTGGAATATAGAATATCGGCGAGCTGTAGCCAAGTAGTGACGTTAGTTATTCGTCACCGTTGTTTACCGTAAGATTATGTTTGTTAAATGTGTGTCGTATGTGCTAATGTTGGTCATTGTACAATAGGATTACCCTGCACACCCGGAGGTAGAGTAAGAGGAGCAATTGTAGCCGAAGGGAAAAACTAGATTGTAAGTCGTTTGTATTTAATTCTTTGTAAATAAGGTTTACGTAAATGTTGTAAATATATTTCTAGTTGAGTTTGTTGCGAGCCGACATACTGTGAGATCGTTTTTACCCGCATCCAAAGGGTGCGAATAACCCTAGTGTTCGTAACTTCAGGTTTACATTTGATTCAGTAATTTATCTCACTAAACTGAATGAAGTTATAAAATCTAACATGCTCACTAAACCATCTCATGGATCAATAAGCTCTTTCAAGGAACGTTTGGGATATTTCAGGCCCTCCAAATTACCCTGGAGTTCAGAACTTCAGGTCTGCACTTGTTCAAGTAATTTATCTCGCTAAACTGAGTAAAGTTATACAATCTAACATGTTCACTGAATTTTCTCACGGATCAATTAGCTGTTTCAAGGAACGTTTGGGGTATTCCGAGCCACCCAGATTACCCCGGAGTTCAGAAATTCAGATCTACAATTGTTCTAGTATGTTTTCTTACTAAACGATGAAGTTATTTAATGTTCACTGAGCTTTCTCACGAATCAAAAAGATATTTCAAGGAACTTTTGGAGTATTCCAGGCCCTCCAAATTACCCTGGAGTTCAGAACTACAGGTCTTCCCTTGTTCCAGTAATTTTTCTTTCTAAACTGAGTGAAGTGATATAATCTACTATGTTGACTGAACCTTCTCATGGATCAATATGCTGTTTCAAGGAACGATTGAGGTATTGCAGATCCTTCAAAATTTCCCCAGGACTTCAGAACTTCAGGTCTACTATTTTTCCAGTAATATTTCCTTCTAAACTGAGTGAAGTTATATAATCTACCATGTTCACTGAACCTTCTCACAGACCAATTGGCTATTTCAAGGAACATTGGTGATATTCCAGGCCCTCCAATTTACCCTGGAGTTCAGAACTTCAGGTATACCCTTGTTCCAGTAACTTTTCTCGCTAAAATGATCAAAGTTTTCCCTTTGGGGCCGGAACGGTCATTTATGACCGCAGTCGGAAAATGGCTATATAAAAAGAACCAATGAATAAAATTTACTGTCTTCGGAAAAGTCCTTGCAAATATACTTCCCTGTCAGGGAAAAATTTTAGGTGTATGCCTTAATGTCCTACTTGGCAACCTAGAACATCCTGAACATGCAGAAGTCTCACAAATAGAATAATTAGTATAAAAGTAGCTTAAAATGCCTTTTGTAAATACAATTGATGTTCGTACCTGGTAATACATACCTATTATGTCAAGAAAAACGCTGCTTCACATGCCTTTTCATGTCCTGGGATATTCTACGACGTTCAGACTATCCCGAAGCTCAATTCTCGAAATTTACTGCAGTAGTTGCTTGCGCTAGAAATAATCAGCGATGCCAGATTTCTTTGGAAATCATTCCGTAGACGAAAAGTGATAAGCGGGGGGAGAGATCCCCGGCATTGCAATTCCGTAGATTTCCGTTGGAAAAATCCGTAAATTACCGTAGCTTTCTGTAGAAAATATACATTTTCCGTAGAATTATCTTACGGATCCGTAGAAAGTGCTCAATTCCGTAGATCTACGGAAATTTCCGTAGATCTGGCAACGCTGCAAATAATGATATTTTCAACTCAAACGGAATCTATTGACCTCTGAGAATCTCAAAAGCTTTTCCAAACTATCCTGGAGCTCAGAACTTCAAATCTGCCCTTGTGGCAGTGTTTTTTTTTCGCTAAATAGAGTTCAGTTATATAATCTACCAGGTTATATAGGGCCCCCATAGCCGAAGCTGTAAAGACGCGGGCTCATGACCATGACCATGCTGAGGGTTCCGAGTTCGATTCCCGGTCGGTCCAGGATCGTTTCGTAATGAAAATATTCTTGACTGCCTTGGGCATAGAGTAAAGGGTGTCCACGATGAAATTGCCACACACAAAATTGATTCGCAAAATTCGAGTTTTCATCCGATTGCCATCAAAACTTCAGGGATTGAGAAATAACTATTGAACTTCATTTTACCATTTTACTCGTATTTTATTTACAGTCCATACGTAAATGCCCGGACCTTGGCCTCAACTCCGGCCATGAGATTCTGCACAACCTGTGAATCAACTGTTTTTTGCATGTAAACCCATACTTTCATGGACAACGAAACATATGTGAAGGCCGACTTCAAACAGATCCGAAAAATTGCCGAATCTCGGTAAACTTTTTACCGAAAAAAGCGTTGATAATTTTAATTCATCGCCAACGTTTCGATCCTATGGTTTGGGTCTTCTTCAGGGCTCGAAGTTAACCAACTTGTTAAGTACCGTAGCTTTACACGGAGATATGTCGGGTTAGTTTCCTCATTTTCAAATGCGGTACCCTCACTGGTCATAACGGGTAATTGCCATTAATATTCCCTTCTCCGGCTGTGAAACATCCGTGCGCGAGACGTGTGTACAAACCTGGCAATTACCCGTTATGACCAGTGAGGGTACCGCATTTGAAAATGAGGAAACTAACTCGACATATCTCCGTGTAAAGCTACGGTACTTAACAAGTTGGTTAACTTCGAGCCCTGAAGAAGATCCAAACCATAGGATCGAAACGTTGGCGATGAATTAAAATTATCAACGCTTTTGATTGTGACTGCAAGCCGAAATCCAAAATTAAGTTCTCAAAAATACCAGTCAAGATCACTAAAATTTTTACCGAAATATCGTTAAAATTTTACCGAATCCCTATGTGTGCCCTATGGAAGACTCTCAACTAGATTTGGGTGAGAGTGTCGTGAAACTTCTAAAGCCTCTCGGCTATACGGAGCGACGCCGAATGAGAGAAAGAGGTGGAGATAAATAATGTCGTCACTGCGCAAGCTTCCATTGAAGTGTTAGCTTATGCGTGCGGAAAAATTTGCACCCTTGGCAAAGAGTGTACCAAGTGCTTAACTGACAATAAGGTAATCCATGAGACAGCTGTGATCAGCTAAATTTTTTTGTTTGCCATGATTTTTTGACAATCATCGCTTGGGGAACAAAGAAGATTGGTAAGCACTGATGACGCCTAACGAAATTTCGGTAAGTTTAGTGTTCACTGTGCTTGCACTTTGAGCTGTCAACCCAATCGCGAAGTGTCGTCATGGATAGTCATATAGTCCACACTGCCATCTGTTGCAAGAATCGCGCGAAGCACTGTCGGCCATGATGGATTTTTAGTTGACGTTTGCCTAACACGCACACTACTACACGAATTGCCTGTAAGTTTTGTTCGCATCATTCAGCAACGTGTACACTATCAAAAGTCAAAGCGGTCGAACACTAGCGCCTCTGGTGGAACGATCGCTTCGGTCAAATGAAATCCAAATTCATCGTTAAACGCATGTACCATGAGCTTCTCAAGAGTGTTACGTCTGTTTGTCTGTGACAGTACAGTAGTGACGCCTCTACATTGATAGTCGTGTTGCACGATTGCAAAAAAGAAGTAGAGCTCGAGATTTGTATGACGATTACCGGATCTTTTCGTAAAGGAAAGAGTCTTGACTTCCTTGGGCACAGAGTATGGGCGCATGCCTGCCACACGATATATTTATGCAAAAAGGTCATTAGCTGAGAAAGATCTCAGGTAATAAATGTGGAAGTGCTAAACTAACACTAAGCTGAGAAGCAAGCTTCCTCCCAGTGGGAACGATATGCCAAGAAAAAAGAAGAAGATTCGCCGACAAACACATATATTCAAAACGTGTTTCTACTCGTTTACGCATTTAGACTCTACTGACGTTTTCACAAATTGTTCTCAAACAAAAGGTGAAAAGCAGGGGGGTTGAAAATAGTATATTTTTACGTGACATAATTTATGGATGCTTCCCAATAGATGTCGCTAATTATGACTGGAAACTTTGTCGAATACACCATGTTTCGGAAGCGCTTCGTTTCGTGGTTATTAACCACTTATGACTCTCATCGCGTTGTAGATCTTATGTACTGAACATCCCGACAAGATAGATAATCTAGAACATTCGAAATGATCTGATAATATTTGCTGAACACTCAGAAGGTTCAGAATATACGGTAGGTTACAGTTCATCACCTTGTATGATGAACAAGGTTGTTATTACAAGCATAGACTTCAAGTTATGAACTCAAGAGCAGTTTGGAAGACCTAGCTCCTCCCAAAAAAAATTTTTGTCATCATTTCTTGTTATGTTTAGCATTTTGAGCACTAAAACTATTGAAAGGCGTTCAAAAAACTGTATAAAAGTTCTTGGAAAAAATCAGTCCCCAAAGGGCTAGATAACAATCGAGAGTTTAGGGAAACTCCCATGGAAACCACTGGAAATTTCTAAGAACCTCTTGGAAACATTTGGTAACTCATTAGAGCATCTTGATAATCTCTTCAACAACCACCGTGGAAACCCATCTGGGAACCTATGAATACTTCAGGAACTTCATGTTTTTCGTTGGACCTCTTGGAAACCTTTAGGAGCTTCTTAGGAATCTCTGAAAATTATTGATCAATCCTGCAATCTTCTAAATAGCAATTGAGAGCCTATGGAAATCCCTTACGAACCCTTGAACAACCCTTTGGAAATCACTGGGAGATTATAAGAAATTCAACAACCCCCTTAGAAACCCAGCTGGGAACTTATGAAAACTTTAGGAATTTCAAGGGTTTTCAGGGTCTTTCAAAAGGTCTTAAAAGTATATCGATTTCGTAGTGAACTCCTTGAAACAAATCTGTTCCCTAGCAATCCTTTAGAAGATTTTTCTCTGAACATAATTGGTCGCTTATGCAATCTTCTAGATAACAATCGGGAATCTATGGGAACTCCTTACGAACTCGTTCGAAACCTTTGGAAATCATTGGTATTCTAAGAAGCTTTTGGAAATATTTGAAAACCCATGAGAGAATCTTGATAATGCCTTTAACAATCCCTTGGTAACCCAGCTGGGAACCTATGAAAACTTTAGGAAGTTCATGTTTTTCGTTAGAATTCTTGGAGACCTTTAGAAGCTTCTTGGGAATCTCTGTAAATCATTAGCCAATCTTGCAATCTTCTCGACAACAATTGGGAAGCTATGGAAAATCCTCACCAACTCATGAAAGACCTTTGGAAACCCATTAGAGTATCTTGATCATTCCTTGAACAGAACTCTTGGAAACCCATCTGGGAACCTAAAAGCTTTAGTATTGCACTGTTGTAATCGAAAGAAAACCATAGAGGTGAGAATCTCCAATTGTTACACAGATCCTTAAGTAAAGTTCAGCGAGAAT
Organism: Aedes aegypti; assembly: GCF_002204515.2. NCBI lineage: Eukaryota > Metazoa > Arthropoda > Insecta > Diptera > Culicidae > Aedes > Aedes aegypti. The sequence continues at coordinate 26,347,660 of NC_035107.1, forward strand.
TCTTATTTATAATCCTCTTCTGACAGTTTCGAAAGAAACACAAACGCTTAACCTAAACGGTACACATTCTGTCATACCTTCCAAAATCTCGGCTCAAAGTTTCCGCAAAAAAGAATAGTTAAGTTGGTAGGTATTGAAAGATAAATCTTTTGAATTCCGTAAGAAACTCATGGCTCTCGACAGGAATTACAATTGGTTCCGGTACATCTTACAATACTTAAGAATTTCGATTGAACCCGACGCGGCGTCCACTAGAAACACCAAGAAATCCCAGATATCCGAGTTATTAGCAGAAGATGGAAGCTTAAGCAATCTGAAGGCCTCCATGATTCTGGTAGATTGATTAATTACATACTTCTGCACTTTTTGATTCACTTTTCCAAGTTTCGCCTTTCATACGATAGATTGAATGATTTTATAAAGCATTGAAATCTTGATCAGATCAGGCAGTGTATTGTTAAAAGTTGTTGGAAATGCCTCATTAACTTCATCATAACTTATGTCAGAGATTACTTGCAACTTGAATTTGAATCTTTCGTTGGTAATTCTAGCTTGAAGCAGCATTCATTTAAATACAAATACTGAGATCTGGCCGCAAAGCTCTCCGAAACATTTTGAGGGCTCCAAATACTTTCAAAGATTCCAATCGCCTTAAAAGAATCGAAGCTACCATTAGGTTGTTTCACGAGATTTCCGATAATCATCTTTTTTTCTAATCACTTATCGCAATCCTAGCAGGCTTACCTTCATACACGCTGAATTCTGACCCCCTGTAGTTACCTTGGCAACGGGCTCTCACAGCATTTATTATTGCACTTCTCCCACGTGGTCGAGCACGCTCAAACATTTTCATTTCGCGCTTGTACGGATGATTTTTATAGACTGTGGGGACTAAATGACGACTATTTCCTCTATTAGTTGTTTTTGGTTTCTCAATGAACAAGCAAAATTTTTTCTGTATTTTGCCTCTACCATTAATGTAAACAAAACAGCTTTGGGTTTTTTCTTCTTTCGATTTCGATCCGCACCCATGCGACTAACCGACTTTTGCACCACTTTTATTTCATCTTCGTTTGCCTATTCGCGCGATTCGCTCTAATCCCTCTTCCAATCGAATCCAATCGAGTTTTCCTAAATCCTACACAAAATTTAAGACTTTTTTGTTTGGTTTCTTCTTTAACTACGTTTTTTTTCTGTTTGCTCCATGGATTTCCATCAGTGTTCCGTGTTTATTTTTCGTTCTTCCACTTGTGTGTTCGTGTATGTGTTTGTTTGCTCACGCGCTCTCTCGCTCTCGCTCTCTCCGTCTCATTCGGCGTGTCTCTCTCTTTCAGCAGCGAAATTCTTCTATATTTGGCCACACCCCCCTCCTCCGCAGCCGGTGCGGGTGTTGATCGGCGGGGACCGACGCCGACGTTGCCTTGGTTTTTTTTCTTCTTCTTTAGGGCCGCCGCGCTTTTTACTTGTGATTGACAAAGTCGTACTGCGTCGCCGTGTTGCTGAAGCTTCCGTTGCGGCTGCCGTGGAAGTGCACGTTCTGCCACTTGTTGTCCTTTTTGTGCCATACCCGGGTTTCCTCGGTTTGCACCGTGTGCGGATGTCCCTGCTTGTCGACGTACTGCGTTAGCCGGACGTACGCGATGCAGGCCGTGTCCTCGCCGAAGATGTGCACGTGCGGGTTCAGGATCGTCGTGTTGATGGCCTTATTGCTCTTGCCGAGCACGTTCTCAAAGTTGAACTTGTGAAAGTCCATGCCCTCGATCAGGTTGCCCAGGGCTTCCGGCTCGAACGAGGTCAGGTGCGGATCGCAGATTTTGGTGTAGGTCTCGAAGTCCCCATTGTTGATGGCTTCGATCAGCTGTTCGGTGATCTTGATAATCTCCTGCCGGCGGGCCTTGCAGTCATCGTCCTCGACCGTGGTCGAGGAAGAGTCGGTAGATTCTTTCACTTGCGAACCGTCGCCCTTTTTGGCCATTATGCTCTTGCTGGAGAAGTTTCTGGTGGCGAGCATCGTAGTGAGGATGGCACCTTTGAGCTTGCGCCGGGCGTTGAACTTCTTCAAGCAGTCTACGGTCTCCTGTCGGTGCACAACCGATGCGACGCGTTCGCGCTGGCAGATCCAAGGGTGTTTGAGAGCTTCGGCTGCCGTAATCCGTTTGTACGGGTTAACTGTTAACATTTGGTTGATTAGGTTTTTCGCTTCCGGCGTTACGGTATCCCACTCAGGTGACGGGTAATCGTACGTTCCGGCCTTGATCTGCACGTACAATCGGTGCTGATCTTCGTCCCAGAACGGCGGATAACCAACAAGCAGAATGTAAAGGATAACACCGCAAGCCCAAATGTCGACCGCTTTCCCGTATGGCTCCTTCTTCAGCACTTCTGGCGAGAGGTAACCGGGCGTACCGGCAAAACCGAACCATGCCTGTTGGTCACCTTGGACTTCGATCGCTAGACCGAAATCGGCCAACTTGACGGCTGCACCCTTGGCCTTACTAGCTAGCAGTAGATTCTCCGGCTTCAGATCCCGATGCACGACCCCATTCTGATGGCAGTGATTCACTGATTCCAGGATCTGCTGTATACAGTGCGACGCGTCCGCTTCTGAATAGAACTCCCGGGCAACGATATCCTCAAACAGCTCACCACCGGTCACCAGATCGAACACTAGATAGTGGTAATTCTCCTCCTGGATGCTGTCGTGCAGCCTGACAATGTTCGGATGTTGCAACTTCCGGCATATCCGGGCTTCCCGTTCCAACTTCTGAAAGTCTCGTGACGTTAGCTTCTTTGTGTTGATGATCTTGGCCGCAAACTCGAATCCCGTCGATTTCTGTACGCATCGTTTCACAATCGAGAACGCACCCTTTCCCAGCTCCTCCTTGATCTCGTAGTTGTCTGAAAACCGGGTACAAGCTGGCTGGGCAGCCATGTCGTTAACTAGGCTGGCGAGAATCTTGCCGTCTAATTACTAACCAAGTCACCCCCGAGAGATGTAACCGAGCGCAACCTTTTCTCGTATATTAGAGATAGAAACCAATCCAATCACCCACTAATCACGTTTTCCTCACAGACTCGAGTCGCGGAATTACGAAGCCCCTCCCTCTCTCTCTCTCACTCTGTCCGTTGCGCGCAAAGTCACGAACCACTTGATGGCCCCCGCACACGTGTGCAATTCTTTTGTTCCGTTAGCCGGAGTCGTCGTCGCCTACTTTGTTCGTTCCCCTCTAGTATCGTCGCGGTGGAGAGGTCGCAATCGAAGTAGTCGTCGTCGTGGTGGTGATGGTGGTGGGAAGCGCAGCAAGCCTTGATCGGATGGTTGTTACAGCATTTCTCATATTTCGCCCCTACCGGTTCTAGGGTTCTCTAGATTGGGGATTGGACAACGCGTAGCCCACTGTCCCGGGGCGGCGGCGGCCGTTTGGTCCTGCGGGAGAGAAAAAGGAAAGCGGACAAGAAATTAGATATCTATTAAGTCGATTTCGGGTTAATGCGGCGTCATAGAGGAGTTACTAGAGCTAATTCATGGTAATTATTTCAGATTTTAAATTTTTAGTATTTTAGATTTTTAATCCCGCTCCATGTTTTAAACATACAAACCGCATACTCTTAAAAATAAAAAAGTTACACAGAATTGAGTCACAAAATCAGACTCCTCTGTACCAACATAATTTGTGTTAATTTTTCACATCCTGAAAAATCGCCCTATGCTTTTTTTACATTTTATGGCATACAGAAATGATTGGCAACATCGAGCAACGCTGCATGTCATAAAACTTAAGGAAAAGAAGAAGAATTCATACAGATGCGATTTTAAGGGACGTGTAAAAATTTCGCAAATTATGCGTTGGTCCAGATGAGTCTGATTTTGTTTGAGTCGCACTCAATTCTGTGTAACTGTTTTAAGCGTCTATTATGTATAGTCAAAATTTTATCATTTTTGTGTTGGGTTGGTAGAGCCACTGCTTTTTGCGAAAGAAGAGGGAGGGTTCGAAAAAGTCCCATTTTAAAGTGACATAATTTGCGTACCACCCCTTAAGGTACTTAAGTAACGTAATCCTGATGACGACACAGTATTAAGTTTATTATTAGGGCCCATTCACAAATTTCATAACTCTGAGGGGGGTGGGTGTTTATCCTCGGCTCATATAAAATTTATAAAAAAAATCATACAAAAAGCGTTACAAGGGGGGGGGGGGGTGTCGAAAATGGCCATTTTTTTGACGTCATAAAATCTGTGAATAATAAACCCTTACGAACGCGGGTATGAACCAGCCTCAGGCTGAATTTTCCCATAATAAAGAGTCAATCAATAAAACCCTTACCATTTTTTTTTCTTTTTAGTCTCTACGCCAAAATAATAGTAATGAAATCTAATAACGCATACTAGATCACTACCTCCTCATTCGCCTAACTTTCTGATAAAAATATTGGCGTCAAAAAGTCACTGACCTGTTGCTAAGCAGATATTCTCCAAAAATACATTTTTATCTCCGTAATATACGATACCACCTTAAAAGAACAGCATTCTAATATCCCACATAAACTGTCGGAATGATGTAAGAGGATGATAAGTATTGAGAATTACAATTTTATATAAAACTATCTCTCATTTATTTTTATCGTTCCAGAGAGCGAGTAGTGGCGCTTAAGCCTAGGCTATGATAGGAGCCAGAACACTAGGAGGGAATTCCTGTGTTCCAACCCCAACGGTCATAACCCGGTCGTATCACTCGCTTATGATGAATCCTAAACCATCATTCACTCACACACCCACCCATCCACATCCTTGATATCTATGAGGGCGTCGCAGTGCTTCGACCCATGGACAAAAGTCAAAAAATCAACTTTCATATTCGACCGAAACAAGTAGGCCATGATGTTAACATATGTGTCATATAATATTTATTGTTTTCGTGTCAATCCAATCCATCTTCAATTCGCTTTATTCCCATCTCAATTATATTTTCAAAGTGAAAATCGTTATGGACCATACTGAAACAAGTAAGTAGGAGTCATTCTATTGAATTTTCTGTGATATGTTTTAACAGTTGTTGAAAAAAAGTGTCTGAGCTATAAGCTCTTTAAAACAGAAGAAAATTAAAACTTTTATCTTCTTCTGGACCATACCATACAAAAGAGTATCTCAAAGTACCTTTCTGAAATCCACTTTAAAATAAAATTTGAAGTAGTTTTTGAATTCTAGAAGTAATTCCAGCTGCATAAGTTTGCCGATTGTAGGGGAAGGGGTGGTAAAATGAACACCTTAAGGAAATCATCTTGTTTCTGATAGAAAAACGAGAAATTTGTATAATTCTATCGCACAACTTCAAAAATAGGGATGTAATCTATAGCAGCGCCGTGGATTCAGACTAAAATAGCTAAATTTTCACATATTTTCATCGCTATCAAAAAGCGATGCAAATGTTCATTTTACCTGCACTATGTGGGTAAAATGAACAGTGGTTGGTGGTAAAACGGACACCATGCAAAAAACGTGAGCAAACCAAATATTTCTGAAAATTTTCATTGCCCCACCGAAAATACATCCATTAATGAATGTAACCCATTCAAAAAGAATTCTAAAGGTATCAGATTTGACACCATATCATAACGATAATCACCTCACTGAAAAACCTCAAGTCTTCCGAGCTAAAAGTTACGTCAATTCAAATGTTCAAACGTGGTTTTCTAAAATCTTTGTTTTTGTTGATATTTTCACTTCAATTGACCTACGTATCAACTCGAACACTCAGATTTATGCTCTAAACCGTCCGTGCGTGATAAAAAATCATCGAAATTTGTTCTTTCTCGGTAAAAGGCACGGTGTTCATTTTACCACCACTTCCCCTAAGTAATTTTATGATTTTTAGGTTACGCTGCCACAATCATCAATGAAGATTGTTTCGGGCAGTGGTATTCTGTCGATCCAAATCGAAAATATCATGCTCTGAATTTCATGTACAGTTGTTATGACACCGATTCTTTCTTCCAGATATTTGAGAACGACGTTTTGCAAAATTTTATTGTTGCAAAATAAACCAAAATGGACTTGATGTGGAAGATCATTCAAGCTAAACTCCGACTGGTTAGCAAAGTCAGTTCAGCTTCCGCGAAACCATGCAGAGTTTTCTATTTCGGCTGCAAAGGTTGGCATGGGAAGGCCTCTCAAACATTTCAAAGAATGTTAAAGAAAAACCAAAAAACGACGTGTTGCAAATCTTATCTACAATAATGAACCTGAAGAGCTTGCGTTCGCTGCCAATGTATCAATGTTTTTATTAGCTTTGTACATTGATTTAGATCTGTCGGAACGAAAGAACAATTTGCTTCGAAACACTTTGAACGAATTACATCCGAACTTGCTTCTTAGCCTTTATGTACTAAGGCAAGAGTTTCTGCATAAGAAACATCTGCTACGGTCGATCTACAACAGCTCATGAATTTTACTGCAGCCAGTATAATGGAACACATTTCGTTCGGAGCTTCAACTGCAATTCCAAAAACGATGGAAAAGTTTGAAACATTTAATTTAATCTCATTTGGATCTCATCAAAAACTTTGGAGCAATTCTTCGAGTGATATTTTCAGGGAGAACAACCAATTTTCCCAAATTCCAAAATCTTCTAAGTAAAACATGACAGCTCTTCCTGAAGGAGTATGGTTGGTATTTTATGCATGTAACTGTGCTCAAACTTCTGATGCACAGTGTAAACATAATGGAAGCTTTAGAATTTCTTATCAGTAATTTATCCGAAGAAGCGTCGGAAGCATAAGGACCCATATGCTGTCCAGGGTATCAAGAATAAACAGTAACAAAGGCTTGATGCTCCTCTGCATGAACTCATCAATATCCGGAAAGAGAAAAGTTGTTTCTTATAATCATCAAATAGAAACCATGACATTTCGATTTTCTTTGTAGAAAAAGAAGATAATCATTCGATTGAGCTATTCTCGAATGATTATTAGCTAGTAAATTAATTATGTTGCTAATAAACAGAAGTTTTATACAACCTTTTTTAATGGGTTTTCTTTTTTTTCATTGGAATAATCCGTACTTCAATATTTTTATAAAAAGTTGATTATTGAGGCACTTTTACGATTATGAATATCACATGCATTGTTTATGCAAACGACTCAAGTACTTTTGAATGCATTATTATATTGAAAGTTCATTCCAAAGCGAGCACTGTTCAAAGGTGTCTGATGTAAAACTTTACGTATAAGCCACTTATGCCATTATTGATGTGATATGTGCCATTCATGCCAATAATGACGTGTGTTTATATATAACGAGTTCCTCCTCCATATCGTAGTATAAAACCACAAAAAACATCCAGTTTTGAGTTTTGTCCCCAAGTGCCATACGTTCGAAGCACTGTGCGTCGGTGAGTCGCTGGCCTCTTGCTAAGTAGATATCATATCATCATTATCATTTCCTATCCCAGTAACGGAGAAGATGGGCGTGGCCGGTAATGGAAGTTCTCATGTCTTCTAAACTCTGAACTCTGATTGGATGGCTATTCATTCCAAAATAGCCCTCCATAAGCAATCGGAATAAGATTGAGAAAGCAAAAACAGGAAAGCTTTCAGTATGCAATCTACGAATTACTCCATTACTACGCAACGCAACGCATGTTCAGAGGCGCGTCCACGTTTGAAACCATGGGTCGGACAAACGTAGGCAAATATTTTGTGCACAGTGAAGCTAAGAAAACCCTGGACTTGAAATTGAAGTTTACTAGATTTGAGAGGCCTAAACGCAAAGGGGTATAAGTGACGTTTTGGTCAGTTTTGGGTTAAGTTGAGGGAATTCTACTGTTTCCAAGCGTTCTATCCATATTTTCAGATGATTTTTCCTCAACAGAAAAAATGGCACCCTTATTTTCATGCGAGTAGCTACCACAATACTAAGAATGTTTTTGGTCGTTACAGGGCTGATAGTGACTGAGTGCCTTGAAATAGGAAATTAGAGGTCTACTCTTGCTACAAAAAAGAAACCTGTAAGGAATAAAAAAGGGGCCGAAAAAAGACTGAACATGGACTACAAAAAACAAAACGAAACCTAATATGAGCCATGAGATAAGAGTTTTATTCTTCATAGCATCAGAACATACATTACTCTAAGATCAAACACTTTTTTTTTAGAATTCCTCGTGACATTACGACAAGTTTTACTGTGTGTGTTTTTTTGTGACTTTCTCTAAGATTTTCATCACAAATATATTCAGAAATTTACCCAAAAGATCAGATATTACTCCAGAAATTTCTAAAGGAATTCATTTAGTGATTATTTTCCAAGAAATTTCTCCACGAATTTTCCTAGAAAATTCCTCTAATAATTTCGTTTAGAATACCTCGAAATGTTACCTGGATATTCTCAAGGAGAACAACAGTAATGGAATTTCTTCAAAGAATATTTTATAAATCATCTGAATTCCACCGGAAATTCTTTGAGACATTTTTCAAAAAAGTCCTAACTCCTCAAAAATTTTATCCCGCGGTTCATCCATCCCTGGGACATTCTCCAAGATTTGCGGTCAAAACATCTTTTAAAATTCAATCAATTACTTCTCCAGAAATTTCTAGAGATTTCCTCTAATGTTGTGTTTTAGGATTCATATACCAGCAATTGCTCCTAAGATTCCGTCTAAGACTTCTTCTTTGAGATTTTCTCAAGTAGCTTTTATTTTTTTCAGGAATGTCTTCAGAGAAATGCAAACTTGTGTAAGTTTTAAATTTACTCTTAATGAAGAAGGATCACTGAAACAACTCCTGGGTCCTTGAGGAAGCTAGAGAAGATTTTCTAGATAATCGAACAAAAATCTTGCTATTCCACAGGATATTCTGAAAAAAAAAATTCGAAAAATTTGGACATAATCTTCATATAAAGTTGTGTAGGAATGAAGCTTTGGAGGTAATAGCTTTAGAGTTCTCAATGATTTTCTGAAGCGAATTCTTCTAAACATCCTTTAAAAAATCGCTGGAGGAATTTCTGAAGAGATCTCTGAAAGAGACCCTGAAAGTGTTCTAAATAAAATCCTATGATAATTCCTGAAGCTTTTCCTTGGGTAATCTGAGACGATATTCCTCAAAAGCCTGTCAAACCCGTTATAATGTCTGAGAGTTTCTTTAGAACATGTATTGCTGTTTTCCTTTGAGATGCAAATGTTCACTTAAATGCCCTTCAAATGCGGTAAAACAAAACCAAGGTTTTTATAATGACAGATTTACTGATCTAAGCAGTCAGCGGTGTGGTTAGCTGCGGGGAAGGTGGAAGTGACAGCTGGCGAGTTGGCTAGCTGGCGGGTTTGTGTACACTGTTTTCACACTACTATTTCTATGGGGTTGTTAGGGAACTCCAAAAAAACATAAATACAATGAAGTGAAAGTTTTTTACAGCACTGATGAGCTGTTTTGCCACGCACAAAATTTTCGTCGTTCATGTAGTATTCCGCGGAATTCCGGTGTTTCGAGTCGCAGAAAAATTTAGTTAGTTAACAACTGCATGCAATGCATGCATATGTGGAAATTTCGAGTTCTGCGGGTGAGAGCTACCCATCACCGATGAAAGATAGGATGTACCACGGTGCTGCCGTCTGAGGGTGATGGTTCTTGTAACTTAAACTCGTAAGTTCTCTACTATCAGTTTAGAAATTCAGATAGTTTGTCGCGTATACCGCACAGATATGGGTGTAAAAGAAACATTCTATGCCTACTTTGTCACGCCATGCACCTGATATCCAAACAACCAAAACAAACTCGCCAGCTGTCACTTGGCATTTCACAATGGCGGAATGGGAAATCTGACACATCGGGCTACCTCCCTGTAGTATCATAGAGTAAATGTAGAAAAATAACAATTCTATCGTAAGGACACAAAATTATTAAGTTCATAGCTAAAAGAAAACTTTGAATATTTTAATTCTAGAGCATTTCGTTCAGTGTAATTGTAAGTTTTGCTTTCGCTTCCAACGCAAGTGATCGAAATCATCGAAATGAACACGAGAATGTATGCGAACAGCGAGAACGAATGCGGAGACAGAGGGGTTGAGCTGAATGGATGCGGATGAGAAATACGTCGATTGACGCTACGACGCGGGTACTGAATAGGATGGAATGAAGCAAAGTGAAGGAGAAAAAGAGAGGGGTGTGCGTCGCAGTAAGACTGGTCGATGTCGTTGCGCATGCTCCTCAGTCTAATAACGAATTTTGACGCGGACGGTTGGCGTTCAGTTTGCTCGGAGTGAAAAAAAAAGATTAAATAAAAAAATATATCACCGCTGGTGACGCCATGAAAAAAAAATGTTTTTATTTTGAAAGAATACGACACTCCCTTCTAGATACTTTTGACAAAACAATCAAAGGAAACCTAGCAACGATTCCTCACATCACCGCCAATCTAGCATAGAAAAGCTTACTTTGACATCGGATTGCCTGAGAAAAATCTTACCGCGTTTGGTGTTCCCGCATTTGATATTTGCATTTCAAACGCACACAGCGATACAATTTTGCATCAGGATTCAATGCAAGCAGAGTAAGGAAAAATATACTTTAGAGACCATTTTGGTTAATATAAATACTTTGGAGAGCTTCCGCGAAAACAAAGAAACCTACTACCAGAACTGTCTTAAGGATCATTCATTGGATCATCTTTTGTAATCATTCATATAAATTAAACAAATCTAACAGAAATAGACCGAACTGCTTGTCTTTACAATTTCTGGATAAAAAATGGATGAACAGTTGTGTGAATTTGTGTAGTTTTCATTTTCTTTGCACCGAATCTCAAAAGTTTTCAGGAGAAACATCGCTAAGCTTCAACCCAGTCGAAATGACAGTGTAAAAATTCGCAGTAAAATGAAAGAGAGGCAGATAGAAAATAGTCATAAATGCACAAACTTTAGTTATTCTGTAACTATTTTTATTTCTGAGTGTAGATTTAAAATGGGTAGTATGAATAAAAAGCGCTTAACTATACTACATGTAACATCTACTCTAAAACAAAATCCACAGAGTGTACCACATTAATGGTATGAATAAAAACCCTTCGAACATGAAGTAATTGAATAAATGGAATAAATCAAAACATGTAGTAGCTGAATGAATAAAAAACTATTTTCGAACATGAGCGTTTACTACATACGTGTAGCATTGAGCTGCCAACCGCTGCTGCACATAAAGTAAAATCCATGTAAAATGTAGCGGAAAATCATACACATAAAGGAATGCAACATTTTTCTTGTGCAATTTCTTAACAATATGTTGATTTTCTATGATGTATATGGGAATCAAAATATTTCTGTGGTGTTCTCGTTATTCCGGTAGGAATTTTGAAATTTTTGTAGTAATCCTGAAATTCCTAGAATAAAAAGTTTGGGATCACTTCCTCAAATGCATAAGAAAGTAAGAGGTTGTTTCCCAGATACGACCGCCAAGTTGTCGTTGGATAACGTTAGCCTCTTCTATTTCCTGGCTTGAGACCGTCACGAACTTATGAAAGATTTCTACTGCTAAAAATCCAATTAATTTCACACTATTTGTTGCATATCAATTCTGATTTATTGTAGACATTGTGTGTTATTATTTTGTGTTAATACAAAATAATCACTTTACATGTATTCAGAAGCTTAGGCCATTATATTGAAGAATTGATTTTTCAGTGTATACTTAATCATTGTTAATTTGGAGCAATTAATTCAAAATAACTCTTTCCATTGATTTTGGGTTACGAAATATTTGAATCATTACTTAACAATAGAAAATATATTGCATTCCGACAGCAGTGCAGCAGCGTCCTCGGAAACATTCTCAAATTCGTTTTGTCAATTATTCATAACTAATTATATATTGTATGATGCTACGAGATGAATTATAGCAAGAATGTGGTAAACACATTAGCAAATATTACACAAATAACTCTTCAGTACACATTTGTTGGCCCTGAAAAGGGCCGATTGAACTGAGAGAATTGAGTAACACGGACACATTTTGCCATCGAATAGGTTGAAATCCTCCTCGCCCGATAAGGTTTACGATGGCGATGACGATGGGTGCTTGAACAAGCGGTTTGGGCTGATTTTCTTCAGCTATGTCGTAGCCAGCGATTTCACAAACCGGACACTGGATTTGCAGCAGCTTGTAAATTTTGGAGAAATTTTACTGATTTTGGTAAAATGTTTACCGCAAATCACTAATAATTTCTTCAAAAGTATTATTTAATTCACCGACAGTTCTGTTATTGCTGTGAGTATTGCCAGTAATGATGCGCTTCACGGTAGAAATATTTTCAAAACTTGAATTGTTGAATTCACGTAACACGGACACATTTTGACGGCACACTGGTTGAAATCCTTCTCGCTTGATGAGGTTTGCGGTGGCGATGACGAAGAGTGCTTCAACAAGCAGCTTTGGTCGATTTTTTTCAGCCATCTCGTACAAACTTGTCTTTGCGCCCCGATAAGGCAATCCATGAGACATATGCGATCAGCTGGTTTTTTGTTTACCATGAGTTTTTGACATTTCGCGATCGGAGTGACCGTTCGATTATAAAGGAAAATGTTAAGCTCTGGTAACACTCGCATGTTTTGTTTACCCTTCAGTTTCGGTTACATGCACACTTTTAGCTGTCAGTCCTATCGCGGAAAGTCCTCATGGATAGCCTTATTCCTGCAGGGCCAATTCTGGAAGCACGAGTCCATTAGGAAATCTTGAGCGATTTCACAATCCGGACGCTGGTTTTGCCGCCGCTTGATGATCAACAGCTGGCCTCTGGTTGCGAGGAGCTGAGCAGGTTTGGAGGAGCTCTTAGTAGCTCGAAAGCGAAAACAATGAAACCGAATTCAACGAAGGAGGTATGCTTTATACCCTTAGAATAGCAGATGATGCTCCTCCTTTCAAATTCTCCGTTTTCTAATCTGTGAAATAGGCTATATTAAACTGATGTCTTGGTAAGGGATGTACAAGATGAGCATTATGCTGTAATAGCATCCCGACGGCACTGCAGCAGCGTTCTCGGAAACATCTTCAAATTGCCGTATTGTCAATTACTTGTAATAAATCAATTACTGTATGATTAGGGGATACTATACACATAACTCATTAAAACACATTTGTTGGCACTGAAAAGGAACGATTGAATTGTTGAATTTGAGTAACACGGACACATTTTGACGGCGCACAGGTTGCAATCCTCCTCGCCCGATGAGGTTTGCGGTGGGGATGACGATGTGCGCTTCAACAAGCGGCTTTGGTGGATTTTCTTCAACAATCTCGTACAAACTTGCCGTTGCGCCCCGATTCCTGCTGGGCCAATTCTGGAAGCGCGAGTCCATTAGGAAATCTTGGTTGATTTCACAATCCGGACGCTGGAATTGCCGCCGTTTGAAGATCAACAGCTGGCCTATGGTAGCGAGGAGCTGAGCAGGTTTGGAGGACCTCTTACCAGCTCGAAAGCGAAAACAGAATGAAACCGAAGTCAACGAATCGCCGCCGCAAATCAACCTTGCGTCTTCCTCTTTCGACGACACAAATTGAACTGTGACGCGGGTGCAAACGCAAAGCGAAAATGACTCGCCCGACCGTGTTCACAGCCTGATCTGAAGACTGAGGGAAGAAGCAGGGTGCGGTGCGCTTTTATAGAGGGAAGCGGAATCCAGAAATGTGCTTGGACGTGATTGGTTAGATAAGAAAGGGGTCAACGTTTCACGATTTTTCAATAGTTTGTTGCCAATAATCAATAGTGTCGTCCATTTGAATCGACGCGTAGATAAATTTCCGATCGATTGATGGATAAATATTGAAAATCTATCGATAAATGGCTGAGTTATTAGCGGTCAAAACCTGACCACTTTTCGTTACATGCTCAATTTTTCGTTTTTCTGAATTGTACCCCCATATGTTGCCGAAAAACGTTATCCAACGTCAAAAAATACTACATGGATAAAAAAATCTTAAAAGTAGATGGAGTACCGTATACCTTTTAATTCCGCTCCTAAATGCTTATCTTTGACAGATACGCGTATTTCGACTACCACTTGCAGTCTTCTTCAGTGTCAATTACTCGTATCCACTCGTATCCAGTGGATACAAGTAACTGACACTGAAGAAGACTGCAAGTGGTAGTCGAAATACGCGTATCTGTCAAAGATAAGCATTTAGGAGCGGAATTAAAAGGTATACGGTACTCCATCTACTTTTAAGTTTCTCTATTGAGATTCTGCTCAGAGGATTCAAACATTAATTAAAGAAAAAAAATCTTATTTTTCCAGTAAGATTGCTGAGTTTTTTTTGTTAAAATCTTGTATTCCATTCGATTTGTTGACATCTTGTAATCCATTCGATCTTGTGGGAATTCTGAAATCTAAATTTCATTGTTGAGATTTGTATAGTAATTGTTAAACACCAGAGCCGCTTCCAAATTATAAAGATTCTTACTGATGTCACAAAAATCCCCATCGGAATTCAGCGGATATTTCACGATATTCAAAGTTTTATATAAAAATTAAAGATTACAGTCAAAATCCCAAAGGAACTGGAAATCAACTGAATTTGAAAAGTTTATACAATAATTGCAAAGATTGACATCAGAATTCCAAAGATTCGCACCAGAATTTGGAGAAATTCCATCAAAATTTTGTAGATTCTTACAGAAATTCCGTCTCAAACAAGCCCATAGGATTACTAGAACATATAGATTCCCACCCGAATCCCCTGAATTTTAACCGGATTTCTTATATTCCCACAAAATCCCAGAATAATAATAGCAAATCCAATCGGAATCACAGAAATCCTACACGGATTCCGGAATTCCAAAGAAAAATGCGAGTGTCCGGGATGTCACAATTCTCGCGTAAAATTCAGATTTACTTTATAAAAACCTGAATTCCTACCAACAATCCAGGATTTCGACGAAAAACAACATAAAACCGTAATGCCAGAATTCTCACGAAAAATTCAAAATCCAAATAGGTTCCATGGCGGAATCTCAGAACTTCTACAGAAGTTTCAAAATACCTTTCGCAATATCAAAACTCACTCATGGTTTTTACTCAAATGTACATTATACCATTCGATTCCGTAATCTCAAAGCATGAGTAGCAACCTCTGAAGCCAACTACTAGTAGCTTTTTACTAAATGCTACCTAGAAGCATGATTGATTGAATAGTTTAGTTCTATGTTTTCGATTTTTTAATTTTAAACTTACACCCTTTCATTCTCAAGTTTTAACAAGAAAGTGCATCGTCAAAGTAACGTTTGAGGAAAAAGCGCTTGAATAAGAGCTGTTTCAAATAGCTAAAACATTCAAAATCACTAACTTTCTTGACTGAAAATCAATAGTTACATGATTGTTTTCAACATTTTAAAACGTATATATTCTGTCAAGTATTGTAATGTAATTGGTTTCTGTCAGTATTCGTCGTGCATCGGTAGATCATGTGTTATCATGAGAAAGAGGTAATCTGGTTTTTTCGACAGGTTAGCAAATATGTATTCAGTTTAATATAGAAAAGAGTACAGTTGAGCAAAAAATAATAGTACACAAATTTTCAATGCAAGAAAGAGTACATGTACTCTAAAAAGCGTACGTCTGGTAAGCCTATTTTGCTTGGAATTATACAAAGCCGAGCAAATGTTTGACATCGCAAAGTTTTTGACAGTGTTGAAACCGATGTTTGTCTGATGGTTTATGCGTAGTCAAATATTTACACATTTGGCAAAGCGATCAGGCTTAGAAGTATAAGGTTAAGGTGAAATTGCTTAAAATCCAAGTTTAATCTTGTACCAAAACTTCTAAGAAACACATCTCACGAAGGAAGCATTGAATTTTTGAATCAAAAATACTTACGACATCAGCCATTATTGTATAAGAAATCCAGTAGAAAGCTTACTAAATAATATCTCAAGTCTCTTATGAGAATTTATCCTTCTTGTTTTACATGGGAAGATTAAAAAATGACGTCCATCGTTTTTTTTTGGGATTTCTGGACTTCCCCCTTTCTCTGTCATGGTTTTTCCAATAGTTATTACATGTTCTGACTCATGTGCTGTCACACTTTCGTACACCCTCTGTAGAAACGCCTAAGTGTCAACAAATAATGATTGTTTTATTCTGTTCAATTATATCTATCTATATAAATAAAAATGGAATGGTGTTTGTATGTCACGAAATGGCTTACAAATGGGTCAACGGATCTGAATGATTATTTCTCCGTTTTGTTCGTCAAGAGTTCCGACGTTCATTCATTTATTTAGTTAACATCTACACAGATAACACTGAATCAACAATTTCACGCCACAATACTCGGTTCGTGGCCGCATCTCTCCATCCTCGGTTCTGCCCCACGCTCGCCAAATCGATACGCACTTGATCCGCCCACCTAGCTCGCTGCGCTCCACGCCTTCTTGTACCAACCGGATCCGAAACGAACACCATCTTTGCAGGGTTGCTGTCCGGCATTCTTGCAACATGCCCTGCCCATCGTATCCTTCCAGCTTTGGCCACCTTCTGGATACTGGGTTCGCCGTAGAGTTGGGCGAGCTCGTGGTTCATCCTTCGCCGCCACACACCGTTCTCCTGCACACCGCCGAAGATCGTCCTAAGCACCCGACGTTCGAAGACTCCAAGTGCTTGCAGGTCCTCCTCGAGCATCGTCCACGTTTCATGCCCGTAGAGGACTACCGGCCTTATGAGCGTTTTGTACATGGTACATTTGGTGCGGACGTGAATCTTTTTTGACCGCAGCTTCTTCTGGAGGCCATAGTAGGCCCGACTTCCACTGATGATGCACCTCCGTATTTCACCGCTAACGTTATTGTCAGCCGTCATCAAGGATCCAAGGTAGACGAACTCGTCGACCACCTCGAACGTATCCCCGTCTATCGTAACACTGCTACCTAGGCGAGCCCTGTCGCGCTCGGCCCCACCAGCTAGCATGTACTTTGTCTTGGCCGCATTCACCACCAGTCCAACTTTTGCTGCCTCGCGTTTCAGGCGGGTGTACAGGTCTGCCACCTTTTCAAATGTTCGCCCGACAATGTCCATATCATCCGCGAAGCAAACAAATTGACTGGATCTCGTAAAAATCGTACCCCGGCTGTTAAGCCCGGCTCTCCGCATAACACCTTCTAGCGCAATATTGAACAACAGGCACGAAAGTCCATCACCTTGTCGTAGTCCCCGGTGGGATCCAAACGAACTGGAGTGTTCGCCTGAAACCTTCACACAATTTTGCACACCTTCCATCGTCGCTCTTATCAGTCTCGTGAGCTTCCCGGGAAAGCTGTTCTCGTCCAGGATTTTCCATAGCTCTACGCGGTCGATACTGTCGTATGCCGCCTTGAAATCGATGAAAAGGTGATGCGTTGGGACCTGGTATTCACGACATTTTTGGAGGATTTGCCATACAGTAAACATCTGGTCCGTTGTCGATCGGCCGTCAACGAAGCCGGCTTGATAACTTCCCACGAACTCGTTTACTACGGGTGACAAACGACGGAAGATGATCTGGGATAATACTTTGTAGGCCGCATTTAGAATGGTGATTGCTCGAAAGTTCTCACAGTCTAACTTGTCGCCTTTCTTGTAGATGAGGCAGATTACCCCTTCCTTCCACTCCTCCGGTAGCTGTTCTGTTTCCCAGATTGTGCCTATCAGCCGGTGCAGACAAATGGCCAGCCTTTCCGAACCCATCTTTATGAGTTCAGCTCCGATACCATCCTTACCAGCAGCTTTATTGTTCTTGAGCTGGTGAATGGCATCCTTAACCTCCCTCAAAGTGGGGGCTGGTTGGTTTCCATCTTCCGCAGTACTGACGAAGGCATTTCCTCCGTTGTCCCGTCCTTCATATTCGCTGTGATCTTCGCCGATTGTCCCGGTTCGTATTCTCTCGTTGATTATTCGTTGCTTGATTTTTTTACGGCTGGCTTGCAGGGCCTGACATCAACCCCCTAGATTCCCGGAGGACCATTCCCCCTAAATGTTCGGAGGACCATAGTGCGCAGTTTAGCTTAGAGTCCTTCTCTGGCACTCGGACGATGATCAGCCGCCCCTGACATGGGGAACAGACGCTGTTGTGAGCCGCTCCTAACATGGAGTACAGACACTCAAGGTTTGCAGAAGCAAAAGCAAAAGCAAACCCCCCCTTCCCTGTCAGCATACGACCAAAGTTCCCACCGGGGGTTGGTTACCCGATCTTCCCCAAGGTTACTCGTACCCCGGCCAGTACCGCGAGGAGGTAGGGATAGGAGTTGCTGGGCAAGAGGCTAAGGACCGCACAAAGAGGTCTATTTTATTCCTTCAGGTACGCGAGGTACCAATGGTACGCCATGCCCAGCCATTTACCAACCAATTTCCGACGTGTTTGTGTGTATAAAAATCTCAATATATTCACCGGGAAAGTCGGAAAAATTAGAATGGACGGAACTGTCATTTTGTATAGGACGATTCATAGCATTTATTAACAGCCTACTTGATGGCAAGACGAAGTTTGCCGGGACCACTAAATCTATATAAATAAAAATGGAATGGTGTTTGTATGTCACGAAATGGCTTACGAACGGGTCAACGGATTTGAATGATTCTTTCTCAGTTTTGTTCGTCAGGGGTTCCGACGTGTTCGTGTGTATAAAAATCCCAGGATATTCACCGGGAAAGTTGAAAAAACGAGCGCGAACGAAACTGTCATTTTATATAGGACGATCAAAAGCGTTTTTCAACAGCCTACTTGATGGCAAGATGAAGTTTGCCGGAACCACTAGTAATCAGTGATTAACCAATCTCTACATTCCCTCCTTACGTTCAATATTGTGTAGATTCAATATAGTCAGCAGTCACCTCGTTAGAAGTTGAAATTATTTTAAGACAAGAAAAAGTTTTTGCGAGAAAAACTACTTTTCCTTAAAAGTGCTCATCTTGCGATGTATGGAGGTTAGTAGTGAACATAATTACACAGCGTAACAAAAATTACTTTTTTGAATTGCATAAAACACTGGATTAATTGCTTTTTACATGAAATTTAAAGTATGATTTATCATTTTTTTTGTGATCTAACCCAGCAAGCATGCAAAATAGAACTTAAACTTTCGTTTCAGATATAATTTGGTAGAAATTGAACGTTAAAATTTAGATTTTATCGATTTTTGCAACATGCTTGCTATCTCTATACTAAACTCTTCGTTTCTTTCATCTAGCAAAATGCAATACTTTTCTAAATCGCCAAAAAATAACTTTTGAGCATCGAAGGTATTATGAATTTTGCTGATAAGTAATGTTATACACATGAAGTTTGAATTCTGTAGCAAATTAAGCAAATAAATTGCCATACAAGCTAGCAAACTTGCATGCAAGTTAACTTATATAGTCAAATTTTGCATTTTCAAAAGTCAATATCTCAAAAACTAGACGTGCTATAATATTTTTCAAAACGGTAATGGATTCAGCAACCCTTAGTTAAGTAAATAGCGGTATTTTGATGCTTGAGACAAATACGTGTTCCGCAGTGTTACCTATCATGAGACAAAATTACATTAAAATTATAAAAAAAAACAAATACCATGTTTTGAATCGACTTTAAGTTTTGAAAATCAATGTTTTTAGTCGTTTTTCTTCGCTTGCTTTGATCGTGCTTCAAAATCAAATGGGAGCGAATTCTGCAATGCCTGGTCAGATGGTTTTGGTCCAAGCTTTCCAATCAGTTGTCTATAACTGTAGTTCTTGTAGACTATGGACATGCCCTATATCAACTGCTGTGATTGACAGTAGACTGGATGTCCCGAGTCCGATCCATCTGATAAGCCTATCGAATCCTTTTCCGCCATAGAAGATGTTGCCTCCATCCATGTCGATGCCTAATTTCGTTCTTGATTGAGCCTTACTTGTATTTTTCTACTGAAACTTTTTGAAATGAAATTGTCTTGGACATTGATGTTCAGTTGCTTTTCGTATGAAATATAAATCATGCCTTTACCTCCAACTTTTAATTTAGCTTTTTAGGAGTTGGCTGCAGCAAACAGGTTGATTGTCTGCTAGGGGTTCACCAATTAGTTCCATACTGGGAGGAAGGCACAGATACTACACACGAAATTTGATTTTTTTTTCCAAACTGCAAGATAACTTCAGTTTGCAAACGACAATCAAGGCAGGCTTGGTAAAAATCGCTAGTTTTCATTTGTAGTGTACCTGCGATCTTTCTGGACAAACATTGAAAAAGGGCCACAGTTTTCTATGCGTTTAATTTTCAGTTTTTGTTGAAAACAGTTAAAAGAGCCTCATTCCAATACATTATATTCAATCAGAATAAACGGTGCTCTCGTGACGTGCATATATTGATTCTAATTTGATTTTTGCTATTTTCGATGAAATGCAAAAATATGCTTTGGCTAATTACGCGCTTTTATTATGTTTGTCCATTGTTAAAGATCCGGGCTCACAGTGACAGTTCGTGACAGCAAAATTTCGTATTGGTTTCTCCCTCCCAGGTTCCATACAAAACAACGTTGATCTTTTCTAACAATATTTTAACGAATGGGCCATCAAAAATAAACTCAAAAACTGCAAGTTTTTCGATACAATTACTAACTGTTAGGTGGATAGGTGCTATGCAACTATTCTAAATTAATCCATGTTAAGCTATTTTTTGACAATATTAGGGCATAAGATTAAGGGCACAGAATAATTTTGGCCATGATTGACCCAATTCACCCCTGTGTGGCGTCGCCTTTTCTCCACTATATCGAGCCACAAACAATACGATTATGGGGATTTACTGTAAATTGAGTTTCGTTGGGCCAATCGTAATCGGGTTGGGCAAGTTGATCTCTGTCGTCGTGCGAACTTGTCTTTTTTCACAGAAAAGTGGTGGGGCCCTATTGAGCCTCGAATCGAATCGAGAGTCGAGGACTGAGAAAGATAATCCGTTTTTATTGCGCTTTCCGGTGTGGTCGTGTGGCGCTTTTATTCGCTCCTCCAGGGGGATCAATGCTTTCGAAAGTGGAGTTGGTCCGGTGGAACGTGACAGAAGACGAGGACGACGCCACAGCTGGACTCTCAATTAATCCTGATTGAAAGACACTTTTGTGTGGCATGCGGCTTATAAAGAAAGTGTTTCTGGTAAATTTGAGCTGCACTTAATTACGCCGCACCAAGTTAATCTATGAGTGGGATTTAATGGGGATTATGTTTTTATATTTCTCAATAGCAGGTGCATTGTAGGTGTGCTTTCATATCATCGTAGTAGGCTAAAAATTAATTTGATGTGCGACTCTAGAGTATTCCTGGATTGTTACACATGCTGCGATTCTTTTACAACTCTAAAGGCTAAGTAGCCCGTCATTTATGTTGGCATAGCTCGATAATCAAGGGACCATCGAATCTGAGTAGGATTGTCACAGAATCCGAGTAGGATTCTTACAGAATCCGAGCAGGATTCTTACAGAATCCGAAAGGGTTTCTTGTAGAATCCGAGTAAAATATGGAACGTGATTCTCGCAAAACTTTAGATCGGGATTCTTGCGGAATCCATAACGGGATTTTTGCTAGAATCCTGTCAGGATCTCTCAAGAGTCCCGTAAACATATTGCTGTTTGCGTTTGACGTGCAAACCTTAGCTAGCTGGGCATAAAATGCGGTAACACAAAGCCATCAAGGGATACTTAGCAACCATGACCCATATCACCGCCAACTTTGACTTCGCCTTTCTTGTGAAAAGTCTTACCGCGTTTGGTGTTCCCGCATTTGATATTTGCGTTCCAAACGCACACAGCAATACTACAAAAATTTCGTTAGAGTTCTGCAAGAATCTCGTCATTTCCTTGAAATATAACCTAAATACAGGTATACCTCGATTTAGTGGACCCTCGATTATATGGACTCTCGATTTTATGTACTTCGATTTTATGGACATTAAAATATCATGTTTGATTTTTTGATGTTTATCCCATTCTAAACATGCGTTATGTAAACTTTAACAATGTGAGGAATTTAAGCTATGCTTATAGAGCGATTGGATCATGTTTTGTTGAAAAATGTAAAAAAATATCAATAAATATACAACAAAGCTTTTACAAGATGGGAAAAGTTTAAAAATGAGGAGCCTTCAGTTCGACTTACTCAACCCGTTTTAGTGGCTTTCGAGTGCTTTTAATTTGGATTTTGTCCCAACCAGCGAACACCCTCTGTGTAATGATAAACGATAACTTTTAACATGTTGCCATTCACGACTTGCTTCAACCAAGTTTATAGTGATTTGTGGGAATTTTAATTATTAATAAAATAGTTACCATTTGTTCTTTGAATTGTTCCGAAAATCCCACAAATTCGCATTTCTCATTAGGGGGTTTTATACTTTTCAGAGATTGATCCAAGTGCTCCTCCTGAGTTTTCTCGAAGAAGGAAGAGTTGTTAAATCAAGCAAGGATTTATCAACAAATTACTCAAACGTTTATGCGTCTTTCTTCAGGATTATTTAGACGAACCTACTGAAATTATTGCAGTAGTTTCTTTATTTCTATAAGCTCGTTATGAAGCACTACAATGAGGAAAGATTTTTTATGAATGATTCGTGCACAATGATTCTATCACTCCAATCGATACATAGGGTAACCCATATATTTTGGACCCCCTGGGCCGTTTTCCTGCAAATTTCCCAGTTTGAATCGAAAGACCAACTCAATTCGCATGCCATTTAGAAAGATTGGATTATTTCGCACTTGCATCAACCGTTTGTACATGGAAAATGTGTTTATTTTATCTGAAAATAATTTAATTCAATCGGTTCATCCATGCAACCGTTACAACACGTTACACACAGAAATTGAAGCCGTCAGAAATTTTTCAATTGTAAATAAAAACTTTTTTCAAATTTCTGAACTAAGAGCGAAGAGTTTCTTTGGTTTTCCATTGTCAATCGATTGATTAGACTACGGGCAAGCATGTTATACAACCAGTTTCGTGGACTTTGACGCCAAACGATAAAAAATGCCGGGGGTCCAAAATATATACTTTGAGGGTCCAAAATATATACTTTGAGGGTCCAAAATGTATTGGTGTGTCCAAAATAATGAAAAACAATGCTTCACAATTCAATTATTTTCGACGCTTTGTGGATCCTACAGGACCGTTTGGGCATTTTTATCTCGTAGAGGAAGTTTTTCTCTACATTTTAGCATGTTCTTTGACTTGGTTACGCTGTGCAATTGATTAATTGGAACAAAAAACTAAAATCACTTCCTTAGGGGGTCCAAAATACAACCTACGTTGGGTTTTTCAGAGGGCTCCCTCAAAAGTTCCTGGAGTTTTTTAAAGACAAAAATTCCTCAATGAAGTCATTCGAAAATTGTTGAAGAAAACTTTATAATGATTTATCTAGTAGTTATTTGAAAATTTCAAAAATAAATTCTATTTATTATTTTATACGTTTGTTACTTGACATACACTGAGGAAACTGGTCATACTGGAACATCTCGAGATTAAAATATGAAATTTTGCTACAAGAAAAAGTTTTGCTTACATACGATATTCTAATGGAAAACCTTTACCAGAAATAAAAAAGTTATGAGTTAACTATTTTAAAATATTTGATTTAGTTAGAAAAGCACTTTTAGTAGGGGAACATGGTCCAATTCGGACCTAGTACCAGTTTTTTGGCCATATCTTTTCAGCACGATGAACGGCATGAAATGTTTTATGTTTTCGTGATAGCGCAATTCAGCGCGCACATTTTTCTTTAAGAGTGTTTTGTGATAGCTCCTACCAGGACATGGCTAGACATGTTTGAACCAACTTCTCCAAAAGGTCCGAATTGGACCAACCCTGTTCCAATTCGGACCCCCCCCCCCATGTTCTAATTCGGACCACCCTATATTTCATCGTTATTTGCAATGTTAGTAGAAAAATATAACTCAGATTATTAATTATTATTAGATGGTATTAAAGCTTATTGAACTTTTTCTGCAAGCGCAAGCATAAAAAATAAACTCAAAGTGTGAGAAATTTTAAACTAATTCGAGTCAGAACTAGCTCAAGTGAAATATGAATTTCATTAAAAAATATATCGGAAACTTGTTCAAAATTGGGTACAGTCAACTCTTCCTGACTCGATTTTGAACAGACTATCGTGTATGGGAGCTATCGAGATGAAGTAAACATATTTTCAAATTTTAGAGCTTTTTTTTATTTTGACAAAATACATTCGAAAAAGTAATTTTGAAGTTGAAGTTGAAACTTTGCTATGAAATATCGGGTTGAAAAGGTGAACTTGTATGGGAAACTGAAACAGACAACAAACAGACTCGAAGTCTCGGAAATTCAAGTTTGAGAAGTACCTACTTATATTTATGGATTAAAATACACTACATTGAAGGGACTGCGCTTTCCTTCGAGCTTGTGAACAAAAACACAGTAAATCGGATAAGGGATAGTTGACTGTATTGTTCTTATATAGTACTCGTAACCGTTTTTTATAGCGTATTGCCAAACTATTTTGGGATTGTGTTACTTTTCTCTGAATGTCGTTTCCCCGAATGTCGGTTCCCCGAATGCCAGTTCCCCGAATGACCCGTTTCCCCGAATGCCATTTCCCCGAATGCCCCGTTTCCCCGAAAAGTGGAGCTGTTCAAATAGGTGCTGGAATAGTTTTCAGTGGCTAGGTGGTGAATAGAAAGTACGATAAGCAATCGAAAGAAGGAGGTATTTGATCATTTTCGGGGTTATACACATGTTGCCAAAAATGCTGAGGACGGTAAAACTCGTAAGAACCGCCAACCAAATAAAGAAGGCTGCATATTAGATGAGCAGTACGTTCACCACCCTGAAATATATAAATATATGACAATTATGAGTTCCAAAACTTTTCGGGGGAGTGGGTTATTCGGGGAAACGGGATGTTCGGGGAAATGGAATTCAGGGAACTGGCGTTCGGGGAAACGACATTCGGGGAATCGACATTCGGGGAAAAGTAGCACAACCCTATTTTGGATAAAGCTTGGCTGTGGTATTGATGGAGATGCTTTTCAAGTAGCTGATTTATTGATTCCTTTAGTTTTTGGTAATCTACCTCATTTCTTAGGTTTTTTTGCGAAGCCATTTTCTTGACCGCAACAGAAACAAAGGCACTATTAAACAATATTACAACTTCTGTGAATTTCGATCGAGTCGGGAAGATTTTCACGGGGTGGAGCTCTAAGAATAGACTGAGTACACGTTGAAAATTAAGAGGTCCGTATTGAACCATATCAAAAGGTCCGGACTGGACCAACACACGTTTTGAGATTTTCAAATTCGTTAAGCACTAACGGTGCATAGACATATCAAAACCATATGGTCAGATGAAAGCTTAGGCTAGGGTGATTCGATTATAAAATAACACAGAGAGATTGGAGAATTATTGTCGCTTATAGAAGCTTGGAAATAACGCCAACCGACAGTACACCTGAGCACTTCAAAACAATAAACTAATATAAAAAGCAAACTTAATAACTGAAAGGCGTCAAATTTATTGTGTTAGATCTAAGCCAAACGGTGAGCAGAAAAACGGTACCCAGGATCTTTACAGTAGCGCCAGTATTGAGAAATGCTTGATGGTCCGAATTAGAACAGAGTCCGAATTGGACCAGGTTCCCCTATATTTTTTGAAATATATGAAGACGGTACCCATTTTGTTGAAACCGATTATATTCTTTATTCTTTTATTATATTCTACATGGAAAGTAAACTCTTCATGCTAGGTAGATTAGGTCACCAAAAATTTGATAAATTATACACGCGGAGAAATAGATTGTACGGTCACCGAAAAATTGGGTGATACTCTCAGGGCTAACAAACATTTTGGTTGAATTCAACCCGAAAAGTCCGTTGGTTCTACAATCATGATTGTTGTCACTCAGCTTGACATGTTTGTTAATCCAGCAATCATTTTTGCCATGTTGAAAAGTTTGTTTGTTAAACTGATAATGTTAGGTTAAGTATTGTTTTGATTCCATTTCGATGTTTTATTTTATTTGAAAATAATAAAACAAGCAAATGTATATGTAGAAAAAAAGTTTTCGAAAATAATTCTTCACAAATGTATTGAACAATCGATAATATGGAAAACTCATTATGTTTTGGATTAAATAGAAGTCAAATTTTATTTTCCAGTCTCATATTCTTATAATATTGAGCAACAATATACCATTTTTATTTTTTAAAATGAAAATTTTACGCAAACCTCAATAAAAGCTCCATTTATATTTTTCCTTGATTAAAAATTGTAAAATTGATTTTACCTTTGTGAATTTGGAGTAGATACTGTCCCATGTCCCATTACGCTTGTTTTGTTGGCTGCCATGTCCGATCGATAGGATGCCGTTTATGGAACCATAGCATTGGCAATAAATTTGCTGGAATTTTTGGACCTTGATTAAAATTTTACCGAGCTGCCGTTCTACGCATCTCGCGATCCTTAAGGTTTACATAGAACATGGGACAATTTAATTACATAATTTAACAAACATCAAATGTTATAAATCACTTTGCCTTCAATAATACCAATTGTATCATTTTTGAATAACGAAAATAACGATTTTTTGATTGGTGTGTACACAGTGCAGTTATTCTAAGCGTGTAGAAAATGCATTGTTATATCAAAATAACATTGTTAATTTGACAAACCTTGATTATTGAAGTGACATGTTATAAAAAAAGTTGTGGATTTGAACTCAATAAACAGTTTTTTTTTTTATTAAACCTTGCAAAATTTCTATGTGTTATAATTTTATTTCATGCAAACATAAATAAAACCGGTATTTTGTATAACTTTGGCGACCTGTAGCTCAAAATTGTTACATGCTGGAAAACTTCTAAGAGTGGTATCAGATTCAGCAATCCCAAATTCACTGGAGACTTTCATTTTGTTCCTTTAGATACGCAGAAATGTTATTTTTTTATGCTGTGGAAGGAATTGTAAATAAAATTTCAAATGGGTTTGGCTCCGTAATGCCTGGTAGCGCTTGAGCTTTTGAATAAACAAATAAGTAAAACATGCGAAAAATAATTTATGTCGTTCTTTTTTATTGTATTCTTATGAATAATATTTATATTTTGAATTAGAATGCAATACTTCATTATGATGACTTGATGACTGATTTCATCAAGAATTTGTTAACTAAATTAACCTTGGAACATTGACCCTGGTATCGAAAATAAGTTTTTCAGCGATAATGATACATTCTAATGAAGTTTTAACTGAATAGAAAGCAAAAAGTAAAATAAAAATTTTGCTTCGATTTTATGTACAATTCGATTTTATGGACAATTTTGAAATAAAAATGTCCACTAAATCGAGGTATACCTGTATGTGGTTTCATCTCGACTGGAAAGCAAATATTTTCAAAACCAACACTAGAAGTCTTGCAAAGTCGGACAAACAAATCAGTGCAACCGTCATCACCATCATCCTCGAACATCATCAGCAACATCTCACTCGAACGCAAACATTCCACAATTCCAGATGTACAACATTCGGGTTTGGTTCGACAAAATTTAAAAATAAGGAACCCTCGCTCGATGGAGAAGCGTGCGAAAATGAAGGAGCTACAGCTATAGGATTCATGCTGGAAACTGTGTTTCCTCTATCAAACCGTCACACGGAATCTATTCGCACCGCCGGAATGTCGAACGAATCTGCGGTGAGAATTTATGCATGAACTTGGATCAATTTTAAAAACTAGCGTCAAAGTTGAATGATTTCCTCCTACGATAGCGAATCGATTTTACAGGTATCAAAATTAAAGCGATCGATCTTAACGATGAGAATGACTTGGTTTAGAACTTGAAAATATCAAATTCACCAAAACGACATCTGTAGCTCCATGACAACCTGTCGTCAAGAACGGAATATGAGGAGTAGGCCCTGCCGCGAATGTAGAATCTCGGGCCGTGCACCGTTTATGCCACAACATTCCACGGAAGCTTTCATCGAATCCAGCCGGCGTTGATTTAGCACTCTAATTGTTTACAACAGCACATCGCGTGCTTGGGCCAATCATTGTGGGAACATCATCGGGTGCCGGGGCCGACGATGGATTCAATCAGTGACTGAGAACCCTGACCGTCCTCGCCGCCTACTACTCACTACTGTTCCCTGTTCGAACGAGAGTCAAGGTAGCCGCCGCCGTAGACATCATCGGGTTCGACATCTGGTTCGCCCAGAAGCGTATTGTGTAAACAAAAACTAACAACATTGCCGCACGCTGTAGTGATAAAGTATGAGGGAAATTCGAGCAACGACTGTTGAACTTGATTTTTCCCCCACGTGCAGCTGATCACTGAGTTGTCGTAGCAAGCCATGTTGGGTAAAATGGTTCAAAATGTACTTTGGTTTTCGATTTCAAGCTGTTCCACTCTCACAGAATCTTTGCAGGATTTTTAAAGAAGCCGAACAGGATTCTGACAGGATTTGAGCAAGATTTGCACAGAATTCAAACAAAATTATTACAGAATTCTTGCAGGATTCTTGGATATTCTGGAATGGAAACCTTGCAGAATCTAGAACAGGATTCCTGTAGAATCTGAAAAAGATTCTTGCAGAATCCAAAAAGGATTCCTGCAGAATCCAAACTAGATTCTTGCAGAATGCGAACAGGATTCTTGAAGAATTTGAGTAGGTTTCTTGCATTTTGAACCATCTTCCCCTACGCCGCGCCGCTGTAGGAAAAACTCAATTCCAAAGGTGACTTTGATTGCTCAAAATTAAACACTCGGTCTCGACTGTCGTCGCTTCATGGCCTGCTATTCTGGGGGGATGGGCTCGTAACAACGTTGTAAATCAGACGAATGTGAAGTGCGTCCACCAAACAACTCCCGAAATTTGCGACCTGCTTGTCCAATGGCGGCTGGGTGACAAGGGCGCCAGCTCTTCCAATGGCCATCCCATCGCCGTCCAACCCAAATCTCCGTCTCTCTGACGGATTCTGGTTCTAAAAGTGGAAACAATTTTGATTTCATCCAATGCTCTTGAGGGGATATATTTAGAACATCGGTAAATATCACAGTTTTCGTTTTTCGCTCTTCTTCGTCGGTTGCGGCGGCGGCTGGCGATGTCTTTGCCTAATTTTCCACCCACTCGTGGTCATCGCTTTGAATAGGCGAGTTTTTCGCATCATTCTCTAGCTAGCTAGGTTGATGGTCGATATTTTCCCAGCTTGTGGGAAGCGGGCAGGGTTCGTGTCTGGGGGGACATGAGGCCGTTGTTTGTACAAGAAAAAGTGTGTTGTGTAGCAGACAGAGGCAGGCAGACTTGACGTAGGACTACGATTAGTTCAAGTTCACTAGCAAATTATTCTTTTGTAAAACGGGGTATCTTTGATAATGCGGGTAACCTAGTGCGGAACCCACCACATACTAAACGAAGTAAGATAATATCTGTTAATCAGTTGAGCACACGGTGTCTTTTTCATGTAACTTTATAACAAAAAATTCGGCATGTCTCAAATTTGGACCAATGACATACAAGACCTTCCTCTTTCATTTGCTGCTAAAATGAAATTCCTCTTTCATTTGCTGCTAAAATGAAAATAATCTATCGGGGGGTCTAGCGCAATTTTTTTTTTTGAAATTTTGTTGTTTGTAATATTGTTTTAAATGCATTGTAAATTAATAAATGTTGGTGAGGCGAACTGATTGAATGGATTCAGATGAAAATGTTGCAAAAATCTAGTGTCAGTATCATGTAGTTCTAGGATTTACGGCTACGCAGTCTTGGAATGATTGAAACGAGTTTTATTTCAACCCAACGTTTCGACACGAGGAAGACACAATCCCCGTGTCGAAACGTTGGGTTGAAATAAAACTCGTTTCAATCATTCCAAGACTGCGTAGCCGTTAATTCCACAGTTAAAATATACAGTCGATTGCTCCACAAAAATATCATGTAGCTTATATTCGCGATAGCCTACAAATTTACGGGCCGAAGCCAAAATTTAAATTTTCTAGTTGCCACTCTTTTGCTTTCATCCTTTGTTGAAATTTGCATTGCTTTTGAAACTAAGTATGTCAAACAACCGCTTTTCAATTTTTATTTGGTACTCAAGAGCAATATTCATCTTTCTGACTTGGTTTAGGAACAACCGATCAAAAGACAAAAGGTCGAAAGGACAATAAGTCGAAAGACAAAAGGAAGACAGGGCAAATGGTCGAAAATAAAAAAGATCAAAAGGACCAAAGGTTGAAAATGATTTGCATTATGGGAAATTAAATAATTTTTGGAAGAAGATTTTTGACCTTTTATTCCCTCTTTATTCCTCTTCGATCTTTTGCCCTTTCGACCTTATGTCATAGATTCTAGAAAATTGACAAGTTCACATTTGTGCCAATGACAGACACAATATAACAATTCATAAATCCAATATTCCAACCCAATTGCAATAGCAATACAATGTTGACCCTATTGTCCATGTGTTTGTTAAGAGAGTTGACAGAACATTGTTTGTTTGCGATGGTAAAACAAACAGAATTGCTGACAAATATTCTCAGATTAGCAGCCAGTCTAGGGCTGAAAATCTCGTAAATAAAGATAAGAATATTAATAATAATGCTGTCGAATATACACTTCCTTTTAAATTGATGGTAGAAAAAGTGCAAATGAATTCATACAAACATCGAAAGGTTTCATTCAATAAATCTACATGTGAAAAAATGATCGTGTGATCGTTACATTTTGCTTAGAGATCCCAATAAGTGCTGTAATGTTCAGTTTTAGCATAGTTTTATTAGAGTTGTACGGAATTCTATACTAATTCACAAAACAAATAAATTCAATCAGCTTTGAAAATGTTACTCATTAACTTTACGATTTTACTAGCTTAACAACGAAGTCATACGAAGCTTTAACAAAAATATCAGGTGAATCATAAAAATCTCCGATTACACCAAAAAGGAGCTAAAATGGTGAACCTACAGACTTGTTTGCTATTTCTTCTTCTTCTTGGCACTAACGTCCTCACTGCGACAGAGCCTGCTTCTCAGCTTAGTGTTCTTATGAGCACTTCCACAGTTATTAACTGAGAGCTTTCTTTGCCAAAGTTGCCATTTTCGCATTCGTATATCGTGTGGCAGGTACGATGATACTTTATGCCCAGGGATGTCAAGGAAATTTCCATTACGAAAAGATCCTGGACCGACCGGGAATCGAACCCAGACACCTTCAGCATGGCTTTGCTTTGTAGCCGCGGACTCTAACCACTCGGCTAAGGAAGGCCCCTATTTATATACAGCAGATCTCAAGTACTATGCTTTGTATAGCTTTGTTGTGTTCAAAACTTATAAAAGCGCCAGCTCGAACGACTTTTGATGCTAATCTTCCATGAAAAGACGTTCGAGTTGGCGCAAGTCTATTTCCAGGTTACTCTACGACAATTTTTTAATGGTTTACTTTAGATATTTCTCCATTGATTTCTTCATAAATTCCTCAAGTAGTCCTCTCGATATTTTTCTACGAATTAATTCTGACTTTTTCTTCAGAGATCGCCTCAGGAATTCTTCCGGAGATTCAACTGAAAATTCATCTGAGGATTCTTCAAGAAATAACTTCATATATTCCTATAGAGATTCTTCGAAAGTTTCCTTCAGGAATTCTTCAAGGAAATTTACTACATAAATTATTCTTATGATTTATTTTCAGGCAATTCATCAGAGTTTTCCTTTGGAATATTCCCAGAGATTCATTCTTGGGCTCCAAAAAATCCTCCAGGGATTCCTCTGAGAATTCCTCTATCAATTCCTACAGAAATTCACACACCCCCCTTCAAGGATTTCATCAAGAAAAATAAGTAGTCCTCCAGGTTTCAACCCAGATTTTTTTTTAAAGAGATTCTTCCTGGAACACCTTTCCTAAAGAAGGGTCTAGATAAATCCCTGAATAAGTTCCTGGAGGGATTCCTGGAACAATCTCTGAAGGAACCTCTTAAACATCTAGAGGAATCATCAGTGAAATTTATGGAAAGAATTCTGGAGAAATTCTTGCCTATGAAGTGAATCCCGAGGAAACCTCTGTAGAAATTTCTGAAGAAATCCTTGGAACATAAAACATTAGACTGGCCCAGCTCAGTATGGGAGAAAATTAAAGTTGTATGATGCCACGGGGCACCTCCCACGATTATTTCTTGGGGTTAGAGGAAGCCTTTCTGAAAAATTCAGCTCATTTGGTCGTTCCATGAGCTGGCGCATTTGAATTGAAGTTAATATGGGATTTTCAGCTCAAACATATAAGCAACAGCACATCATCTACTGTTTAGTTCAGGAAAATTGATGATCGCGTTCAATTGGACCCAGAATGTCAAAAACACTACTTGATGTAATGGCGAAGAATATTGTAGAAGATTGTACCATGATCAAAATTAATATAGTTGGTGTTTTAACCATCTGAAGTATATCATGCAATACTGCTTGTATTTCTTCAACATAGCTTGGAGGTAGCCACTAAGCGCATCATAGCCACCTATGACGCTGGGCGAGCTGAGGCACATGTCGCATGCATATAAGTGACTGTACGAGAGTGCTGACCAGAGCCTAACTTTCAACAACTGAAAGAGTAATGAAAATGAGATTAAATCCAGATAAAACCTTCTGCAATTATGTTCATTAGGGTATCAACTAGTGTATTAGTCATTCTGGGCTTATTTGAAAGCGAACAATTAGTATACGGAACGAAACAGTGACATAGGATCAATTTTAAATACATTTGAGACGAATATCCCATACAAACTTCAAATCGAATGCGCCAGCTGGTGGAGCAACCAATTGCGTTGAAATTTTGAGAGAACGTTTTACTTACCCTAAGGCTCATATCTAGGGGGTGCCCCGTTGAGTTTTACAACTTTTTTGTTTAAGGGCCAGTCTAATAAAACATGCTTTTCGGATACATAATCCTTATATTTTCAACGTTTGTTTTTACAATAAAGGCTGCGTGGACGAAAATCAATTTTCATTAAAATATACAATTAATTCTCTATCGACTCATCCCTGGAACAATGTCTAGAGGAAACCATTAGAGATTTTCTGAAGCCTCGGAGGAATTCATGAAAACAAAGACTGGAGAAATTTCTGCGGGGATATTTTTAGAGATTTTGCTAGAGTAATCTCTGGAGGAGTCTCTGGAGAAACTCCTGTAGGAAGAATTGTCTAAGTTAATCACTGAAAGACTTTTGGAGAATCCTTGGAGGTATCCTAGTATCACTGTAGAGATTTTGCTAGTGGAATCCCTATAAAAATCCCGGGAAAACTTCATGTAGAGATTTTTCTGTAGAAAACCCTGGAATTATCCTTAGAGGATTTGTTTTGTAGAAATATCAGATGAAATCTTCGGATCCATGAAGAGATTTTCCAAAAAGAATTGATGTAGAGATTTTACTGGAGAAAATTTTGTTTGCATTTTCCTAGTATAATGCATGGAGAAATTGTTAGGATAATTTCTGATGAAATTCCTGCAGCAATTCGTGGGAGAATCTCTGGAAGAATTCGAAAAGGAACTCCTAGAGGAATCCCTGGATGTTTTTTTGGAAGCCTTAAACGAATATCTCGAGAAATGCCAGGGTAATCCCTGTAGGATCATCTGGAGAGATCCTTGGAGTAAGTCATGGAGCAAGTAATATTTTTAGTAATGTTTGCAAAGATTATCCTTGTGTAACTCCTGGAAAAATTCCTGGAAAATACCTTGTAGAATTTTTGTAGACATCTTCCTAGAGGAATCCTTGGAGAAGTCTCTGAAAGATTTGCTAGAAAAACCTCTGAAGGAATTCAAGGATATATCGCTTGAAAAATCCCTGGAAAATTCTCAGTAAAAATTCAAGAGTACTCCTGAAACAAATCCTTGGAGAAATTTCTGGAAGAATACCAGTAAAGATTTTACTGGAGTGATCTATAAAGGAATTACTGGAGACATTCCTGCAGGAACTCCTTGCGAAATTTTGGAGAAATTCTTGGGGGAACTGCTGAAGGTAATCTTGGAGTTCTATCAGAAATGGTCTAAAATGTCTCATGGCGAAATCTCTGGCAAAAGACCTAGTAGAATCCTTGGAGAAATCCCTATAGAGATTACGGGATAGATTATCTTGGAGAGTTTCTGATAAAATCCCTGGAGGAATCTCCAAATGTATTCCTGGTGACATCTCTGGAAGAGCCTATGGAGATATTCCGAGAGGAATTTTGAAGGAATCCCTGTAGGTTTATCTGAAAGAACACCTGGAGCACCATTTGAATTGGTCATTTGATTGCTGTTAAAATATATAATTTGTCAGCGATAAAATGTCGTTTTGCTCATAGATGAGAATCATTACTTGTCGAATGATACCGATTCCATGATAGAACTATATGTGGTCTGAAAATGTTCACACCATACCCTACTGGAACCGAACCGTCGTACCATACATGCGTATAAACTACTGAATGAGATATGTGCCATTTCCTTGTGAAACAGGTCTAGGTGTCCTTGTGACATTGTGGTCAGAATGGCCATACCCAAAAAAACTGTCCAGAGTGCTATTCTAGGGATCCATACAAGGGGTGGATCACTTCTGATGCATCTGTTATATCGCAATTATTTCATGCATTCAAATGCATTTAAATGCACACTCGATAGATTTGCAATTCATGGCTTGCTCAAACCTTTGATTGTTATTCTTGTCGAAGTGTCAAACTCATTTTTCTCTAAACTTGAGAAGAGCTGTGCTACCTCTCCCAAAGCATGGTCGACCCAATTATACTAAGAAGGACTAAGAACATTCTTCATTGGAATACCGGATATCGATATTTAAGTTACTTCTTCATTAAAAATGGCAAAATCTATGAAGCTGATGAAAAGTTGGACTGCAGCTACCTGTTAGCGTCAAATCAGTCACATAGGTAGTAAGGATGGGATGCTGGCGTGCTCAAAGAAAAAGAAAACTTGTCCTATATGAGTAGGGATTGCTTTGTTGTAAAACCAACTATTTCATAGATAACAGATCAAAAGCGTAGGAGAGTTTATCCAGATGTGGCTATTAACACGCTGTGCTACGTGTTTCATGACCTAAAGACCAATACTGTTCTCTCTTACAAATCTGATGATAGGCTGTCCACTTGCTGCCATACATGAGCAGTATTATGTCATATTTCAGAAAATATCTGTTCCGTAAAGAACATATTCAATAACTACGTGAACATTTTTTGTATAACTAAGCCGAAAGAATATTTGTGGAAAGTCCAAGGCAAGAATTCCAAAAGCAATATAGAATAAGACGTTGATACTCAATTTGCCCCAAGTGGAGTTTAAAGAAATAAAACAAGATATCTAGACGAATTATGTCCATGATTT
The DNA here is from genome assembly GCF_002204515.2 of Aedes aegypti. Taxonomy (NCBI): domain Eukaryota; kingdom Metazoa; phylum Arthropoda; class Insecta; order Diptera; family Culicidae; genus Aedes; species Aedes aegypti. The sequence continues at coordinate 26,382,985 of NC_035107.1, forward strand.
TTTTCCTTCCGCCTAGAATTGTAGCAAAGAAATCGAAACGAGTTTCTGTCCGGCACCAGCAAAGCACAGAATGTAGGTTACTCGGTAAGGCAGTTCCGATAACTTTTGATTTCAATCTGTATCTGCAGGGACGTGGGACGATGTATATTTTATCAAATTTTATCAGGTTAAATTCAGCTTGGCAATCTCAAACGATTGAAATTTGTTGTTAATTGCAGTAAATCAGTGAGAAGTTTAATTTATTAGGCAGAGTAAAACCTAGTGACACAATTTCGAACCTTTAACAACATATCTTTCATAAAAAGATCAAACGAATATCGTTTCAAAAATGCTTTTTGAGAGCGTTTCCAAGGCATTAGTCATTTATGACCCTTAATTCATAATATGTATTTTTCTCTTAATGCTTTAGGAAGGAATAATTCCTGCAGGGATTTTTTCAGGAACACTTTCAGATCCATTCCAATGGCTCTCCAGAAATTTATTTAGGATTTTCAAAAAATAAACCTCCGAGAATTTCATTTTCAACAAGTTGATTCGACTACCGTTGTATTGCCACCCAGTAGGTCGTTTCATTATTCATAGTTTTCTCCAAAATCTCTATAGTATATATTTCTCTAGAGATTCTTCAAATAATTTTGCAAGAAATTTCTCCATAAAATATCTTTAGGGATTTTCTTGGGAAGAACTTTCAATCACAACCATATTTTCTACACCATTTTCCGATAAAGTTCTATTTCATTACTCCAGGGATTTCTCCAGACTTTTCCAGGTAATTCTCCTGAAATTTGGCAATTTGTTCAAGGATTATTCCATGGATTTCTCCAGCAAAATCTCTACAGTAACTCTTCCAGAATTTTTTTCAAAGAATACTCCAGGAATTTTCTCCAAGGATTTCTCCAAAGATGTATCCAAGAATTCCTTCAGCAATTTACCTAGGCAATCCTTCTGAGAATTTTCCTATTATTTCTTCAGGTTTGTTTTCCAGAGATTACTCCAGAAAACCCATTCCTCCTAGAGTTGTCCTAAGGATTCTATTCAGAAATTCCTCCAGATTTTCACGGGTATTCCTCCAAAAACTCCGGCAAGAATTTCTCCAGGATTTTTTTTCCAGAGATTTAATCAGAGATTTCTCAAGGGATTCCTCCGTAAATCCTACAGGGAATTCTAAATATTGTTTCTTTAGGTTCCTCTTGAAATTGCTCCAACGGTGTATTTCTTCAGGAATTTATCTACGGATTTCTAAAAAAATATATTCATGGAAGGAGTTTCTGCAAACATTTTCGAAAGAATCCTTAAAATTTATTATTTCTGATGAAATATCTGGAGGAATTTATGACGGAACTCATCTCTGGAAGAATTTCTAGAGAAATTGATGGAAAGATCCCGAAGGTATTTTTTGAGGTCCAAAACAATTCTCTAAAATAAACTTTTTGGTAAATCCTTGGAGGATTTGTTAAAATAGTTGTATAATTGTAAAAATCATTAAATTCCTTTCTTTAGTGATTTTGCTAAAACTATCTCAAAGATAGTTTCTGGAGAAAACTCTTGAGAATCCCTTTAGGAATTCGTGAAATAATTATTTGTAGAATCCCAGGAGAAATTCCTTGTAGAATCCCTACAGGAATTCTAGATAGTATCACTAGAGCAATCCGTTGACAATCTGTGAAAAAATCTCCGGAATAATTCCTGGACGAATTTTGAGAGGACTACCTGTGGTATACACTATATGCATCCTCGAAGGAATTTGTGGAGAAATATCCTAAAAAAAGCTGTCCTAGTGTAACCCCTGGAGGATTCCCGAAAGACATCTCTGCAAGAATCGCAGTAGATATTTTTCTAGAGGAATGCTTGGAAAAGTCTCTGGAAGAATTTCTGGATAAATATCTGAAGAAACATCATAAGGAATCGCCGAAAAAATACCTGGAAGATTCTCTGGAGGAATCCCTGTACCAATCCTTTAAAAAGTTCATGGAGGAATTCTTGGAGATAATCGTGGAGGAATCTTATTAAAAATTGTATTCCTGTTACTGCTCTTTAAAAATTCGTTGCGAAATCTCTAGAGGAATTCCTTGAGATTTTTTTGAGATTTTTCTTGAGAAATCGCTGGAGATTTTTCTTGGAGAAAACCCTGGAAGAATCGCTGGAGGAATTCCAGGCAGAATTCCTGGAGGAACTGCTGAAGGTGCTCCTGCAGCCCTGTCTGATTTGGTCCCTCAAAATCTGGTTGCGATTAAAACTTTTTCGTGAAGGAATCTCCGTCGAAATTGTTGTATGGATCACTGTAGAGATTATCTTGAAAAAAAAAAAACGTGGTAAAATCCCTGCAGAAAACATCAAAAAAATCCTGGAGATATATCTGTAAGAGCCTTTGGAAAAAATTTCTTCAAACACCAATGTTTTCATTCTCAATCTGACTAGGACGAGAAATTTGGTTTCCTTTCCTACTACATAACTTTCTACGGTTGCTATCCAACGCAAGTTTGACGAACCAACATGTTTGAATGCACGAATATGTTTCTACAAAATGTGTGCTAGTAGTTTGTGCACATATTACACAGTTCGCGCAAACATTCGTGTTCGCGCATTGGACGCACTGTGTAATCAAAGCTTAAGAGGCCATTCAAAATGTTTGTTTCCGCAAAAATAAATGTTCCCTCAAAAAACTACCTAATTGTCAGAAAACGTCAAATTTCTAGGTTATTTTATTCAAAAGTTACAATGATTTGAATTTTGAAATGGGTCGAATACGACCCAAAGTCCTTAGGGGCGGTCCATTAATTACGTAAGACAAATTTCGGGGTTTTTCAACCCCCCCTTCCCCCATGGTAAGATTTTTTGTATGAAAATCAAAAATAAATTGTATGGCGCGTAAGAAATCTCAGACCCCACCCCCTTCAACGTAATTAATGGACAGCCCCTTACTAAGGTAAAGTTATATCCCAAACTCCGTAAAAAATGAAAAATGTTCTAGACCCCCCGACCGATTATTTTCGTTTTGGTTGCAAATGAAAGGGGAAAGTCATGGCTTTCTTGTGTCAACATTTCATACATGCCGATTTTTTTGTATTGAAATTGCTCCACGAAACACACCGTGAGCAAAACGAATGCAGAAGTGAAGAAAATTAGTATGACACTTCATATCAGAGCTATTTTCATTTAAAAATTGATGCAACTTTAGCAATTTTGAAACGTTTACGAACAATCTGTTCAACAATCACTATTTGATGTACTTTTGAAAAGTTCGTCACTCATATTTGATAGCCTAGTAGTAATAAAACTTGAATATGGTCTCAAATCTCTTAGCGAAAACCATTTTTTACAAACTGGGACCATTTTTGAAATCTAAGGCGGAAATTTACATATAACGTTAAACGCCTAGAGTTATGCAATACCCTATAAATGTTACGTAATTCATTCAATTTAGTTCGATTTATGCTCCGTTATCAAAGTTACCCCAAAACAGAAAACCGACTTTCGATTACATGAAAATATATATATCCATTCTAAATAAATCTTTTGGCAGTCTATCAACTGCAATCGATAGCAAGGATGCCAGTGCCAGTGCTTGTTTTAAAAATATAAATTATAATTCTTTGAAACGATTCTATGACATTTCCCGGAAAACCATTTCCCGGAATGACCCATTTCCCGGAAACCCATTTCCCGGAATGCCACTTCCCGGAATGCACCAATAATAAACTTTCGCGGATTTTGTTTTGCGATAGAACTGCCAGAACTGAAGGGCTTACAACAGTGATCCTCAGCCCCGTTTTTCAACCATTTTTATTTTTGATTGCGGGTTGTTCTCGTAATAATTTAGTTTCGTGTTCTTGATACCTTTGGGAGTAGAATAGCATCCCGAAGAAAAAAATTGCGAAAATTATCAGACTTGAGAGATACAGCCATCACGTGCGGCCCGCGGGCCGCACTTTGGTGACCACGGGCTTACAAGAACCCTACACGAAGCGAACTAGACTTTTCTAATTCATACCTATTTTTCTTATGGAAGATGAAAGCGCCCAAGGTCTTTGACTCGATTTTTTTTTTTCTCAAATCTTGTTTGACAAGGCAAATGTGTGAATTTCAATCCGATTTCTCATTGCGACTTTTTATAAAGGGTTTGTATGTATTTCAATTCCATTTGCCTGAGTGTCATATTTGTAAAGATCAACGTGGACCACAGATAATTGTCGCGGATTCCAATCCCGCCTATCGAGAATCTTTTCGGGTTGGCAAATTCTTCTATTTTCGAGGGTATAGAGTTTCTTCGTCAATTGGCGAAAAATATTATCAGTTGATTACTGTGGGAGAACTAATATGCACATGGAATCGATAAGCAGACATTGTCCCAGTTAGAACGTCATGTCAGAAAAAAAAGAAGAAGATGATATTAATTAAAAACCCACATAACATGATGAAGTTTATGCTAATATCTCATCCCAAAGGTGGAGAAGGAGTTATGGGAAGCATCACAAACCTTACTAAATTGACAAGGGGGGGTTTTTGTCAAATATGTCTAGTTTTAGCGTGAAATAATTTGTGTATAAATCAATGACTCAACAGAATAACCTTAGTTTGAAAGAAGGGAAAATTTATGATGTTCAATATTAGCAGCCTTCTCGCCAAACATTTTTCTGTCGGTATATTTCGGAAGAACGACAATTGTTCAAAAGAAGGGTGATTATCTATGCAAATGGCAGTAGCTATAATTGGAATTCATGTTGATGTATTTGTTTATCAGTCTGAACATTGCCATTTGTTTTCATGACACAACTTAAAAGAACAGCCTATGTATGAAAGAAGGGTTCCGGGTCATTTGGCCGAACGCCATTTGGACGAAAGGGTCATTTGGCCGAATGCCGTTTGGCCGAAATTGAAAACAACAATGAACTACAGTTAGCATACATTTATAATGAATTTCAAAGAACAGTTTATTCCGAAAGAAGCATAAATCATCATTGATATCCAGCTTTTTACGCTAGCATGCCATAAACTTTGAGTCACCCTCTTCTGACTTTTCTTGCCTGCACTATAAATTTTTATAGTTCAATCGAAGCAAGCTTCATGGAAGTAAAGGGAATCATTGTCGATGTCAGATTTTTTCGCCTTTGTTTTCAGCCCAGTAAACACACCATCGTATATGTTGGGATATAAGAGTACACATGTGGAGGCGATATACGTACATCTTGCACGCAGCCTTATGGCGCATGTACGTATATCGCCTCCACATTTGTACTCTTATGCGCTATCGTATACGAGTTTGTGTTTACTGGGAGGACCTTATTTCTCATTTTTCTAGTGAATGGACCGATGCACGAGTTCACTATCTGACGTTTGAGCGGTGCCGTGTTATTTACGTGACCATGGCAACAAGTGAATTCGGCACCGCTCAAACGTCAAATTCGTGAACTCGTGCACAGGTCCATTGCTTATCTTTTTTGGTAAATATGAAACGGTGGACAGTAGATAATCGATGCTAATGGACCGATGCACGAGTTCACTATCTGACGTTTTAGCGGTGCCGTGTTATTTATGGGACCATGGCAACCAGTGAATTCGGCACCGCTCAAACGTCAAATTAGTGAACTCATGCAAAGATCCATAGTGGTTATGAGCTGAGGTGAATTATGCTGGCATAATTTCGATTGTTGTTCGAAGATGTTACAGCCATTAGACCATCGAGCACCGCTTACCAATCCGAGAATCATTCTTTTCTTCAAAATGTGCAGTGTCTAATAGCCCCTACTTGCATTTTCACAACTTAATTAAATAGTTATAACGTTAGAAACAACGTGCGAGTTTGATTTTTGACCAACTCGCGTCGCAACTCGATTCGCAATAGTTCGCATAAAGCACAAATCAAAAATCGAACTTCGAACGTTTGTTCATCAATTTTTAGTCGCGAAGCAGTATATAGAAACAATTGACCTAGAAGTTCGGTAGATAACCTTTACATGAAAATACTCCCACATAGTTAATGAATCTGCTGCTTCTTCTTGACCTGTGTTAAAACTGTTGTAATCCTAGACAAATTACAACTTCGACAGCCGTGGGTTGCAAATTTTAACCATGGATTCAGACAACAACAACTTTCCTTATAAGAAATACAATGTTAACGCTCTTTTGCAATTTTTTTTCTGCACTGTATCAGAGAGACATTAGAAATAATGACACAGTGAGTTACTGCTCACATAATCCATGTTCTGAGTTAGTAACCATTAAGCGATTGATTATTGTTCCAAATCCAGAGGTTTTAAGAGCAGCACAGAAAGTTTCGCTTATCGACTAATATCAGTTAAGAATATCCATGATTCCTTCAATAGAATACCTAAAATAAGATAATAAAATGCAATTATTAAAATAATTAAGATACATGTTCAAGCACATATATGGCAACCCCAATCCCACCTAATGGGTTTGACAGTAGCCAAGATCAATTGAGTATCCGCATTTGAATGCATTTGAGTATCCAACGGTTGCTTATAGCATGTTGGATTCGAAAAGATGGCGGCGGCGCATACTGCTGTGTTCAAGAATTTGGATACTACGAAATTCATAACAAACCAGGAGAAAATTTTTGACAAATGAATCAACAAACATAATTCATTGCCTACTAAGATCAAACCATAAAAACTGTCTTCATGAAATATCAAAACCAATTCACCCCCCGTTGTTTTATGGTTAGCGTAAAAAGCTGGATACAGCTCTTTAGTGTTAGTTCAAGGAATAGTCAATGTAAGCAATTTTTCTCTTCTCTGCTAGCAGTAATAGCTGCCAGCATAGGTTTTCGCATTACGTGTGTAGTCAGCTTTTGACTGTTACTAAAACGGTTTACGACTTATTCGTCTTTCTGTAGCATCGATTTGCTTCAATCCTTCTGATAGTACTTAGTAAACTAAATAATTTCTAGCAACCAGAAGTTTAGCTTCTTCTTTTCACAACGGAGAAACAGTAAGCCTCTTTAACGTAAGTGTTCAGCGAGTCGTTCGGTATAACTTTTATTAGGACTATAAACTTATCATAAGCCTTAGTTCTATTAACTATGAAAATTATTAAAATATGAAAGAACAGCCTATGATCAAAAGAAGGCAAAATTTCTTATGAAAATTTAAGCTAGTGTAATGAAACAATTATTATATCAGTATAACTATAAATGATTTAAAGAAGGGAAAATTCCCATTTAAAATATAAGCTAAATTATCGCCAATAGTAATGAAACCAGTACAAGTTGAAAGAATAGCCTATGTTTAAAAGAAGGGAAAAATTCTTATGAAACTATCAAAAACTATGCAAACCCGAGCACACCGTTGGTAGCCCAGAGACGAATCAACCATAAACTTAGAGTCTTGACGCGAGTTCACAACTTCGTCCTGAATGAACGGATAGTTTTATGTGTTCTCTTGGAGCTCATATATAGCGATCCACCATATCATATAAATTGATAAGTTGACTGGTAGATCAGGGCAACACTTATGAAACCTACACATAAGCGTTGAAAATATTAAATGTTTTTTTTTGTTCTTTATTCGGCCAAACGGCATTCGACCAAACGATCCATTCGGCCAAATGGCCAGACAGCGAAAGAAGGACAATTGTCCAATGAAAATATAAATAGTATGGACAATAATAACTCTACCAGAACAACACGAAAATAGATCGGCCGAAAAGTTCTTCGCAGGCTGTACATAGTACCATAGTAGAGGTTTAAAATGCCATGAGATCATTCAGTCTTTTAGTAAGTCTACAGTTGTAAGGGATTTGAGATCTAGAAAATTTTGTCTATATGATATATACATAGACTAAACTAAGATTGCACCGGATGCTCGATCTAATAAAACATCTAGCCCAAACCTTAACCTCCCTTACTAACTGAAAAAAAAAGTTGAATAGATTTCATTGACGGTCATTATTTTAGTGATACTTGAATATCTTTCCGGGAAATGGAGTATTCGGGGAAATGGGTCATTCCGGGAAATGTCTTTCCGGGAAATGGGGTATCCGGGAAATGATTTCCGGGAAATGTCTTTCCGGGAAATGGTATAGAACCCTTTGAAACAGCATGCATAAATATTCAAGTTTTCTCCGAAAAAACTATCCAAGTTACCCCGTTTTACGGTAACAGAAATGAGGGTTTATGTCGACACTTTTAGTGACGAACCATCCATAGTTTGTTTGAAAATTACATGAATGTAATGTTACCATTATAAAAGTATGTTATCATAAGCATGAAACGAGCTCACCAGTTGGAAATCCATCCTCGACTGAACACGATTATCTTTTGCACTGCATTAATGAAATGTGTAACCATCATGTCCGTTTCGACACCACATCCTATGTGAATCGCCTCAAGTCGTAGTCCTACATCGGAAGATGTGTGCAAACAATGTTGTCCGTTCCCCTTCTCAGTCAGTACGTAAATACCATATTTCGAGAATGCGCGCGCTCGCTATAGATTTTCTTCATGTGATTCGAGCGAACAAGTAATGAAAACAACAAACGATCGTACAGAGTCTACCTACTACCGACTGATCGAGTGCACAAAAAACAGCAGTCAAACCAAAAGCACGCAATTGAATAGCGCGTCTTTTTCAAGCGTGAAATGACAAGATTATCAGGAGGACGTCGTCGTTTTGGTGTTTTGGCTGCCGTCATCTATTTCGGGACAGATTGGGATTGGAAGGCCAAGTCAAGTCAAGGTCAATTGGTCAAGATGATATCTTGTGTGATTTTTGTTTTAATTTGAGTTTGCTTTAGTTGGAAATTAAGAAAATTGTAAAAATAATCAAAATAAATTGGCTCCGCAATGCCTAATGACGTATGAGCCTAATAAATGAGTAATTAAAAAAAAGTTGCGAATTATGTCTTCACTTGGAATTATCTAACTTTTGTTTAAAGTGTTGAGTTACAGAACACAAAACCAGTGCAACTGCAATCCAAGGGACCGTCGAGTTAGCCACGAAAACCAACTTTTACTTTGGTTCTCTAAGTCGATATCGAGATAAGAAATTTTGAGTAAGGATGAGGTTACTGTATAATCATAATTAATTCAAAAACATCCTGTCTTAGTCAGCCTACTATGTTCTCAGCTCAAACATTCGATTCAGTGAAGATTTGATGTATTGTCAACTCAGGTAAAATACTATATTAAGACTTGTTACGAACAATGATTCGCTTGTTTGCGCGCACGTCGCCGTCGACGTAAATTCCCCGGAATCCCACTTCTGGGTCCAATATTTGCATCAAAGACGAATGGCATGCATCAACGGTCCGGATTCATTGGATTCAATACAGCAACTTTTACCGAGCGAATCAACGAGTCGCGTCGCGAAAGAAAAGCGCACCACTCGAGCGAAGGTTACGTACGCGTACCGACAAATCGAACAGTCAAATCGTAATTAACGTTTAACGAACTGGATCTGGAACCGCGCGCCTCGGCGATTGGACGGGTTACGCACAAGATCGTTCAACAATAGCGAACAAAAAAAAAAACTTGTTCCATTCGATTGATTGGATCTTTCGCGGAACCGAACCGAAGCAGCAGCAGCCACCGTCGCTGTCCACAACAATAACGCAATGCGCACGCACCCGCTGAGCCATCGATCGATCGATCGCTGTACAAAGCTGCGTCGTCCTAGTAGGCGGTGTGGCGTTGCGTTGTTCAAAAAAGTGCTGAAAGACAAGCCAGCGCACGGAGGGGTAACTGGAACGAATTCGTGGGCATAATTCCATATTGAAGAGTTTTTGATTTTTGATTACGTTATTTTTCAAACAAAGCTAGTAGTATGCCGCATGTCGTAGTTACAATGATGGGCTTCGTGGGAGACGATTATATGAAAAATATGATTTTTCTATCTAGTCCCCTTTTTGTATTTCATTTGGGTCCCATAAATTGTGCGAAATTTCCGCTCGATCGGTGAAACTATAAATTAGCGTTCAAAGTTTGCATGAGATTTACTATGGGAAAACTCACTTTTGCAAAGAGAAATTGCTTAAGGTCGCTAATTGATCTGTATAAAAAATCTTAACACAGATTTCGATGGGTATTTTCACGATGAAAAATGTTGCCAAAGTTAGCAAATCAATCAGATGCTTATACAAAACGTTAATAGGCCTTAACTATTGGGAAAATTTACCCAATTTCGTTATTATTATTGCTCCTTTACGTGTTGATCAACATCACCTCGTCAATCGGTATTCATTGAAACACTTATTACAAGGTACAGCAAATGAGCAATGTTCTGCTTCGTAAAAATACCTATAGAGGTCTGCTGTTAGCATGTTTATAAAGAATCTGAATTTTGTCCCACAATAATGAGTTAAATTCTACAACTTTGCTGAAGACAGCATGCCGTTAACTTTAAAAGCTTGTGAGTTACAAGCAAATTTTGAGTTTTTTAAATGTATTTTTGAAGTGAATTTTCTCAATTTACAAAATTACGTTCTCACAGTTTTTGCAGCAAATGTTGCCTATTGTATGGCCTTTCGAATGCCACTAAAAGAAAAATTCTATCGAACCAACTCCATGAGTTACACTGCGGAACACGTTTTTGTCTCCAGCACCAAAATACCGCTATTCACTTAATTAAGGGTTGCTGAATCCATTGCCGTTTTCAGAAATATCATAGCACGTCTAGTTTTTGAGATATTGGGTGATATGAATAAAAAACTTTGAACTTTACTACATGTAGCATCTACTCAAAAACAAAATCCACAAAGTTTACTACACTTTTGGAATGAATAAAAAACTTTTCGAACATGTAGTACTTACCTGAGAGAGACTCGCGAAGAGGAAAAATATCAACGTCATATGCAGCCCAGATTCCCCTCTCACGAAACGTCAAATGCAGCCCACCGTTTTTATGGCTGAAAAAGTGAAAAGTATTGTGTTCAAAGTAAACTGTTATTAAAAACCTCAGTCGGCGGAGCAGTTTTTTCCAAAGTTGCTGATAAATCTAAGCAGAAGATTAATTATTTCTAATGTCTGCTACGTTTGCTGGCATGAAATTTCACTCAAATGGCTATTTATGATTCGATGTGATGCAAACTTAATCATTTTTTGCTGAGAGGTTCATGTGAGGATTTGAACAGCATGCGCATAATTGGTATGCGCATGCGCATAATTGGTATGCACAAAGTGGAATAAGAAAAAAACTCAGCAATCACAGAAAAAGAAGACCGTCTTCGCGAGTCTCGTCTCAGGTACTTACTACTTTCGAACATGAGCAGTGACTGAAGCTGCACGTTAAGAAATTTCCATTCAGAGTGCAGAGTGATTCTGCACATAAAGAATAATCTATTCAGAGTGACGCTTAAAATTAATACAATCATGCATATGAAGAATATGCATGGAATCTAATCGATTACGCGACAATTTGCACAAATCATGAAGGTGCTGTTATTTGACAAGATTTGTAGTGTAATTTTGCGATTAGTCTGGTATTCTCTCTATGTCTATGATTTTATGATGATGGTACATCAAAGAATTTTCTGGGTGGTTTTCGGCCTTCGCCAACGCCGATGATTTTTTAAATACTAGCTTAACATTTATGAAGAGATCTTGAGATTACAGCTATCAAATTAGGAACCACATATTTTCTAGCACCAGTACTGAGATTCTGGTGAAATTGCGGTAGAATTTTGATGCTCCCCATGTGTTTTCTTAACAGTGTTTTCTTCTAAGTGTTTCTGTGATATTCTCGTTATTTTGGTGGGGTTTCTGATAGTATCCTTGGAATTTCTAGAACTTAGAATGTAGAGATTTTTATGAGAATTGTAGTGATTCCATTGGTAGTCGTTAGAATTCAATGAGGATCTCCCCTAAAACACCAGGGTTACCTTTGAAATTATTAAAATTCTTAAAGATTCCACAAAAAATCCCATTGAAATCTATAAAATATTTACCGACATTCAAAACGTTTATATTAAAGCTTTACTCTGAAATTCCAACGGAACTGGAGATCAACGGAATCTTAAAGGTTTTTACCACAGACAAACAGACGTCACACTCTCATCATTGTCCATCTACCACCTTTTTAACGGTCAATTCAAAAATATGTTAGGTGGCCAATCCGTCACCCGCAGCGCTTGCTTCGTTTTTGTTCGTGTTTGACGTTTACACACTACCGCCATCTGTTGGCCCGTCGGCCAAACACGCTGATTTTAGCATTGGGCGTACATGTCCTCGTGACTATGATTTTGATCGAGATTTGTTCTAAGTGTTACGTCTGTTTGTCTGTGTTTTTACAATAATTACAAAGATTGATTTTCGGAATTACAAATATTCACACAATAATTCGCAGGAATCCCACCGCAATCTCATAGATTCTTACAGAAATATCGTCTCAAAGATACCCACAGAATTCCAAGAGACTAATATTCGGAATCCCATTCCCACCCCAATTCTAGAGTTTTTACCAGATTCCTAATATTTCCGCAATATTTCTAGAACGGTACCGTCAAACGGGGCTTCTTTTGACATTATTTCCACATTCTTCAACTTTGAGGATTTGTAACTCTTAGAATTATGAATAGATATTGATTATTCTTGCCTATATTTAAGTTGTATATATACGTAACAAATGTGCAAAATATGAGGCAAATCCATCAAGAAATAACAAAAATGCTTGAATAGCGAAAAAAGTGTGTCCTTCAAGACAAAAAAGGGGCTACTTTGGACATTTTCACAATTTGATAATGAAATGATTTTTCCTTATAACTTTCAAACTGATTCTATAGATTATTGTCCACTGTGATGTTATTGAACGTTTTCCATTGAAAAAAAAGAAACAATAACACATATATTACAAATTTCAACGAAACATGCCATTCACTATTCTCAGTTTGCAGTATGAAACTTAAATTTTCAACTTCCTTTTAAATGGAACTATCAGTTTCGAATGACTGATTTTTAAGTTGTCATATACGAACGATGTAACTACTAGGTACTGCGATGATTAATGAGTTATGTACAAAAAACTATTTTTTTTTATTCTTACTGTTATATGAACGATATTTAGAAGGATCATTAATACCAGTAACTAATTCAATACCAGTAAGTAATTTTCATTAAAAACGCAATATATGAAGTAAAGTTTAGCAAGATCGTAAAGAAGTAAGATTGCTTTTGTAACATGCTTTTAGCTCTTAGCAGTTTGGAGCTGGCTTAAGAGTAGTTTATTTTAAGCATTTGAAGGATACAATAGTTTTGTACTGCAAATTCATATAAAATATGACGGAAAATATTTTTTTAGAGTATATGTTGTGAACTTGTTATAGGTACGTATTGAAATATGTGTGTTTTATGCCTATTCACTTGAACAAACATTTATTTAAATATTTTTATGTTGTAAATATACAAACCAAAACATTATAAGAAAATAAAAGTCGTAAAAATAAGACCTTTGATCATTTATTTTAATAAAACAACAATTTTAAGCAAAATAAATCAGACAATTTTCATGAAACATGACGATTCGATAGTTTTCTGATGCTCCCAATAAGTTTCCACGACATGGGTAAAATTCAAACATCGTTTGCCTAGCCAATGTTTAATAGCTTGTGAATATTTATTCGGACTTTTTCGAAATGTTTTCTTGTTTATCCTGTTATTGTTGATGTTGTTCCAAAAAGAAATCATGCCTAGCAATAGAGCATCCATTGGTTAATAAAAGTGCTGAAGACACAAAATTGCTCGGATTAATATTTACGCTGCAAATAAATACAAAAGGTGAGTGTCCAAAGTAGCCCCCGGAATCAAAAGTAGCCCCGTCCGACGGTATTTAAATTTTCAGAATTATCATAAAAAATCCGACATCCCTATCGGAATCTCTAAGTTCCTACAGGAATTTCGGAATTCAAAAGGAAATCTGAGATGTCAGAATTTACACGTAAAATTCAGAATTACTTTATCAATATCTGAATTCCTACCGACATCCTAAAATTCCTAGAAAATAACATAATTATCGTAATGCCAGAATTCACACGGATATTACAAATTGCTACTGTCGGTAATCTTACCGGAATCTCAGAATTGGCGGAGCGAAAGTTTTCGTAACCTCAGAATTCCTTTGCAAAACTCAAAATACCTTCCGATGTATCAAAACTCATATCGTTTTCCCATGATTTTTACTCAAAAGTAAATTATTCCATTTAATTCCGCAAACTCAAAGCATGTGTAGCAACCTCTGAAGCTAACTACCAGTAGCTTTGTAGTAAATGCTACCTTTATTCATAGCAATGCGTTGTTTGTAGTGTGTTCGAAAGGTGTAGAAAGGAAAATGACACAAACATGTTCCACTCGTGTTCCACATATAGCGTTTACTACCGAGAATGTAGTAAACTCAACTTTACTACATTTTATTCATACGGCCCATTGGCTTAATTTGCCACAGAATTCAAACTTCATGTGTATAACAAAACTTATCATCAAAGTTTGTATTACTTTCGATACGGAAAAGTTATTTTTTGATGGTTTAGAGAATTGTTGTATTTTGCCATATAGAAGAAACGACGAATTTTGTATGGAGACTGCAAGCATGTTGAAAAAATCGGTTTAATCGAAATTTAATCGCGCAATTTCAATCAAATTATGTCTGAAATGAAAGCTCAAGTTCTATTTTGCATGTTTGGTGGATTAGATTACAAAAAAGTATGATAAATTGTACTTTAAATTTCATGTAAACATTAATAAAACCAGTGTTTTATACAACTTTGGCGACCTGTAGCTAAAAATTGTGACGTGCTGGAACATTCCTGAGAATGGCACCAGATTCAGCAACCCCAAATCTACTAAAAACACATAATTTGATCCTTGAGACACGCAAAAATGTCATTTTTGTTACGCTGTGTTATGGGCATTTAAAAATTGCATAGTTTTTCACTTAAATTTGCTTATAACTTCAAAACCACAAGAATTACAAACTTGCAATGTTCAGCAAAAATGTGTATCTTTGCTTCCTCTGCAACTCTTATGAAGACCACATTCACGTAAAACTGAAAATAAACAAGTTAGATCAAAATAACTGATTTTTTGGGTCCACCCTAAGTTAAAACTTTCAAAATCAATTTCCTTAGCTCAAATGAAGAGTTAGATCAAAAGTGTCTTCAACAAAGTTGTTCAAAATAACATTTTCTAAAAGTTTGCAGAAGAGCGCAGCCACAAATTTCATCAAACAAAAAAGTTTGAGTCAAAATTTTAACTTAAATAAGGGCCACCCTATTCATCTTTTTTCTTAAAAGATGCAAGACACAATTACAAATAACTTCTCTGAAGACATCGAACGTCTAAAATCGACGAGAACAGAGAAAACACTCGATTCGGTCCATTGTGCATTGATACTACAACATCCTACATTATGGAAGCCTTTGAAGAAACATCCTCTGCGGTCTGTGAAGACTACAAGAGTAGGGTGGGGCTTATTTCCAAAAATATTCCGTAATCAGGATCTACAAAGTGGAAAATGATCATCGGTCCCAAAATAACATCTTGTGAAAAAATGAGAATTTTTGGTGAAGGTTTAGAGGTGGCGCAAAGGGCGTAAGTGCAGTTTTACTATTTTAGTGAGATCTGAAAAATTTTGGTATGTTTTTCAGCTCAATCACCTCAAAATTGCAATATCTCCACTCCTTTAGATGATATTTGACGTAATATATCTATGCATACGATTTTTGGCCCTTGAATAGGTTACGCTGACTGATTACTATGAACCCGAATAAGCATATGAATAGCTGAAGAGGATTCCTATGCTAGTAGAATGGAACAAAAAGCAAAAAAGAATGAGAGAAAGAACAAAGAACACAGAGGAATTTAAGGTGGGTTGGGTTAAACAGGTGGGAGGGTGTAACTGATGATATTATATTAGAGTGAATTGCGGAACCGTGAAAATATCTCGGTTGAATGTACCTATGAGATGATATTATATGGTCGGCGTTGAATCAGAGTGGACCTTTTTAGAAAAATGGGTTTAAAGTCTAACACTTTGTAATTTTTAAACTCGTTAAAATTTTGATTCAATATTTCTACACATCTTTGTGTTACTTTCAAACAATATAATGTGAAGTAATAATCCCGAAAAAAACAGAATCTAAACCACTAATAGAACGATTTTTTGATGGACTACTTGGTACTTGGTTCACTCTGACTCAACTAAAGACTACCGTTCAATGACTTGGTTCACTCTGACTGAACAATAGTTAACATGGTCAAACTGGGTGCATATCTCTAAGATGAACAGATTATCAACATCCTTCGTCATCAGTATAGTAAATTCTTCAACATTCCATATCTTCAATACCAAAATCAGTGGCATTACGATGGCTTGGAAATTAAAGTTTTTCAGGGTCAGGGCATTGAAGATCAGAAATATTCAAATATGCGTTCAGTCAGAATGGACCAAGTGAAAATCTTGACTACCAGTCAAAATATAGTAGTCTAATGATCAGATTCTAGGACACTACAAACAGACACCATAGAACTGCCAAAAACTACTTTCGGACTCTGAAAACGACTAAAAAAGCAATAATCAATCAGTTTATTGCTTGTTAACGCTTGGTCCGCTCTGTCTGTACAGAAACTGGGTTTAGATTCATTTCTTAGGTGTACGGATTTTGGTCCCGCACGATGTATCCTTATTAGGTAAATCCATAAACGATTTCTGCTCTCTAGCAATAACACTTCCTTATAGAATTTCCAAAGGAATTTCTGGATTATGATGCAATTTCAGAAATTAATTGCGTTTGAGCTTCATACTTCACTTTCGCCACAACACCTTCAAACTTCAACTTTGGACAAACAAATGCAGTTGAAGTTCAATATATCGTTCTACACCTGTATTTGAAATCGATGTATATAAACAACAGCATTAGGCAAAAATCGGTAGTCAAAATTCAAATAAGTGCACGAGCTTCTGTAGGGTGCAAGAGATAAAGCACTTCAGGTTGAAAACCTCTTGAATAAAACCAAATTTCCAGGATGTATATTTTGCGTTGGTCCCTTCCGATAAATTGCTATCAACATTCCGGAAAAAAAAAACAACCGAACGATTACTAAACTAAAGCAGTAAAGAGTATTTATGGACATGCATTTATCTATACCTACCAGGAGAATAATGATGAAACTTCACATAGAATTGAGGACATTTTAGCCGTTACTGCAATTTTTCCATAAAGAGTAATCTAAAATCGTTTGCATGGGTCCAGAACTAGAGATGGGTAAAAAATTGATTATCTTTCCCTACTTGAAGAAAAAATGCTTGAAATATTTCTGAAGTAGGTAATATTAAACTACCCTTAATATTAAAAATTATTAACCCTTCGAAGAGGGTCAGTTTGTCTCAGTCACCATCTGATACTGACGAAGGATGGATATGCTCCCCAATGCACGGTCCTCCGTGCGGCGTCTTCTGGTGGCTGGACGTTTTTTTGTGGAGGGGCTGGGAATCGAACCCATAACCTGCCGCTTATGAAGCGACATCGTAACCTCAAGGCTACGGATCCTCCTGGTAATTTTAAATAAAAGTCAATAAAATCATCGTTTTCTACTGGAACTTTTCTCCATTGCGTAAAATCAAAATTTTTCAAGATTCCTCAGTTACACTAAAGATATCACTAGTTTCACCCTCCCACCTGTTTAACCCACCCAACCTTACATTCTTCTGTGTTCTTGTTCTTTCTCTCATTCTTCTTTGCTCTTTGTTCCATTCTACTAGCATAGGAATCCACCCCAGCTATTCATATGCTTATTCGGGTTCATAGTAATCAGTCAGCGTAATCTATTCAAGGGCCAAAAATCGCATGCATAAATATATTACGTCAAATACCATCTAAAGGAGCGGAGATATCGCAATTTTGAGGTGATTTTTTGCCCTTTAGGGTCCTAAAATCACCGAAACAAGTTGAAAGGCATACCAAAATTTTTCAGATCTCACTAAAATGGTAAAACTGCACTTACGCCCTTTGCGCCACCTCTAAACCTTCACCAAAAATTCTCATTTTTTCACAGGATGTTATTTTGGGACCGATGATCATTTTCCACTTTGTAAATCCTGATTACGGAAGAATTTTGGAAATAAGCCCCACCCTACTACAAGAGGACATTCCGATCTGACTAGACTCAGTAAAAAATGCTGAAGGAGTTGGAACAGACGCTGTTCAGCTGGATCAGAGTCGTTCAAGTCGGCTCGCAAGGCTTGCAAGAAAGCTCTTTGCTCTACTGAACGATCCGGCTTGAAAAACCTTTGTACAAATGTTGAGTGAAGTCAGCTGAACAAAATCCTTGCAAAATCTAAGGATTTCCAAGTGAACGAAATTCGCTTACCTAATGGAGACTTGGATGGAGAATGGAAGAAGTTTCAAAAACTAGACATGTGTGCCTTTCATTTAAGTCCAATAGAACTGAAATGAGTCAACAAACTAATTTTTGCGAGCTGTTTGATTTTTTGGGACGACAATCAACATAATTCAGGATTTGTAACTTTTTTCATGGAAGCTCCCCTAGGGGTCATTCAAAACTTTTTTTTCTGCTAAAGTAAAATTCCCAACAAAAAAAATGTCAGAAAATTTCAGCTTACTGGATTGTTCCAATCAAAAGTTGTATTGATTTGAATTTTGAAATGGGAGCGGTTTCACGCCGTTTCGCAAACCCGATTATTTTTGTATTTTTGAATCGCCTCAAAATTTGCATACAGATTCTTTATGACCAAAAATGCCATTATGCACTTTCAGACCGCCATTTCGAACCTCGACTTATTTTTGAGAAGGGCGTATCGGAAAATGCATGGCAAATCTTTAAAAAACTGTAACTCGAAAACGGTTTGTCCGATCGATTTGAGATCTTCTACAAAGTTGTAGGTATTGCTTAGGACTATATGGAGAAAAATATACACGGCAAAAAAAAGTTACAGATTATTTTTTATTTCAAAAACAAAATTTTAAAATCGATTTTCTCCAGAAACGCAGTTTCGATTTTTTTATTTTTGGATATGTTTTAGGGGACAACTTATGTGATTTATTGCATAATGTTTCAAAATGGAAGAATTATGGACAAAAAAGATATGATTTTTTAAAAAATAACAGATTTTGAAAAAAAAAATCGAAATAGAGGAAAACACAATTTTTTTATGTGATTATTTAAAAGTACAGAAAAATTGCAATCGAAAAGTACTTAAGTAAATTTTTTCTAGGTTGCATCAATTTCGAGATATAAGGTACAGTGGGGGAAGTGTATCAGTGGGGTAAGTGGATCATTTGTCATTATTAAGCATAAATCCTTGAATATGTTGAATGTTTTCGCACCATCGCTTCGTTTTAGGTTATATTCTCACGCCCACACTGATACTATTGCAAAACTGGTACTACACGTACACTAACACAAACAAACTTGTTAGCTGCAAAAATTAATTAATTTTAAAATTGTTTTCCATCAATCAAAAATTTATTGTATCTCTGTCTATAATCGAAAACTATTACTTTTTTCGACACATGGTGAGCATTTCAGTTCTAATTGAATGAATCACAATGAGAAATATGTGATTTTTATGAATAAATACAGATATATTATACATGGTACACTTACCCCTTCTTTTTACTGGGGTGGGGTAAGTGGATCAAGTATTATTTTCATTTATTGGCCGACTGCTTACAAGAATTTTAATAAGTTTTAATATCCGCAAATATTTTTTTCCTTTGACTTCTTTCATTCCCAGCTTGAATGTCAAATTGACCATAGAAAATATTAATTAATCCACCTAAAACCTTATTGAACCTCTCTGGTATAAAAAAAATAAATAAAAAAATAAAAATTTCAAAATTCACACGAAACTTTTCGCGGTTTATCTAAGCTGAGTCGCAAAAGTGCAATATATTCTAATTTTCCAATTGAAATCATATTATCGTACCTTATTTGACTATATAAATTGTTCTAGACAGTTGATACAAATATATTGATAAATTGAATAAAAGAATTTCAGTTCGTTATTCAAAAGTAAATGTAACTAATATTTTTAAACTATGAGTGTTCTTCGAAAACATCGTTAGGAAAAATCCTACAATACTTCTGCATAACTTATGTGTATAAATGGATGAATTTTCGCCAAATTATTCTGGTTACAATCAGAGCCGTAGCGTGGCCTCATGGCGCCCTTGGCGAACCAGGATCAAGCGCCCCTTGTTCAAAACCCTTCATTTGTTGGAGGTTTACGTAAAATTCTAAAAAACGAAGATTCTTTTCAAAATGCTAGAGCATTTCTTGTAAATACTGTTCATTGTAATTAAAAAAGAAAAGACATGATTAAGGTGCAAGAAAAAATGGCACAAAAGTCAGAAATGAAAAAGCAGTTTTCTCCTTTATTAACAACAAATTGATAAAAATAAAAACACACAGCCTTTTTATTTGGCAAATAAAAGAGCTGTGTGTTTTTATTTTCTTCAATTTGTCTATTTAGAAAGAAAAAACTGCTTTTTCAGTTTTGACTTTTGCACCATTTTTACTTGGGCCTTAAGCTCAAGTGATCTTTAAATATTAACTTACATTGTTAAAACTTATTTCAAAAGGCATACAAAATCTTTCAATTCTCTTTTGAAGATAGATTGTCAGGATAACCAGAGGTTGTTCGAGGTTTTAAGAGTTGTAAATAAAATTACTGTTTATATGGCCAGAGATGAATTTGAAGAAAATACTGGATTCAGTGACCAGAACCTCGTGTCGTGTCTTGTTTGTGCCTCTGATGAAATGCATACTCCTGAAAAGATTATTGTAGACATTGCTGATTAATTTATTTCTCCATAATTTTAAACATACGGTCCAATATTTCAAAGGAAATGTTTAAGAAATCTCGTTGATTTGTCATATTTTGTTGACTTGAAAAACGAGAGGTAATTTCAGAATATATATGCCTTGAATAATACAAGAATATTTTCAAAGAATTTTGTTCACTCTAGCGCAGTGAATTTCTATAAAAAGTTTTAAGATTACGCAATGAAATTGAGTAAAAAATTGAAATTTTATTATTAGGAAATATTCAAAATAATCAAAACAAGATGTTTATGGAAATCATACCAACATATTCTATAGAAGTTTCATTAAAAATTTCAAAAGAGAACTGAATACTAAATGTAGACAATCAATAAAATCGATGTTACGAAAAGTTCTGTACGGGTTCAAACATTAATGAGACAGGTCTGATCATTGTTTTGGAGAAACAAAAAAAAATGTTGTTACAAAAATACCTTATTTTATTGATTTTTACTCATATTCTTATTTCAATGTTAAATAACTATGTGGTAATCCTTTTCGGGATTCTTTTTAAATCATCAGGGCGATCAGGGTTGAAACAAATTTTTCGTTAAGATTTTTTACAAATCTGGCTTGAGGTTCTGTGAAAACACCACTAACGCAGACGAAAGAAATCTGCTTAAAATTCTGTCTGGAACTCGCCTTTGAACATTACTACCTATGTATGTACAAATAAAAGATTCTCTCCTCTCTCACTCTCTTTCGATTATAACAGTGGAATACTAAAGCTTTTGGGAAGTTTTTCACTATAGATCAATTTCCTTGACTAGCGTTCCATACAAAAAACGCAACAGAAGAGGTTGATGTGACTCAGTTATTGATTCAAGAGAAAGTAAACAAAGAGTCTCAATGTTAGATAGGTCCTTTTGATACGTTGCGCGAGTATTCTTTATGATATGGGTTATTAACGGTTGTTTAAAGTTTTTTTTTTATTATTTACCGAGTCGTGTGAGAATCCTTCCAGCAATTATTTTAACCAGCAGTTGATAGAATCTTCGTTTTGTCGATGTTTTATAGATATTTTTAAAGTAGGCATCGCGCATAAGCCAGCATCATTGTTATGGAGAACTGTTTTCGTAATTATTGAAGAAATTATTATTGATAAGTCCGTATCTCAGGAATTTTCTACTATCAAATTATTCAACACCTTTTAGTGTTTGGATTTTGAGTGTAACAGTTCGCGGAGCATAAAGGGTCAAACACAATGCAACGGCATTACGGCAAGAACGGCAAAACGGCAACACCGACTTGAATGACATATCAATGTTTTGATCAATGTCGACTCTATCAGATTCAACATGGATTTGACAAGCAGAGTGTAGACCAAGATGGGCTTGCCGTTTTGCCGTTGTACCGTGCTGCCGTTCACATTGTGTTTGAGGCTTAACAGTTTGTGGCACATCACAATCGAAGAGCCCTATGAATGTAAACATTCACTCTCTCGTTTGGTAGGTGGCACGAGAGCGAATGTTACAAGTGTTCATCAGCGAAATGTTACAAGTGAAGACACACAGTGATCGGCGCCAAACAGTGGGTGGTGTGTGTCTGTATTGTTTTCGTTCATGGCTCGTTATCTTGCACGAACGATAAATGTCATGCGTGTTGTATGAATGCAGGCGGATAAATTAGATGAGATTATGGCTCGTGTGTCAATGATCGTTAAATTTTCCAAAGCCTGACACCTTTTAAGATGCTCCCAAAAATTTATTCGTAAGATCGATCCAGAAATAGGTAGTTTAGATCTACCATGTTTATGGATAGAGCTACAGTCAGGTCTCCAATTAGAGGCTGCCAACCACTTTCTTCGCACCGCAATTTCTCATCGGTTTTCAATGGAATGAAGCTGATTTTTCATTGATGGCTGGAACATAATATAAACTCTTTAACTACAGTATTTCACCTGAATCCATTGAACGACAGCTGAGAAATTGCGGAAAGCGTATAAATTATATAGGATGAATAACGCAACTTTGTCTGTGACGCATTATTAGTCCTCTCCTGTTTATTTCTATGATTGTTTTTTAAGATACTGTAATTCCACAACGCTATTACTAAATTTGTAGCTCCAAAAACTGTCCCAGATGCAACACGCATTTTGGCGCCCCCTTAGGCCTGGCGCCCTTGGCGGGTGCCAACCTGGCCAACCGCACGCTACGGCACTGGTTACAATGTTTTTTTTTTTGTTCGAATAAGTGTGAATTAATGTACACAAATTTTTCATTATATTTTAATTAAATAAAGATACTTTTTAATTTTAAAGTTTTTAAATGTAACATTACAAGCACTAGCAATAACAAGAACGAGAGTAATATCATTCTTGCTAAACATAATTACACCGCATTTGTTTGAGAACAGATTTTTTTTATTGGTGATCCACTTACCCCACCACGGTGGGGCAAGTGGATCATTTGGCGCAAATTTTGAAGTCTCTCATACTCAGTACATAACAATCAGAAAAATCGAAATAAATGACGATTTGAAGTATATTAGTCCCTCATTTGTTATCCACAGAAAAAAGTTAGAATTACATAATTCACGTTAGATGTGCATTACAATGAAGTTGACTATTAATTTTTCTGTATCCACTTACCCCACGGTACCTTACTCATATTTATATAAAATTTTCAAATAAAAAAAGAAAATAGGCCCTTTTCAAGCATATTTCGTGTTTCTCCATTCCAGAAAAAAAAAATATTTTGATTGAGCGAATCGTAGCTAAATCGTTTATTGTTTGATCAAAACATTTATGCTTAAGTATTGAAAAAAGAGCACACGGTAAAAAATATAAACGATATTTTCAAATGAAAATTTGAAGCTAATAGTTCTTAAAAACCGCAACATTGATGTTTTTAATTTTTAGATATATTTTGCGGTTGTTGTAGGTATTGTTTAGGACTACAGTGGGATTCCGTTTTTGGCAACAAAGTCGAAATTTTCAGTTGCGGAACGGAAAACGGAACCGTGCCAAAATCGGAACCCTTATTTTAAATTTTATTTTTCAACTACTGGTTTTGAAAACATCATTTGAATGTTATTACATCATCCTTATAGAACCATATGGCATAAAGACTTCTGAACGGTTCACTTCGAAGCAGTTTTCCGTAATATTGTACTATGCTATGGATCTATAGCGCCGAAATGTTAATTGTGGCAAACGTTCTACATCTATGCTTTTTACGCCTCAACGTCTTTAATGATTTTTAGAAGCTTTATGTACACTATTTGTATGAGTGGGCCATGTAAAATTAATAATCGCAAAAATGGCTTCTACACAAGAACTGAACATTTTTCAAAAACTGTGCTAGAATACGAAAAAAAAATAAATGTGTTACTGTATTCATACAAAGACGTATTTAAGTACAAATCAAAAGCCCTGGGTATTGAAAAACATTAAAAATCAGTTCAACTTTAGGCTTTAGCGTAAAATTTTACAAAATTTGGTAAGTTTAGAATACCTTCCTAATTAATGTTTCTGATAAAGTAAAGCATTACATAATGAATAATTGACTGCAGTCAAAAGACCAAACATAAATAACTACATCTCATGATCCATAAATGCGACTCGTAATTTTGTAGAATACACATACAACTTTTATTTTTATTACTTGAAGTGAGTTTTTATTTAGCTTAACATATAAACATATAAAACATATATTTAAATATATCCATGTTATGAAACCTCAAGAACCTGATAGGAATCTTCAGGTGCTCGTAAGTAATCTACAGGAAAACGCTAAGGTTTCGAAGCATCTTGCTAAGAATATTGCTGCTAAATGGCCGAAAATTCTCAAGTCTCCAAGGAAAATTTTCAAATGTTTTTTATTCTTAGGTTACCACTAGCACTCCTCAAATTCTTCTGGAAACCTTTTCAAAATCTACAAGATTTCGCCAGAAATACGCAAAATACCACCACAAATTCACATTTTCCCGCTAGGAATTACCAGGATGCCCTAGAAATCTTAATAGTTTTTTAGGAATCACCAAATTTCGGACTTAATCCCCAATAACCAACTATACATTCTCAGGATCCCACAAAAAAACCCCAAGTGTCCGCTAGGAATCTGCAGACATTCTCAAGAATCCGTTAAAACTTCTGAGAAGTCCCTTAAGGACTAAGAATCTCCTAAGGATTCTCCAGGCTACAGTTAGGAAACTCATAGTTCCAGCTCGCAAGGAACATTTTGTTTATGTTGAGACCCGTATCCTTGATTAAAAATCTTGTACCGAACTCGTCTTTTAAAAATCTAACGTCTTAAAGAATTTCCAACAAAGAGGGAACGTAGCTCTAATTAGTTGTCTCAGAAATATTAATATACACACTAATACCACAAACAAAAATTTAAAATACTCTTTATCGTTTTTATCACACACTTCAATTATTGAGAATAAGTTGTAGTTAGGACTGTGTTCGCATTTGTGCCGGTATTGAATGGAACATTGGAATTCTTAAAAAATAATATGCAATATAGTAAAATCTTCATTTTTTATGGATTATATGTTGCCACTTCAGCAATTCACTAGAATTAAGCAATTTATTCTATGAAATTCCTTAAAAGTTATGATGCACGACATATTGTTGTATTTTCATTTATTACTGCGATGTGTTTTTCATACGCGATGTATGTAACTCCATAATAATAACAGTGAGCTAAAAAGGTGACTTTTAGTTGCCTAATGTGCTTGTGTTCTGTTCAAACAAGCTGTTCCAAAACTGGAGAGAAGTGATTTTTAGTGTACCACCTACTGGCAGACTCAAGTGGGCTGGACACTTAATAGGAATGCCTAAGAGATTGATCTCTAATTGAGATTGTGGTGGAGATGAATGGCCTTATGAAACGTTGCGAATTCATGACAAATGACCATCCTGAAGTAAATAAGCGCGTACGGGAGCCCTTAGTAGTTAATGAGATTTGATGGAACATCAACGAAAATGAAGATCTGGAATGTAATCGGTGTGTAGTTGACCTGCCATTTAGATAAATAAAGCAACAGACACGATAATATTTACAAAAACATACAAATATTAATGGTATTCAAAAATGTTGCCAAAAACGGATCCATTTTGTTGCCAAAATCGGGGGGTGCCAAAAATGGAGCATGCCAAAAACGGAGTATGCCAAAAACGGAATCCCACTGTGTTTGGAAAAAAATATGCACGGTAAAATATAATGACAGATTTTTTTCAATAAAAAAAATAAAATCGATTTTCTATGAAAATGCATTTGTAATTTTTATTATTTTTGGACATGTTTTAGGGGACAACTTATGTGCTTTATTGCACAATGTTTCATAATGAAAGAATTATGGACAAAAAAATATTACAAATTTTGAAAAAAATCGAAATAGAGGAAAACAATAGTTTTTTATGTCTTTATTTGATAGTACAGAAAATGCAACATCACATGGAAAAGGGCCATGCGATGCCATAGGAGGGACACTAAAAAGTATGGCTACCAGAGCCAGTCTTGCCAAAGAACGTGAACATCCGATAAAAAATGCTAAGGAACTATATGATTGGGCTCAAAATCGGAAAGAAGAGCAGCTTACATAAATCTTCTTTTGTTATTCAACTACTGAGGGATATGATGTCATTGCACAAGAACTTAACCAACTATTTTCAAGTGCAAAAACAGTTCAAGGCACTCAGAAATATCACTCGTTTATCCCTATCTCTGAAACACAAATTGAAGTTAGACAATTTTCGAGCTGTGACGATAACAAGAAAGTAGTTGATATAATTAAGAAATAAAATTGCAGTTTATATATATATATATAAAAAGGTACACCGTTGTGATAGAATCACATTTTTAATGCCACGTTTAGATTTACCGTGTATATCTCGGAAGTGATGCATCTCAGCTAAATTTTACTTGATAATTTTTTGATAGAAATTTTCCATATTTAAAAATATATAGTTTTTTTCTGTACTCAAAAAAACGCACGAAACATATCGTTTTACATAAATTGGTTTTATTTATTTTTTTAAATAATTTATTTTTTATCCAAAAATTTTCCGTTTCGAGGCATTGTGCAAAATATTACAAACAATATGCTGCAAAACATATCCAAAAATTTAAAACATCAATTTTGCGGTTTTCAAGAACAATGAACTTCAAATTTTCATTTGAAAATTTCGTTTATATTTTTTTTACCGTGCATACTTTTTTAAATACTTTAGTATATAGGTTTTGATCAAACAATAAACAATTCAGCTACGATTCACTCAATCAAAATAAAATATTTCTGGAATGGAGAAACACGAAATATGTTTGAAAAGGGCCTATTTTACTTTTTTTATTTGACAATTTTATATAAATATGAGTATATCTCGAAATTGATGCAACCTAGAAAAAATTTACTTAAGTACTTTTCGATTGCAATTTTTCTGTACTTTCATATAATTACATAAAAAAAATATTGTTTTCCTCTATTTCGATTTTTTTCCAAAATCTGTAATTTTTAAAAAAATCATAACTTTTTTGTCCATAATTCTTCCATTTTGAAACATTATGCAATAAATCACATAAGTTGTCCCCTAAAACATATCCAAAAATAAAAAAAAATCAAAACTGCGTTTCTGGAGAAAATCGATTTTAAAATTTTGTTTTTGAAATAAAAAATAATCTGTAACTTTTTTTTTACCGTGCATATTTTTCTCCATATAGTCCTAAGCAATACCTACAACTTTGTAGAAGATCTCAAATCGATCGGACAAACCGTTTTCGAGTTACAGTTTTTTAAAGATTTGCTATGCATTTTCCGATACGCCCTTCTCAAAAATAAGTCGAGGTTCAAAATGGCGGTCTGAAAGTGTAAAATGGCATTTTTGGTCATAAAGAATCTGTATGCAAATTTTCAGGCGATTCAAAAAATACAAAAATTAAATTTAAAAAAAATTCGTCATGTTCGGTGGAATTGCTCATGGGTCGAAAAAGACCCAAAGTCCTTACTAGGGCAATTGTCCTTTGAAATTTGCCTTTAAGTTTTCTTAGTTCTAAATTGACAAGGTGATTGGTGAATCTAATCTTTTAGCATAGCAACGACCCCAGAGGAGTTTTTATCAGAAAAAAATGACAGCCACCATAAATGAATGTAACATGTCGTACTTATATCAATCTTGGAAACTGGATTTTACAGCACAAGGCGAGCCTCGTTGGATAATTACAACAAGTGCTGTAAAAATCGAGTTCTGAAACGAGTTGTGTACAACATTTTTTGCAATTTCGAAGAAGACCACTTGACGTTATACGAAACTACGATAAATGTACCAGTTATGGACATAGTAGTTCCCTATTTCGCCATACGTGATTCCTTGAATATCTTCAAATTTTATAATGTGTTGTGTGTTGTAGTAGTAAGATTTAAGGTATATCTTGATGTTAAAACATTCAAAAAGATTTAAAATGTGAAAGTTATCAAAATTTCAGTTATGGCCATGGAAACATGGATTTATTTAACAGCTGCAGCTGTCAAAAATTCACTGAACTTTCGTTTAAAACAGATAAATACAACATCTGTGAAATCACTTCAAAAATTTGGTGAAATTCAAACTTTCAACAGTAGGTAGCACTATTTTCACCGAAAATCAGCAAAATCAATTGTCGGCCGTATTTATAACTGTAAATTGTGCGAGAATTAAATTGTATTAAGTAAACAGGGTAAAAAAGTAAAATTTGATGTTTGTGTTTCAAAATAAATTACTTTTTGGATTTTTACAAAAATATATTAGAGCTGGTTGGATATTACGTTATAATATCTTCTTCTTCTGAGTGAAGAACTAGTCATGTATGTTAAAATGTTGCAGTTGCAGAGGAATTAATGATACACATTTTTGCTGGAAATTGCAAGTTTATTATTCTTGTGATTTTGAAGTTATAAGCAAATGTAAGTGAAAATTTATGAGATCTGTAGAAGCCCAACTCATGGGACTGGTTCGATATTTTTTTCTTTTAGCAGCATTTGAAGGGCCATACCTTGGGCAACTTTTGCTGAAAAATCTGTAAGAACGTTATTTTTGTAAATTAAGACAATTTATTTCAAAAATACTCTTAAAAAAATCAACATTTGCCTATACTTTACGGGATTTTAAAGTTAACTGCATGTTGCATTCAGCAAATTTGTAGGTTTCAACTAGATCTAGTACATGTCCATATGTAACATTATGGAGAAATGTGACATTTTCTAAAAGTTTGCCAAAGAGCGCAGTCACAAATTTCCTCAAAAAACTGAAATAAGGGCCACCCTTTACAACTTATTTCTTGGAAAATGCAAAACTCAAATACGAATAACTTCTCTGGAGACACCGAACGCCTACAATCGCCTACAATTCCCGCTAAATTGTCGGTTTGGATTGGTAACCGAGTGTGTAGCTCGTTGTTTTCAATCAAATGAATGGACTAAAATAAAAACTATCACCACAGAACAATTTGGTACTAAAATAGATCATCAAAATGCAATGTCAAAATTCATATTTATATTTTCAAATTTATTTTTGTACACTATAAAAATGATGATATTTATCATAAATGGGTAACACGAGCCCATTAAATCAATATTTTTCGAATTATGAATTTAGTGGCTTAAGTGTCCGGTACTGGGGGATCTCCCCCTACCTATGCTACTTTTCAAGATTCGAACCAGGGCTTTTAAGATCGCACGAATTAACCTGAGAGAGAGAGGAGACAGCTCACTGACAACTGGCTTGTTTTCTTGGCTTCTTTGATTTCTTCTTCTCATGTTTGGGTTGTGCACAATGGTTCGGAGAGCACAAACCGGGTCAAACCCATTTTCACATCGCATTTGTTATCAAAAAGAACATAAAATTAAAAAAAAATCAATAGCAATTTGAGTCCAATCGACAATATTTAAATAATCAACGATTTTATATGCGAGAGCAAAGGAAAGCAACCTGCATTCTCAATCACATCCAGTTTTAGTTTGGCCAAAATTTGACGGGTTTTCACGCCCTGCCCTTCGAATGTGCGGTTTTCCAGTGACAGTTGTTGACAGGTTCCCTTGACTTTTGGGAGCTCGCAATCTAAGCCAGCTGTCTCCTCTCTCTCAGGAATTAACGGGTCATCGGGGATGGTCCTTTCAAAGTTGAGTTAAAAGTTTTACTTAAATTTGCAACATACAATTGAATTTATGTTTGGGCGAATTGCTAAAATTGCCCTGAAACACAGGTAAAAAATGAATTTATCTTTCCATATAATGATGGTTAAAATCAAAGAACTACTTTACATCTCCTAACTGAAAAATTCTCGATAACTCAATTTTCGTTCAATTGAGTTGAAAATTTGGCTTTGGTTTAGTATTCGCAACATAAGAGAAATATTTTGAGCATAAAATTTTGCCGAGATTTTGTCAGACCTTTCGCCACTGTGTGTCACGTCGCCGCCCGCGCTCCAGGCGTGCCTCTCGGCTGATGTTGAAGCCAAGATACAAGGAAGAGATTAGGCATCAGACCGCAGAACTCGGTTTGGTGGACGAAATTCGCTAATCATTCAAATTTTGCGTGTGGTTTCCAATGTGCCCTCGTGTACACCCAAAACGGGGGTGTATTCAATGACTGTTAGTGCCCGAGAAATTCAGTTGTTCGAAAGCATGACTACTTTGATTTGGGTGCTTGGAAGCCGATAGTTTCGAATAGGCAATTGTATAGAGACCAAAATGGAGGTATCTATCACTTGGATTACAACTGTCAGTCCAGCATCCATGTACGGTTTGTGGTGAAGTAAATCTCAAAGGAAACAATAGAAAACGCGGATTTGGGAACAGCAAGCTGTGCGGCGAGAGTGCGTTTCCTTTATCAAGATGTCAAGGCCTACTGTTATGAATCGGTGTGAATGAGCGTTTCGGACAGCTATCATGACACTAGTAGTTCGATGATCAGTACTCTATGGATCCTTTTCAGCTTGATCAGCACATTCATACTTTGGACATTTAAGGCCTCACAGAAGTAAAACACATTCGTATTCGAATCCATCAGCAAAATTTATGAAAAGGTCATTTTAACGAAAATTCAATGTTTGCCAATGCACAGTTCGGACCCCGACATGAACATTCGACCAATCACCAACTTTTACGTGTAACAAATTTGATTCTTTCCAATAAATCTGAAGGATATTCTACTGATCTTGCTCCGCCTAGACATAGAAAAGGCATTCGACAGTGTTTGACATGAAGGCTTGATTGTAAAATTAAAAAACTTTAATTTTTCAACATACATTGTTAGAATAATTCAAAGTTTCCTGTCAAATCGTACACTTCAGGTGAATTATCAGAACTTCAAATCTAAAACACTTCCTGTAAGAGCTGGTGTTCCTCAAGGCAGCATTTTGCGACCCAAGTTATACTATATTTTCACATCAGACGTACCTGAGTAATGTTTAAAATGATACTGAGAACGAAAAAAACAAAAAGTTACCCCATCGCACGGTCAACAGCAGTGAGCACTCGATTTTGAGATTGAGATTCCTTCACACGCCATCCTTCATCCCCCGCATAGAACCATATCCCGCACCATATCCAAAGAAGCCTTGATTCGGCAATATAAAATTGATGATCACCAAGAATGCCTAATCACAGAAACACGGTCTCTCATTCTCTCGCTCACGAATAAAATTCTCGGAATCACTCATCGTCTCGCGATTCCTTTTCGCAAAGAGCGTATCACGATTTCTTCTCTCGGTTCTCACGCTCGCTTCTTTCACTCGCTGTTTCTTCTGCTGCGCAGCAGTGTTGCCAGATGGGAGCCAATCGAGACAAGAAGAACGACCCAAGGGGGAAATATCTGCTGGATGATTAGTGTGCTCAATCAAGTGCATATTAGCATATTAATGGAAACAAATCACCGCCCGATGGATGCACTCTCGGATGCAGACCGAGACCGAGAATTGGTGAACGAGAGTGAACGGAAGGATGAATGGATGGGATCACTGGAGTTCAGCAGCGATGGAGAGAAGGGTGACTCAAGGGAAGTTGTGCGAACTTTTGTTCTCCACACTGGATGGATGCTGGAAGGTGGTTACATCGTGTGCACGGGAAATGTTACAACGGCATTCGTTGATGGCGACGAGGAGGCCGATGGTGGTGATTTCAGATCGGTGGAATTTTAAAGAAACAGAAACAGCTGCACTGTAGGAATCACATCTGAGCTGTATTTTTAGAGAAGTGACGGTGGTTGCGATTAATGTGGGTGTCCGAGATTTTCGAATTTGGTCGGACTCAGGTTGGATGGGACAATGGTTTCGGTTCTGGGCAGAACTGACATCAAATCAGTTTCAAAATTCTTACGATTATGTTATGCAAATTGAAGAAAAAGATTGCAAAAAATAAATTTAAAAATTTTTGAATTGATAAACAAAAAAAAAATCGAAAATAAAAACGAACATGTTTCTACGCCTTTTAGGGAAATTATCTTTATTATTATTTGAAAAAGCCTCAAGATCTGAATTCGGCATTGAAAGAGAAAAACAAATTACTCAGGGTTTCGAAAGCATTCTCAATCGAGAGAATATTTTTGTCAATTCTTGAGGGACTGGTTCAGAAGAAATTGAGAATTATTAAAAAAATCAAAAATATGGCGATTATAGAATTTTCTGCATCCTTCGAAAATGTAGTTTATTATTTTTGGTTGATGAATTGAACAAATATTTTCAGTTGGTATATTTCCCTAACAAACGAAAAACATCCAAGGTTGTACCAATTTTGAAAACGGACAATATCCAGCCGAAGCTTCGGGCTATCGTCCAATCAAATTGCTGTCTTCTATAAGTCAACTTAAAAAAAAAAAAAATTCTAACGGAATCATCAACGAAATTCAATTTTTGTCAATTAACGGTTTGTATTCTGACGTAAGCATGAATAACAAATTTGATTCGCTTTCTTCCTAAACCTAAAGCCTTTTTTTTGAAACCTTCATGTAGTCGTGTTGTCACTATGAGAGGGGTTCCAATAAATTGCTCAGATATAGTTAAGTATCTAAGAATCATGTTAGATAAGAAATGAGAACTTTAAAAATCGCATTGAGGACATTCAAGCCAAATGTATCAAATATACAAAGTGTCTGTTTCCACTTGTTAACAGAAAATCTAAACCATGTCTTAAGAACAAGCTTTTGCTCTTCAAACACATTTTCAAGCCGGCCATGTTGTATGCTGTAGCAATATGGACTAGCTGTTGTAATCTCATGTAAAAAGCGACGTTCTCAAACGACCAGTTACGGAACATGAGTCCGTTGCTCGATAAATACTTGTTTTTAATTATGAATCGTGGTTTACGGCCAACCAGCCGAGTGGAAGTTTAACAACTACCGAAAAGCATATAATTTGCCATATAATTGATCCATTGGAAGCCCACACAATAGAAACCTCAGGCAGCGCAGTTGCTGGCTAGTGTAGTGTGCTATTCCTATACCTAAAAAACAATGCGCTCTCGGGCTAGGCATTGGATATATATATATAGAAAGCGTTGCGTTTGGATGGGCATCTAATTCTTCCGAAAGAGGTGCACTTTGCGTAAAAGGACCACGTGATTATTGAGCTGAAATCGAATTCAGGTTATCTTCTGCGTTCATGAATCCTCTCATGGCGTAGTGGTAACGCGCCCCAACTAGAGATCGGGGAGTCGGGAGTTCGATTCTCACTGAGAAGACGTGTAACTTTTTCGCAAATTTTCACATCAATTTGTCCATCTAATCCAATTGCAAATTATATGTAATGTTTAGCTTTTCGACATTTTTACTGTTTACTTGAAGCATCTTGTTATAAGTATAAGTTAAAAAGGCATATTTTTTGTATTTAAAATGTATTTTTTATACAAATTCTAAAAAAAGCTCCTAAGACCTTGTTGAAGGTTCAATAAATGAGAAAACCCAGTTCAAGCTTAAGTATTAATGTTTAAATGTCAAAAAAAAATAATAAAATATTATGTGATAAGGGATCTAGTTTCTAATCTAGTTTTGAGGTGCATCCATGGAGATGAACTATAACCACTGAATACCGGTGATAATCCGGATTTCCGGAAGCATGTCTTATGCAGTAAAATTATGACGTGTTTTTAGCAAAGGAATCGGCTAAAAAAACAAAATTTTACTACACATGAGAATAGAAGATCAAGTTCTGAAGCGACTGGTGCGCCAAGTATTAAGATCGGTCCAGAAACAACCAAGATATGGCCATTTACCCGGAATCGGTGCCGGTAGTGGATCCGAATTGGGATCAAACAATTTATTCACTCAAAATATGTCACGCAATATTGTTTTCTCCCTAGTTTATCATAAAATACCCTATTATAAATTGAAAATGAGTCTTGTACAGATTTGGCCACTCATGTGCCCCGGGGGAACCTTGCATAGGGGACATTTCGATTTTGACACCAAAGCATATCATGCGACGGCTCATTCTTCATATCTTGTCGTAAGAAGGGCAACTGTAGACTCAAAATGGATAGTTGACTACAGTGACTACTTCCGGAACCGCGGGTTGTCCCCGAGGGAACCTGTAATTAGAGGCAATTGAAATTGAACTCCAATACATCGCGACATATTTTGAGTGAATAAATTGTTTGATCCCAATTCAGTTCACATCGACCTATCACCAAGTGCAGTCGTGTTCGCGCATTGCTTCTTCAAGCTGTACAAGTTTAATAGTTTTGCTGTTATTTATTCCGAATGCGAAACGAGTGTCGTGAGAGCATGAAAATGGAATTTGGATTGTGAAGAATATAAAGTGGAAATGTGTGATGAAAGAAAGTAGAACGTGAAATAACTTCGTTAATTTCGTTAGAAACAAGAAGCAATGGTTGCAAAATGTGTGAGTGAAACAAAATGGTGCCGTTGTTGCTGCACTGTCGAAAACAGTTCATGTGTTTGTGAAATGATAAAGAAAATGCGCGTTTGGGTTATATGATGCCAGGAACAGTGGTGTAATAGAGTGTGAGTGAAAGTGCGTCCATGCAGCGTCGCTGATGCCGGCACCTTTAGCGTCGGTGGAAAATTAAAACAGGGCAATTAGTAGTGCGGGAATGAAGCTAAGTATTATTTAAAGAATATATATTTTATCTGGTTTATAGGAGCAGATTACACATTGTTTGCCTATATCATATATTTTTCCTTGAAAATTGTGGTTTTGCACTGTTCAGCGCTTCTTCTCCTCCTCATCATCATCATCATTGACGTTTTTTTTTTTTAGCCACACATACATACAACTGAAGTGTGGTAAGATACGGATTGCTGTTCTCTATCTCTCTTTCTTTTAGCAGTTCGACATATCGACCACGACCACAATCTAGTCAACGCAACGTTGTGGATGTGAACCTTTATTTATTCATTTTTTTGTGTTGTATGCTCACGAACGTCTGTACAGTTGTTTCACCTTTTTTTTTGTACCGGTCGCGGTGGATCAAGGTTTGCTCACATCCATGTGTGAAACCTTCGCCCAATATTACACGGAGGGGGTGGAGGAGCTGTGGGTGAGGAAGGGATGTGTAGATGTGTAGCTGTGGGACTCTTCTGTTTTGATCATGTATAGAAATTTGACGTTTACTGGCCTTGTTGTTCACTATTTTCATGGTAGATTAAAAGAGAGCGAATGATTTTTGTGCAGAGCCCAGTAGGGCAGATAGGTGCAACTTGGACACATGCTCCGTGTGAGCGATTGTAATATTGTAGTAACGTCATTACTTGCAGTACACGCAACAGTAGGTTAGGTAAATTTTCATATTGTTTTGTTCTAAGTTTAAAATTCATATGTAATTTCTTTGCGTTATAAGTAAATGTTTTCTAGACAGCTGGTTTTGAAACTCAATTTTGTTATTATGTTTCGTAATTCTTATGCTTATTTTGTGCGGCATTAATTATAGTTGGTAGATTATATACATATTCAAATTGAAAAGTGATATATGATGAACTATTTTGACAACACTTTTAATTATGTAACATGCCACTGAAGAGATTCATCAATGTTAACTTCCTACCACAACAGCTACTTCACGGTTGTTCTTCAATCTTCATCATAGGCGCATCAACGGGATTATATTGTATTATTTTTTTATATTATATTAAACCATATTATATTTTATAATGATTTATCATTTTAAATTATATTAGGTGTTCTAGCTGACCATATACTGCCTCCAAATGATACTGAAATGCATTTTTATCCCCATCACAAATTATCTAAACTGTTTCCTCGCAGGTACATATAGGCATGCATCAGTGGAGAATAATATGTTGTTTTGGTAATCCTTTACAAACAAACAAATTACGTTTTTACTTTTACAGATTATATAATGTTTTATTGCGGTATTATATTGTATTACATTAAATTATATTATATTATATTGTATTATATTATACTATATTATATTATGTTATATTATATTATATTATATTATATTATATTATATTATATTATATTATATTATATTATATTATATTATTATATTATATTATATTATATTATATTATATTATATTATATTATATTATATTATATTATATTATATTATATTATATTATATTATATTATATTATATTATATTATATTATATTATATTATA
Organism: Aedes aegypti; assembly: GCF_002204515.2. NCBI lineage: Eukaryota > Metazoa > Arthropoda > Insecta > Diptera > Culicidae > Aedes > Aedes aegypti. Next base: position 26,419,333 of record NC_035107.1, read on the forward strand.
TTATATTATATTATATTATATTATATTATATTATATTATATTATATTATATTATATTATATTATATTATATTATATTATATTATGTTATATTATATTATATTATATTATATTCCATCTTGTTATATTATCGCACCGCCACCAAACCGGATCGCGCCAGTGAGACTCGCGACGCGCTTCAACTCGCCGCATTTTGAAATCAGTGTTTTAGTGTAGCGCTGCATTCTTACGATTTTTGTGAACACAGTGCACTATTCACATATTAGCTGCGACGCTCGGGGCCTGAGAAAACAATAATTTGAAATAAGTGTTGGCCTTGATTTCTACCGGATGCATAATATTATATAAAATTTGTTACGCCTAATGACTTTTGTTACTTTTATAAGCTTCGTCTAGGGGATGTACAGAAAATGGAACAGTAATAAAACACAAATAATTCTTTAAATTCATCATCAAACCTTTCAGGAAAATGAACAGCACATCAGGGACGACTCAAATCGATCAACTCGTTCTCATAAAATGCGCGATTGCACGAACACCAGTCATTTTATATGCAGATAAATTATTTGTTTTGTATTATATTGCACTTTATATTATTTTGTTATATTGATTTATATTATAGGTTCTCAGTGATTTTATTTTTATTTGTATGCTAATACAAATTTAATTTTGAATCTTTGTCAGCTGAAATTTTGTTTTGATGTATCCGTAAACTTTATTAACAAATCGACGAGTTTTTATTTTTATTCAAATTATTTGTTTTACCATACCATACCATTACCATTTACCAGTCTTTCCTCGATCAGCCCAATATCATCAGTAGGACAAATATTCAAAAGAAAAATAGGTGTTGGACGATACAATAATGCATGCATTAAAATTCTGTTTCATTGCGTTATATTTTATTGTTACTACCATTTTATTTTCATACTTTATTACCATATTATTATAAATTATAATTTTCTCAACTATATAAAATTTCACTATTACCGAATATAACATGTTTTGGGAGGGGAGGGAGCATCAGGGCATCATTGAAGTTACAACTGGACAATGAAGTGGAGTGCCAATCGGAGTCAGGAGGAAAAGTGTTAGTCGTTCGCGTCTAGTACTTTTCTCTCCAACAGTTGTAAATGATTTGACGCGCCCTTCTTCAAACAAACCTTTCCGTGGAAAGCTCGACAAGTATTGCAAATTCTAATATTCAATCTGTTGGATCATATGGCTGGAAGGAGATTCTCTATTTCCCGCGGGTTTCGCGTAAGTGTTTCTGCTTACGGGTCCGCCACCCCCCTTTTGGCCCTTCATACAGCGGTATGTTGAATGCAGATTGGTAATAAAATTTGACCTTACTGTTGAGTGGAGCCGCATGCAGAACAAGACTCAAGCAAGGATTGGTGGCTACCTACATACATACATACATACATAAATTGTTTGATCCCAATTCGGATCCACTACCGGCACCGATTCCGGGTAAATGGCCATATCTTGGTAGATTCTGGATTGATCTTAATACTTGGCGCACCAATCGCTTCAGAATTTGATCTTCTATCTTCATGTGTAGTAAAATTTTGATTGTTTAGCCGAGACCTTTGCTAAAAACACGTCATAATTTTACTGCATAAGACATGCTTCCGGAAATCCGGATTATCACCGGTATCCGGTGGTCATTGTTCATCTCCATGGATGCACCTCAAAACTAGATTAGTTGACCCGTCCATTACTTCTTAAAGAATTGAAATCGGTCAATTTTTGTCAAAGTTACAGCATTCCAAAGTTGGCCCAATTTTTGCCTGTCCCAGTTATTTTGACAACCCCCTGTAGGTTATGATCATGTTGCATATAAGTGTAAAAATCATTTCAAGACAATAGGGTCCTAAAGGCCTGTCCCAATTATAATGTCAAATGCTTAAGTTTAGGCCAAACACATGTTTACTCAATTTTTTTTAATGTTTTTCTTTTGTTTAAGTCCAAAAATCATTTTTTTAGATTTTGTCACACTCCTTGGCTTAAACTCAAATTTTGCTTTCCATGTCCCTTCCGAAATGTCAGATAGGATCAACCCCAGTGTTAAAACTATAAGCCCTGTGGTGTTTTTGATCATGATTAAGCGAACGTCAAACATGATCAAAAGTGTCAAGGTTCATTTAAGGACCCAATTTTTAAATTAAAGTTTAAATATGATGTAGCCGTTATTTGAGCGGGAAAAATTGCTGAATTAGTGCAATAACATGCTCTTTCGTGTCATTGAATAAAAACAAGATTTCATGGAACATTTTAGGACCCAATTTTACGATGTATTGATAGTTTCCAAAAAGGATTAACAACTATGAAAGATTTAGCATGTAAAATTAAATGGTTTGCGTTAGCAGGCATTTCAAGTTCAATAACATTGATGTATTATCTGATTAAGGTTGAACATAACCTATGAAATTGGGGCCCAGATAGTCGTAGCGGTAAATGCGCAGCTATTCAGCAAGACCAAGCTGAGGGTCGTGGGTTCGAATCCCACCGGTCGATGATCTTTTCGGGTTGGAAATTTTCTCGACTTCCCAGGGCATAGAGTATCTTCGTACCTGCCACACGATATACGCATGCAAAAACGGTCATTAGCACAGTAAGCTCTCAGTCAATAACTGTGGAAGTGCTCATAAGAACACTAAGCTGAGGAGCAGGCTCTGTCCCAGTGCGGATGTAATGCCAGAAAGAAGAAGATAACCTATGAAATTGAATGAAAGCATCAAAGTTATTGACTGAAAGGATTATGTTTTGTTATTTGCAAAATATGGTTTTATTTACGAAACACAAATATTTTAACACCCCATTTTGCATTTCCGTCAAAAATCACACATTTTCATGATTATTACAGAGATCCGCCATAGGTTCCTCATAATTGTATTGACACTTGCTATACACGACGAGAGAATGCACATTGGGGAAATCCGAACCCAAAGGTGGAAAAAATGGATAACTTCCACAATAGAAAGATAAAAAATAAGTTTTATAGCTCATTCGAAAGGAAATTTTTCAACTACTGAATAAACAATTTAGTACATAATAAATTTAATTCGGAGATATCTGTTCAATTAATTATGAAAGAAATCGTTTTTAGGAGAATTGGGGCAAACATAGCCAAAAAACTATATGCTCCCACTATCTCCTATCAATGAGGCTAACGGCAATCGATCATTTAGATCAATATCGTTTACCCAAACTATCGCACATCGTTTGGAAATGTTTGGAATTTGTGATATAAGAATATTTTGCCCAGGGCCGGATTCACAAATGTGGGGGCCCGGGGGCCATTGTCTGGTGAGGGCCCTTTTCCCAGAAGAACATTTTGATACTTTAGAATAGACTAGAAAATTTTAACGTCAAACTATTTTATAACGTTCAAAAATTGTTTTCCATTGGGAACGTTAACACAGCGTAACAAATATGACATTTTTGCGTGTCTCAAGGATCAAATTATGTGTCTCTAGTAGATTTGGGGTTGCTGAATCTGGTGTCATTCTCAGAAATATTCCAGCACGTCACAATTTTTAGCTACAGGTCGCCGAAGTTGTATAAAACACTGGTTTTATCCATGTTTACATGAAATTTAAAGTACAATTCATCATACTTTTTTGTAATCTAATCCACCAAACATGCAAAATAGAACTTGAACTTTCATTTCAGACATAATTTGATTGAAATTGCGCGATTAAATTTCGATTAAACCGATTTTTTCAACATGCTTGCAGTCTCTATACAAAATTCTTCGTTTCTTCTATATGGCAAAATACAACAATTCTCTAAACCATCAAAAAATAACTTTTCCGTTTCGAAGGTTATACAAACTTTGATGATAAGTATTGTTATACACATAAAGTTCGAATTCTGTGGCAAATTAAGCTAATATATTACCTTACAAGTTGGAAAACTTGCATGCAAGTTGGCTGAAATAGTCATTTTTTTGCATTTTCAACAGTCAATATCTCAAAAACTAGTCGTGCTATGATATTTCTGAAAACGGCAATGGATTCAGCAACCCTTAATTAAGTAAATAGCGGTATTTTGGTGCTGGAGACAAAAACGTGTTCCGCAGTGTAATCAATTTAAATTTATTTAACTAATGTTTTCCTAAATATTCTGCATATCTTTGTAGATTGTATATGTTAAATTCAATGTTTTTGGGTTTTCTTCGTCAACAAAAAAATTCATTTGGTACATTTATTGAAATTATACAGATCTTATTTGTGTTTCAATCTTCAAGTTGTTGAACATACAGATTTACCTAACAATTTTGAGTTGAAGAAATTGGTGTTGGGCTGGTAACAAGTCTTTTTTTTCCAAAGACTTGTGTTCTATTAAGTCTCCAAAAAGTTTCAATGTCTATATTTTAATAAAAATGGTATCTAAAGTCTTTTCTTTTCTTATTGCAATTGCAGTGAATCCTGATGCAATATACTACTGGCTTCAGAGAAAAATTCCAGACTTTAGCGCAGCTATTTAGCAGCTTCTTCATGGATTTCGTATAACAGGTCTCGAAGAAAAATTTCAAGAAATCATCAAGTGGTTTGTCTAGCGTTTTCATCTGGAATACTTTCATGGACTAAAACAGGGATCTCTCTAAAAATATTTCTATAGGTAATCCTTGAGCACTCCAACGATACTACCTTCAGTAATTTCCTCAGTGATTATCCCGATTATTTTCCATATAATAAAATAATATTTTATTGTTATTTTCACTTATCCTTCAAACGAATTCTCCAGTTTTACTTAAGGAAATCTGACAAAGATTTTGTTCTAAATGTAACTCTTGTAGGATACAATAAGAAAGTGATGAATCACTGGAAAATCCTGGAGGACTTGAGACTTCCTTGAGAAATATCTAAAAGAATCTTTGGAGAAATTCCTGATGGAATCGATAAGGTTATTTCTTTAATGATTCTTAGAAAATTCCAAATTATATTCTTGAGTATCCGAAATAAAATTGTTGGAGGAATTCCGAAGGAAAATTTCTGAGGAATTCCACTGCAAATAATCACTTAATGAACTCCTGCAGAAATTTCCGGAATAATCTCTGAACTTTCCCACTAAGTTCATGAAGAAATTCATGAAAAAAACTACGAATTTCACGAGAAATTGCCAAAAAGATAAATGATTCGATGATGAAGAATCAAAATCTTATCTTCTGTTTCCTATTAGTTTACATTTTTCTGTTTCCTGTTTGGTCCATTTTCAGTCTATTCTTGGTTCCTGTCTGGTCTCTTTTTGATCTGTTTTTTTTTCATGCTAGAAGTCTCTAAAGTTCCTATATTTAAGGCACTTAAACACTACAATAATAGAGTAATTTTCAAAATAAATATATACACACCAAATTTTCATTTCACCTTCCAGCAAAATGAATTGTTGATACTACTTCAGCAAACAAGATTTTACTGTAAATTCAGTAACATCGATACTAATTGCTGGATAGTCATGTAAGTAATAGAGTTACTGAAACAATCAGCAAAGCATGTGTCAAACACTTGAATTTGGAAGTTTTAACCGTCAGGTAAGCATCTTAGTATATTTAGTTTAAAAATTCGACATAATTATGATACCATTGCTTTCAGATAGTTGTATCAGATTGCATCCAGTTGAACTTCTCCGGTTTTGTTTTTACAACCAGAACCAATCATTTTACGAGCCAACATGTATTTTGCAGATATATTGAGTATGAAACAAATATAAAGTTTGTGTGAAGTGTAAAAAGTACATTTGTAATTATGTTTTGAATTTTCATTTGAAAAGTAATCCGAATGAAATTAAAGAAATGTGTTTAAATATTTAAGTCCTATTACTTGATTTGCACACATAAATTGCATGCGAACCTAGTCTTAAACTTCGTTAAGAAAGCTTTCGTTACAGTTGGATAGTCACGTAAGAAAATCTTTAGGAATTTAAGCAAAAGGATGACACTCTTCTTGTTTATCCAAATCGTTTTTGAAATTTGAAGTTAAAGTTAACAAAATCCCATTCGGAATGTTCATATGTTGTGTTTTAAGAGTTTTAGTTCAATTTATTTGCATAAACATCAACTAATGTTCCATGTATAGGGGGAAATCCCCCAGTACCGGACAGCACCCAATACCGGACAAAGTCAAAACATTGAGAAATCATCGTCCAATCAAGATGGTGTATTAGTAAGAAAGGAAGCTATAATGGAGACTAATGTTTGCGTAGAATAACACATCCTTGAAATATGCATGCCTTTTGAGAAAAGTACAAAAGATTGAAAATTTCAAAAAATTTGATGTATTGTCTTAATTTTGAGCCTATTTAGTAATTATTTTGAATATGAAAAAATGCTTTGGATCACGCTAGCATATTTGAACATAATCCTAATTTGATAGTATGACTGTATTTTGTACCATTATTGGACTAAATATGGACAAATTACAATTTTGTTTAAGCACCTCCTGTCCCCCAGTTTCGGACAGCCTGATTTGTTATATGATATCTTTGTAATTATTGCACGAGTGTCTCAAAATACATTCATTTTTCATGAATTCCGTCGATCATGGTATCAAACATGCAATAAAATTAAGAAAAATGAACATTCAGTACAACACCGTGAAATGTGCTATTTTTCATCATAAAAGAAAGTGGTTTTTGATGCACATCTTGCAAACTATGATATACTCAAATTGTTCTTGTAAATGTTGCAAATGCATTGAATTGGCAATTATATACTATTCCTAAAGTAAACACACTCAATGATGTTCAAATTTACAGAATTCGAAGCATTTCCAGATTGTGTCCGGTATTGGGTGCCACCTTTCAAGATCGATCAATTTGGTACTAAAATACATCATCAAAATGCAATGTCAAAATTCGTACTTATATTTTCAAATTTATTTTTGTACACTATAAAAATGATAATATTTATCATAAATGGGTAACACGAGCACATGAAATCAATATTTTTCGAATTATGAATTTAGTTGCTTAAGTGTCCGGTACTGGGGAATCTCCCCCTATTTAAAAAATAAAATCCTTCGAATAATATGACACGATTTCAAAAAGTATGGGCTATTGCATTGGTTCTGATTATTCGTGAAAGTTTAACTACAAATATGTTTCTCGAGATTTGTGGGGGCCCCTAAAATGTAGGGGCCCGGGGGCCATGGCCCCCTCGGCCCCTCCCCCCGTAAATACGGCCCTGCGATAGAGCATAAATAATGATCATACATATTCTAAAAATGTTAATACAACTTTTTTCTGCAAGCTATATCCATGATTATTACACTATTTTAAAATTTATTTCAATATAAAAACTCGTTGAAAAAATTTTAAACAAAAATTCCTCTTCAAAAATATTTTATTGTACATTTGGCCCCTTAATACCCTAAATTTCCATCTTTTTATAACGTTCTCTGTGAAACATTGTTGAATGGACTAGAAATGATGGATTTCATGGGAAATATTCTCCACAATAAAACAGCTTTACTCAAAACAACACGAAAATCTAAAATTTTCAAGGAATCGGGGCAAAACGGGCACCATAGCTTATCCCAGAGTGCCCCACATTCATGAAACCATCACCATCGATTCCTGAGAAAATTGCCTTTCGTATGAGCTATAAAACTTTTATCTTTCTATTGTGAAATTTATCAGCTTTTTCCACCTTTGGGTTCGGAATTCCCCAATGTGGAATGGTAGGGCTGTCTTTTGTTCAATTTTTGACATACTAGAAGTTGCTTGAAATTCGAGTTGACATTTTTTCATATCCTAACACCCCATTTTACGGTATTTTCTTTTGAAGATTCATTTTGTTTTTGTTTTTGTTGAATAACTACGTCGAAACGATTTTTTAATTAAATTTGTAAGCTTCAAAAGCATGTTAAAAGATCAGGAATCGGGTGAGTATTCATTACGTTATGGCGAAACAAAAATGTTTTTTTTTTTAGTTAAAAGAGGAAAAATTTAGAGAAAACTACTTATAATCAAGTTTTGATTTTAGACAAATTTGCTATTCTACAAACTTTTCATAAATTTAATTTTGAAGAAAATGATGCTAAGAGCCTCAAAATAAGTTAGAAAAAAAAACAAAGCTATGAAGACTTTACTGAAGGTCATATTTCATAACTTGAAAATTCACTTTCAAGTCGCTTGCGCCCTCTAATACCCAATTTTCTATTTTCGATCTAAATATCATTTTTCGTTATTTGCGAATTTATGAATTTTGGTTTTTGATTTTTATAATATTTGTTTTTGAACATTTCTATCCTTTTTCAATTTTTCGTTCAATCATTTCAAGTTTTTACGGTTCTTTTGAAAATATTTAATTTTAATATTTTTCTGAAACATATTTTATTTTCCGTGTTACTAACAGAAAAACAGGTTTGAAATTATTTCAACACTACCAGGATCTTCTTCTGTGATAGGTTAATTGTAAAAAAATATAAAAGGTATGATTTTTATATTACACGTTAAATAAACCCCAGACATTTGTAGGTTATATAAAAATACAATTTTTCAAACATTTAAAAAAAAAAAAAAAAAACAAAAATGATTCAAAAGTTATAAAAAACTTCTCTTATATGCGTTTTATGAGTCAAGGTTTGAGCCAAAAATAAAATCATTTTGATTTCCGAGCTTCGAAAAAATACACAAAATTCTAAAGTCTACCCCGTCTAAAGGCGGGGTTGGGTATTAGAGGGGTAATATTTTTGGGTCAAAATTTTAGGTTTCCCTTTTTATGTTATTTGAATTCTGAAGAGCACACGATTTTGGTTTTGAGATGGTACACAAATTATGTCACGCTAAATTTCAACTTTTCGTCCCCCCCTTTGTTACGCTTTTTGTATGAGACCTCCATAAAATTTGTTAGGGTTGTCACGCTTGGCTTGACCCCCCTCCTTGGAGCGTGACGTAGTTTGTGCATGACCCCTTTGAGAACTTTCGAAAAATAAGCCATCACACTCATTCTCCAGATTTGTGCTTTTGAAAATTTAAGCTTTCATTTATCTTCACCTTAACAAAACGGTAAAATAGCTTAATATAGTTATATCAAATAAGAATGATAGTGGTGTTTATGTTCCAAATCCTTTTCTGTATAAATTTGTCATCGAAACTCTAAGAAAAGTCATGATAATGCTTATGTATTCATTAACATTCAGAGCGCATAGGATCATACTGTTTAACAAAAATAACATTTTTGCGTGTCTCAAGGATAAAATTACGTGTATATTGAAAAATTTTGGTTGCTTAATCTGACTCCGTTCTCTGAAATATTCCAGCACGTCACAATTTTGCGCTACATGTTGCCAAAGTTATACAAAACTGGTTTTATTGTTGTTTACATAACATTTAAGGCATGAACTTCAACTTTCATGTGATGTACCACCGAGTTAGGTAGCTATCGAGTTACAGAACTCAAAACCAACTACGATCCTAGGGACCGTCAAGGTAGCCATGAAAATCAACTTTTACTATGGTTCTCTAACTGGTGACTAAGTAACTGGCAACTGGTAACGAGTAAGGAAGAGTCGACTGTATAATTTAATTGAAATTGTACAATTAAATTTACCTTGAATCGACTTTTTCTATATGCTTGCAGACTCCATACAACATTCTTCATTTCTCTCATGTTAATATTCGTACAAATCTTAAACAATAACGTTTTAGCATCGAAAATATTATGACCTTTGTTGATAAGTATCGTTTGACACATGAAGTAGGAATTCTGTGACGAATTACCGTACAAACTTGTAAGCTTGCATGCAAATTGACTGAATTTTTAGACAAAGTTCAATGGAAAAATTCCAGACCGTATGAAATAGAGACAATTATGCAAAGAAAAGTGTTTGTTGGTAACCTTTTTTAAGGTTCAAATGGAAGTTTGTCAGTTATAAGGCAACTTTCAATAACCAAAATTTTTTCAAACGGTTTTCCAAAATTTGACGAATGATTGTGAGAAAAAAGGACGATAAGGCATCGTACACAAATTTCGTTATGCATTAATGTCTGTTACTTACACAGCTGAAAAAAAATGTAAATTTAAGTTTATTTTTATGCACATATTTGGAACATCAAAATAAACGGAGATCGCAGCAAGCGGTGCGCGCGGGCGGATGCGCTTTGCAGTTTGTTTCACGTTTACCTCGTTCCGCGATTTTTTTCTCCGATTCGGCTTGTGAAAATTAGATTCGGCGGATGGTGCTATGCCACGTGTAAATGTTGAGGAAGATGTTTTTCAAAGTGAATTAATTGTTTTTTTTTATCAGATATTATATCTGAAGCTGATTTGTGGAGTTGTGAGCTCTGTGACGGCTCCAGCAATAGAATTCGTTTTGCGCGACTTGTTTTTTTTTATCTCCTGTGTGTGCTATGCGTGTTGATATAAAAATTTAATGTGATTTGTGGATGCACGGTTCGTGATGGATTATAAACTACAGTTTCTGTCGATTTTTCATGCGGTGCGTGCATTTTGATGAGCAGTGATAAATTTACGGCTTACGCTATTGTTCATTGTTGGAGGAGCAACGGATTGCAGTTCCGAGAAAAGAAGTTTGGTGAGTTTGTTCTCATCAGCAGCGCATGATCATAATGCGTAAATATTAACCATTTGACGGCCAGAACGTTTAACGAACGTATCCTATGGCACTACCCTTTCCATCAACATTCCACAACCTCCCGTAACACCTATGAGAGGTCGTAGAGTTCACTGCATCTTGCTTAAGTAGGTGTCAATCATCCTTTCCCATTCTTCAGCTTTCGCAAGGACGTGGCCAGGACAGCTTTCGACTGTTGAAAGATCCGTCAATATTGTCTAAGAGGACGGGAAGGAGGCAACCCTCATACAATGGTCTAAGACTGTACCACCTACGAATTTTTGCGAAATGCTTAATGCTAATATTTGGAGCATCAAAATAAACGAAAATTTCAACGACTAATCTCTTACTCTTCAATCTAACCAACTTTAAAATTACACGATCGTTCAAGTATTTTTAGATGAAAATTGTATGTTTATTCTTTGAGGTTTACATGGTGCTGTAACAATACATGAATTTTATTTATTTTTACAGTAGTCCTTAGGGGAGTCTGTAGCCTTGAGGTTACGCTTTCGCTTCGTAAGCGGAAGGTCATGGGTTCGATTCCCAGCTCTTCCACAAAAAAACCCGTCCAGCCACCAGAAGACGCCTGACGGAGGACCGTGCTTTGGGGAGCACATCCATCCTTCGTCAGTATCAGATGATGACTGAGACAAACTGACCCTATTCGCAGGCAGCTAGCCTCAATAACAGCAGAGCAATCTCCTACCTGCTCGGTGTGAGAGTAAAAGAGTAGGAGAGAGTGAAAGTAAAATGTAAAAATAGATAAGTTGTAAATAGATCTGTATCGGTAAAGAAGAAGCTACAGATCAACTGATTCCGGCACAGTAGTGGCCACGAGCACAGAGTGCCTTAGTTTACACTGCGTTGAAATCTAAATATTGTTTTCTGTGTATTGTTACCTCCTGTTGAGGGTAGGTTCTGATTACTAAACGAAAAAATAAAACGGCCATACCGGAGAAAATGTGTTTGCTAGACGAGCGAAGGAAACATTTTTATGTTAATGAACAAAAGCATTTTTACAGAGAAGCCTGTTTTGTCCACACAATGGGGGAGGGGGGATGTACACAAATAACAATATTTAAATTTCAATGAAGCGTAAACAGAAGAGTATAATAAAAGTAAATCAAATTCATCTTTTGTTACAGAATCACGTTTAATTTTTAACTAAAGATGCTTGAATGTTACATGATCGTGTAAATATCAGTTTTAATGCTCCAAATATGTGCATGAAAATAAACTGAAATTTACAACATATTTTTAGCTGTGTAGTCTTGAGTTAGCGTTACATTATTAGAGAGGAGGCGTTTGGTAAAACGTTACAAATTTCAGAAAATTTTTGTAACGTGGATTTAATTTTAAATTCGTTATGCAATAATGAACATGTCAAGGGAAATATTCAACCCATTACCCAGAAACCCATTACCTCGAATTCCATATCCCTGAACGACCCATTACTATTATACAATTACTTCGAATGGCATTGCTCCGCGGTAATATAATTTGAGATAATATCGTTCGGGATAATGGGTCGTCCGGAGATATGGAATTCGGGATGACGACATTGGGGTAATGGATTGGGGGTAATGAAGTAAAAACAACCGAGAATTCCACCACATTACCCCGAATACTATCACCCAAATGCAGACACTCCGAGCTGGCTCTACCCCATTACCCCGGATGAGTCATTCTCCCGAAAGCCATTACCCTGGATAGACCATTTCCCCGAATAGTATGTTGACGATTCTTGAATAAAATATTTTCCATCCATGTACGCATATCTAATGTAAACTGATCAATGATCATCAATGGTGTGTAAACCGACGTGAATCGCAAGTCAGTCCCATCTGCGTTTTGGGCAAAATTGAGTTGAGTCCAGTTTTCAACCTTTCAGCTGCACTAATGAGTTAATCTAATTTATTCGGAAAAATTAGGAAAAACAGTAAGTCAAATTGTCTCAAATTGTTAGCGTTCGGGGTAATGGAATGCAGCCATGGAAAAATATCTCCGATAGAATATTTTAAAACCAGTTACGAAAATAAGGACCGAATGCTGATCTCTAGATTTTTATAATTTGCTGATTGAGACATATCGTGTTTCCCTTTTTCCATATGTAAGCTTTTCTTTCGAAATATCCAGTTGGAAACTAGCTTGTTCTTTTTTCAGGGACAGGTTCTGTTTCTTAGCTCATGGAGCACTTTCACGGTTATGGACCGAGGAGCTTTCCTTGTAAATTTAACAATTTTCTGTTTCTGCCTCTACTATGCACCTTCAATATAGTCTTGCTGATTAGCTGCGCGCTCACCGCTATTTCGGCTCCTTGGTGGTGACCAAATATGTTTTTTACCAAATAATTTCTTTTCTTCTCAACAAAGGTTGTTCCATAGAATCACGTTGTCACAGTGATTTTAAGTAATGTTATAGCTAACCTATTTATAATAAATTCACCTTTCTTTTTCAAATAGGCTGTTGTTCAGAGTATTGCATTATAACTGTGTGAATTACCCCAAAATTAAAGGAGAAAGCCAAATGAAACTTAGTATGTAAGAATTATTTGCTTAAAACCTAGCTCATTTTTTTATCTTCTAATATTTGAAAATTTCATTGTTCATGCCAATCCGTACTATTATTTCACTACCTTCTTATTAGACTAATCAGAATTAATTTCTAAATCATGAGCATTCGAAGTAATGGGTTCGGGTAGTGTCATGGAGTCCTCCGAATCCCATATCCCCGAACGAGCCATTACCCTAAGCCTAAATGATCTAATCCGAAAAACAATATTATTAGCAGACTACACTTTGAATGCCCAACAAGTCATACTAATTCCTATATTTTCGTAAAATCAAACGGGAGTTAGTCAATGTAAATATCGTTAGCAAATAAACTGCTTTTCACTCATAATCTTAGTTTACTATTATAAAATATTGTAAAATCAATTTTACTGAAATTTTGAAAGTGCTTAACCAAAATTTTGAAGGGAATTTAAAAAATTTGTTTTTCGAAATTTTAGATTTTTTATTGAACTTTAAAAAAAAAATATTGCTGAAATTTTATTCAACTACCGAAGGAACTGTCAGTCAGTCAGTTAATTTCAGCCCCAACAGCAAAACGCCAAAAAAATAAGCCCTTCATGTCGACTGAGGCTTCGGTACAACAAGTGGCAACCACCCTCTACTAACCTAGTTTCGAAGGTAGCTCCTCTGGCGGCCCTCTTTGCGAACACATTGCACGTCTGCACGGTGCGATGCATCGCAGCACCGTATTTAAAAAAAAAACGATGGCGACGAAATGACCATTAGAATGAGAGAGGACAGTAACTGTTAAAAGCTGCATCCAAGGACGAACGGACAGAAACCGTTTCCAGCCGAACTACACGCTGTACGGGTTATTTAGGAGTCCGGTAGAGGTAATAGCAGGCCGGTAGCTGCTGGCTGAGTAGCCTTGCAGCTATGGCAACTTGGCTTCGCCACTCTCTCACACACATGTTAATTGGAATCGATTTTTTCGCTTCCGCTTGTGGCCAAAAAAAGCACTTAAAATGTATATTCGGGGCTGTATGCCCATCGTTGCTGTGCCGACGGTGCGCTTCTACGCTACAATGTAAAATGCGATTTTTTAGAAACTAGTGATGCGCAACGTCAGACGGTGTCCGATATGGAGAATCCTAATTGAATCGAAGGATGCGCTGGAAAAAAGAAACTAGATTATTTCTGTGTTGCTTTGATGTTCCATTTAGGAAACTATCCGAAGGTTGTTGTTCCAAATCTTAATATATGTAAAAAAATCTTGAGAAATTTACTGTTTATGCTCGAAGATTTGAAGATCTATCGTCTAGAGAGTTCTTCGATAACCCAGAATGTCCGCAAATGATTCATTCAGATTTTTATGCTTTATTTAGTTACAATGAGTATGTGCTTCATCAATAATCAATTTAAAGATGATCTATAATACAGGGAGTTATTGGATGACGATGAATACTCGTTTACGGGTAATCATGGAAACGAATGAATATGACATCGCTAAAATGTGAAATTAGTGAGCCTGTGCACTGCCCATAAAAGCATAACTGTTTCATATGGAAAAAGTAGGCATTGAGAGAATAACTCTCAAAGTTTGAGGTTTGTACTAGATAGGGTGCAGAGCTACTTGGGCACTTCCATGATTCACTTTGGCATGGTGGGGTTTTTTCGGTCGAATAATCTCAAACCCCACTGTCGAAGTGTATCAAAAGTGCCAAGAATAGGATCTGTCTTTCTAATTATGAATATTTATATGAGAAGATATAAATGTTCATAATTATCTAGTACATTTCTTAAAAAAAATCCCCAATGTGACGTATTGATAACGCCTGTAGATTTTATGTTTACTTCTTCTTCTTCTTTCTGGCGTTACGTCCCCACTGGGACAAAGCCTGCTTCTCAGCTTAGTGTTCTTATGAGCACTTCCACAGTTATTAACTGAGAGCTTGCTATGCCAATGACCATTTTTGCATGCGTATATCGTGTGGCAGGTACGAAGATACTCTATGCCCTGGGAAGTCGAGAAAATTTCCAACCCGAAAAGATCCTCGACCGGTGGGATTCGAACCCACGACCCTCAGCTTGGTCGTGCTGAATAGCTGCGCGTTTACCGCTACGGCTATCTGGGTCCCACATTTTATGTAAGGATTATTTGGATTATCTCTGTTGTTATTATTGTTATTATCTCCTGTTGTATTATTCTCGTATGTTCTTTTTGAGCATGCAATGTTTTTGCAATTCTTCCATGGACAACAAATCATGCTCGTAGAGTTGGAGATCTATTTTCCGGAAAGTTCTTGGGTGACATAAAATGTCCGCAGTTTTGTTTTTCTTCAGAACTAGTGGTCCCGGAAAACTTTGTCTTGCCATCAAGTAGGCTGTTGAAAAACGCCAAGTAACGTAACGTCCCATACAAAATTACAGTTATATTTACTCTCGTTTTTTTCGACTTTCCCGCTGTATATTTTGGGTTTTTTCAACACACAAACACGTCGGAACACTTCAAGAACCTAACCGTGAAAGAATCAGGTAAATCCATTGACTCATTCTCAAGTTATTTCGTGACATACAAACACCATTCCATTTTTATTTGTATAGAAGATAGATTTTCGATTGTGTAGTTTACACTGAGAGCATGTGACTCTTTCAAAATATCACTTATTCACCCATTTCAACTTCATGAGTATACTTTAAAAAAAAGTATGGATTGTTACGTTCTCCTGAACCTACTCTTTTTAAAAACGTGACATAATTTACGTACGATTCTATCAATAGGACTATCTTCGTATGCCAAATGGGAACGTTCTTCTTTGGCTAATACGTTTGCCGATCTTAGTAAGCCAGAATGGTTCAATTCTGTACGGATCAATGCGTTGATATTGAGTCGCAGGAAAATATGTACATGGAGGAATAACTGTATTCTATGTTGTTTAAACATTTGTGTACAAACTCACCCCACCGAACAGTCATTCTACAACAAAAGGAAACAACCCCACACAGAATAACACCCAGTGAGTGAATAAAGTGCAGTCTGCGGAGAGAGAGAGCGAGTCACCTTCGTGTCGCGCGGTGATAAGAGAACACGTCTTCTCCGACCGAGACCGTTGCGTTGCCTTACCCGTTCTCGAACTGCCGCTGGCTGCCTGGTTGACTATAGCTGCTTCTCCTGCTCCTCCGATCGGGATATGAAGTCGTGAAGATACCGAAGTCAAAGAAAACCGCAGAGCAAAACGGCGGAGACGACTCCAAAAAGAACCCCGAATCAGCTTTGATCGGCAATAATAATAGCACTCGCCTGCTTTGATCCCGCGTACACGACGGCGGTTGCTTTTTGCACTTTTGCACACTGCAGCCTACTTCGATTCTTCTCCTTTTGTTTCTGCGCGACGACGAAAATCACCGCACACTACGCCGAGATGGGGCACTCACATTGACTGTCTGGGGCACTGCCAGCTACTTATCATGCATGCACTGCAATTGATTTGTTTCCATAGGAGGACGCAAGAAGAGACGACGCACTGGAAATCGATTTCCGTGAGACCAGACGCATGCTGGGTCGGATTTTTCTCTGCTTTCACACTAGATTAGGCGCTTCCTGGCCGAGAACTTCCTTCGATTGACACAAAACTGCACCACTCTTCGCACTGCACCACTATCGCGACCGTCCAATCTTCCGCAAGATGGATTCTTTTCGCGATTCGCTCAAACTGCTCCTAGGATGGGTATTTTTTTTATAGCCTCAACAGCATAGAAATGACACCAGTATCGGTTTTGCTTGCAATTCGCGTACACGAACGGGGAGTATATTGCTCGGTTGCGGTGCTCACCGCTGCTCTGGTCGTCACTGACTGGTTGGTGATAAACTGCGACAGCGAGAGCAGGTTCAGGTTGGCTGCTGGCTGATTTCGCACAGCTTCTCAGCGAGTGTCCACGTCCAGCCAGTCAGCCAGCAGAAGAGCGTGAGTCTATAGAGATAGACGGACGCGGCCGAGAGCGTGCAGCTATAGTAGGCTATGCGTCAACTCCGGCTTCGAATCGTAGAGAGCCTTGGAACGATTACAGTGGGCAACACTGGTACGCGCCATTTGATCATTTGAGATAGATTCAGTAGATTAAAACAAATTGGGTTTTTATTCACAAATATGAAAATTGATTAGCTCGATATTCCGTATCTCGATATCGAGTAAGAAAACAATAGTAAATGTTGGTTTCCATGGCTAACACACGTGGGCCCTTGGGTCGCAGTTGCACTGGTTTTGTGTTTTGTTACTACTCTAATACCCCCCCTCCCTCCTTCATTCAATAGTCCCTTCAATATCGAGTTATGGAGAATTGACTATAGTTATAGAAATCTACTCTTAGAATATAATTGTGAGATTATGATTGTCTCATTGGAACCCTCAAAATGTTATACCACGCAAAATTTACAAGACAAGTGTAATTTTACCTCAAAGTTCCATATTTTTGCAGATTTCTAAATTTTTGTTCTATTACTGTTAGCATTTGAAGTGCAAATTTTGTCTAACTGGGCTTCAAATACGGTAACACAAATTAATCAAAGGATACTTAGTAACGTTGATTCATATCACCTTCAAGCTAGCAAAGAAAGTCAAGCTTTGACTTTGCATTCTTTGCCGCGTTTTGTGATCCCGCATTGATATTAGCATTTCAAACGCACACTATACAACAAGAAATTTTGACCATGGCCTTCAAAATCTTAGTACACTAGAATCTCGTTTTACAAAGCCTTTTTTGCATAAAATCAATTACGTTACTTTGTTTCTGAAGTTCGTGAATTTTGTTTTGGAATAGTCAGTTTGGCGAAAATACTGCGATTTTTTTTTTTGCAGTTAAGTTCAGACGTGTTTAATCTATGAAATATTAACACATATTATTGGTCATACCTGCCCTAAACTCTAGAATAATCTGGAATATAGTCTACAAGATCTACCAGCTTAATAACTGATTGTTTGATAAGCAGTTCACTTCAAGTAAACTCATGTTATTAAGTAGAATGAATCATTGTGTTCAACAAGAGCTCTTTTTCATCCAATAACTTCCTGGAATATAAGTCATATTATGATCTTCTTGCATAATAAGTGACATATTGATGAATTATTAATGCAATACATGTTCATAGTAATTCAATGAAGCTAATTTTATGAAATCTAGATTGAATTCAACGGATACTTTTTTGTCGACAAGTAATGAAATTTGAATTTTAAATACCATACTCAGAAAGGTATAAACAATTTATCTGCGTATGATTGTTCACTACGCTTTTCTACTTTTGAATACGGAGATACGCATTCTGGACAATTTAACCCTCAGAAGCTCGGGACGAGACTTGTGCGCTTCAAATGGCTCGCTCTCAGAAACTAGCCGATCGATTAACGAACTTTTTGGCTATTTCAAGATTGGGGCTAAAAGATGGTGTGCTTCTTGGAGTTAATTGAAAGAACAACCGACTTAATAAATGGTCAAACGATAACTGGATATATTTCATATTAAATTATATGTACACTAATTATTTCATGGCATACTTGAATATCGCACTTGCACATGCTCCTACTTGAACACTCCTCCTCAAGGCCGATGTTCAGTAGGCCGATCGCCTCCCTCATCTTCCACAATTTGATCCGGCTCAAGGGTTTTGTTAGCTCGTCCACCAACATATCCTCAATCGGACAATACTTCACTTCAACAATCCCAGACGTGGCCAAATCCCGGACGAAGTTGTACCTGGTATCGATGTGCTTTGTCCGTCTGGTCCCACCAAAGACTCAGCATACTGATGGTTGTCCTCGCGGATGGTCACTGGGTGTTGGCTGTCACATTGTAAAATAAGATTTTAATAAATCTTGCTCGTCTTGTTGGAAATAGTGCAATGAAATTGCATCTTGCCGTATTCTCAATCCGTCATATCGTTTTGATTTCTGTCGTAATGAGTTTTCAAATTCGTCTCACAACTTACGGCTCACTGTCATAACTGCATATTTGTAACATTCGACAAAAGTAGGCATTGTGTAAATGGAGTACAAAATGTGCATTTTATGGCAGTATGGGAGGAAACTAAAATTTATAAAAATACCAGGAACACAAAAGTGCTTATTTGAGGCTGATATTTTGTACAACTCATATCGCATACTAGGTGAATAGTCAGAAAAAAAATCTGATAGAAATTTCATTGCTATCACATTACGAGGCTCGTTTATAATCTCAATGTGACTGTTATGCGGTTATAATTGCCAATGTGACAAAACTACTTGGTATTTTTTTTTAGAATTTTGTAGAACAATCTCACTGATATCAGTAAGTTGATCGAATGTATTTATCATTTGATGACTTTCCATGGTTTTAACTCCATTTTGTCAAAAATGTCGAATGTGACTGTTTTGCAGTTATGGGCAGTATAGTGAATGGTCAAATTACAACACATCAACGCTATTGGAAAATGTTTTACTAGAATATATAGATCTACGGGCATCTCCCTCCATTCCTTCAGCATGATGAAATATATTAACATCTATTTGAATTAACTGTTCGCCATCAAAATTCAGCTCAAACATATAAACACAATTTCTATTGATCGAACAATCATGACATTTGCTTACAGCGCAGCGAAAACAACACAATCAAAGGAATCGTTTTTTACGCCGAGCGTCGCGCACACATTGATGCATACATGCTTTTTTTTCTCAGTACGACGGATTGAATTTTGTTTACATTCTCAACTATTCGCGGTCGTTGAAGAAATTTCATTAAATTCCGAGAATTAAAGAATTGTTATGGCGTGTGATTGGAATGAGATCCTTTAGTAAAGAAGTACGAAGGTTTTCCATAGTAAAAATAAGTGCCCGGCGAAGTGAGTCACGCAGGAGGGCGGGAAGAAACTTGTGTCATAAAGTTCTGCGATTTCGGTGAAAATGTGCAAAATGGATAATTGAACTGAAGCTTTTTATCGAAACACAGTAGTTTTTTATCATTTTTTTGGATTTTTGGATTGGACAAACCATAACAGCTTTCACAAAATTACACTTGGAAAATGAATCTATGTTGCTGGTAAGTTGGAATATCTGCTGTAGTGGATCTGTTTCTGGCCGCTTTTCGTTTCAGAATCTTGATCACTGGCTTGTTTGCGGCATTCTCGTTGCATGTGATCCGGATTTTTGCAGTAGTGGCAATCAATTACCTTCTTACCGGATCCAGCTTTCAGAACCCTGCTTCGTCACTTCGTCGATCAGTTTGGTCTTCACGAAGTACAGAGTGCTTGTTCCGTTGAATTTGCTGCATGCTCCTTTGAGAGCGAGCGGCGGAATCCGGATCAATTGTGTCCAATTCGCGATTTTTGGAAGAAGAAAAAAAACGAAAACAAAGTGTGCGAGTGAAAAAAAAAATCGACGCGTCAGTAGTGTTTGATCCGTTGAATCTGTTGCATGCTCCTTTGTGGGTGAGCGACGGGATCCGGATCGTGTCCGGTTCGCATAGTAACCGCACTATCGGTATCGATCATTCGTGTATATGTTCACGTATTCATTTAAAAATATATCTTTATCGTTTACCAAAACGAATCCTTTCCCATATCCAAACTCCCAGTGTTTTCTTGTGGAAGTGCAGAGGACTGCTCGGCTTCCATAAAGCAAGTAACACGTCAACATTTCCCTCCCATTCCTTGATTGACCTGCATTCGGACGCAGCCGGCGCCGGTATTGTTTGTTATAATAATGAGAGCACCAGTACTTACACATTGAAGATGCTACTGATCCTGAGTAGCATCTGTTGGTTCCCTGTGTAAGTACAGCTGTTCTTGCAATAACGGAGTAGCAACTGCGGGCGGTCAATCATGCTCATGCTCATGCTCAGTTTGATCTTCACGAGGTACAGCGTCAACGCGGTCGTCAGGGTGTTGAACGTTTTTGGAAGACTACTCAGCACCAGCGCAACCTGCAGCTGCCCGTCAAGTGCCAGTCTTGCCACAGAGAGACGGTTGAAATCTTGCTCTATTTCGTTGACGTGCTTCTCCTTGTTGTCGCCTCACAGTACCGCTTGGCAATCAAATTCCGCAGATACGATACCTTGGATGTCAGCGTCGGCTTCTCGAAATGGTCCTTCAATCGATTCCATGCTTTACGAGCCGTTTTCGTCTGCTTGATGAGGCCATGCTGGTTGCTTTCCATCAAGAGACCGTCGCTCGAGTACGTTGATCTCCGGAATCCCAAGCTTCGAGAGCGGAGCGTTTTCCGTCGCAGCTACTTCTTCCGGTCGGGGCTTGGTGACAAATTTCCAGAAGTCTTCCCTGACCAGCAGCAGTTCGGTGCTGAACTTCCAGCTGTTATAATTCGATCCGTTGAGCTTCGGGACTTGAATTTTCTCCATTTCGGCCTCAGCTTCAGAAAAAATTTCACTTTGTTGATCGATTACTACGGCAACGGATACCCAAGCGCTGGGCCAATTACCTCTTGGAGTTAAAGATGTCATTGAAATGTCTTCTATTGAACTTGTTTCGCAAAATCATGAAGTTTGAAGTCTCGCAAGAAAAGTTTCAGAATAATTCTAAAAGCGGCCCTGGAGATGCCGTCCCCTCTACCAGGGATTTCTGGGTATCCTGGACCTGAGACGAGACTCGCGAAGACGGTCTTCTTTTTCTGTGATTGCTGAGTTTTTTTCTTTTTCCATTTTGTGTTTATACCAATTATGCGCAAGCCGTTCAAACCCTCACATGAACCTCTCAGCAAAAAATGATTGAGTTTGCATCACATCGAATCATAAATAGCCGTTTGAGTGAAATTCCATGCCAGCAAACGTAGTAGACATTAGAAATAATTAATCTTCTGATAAGATTTATCAGCAACTTTGGAAAAAACTGCTCCGCTGACTGAGGTTTTTAATAACAGTTCACTTTGAACACAATACTTTTCACTTTTTTTGCATTTGACGTTTCGTGAGAGGGGAATCTGGGCTGCATATGACGTTGATATTTTTCCTCTTCGCGATTCTCTCTCAGTCCTGGACCAACTTTGTTCCCCCTTAGGCGGTCAGAATCAATATGAAATTATGTTTAATGAATTTTTAGATTAGCCAAAAAAAAAATATTTATGTGTCACATAATTGGCTTTTTGAGCTATAGGATAATTATTCATTTCTTGCTAAGTTTCCAGGACTTCCAGAACCTCTTCTGGGGCTTCCGGAAGGCCAAAATATGTTGATTTTGAAAATATAAATAAAGCATTACTAGTTCAGAATGTTTTGCCTCTGGAAAATTATGATCTTTTGTTGTTGTCATGTTTATATAATCAAGGTTAGTTGAAATTATGCCTTATGCCACTCCTACATCCATCCCACAGAATAGGGGAGGATCAAGGAACCATCTCTAAGGGCGGCATCAATTTCAGCAACCCCAAATTTAGACACAAGATTTGATCCTTGAGCCATGCAAAAGTGTTATTTTTGTTCCGTTGTGTGAGCTTTTGAATGGCAGAACTAAAATCTATAGGTTTAAGGCTGGAAAGTTTAAGTGAAGTTATATGGAAATACGGAATTTTGTGAATAATAATCTTTTTTTTAATCTTCGAATTGTTGAAATTTATTTGAGAGGACATTGTGAAGCTTAGAAAAATATCCAGAACACATGAAACAAAATCCGTTTTAGAAGAAAATAGTTGACACCCCATAAAAGAAAGCGATCTTTTGCACGGGAAGCAAAAGTGTTATTTTTTCTCGTGTCTCCAGAGTGATTTTGTTTTTTTCAGTTGGTCTGTATGCGTTAAGTGAGGCTGAAAGTGGATTGTGGCTGCTCAGTCGAGAATGAAGGATCAACTGGTGAGCTCGTTTCATGCTTTTATCTCTAATCTGTAAACTATGTATGACTGCACACTTAATCGTTACAACGATGGAACGTAAATATGATCATTCAACAAACTTTTTTTTTTCAAAACATTCGTTTCCTTTTACCTTTATTTTTATAATTAAAAAATGACTTTGAGTTGTTCGACGCAGGGACGAAAAAATCATGCTCACTATATTCAATTCACTGACATGTATGCCACCATCAAAGTAACCGCACCACCACCAATATGATTGTACCATTGAAGATGGCACAAAAGTAGATGAACAAAACAAACAACGATGCCCGTATGTCGTTGGTGTTTTTGATTATCAGAAGCAGAAGAGTGTCAGTTTTAGGAAATTGATTATCAATGAGGTTCATAATAATTAAAAAATATGCTGCTTTACGGGTAATGAACGATCCGATGCACGGAATCGATTATATTGACGCGTCTTTAATGTGCTTGGTGTAAAAATTACAACTTCCCGAAGCGGAATGTGAAAAGTCAAGCTGATTAGAATGAATATCATTTTTTGTTTCTGATTATCATAAAGCGGAAGAGTATCAACAGGTTAAAAGGAAACTGACAATCTTGCGGCAAGCGCTTTGCCAATCTTTCTTGTGTTGTCAAGGTGAGAATAAAAACAAATAAAAATCAACGAAGATTCTACCCAACAAGTATCAATATAGGCGAGAGTAGATTGAGTATTTTCGTCCCTGGTTCGACGCTATAAGTGTGGACTTGCAAAAGATTCATTTTATTCAACAAACTTTGAATAGTTTGCCACTGTAAGTGTCGGCATAAGAAAGTTCGTGATCAAAGTGAATCCTGTGACCCAACGATCCTCCCCATTAACAAACATCCCTCCCAGTAATCTTTGTGGAGATGCACAGTCTCCAAATAGCAAAAGTTACACACTAACATTCCTTTCCCCAATCCTACCTGAATTATGCACATTGAAGAATTTTATGGCCAATTCCAGCCGAAATTCTAGTTGATTATTTTTGCACCTTCACTGACTTCGGTCAATCACGGAACAGCAACCATTTATATGTGAAGCCAGTCAAAGCGAAGCTAAGCTAAAATAGTTGAAACCCCATAAAAATACGGCTTTTTATTAATAAAATAATTACTATGTTTTCTGCGAAAAAAAAAAAAAAAACTGCAAATGATATATAAATTTGCAGGCCACAATAAAGTCTAACGATGCGCATTCAATAGAATCCGTTTGTTTAGAAAAAATACATGATATAAAAATTATGAAGGTATGAATAAGATAATTGATGTCTTTTATCACAATTTAAGCATGTATTTCGGTAAGAAGATGTAATCAATTGTAGAGCATAAAGTAAGAATTCCATGAAAATACGAAATTTTGTACATAAAAAACATGTTTGTACTTGTTACGTGAATTCTGAAAACAAAATGGTCGGAGTGCGCAAAAAAAAGTTGTCGCCTAGTGTTATCAATAGAACTGAGAGCAATTTCTCACCATTCCATCCAATGTTGCCAGTCATTCTTATTCATCGTCTCGGTGGAATCACTTTCCGATTCGTTTACTCAGTATCGGTATAAGGATCTCGGAACGAAGGATATGTGCGGCTGAAGACTCTCCAACACATGTGTATGTTTGCACAGCCGAAAGGATGAAACAGAGACTTAGCGCTAAAAGTTTCTCGGAACTGAGTGTGTGTGCTGTGCACCCCTTGTATAGGTGGCACGTGAGCCAATGAATACAGTCTTACGATTGTTGCGATGGAGTCGAATAATGAGCTTCTGGGTACTCATTTGCCTCCTAATGGTATACGGGGTTCAATTAGGACGAGTGCAGATTTAGAATGTCTGTCCTTTTGCAGACTGGCTTTTTGTGGAGAATGGATTGTCCTTTTCGTGGAACTAGTTTGTACTGAATGGCAGTAATTTACTTAGAAAACGGTAGAATGTTCGGAGGACTGTTTGATGATAACTGATGAAAGTTATTATTCTTGCTGAAAATTTAGGAAGACCTTAAAGTTTAAGAACCTTTTCTGATAGTCAGCATAGCAATACACATCTGCGCTTACTGTGCTTAGCGCGTATATTTGCAACACCTATACAACAACTTACAGTTGATGATCGCTTCAGATAGTAGGCTGGAATGACATCCTACGATGGAATCGCCAACTTGGATTTCCAGCTTGAGTTCTGCCTACGCGTTATCTGAAAATTTGGCATCGGTAAACCATGGCGACAATCCTCCTCTGTTGGAACCGCATAAGTCTCAAAAGCCAATCATCGATGATTAAGACGATTATTCTGCGGTTGATTTTGGGACCGATAAGTTGCTTCAAATTGTTTAGAGCAATAGGTAAAGAAGTTTTTAAATTGGACAACAACGTCACAAAGTAAAACGTTGGGCGCCAAATGTATTGTTGCTAAGAATTTTATGGCATTATATTTGAAAACTTAATTGGTTACATTTTTTGCTAATTGAAACAAGTTGAAAATGTAGAATATTGACAACAAACAGAATATTTGTCCAAACAATAATCTCACAGATAGCCCAATACAACGACAATTAAATCATCACCGAAGCACGTTTAGTTTACCGTTCGAATTAGGTTATCACCGTGTCCTTGCCACTGCTCAGTGATGGAATGTTTGAGCCCGAGCCAATGTTTTATTTTGTTCGTTGCTTTTTTTTTCTCACCGGGGTAAAAACGTTCAGTTTGATTGATTCATTATCGCACCTCTGATCGGCCAATGTCGCGTGGACCGTCACACAGCAGGTAGTAGTAAGGTACGGTCTGCTGGCCCTATTGGACGACCCTTCGTGGCAATACGATTACTATCATCGGTCGCTCCCTTATCGCTGCTTACCTCTCTGGAATGAAAACAGAACCGAAAAAACAACACGCTATAATTAATTGGTTCTACAAATATACGTGCAGGGGGATGCTAATCAGTGCGGTATTGATTGGTTTGATTCCACGCTGGATTATTGTTTCACGTGCAAGGTGGAATTATATTGTTGGCATTGGAAAAACTCCGATGCATTTCTCAAATGGCTGCTAATTACAGTTTAACCTTCAGAACTTGAGTTTTACATGTTTCGATGATCACCCTCTATCGACAGCATATTTCATTACCACAAAAATATTAAAAACTAGTTGGCCCGACAAACCTTGTTTTGTCCCGAAGTAGGCTGTTTAATAATGTTCTACAACAAAATTGTCAGTTTCCTACCACTATTTTTCTAGAATTTCCGGTGAGTTATTTCATGACATACAAACGCCATTCCATTTTTATTTGTATAGGGTAAGTGTTCCCTTAGTTGTGGGTGTTCCTTTAGTTGCGGTAGTGCCGTTTTCACTGATTTTATTACATTAACCACAGAACCGACACAACCAATCGACGTATTGGCTTGTTGATACACGGTATAGTTGAAAAGAGCGTTCAAATTGCTTTAAAACTGATGAAGTATCACTAAAATAGCTAAAACTTTACTTGCTTGTACCAATAGTTGCGGTAAAGTGTTCCTATAGTTGAGGATCTCATAAGAAAACCACGGATACCGCAACTATAGGAACACAAATTAAAAATATACCGCAACTAAAGGAACAGTGTACCAATAGTGGAGGTATTATTTTTCACTGACATGTCGTGGGTTACTGCGATGAAATTATTTTTCTCATTAAGTCAATGGTCGTTACCTCCTGTTACAACTTAAACATGTACATTATTTGCGCTTCTTGAATTTAGGCAGTTAAATGAAGTTCAATCGTGCTTAATACCTCCACTATTGGTACATCTACCCTAGATGTGTTAACTTTATAGATTTTTTGATGTAAAAATATAATGTATTTGCAAGTTCTTAAAACACTCTTCTCGTTTTAGAATTTATGTTGATTCATAACTTGGTTGTGATGATATTTAGGGGTCTATTTTATAAGTCGAGTCGATCAAAATGACTCGTCTAGAGTCACTGTCGACCGAAAAAATCACTCGACTCAGCTCTGTCACTCGAGATTTTCGACAGTTGTCACTCTATGTGACTGGATTACTATGGGAGTCGACGGGTGACATCTGAAATATGCATGCTTGCTTTGATCGACAATGAATACAGACGAGTCACATGAATCTGCTCGATTTACAAAATAGGCCCCTTAACCTTCCGTCAGTCGCTCAAAAAAAAGTTACACCAGCGGTCGCATCGTGTACTGAGTACACGCGGAGCAATTTTGATTGTAGATCCAAAGCTAGGCAAGATAGAACGGTACCAATTGGTCAGTGGACAGAAAACACTTTGGAAACATCCTCATCTTCCTGTGGCCATCGAATTGTGCCCCGGCGATTCCCCCGAGGACATTTCGCAATGCAACATCTCGTACACAAATATCTCAGGATCTAGATTTTTTAGCAAGATGGTGTCTTCGGCAAAGTTGTTCAGTAGGTCAAGGGCTAACATGTGATAGGCTGCTTGTTTCGAAATTCTGCCACCAGATGGTGCTAGTGAGCATTTAATTTTTCAAACACCGATATCTCAAGATCCTGATTACCTAGAAAGATGATGTCAAGGACTAACATATGATAAGCTACCTAACAAGAAACACTACCACAAGATGGCGCTAGTGAGCATGCAATATTTTTATCACGAATATCTCAGGATCCCGATTTTTTAGAAAGATAGTGTTTTCAGCAAAGTTGTTCAGTAGTTCAAGGGCTACCATGTGATGATCTTCTTGATCCGGAATTCTTTCAATAGATGGCGCTAGTGAGCATGATATTGACGTCTTCGACAAAAGTGTTGAATAGTTCAAGGTCTAGTATGTAATATGCCACCCAACTTGAAATTCTACCACCATATGGCATTAGTGATCATGCTGTATTTTGATCGCGAATATCTTAAGATAATGATATTTTAGCAAGATGGTGTTTTCAGCAAAGATGTTTAGTAGATCAAGGACTAAACATGTGATATGCAGTTTGATTCGGAATTCTTCCACAAAACGAAATTTTCGAATTGAATTGTTTCAGGATCCTGGTTAGGAAAATAAAATAAGATTACAAAGATGGTGTCTTTGATGAAGTTGTTCTGTATATCATGGACCAACGTGTTAAGTGTAAAATATATCTACTCAAAATTCTTCCACATTCAATTCAAAATACAATGGGCTGCTAGATTTCAAATACTTCCATCAGGCTAGAGAAAAAGCTCCTGGTTTATTTTTTTTCAAATACAGAATCCCAAGTTCCCGATTATTTTAAAACTTGACGTCTTCATCAAAATTATTAGGTAAGGAAAGTGCGCACATGTTATTGGCAATTATATTTTGAATTATGTAACCCTGCGCCAGTGCACAGTGGGACGGATTGAGGTTTTAGGAGGAAAGATGGAACTCACGCTTTCAATTGTGATTTTACGTAAAAATAATGTTCTACAAAGTTGTTTCTAATATAAAAACATTTTTCTTGGTCGGAACGGAAATTAGGGTGGCCCTATGTAAAAAAAGAGAACCATCAAAACTTTTTTAATTTACGGAATATTGATATAGTTTGTTCTACAAAGTTAAAGATCGAAAAATTTCAAGCTGATTTGATAAAACAAGTTTTTTCCTAGCTCAAAAATTGACCGTTTTAGAGCATTTTTCGCAATTGATGTAGGGTGGCCCATTAAAAAATTGTTTTTATTTTGTGTTTAATTTTCATTATTTCAAGTTTCTTAGTAAAATTGTCTTCCCATTACTTTCAAGACTAATTGAAACGCAAACATAAAAGATATAGCTAATGGAAACAAATAGACAAGAGTCTTTTCGTAATGAAAATTTAATTTACTTCCTTGGACATAAAGTATCATCGATACTAATACATACGATATACGAATGCAAAATGAAAATATGGCAAAGAAAGCTCTCAGTTTATAACTGTGGAAGTGCTCCTAACAACAATAACCTGAGAAGCATGATCTGTTCCAGTAGGGACGCGATGCCAAAAAAAAAAACAGAATATTGATACAATTTTTTTCTGAAAATAAGTTAAAGACTTTTTGATAACCAAAAAAAACATGTTTATATGTTTGTATAGCTGGGAAAACAAAATGAATTGTGTTGACATGACGATAGTGTTTGTCAGCTTAAAAATGTGAATAATCGTATTATACTTCGGCGGATCTGTTTGCTAATGAAATGACTGGTTCATATATTAATAACCGTTACTAACAGAGTTTTGAAGGAACTCCCAAATTTACCCTTAATGTTCAATGCTATCTCTAAATTATAGCCTTAATTAATCAAAACATCTAAACATGATCAAATAATGCATATAGTTATTCTTCTTAATCTAGCCTTGAAAGTCAACGTCATAATCAGAAATCGTACTCTAGTAATATACCGTTCCAGATACGATGTATCTCCTACGGTGGACAAATTACTAGTAATTGAGCATTTGTTACTTCCAATCAGAATGTTTCCCAAAGAACCCGGCAAATCCCAGAACAGAAGTATTCGGAAGTTTGGGATGAGCCATGTCAGGAAATTCAACCGTGAGGTAAATTTAGAAGATATTTTCATATTCATATTGCTGAGCTCCTTTGACTCTTTTCGGAAGTACGAAAAATAATAATTGTCATGCAAAAAAAAACTTTTTTTTTGCCCCAACTACATTTACATGTAAAAAAACGATTGTTTTTCATGAAAAATGTTTTTAACAATTCACCGACAAAATTGTATAGTCCTTAAAATATGCGTCTCAATCGTCTAAAGATGAAGGAATGACAACTTTGATGAGATATCTAAATATAAAAAAATATGACACAAAAACCTATTTTTGAAGGGCCACCCTACATCAATAGCGAAAAATGCTCTAAAACGGTCAATTTTTGAGCTAGGAAAAAACTTTTTTTATTAAATCAGCTTAAAATTCTCCGATCTTCAACTTTGTAGAACAAGCTATGTCAATATTCCTTAAAATAAAAAAGTTTTAATGGTTATCTTTTTTTACATAGGGCCACCCTAATTTTCTTCCGATCAAAAAAATTGTTTTAATTTTAGAAACAACTTTGTAGAACATCATTTTTACGTAAAATCGCAATTGAAGGCGTGAGTTCCATCTTTCCTCCTAAAACCCCTATCCGTCCCACTGTGCAGTAAGCATTTAATTTTCTGAACATCTTTTTTTTTTATTTTTATTTTTTTTTAATACATTTTTTTGTATATCTAGGTGTTCTGTGTTATTAGACAACACTATCATCCTAATTTGGTAAAACAAATTTAAGATTTTATTAACATTTTGTTAATAACATATTACATTTCATTTGCCGTAGCAGTTCAGATTTTTTACAGGTGAGATGATTTCACCTGCTTTTAAGAGAAAAAAAAAACGCTTTGAATATACTTAACCTAACTTAACCTAAACATATAACGCATTAATCGTGGCAATAGAAGATTGTAACGATTTTGCCTGAAATTTTTTATAATTTTATTTGACATTTGTTCCAATGTTTCAACATTGGACATTCTATGTAACTCATTGGTACTATACCAGGGAGGAAGCCTCAGAATCATTTTCAAAATTTTATTTTGAATTCTCTGCAGAGCTTTCTTCCTGGTATTACAACAGCTAGTCCATATTGGTACAGCATACAACATGGCTGGCCTGGAAATTTGTTTGAATATCAAAAGCTTGTTCTTAAGACAAAGTTTTGATTTTCTATTAATAAGGGGATAGAGACATTTTACATATTTATTACATTTGGCTTGAATGCCCTCAATGTGATTTTTGAAAGTTAAATTCTTATCTAGCATGAGCCCTAGATACTTAACTTCATCTGACCAATTTATTGGAACCCCTCTCATCGTGACAACATGTCTACTTGAAGGTTTCAAATAAAGAGCTTTTGGTTTATGTGGGAATATTATTAGTTGAGTTTTGGAAGCATTAGGAGAAATCTTTCATTTTCGCAAGTATGAAGAAAAAATATCCAAACTTTTTTGCAATCGACTACAGATGAAACGTAAGCTTCGTCCTTTGGCGGAGAGGCCTGTGTCATCCGCAAACAAGGATTTTTGACATCCCTGAGGTAGCTCAGGTAAGTCAGATGTGAAAAGATTGTATAATATTGGTCCCAAAATGCTGCCTTGAGGAACACCAGCTCTTACAGGAAGTCTTTCAGACCTAAAGTTCTGATAATTAACCTGAAGTGCACGATTTGACAGATAACTTTGAATTATTCTAACAATGTATGTTGGAAAATTAAAGTTTTTTAATTTTACAATCAAACCTTCATGCCAAACACTGTCGAATGCTTTTTCTATGTCTAGAAGAGCAAGACCAGTAGAGTAGCCTTCAGATTTGTTGGAACGGATCAAATTTGTTACACGTAAAAGTTGATGAGTGGTCGAATGTCCATGGCGGAATCCGAACTGTTCATTGGCAAAAATTGAATTTTCGTTGATGTGGGCCATCATTCTGTTCAAAATAACCTTATTAAAAAGTTTACTGATGGAGGAAAGCAAACTGATTGGACGATAGCTAGAAGCTTCTGCAGGATTTTTGTCTGGTTTTAAAATTGGAACAACCTTCGCTTTTTTTCATTTGTCAGGAAAATATTCTAATTGAAAACATTTGTTAAATACATCAACTAAAAATGATAAGCTACTTTCTGGAAGTTTCTTGATGAGGATATAGAAAATTCCACCATCGCCAGGAGCTTTCATATTTTTGATTTTTTTAATAATAGGTCTCACTTCTTCCAAATCAGTCTCCCAGGTATTTTCGAAAACGTTCTCTTGATTGAGAATATTTTCGAAGTCCTGAGTAACTTGATTTTCAATTGAACTAGTAAGTCCTAAATTGAAATTGTGCGCACTTTGAAACTGCATAGCAAGTTAGTTAGTAATAATTTGTTTACCTCTTTCAATGCCGGTATTGGCTTCTGAGGTTTTTTCAAGATTTAAGATAATTTCTAAAAGGGCTTAGAGCCAGGGTTCAATTGAGAAATTTTATTTTCAAAATTTTTGTTTCTTAATTGAGAAAAACGTTTTTTGATTTCTTTCTGCAGATCCTGCCATATAATTTTCATAGCAGGATCGCGAGTGCGTTGAAATTGCCTTCTCCTCACATTTTTAAGACGGATCGTCTTTAATCACGGATTCAAATTTTACTTCACATTTTGGAATTGCAATGCTCCTGGCTTCAACAATGGAATTTTTGACGTAGAAGTACGTCTTTCTTCTCTATACAGGAGTGAAATTGGAATTTCAAAACCAAGAGCGTTACGCTGGCATGAAATATTTTAAACGTTTATTACTTCTCGCTGGCTTAACGAAATTTCTTGATTAGCACCTCAATCGAAAGATAAGACATCAAAGCTTCATGTCGTTCACTTACTGAATCCCACATACCTGTCCAAATAGTTTAATAACTGTTTTAAAATAGACGGTTGATTTCAAGCAAATCTATAAATAGGGGTGCTAGAGAAAATTTGACGTCATTTGCTTTTCACTCTCCGATTGGCTCGCATCACAGCAGGCGACAGATCGGCTTGCTCTGACCAGGCGTGCTTCTCAGGCACAGACATCGATAGCGAAGGACGCCCCCGTTTGTCTTGCTTCGCTCAAATCAAACTGTCGAGCGAGCGAGAGAAGATGCCGTCCGAAGCTAAATCCATCACCGTTGCCGCCGTCTAGAAGAAGAAGAGGAAGCAGTCCACAGGTGAATTTGCGGTCGAACTGTGAACACGGTCGGGCGAGTCATTCTCGCTTTGTGGTTCACCGCTTGTTTGCTTTCACCCAGTCATCGCCGCCGCAAATTTCATTGGCCGAGGAGCTGTTGACTCGCGCTTCAAAATTTCGACTCGTGATGAAATCATCTTTGGTGGTCAAGAAGCAATCCCGTTAGGAGCAAATACCAGAAGCCCCCTGAGTTTTGCTGGTCCGAGCAGTGTCATTTATCCGTAACAACATCGAAGCTAACAAAGCCATCGGTTCTTTTCAGAGCCATCAAGTTTGTGGAAAAGAGTTAAAAGAGAAATATTTCCGACTTTATTTATAACTTCTAATATTCCTAAATCAATTTCACGGCTTCATACAAAATTTCATTTGTCATGAATAATTTATGACTCAACCATTTGAGATTGTACTCGCGAACGCTGCTGCAGTGCCGTCGGGGTGAGCGCTCAACATTTTGTAAAATAGAGTGGCATTTCCAACAGCGCCTTTTATGTTCCATATTTCATGGGAACACTTTGATTTGGAAAATTATCACATGTAACAAAATTGCGACATATTTAGAATGCTTTTGATAAGACATTCTCATTGAACAATTGTAATAATTTTGGCACCCATGGATCCGAAATTTACCGTCATAATAAAGAAAACTATTAATTATCAATAGCTCGTATTTAATATTTAGGGAATGTCAATCATTCCAACAATTCATGTTCGACCAATTTCTCACGTATCAGTATTCTCCGCAATTTTCAAGTAATTCCAACCCCAACACATTATTGGCACATACCCATTTCCCAGATTGGTCGATCAGAAAGCGAAGAGCACAAAAGGGAGGAGCATCATCTGCTATTCCCAGGTTATAAAACATGCTGCCTTCGTTGGATTCAGTTTCATTCCATTTCCGCTTTCGAGCTGGTAAGAGCTCTTGCTTAGCGAGAAGTACCTCGCTGCTAGAAGCCTGCTGAGCTGTTAATCCAGAATCTGGTTTGTGAAATCGCTCAAGATTTCAAAATTGAGCTACGTTTCCAGATTTCAACTAAATCCCTGTGATCCGCTACCCTGTTGCTGTTGTGCACCCATGAAATATTTAGCTGGTTTGTCGAATAAACTGAGAACTTATTCACATCTTCTTATTCTTCTTCTTCTTCTTCTTGGCATTAACGTCCTCACTGGGACAGAGCCTGCTTCTCAGCTTAGTGTTCTTATGACACTTCCACAGTTATTAACTGAGAGCTTTCTTTGCCAAAGTTTCCATTTTTGCATTCGTATATCGTGTGGCAGGTACGATTATACTCTATGCCCAGGGAAGTCAATAAAATTTCCATTACGAAAAGATCCTGAACCGACCGGGAATCGAACCCAGACACCTTCAGCATGGCTTTGCTTTGTAGCCGCGGACTCTAACCACTCGGCTAAGGAAGGCCCCAACTTATTCACATGCATTTGAAACTTTTTCAATTTTCCATACAAAATGACCAACTTTGGTAAGTTAGATCTCAGTTATTTATGGAAATATTTTCGAATGAAACTTTCACAGAACTTCAGATGTAACTTGAGTTTTAACATATATTTTTGAATAATTTTTCCAATCATAAGTTTATAAGTAATAACGGTTTGACTAAACTGTAATTTTCGACGAAAAATTCATAACTTTTTATCTTAAAATCTGACAGCCTTACACAAAAACTGTCTTCAGCAAACATATTCATCTCTTCAAAATCTACAACTTTGCTGAAGATACCATGAAGCTATTCCTTCAATATGTTTAGTTATGGTATAGTTGGTAATTTTGCATGAAAAATCAAAAGAGTTGCAGTTTTTTTTCTCAGCGAAGAATCACACCCAGTGTTGCCACATTTTTTCGAATCTCATCTGTGTTTTGAGTTGAAAAAATCTTTTTTATCTGTAGCCCACCTACAAAAATCTTGGTAAAAATCTGTGTTGCACAAAAATTTAAAATTTCAACTTTTTAGATCAAAAAGAACATTTGCTAACGCATGTTGGGTGTTCTTGGCATGTCAACAATTTTAAATTTAAACTTACTCTACTAAAAGTGAGAAACAGATGCACAATTGTTTCGAAATATTTGAAATACTTACGAATTTTAGAAAATTAAACAGAGTAATGACATTTCTTTCCACATCCATGTCCTAAACTCGTGTTATATCCTAAAATCTTAAAAATCTTTTTGAACTCAAAATTATGTGATCTGTGATCACAGATATCTGTAGGCAAGAAAAAGAAAAAAACTGTGTAATTAGAGATAAATCTGTGTATGTGGCATCACTGATCGAACCATCAACGAAAATAGCGCGAAAGCAATAACCAATCGCGTGCGAGTAGCGAACGGAGTGACGAAACAACCAAGCGAGAACCCCACCACTCGCCATCGGTGAACGGAGCTCGAGCAAATAAAACCACTGGTTGTTCTGCTCCCAGCTCATTCACAAATCGAACGGCATAACGAACGGATCAGCAAAGAAGAGCGCGTGAAAGCCACAGCAGTGTGCGAGTAGCGAACGGAACCAGAGAGCAACGAAGCGAAAGCAACAACTGAAAAACATTCAGTGGACGGATTAGTAGTCAGCGCCAATCGGCGACCTATTGGAAAGTAACGCCAGCGAAATATACACCATCTGCTTCTCCTTACCATTCATATTCTTGTACTTGATGAATTCAATGAAATGGTTTGGTTTGGGGATGGAGCAAAGAGTTATTTAGGATGATTTTACTTGACAAAGAGTTGTTGATAAATATTCCAATCAAAAAGAGTTGTCTTGAAAACGTTCACTTTTAGCAGAATTTTCTTCGGAAAATTTATGCTTTACCAAAGAGTTGTTAATGAAATTCCTGCAGCAAAGGGTTGAGTTTCTCCCCACGAATATTTCCAGCCAGGATCAGTCATGGCCCCCGCTTCCAAAATTCTCGAGTACGGAAATTGGAAAATGTATTAAAATTGCGACAGATTTTAAATACTGTTCAATAAACTGTTTCTTGACCAATTGTAATGAGCAACTAATGATCTGAATTGATTTTTTTTTTCTACATGTTGTCTATTGCGTTAATCTGAGAAACAGGCTATATGAAATTGATGTCTTGGCAAGGGATGTACAAGATGAGCATTATGCTGTTATTGCATCCCGACGGCACTGCAGCAGCGTTCTCGGACCATCCTAAAATTGTCGTATTGTCGATTATTCGTGATAAATTAGATATTGTATGATGCTACGAGATGAATTAAGAGATTATAGCAAGTATGTGGTAAGCACATTAAGAAATATTACTAGCTATACTGTGTTTATCACGAGAAGTTCTTACTAGCTCGAAAGTGTAAATGAAATGAACCGAATCCTGTTGTTGTTTCAGAGGGATTTTAATCCGAAGGTCATTCGTCCCTTAAATGAACCGAATCTGTCGAAGATAGTATGTTTTACATAATTTGAATTGCAGACGATGCTCCTCCCTTTCATATTTTCGCCTTCTTCTGATTGACCAATCTAGGGTAAGTTACATGAAGTTGATGTCTTGGTTAGGGACTTACATATCTTGGAAAATTCACATGCGCGTTCGTATGGACAGTAAAAATATCAACATTATTTTAACAGCTTACAATAAATTAAAATGACGCATGTTTTGGTTTCGTGCAAATTTTAAATATTTCTGATCACCGCGACGGCACTGCAGCAGTGTCCGCGATTACAGTCTCAAAATGGTCATAAATTATTCATGAGAAATGAAATTTTGTATGAAGCTGTGAAATTGATTTAGGAATATTAGAAGTCATATATAAAGTCGGAAATATTTCTCTTTTAACTCTTTTCCACTAATTTGATGGCCCTGAAAAGGGCCGATGGCTTTGTTAGCTTTGATGCTCTTCCAGATAAATAACACTGCGGGATGTTATCAGTTGATTGCCATGGTCAAACGGGGAATCCTCAACTCAAATGTATAAATTTGAGCAAGTTATTTGCTTATACGACGAACCGAAAGTTTCGTGGCGTGGATGGCGCACAACAGTAACAGTGGATCACCGGGCTTAAGTCGAAATCTGATGATGGCGGCGATGACGATGGCTGGGTGAACGCAAACAAGCGGTGAAGCACAAAGCGAGAATGACTTGCCCGACCGTGTTCACAGTTCGACCGCAAATATTCCTGTGGACTGCTTGCTCTTTTTCTTCTCCTTCTTCTTGGCGGCAGCAGCAGTGATGACTTTAGCTTCGGACGGCATCTTCTCTCGCTCGCTCGACAGTTTGATTTGAGCGAAGCAAGACAAACGGGGAGGTCCTTCGCTATCGATGTCTGTGCCTGAGAAGCACGCCCGGTCAGAGCAAGCCGATCTGTCGCCTGCTGAGATGCGATCCAAGCGGAGAATGGAAAGCAAGTGACGTCAAATTTTCTCTAGCACCCCTATTTATAATCAACGTTCTATTTTAAAACAGTTATTAAACTATTTGGACAGGTATGTGGGATTCAGTAAGTAGACGACATGACCCTTTGATGTCTTGTCTTTCAATTGCGGTGCCATTCAAGGAATTTCGTTAAACCAGCAAACAGTTATAAGAGTTCAAAATATTTCATGCCAACGTAAGGCTCTTGGTTTTGAAATTCCAATTTCACTCCTGTATAGAGAAAAAAAAAAAAAAAAAAAAAAAATTTAAGGCAATCCAAACTCTTCATAACTCCAAACAAACAAATAACGGAAAAAATCTTGAATTTAAATAAAAAATCACTAAGAATATTTATTGGGCTGCTTACGGGACACTGTCCGGCAAGATATCATTTGAAAAAGATAAGTCGAAGTCAAATTGATGTCTGTCGGTTTTGTGGCTGTGAAAAAGAGACCTCTCAACATCTGCTTTGTGACTGTCCAGCATTATTTGCAAGTGGGAAAAAATATTTCAACAAGGGCATTCTAAATCCTTCTGAAATTTGGTTACAGAACCCTAATCTAGTAGTAAAATTTATTTTAAAGGTCATTCCGGATTGGGATAACTCGCATCATCAGATAACGGCAGTTATCCTGAATGGTAACTCTCCGTACTGAGCACGTTGCGATAGTAAACAGGGGTATACCACAATAGATCAATTAATGGTCGCAGTGGTTCAAATCCCAACAAAAAAAAAAAAAAAAAAAAAAAAAAAAAAAAAAGAGAATTTTTATTTTACTTTCAAACTGTGCGGCATAATCAACTACAAACGCATTCAGTTCCCGATGGTTAGTGCCTGTGCTTTTACTGTTCATAAGTCGCAAGGTGGAACTTTCCCCGAGGTCGTGTACGACTATGACAAAAGCCAGGATCAGCAATTGGTATATGTTTGTTTGTCGCGGGTTACTTCACTGCAAGGACTATTTTTGCCAAACTCTACTTTTTTCAAGTTCCATCACGCCAAAGGCAGCAATTCTCCCAAGAGGGTTGACTTGAGGAATGAGCTGCAGCGCTTAGGCAATCATTGATTAGTGACGCTTTGAGACGAACTGCGTGAAATACTGGATCATAGCGGCCAAGCCTGCATATTGATGAGTATCAATGTACAGAGCCTAAATGCTCATGCAATGGATATTGCTACAAACCAAAGCACTGGACCGATTCTATCGATTCTAACGATCGAAGCACCCGAGCTATCAAACATCTAATCTACTGGAGGAGTTTGGCGAACTACAGCTGGAGCCAGAAACCGATCACCCAACCAATCAACACAAGGAAGCAACGACCAAACAAACAAATTCAATCATCTGGCATTATTCCTGGAACACCAAACACTGGTTTTCGGAACCACAGAACGACAAATGGTTCTTTTCAGGACTACCAAAATAAGTCCGAAAGAGTTAACTTCTGAAAACTTCATCCGATCAATAACAACACAAAACTAGTACACTTACAAATTCATACACATGACAAATCAAATTATTTATCATCGTAGTTCTACGTCAACCCCGCGGTAATGTAAAAGACATTACCCACCCCATTTTTTTTAAAGTTTCAAGAGCATTGTCAATATCAAGTTTTGTTTGTAAGGGAATATTAACATCAAGATTAGAGTCAATAAATGTTTCATATATATTCCAGTCGGCTCGAAAATAATTGAAAGTGGAGCTGATAGGATTGAGAATCGCTTCTTGGGATATTTGAAATGTAACAGGGACATGATCAGAATCAAAATCAGCATGAGTAATCAGTTGGCTAGAAAGATGACTAGAGTCGGTTAAGACCAAATCAATCGTAGATGGATTTCTAGAAGAGGAAAAACATGTAGGGCTATCAGGGTATTGAATTGAGAAATATCCTGAAGAGCACTCATCAAATAAAATTCTGCCGTTGGAATTACTTTGAGGATTATTCCATGACCGATGTTTGGCATTAAAGCCACCAATGACAAACAATTTTGACTTATTGCGAGTCAATTTTCGCAAGTCAGTTTGGAGCAAATTAACTTGCTGTCCAGAGCATTGAAAAGGCAAATAGGCAGCTATGAAAGTATATTTACCAAGCTGTGTTTCAACAGAAACACCTAAAGTTTCAAAAACTTTAGTTTCAAATGACGAAAACAGTTGATGTTTTATACGCCTACGAATGATGATTGCAACTCCCCCACATGCCCCATCAAGTCGATCATTACGATAAACAAAAAAGTTAGGATCTCTTTTGAGTTTAGATCCAGGTTTTAAATACGTTTCGGTAATAACTGCTATATGCACGTTATTAACCGTAAGAAAATTAAACAGCTCGTCCTCTTTACCATTCAGAGAACGAGTATTCAAATTTAAAATATTTAAATTATTTTTTGGATCCATTAGAATTTTGATCCTATTAGTTTGAACTAATGGGAGGTATGCACTTCAACAGAAAAGTAATCGCCTATCTCGATGCGTGGGAAATTTCTTGCAAGAAATGCTCAAGAAAAGCATTTTTCTTTGATCGCAGTACGCTGTTGAAAAGAAATGTCAATTCAAATGGAGCTCCCTGTCCCTGTCCCTTGACCATTTCTTTCCGCAGAAATGTTTACTTGTCTTGAGCTGAACAGCATACCTAGCTTAAGCCTGATTCAAATCCGTCGGAGTCGGGTATGAAAATTTGTTTTTTTTTTTCGAGTTAGGGTTCGGGTCGGGTTTGTAGGCTACAAAACTATCGGATATGGGTCGGGTTCGGGCTTGAAAAAAGTCGTATTGAGTCTGGTTTGGGTCGGATTGGATAAGAATTGTGAACAGAATAACAACCTGAAAGCTACCCTGTGCATCAGGAACGATAAATTTATCGTCTTTTCAAACTCGGGTTTTATTCGGGTTTTCTTACAAATATTTTTGGGGTTTCGAGTCGGGTCCGGGTTTGCTTTTCAAGTTTTGTACGTATTTTAAGATATGAAATAAGTCGGGTAAGGGTCGGCTTCGGGTTTGCATAATGTGAAACCAGACTATCTCCAGTACAGATATGTTTCGTCCCACGGAACGACTTCGTAATAAAGTTTTCATTAAACGCAACCCAGCGGTCTCTGGGCTGGTCAGCGGAACTATCTAGTAAAAATAATTTTCGAACACTTTTTATAAACCAGTTAGAGGGTTCTCGCAGTAGAAGCCCACGTATTTTAAGTTGTTATAGACGGATTTCACGCCAACTCGACAAAGGGATTGGCAGTACCCCTTCAGAATTCAATAAAACTTTTTGGGTGTGAAGACTATGTAAAACTAAGATACTTCACATACTTTGTTTTTATTTTTCCAAATCGATCTAGACTAACATTTGGAAAGGGTCAAAGTTTTTTTTTTACTTTTTTATAAACCCGTATAACTCGAAAACGATAAGACCTACAAACAAGTGTTGTATGGGGGACTGTCGTGAAATTTCCTGAAGTTTTAGAACAAAATATTGAAAAAATAAAAACACATTTTCTACACTGAAAAAAAAAATTATTGAAAAAATAAAAACACATTTTCTATACTGGAAAATTTTTTTTTTCTTAAAGTCGATTTAAAAAAACGGCCATTTCAAATTTTGATCATCCTTAAGCAAAAAGTTTCGTTATTAAATTTAAAAAAATCGTCCATACATTGCAAATTGGGCATATTTTAGGGAAAAAAGTTTTTCTAACTTCAAAGTCCCAAACTGAAATTTATTTTTTCAAAAATTTGGTTTTAAACCGTCAAATATGATTGTGTTTTCAAGTGATAAATGAGTTTGAATCAGAAAATAGATTGTATTTTTTATTGAGAATAGTTAAAAAACGGAATTATACAGTGATTATGTTTTTTTTTTAAATGCAGGCAATCAATGGACTTCGCCTCTGCCTATGAGAAAATCAACTCCGTCTAACAATCCGACGGATTTTTTATGGTTTGAAAGGTATCACAACAGTATTGCAAACATTGAAAAGTAACAACCTTATCCATACCCCATTAAATTCTCTTCTAGAAAAAAGTTTTGTGAAAAAAAAC
The DNA here is from genome assembly GCF_002204515.2 of Aedes aegypti. Lineage (NCBI taxonomy): Eukaryota > Metazoa > Arthropoda > Insecta > Diptera > Culicidae > Aedes > Aedes aegypti. Next base: position 26,460,400 of record NC_035107.1, read on the forward strand.
TTACTAAACGTACCTGCGTTAAACGCCAGATGAATAAGAAATAATGAAAATGTTTGTATTGTTATCTACCTAAAAAAAGTTGATAAGCATAATTCATGATTTTATTTGCAAACAACAGTCTGCTTTTCTACGAAACAAAAAAGACTCCTTAAAACAAGGTTAAATACTGGTAATTAGCGACTTTTCTGAAAATTATAACGCTGCTCAAGGATATCACTGGAATAATTCCCAAGCAACGATACACCAATTCTAGATTTACCATAGAAAAGATAATAAATTGGAAAATGTTAGTTTTATTATAATATTAGACCCATGACACAGTAGCAGTTCAGCTATTTATTTCAAAATTGATAAATTTTGTTAAACTAATCAAAAGTTATTTTTAAGTCAGATGGAGCTGCAGCTCATTATAAAAAAAAAAAAAAATGACAGCTCATGTAATTTCAAGAAAATACATGGATTGGAAGCAGAGTGGCACATTTTTGCCACATCCCACGGCAAAGGCTCCTATGACGCTATTGGTGGCACTCTCAAGCGAATGGCAAAAAGAGCAAGTCTTGCAAAATACTATGGAAACACAATCGCAACTCCGCGAGAACTATTCGACTGGGCAGTGAAACAAACTGATACATGTATCACCAAATTAAATTTCTGTTATATATCTAAAGAACAATATGTTAAAATGTCAGAGGAATTGGTGGAATTTTTTGATAAGGTTAAAACTGTCCCTGGTACCCAAAAATATAATTGTTTTATGCCTATTAGTGATACACAAATTGCAGCCAAACGGTATACCAATTCACCTATTCAGAGGATGAACCAAAAATATTCAATTTATTCAGTAAAGCCCAAAAATAATGTAAATATACATGTGCAGATACTACGCTTTAGGATATATAGCAATAATAAAAATAAAAACAAACCACGACTTTTTTCATAAGCATAATATTGACCCTTTCCAGACACCTGTTAAGATTGGTTTTGACCAAATAAGAAATTAAATATTATTGTGATATCTTTCCAACTATAAAAAACCCATTGGATTGTTAGACGGAGTTGATTTTCTCATAAGCGGTTTGGTGCGAGATCAATTGAATTTAATTAAAAAAAACTCTGTATAATTCCGTTTTATTTCATTTAACTACTCCCAATAAAACAAATATGATCTATTTTGTGATTAAAACTCATTTATCACTTGAAAATATGATCATACTAGACTATTCAAAGCGAAATAAAAATAAAATAAAAAATTCATTTTGGACTTAAAAAAATCGATGTTAGAAAAACTTTTTTCTCTAAAATATGTCCAATTTGCAATGTATGGACGACTTATAGTAAATTTAATTACAAAACTTTTTGCTGATCAAAATCTGAAGTGGCCGTTTTTTTAAATCGAAATTAAAATTTTGAATATTTTTTTTTTCAGTGTAAAAAATGTTTTTATTTTTTCATTTTTTTTTCTAAAACGTCAGGAAATTTCACGACAGTCCCCCATACAACACTTTTTTGTAGGTCTTACCGTTTTTGAGTTATACGGGTTTATAAAAAAAGTAAAAAAAACTTTGACCCTTTCCAAATGTTAGTCTAGATCGATTTTGAAAAAACAAAACATGCAAAATATCTTAGTTTCACATACTTTTGACATCCAGAAAGTTTCATTGAATTCTTTAGGGGTACTGCCAATCGCGTGTCGAGTTGGCGTAAAATCCGTCTATATTCTCGGTAAAACCAAATTCTAGTTCAGTTGAAGGCCGTGGCTACTTCTTCAAAATAGATTAGTATCATATTCATAAGCGTCCCGCCTGTCAATCTGAAATTCGAAACCGATTTGAATAAAAAGGGGAATTTTAAATAAGATCAATTTTCATTTCCATAAACACAATAATATATCACATTTGACTTCTCAATGTCAACATAACTATTTTTTAGCACTGGAAAGCTTGATTTAATCATAGCATAGGCTCATTGAAAAAAAAAAAAAAACGTGGCAGAGGGGGTTGGGGGTTGGTCTAGAAATCCATAAAAACGATGGACGTCATATTTGAATCATCCCATACCCGGGTAGAGGAGAATAGCCAAAGAATAACAAAATTTACCATTCAAAACTAATGTATGAATAGCAAAATTTGTTCTTTGTTTGTTTGAAATAAGAGATAAAATAACAGGTAATGCTTCGTGAAGCCCAAGCAGGACAGTTCGGTTTTCCGTCGTCCGATAGATGTTGCTCACAATTTGGCGCGTGTTATCGTTGCCGAAGATTTTTTTTTCTGTTTTGGAGCGTTTTGCTGGGTAGGTATTTGGGAAGGCCCAAGCAAGACGGTTTATTTTCGGGTCGCCAAGAAGTTTTGTGTTCAGTTGAGGATGGATTACCAACTGTGAGTGTCGGCATTATGCTTTTTTCTTATTCAATTTCAATATACATATATTTTTCTCTTTTTGACATTATTAAAAATTATCTTTTGAATTGTTCGACATTGTGAATGTTGACGTATTTTTTAAAACTTCTACCATATCGAGACAAAATGCACAGTAATACTCATATGTAATTTTCAAACAAACTATGTATAGTTCGTCACTACAAGTGTCGGCATTATTTTTTTCATTATAATTTAAAATATATACATGTTATTTTCAGTTTTCGTCATTAATAAAAACATCTTTTGAATTGTTCGACATTATAGATGTTGACGTATTTTTTTAAAGCTTCTACCAAAAACTTCTCGAGACAAAAATACAAAACTAGCTTTGAATATAAGTCGTATATTTCCCCCTTGTCCATGGATCGCATCATCGACCAGAGGTGACTCCCAGATCTTTTCCTCCCTCACTAATAAACACCCTTCCCGTGGTGATTGTGGAGATGCAAAGGTATTCTCGGTCTCTAGAAGCAACAACCATTACACCCTAACATTCCTTCCCCATCGCAACTGACTGTAAGGACTTGGCCGGCGCCGTTATTGATCAATAATATTAGATCTGCTAAAATTGTACTTCGAGAATAAGCGGAAACTCCCATCCCTTATTCATTTGGATCGAAGCAATTCTTATCAGTTCCGATCAATCACGGAGTAGGAACCATTGACATGTACAGTCAGTATTGGTCAGTCTATGCTATGCTATGCTAAATTCTTATTACTCAAAAAAGGTTGCACCAATTATTTATTCACTCCAAAATTAGAACAATTTGTTTGAAAATTTGAAAAAAAACAGAAATATCGAAAAACAAAATTATGCTGTCGGCAGAGGGGTGAATTTCGATCCAAGGAAGTTTTGTTACATTCGATTATCACCATTATGTTGCGTCTAGCCTGACAATGTCCTTCACTTTATCCTACCATTGAGTCTTTTCACAAGACGTTTCAAATCAGCTGATTTTGAAGCACTTTGACAGTTTCACTATGGAAATAACAGTCTCGTGTTTGCACCGGTCCTACATCGATTCGCGGAAGCTGACATTTCTGTCAAAGTGTGAGCCAATCGAGCAGCGAGAGCTGTCAAAGCGTGAGCCAAACGAACATGCGTTATGTTTGTTTTGAGCTTTTCTTGAGGAGTAATGTAATCCGTTTTAGGTAAAAGTTGTTTTGCATAGAGCAAAATTTATGAAATATTTTACTGTTTTGAATTTTTGTCAATGCGATATTCAGCTATTGATTTTTTCTGCTGTTTATTAGTTTGGAAATGTAGCTCAAAGATGTATAACGAAACAAAATACACTTTTTAGCAATGAGGAAGTCATGTCCGTGTTACAATATTATGCTCGACGCCGAGCAAACTCAGCACTGCTGGTCTGTTCAACACTGTTTTCAGATAATTTTGAAAATAATCAAAGTAGGCTGGGAGTCTCTTTCTTTGAATGCGCACTGTTTTCGATCTCTATGTTTCACTTGTTCGTCATCAATTTAGGTGCAAAATATGCATTCTGAGCATGGACGTAGCCAGGGTTTTGACCAGAAAGAGGAGGAAAAACGAAAGCGCAATTAAATTTAATTTACTTTTATCGATTAACAGTTTGGACGATTCTTTTTAATCGAAGTGCTGAAGCGATTTGTGGTTGAAATCAATCGAAATTTCTGAAGGTTGTCACTTTGAATTACATAAGGAAATCGATAATTCTTTAAGTAAAAGAAAATCCTTCAGTTTTTTTGCCAACGCTTTTTTTGGAGAAAGCTCTAAGGGTTTATCTTCACATTCCTCTAGAAGATTTTTGGAGGAGTCTTGCAAGAAAACCAACATGAATTCGACAGGCATTTTGTACAACACTAGTGGTCGAACCTCGTTTGCCGTACACAGCAGCACAGCTTGATGGTTTTGACCGTGACAAACCGCGTGACTACTGGAAGCTTATGAAAATACACCCAGGATTTCTACACAGTTTCTTTTCTTGTATAATTCTGCTAAAAAAATCTCTAAGAATTATTGATGAAATACTTTGAATGGTAGCTATGAAAATTCCCCCAAGGGACCAAGAGTTCTTTCAGATTTCACTACATTACGACAGGAAGTTTACACATTAAACTGGTGTTTCCTATGAAAAAGCACTAGACGTATCCATAGAAAAGTTGTTGATGGTAATTTTGAAGAAATTCTTATAATATTACAATTTTAAAGAAAACTTTCCGTTTTACGGATGAACGAGAAGCTACCGCTTCTGTCACATCTTTGATTTGCACTGGATCTAGGACAGAAAGTGACAGCTCAACTAAGACTGCCCCGTTGTTTTTCAGCCGATAAGGCTTCATTCACAAATTTCATAACGTCAAAAATGGTCATTTTCAACACCCACCCATCCCCTTCTAACGCATTTAGAATAAATGTTTTTCAAATTTTGTATGAGTCGTAATATCTTCAGGACATCCACCCACCCCCATTTAGTGCTATGAAATTTGTGATTAGGCCCTAACCTTAACGATACAAGAGCCAATGTTACCAGTTCCCTTATTAAGCGAATCTTGTGAAAACATTAAAAAATCAAGGCTCATAATTTGATTGCTTCTTGCTCGTTTCATTCATTTAGTGGAATATATGATGCTATATGTTTTAAAAATCAGGTGAAAATTCAAAAAACCGGTGATATTTTTGGAGAGAATTGATACAATTTCCATTATATTAGTCTCAATTCGGTATTTTAATTTATTTTAACATTGTAGGAGCACATGCTTTGCACTTAACTTCGAATATAAATAGATTTAAAACCAAAAGATTTCATGAAAAATTTTCAAAATTTTGATAAAAGCTCATATCTATGAACTAGCAACACGGCTGGGCTAACAACGAAGTGCCCAGTTGCAATCCAACTCAACCATGTGAAAGTAGGCCTTTGCCAAAACGACCAATGAGAAGTGATCTTTTTTGACTGGCAATTGGTTTCGTTTTTGTACTTTGACCTGTCACGTCTTGTCTTAGCACTGGATTGAAAGAGAGGAGACAGCTGGCAAAGATTGTGAGCTCCCAAAAGTCATGGTGAACCGCATACGTGAAGGGTAGAGCGTTTAAATGCGGCAAAATTCAAATAAAAATAATTTCAATTTCGAGATATTTTTCGATGATCTCACAGTTTAAACCAATGAATACTTCAATATTATTGGGTTTCACCAAACTGATATTGGCAACCTTCATATCCATGTCCTTTTTCATAGTGAATGAGATGTGAAAATAATTTCGACCAAGATCATGTTTATTTTAGCATTGTGCACAACTCTTGGATACCAACAGGACGGTTGTTATTTATTGATGTGTTCTAAAGCATTTTCCGCTACAAGCTCGGTTTGATTGGATTACTAGATTCAATGATAGAATGATTTTTACGCCTGCTGTAGGACTTTGCGGCTACCGTAAACGGCAAAATGTGTTTAAGGCTAAATAGCCATCATTTGATTTGATTTGATTTTACTAGTAGAAATTTTAAAGTAATAAGGAGTGTATCGAAAAGTAGTCACAAACTTTCAAAACAGCCTCAAAAATAATGGGCTGAACATACAATCAATGTTTTGATCAGAAATGTTTTACAATGTATTTAAAAATGATGATGCGGTGATATTGTTTCAATAAAGTGGCATTTTGCATGATAATTTTGCAAATTACTAACAGATGTCGATGAAAATCTTGCACACCTCTGAAAAAATTTATATGTTAATAAATGTGTTAAATTTTAAGAAAAAATGATTTTTGTTTATGCTAATATATTCTGTGCCACAACTCTCATGACATAGTGTAAAAAATATCTTGAAAAATTCATTAACAAGCATTCAAGAGCAAATACAAAAATCGAAAAAAGTCGATTTTCAAGGACCTTGTTTTTTGATTTTTCTTTCTACACGTTAATGCTAATATCGAACAATTGTAATGAATAAAAATTGTGTTTTGATTGGAAAAGTTTCTTTGCATATTTATGAAGTAACGTTAGCAAAAAATGTTACTCTATATAATTACCGCTGTATATGACAGAGCTTCAAAAGTTGATTAAACAAAAGTGACTTTCTAAAACCGATAATTGAGCTTTTTTAGAGCAATAATTTATTTTTTTGAATTTCTTTTACGTGCTGTGTGACGTAAACATATTTTCCGATAGAATAAGCTTTTCCTATTTTGTTTGATATACATTTTGTTCAATACAAATCATCGAATTTTCAGAAGACACTTCAAAAATGTAATTTTGTGCAAGATTTTATTTTCCATGCTTTATAAACCTTGTTGTATTTATGTTAAGACTGCATATTATTCAATATTTTTTTAGCTGCTTCAATTTTTGATGACATGATGGAGATTTGCGTGAAAAAAGCTTTCAAAAAGATGAACTATACTCTGAGATATACCGTTTTGAATGTTTGCGACTACTTTTCGATACACTCCGATAAAAACTCAGTCGTTATACTTAATATTATATTTAAAATGTATCAACATATACGTTTGTGCTAAAAATGTATGTTGATACTTTTTAGCTTTGTCAGTGCCTAACCAATTGATTTTCATTACTTTCTTTGAGATGTATTCGCCACAATCGTCGATGATCCGTACAAAAGTTCACTTCGCCTCAACAACCTATTGTAAAAATTCTCGAGTAATTTCTGAAATCGATCGGAACGACGGATGATATTATGTAGTATTACCAAGTGGTATTTCCACAGGAATTTATATTGACATGCTAGCAGAGTTTCTGAGAAAATCCTTACAAAAATTATATGTCCAGAACAAATTGTAAGGGAATTCTGGTGATATTTCTTATAAAGAAGTAGTAATTCCTACAGAAATTTCTTGCGGAAATTCTTGCAATACTTAGGATAGATTCTGCCTGAAATCTCAAAAAATCCTTGGGATATTCTTTATAAATTCCATAAAATAAAAACCCGTAGAGATTTTTTAGGATTTTTAGCAGATATCACAGGTATTCTGGCAGTAGTTTCTGGAGCAATTTATGCTGTAATCCATGAAAAATACAAAAGGCAGTTTCTCCCGAAGATTGTGTATAAATTTCCTAATGACCAAGAGGTATTCTTGGATAAATTTCTGTAGTATATCTTAAAATTGAATACATGGAATTATTCTTATAAGTGTGTTTACGGTAATTCTTAGTTCTATAATTGAAATAATTGTTAATAAAAAAAATTAACAGTAAATAGAAAAATTTGTGGTGTAATCGCTTGACGGGTTTCTAGAAAAAAAATAATAGGAATTATCAGCAATTTACTCAAAGTGAGACAGCGCTGGAAGAAGTTTTCTGGAAAAGCGAATTCTTGAATAATATCTTGATAAATTTGTGCTAAGATTTTGTGAAAATTCATCAAGATCTCTGTACCCCGCACAGTAGGACGAAACTGAAAATGGACGGTCAAAACCTACTGTAAACGTTTTTGCCCATAGGTGCTTTTATTGTTTTGAAATAGCATCCAGAGCATTAACAAACAATTTAAAAATATTTATGACTTCGTTTTTACGATTATTTTTTAATTTAACTTATTTTACCTTAAACATCCGGTTTTAACCATTTTCATGCCCAAAGTGTAATTTATGAGCATGATATTTTCTACAACATTTTATATATATATAACACCCAGTGATGCATTTCAAACTGAACGGCAGACAAAAGTGAACTGAACGCGTTCCATTTTTGCACGAGAACGCAGCAAACATTGAACTCTCGTGCAAGATTCTAACATTGCTCATGAACGTTCAATTCAAAATGCAGAATGAAGTTCAAATCTCGAATAAACTTCATCGATTTGTATTTTATTTGACTCACTCAAAATGTATGAAAGGTAAAAATGTTACACAATATCTTTCGTAAATCTTTCGCATTGAAATATGTTGTGCATCTGCCATAATATCAATTTTCATTGCGCGTTCAATTTTCAGCTCCTACGGGTTCAAATTTTTAAACTGATCAATGTTCAAGCCTACTTGATCACTCGTTCAAAAATTTGAACTGGAACGCAAACTGAACGCGTTCAAATGCAACACTGATTACACCCTTTCCCGATTTTATAAAAGCTGTGAAATCATCACATCGAAAGATATAATGAAAATATGGTAAAATTGAAATCATTTTTGACCATTTTTCGAGGCAAGTTTCTCCTGATTCGGCAGCCAATTTTAATATACTTTGATGCCTCAGATTTTTTTTTCCATCATATAGTAAAAAACCTAACATAATTTCGTGACAGCCGCATAATTTTAGATTTTTATTTGACACCTAGTTTATTGCCATAAGACGTAGTTAACGTCAACATTTTTGTTTTCAACGAATTCAGTATTTTTTTTATGAAAAAAAAAACACGCTATCTTTATTCTTAAAAAACCGTCAATGAATATTGGAGAAGCGGCCCTGATTAGCCATAGTCGTGATGCTTTTACAAGAGCGCTGGGTGGCACAGACGTCCACCTTCCGCATACAATTTTGGATCCTCGTGGTTCGTATCTTTGGTCAGCCAGTTGCTTTTGTACACTGGGGCAAGTTGTTTGAGTTCTTTTCGGGTCGATGACCATGCGTTTCGTAAAACCGTACAACACGCTCGCGGAGTGCTTGCTGTTTCGACGCCATCTTCGATTGAACTGACGGCACCCGAGCGAAAAGAAACATGCTCCCCATTAGGCATTTCATGGCAAAATTCTCTCTCTTTCGCTCTTCAACAAAACTTGAAAACAATGGGGCTAGTACCTGTCAACTTTGACAGGTACTGGCACCGTTGTTTTCAGATTTTTCGAAGGAGGGAAAGAGAGCGGTTTTCCGATGACGTCTCCGTGCAATAGGTAATTGTTATGGAGTCCAGAGAGCAATTTCCATGGAGAGAAGAAATACGCTTTTTACTTTAATTACAGAAAGCTATTGAATTCATTCTCATTTTTTTACTCAACTCCCGTTATCATCTAAACAACTATATCAAAGATATTTGTATAAACTGACAAGCTGTAAAAAGTATTCCATCGAAAAACATAACGATTTCATTAAAATAAACAGAATTTTTGAAAATTTTCTAGTTAAGTTCTCATGGCAGTTTTCGGCATAAGTTTATTTGGTTTAATAGGCGATTTTTTTATTATTATTGTTTTTATCATAAAATACAAATTATTACTTTTTTTTTAATATTTCGCGCACTGTTCCCGAAGTCGAAGTATCGTTGGCTACTATGATTCGATGCAAAAAATTAGCTTTTTTTTTAGTGTGACAAAGATGTTTGAATCTAACGTTTTGTAATTTAAAAAATTGCGAATATTTCAAATTGTTCGACTGCACTGTGAGCATTCAAATGGTCAATAATAAAATCTAACAATAAAATAAGATCCAAATTTCAAGCTTGTCAAAAAAATTGCATCAAAATATACTAAGTATGGCTGCCGAATGCAGTGCCGATTCAGAAGAAACTTGCCTAGAAAAATTTTAGTTAACCAAAGTTGAATTTAAAAAAACAACGGCGAACAGAAATCAAAAATATCAAGTATGTTCACAAAAGTTGTTCAAAATAAAACACCTCAAACTTTGTCTAAGAAAAAATCACCCATTTTTTTAGAATATTTTTGTTTTGACTTGGTTTTTCTTTTTAGTATAATTTAAAAATATTTTTTTTGTTGTTGCTCGGGATGCAAAAATTATTATTGATTAAAAAGCCTCTAATATGCTTTGACTGTCTAGTGTTTCTAAACAAATGTTTTCTACAACAATTTGTCATCTAAAGTAAAAAAAGTGGTACATTGGGGGCATTCACAGAAGATTAAGATACAAATCTGGAGTTATATAAATTTATTTTGAAATAAATAGAAGTTTGGTTTGCAAGGACCTTGAGATAAACCGGCAGACACCCATTGCGAAGTTCTAGCGGATTTTTTGCAAAATTAAATGTGGATTTTTGAATAAGTATTTAAGGAACTTTGGTAGACGCTAAGAATCATGATGCAAATACTTAATCATGTTTAGCTTACATCCTCCCCTAGCTTACCCCTAGCTTCGCCCATGATTCTGAGAAATTCTGTGAATCTAATTCCAATTAATTGTTCTTTTGGTTCAAGTTCGATAAAGTTTAAAATAAAAATGTTAAGGCGTTAGACGATTTCGTATTTCAACACGATTATTGCCATCATTCGAATTAATCAAAAAAGATGAGGAGATCTAAATTGAAGTGATGACGCCTTTCGGCACCAAAGCTGCGAAATTACTCCTACAAATCAAATCGAAACTTTATAGGGTAACGGTCGTATTTTGGACCCCCTAATGAAGTGATTTTAGTTTATTGTCCCAAATAATTAATTGCACAGCGTAATCAAGTCAAAGAATATGTCAAAATGTAGAGAAAAACTTCCTGTACGAGATAAAAATGCCCATACAGTCATGTAGGATCTAGAAAACGTCGAAAATAATTGAATTTTGAAGCACTGTTTTTCATTATTTTGGACACACCAATACATTTTGGACCCTCAAAGTATATATTTTGGACCCTCGGCATTTTTTATCGCTTGGTGACTAAGTCCATGACACTGGTTGTATAATATGCTTGCCCATAGTCTAATCAATCGATTGACATTGGGAAACTGAAGAAATTCTACGCTTTAAGTCCAGAAATTTGAAAAAAGTTTTTGTTTACATTTGAAAAATTTCTGACGGCTTCAATTTTTATGTGTAACGTGTTGTAACGGTTGCATGGATGAACCGATTAAATTAAATAAATTTTAGATAAAATAAACACATTTTCTTTGAACAAACGGTTGATGCAAGTGCGGAATACTCCTATCTATCCAAATGGCATGCGAATTGAGTTGATCTTTCGATTTAAATTAGAAAATTTGCAGAAAAATGGTCCAGGGGGTCCAAAATATATTGGTTACCCTACTTTGATTGGAACGGAATAATTGACGATGTTTGTTAACTGCGGCGCGCCAAGTCGAGCGGCACATTTCCGGGAAGCTTGTTAATTTGCAGTCGGTTCGCGGTGCTGAAATGTGACCCTGTGATCTTTCAGCATATTCATCCTTCGCCCGCGAGAAATTCATCGGAGTTCTGGGAAAAGTTGTCACGCCTAACGACCGACCGACTGGGACAAAACTTCCCCGCCAAGTGATCAACGCGCTTCGATGAGACGGGGTAATTGATTTGAGTGGTTTCTTGAGGATTTGCTCTCTTTCTCTGTTTCTCTTGTTACTTACGCCGACGGCTTCTTCGGTAATTGAAGCGAAGTTTTGACATCAAGGCATCTTTGGACCGAAAACATCTGTTACATATGAGTTTTATGGTAAATTTATAAGAATTGTTGGGAAAATAAAGAAATGAGTACTTTTTAAGACCTAGGATACCGTTCGATCCTCCGACATAGTGTTATCTTAAATTTGACAAGTTTTCCTTCAAAATTTGACTGATTTTCCGAAAGGACGAGGAGATGAAACAAGGAGTTCAGAAGACGAAAACCCAAGAAGATGGGAAGACGGAAGACGAGAAGACGAGAAGACGAGAAGACGAGAAGATTAGAAGACGAGAAGACGAGAAGACGAGAAGACGAGAAAACGAGAAGACGAGAAGACGAGAAGACGAGAGGACGAGAAGACGAGAAGACGAGAAGACGAGAAGACGAGAAGACGAGAAGACGAGAAGATGAGAAGACGAGAAGACGAGAAGACGAGAAGACGAGAAGACGAGAAGACGAGAAGACGAGAAGACGAGAAGACGAGAAGACGAGAAGACGAGAAGACGAGAAGACGAGAAGACGAGAAGACGAGAAGACGAGAAGACGAGAAGACGAGAAGACGAGAAGACGAGAGGATGAGAAGACGAGAGAACGAGAAGACGAGAAGACGAGAAGACGAGAAAACGAGAAAACGAGAAGACGAGAAGACGAGAAGACGAGAAGACGAGAAGACGAGAAGACGAGAAGACAAGAAGACGAGAAGACGAGAAGACGAGGTGACGAGAAGACGAGAAGACGAGAAGACGGGAAGACGAGAAGACGAGAAGACGAGAAGACGAGAAGACGAGAAGACGAGATGACGAAAAGACGAGAAGACGAGAAGACGAGAAGACGAGAAGACGAGAAGACGAGAAGACGAGGTGACGAGAAGACGAGATGACGAGAAGACGAGAAGACGAAAAGACGAGAAGACGAAAAGACGAGAAGACGAAAAGACGAGAAGACGAAAAAATTGACACCAAATAAGTTCTTAAACAAAAGCTTGCTACGATAACATTCTCGTGTAACGCTAAACTTTTTCATGCTTACTTCGACCGTCCTCTGCATTGAAGTGAAGATTATTCCAACAATGACCGGCCCCCTATTAAGCCTAATAAAATGCAATTCCGTTGTCTATCGGATGGAAAATTACCATACAATTCATCCAAATTTGCTTACTCGGAAGACAATCGCCGGGCTTGTTGGTCCCCAGACACTAAACACACAATGTTTGTTCTGTATCGATTACCAGGCGTCCTCTTCTGAGAAGCACTAGCAGACCCTGAACAGTCCGCAGAAGAGGAAACGGGGAGCCTACACAAACACGCCAAAACGGAAGACGGAAATCTCATCGCAAGTCCACGCCCTTCGCTTTTCGTCTATCTATCGGTGTGGTGTGGAAGTCGAGATCAACTCGCGACCGCAAGAGCTTTTTCGGTATCCATATCCAATCCACCCATCTGACAGTATGGGTAGAGCAAAGGATAAGACATTTTCGAGTTCGGGGGGGTTCTGTTGATACTCCCGGCTTCCAGCAGCATGTTTACACACTGCTTCTCGGTCGAGTCCTGGAGTGGAGCTTTGTTTGTTTTGTCAGCTGTCAGGGCGCTGTTCGGTTCATTGCCATTGACTGATATCGGGGCATGGAAACGATTATCTTTGGTCGACGTCGAAAGCTACCATCGCAACGCAACGTCCCTCGAAATTTTGCTGTAACAGCAGCACGCATTTCGGTCGATACGGTCTTAAATGTCTCTATATTTTACCCAGCTGTATGCTTAGCATTGACATTATGCATATTTTTGGGGTAGTAAAGTCGCACATTTGAGCACATTGTCAAACGACCGAGACAACAATCACATTGCGCAGAGAGAAATTTGTTGGCACAGTTGGTCGAAAGAACCCAATCGAAGGCGGCGGCGTATTTCGCGTCTTCCAAAATGACGAACGATATGCTACACAGAGACGGTTCTTACTTTTCAAGGGCTGTCATCTGTATTACACTTTTTTGTTAGAGTTGCCATTTTTCGATTACATTATTTTGAAAAAAAAAATCAGGAAAATGAATTAGGCCCTTTCCAAAAGATAGTCCATTTTGGAAAAACTAAGTATGAAAAGTGGCTTACTTAGTCAAGGTCTACACATTCGAAAAGTTTTATTGAAATCTGAGAGGAAGCTGCCAACGTTTGTTCGGCTTAGACTGCCGAGAATATGTAAATTTATCTATACAAATAAAATACAAGAATTCGCTGGATTCTCCAATTTCTCAAACTTTCAGCACAAGCTCATTGAAGACTGGTAGTCGGAGAACTGTCAAAACGTATGGAAAATAATGAAAAACGCCTTAAGGCGAAGTAGGCTGTCATTGAAATTTGTACGCGTCGTTGATGATTGTTGCTAATTCATCTCACGATTTCGAATCAAAGAAAATCAGTTGGTTTTGCACTGACACAGCTTAAAAAGTATCAGCATACTTTATGCATGTAAGCGCGTACACTGATAATTTTTCAAGTCAATATAAACTATCAAGACTGAGTTTTATCACTTTGAAATGCAAGCAGAAAGTCATCATTGTTGCCAAAACGAATGACGGGCTACTTAGCCTTAATTACTTGCAATTAGGATACTGGATCAAAAAAGTAGTGATTATAAATCAAGCGTAATGTGAATACATAACTTTTTGTGTTTAGTTCATCTTCCGTGGGGCTTTCTTTGCTTCAGGATTTCGTTTTTACTACCACTGAAAAAGAGACATCTATTGGCTTTTCAGCTTTGAATATCACCCTATTGAAAGTTTGTTAAGGGCACCAAGAGGCCACGCTACAGCTCTGAGTGCTACATATACATGTGTGACAACACCAGTCTACTGACTGTGACACCAGGCCTACTGTGTGGTTCGTTGAAGCGCCAATATTGTGAGAGTGGATCACGTTCCGCTCAACTGCTGCCGTAGGTTGTCACTGCTACCGTGATGACGGAATTGTGAATTTTTTAGAGCTCATGGCACACGTGGATCCATCGACGATGGCTCTCCCTAGAGAAGCTTTTGGGCTAGGAGGAGGACGTTCTGGTTATGGGAATGGGACTATCTGACATTGGCATGTGGGTTCACCGAAGGGGCACGGCACGAAACGCTCGATGATTTACTATCCGTTCATATCGTCGTTCTCGTCCTCGCGTGCATGCTGATGCTTGATGGATGTCTTTTAAAACAGAAGCGTTGCCCAAACTGGGAATCACGTTTCACTCGTCTCATGAATTAGTTTTGTACATATTCTGAATCTACGTTAAAAATAAAACCAGAATGCAAGTTTCCATATTTAATGCTGCCCTGGAAGTATTTTTAAACCTAATTCAAAGTTTATACGAAAATAACTTTTGAATCACCCCTCGGCAAATTCAATTCTGAATGATGTGTGAATGATGTACATCGAAATGATGTTGAAATGCAATAAAAATGTATCATAGTTAGAGAAATGAGCTACTTCGAGCAAGTTACAAAAAAACATTAACTTATTCATTAAATTATCCCACTGAGTCGACCAGTATGTTGGGAACCACTGTCTTCGTGTACGTGACGGGGGTGGAACCCAAAGGTGGCACATTTTGTTGGGTACACTTTTGCTTCGCTTCGGATAAGGAATTTATTTATCTTTTTTCAAACAGGCCCGCTAAGCAATCGTGCATCGTTTATTGATGGACACGAAAGCCGCCGAACTGAAGCCCGCTCTGGATGTGGGGGCGAATGATTTATATTGAATTTGGTGAATTTTGTGGATCGATAACGAAAGTGTAGTTTCCACGTTATGCCCTGGAAATTTTACGGGGAAACTCGTCCACTTTTAACATAGATAACTTTGTCTCGCGATTGCGTGCACAAGCTGAGTTATGTTTGAGAAAGTATTTCTTTTAGAAACACGAAATATTTTCTCCTGAAATCTGAAAGGTTGTTTGCTGCTTTCTCAGCTTCTTTTCGTAACGTCTAATAACTTTTTGTCTTGTTGATTTCTCGTCTTCTCGTCTTCTCGTCTTCTCGTCTTCTCGTCTTCTCGTCTTCTCGTCTTCTCGTCTTCTCGTCTTCTCGTCTTCTCATCTTCTCGTCTTCTCGTCTTCCCGTCTTCTCGTCTTCTCGTCTTCTCGTCTTCTCGTCTTCTCGTCTTCTCGTCTTCTCGTCTTCTCGTCTTCTCGTCTTCTCGTCTTCTCGTCTTCTCGTCTTCTCGTCTTCTCGTCTTCTCATCTTCTCGTCTTCTCGTCTTCTCGTCTTCTCGTCTTCTCGTCTTCTCGTCTTTTCGTCTTCTCGTCTTTTCGTCTTCTCGTCTTTTCGTCTTCTCGTCTTCTCGTCTTCTTGTCTTCTCGTCTTCTCGTCTTCTCGTCTTCTCGTCTTTTCGTCTTCTTGTCTTTTCGTCTTCTCGTCTTCTCGTCTTCTCGTCTTCTCATCTTCTCGTCTTCTCGTCTTCTCGTCTTCTCGTCTTCTCGTCTTCTCGTCTTCTCGTCTTCTCGTCTTCTCGTCTTCTCGTCTTCTCGTCTTCTCGTCTTCTCGTCTTCTCGTCTTCTCGTCTTCTCGTCTTCTCGTCTTCTCGTCTTCTCGTCTTCTCGTCTTCTCGTCTTCTCGTCTTCTCGTCTTCCGTCTTCTTGTCTTCCCGTCTTCTTGTCTTCCAGTCTCCTCGATTTTCTTGTTTTCTCGTCCTGTCGGATTTCTGAAGAAAATCTTTATGACTTTCTGAAATAAATCCTCCAGGGTTACTGATAGAAATCCTGTAGATAGATTTCTGTAGTAAATAAAGTTGGATTTCTGAGGAAAATCCAGTCGAATTTTTTGAAGAAAATACTGTTGGGTTCACCAAGCACCGTGCAGTAGGATTTGATGAATAAATCTTAATTTAAGTAGGCATACACATAGACTAATAACTGGAATCCTGTCGGATAACTGAGAAAAATCATATTGAAATTTCTAATAAGACATCTTGTCAGATTTCTGAAGAAAATCCTGTAAGATTGCTGGAGAAAATCCAATTGGATTTCTGAAGGTAATCCTATCAAATATCCGAAGGAAATCCTGTCAGATTTCTAAAACAAGTCCTGTCAGATTTTCAAGGTAATCCTGTCTGATATCTTAAGGATGTACTGTCGATTTTTTTTAGGAAAATCCTGTCAGACACCTACCTTATTCTTGTCGGATTTCTGAAGAAGACGCTGTCGGATTTCTGAAGGAAATCCTGACGGATTTCTGAAGGAAATCCTGACGGATTTCTGAAGGAAATCCTGACGGATTTCTGAAGGAAATCCTGACGGATTTCTGAAGGAAATCCTGACGGATTTCTGAAGGAAATCCTGACGGATTTCTGAAGGAAATCCTGACGGATTTCTGAAGGAAATCCTAACGGATTTCTGAAGGAAATCCTAACGGATTTCTGAAGGAAATCCTAACGGATTTCTGAAGGAAATCCTAACGGATTTCTGAAGGAAATCCAGTCGGATTTCTGAGGGAAATCTTGACGAATTTCTGAGGGAAATCCTGTCGGATTTCTGAGGGAAATCCTGTCGGATTTCTGAGGGAAATCCTGACGGATTTCTGAGGGAAATCTTGTTGGATTTCTGACGGAAATCCTGTCGGATTTCTGAGGGAAATCCTGTCGGTTTTCCGAGGGAAATCCTGTCGGTTTTCCGAAGGAAATCCTGTCGATTTTCCGAGGGAAATCCTGTCGGTTTTCCGAGGGAAATCCTATCGGATTTCTGAATAAGTACTGCCGGATTTCTGAAGGAAATACTGTCGGAATCCCGAAGGACAGCCTTCGGATTTCTGAAGGAAATCCTACCGGATTTCTGAAGGAAATCCTACCGGATTTCTGAAGGAAATCCTGCCGGATTTCTGAAGGAAATCCTGCCGGATTTCTGAAAAAAATCCTGCCGGATTTCTGAAGGAAATCCTGCCGGATTTCTGAAGGAAATCCTGCCAGATTTCTGAAGGAAATCCTGCCGGATTTCTGAAGGAAATCCTGCCGGATTTCTGAAGGAAATCCTGCCGGATTTCTGAAGTAAATCCTGCCGGATTTCTGAAGGAAATCCTGCCGGATTTCTGAAGGAAATCCTGCCGGATTTCTGAAGGAAATCCTGCCGGATTTCTGAAGGAAATCCTGTCGGATTTCTGAGGGAAATCCAGTCGGATTTCTGAAGGAAATCCTATCGGATTTCTGAAGGAAATCCTATCGGATTTCTGAAGGAAATCCTATCGGATTTCTGAGGGAAATCCTGTCGGATTTCTGAGGGAAATCCTGTCGGATTTCTGAGGGAAATCCTGTCGGATTTCTGAGGGAAATCCTGTCGGATTTCTGAGGGAAATCCTGTCGGATTTCTGAGGGAAATCCTGTCGGATTTCTGAGGGAAATCCTGTCGGATTTCTGAGGGAAATCCTGTCGGATTTCTGAGGGAAATCCTGTCGGATTTCTGAGGGAAATCCTGTCGGATTTCTGAGGGAAATCCTGTCGGATTTCTGAGGGAAATCCTGTCGGATTTCTGAGGGAAATCCTGTCGGATTTCTGAGGGAAATCCTGTTGGATTTCTGAAGGAAATCCTGTCGGATTTCTAAAGGAAATCCTGTCGGATTTCTAAAGGAAATCCTGTCGGATTTCTAAAGGAAATCCTGTAGGATTTCTGAAGGAAATCCTGTAGGATTTCTGAGGGAAATCCTGTCGGATTTCTGAGGGAAATCCTGTCGGATTTCTGAGGGAAATCCTGTCGGATTTCTGAGGGAAATCCTGTCGGATTTCTGAGGGAAATCCTGTCGGATTTCTGAGGGAAATCCTGTCGGATTTCTGAGGGAAATCCTGTCGGATTTCTGAGGGAAATCCTGTCGGATTTCTGAGGGAAATCCTGTCGGAATTCTGAAGGAAATCCTGTCAGATTTCTGAAGGAAATCCTGTCAGATTTCTGAAGGAAATTTTGTCGGATTTCTGAAGGAAATCCTGTCGGATTTCGAAGGAATTCTGTCGGAATTCCGAAGAACAGCCTGTCGGATTTCTGAGGGAAATCCTATCGAATTTCTGAGGGAAATCCTATCGGATTTCTGAGGGAAATCTTGTTGGATTTCTTAATGAAATACAGTCGGATTTCTTAATGAAATATTGTCGGAATTCCGAAGGACAGCCTGTCGGATTTCGGAGGAAATCTCTGTCGGATTTCGGAGGAAATCCCTGTCGGATTTCGGAGGAAATCCCTGTCGGATTTCGGAGGAAATCCTGTCGGATTCCAAAGGAAATCCTGTCGGATTCCAAAGGAAATCCTGTCGGATTCCGGAGGAAATCCTGTCGGATTCCGGAGGAAATCCTGTCGGATTCCGGAGGAAATTCTGTCGGATTCCGGAGGAAATCCTCTCGGATTCCGGAGGAAATCGTGTCGGACTCGGAGAATGTTTTGAATTTGTTTCAAAATTCAGGATTCAATTTTAATAAAATGAAACTGATGTAATAGTCATAAATTTGACCTACTTAATATCAATGGGATAAAATGTCCCCAAACCCTTTCGCTTTTTTCTCTCAGTTCTGCCAATGGCCAGTCCTGTCATCGCCCTGTGCACAAATTATTCATTTTAAATAACTCCCTCACTGGCATCGACTGGGTTCAAACGATAACGTTGTGAGACCATCATCCAGTTTGTCCTTTTCGCATCACAAAACAGCGCTCTTCGATATTATACCCAGGACTTCGTTATCGGTCCTCGGTCCGTCCGTCCGTCAGGGCGCACTGCGGTCGTTATCTATGAGCCTGTATGTATGCAGAGCATACCATCGGGCGCAATAATAATGGGGAGCAGCAGAGAAATAATCGCCTGAAAGTCTGCTTCGCGCACTGGCTGTCTATTTGTTGTCTCGGAGTCTTCGTCGCCTTCGTCGTCGTCGTCGTCGTCGTCGTCGGGTTTTGTCCATGTAATAGGCCAAGCGGATCTGTGTCAGTCGAGGCTCGTGGACGACCCGACCTGACCCGACCCCGTAGCCCTTGGGCAGGCCCCATTCCGGGTGGACTCGGAATACTTTGAATAACTTTTCCGCCATTCCGAGCGTTTTTTTTTCCGAGCGTCTTGCCCAAACCATTATTGCTGGCGGGCCAATTTGGGGAGTGCTGTTGTTAATTAATTCTCCCGAGTGTATGAGTGTGTATTGAGATTTGGTGATTTAATTAGCACGGTCATTTCGTCGGGATCACGTTGTCTGACGCGGGTTTCCCTAGGGGAAAGGGGACTCTCTGGAGGGGCGGGATTAACTTATTGATGGCTTTTTGTTCGGGGTGATTGAGTCAATTCGTTTTGTTAACGGGAGGTTTTTGAACGGCAGTCATTATTTTGTAAAATGGTGCATATTAAATGAGAAACAATGTAATAAACTTCAGAAGCAATTAAAAATTTCCCGACCACTTACAAATAATTTAACTTGCTTTTCAGTCTTTTCACCGGGGATACTCATGATTGTCAGTTTCGCTTACCTGAGAATAAAAAGAGAAAAAATGTATTAGTATCATGTATGCCAGAGTTTTACGGTTAAATGGATTTAAGTTATGGATTGTATTGTAAAACTTGCTTCAGTCAATATGTAAGCCACCATTCTTCTATTTCTTTTCTCCTTTAATCTTTCATTCCTTCATTCCTTCATTCCTCAATTCCTCAATTCCTCAATTCCGTCATTCCTTCATTCCTTCATTCCTTCATTCCTTCATTCCTTCATTCCTTCATTCCTTCATTCCTTCATTCCTTGATTCCTTCATTCCTTCATTCCTTCATTCCTTCATTCCTTCATTCCTTCATTCCTTCATTCCTTCATTCCTTCATTCCTTCATTCCTTCATTCCTTCATTCCTTGATTCCTTCATTCCTTCATTCCTTCATTCCTTCATTCCTTCATTCCTTGATTCCTTCATTCCTTCATTCCTTCATTCCTTTATTCCTTTATCCCTTCATTCCTTCATTCCTTCATTCCTTCATTCCTAAATTCCTTCATTCCTTCATTCCGTCATTCCGTCATTCCACCATTCCTTCATTCATTCATTGCTTCATTCCTTCATTCATTCATTCCTTCATTCCTTCATTCCTTCATTCATTCATTCCTTCATTCCTTCATTCCTTCATTCCTTCATTCCTTCATTCCTTCATTCCTTCATTCCTTCTTTCCTTCATTCCTTCATTCCTTCATTCCTTCATTCCTTCATTCCTTCATCCCTTCATTCCTTCATTTCTTCATTCCTACATTCCTTCATTCCTTCCTTCAAGATTTCGAGGGAAATCCTCTCAGGATTCCGAGGGAAATCCTCTCAGGGATAATTTCGAGGGAAATCCTCTCTAGATTTAGAGGGAAATCCTCACAGGATTTCGAAGGAAATCCTCAAAGGATTTCGAAGGAATCCTCACAGGATCATCTCAGGATTTCGAGGGAAATCTTCTCAGGATTTCGAGGGAAATCATCTCAGGATTTCGTGGGAAATCCTCCCATGATTTCGAGGGAAATCCTCTCAGGATTTCGTGGGAAATCCTCCCATGATTTCGAGGGAAATCCTCTTAGGATTTCGAGGGAAATCCTCTTAGGATTTCGAGGGAAATCCTCTCAGGATTTCGAGGGAAATTCTATCAGGATTTCGAGGGAAATCCTCTCAAGATTTCGAGGGAAATCTTCTCAGGATTCTGAGGGAAATCCTCTCAGGATTTCAAAGGAAATCCTCTTAGGATTTTGTGGGGAATCATATAAGGATTTCGAGGGAAATCTTCTCATGATTTCGAGGGAAATCCTCTCAGGATTTCGAGGGAAATCTTCTCAGGATTTCGAGGGAAATCCTCTCAGGATTTCGAGGGAAATCCTCTCAGGATTTCGAGGGAAATCCTCTCAGGATTTCGAGGGAAATCCTCTCAGGATTTCGAGGGAAATCCTCTCAGGATTTCGAGGGAAATCCTCTCAGGATTTCGAGGGAAATCCTCTCAGGATTTCGAGGGAAATCCTCTCAGGATTTCGAGGGAAATCCTCTCAGGATTTCGAGGGAAATCCTCTCAGGATTTCGAGGGAAATCCTCTCAGGCTTTCGAGGGAAATCCTCTCAGGATTTCGAGATTTCGAGGGAAATCCTCTCAGGATTTCGAGGGAAATCCTCTCAGCATATCGAGGGAAATTCTTTCAGCATTTCGAGGGAAATCCTCTCAAGATTTTGAGGGAAATCCTCTCAGGATTTAGAGGGAAATCCTCTCAGGATTTCGAGGGAAATCCGCTCAGGATTTCGAGGGAAATCCTCTCAGGATTTCGAGGGAAATCCTCTCAGGATTTCGAGGGAAATCCTCTCAGGATTTCGAGGGAAATCCTCTCAGGATTTCGAGGGAAATCCTCCCATGATTTCGAGGAAAATCCTCTCAGGATTTCGAGGGAAGTCCTCTCAGGATTTCGAGGGAAATCCGCTCAGGATTTCGAGGGAAATCCTCTCAGGATTTCGAGGGAAATCCTCTCAGGATTTCGAGGGAAATCCTCTCAGGATTTCGAGGGAAATCCTCTCAGGATTTCGAGGGAAATCCTCTCAGGATTTCGAGGGAAATCCTCTCAGGATTTCGAGGGAAATCCTCTCAGGATTTCGAGGGAAATCCTCTCAGGATTTCGAGATTTCGAGGGAAATCCTCTCAGGATTTCGAGGGAAATCCTCTCAGCATATCGAGGGAAATTCTTTCAGCATTTCGAGGGAAATCCTCTCAAGATTTTGAGGGAAATCCTCTCAGGATTTAGAGGGAAATCCTCTCAGGATTTAGAGGGAAATCATCCCACGATTTCGAGAAAAATTCTCTCAGGATTTCGAGGGAAATCCTCTCAAGATTTCGAGGAAAATCCTCTCAGGATTTCGAGGGAAATCCTCTCAGGATTACGAGGGAAATCCTCTCAGGATTTCGAGGGAAATCCTCTCAGGATTTCGAGGGGAATCCTCTCAGGATTTCGAGGGAAATCCTCTCAGGATTTCGTGGGAAATCCTCTCAGGATTTCGTGGGAAATCCTCTCAGGATTTCGTGGGAAATCCACTCAGGATTTTGAGAGAAATCCTCTCAGGATTTCGAGGCAAATCCTCTCAGCATTTCGAGGGAAATACTCCCATGATTTCGAGAAAAATTTTCTCAGGATTTCGAGGGAAATCCTCTCAGAATTTCGAGGGAAATCCTCTTATGATTTTGAACGAAATCCTCTCAGGATTTTGAAGAAAATCCTCTCAGGATTTTGAAGGAAATCCTCTCAAGATTTCGAGGGAAATCCTCTCAGGATTTTGAGGGAAATCCTCTCAGGATTTCGAGGCAAATCCTCTCAGGATTTCAATTAAATCCTCTCAGGATTTCAAGAAAATCCTCTCAGGATTTCGAGGGAAATCCTCTCAGAATTTCGAGAGAAACCTTTTCAAAATTTCGATGAAAACCCTTTCAGGATTTCGATAAAAAACTTTTTAGGATTTCGACCAAAATCGTTTTGGATATCGAACAAAATCCTTTCAGGAAAATACCCCTTTCAGTTTTGTTTGAATTTAGAGTGTAAATAATTTAAATGTCTGTATGAAATTCTACTCTTATTCATTTTGAATGGCTCTTAACAATCATCTTGTGATAAATATCAATTCATAGAAAAAAAATGGTATTATCGTTCGCGACTCTCTTGCAAAATATCAAATTATTTCGAATCGTAGCCTGTCATGGTAGATCATCTGCAAAAAAATCCGAGTAGGCCATTTTTACGCCTTCTTTGACCAGTTCGTTCGTCGAAATACATAAAAATGAGTCGGTGCGTTTGAACCAAATGAAATCAAATAAATCATTATTCATATAAAAATAGCAACCGCTGATCAACCTCTCCCGGAAAAACACCACTGTGGAGAAATCATTTCTCCCCCTTCCCTCTGGAAACCAGATGAACCTGCTGCGATTTCTTTCCCATTATTGTGCGAACGTCGTCCCGTGTTTGACGTCACCACGTCACGATTACGTTGCATATTCCACCCCCGCACACTTTGCAAATCCCGAGGAAAATATGTTCCGTTTCGATTTCTGGTTTCCATTCGAGAGCGTAAAAAATGAACTCAAGAACCCGGCAACAACTGGAGTGGTGGGCGATTTTTTCTTGCATAACGCAGTGTGCCATTTAAATTATCTAACGGAGGAGGTGGATTTCACCGCCTTCCTCGATCGTTCTTTTCCTTGGAAATAAACAACTCTGCCGGAGAAGAGTGTGTATCAAATCGTCATTGCTGGAATGTCATTTTCCGCCGCCTGCTTTGTGGAGAAAGTTGCACAACCATTCCATCCAACAATACCGAACATCTGTCCATCTCTGTTCCTAACAACCCCCCTTCTCCTCATTATCCTCAGTATTCCCGCCCAGGATATTTCAGGAGCCTACATTTATCCTTCTCCACCTCCCTCCCCTCCCTTTTCGCTAAGCGGTCGCCCATCCTTTCACTCTCGAGGACTTAACAAGCACAATTAAACCTGATACCGGATTTGCGGAGATACACACGAACGAAATGCCACGGGAGCGTGAGTCAGGCAACGAAACGACGACCGACGCCTGGAATGCGGCAAAGCAAACACACACGGAACCCGTAAACACCCTCTCTCTTGCTCTTTTCCTCCCACTTTGGGATGGTGAACTGGGGCAGCACTTTCCAAACTGTGCGCCACGGCACCTTGGTGCACTGTAGCGCTTGTCCTGGTGCAAAGCAAATTGTTTTACCTTTGATTACATTGTGGATATTGCGATTGGAGTGTAGATCGTAGGATTTCAGTGTGAATCGCCAAACTTCAGTGTGGAACATGGGAATCTAATATGGATCCTGAGGTTCTCAAGTGGAACCTGGAGCTCCAGTTTATATCCTGGAAATCTAGTGTGAATCCTTCATTTCAGTGTGGATCCTTTGAATCTAGTGTGGATCCTAGGATTGTAGAGAGGATTTTAGCATTTTAGCACAGAACAGATGGGAAAGATGACAACAAAAACAGCTGCCAAAATTAACGCGAACACTAGCGCACCTGCTGGCGGCGGGCAAGCTTTTTACACTGTAAAGTTTTCGAAAAATGTACTGAATTAGACAAGAAAACTCGTCTAAATATTTTTTGAGATCTCTACTCCAAGGTTGTTGTAAAAGAAAGGTAATCTCCAGAAAAAGTGGAATATTTTCATTTAGTCTAAGTCTAAGTCTAACGATAGATGGTTTTGAATTTCCTCTCTGTTTTAGTAATTAGATCGTACAATAGATTATAGAATTGAATTTAAAAACGAATGAGATAAATGTTCTTTAAAATCATTTTTTAGATCTTTCAGGAATGGCATTACATTTAATTTAAGGGAGCAGGATCCGTCATTGATTTCGGAATTTTTAAAAGCAGTTTTTTCGTTCTTAAGCCTGATTTGCTGCTGACAAGTAATTTCTCGGCCTATCTTGATGCATGGAAATTTCTGCAAGGAATCGATCAAGAATGCGCTTTTTTCTGATCGCAGTACGCAGTTGAAAAGAAATGTCAGTTCAAATGCACGATGTACAAATATTAAGAAGGTGATATATTCCGAAAACTGACAGCTACTTAACGACGTCATTCCTATCCACCTCGAACAAATTTCTTAAAAAAAATGATCTAGTGGTCCGGAAGGTATATGGTACAATAGGAGTGACGTCACATGTTTGCAATCAAACTTGATATTTACATCAGTAAAGAGCCTGCCTTGTTAATTTTTATGCCGTGTTCAAATGGGAGTCGCTGTAGAAATATTTCTTCAAGGAATCGGTGAGAAATTTCTTTAGCTATTCCTTTTCAGTAGCAAATCAGGCTTAAAGCTAAGTATGCTGTTTTGCTCAAGAAAAGTAAAGGAATTCCTTGACTGAATGGGTCAAGAAATTTCCTACAGAGAATCTCATTTAAAATGACATTTCTTCTCAGCAGCGTACTGTGATCAGAAAAATGTGAATTCCTGGACCATTTCTGAGAAGAAATTTTCCACGCTTCAAGATAGGCGATTCCTTTTCTTGTCAGTAGCAAACCAGCCTTAAATGAAGAAAATTATCAGGAAAATGTGTTCACTGTATTCTATTCTCCAACCGAAATACACTGAACACATTTTCATCGAATAATTTTTAGTTTTTAACAGAAAAACTGCTTTTGAAGTTTCGATGATGACGAAGATTTCGATGACGGAGCCTTGAACGTTAATGTGCAATTTTTCCGGAAATTTAAATTACAGTTACTGAACACAAAATGGTCAAGTTTGGAAGCATAGACCTCGGCTTCTAGTGCTCCGATTAATTTGAAATTTTGATCGTAGCTCAGACATAACTTTTCCTGAAATAAAATTCACTATTTTTACACACATTGTTGTTCAGTTATTGCAAATATAACATTTAGCAAAAACGGCATATAATATTTTGAAAACAAGCAATTTTACTGTAAAATTTTATCAACAAATGTATCAGATTTGCAGAGGAGGATTTAATGCCATTTTCGTCTTAATATGTGTTTTGTTATAACTCAAAAGTTTTTTTGTGAGATACTATAAATTTCCAGCTGAGCGATTGTCAAGTTATTTACAAGCTGTGGTAAAAACTTCAGGTCAAACGAAGCACTAGTTGCCTTCAAACTTGACAATTGTGTAGTACTGTATTAAGAAAATAATACCATGCAAATTTCGCACAATATTCCAGATTTGGAATTTTGTTTTCTTATACAACAATGTGTGTAGTAAGTTATTTTACAATTTGAACATAATTTTCGATAACATTTCCTCAACTTTTTCGGGTCTTTCTTTTCTTTGATGATCAGACTAAGAAGAGAGTAAAGGAAGATTTCTTTAAAACTTACATTTTTCAGATTAAAAATAAATGGTATGTGACCTAAACGCTTGGTGTATTTGTTCAAGAGTCTCCAGATTTTTTTTGCGATTCAGAGGATTTTGAACAAAAAAAAAACTTCTCTTCATCCGGTCTATTGATTTTTGATTCGCTTATTTGAATATGTAGAGTAGTTATTCGGCTAATATAGTGATACTTGGGATGTCGGGTCAGCAATTGTACGTAAATTCACCAAAAACTATATTCTAAACTTTTTCTTATATTGTCTTTTGACTCGAATTTTTTTGACGTTTGATCGACCTGCTGGTTTACTGAACTAGGCTCATGTTCATCCATGTTAATATCAGTTATACAAACAATAATTATTCTGTACATATTGAGAAGAAAACAATGAAGTGGAATTAGTTTAAGAGTTGGCGACCATTATGATACAACCACAAATCATATTAGAAATATCGAATTAGTTTGGTATCTACACCACGCTTATTGCTCATATCACGCTCAACATTGCGGTTAAGGCTGGTTTCCTACTGACAAGAAAAGGAATCGCCTATTTCGATGCGTGGAAAATTTCTTCCCCAGAAATGGTCAAGAAAATCACATTTTTGATCCTAGTGTCATTTCGAGCCCCCTGTAGGAAATTTCTTGACCCATTCAGTCAGGAAATTTCTTTACTTTTCTTGAGCAAAACAGCATACTTAGCTTAAAACGCCTAATTGGTTCGATATAATTCCGCACTTCGACCCGCATTTTTTAAGCAATTCGTGGAGATAAATTACCAACGATTAGTATAAATTCCATTTAATAAACTACAGAAACAACAACTAATAAATGCGCTATATTTTTTTAATTTTGGAGAACGCACTCTGGTAGAATACCAGAATTAGGTAATCGTTTCTCCTCACTGGCTATGAATCAAAAGTCAGCCATCAATTGTCTTCTGGATAGCAAATCTGATGCGCTATATAACGTGCCATGACAGGCGCTGAGTCTGAGGATTTGGAGAAAAATCTTTTTCATGCATTTCAAATTAATGGTGCCGGTGCAAAACTAAATTTGTATTCATTTATATCAATGAAATAAAATAACATAACACCACGACAAATTAATCAACCTTTTAATCATCTAAAAACTTGCACAACAGACTGACAGCTATTTTTTCTGCTTTACTTACATCATAGCAAACCTTTGGTGGAAAACAATAAAGAAAACTCAACTCATAGGAATGAATGAATAATGTCAACCACATCCTTCACGAGAGTGTTAATGCGATCGTGATGGAAGAGCCGCTGCGTGTTTCATTGCACTACACATGAAATTTGAAATGCGTTCATAGATCTCCATGAGAATTGGCTTTAATTCGAACGAAATTTTGTTTGATGATGGCTCATGCTTGAATGGTTGATGCTTGAGCATTACACGATGGAAGAAAAAGGTGCACATGATTGAATTTAACTTTTTTTTCGATAACAAATTCAGCAAGGGGCTGAAGCAGGTTGGTAATTGTAGGTTCATGTCAAAAACTCCGGTCCCACATATAGCATGCCATACCATGTTTCTACACTTTCCCAATCCAGTGAAAGCCAATTATCAGGGGAAAACTGTTTATATTTGTAATGCTTAAAGTTTCGGGCCTTTGTTGACAAATGTTCCGATTTAGGTTCAAGGCTTACTGTGATGGCAGATCAATAATGTTTATATAACGTCAAACAAATTATACGAGCCAAGGAAACCATTTTAGACGAAATTAATGTCAATATCCTGCACTCTAAATTCCGATGGGACAAACAATGTTTTATTCGCCTACTCTTCTGCGTATTTCCTCGTATTCTAACCAAAATTGGCTTTTTGTTCTAAGATGGCTATCTGCTCTGTGATTTTAGGGTAGATCGGGGTATTTCAGAATCGATCCCTTTAATCCAGTGTGAATCCATAGATTTTTGTGTATATCGTAAGATTTCAGAGTGGATCCTGAGACTGCGATAAGATTCGAAGGGTGACAGTGTGGTTCTTGGTATTCCAATGTAGACCCTTGGATTCCAGTGCAAATAGTGGATCCCAGTTCCAGTGTAAAATCTGGCATTCCCAGGGTGGGTGTACGGCTGTCAACTACAAACAAAGCTCGCCTAACAATCATCTCTCACGTGGGCCGGCCCAAACAGCGAAATGTCTAACAGCGTTGTGAGCCACACGAACACCCCTACAAAACATGAACGGTAGGCGCACCTCATTGCGTATACCCCCCCTGGGAATTCCAGTGTGCGTCCTGGCACTTCAATATGGACCCTGGAATTCCAGTTTGGATGCGGAGATTCCAGTGTACATCCTTAGATTTCAATGTGGATTCTAGGGCTGAATCCAGTGAGGATCCAGGTATTCCAGTATGGATCCTTAGATTATAGCGTTGATCGTGGAATTCCAGTGTGGATCCTCGGATTTCAGCGTGGGTCCTAAGATTCCAGTATGGATCCTGATACTTCAGTGTGGATCATGGGATTACAGTGTGGATTCTGAGATTCTAATCTGGATTCTAGTATTTCAATGATGGTCCTTTAATAACAGTGTAAATCTTGGAATCACAGTACGTATCTTGGGATTTCAGTGTAGATTATGGATTTCCAGTATGGATCCTGACATTCCTTTGTAGATCCAGGGATTGTTGCATGTGTCGTAGGATTTCGATGTAAATCCTGGGATTATAATGTGAACCACGAGATTTCTGTGGACTTCGGTATGGATCCTAGATATACAGTGGTGGTTCCGTAGAGTCCCATGTGGATTCCAATGTGGATACTGATATTCAAGTGTGGAGCCTAGTGTTTCAGTGTGAATCCAGGGATTTCAGCGTGGATCCTGGCATTCCATTGAGGATCCTAGAATTTCTATATGGGTCCTAGGAAGCCAATGGGGATTCTGGGATTCTTGTGAGGATTCTGGAATTATTGTGTCGATTCTAGGGTTCTTTGAAATCAGTTTTGGAGATATATTCAAGTATCAACACAAACTTTCAGGCTGTCAACAATGAGAAATTCCTTATCAAAAACACATAATTTGTGTACCATCCCATATACTAAAGGTTACATTGAAATTTATAACATCAAGAAGCATTGTAAGAATTGAAGTTGCGTGACATGGTGCTCAAATTCACCCTGCTGATCATTATCGTTTCACATGGTTTTCAATAAATTGGAAATTCTTGCATAAAATTTGATGACTCATTTACAAAACTAATTTGTAATTTCCATCATTATGACTGAACACACGTCAAAAATTAATTTAATAATAATAAAAACCACCTTGATGTTTGCACGCATATGGTTATAGATATAAAATATTAATTTTTGTGTGCTGAAGAAAATTTAAACACTTTTTTAAGACTGTCGGTCAAAAATATTCATAGTGGAATTACCGTGAAAACTATGGAATGCTATTCTCTACATTTAAAATCAGCAAACGAGGTGATTTTCAAATCTTCCTTACATTTATTTTTGTTATACAACTATGCGCCCCAACATTTCAAATTTTGGTTTTCAACTATTGATTTTGAAAACATCATTACAATGTTAATACATTATTTTTATGGAACCATAAGGCGTTGAGTCTTCGAAAAGGTTCACTTCTAAGCATTTTTCCGAAGGGTTATACTATGCTATGAATCTATAGCCTCATAATGTAAAATCTGGCAAACGTTTTTCTGGTGGCGTTTATGTATATTTTTTGTATAAAAAGGCCTTGTAAAACCTACAATCGCATAAGTGACTTTTATTGAAGAACTGGACATTTTCTTAAAACTATAAAAGGAAACGACAAAAAAATGTGTTTTCTTTAAAAGATGTATTTACGAATCAAAAGCGCTGAATATTGCAAAACGGCATGAGCTTTTTTTTTAATTAAATGAACATTTAAAATCAGTTTAACTTTTGGACTTTAGCGTAAAATTTAAAAAAATCGGTAAGTTTAGAATTGCTCCTTCAATTTATGTTTCTGATAAAGTAAAGCATTTTATAATGAATGGTTGACTGCATCAAAAGGGCAAACATAAACATGAGATGATGCGTAAATGTGACTTGTAATTTTGTAGAATTCAATTTTTACTTGAAATAATTTTTAATTAATCTTGATATATTTTTACAGCTACCTTATGAAATCAACTGAAATTGACAGGATCCTGTTATGAACCTCAAGAACCTTATAGGAATCTTCAGGTTCTCATAAGAGATCTACAGAAAAAAAACGCTTGTGCTCTGAAGCATCTTGCCAATCATCCGTAGGATCTCGCATAGAGTTCTCAGGATCTTGCTAAAGATTTTGCTAGAAGTTAACATCTTGGAATTCCGCTGCGATGTTGCTGAAAATTCTCAAGTCTCCAATGAAAAAAAAAATAAAAGTTTATTATTTTTAGGCTACCACTAGCACACCTCAAATTCCTCTGGGAACCTTTTCAAAATCCCCAAGCTTTCGCCGGAAATTTCAAAAATACTGCTAGAAATTCACATTATCCCGCTTAGGACGCCCTAGAGTTTGTTAGGAATCACCAGATTTTGGACATAATCCTCCATAACCAATTATACACTCTAAGGATCCCTCAAGAAGTCCTCAATGTCCACTTGGAATCTGTAGATATCCTCATGAATTCGTTAAAATTTCTAAAAAATCCCACAAGAACCAAGAATCTCTTAAGGATTCTCCAGGGTACAGTTAGGAAACTCATAGACTCAGCTCGTAAGGAACATTTTGATGATGTTGAGACCCGTATCCTTGATTAACAATCTTGTACAGAATTCTGGATCGTCTCTTAACAAATCTAACGCCTTACAGAGTCTATAGAAAAGAGGGAACGTAGCTTTAAATAGTTGACGCAGAAAGATCAATATACACACCAATACCACAGTCTGTGGTCCACAGACAAAAAGTTAAAACACTCTCCGTCGTATTTATCGCACGCTTCAATGATATTATTGAGAATAAATTGTAGTTTGGACTGTATCCGCATTTGTCATGTTATTTAATGAAATTTATTAAAAGTTATGATACACGACATTTTGCTTTAAATATTTATCTCTATTATTGCAGTGTGTACATGCGCAATGTATGTAAATCCATAATAATAAAGATAGTGAGCCAACACGATGAGACCAAATTTATGATTGTAACTCTGTGTGAGTCATTTTGTTTCTCTTATGTCGGTGCTGGTGCTTTGTTCAAACAAGCTGTTCCAAATCTAAATAACAGTGTTTTTTATTGTATCAGCTCAGCAGACTCAAGTGGGCTGGTCACTCAATATGAATGCCTAAGAAAAGAGATTGGTCTTTAGTTGAGATACTGGTGGAGATTATTGGCCTCATGAAACGTTACCAATGTATGACCAATGACCATTCTGAAGTAAATAAGCGCGTACGCGAGTCCTAGTAGTTGGTGAGATTCGGGGAAATATCGACGAAAATGGAGCTCTGGAATGTAATCGGTGTGGAGTTGACATACAATTCAAATGACTAAAGCAACAAACACGATAGTATTTACAAAAATTTACAAATTTTAATGGTATTGAAAAATGTTGCCAAAAACGGATCCATTTTGTTGCCTAAATCGGGGGGTGCCAAAATTGGAGCATGCCAAAAACGGAGCATGCCAAAAACGGAATCCCACTGTATTTACAATTAAAACTACATTATTCCAAGATAACTTATTATGTTTTAAACTCTTAAGACACCCCTAAACTTTTTTGAAAAATTTCCGACGGCAAATTTTTTGAAGCTACCATTTGAACCTTCTTGTAAAATATTTGTATAGGCAAATCTCTAGGAAATTTGTCAAATAATATTGTAGGATTTGTTCATACTTTTAACGTAAATTCCTGGAGGGCAACCATTCCTACTATGTCTATACTTTTATCTACAAATTGATTCCGGAATATGATACCGGATTCAACTTAAAAAAATACCCAGACAACCAGAAATCGCATGAAAGTTCACGTTTCAACTCGTTTATTCATACTAATTACATCAAACCCGCAAAACACCGTGGATAAACTCGTCAGTTTGATGAGTTTCCTCGCATAAAACACTTCTTTTCTGAGGTCATTTATACATTTTGTTTCGTCTCGTACACTCGTACAAAGTAAGTCGAATCAATTCGTAGCAGCTGTCAAATCAACATTTGTTATCATAAGTTAAGTCGCATAAGATCACAGGTTGGTTCGGTAGAATATTTATACACTCGCATTGTATGTTATTATTCATCACATAATATATGCACGCATATCGCCTCCACTTTTGTACGTAGAAGGTCTTTTCGCGACATCTTATAAGTGAAATTTTGCACGTATAAAGCCTCCAGGTGATTTCATTATACGTACATTTTGGTTGTCTGGGTATTGATTCCGTCAAATATTTCTAAAATAATCCAAATTGTATCAGAAATTCATCTATTTTTTTCTGGAAATTCTGCTTCAAATCCCCGGATTATACAAGAACTACTAATGAAAAGTGTTTTTGAAATGCATTCGAACCTTCAGACGATATTTGATATTTGTTGAAAAAAAAGGAATACATTTGCTTTTCTTGAATTGTTGTGCAATATCATGGCGGAAATCCTTGAGGCTTTCTGGCAGAATTGTGAGGAATCCGGAAGTCAAGGAAGGAGTTCTGCTAGGTTTTAGCGATAATTTCTAATGAAGAATGTAATGGAGCTTGTTGAAAAATTGTTTTTTATATTACATTCATTAGAGAGGATTTATCCTGTAATCATTCACCTCGAGAAGAAAAATATAAATAGGGGAATAGCACTAATTTTTGACTTTTAAAAATTCTGTGTCAAATTTCGGATTTTCATACAAAGAACGCCAAAATCATATGAATGGGTCGAAATTTATCTTTCATCGTTCCATTGTCCATCTGTTGATTCTACCTGCTTCAATATTTTATTGTTTCTCCTGTTTTTTTTTATTAGTATCGTTCCAAACATTACATTCATTTCGTATATCTAAGTGTTATGTGTTAGACAACACTATCATCGCATGACACTTTCTTAAGGAACTTGGTACAAAAACCTTTTGAACCTGCAAAACGCAACGTTGAAGAATCTGAAGAAAATGTTAAATTCTAGGAGTTTTGAAAAATTAGCAGAATTCTTATATGTATGGTCCTCACCAAATTATCAAAGTAATACAAAAAAAATCCTCCAAGATCTAATTTCAGTAAAATCTTACTAAAGACATCTTTGGCAATGATCTCAAAATATTCCACCAATGTTTTCACGTTAAATTTCTAATGTTCTAACACAATAATTAAAAATGGTCCCTCCAATTTATTTTTTGAATTTCTGCTGGTAGTAACATAAAACTTTGGTTGTAATAAAACATTGGTTTCTACCTAAATTTGTCCACCATAGTAGCATGTAATTTCGGAGTTTTCCAAGATGTTAGATATAAATACCTTCAATTAAAACATTCTGCATCAAAAATGGAGAGTGAATAGATTTTTACATGATATTTAAGGATGAATCACGGGATTAACAGGCGGAGAATGTCATGGAGAAATGTTTACAATGTACAGGGATCGGCTGAGATGGAGGTTATGTTGTTAATGATTTTCGGCAGATTATAATCGGATTTCCGTTCTACAGCCCCAAGTAACATTGCGTTGCGTTGCGTTGCGTGGTAACGGAGTATTTCGTAGATTGCATACTGAAAGCTGTCATGTTGGTTACTTTACCACTCTTATTCCAATTGCTTATGGAAAACTATTTCGGAAAGAATAGCAATCGAATCGGAAGTCAGAGATGAAAAGTCATGACAATTTTCATTGCCGGCCACGCCCATCTTCTCCGTTACGAGGAAAGGGAAGGATAATGATGGTATGACACCTACTTAAAGAGAGGCCAGCGACTCACCGACGCCCTCATAGATGTCAAGGAGTTGGATAATAAGGAAGGGAATGGTCTAGGATTCACTATAAGCGAGTGATGCGACCGGATTCAAATCAAGTGTATGTGTAGTTGAGAATATGTTTTGTTATTAGGTACAAGAGTAAATGAAATGTTTTTATCAACGTTGGGAGTGACGTAGCTAAGAAAGTTAATGTCACTCCATGCGCGCTTGTTTTCCAGGGATGGGGCTCAGGTATTTCCACCTTGTGTCATAGCTAATGAGCTTTGGTTTGAGCGCCATTACTCGCTCTCTGAAACGAGAAGAATAATTAACCCAACCCTATGACAGAAGTAGCCAATATTGCATTGAAAATAATCAGTTCAATCGGAACAAACTCACCAAAGCCATTCGTTTGTCCTAACGCCAAATTATTAATCATTTTTATTAAGAAGGCACTGACCGACACCATCTGATTTCATAACCGTAACTAATATGCTTGCTCATTACAATTTATCAGAATCACACTTTTCACTATCGGAAAATCTATCCGGGTGGCAGCCGAAGCACCAGCGGAACCACGTAAAATCTAACACATTGAGCGCCATCCATGAATTCAATTATCGCAAAAATGGAACACTTTTATCACTTTACGAAACTTTTACAAGAGCATTTGCAATTGGAATAACACCATCAGCCGATTATATTTGGCACCAGCCGAATCAAAAATTCGCGAAACCGAAATTAACGTGACAGAAAATTCAAAACGCAGCCGCCCGCGCGCACGGCTTGCTGCGATCGACCGGCCCTAGGCCGACCACATTCTTCTACAGCCCCAAGTAACATTGGTAGATAAATAACAGTTTATTCTTCTAAAAAGAGGCTGTATAAACAGCATTTTCAGCTGAATAAGCTGTTTGCTGCTGTGAAACGAAACGTCAGATGTAGAACGGAAATCCATCAATAATTTGTAAATAATAGATGCTAAATAACAATAGCAACAACATATTTCTAGAACCTATGGAATTTTTGATGATTTTTTTAACAGTTCAATAATGAATTGCAAAATCCTTGAATAAATCTGTTGAAAAATTGATTTGGAAAACCCCAGATGAATTGCTAGTGTTGTTTAAAGAAAAAAATATACATCTGAAAAAACTTGGATGAATCTCTGGTGAATCCTATGACGACATTCCAGAGTAAACAATAGTATAGTTCTCTGAAGAAATTCCTGCACAAATTGCTCGGGATGTTTTCGAGTATTTTCGCGGAAGTGTTTCTGAAAGAACAGGTAAACGTATTCCACTTGAAACCTCATAAGAATGTTTGAATTTTTTTAAATTTTTGTAGAGTGATATGTTTGAAGATATTTTTTAGAAGTACTTCCAAAACCTTTATTGTATGTGTTACTCTAAAATATAAATGATATAAATTGGATATGGATATGGAATGATTCAAAAAAAAATCTGCGCTGGTTTTTAAACAAAAAATAGGTTTTAAGATGTTCTAGAATTTATAAATACAGTAAAACCTCCATGAGTCGATATTGAAGGGACCATCGACTCAGGGAAATATCGAGTCATGGAACAGCAATCCTTTGGAAAGCTGCTTCTAGGGACCATCATAGTAACCATGAAATTTTGTTTTTAGTATGATTCCATGAGTCGATATCGAGTCATGGAACATCAACTCATGGAGGTATCACTGTATTATGTTCGAGAGAGTTTCGATGGAATGCGGGGAGCATCATCAAGTTGATTTCTAAAGAAATCTTTAGAAATTCTTGAAGAATTTTCTATGAACAAAAAATTCAGATAACATTGAGGAGAACTAAGGATGATCCTAAGAGTAATACAAAATAATCATTGATTTTTTTTGCATGAAATCCTGGATAGTTTGTGATAGGATTATTTTAGACAATCCTTGAAGAATTTCTGAGAGATTTTCTGAAAGATTTGTTGAAGAGAAACTTTAGAAAGATCCGTTAAGAGCAAAGTTAGTAAACTGTTGGTACATTCTCTAAATAATTTGTGGATAGAATCCTTGCTTGGTAATTTTGAAGACAATTTTAGTGGGACTCTTAGAATTTCTTAGTCCTCATTAATTCCAGAAAATCCTTGACAAATCATTATTTAATAACTAACAATTAGCATTTATATGCAATAATGGGATTGATTTTCCGTGGGAATCCTAGGATTTACTCAGAGAAACCTGTAAAGAAGTTTTTGGAGGAAGCACTGAAATAGTATGGAAATAATTGAGGAAGAATTCCCCGTGGGAATTCTCAGAGGAATTTCTTAAAAGCACATGATGGAATAACTGGATAGCTCGTGGAAGAATCAAAGGGATATTCCTCGTTAATTCTTATGACGATTTTTTTATTTGATTAGACGAAGAAATAATATTTGCGATTGACATTTCTTCAGTAATACAAAAATTTGTTAGCTAAGTAAACTAATATTTCGTTTGAGCAATGGTTGAATATTGGAATTAATGGAGCACGAACAGCACGGTTAAGGACTGTTCATTTTATGAAGTGGACACCTTGTACATGCAATATATTTTTAATTTATTAATGAAATCGCAATCGGTTTTCTGTAGATCGTTCGACTCATGCTGTGCAATATTGTGATAATAAAAAAAACATCAAAATAATTAAATTTCACACGAATAAGGCACAAAGTTTAGAACGGTCGATTTTTGGAGATTATCAAAACCAACGATGATTAAAAAAAATGTGGAAAATTCGACAATATTTTTTTTATTATCAAAAAAGGCTTGTTCTTCGAAAGCATCATCAATACAAAGCCTGCTGCAAAAAATCAAGTTATTTTTAGAGCAACAATTTATCAGATATCATAAAATCATTTTTTCGCCGATTTTTTTGAAGAAAAATATTCTAAATTGGAATGTAACTGATATGAGTATAATTTTTAGGTTCAAGGTACGTCCTGACAGAAGTACAAATATAGTATTTATATGAAAAATAACCAATGCCATCATAGAGGTGCTTATTTAGTCCCCATGTCACATTTAAAGTACAATAGAAGAAAAAATGTTTTATTTTCAGAAGACCTCTCAAAGCACAATGACAATCATCAAAACTGGCAACACTGCTGTTATTAAATCGAATTTATTTTCCACGTCCTATTTTCATAATAAGTTATTCTGAGATTTCCAATCAAAATATTTGGAGGAAAACTGCTACAATTTGCTGTAGATCGATAAATATGCGTAAATGATTTTAAAAGTATGAGATTTTTCAATAAAACGATCATAAAGAGTAAAATTTTTACTTGAAAATGCGATTGAAACTCATGATTTAGCTCTCATTCATACAAATATAATTTCTTTACTAATGCAAACAAATTTTTAACACGCTTTCTACTTTCCTTTTTTGCTGGGAGTAAAAATATGGTGTATCAGCGAATTTGACCATAAAGGATAAATCCTTAGAGTGATCTAGTGTCAGAGAATGGTGGAATATTATTATTTTTTTTAAAGGTCTACCTATATTAGAATAGTAAAGAATACCATTACACAATTTGTTCATAAACATAAGGATTTTTGTTATGCGAAAACTAATGCTTAACTTTGATGAGCACTTTTTCGAAAGTAGTTTTTTGAAAATCTATTTAATTCTTCAACCAAAAGCACTTTGTAAGATTTTATATTTTCATAGCATTGTAGAATAATAGTTCAACGATACACAGAAAACCGATTACGATTTTATCAATAAATAAAAAAGATATAGCATAAGAAAGGTGTCCACTTTATAAAATGAACAGTCCTTACATCTTGACATTATCATGGCAAGCAATTTCACCTTAATTCCCATTATATGCGTATATAAAGCTGACATGCATCAAATGATTACATTGCGAGTATAATGCTGTTATCATGCCACATTATCGGCTAACTGGTCACTTTGGAAGTTCGATTTTCCAAATTTTATCTATTCTCAAAATTCTAGCCAACAAAAATGTTGAATCAATCGTTAAAGTGGAAAACTTGTTGAAGACTTGCCTGAAGAAATATTTTTTTCCTCAACTTAGGTGAACAATTTTATAACAGTGCTCATGGGCTGTCATTTGTATATTTGTATATACATATTTTTCTGAATTTTCGATCTTTGACTGATCATCCCAATATAGTTCTCGAACATGAAAGTTTTTTGTGTTTCCAGAGATAACTTTGATTCTTCAACAGCAGTTGAACAGAGATACGCAAGCAAACCTTCACAAAGAAGTCGAGCCGAGTCTAGTACACGACACTGAAGACGGCCTTACAGTTGAGGTCGAAATACGCTTATCTGTCGAAAGATACAAACTCTAGTGGAATTAAATGGTATAGTACTAAATTCGGGTTTTTCATCTACTTATGATTTATTATCATAGAATTTTTAGTTACACGAAGAAACCTTAAAATTAGGTAGTTTTTCCCCCAAAAACTTATTTATTCAGGTATATTCCACTATATTCCTAAAAAATTGTAAAGGCGTTACGATCCATAAAAGGTTTGGGAACCGCTGAACTGGGGGGTCGAGTCATAGCAACCACCACAGCAAACCATCGCATCTTCGCCATGTCCGTCATCTTGCGAGCAAAAGTCAGAGCGCAGTGCTTTTTCGCAGCATGCTGCGATTGCTGGTGGTTATTTCGCTTTTTCGAGTACTTTCCACTATGTATACCTAACCTAACCTATAGCTCAGAGCCCAGCTCCGGAGGACGACAATGATGATAAAGATGAAGATGACGACGACAAAATGTTTCGTTCGACGACCAGACGACTACTGTGTAGTACCATGGCTATGGATGCAAACGTTGATCGTCATCTTTTGGGATATGATGCTGCAGTCTATGCTGTATGTATGTTTGTATGTGTGAATGTGAGAGGGTGTTCGTTTTCTTTTGTGTAAGGTACAAAATTTCAGAATGAACCGGATAAGAAAATCGATTCAGAAAAGAATGACGATGACGATGGAGTCTTGGGAGGATGAAGAAATAGGTTTCGATAAGGGTTTTTACCGGTGCTCCGTTGTAAAAATGTTCTATTGTTTCATGGAACGGTTTCACGTCATTTCGTTACTCTTTCTTTTATTTTTATGCACTGTACGCTCCCCCTGAAACTTGACCTGTTTCCAACATTGATAAGGGAGGTTAGTTGGGAAAAAGAACCGAGTAAATCAACTCACAGCCACCTTTGATGGCGTTTGATACAAACGTGACCTGCAATGGTAAATTACATACGTTTGAACAGGTCTCGAAAAGTAGCTGTTATTTTTCCATTCCCGAGTCATCATGACTTACGTAACCGCACTGCTGGAAATACGCTCCTGTCGCTAATCCGTATTTGAAAGACAGACACGACGTACGTAAGCGTAGCTCCATGAATAGGATAAACAGCCGGTCGCGGTCCGGTCGTTTCTGTCGTTTGGTCGCGGTCAAAATGCTATTCTTGTCTCCTCCATCCGGACGGGACGAGACCTCCTTTCTCGCAAACTGGAAATGCAATTTGAATTGGATGGGGCCGCCGCCGGGATGCGCATTAGATGCTAATTAGAGACCCCCTTCGGGAGGCGGCTTTTCTTCGTTAGCATTTCGTATCCGCATGATCCTGACCCAGAATCCAATATTATGACAATGGTTTGGCGAGTTCGCCATCGAGCAGGGTATCCGGTTTGCTTGGGATTGACAATTTGGTGGGAAAATTGTCATTTGGATTTAGAGAGCGTGGCCTACTGTGCCGGATTT
The DNA here is from genome assembly GCF_002204515.2 of Aedes aegypti. Lineage (NCBI taxonomy): Eukaryota > Metazoa > Arthropoda > Insecta > Diptera > Culicidae > Aedes > Aedes aegypti. The sequence goes on from NC_035107.1 coordinate 26,500,486, forward strand.
GGAGCCCTTGAATTACGGTGAGGAATTAATAAGGTTCAAAAATCGTTTTTACATTTCAAACTCTTTCTAGGTACTTAAATCTTTTCAAGACTGTTCAGTTTACTTATAATAGTTGGCAACACTGAAAGATAGCATTTGTGCTAAACAAGTTTCAAGTAGACGTTATCTAATTTGCGGGTTTTCTAATCATGACACTACAATTTTTGATAAAGGCAATACTGCTAAATTTTATTTCAAAATATCGGATCTACTGCAAATAACTATGACTAGTGTCTAGTTTAACACAGTACTAAAATATTTACACATATATAATTCGAAAATACCAGAAGCCCGTAATAAGATCGAAAATAGGAGATGGCATAAAACCAAAAGATAGAAAACTCCAAAAGGAGAAAGTACCAAAAGAAAGATTTAAAAGAGGGATACGCTAGGTTTTAAGGAGAAAGCGTAACCTCAAGGCTACAGACCCCCCCTTAGATGAAAGATGAATGAAATGAAATAGAAGAATGAAAAGATTACAGAGAAGTATACGCTACTCAACTTACGCCTCTCCTGGAATTCTACATTCCCCCATCTCCCTGAAAAGTACCGCAAACGGCCCTGGATTACAATTTTGGCCCCCTAAAATCCCTTGGATGCTGCTACAGTTTCTCTTCAAATTCATAAACTGGTGCAAGAGGGAGCCATAATCGGACATAATTGAACCATAGTGGGGTTTTCAACAATTTGAGAAGGGATTTAAGGATAATAAAAAGAAGGATATAAAGAGGTCATTGACCTTATCCCCCTACGCTCATACTGAAATCCTGCATGCCCCTTCCGGGAAAGTACTATAAATGACCCTGAAACGCAATATTTGCCCCCCTAAGGTCTCTCCTGCACTTCCTAAGGGGCTGTGAGAGGAGGGCCATAATGATGTTAAGGAGAGCATGGTGAATTTCTACGTGATTTGAGAGAACATTTGAATATAATAATATGGGCGATATAAGAAAGTTACAGAAAAGTTTGAAACCGACCGCTTTCACCAATTCTGAAGAGCAGAATTTGATTGAGACTTGTGGGGAGACTTATCTGTAGAGTTCTGTGAGAACAGCTGTTTCTGGGATCGAATCCTATAAATCATGAATCCTGTTGATTGGCATGCTCTTAGTAGTCTGTCTATGGTAATTTTTGTGACGACGATTTCCAAAAAGACTTTTGTAAAGATCTCTATGAGGATTTCTGTGGGCGCTTCTATGAAACTTTCTGTAAAAAAAAAACGTGGTGACTTTAATGAAAACATCTTTCTTTTTTTTTTGAGAAATCTTTAGATTTTTCAGTGGAGACCTTCTGTGGAGACTTTAACGCAGTTTAAAAAGGGGGTTTCTTCAAAGACGAAGACCACTGCAGTGCTTTTTGTGAGGATCGATATGAAAATTTCCAAGTAAGCTTTTGTAAAGACCTTTATGCAGACTTCTTTGGACGCTTCTGTGAAACATTCTGTTAAAAAATACGAGGTGACTTTAATGAATACATTTTCTGTGGAGACATATTTAGATTCATTTGTGGAGACCTCTCTGAAGACTTCTACACAGTTTCAAAAATGGGTTTCTCTAAAGGCTTCTGCAAAGACCTGTGGGATGAAAATGAAAATTTAAAAGAAGACTTCTGTAAAGACCTCTATGGAGACTTCAGTGGACGGTTCTATGAAACTTTCTGTAAAAAACACGAGGTGACTTTAATGGAAACATCTTCTGTGGAGACCCCGTCAGATTTTTATGTGGAGAACTCTATGAAGACTACTACGCAGTTTTAAAAAGAGAGTTTTTCTAAAGACTTCTGCGAAGACCTGTGGGATCAAAATGACAATTTCCAAGAAGACTTCTGTAAAGACCTCTATGGAGACTTCTGTGATCGCTTCTTTGAAACATTCTGTAAAAAAACACGTGATGACTGTAATGGATTTTTTGTGGAGACCTTCTGTGGAGAATTCTAAGCATTTTCAAAAGGGGGTTTTCTAAAGACTTCGGCGAAATCCACTGCAGTGCTTTCTTAAGGATCAACATGAAAATTTACAAGTAATCTTTTGTAAAGACTTCTATGGAGACTTCTTTGGACGCTTCTATGAAACATTCTGTAAAAATACGTGGTGACTTCAATGGAAACATTTTCTGTGGAGACATTTTTAGATTTTTCTGTGGAGACCTTCTGTGGAGACTTCTACGCAGTTTCGAAAGGGGTTTTTACAAAGACTTCTGCGATACCACTGCAGTGCTTTCTGTGGGGATCAGCATGAAAATTTCCATGTTAACTTCTGTAAAAGCTTCTATGGAGACTTCTTCGGACGCTTCTATGAAACTTTCTGTAAAAAATATGAGTGACTTTAATGGAAACATCTTGTATGGAGACGTTTTTAGATTCTTCTGTGGAGACGTTATGTGGAGACCTTCTGTGGAGATTTCTTCGCAGTTTCAAAAGGGAGTTTCTCTAAAGACTTCTGCGAAGACCTGTTGGGGTCAAAATGAAAATTTCCAAGAAAACTTCTGTGGAGACCTCTATGGAGACTTCTGTGGACGCTTCTATGAAACATTCTGTAAAAAAAACACGTGGTGACTAGTGTAATGGATTTTTCTGTGGAGAATTCGAAGCAGTTTCTAAAGGGGGTTTTCTAAAGACTTCGGCGAAAACCACTGCAGTTCTTTGTGTGGGGATCAACATGAAAATTTACAAGTAATCTTCTGTAATAACCTCTATGGAGACTTCTTCGGACGCTTCTATGAAACATTCTGTAAACAAATACGTGGTGACTTTAATGAAAACATCTTCTGTGGAGAAAAATATCTGTGTAGACCTCTGTGAAGGCATCTACGCAGTTTCAAAAATGAGTTTCTCTAAAGACTTCTGCGAAGACCTGTTAGGGTCAAAATGAAAATTCCCAAGAAAACTTCTGTGGAGGCCTCTATGGAGACTTCTGTGGACGCTTCTATGAAACATTCTGTAAAAAAACACGTGGTGACTAGTGTAATGGATTTTTCTGTGGAGAATTCTAAGCAGTTTCTAAAGGGGGTTTTCTAAAGACTTCGGCGAAATCCACTGCAGTGCTTTCTGTGGGGATCAAAATGAAAATTTACAAGTAATCTTTTGTAAAGACTTCTATGGAGACTTCTTTGGACGCTTCTATGAAACATTCTGTAACAATACGTGGTTACTTCAGTGGAAACATTTTCTGTGGAGACACCTTTAGATTTTTCTGTGGAGACCTTCTGTGGAGACTTCTACGCAGTTTCGAAAGGGGTTTTTACAAAGACTTCTGCGATACCACTGCAGTGCTTTCTGTGGGGATCAGCATGAAAATTTCCATGTTAACTTCTGTAAAAGCTTCTATGGAGACTTCTTCGGACGCTTCTATGAAACTATCTGTAAAAAATATGAGTGACTTTAATGGAAACATCTTGTATGGAGACGTTTTTAGATTCTTCTGTGGAGACGTTATGTGGAGACCTTCTGTGGAGATTTCTTCGCAGTTTCAAAAGGGAGTTTCTCTAAAGACTTCTGCGAAGACCTGTTGGGGTCAAAATGAAAATTTCCAAGAAAACTTCTGTGGAGACCTCTATGGACACTTCTGTGGACGCTTCTATGAAACTTTCTGTAAAAAAACACGTGGTGACATTGATGGAAACATCTTTTGTGGACAAAGGTGTCGGTGGAGACCTCTGTGGAGACTTCAACGCAGTTTCGAATAGGAGTTTCTCTTAAGACTTTTGCGAAGACCTGTGGGATCATCATTAAAGTTCCAAGTTAACTTCTGTAAAGATCTCTATGGAGACTTCTATGGACGCTCTATGAAACTTTCTGTAAGAAAATACGTGGTGACTTCTGCGAATACTTCTGGGAGGATTTCTATTGAGACTACTTTGAACACATACTGTGATTTCAATTTCAATTTTTTCCATGGACACTTCTGTGTAGAATCCTGTGCAAACTTCAGTGTAAAATGTGCGGAATTGTCTGTAACCTCTTCTTGGAAGGCTTATACAAATAACTTCCTCAAAAGTTGTTAGGGATACTGCTGTGGAGACTTTTGTGGAGACTTATGTGAAGATCTCTGTAAAGGTTTTTGTAGAGGCTTCAGTGTAGGTCATTGTATAAACCTTTGCGATATATTTCCCGAAACTTCTGTGGAGACAAACCCGTGAACAGAGCTATGTGAAATCGTAGGAGGAATACTTTTGGAAGCTTGGATAGCTTCTCTCGGATGTTTGGAAAACTTTTCTCAAACGCTTGGAGAACTTATCTACAATAATTTAAAAGCTTCTCTCAGTAACTTCGAAAGTTTCCTTCGGCAGCATGGAAAGCTTGTACAGGAAGATTGGAGAGTTTCTCCCCAAAGCTTGGAATGCGCATCTTCCAGGAGGCTTGATGATTGCTTCTCTCAGAAGTTTGCGAATCCTTACCTGACTTCAATTAACACTTGTGTGGACACTTCTGTGTAGAAACTTGTGCAAACTTCGGAGTAGAGTCGGAAGACTTGTGTGAATACTTTTGAAGAGACTTCTATTAAGATATGTAGGATTTTGAGACTGTTGTGTAGAATTCTGTGAACATTTCTTGGAAGTTTTGTGCAAAAACGATGTGGTAAACTTTCTCGAAAGTTTCAATGGAGACTTCTGTTAAGTCTTCTGTGGAAACCGCTGTGCAGGTTTCTGTGGCGACTTCAGTGGAGGTCATTGTAGAAACCTCTGTAATGAATTCTTTAAAAACTTCTGTGGAGGCATTACCTATTGCAGACCTCTCTGGAGACCCATGATTAGACCTCTGTGAAATTGTTGGAGGAATACTCTTGAGAAGCTTATAAAGCTTCTCCCGAACGCTTTAAAAGCCAATCTTGGTAACTTCGAAAACTTTTCTCTACAGCTGGGAAAGCTCCTCCCGGAAGCTTGGACAGCTCCTCCCGGAAGCTTGGAAAGCTCCTCCCGGAAGCTTGGAAAGCTCCTCCCGGAAGCTTGGAAAGCTCCTCCCGGAAGCTTGCAAAGCTCCTCCCGGGAGCTTGGACAGCTTATCTCGGAAGCTAGATGCGCTTCCGAGTACCTTGGAGAGTTTCTCTCGAAAGCTTTGAGAGCTTCTCCCGGTAGCCTGGAGAGTTTCTCACGAAAGCTTGGAGAGCTTCTCCTGGAAGCTTGTAGAGAAGCGAGGAGGCTTCTCCCAGAAGCTTGGAGAGCTTCCCCTGAATGTTCAGAGAGCTTCTCCCGGAAGCCTGGATAGCTTATCCCAGAAGTTTGGAGAGCTTCTACCGAAAGCTTGGAGAGTTTCCCTCGAAAACTTAGATAGCTTCTTTCAGAAGCTTGGAAAACATCCCTCGGGAGCTTGGAGAGCGTCTCTCGAAAGCATATGGAGCTTCTCCGGGAAGCTTGACGAGCTTCTCTCGGAAGCTAGGAGAGTTTCTTCCTGGAACTTAGAAAGCTTCTCCTGGAAGCTTGGGGAGCTTCTCCCGGAAGCTATGAAAGCTTCTCTTGGAAGCTTGGCAAGATTGCCGAGGAAGATTAGTAAGTTCTGCCGGAAGCTTGGAGAGCTTCTCTCGGAAGGTTGTAGTTCTGGAAAGCTTCAGTGGAAAGGTTGAAGAATTTCTGCCGAAAGCTAGGAGGGCTTCTCCCGTAAGCGTGAAGAGTTTCTCCCGTAAGCTTGAAAATCTTTTCTTGGAAGCTTAGAGAGCTTCTCCCGGAAGCTTGGATAGCTTCTCCTGGTATTCAAAATTCCTATTTTTTCTGAAAAGGATTTTTTGAATACTTCTGTCGATACCTAAGTGGAAACTTCTGCGGAACCTTCTAAGAAGACTTCTATGAAGGCTTTTGTGGAGACTTCAGTGAAGGTCATTGCAGAAAATTCTGTGCTGATTTCGTTAGAAACTTCTGTGAAGACCTCTCTGGAAATTCGTGGCTAGACGCCTGTGAAATCGTTGCAGAAATACTATTGGAAGGTTGGATACTTTCTATCGAATGCTTGTTAAACTTCTCTCGGACCCTTGTAGAGCTTCTCTATTTTCGGTAACTTGGAAAACTTCCCATGGCGGCTTGCAAGGCTTCTCCCGGAAGCTTTAAAATCTACTCAGGAAAGCTTGAAGCTTGGAGAGTTTCTTCCGGAAATTTGAAAAGCTTCTTCCGGAAACGGAAGTTTGGAGAGTTTCTCCTGGAAGTTTGGAGAGCTTCTGCCGATAGCTTGAAGAACTTCTTCTAGAAGCCTGTAGAGCTTTTTCCGGAAGCTGGGATACCTTCTGGAAGCTTGGAGAGCTTCTCCTAGAAGCTTGTAAATCTTCTTCTGGAAACTTGGAGAGCTTCTCCTGGAAGCTTGGAGAGCTTCTCCAGGAGGCTTGAAAAGCTTGGACAGCTCCCCTCGGAAGCTTGGAGAGCTTCTCTCGCAAGCTTGGAGAGCTTTTTCTGGAAGCTTGGAGGCTTTCTCCCGGAAGCTTGGAGAGCTTCTCGTGAAATCTTGGAGAGCTTCCCGTGGAAGCTTGGATAGCTTCTGCTGGAAGCTTGGAGAGCTTCTCCTGGAAGCTTGGAGAGCTTCTCCCGGAAACATGGAGAGCTTTTCCCGGAAGTTTGGGGTGCTTATTTCGAAAGCTTGGAGAGCTTCTCCCGGAAACTTCGAGAGCTTCTCCCAGAAGCTTCGAGGGCATCTCCCGGAAGCTTGAAGAGCTTCTCCCGGAAGCTTGGAGAGCTTTTCCCGGAAGCTGGGAGAGTTTCTCTCGGAATATTGGATAGTTTCTCCCGGAAGCTAAAAGAGTTTTTGCTAGAAGCTCGGGTAGTTTCTCCCGGAAGTTTGGAGAGCTTCTCGCGGAAGCAAAGAGAGCTTATCCCGAAAGCTTGGGGAAATTTTCTCTGAAGCTTGGACAAATTCTCCCGGAAGCTTGAAGCGCTTGTCCCGAAAGTATGGAGATCTTTTCTCGAAAACTTGGAAAGCTTCTCTTGATAGCTTTTAGAGCTTCTCCCGGAAGCTTAGAGAGATTTGTATTCAAACTTGGAGAAATTCTCTCGAAAACTCGGACAGATTCTCCCGGAAGCTAGGTGAGACTCTCCCGAAGGTTTCTCCCGTCAGCATGAAAAACTTTTCCCAGAAGCTTTCAGAGCTTCTCCCGAAAACTTGGAGAGCTTCTCCCGGAAGTCTGGAGATCTTCTCCCATAAGCTTGGAGAGCTTCTTCTAGTTGCTTGAAGAGTTCGTGGAAGCTTTGAGAGCATATCTCGGAAGCTTGGAGAACTTCCCACAGAAGCTTGGAAACCTTAATACAGAAGCTAGGAGAGCTTTTTTCAGAAACTGTTTGGATTGGTAATTGATGATTTTTTCTGCATAAGCCCAATGAGTACCATTCTTTTTTATCATGGGCCTCTACGCAATCAATTTTCGTTCCATTTCCAATTCACTATTCCAATGTAATTATCTCTTACGATAATCTTTTTTATCACACTTCCAGCCTATTCTCCCCCATTAGTTACCGTTGGTTTCGTTTCTTTCCAAAGCCCGACATTTCTAATGGTACCGTCTCGTCCTTTTTTGAACGACAGTTGCAGCCAGATTGAACGGCCGGATATGAGAATGTGCTATATAATTATCCCTACCATCCATTCACCACTTGCCCATGGGTTGGTCTGTAACTGCACTTCTGGGACCTGGGAGCGCTGATCGACGACTCCATTCATGCGGTGTCCATCAACTGCAAAACCCGCCCGTCGTCGTCCTCCATGGCCTCCTATGTATGCTGCAGAAACTTTAGCAGTGCTGGTGACATTGAGAAGTCGCATTGTTGCACAGCAGGCGAGGCTGACGACGCCATTGTCGTTGTCACGTTTCCCGGAGAGCTGCCAACACTGCAAGCGCTCTGACGCAACTGACGGGCGATATGCGACACACAAAGTAACAGAACCAGTAGTGTGGTAGCCAATAATCATGAAAAAGGAGACCCAAAAGGATAGCAGCTAACGATGAACTACGCAAACCCAGATGTTGTGTAAGTTTCTGCGCCATGGAAACCGACTGAACACGGCTGCCTTGCAATTGTACACCGAAACAATTATCACGACGCGAAGTCCACAGTCCGAGTACGAAGGAAGTGGGGGCGAATTAATTGGTTTGCAGCCACACGGATCAAAGGACTCGGTGGCGTAATCCCAACCCTAAGCTCGGCTAATTAACATTGCAATTCATTGTCATTATCGTTATCCAAGACGATGTTTTCTTTCAGTGTGGTATGCCCCTGGGGAGCATATCAGAGCTGCAACGCATAAGGTACGGTTGCCAGCATGTGTTTGGCCTGTGGTAACAATAATTGTCGGTGTCATCGTCTGTGGAGAAAGACAAGGCGGCAACGTGTGTGCGTGTGGTGTCAGAGGCATAATCAAAAGGGATGATTAGATTTACTATTCTGCTCTGGCTTTTGGGGTGAACCTGGTAGGACGCATGCAAAAGTGCCGACGTGCAGAGAATGTAATTATTTCACTGATCAGTCAAACGGGCAGAGTTACATCATCTCACTGACAATGATGGCGATGATGCTTGCAAAATGGGTGACAGTGTGTGATGACGATGGCCGATAAAATTGACAGGTTTATCTTTTCAAAGCGCACCAACACCCATCCAGAAGGGTGTCGTGATGGGACTGACCGACGACACCTATCGGACAAACGTCAATGCACTTCGCCCCAATGCAATGGCACACAGAATATTGAAAGGGTTTCTCCGTCTGGAGCAAGCAAGCGGTCACGTGGACTCAGTTCAGTGACGGATGGATAATCCATTTTAATTTGCAACCATTTTGCTGCGAACTGTGCCACGTTTCCACGTTACGTAGTCGACAAGCAAGATTATCAATTTCTGCTTGTGCCGTTCTGTGCGCGTCGCCGCCTACTGCAATCTAAATTGGTTGCCGTGCATGGTGGAACTTGGGATGCCAGGTATTATTTTTAGTTTCTCCATGGTAGCATGGCAAAACGGACTGTGAGCGGTCTTAGCCGTCCAAGTGACACCACAAACAAAAAAAAAAGTTTTTGAGCACAACAGTACATTTTTCAGTTTTTTTTTTTAGGGTTAGGGATTAAATACTGAGGAAATTGAAAATACAGTCATCTCTCCCTTACTCGATATTGAAGGGACCATCGAGTTAGGGAGTGCAGCAGCCTTCCAAGGGACCATCGAGTTAGCCATGAAAACCAAATTTTACTATGGTTCTCTAACTCGATATCGAGACACGGAATATCGAGTAAGGGAGAATTAACTGTATTCTCTTTTTTTTTGAATAGTTATTAGGCTCAAAACTTACTGAATGTTTGACTTACGAATCGAGCTTGGAGAGCTTATCATAAAACTTGGAGAGCTTCTCCTGGAAGCTTGAAAAGCTTCTCCCGGAATCTTGGAGAGCTTCTCTTAGAATCTTTGAGAGCTTCTCATGGAAGCTAGGATAGCTTATCTCGTAGGCTTGGAGCCTTGAAGCTTGAACAGCCTTTACGCAAGCTTGGAATCCGGAAACTTGGATAGCTTCTCCTGGAAGTTTGTAAAGCTTCTCTCGAAAGCTTGGATAGCTTCTCCCAAGAGCTTGTCTATGAAACTTGGAAAGCTTCTCCGAAAGCGTGGAAGAGATTCTTCAGGAAGTTTGAAGAACTTCTCCCAGAAGCTTGGAAGGTTTCACCCGAAAGCTTGCAGAGCTTGTTATTGAAGGTTGGATGGCTTATCCGAAAGCTTGAATAGTTTCTCCGGAAGCTTGGACAGCTTCTCCAAAAAGGTTGCAGAGCTTATCTGTGAAACTTGGAAAGCTTCTCCGAAAGCTTGGAGAGATTCTCCAGGAAGTTTGAAGAAATTCTTCCAGAAGCTTGGAAGGTTTCTCCCGGAAGCTTGAAGAGCTTCTCTTGAAAGCTTAGAGAACTTCTCCCGGGACCTTGGAGAGCTTCTCCCGAGATCTTTGAGAGTTTCTTCCGAAATCTTGGAGAGGTTGTCCTTGCAGCTTGAACAGCTTCTTAGGAAGCTTAAAGTGCTTCTTCTGAAAGCTTGGACTGCTTCTTGGAAGAGCTTCTCTTGGAAACTTGAGGAGCTTCTTCCGAAAGCTTGGAGAACTGTTCCCAGAAGCTTGAATATCTTCTCCTGGAAGCTTGGAGAACTTCTCTCAGAACCTTGGAGAGCTTCTTCCGGATTATTGGAGAGTTTCTCCCGGAACCTTGTAGAGCTTCTCACGAAAGATTGTAAAGCTTGTCCTTGAAACCTTAAGAGCTTCTCCTGAAGCTTGAAAAACTTCTCTTGGAAGCTTGAAGATCTTCTCCTGTCAGATTTCTGAAGGAAATCCTGTTGTATTTCTGAGGGAAATCCTGTCGGATTGCTGAGGGAAATCCTGTCGGATTTCTGAAGGAAATCCTGTCGGATTTATGAAGAAAATCCTGTCGGATTTCTCAAGGAAATCCTGTCGGATTTATGCAGAAAATCCTGACAGATTTATGAAGAAAATTCTGTCGGATTTATGAAGAAAATCCTGTCGGATTTTTTAAGGAAATCCTGTTAGATTTCTGAAGGAAATCTTGCGATTTCCTGAAAGAAATTCTGGCGGTTTTCTGAGGGAAATCCTATCGGATGTCTGAAGGAAATTCTATCGTTTTTTTTAATAAATTCTGATGATTTTCGTAAGGAAATGCTGTCGAATTTCTGAAAGAAATCTTGTCGAAGTTCTGAAGGGAATCCTGTCGGCTTTATGAAGTAAATTCTGATGGTTTTCTGAAGGTAATGCTGTCAAATTTCTGAAAGAAATCTTGTCGCATTTCTGAAGGCAATCCTGTCGAATTTCTGATGGAAATCCTATCAGATTTCTGATGGAAATCCTGTCAGATTTATGAGGAAAATCGTGTCGGATTTCTTAAGGGAGTCCTGTCGGATTTCTGAAGGACATCCTGTCGGATGAAAGAAATCCTGTCGGATTCCGGAGGAAATCCTGTCGGATTCCGGAGGAAATCCTGTCGGATTCCGGAGGAAATCCTGTCGGATTCCGGAGGAAATCCTGTCGGATTCCGGAGGAAATCCTGTCGGATTCCGGAGGAAATCCTGTCGGATTCCGGAGGAAATCCTGTCGGATTCCGGAGGAAATCCTGTCGGATTTCGGAGGAATTCCTGTCGGATTCCGGAGGAAATCCTGTCGGATTCCGGAGGAAATCCTGTCGGATTCCGGAGGAAATCCTGTCGGATTCCGGAGGAAATCCTGTCGGATTCCGGAGGAAATCCTGTCGGATTCCGGAGGAAATCCTGTCGGATCCCGGAGGAAATCCTGTCGGATCCCGGAGGAAATCCTGTCGGATTCCGGAAGCAATCCTGTCGGATTCCGAAAGCAATCCTGTCGGATTCCGAAAGCAATCCTGTCGGATTCCGAAAGCAATCCTGCCGGATTCCGGAGGAAATCCTGTCGGATTCCGAAAGCAATCCTGTCGGATTCCGGAAGCAATCCTGTCGGATTCCGGAAGCAATCCTGTCGGATTCCGGAAGCAATCCTGTCGGATTCCGGAAGCAATCCTGTCGGATTCCGAAAGCAATCCTGTCGGATTCCGGAAGCAATCCTGTCGGATTTCGGAGGAAATCCTGTCGGATTCCGGAGGAAATCCTGTCGGATTCCGGAGGAAATCCTGTCGGATTCCGGAGGAAATCCTGTCGGATTCCGGAGGAAATCCTGTCGGATCCCGGAGGAAATCCTGTCGGATTCCGGAGGAAATCCTGTCGGATTCCGGAAGCAATCCTGTCGGATTCCGAAAGCAATCCTGTCGGATTCCGAAAGCAATCCTGTCGGATTCCGAAAGCAATCCTGTCGGATTCCGGAAGCAATCCTGCCGGATTCCGGAGGAAATCCTGTCAGATTCCGGAGGAAATCCTGTCGGATTCCGGATTTTTATCCTGTCGGATTCCGGAGGAAATCCTGTCGGATTCCGGAGGAAATCCTGTCGGATTCCGGAGGAAATCCTGTCGGATTCCGGAGGAAATCCTGTCGGATTCCGGAGGAAATCCTGTCGGATTCCGGAGGAAATCCTGTCGGATTCCGGAGGAAATCCTGTCGGATTCCGGAGGAAATCCTGTCGGATTCCGGAGGAAATCCTGTCGGATTCCGGAGGAAATCCTGTCGGATTCCGGAGGAAATCCTGTCGGATTCCGGAGGAAATCCTGTCGGATTCCGGAGGAAATCCTGTCGGATTCCGGAGGAAATCCTGTCGGATTCCGGAGGAAATCCTATCGGATTCCGGAGGAAATCCTATCGGCTTCCGGAGGAAATCCTGTCCGGATTCCGAAGGAAATCCTGTCCGGATTCCGGAGGAAATCCTGTCCATCTCCTCTCCTCCGGATTTCTGAAGAAAATCCGGATTTCTGAAGGAAATTTCGAGAGAGCTTCTCTGGGTAGCATGGATTGCTTCTCCCAGATGCTTGGAGAGCTTCTCCCGGAAGCTTGGAGAGCTTCTCTTGAATGCATAAAGAACTTATTTTAGAAGCTTGGAGAACTTCTCCCGGAAGCTTGCAGAGCTTGCCTTTGAAGCTTAAGCAGCTTCTCCGGAAGCTTGAAGAGCTTTCACCGGAAACTTGGAGAGTTTCTCCCGCAAGCTAAGAGTGTTCTCCTGAAAGCTTGGAGGGCTTATTCCGGAAGCTTGGAGATCTAATTCTGGAAGCTTCAAAAGCTTCTCCCGAAATCTTGGAGGGGTTGTCCTTGAAGCTTGGACAGCTTTTTTGGAAGCTTGTGTAGCTTGTCCTTGAAGCATGGAAAGCCTTCTCATGGAAGCTTGAAGAACATCTCTCGTGAGCTTGTGGTAACTTGCAAAGCTTGTCCTTGAAACTTGGACAGCTTCTACGGAAGCTTGAAGAGTTTCTCCTGAAAGCTTGAAAAGCTTTTTCTGGAAGCTTGAAGAGTTTCTCCTGGAAGCTTGAAGAACTTCTCCTAAAATCTTGAACAGTTTCTCCGAAAGCTTGGAGAGATTCTCCAGGAAGTTTGAAAATTTCTCCCAGAAGCTTGGAAGGTTTCTCCCGAAAGCTTGCAGAGCTTGTCCTTGAAGCTTGGATGGCTTCTCCGAAAGCTTGAATAATTTCTCCGAAAGCTTGGATAGCTTCTTCCGGAAGCTTGTATAGCGTCTCCCAAAAGCTTGGGGAGCTTCTCCAAAAAGCTTGCAGAGCTTATCTGTGAAACTTGAACAGCTTCTCCGAAAGCTCCAGGAAGTTTGAAGAACTTCTCCCGGAAGCTTGAAGAGATTCTCATGAAAGCTTCTCCCAGAACCTTGGAGAGTTTCTCCCGGAAGCTTGGAGAGCTCCTCTCGGATGCTTGGAAAGCTTCTCTCGAAATCTTTGAGAGCTTCTCACGAAAGCTAGGAGAGGTTGTCCTTGCAGCTTGAACAGCTTCTTCGGAAGCTTGAAGAGCTTCTCCTGGAAGCTTGAAGAGCTCCTCCTGGAAGCTTGGAGAGTTTCTCACTGAAGTTTGAAGATCTCCTGGAAGTTTGAAGAGCTTTTCCTGAAAGCTTGAAGAGCATCTCCCAAAAGTTTGGAGAGCTTCTCCCAGATACTCGGCATCTCCCGGAAGCTTAGAGAGCTTCTCTCGGAAGCTTAGAGAGATTCTTCCGGATGCTTGAAAATAAGGTTGAAGAAATTTTCTCAGAAGCTTGGAGAACTATTCCCAGAAGCTTGGCAAAATTTTCTCGGAACCTTTGTGAGCTCCCTTCGGAAGCTGGGAAAGTTTATCTCTGAAACTAAGATAGCTTCTCCCAGAAGCTTGGAGACCTTAAAGCTTAAAGACCTTTTCGGGAGCTTGAAAAGCTCCTCAAGGGAGCTTGGGGACCTTCTCTTGGAAACTTGGAGAGCTTTTCTAGGAAGCTACAAAAACTTCTGTCGGGAACTTGAAGAACTTCTCTCGAAAGCTTGAATAGCTTTTCCAGTAAGATTGGAGAGCTTCTCGTGGAAGATTGGAAAGCTTCTTCTGGAATATAGAGTAATGGAGAGTTGACTGTATCGCTTATTTAAGAGTTCTAGTATGAAACTGGTGATCTCAGATAAAAGATAAACTAAACATTTCGAATAAGGGCAAAAGCACAGGGCATCATTCTTAGCGTGCTTTCTACATGGTCCATAGGTCCTTTGGTTTTAAAACGTTGTTCTAGAGATTTTTCCGGAATTTAATCAGATATTTCTTAATGAATTACTCAGTATCCATGTACGTAATTTTCTATAATGCCTTTTGAAAAATAAGAACATTATTAGCAAGGGCCTTTTTTAAATACTATGAATTGATTCCTCTTAGCATTCCGCTAAGAATTAACTTAGAATCTAAAATTTCTACAAGGTTATGGTAGATGCGGTCGATTAGAATGTTTGAGATTACAATAAAGTTAATTTGGTGTTATCAGTCTTTGAGTTTTGCTTTGTCGTTGAGATTTGCTTTGTCCGACGTTTCGGCTCATTTATTAGGCCATTTCAAGGTATAGGTAGTCAAATTGACAAAAAAAAAAGGTTGACAGCTGTACCCTTTGAAAAGGCCCATTACAATAGGGTTCTTAAGGCCTGTCACAATTTTAGTGCCAAACGCTCAAGTTTATGCCAAAAATACATGTTTACTCAATTTTTTGATGTTTTTCGTGTGTTTAAGTTCAAAAAAACTTTTTTTTAGATTTATTTAAGAATTTGTCACACCCCTTGGCTTAAACTCAAAATTTGAGTGTATTTTGTTTTCCGTGTCCCTTCCGAAATGTCAGATAGGAACAACTCCAGTGTTAAAACTTAAACCCCTGTGGTGTTTTTGCCGACTAAGCGAACGTCAAACATGATCAGAAGTGTCAAGGTTCATTTATGGACGAAATTTTAAAATTAAAGTTTAAATATGATACAGCCGTTATTTGAGCGGGAAAAATTGCTAAAGTCGTTACAGTAACATGCTCTTTCATGTTATTAAATAAAAACAAGATTTGATTAAACATTTTAGGACCCTATAGTCGAAACGTCGGGCAAAGCAAAACTCGCCGTTTTGATTTTTCCCAAGACTGAGAAAACAAATTAAACTACTTAACAGAAATGTATTTCATAAATTTCCCAGAATTCCTTATTGAAATTAATTTAATGAACTTTAAAGGTTCGCTTCAAGCAAATCGTCAAGTTTTTTTTAGGGATTAATATCAAAATCAATTACTCAAACAAAAAAAATATAAACCATGGGTATCTCAGGAATAATCCATGAAGGCACTTATAGAAGAATTTCGCCAACAAATCAGCAAGAATTCCAGGAAGAAGCTTTGAAGGAACCTATGAAAGAATTATTAGATAACTATCTGAAGCAATCCACAGAGCCTGATAGAATCCGAGAAAGATTGCCAGGTGAATCACAGCTAAATCTTTCATGAATCATGGAAGGAAACTCTGAGATAATTCCTAGAAGAGCATTATCAATTTGAAACGTATTTATCTATTAAAATCGAAGATGAAGAATAATTCAAATAAAAAATGTTTTTCAAATATATTCACAAATTCTGAAATGTCTTCCAACTATGATCCATATACCTTCCGCTCTACTCAAATGTCTTTCAATGGAAGACATACCATCCAATCTGGCATCCCTGGATAGAACTGCATGATTTGACATTTGACGTCTGTCAGCTGACAGTGATGCCAGACGAAACTATACTCGGAACGTTATAAATGTTCATCAACATTTTCTCCTGGAACGAATGCCGAACAAATCCCAGCAATGTCCGATAACCAACCACAGACAAAAAAAAAAGCACGAGAGCCACCATATTCCACTTCGAAAACCCTTTTTCCGGAGCTCATTTGGTGCAATTTCTTTTTCTCCCGCCGTCGTCGTCGGTTGCCCGGTATCTGATGGGACATAATTTTCCATTTTCTTTAGTCCCTCTACTTCGGAAGAGCGACGTAAATGGTCTCCGGAAAATCACCATCTCGGCACGGCAGAAACCAGCTCACCACAGAGCCGGAAAAACGCCAAAGAGCACCACATTTGAGTCCAGTCAGTCAGTGTGGCCATGGCGAAAACAACACATTTTCATTTGCGATAAAGAAGAAAGCCTCGCTTCGGCTCTAGCGTATGTGTGTGAGAGTGTTTCTATACGTTGCTTATCTGAGTTTTTCCCCGTTCCCAGGAGGATTATTCGCTTTAACGCTTTGGGGATCGGGGTAAACTGCTGCAGTGTGGCGCCATTTTTTTGCTATTATTTAGCGTAACGGGATAACCTTACTCCTCTCTCTCTCGGTGCCCGCTCGATTATGAATGGTTATGTTGGATTATGGTATTGGATGAGTATTTTTTTCCCCCGAGGTAACTAACTGTTGCCATGGGATTTGGAATGCTATAGCAAAAAGTACAGAAGGTACAATTTGCTTAGTTTTGAACAATTCAAAAGAATACTATGAATAACAGTGTCCTAAAATTTTATATTTATCAAATAGCACGATAGAGTGTTTTTTCTTTACCTTGGGTTTTTCCCGTTCATATATCGGCTATAAGGGATTTACTTTTTAGCACTGGGGTTGTTCCTATCTAACATTTCGGATGATACAAGGAAAACAAAATTCACCTTAAATTTAAGTTTGAACCCTTTTGTTCAAATGTGCCGAAATAAAAAAAACTGGAAAAAATGTTTTTCGACTTAAACCAACGAAAAATATTTGAATTTGTGTAAACATGTGTTCCTGGTATAAACTTCAGCTTTTTAATTCTAAAGACAGAGCTTTAGGACTCAGTTTCAGTTTTTTTCTTATCAAATATCCCAGTTGTAAATTTAATATTAAGAGATTTGTAGCGAGACATTTGAAAAGGGCCTAACTGCAAAATGGAAACAAAATATCTCTGCATATTCTCACGTAAAAACGGCCTTTCTGTTAATGAAATACTAGAAAGGGCTTAACTAGGCATGAAAAGACCTGACTGGAAATTTCCATCAAAACCAGATTGGCTCTTTTATACATTTTTGTTGTTTTTTTTTCATTTTTCCAGATATTTTACTGTTATTTTGTGTTGTTCTCACATAATCGTTTAAAATTTAATATCCATGAATTGTACAAATCAGCTCAATCTATATAAATAAAAATGGAATGGTGTTTGTATGTCACGAAATGGCTTACGAACGGGTCAACGGATCTGAATGATTCTTACTCAATTTTGATCGTCAAGGGTTCCGACGTGTTTGTGTGTATAAAAATCCCAGGATATTCACCGGGAAAGTTGAAAAAACAAGCGCGAACGAAACTGTCATTTTATATGGGACGATCAAAAGTGTTTTTAACAGCCTACTTGATGGCAAGACGAAGTTTGCCGGGACCACTAGTTATCAATAAAATTGACTAATCACAAAAGGGCCTAACAGAAACCATGTTGATTCAAAGGGCCAAATGTGAAGGAACCTAACTGAAATTATACTGAACCAAAGGGCTGATGAGGCCTAACTGGTTTGGAAACTCGTAGAAGAGTCAATCTGCAGAAAATGTTAGAATTCAATCATTTTAACGATTTTTTGTGTTATTTGACATTTAAAATGTCAGAGTGTCAAACACAAGTATAAAGCTAGTAAAATAGGGAATGGGGTTGAAATAGGAATAATCAATATGGTATTGAATTTCAAGCTTCTTGGTGATGTTTCAACTAAATCCTGGAAAAGCTTCTGACAGAAGCTTTCCTAAGCTACTGACGGAAACTTCCACAAGCTTCTGACGGAAGCTAATTTGAGCAACTGACGGAAGAACAGAAACTTTCATAAGCTTCTCACTGAAACTTCACCAAAACTCTTCAACAATTTTGCGATTGGAGCCAGTGACGGAAGCTTTCCTTAGGTGATAAATGGCTTTTCAGTCTTGAGATAATAAAAAACTGTTATCTGGACAAAATAAAATAACAGTTTTTAATTTTGTCAAGACTGAAAAGCCAATATATCACCAACAAGGAACTACAGTCGAACTACCAACGATGCTTTCCTTAGGTTCTGATGGGAAACTTCCATAAAGGAATCGCCTATCTCGATGCGTGGAAAATTTCTCCCAAGAAATGGTCAAGAAAATCACTTTTTTCTGATCGCAGTACGCAGTTGAGAAGAAATGTCACTTCAAAGAAGAGCCCCCCTCAACTGCGTACTGCGATCAGAAAAATGTGACTTTCTGGACCATTTCTGGGAAGAAATTTTCCACGCATCAAGATAGGCGATTCCTTTTCTTGTCAGTAGCAAACCTGCCTTTAACTGTGGTAAAAGGCGGTAAAATCAAAGTTACCGTTTTGGCTCTGTATTGGTTGCTGCGTTGCAAGGGAAAAGAATTTTGACAGTTATAATCTCGAGAAGAGGCAGAAAACAACAAAAAGTGCTCTGTTCGTTAGATTCGACCAAAATCGCGGTTTAGTAGTGGATTGTAGTTGTGAGACTGGATAAAGTCATAACCACGGGCCCTCCAAGCGTGTCAACCCCATATATATGAACCGTGGCCAATATGATTTTGACATTTTTGGGAATTTGACGCTTTTGGGGAATCTGACAGTTTTGGATTGTTCACGTTAACTTATAACTACTCATTAACGTGGGTTTAAGCTGGGTAAGGCGCATAATGACGAAATTGATTTTAGTGTGCTGTTGCTCAAAAGTTACACGATTCCTAGAAATATGCAAGTAAATGAGTAAACAATTGTGTAAACCACTAAATAAAGGGAGAAACTATCTTCAACGTGTTTTTATTGTAAGCTACGGTGAAATCGTCTTTTGTTGGCCCCCTGGTCATAACCCTTTGGTTCACGTTTATGGACCTATGCACGAGTTCACTATTTGACGTTTTAGCGGTGCCGTGTTATTTATGTGACCATGGAAACCCGTGTATTCGGCACCGCTCAAATGTCAAATTAGTGAACTCGTGCATCGGTCCATTGACCAATTTAGTAATTCTCGAAAACTTATTCTAACAGACTCAAGTCAAAAAAGTATACAAACTTACTTTATCGATTCTACGTGTTTCGCAGACGAAATTCTACACGTTGCGCTCTGAACCAACTCGATTTTTCACTTTTAAAACGTTTATTTCCGGATTTACAAAACGACGAAAGTAAGATTCTCAACTTTCGCAACCTAACCACTACTTTCGCCGCCCCGCTGTATGGAGAGACAAAGTGACTTAACCACGAATCAAAACAAAACACTACTTGAGCCGATTTTACACTGGTAGAAAAACGTCGAAAGTAACTGAATAAATCGGCTTATCATTTTGTAATATTTTTTTTGTGGGAAATAACAGGAACTCCCTAGTTTTTGAACGCGAGCTTAATGTATGCAAAATTTAAGCGAGGTACACGGCGAAAAAAATTTAAAAAGTTGATTAATTTTAAAACAGTTTTAAAAGACAGGTTGTGATTCTTTTGAATTAATTTTCTCAAAACCATATGAAAGTTACTTACGTCGATTTGAAAAAGTAATCGAGAATTGTTTTGGTTCATTGTCCGTGTTTAAGTTCGTTGACCGAAGAAACTAATAAGAAGAGTTTGTGTTGTTGCTGCTGCTGAAGAGTTAAACCGTTGTTGCTGCTGCTGAAATTATTGCTGTGGTTCATCGACCTCTGATGAAATAGAAGAAGAAACAATTTGTTTGCTGGATCGACCTCTGGTGGAACAGAAAAGGGAAACGATTCGATTGCTGTTGCTGCTGGCTTTGTTGTTGCGGTTGCCGATCGTCCGGATTTTCGGATTTTTTTTGCTGTTGTTGCTGTTTGCAGTTTAGTGCCCTTTGGACTTTTCTGGACCCCTGCTCGAATTAAGTACGAGTTTTTCGCCCCAGCGAATAGACAGGTACGTTGAATGTTTGCTTCTACCTTATTTTTTTTAATTTTTTTTTGTGTGAAATATTTCAAGGATAGCCATGTTGACCTTTTACTGTATTTTTGTTTTGTTTCCATTTTGTGAATTTCTTTTATATTGATACAAAAGTATGGCGATGTCCATTACCACCGAACCTTTTATTCCGGGAACAATCCCTTTTTCCCAATATCTCGAACAATTGGAATGGCAATTTAAACACAATAACTACAATGAGGATCGTTATAAAACATCTTTTCTGGCTATTTGTGGAACCGAAGTGTTCCCACAGCTTAAGCTTTTGTTTCCTGGAAACGGTTTTAAGGACCTGTCTTACAAACAATTGACTGATGCGCTCAAAAGGAGATTCGATAAAAAGGACACTGACGTAATCCATACCTATAAATTTTGGACGCGCAGGCAAGCTCAAAATGAAAAATCAGAAGATTTTGTTCTTTCTATAAAACAGCTAGCTGAACGATGTGATTTCGGGGCTTTTAAAGAGCGAGCCGTCCGCGATGCCTTGGTGATTGGGGTGTATGATCGCCAGTTACAAAAGAAACTTTTTGATGAAGAAAATTTGACGCCGGAAAGATTTGAAAAGCTTATTTTAAATCAAGAGTTGTCTTCCGACAGAACACGCTCAATAGATAGAGATGACGAGCGTAGAAGTAGCGTCATAGCCAGATTGGGCCGTAGGATGGTGCGTTCACCGAATAGAAGACATTTTAGAAGCAGGAGTAGGAACAATTACTTCAACAATTCGTTTTCTTCCAGAAGCAGGAGTCGAGACCGAAGTTCAACTAAAACTTTTATTTGCTCTTATTGTAATAAAAAAGGGCATACAAAAAAATTTTGCTATCGTCTTAAGAGGAGTCCTCGTAAGAACCGTTCAGAAGTAAAATTTATTGAATCTACAAAACCTGCGGTTACTACACATACATCTGGCCTTTTCAAAAGGTTAAAGAAGGAGATGAGTGTAGATGATTCAGAAGATGAAGAATCTCCGTGCATGATGATTTCGAGTAAACAAAAAGTAAACGAACCTTGTTATGTTGAAATCGTAGTGAACCGACGTAGAATTGCAATGGAAGTCGATTGCGGTTCCGCTGAAAGTGTAGTATCAGAAGAGTTCTATCAGCAACATTTCAAGAATTGTTGGATTGAAATATGTAGGAAGAGGTTGTTTGTTATAGATGGAAATAAGCTTCATGTATTAGGCAATATCAGAGTACTAGTGCAGATGAATGGCATGGAAAAGGAACTATTTTTGGTGGTGCTTAGGTGCGAGAAGGATTTCATTCCGCTATTGGGACGTACATGGATGGATGTTTTTTATATTGGTTGGAGGAACATGTTTTCTCATTCATTGGAACCCAGACAACGAGTGAACGCCCTGACGGAGGAAGTCACGGTGGAGGAGATTAAGCGTAAGTTTCCTGTTTGTTTTGACAAAGATTTATCTAAGCCGATAGTAGGTTTTGAGGGAAACCTTGTTCTAAAGGATGATACACCAGTGTTCAGGAAACCGTATGATGTGCCTTTAAGATTGCGACCAAAAGTAATTGAACATTTAGATTCATTGGAAAAGGAGGGTATTATCACACCGGTGGGGGCTAGTGAATGGGCTTCACCGGTTGTAGTTGTTTTAAAGAAAGACCAAAGCATAAGGCTAGTTATAGATTGCAAGGTTTCTATGAATAAGCTAATAATTCCTAATACATATCCTCTACCAGTACCACAATACTTGTTCGCCACGTTATCCGGCTCGAAAGTGTTTTGTACTTTAGATTTAGCTGGAGCTTACGTTTATAACAGACTACCACAAGGTGCATCATCCAGCGCTGCTATCTTTCAAAAGGTCATGGATCGAATTTTACAAGGATTAGAGAACGTTTCTTGTT
Organism: Aedes aegypti; assembly: GCF_002204515.2. Taxonomy (NCBI): domain Eukaryota; kingdom Metazoa; phylum Arthropoda; class Insecta; order Diptera; family Culicidae; genus Aedes; species Aedes aegypti. Next base: position 26,522,171 of record NC_035107.1, read on the forward strand.
ATCTGGACGACGTCCTTATTTCCGGGAAAGATTTTGAAGACTGTAAAAAGAAACTTTATTTAGTTCTAGATAGATTGTCTAGAGCTAATATTGAAGTAAACATTAGGAAATGCAAGTTTTTTTTGTAAATAGTTTACCATATTTAGGTCATGTTTTGACTGAAGATGGTCTCCTGCCTTGCTTGGAAAAAATTCAGACTATTAGTGAAGCAAAAGCTCCACGTAATGTGTCCGAATTGAAAGCATTTTTAGGGCTTGTCACTTATAATTCCAAGTTTATTCCGAATTTTTCTTCCCGAGTAAGAGTATTATACGAGCTATTGAAAAAGGATGTAAAATATGAATGGAGTCCAGATTGCGAAAAAGTTTTTAGTCAATGTAAACTATTCCTTTTAAAACCTCATGTTTTGGAATATTTTGACCCTAATAAACCGGTAGTTGTAGTGTCTGATGCCTGTAACTATGGATTAGGTGGTGTTATTGCTCATGTGGTAAATGGTGAGGAAAAGCCTATTTGCTTCACTTCCTTTTCTCTTAAGGCTGATACAAATATTAATTTTCTTTTATGTCCGAGACCACTTGGAAGGTACGAGGGGGGGGATAAAAATATATAAGGAACAAAAATATAAAAATGAAAAAAAGTAATTTTTTCGAATTTTTATTTTTAACGATAGTTGTTAAACTTTTCCCAATCGTCATCTGGATCATTATTTTACCTGGGTTTACTCTAAAAATTAAAAAAAAACCTAACTGATGTCAAAAAAAAATATGAATCTTTTTTTTCCTCCCCTTCAAAATTATCGGATTTTGAAGGGGGGGGGTGGGGGTGGTGACATAAAAGAAAATTATTATTTGTATCAGCTCAATGAGGCTCAAAAAAATATCCAATCTTGCACTTAGAGGCGTTAACAGTGGTCAGTACGGTTAAAAAGTTCCATAAATTTTTGTATAGAAAATTTTTTTCCATTTTCACTGACCATTAAAAATTGATTGGATTTTTTGGCAAAGACGGCAGGAATGCAATGTCCGTCACAAGGCTTCAGCGTTATGTATTTGAACTTTCTATTTATGAATACGGAATTATATACAGGCCATCATGTCGCATGGGCAACGCAGACTTTTGTTCACGTTTTCCTCTTCCTCAAGAAGTTCCAAAGGAATTAGACAGAGCATACGTGAAAAGTTTGAACTTCACTGATGAATTTCCAGTCGACTACAAAAAAGTTGCACAAGAGACTAAACATGATGACTTTTTGTGTAGAATTATGGATTTTGTAAAGAATGGTTGGCCGGAACGTTTGGAGAAAAGATTTGTTGACGTTTACTCCCACTATCAGGACCTGGAAGAAGTGGAGGGCTGTATTCTTTTCCAGGACAGGGTGATAATACCGGAATCATTAAAAAGGAGCGTATTGAAGTTACTTCATCGTAATCACACAGGAATGCATAAAATTAAGCAACTGGCTAGGAGAACCGTTTACTGGTTCGGAATGAATTGAGGATTTTGTAAGATCTTGCAAAATTTGTCATGAGACAACTTCAATCTCTAAAAAGCCACCATACTCTGCGTGGATGCCTACCTGTAAACCTTTTAGTAAAATACATGCTGATTTTTTTTTTATTTTAAAAGAAAGGTTTACCTTGTAATAGTGGACAGCTATACAAAGTGGATAGAGGTAGAACTGATGAAATCTGGCACGTATCATAAGAAGGTGATTAAAGTTTCCCTTGGATTTTTTGCAAGATACGGATTACCAGATGTCATGGTAACTGATGGTGGTCCGCCTTTTAATTCAGATTATTTCATCAAAATTTTTGAGCAACAGGGAGTGCTAGTAATGAAGAGTCCTCCATATCATCCGCCAAGCAACGGTCAGGCAGAAAGAATGGTTCGTTTGGTGAAAGATGTCCTTAAGAAATTCCTTTTGGATCCGGAGATCAAAAAAATGCACGATGAAGAACAGATTTTTTACTTTCTTATGAATTACAGGAACATATGTCTTGGAAAGGATGGAAGTTTTCTCTCAGAGCGTTTGCCTTCGTATAGACCTAAGCCAACACTCGACTTGATTAACCCTAAGTACAACTTTAAACGAAACTTGGTTTCATTGCATGATGATAAACCGGACGCATTGCACACAAATACAGACTGTACAATTAATATGTTCACTAACTTAAGAAAAGGCGATCTGATATACCGTTTTGATTCATATTACGGACACTTAAGGCTTTATTGAAGTATAACTCAGCATAGAACATATAAAATAAATCATTCTGAATGATTTCTCAGCGTTATCGAGCGTCAGAAACCCTTAACTTTCGAATGGTAGGTAAAGAATACGCTTCCGCAACTTGAATAATTTTAAATAAATCGAAATGTGTGGCCTTTTTATGATTCTTATTCCGGACGCTTCCTCACTTTTGACAGATATTCCGGACACTTTGATTCGAATTCCGGACACCTCATGGAAATCATTATTAGAAATATCAAACCATCAGTTGAAGTCGTCAAGCCGCTAAAGAGACGTCTAAGGCAGTTGGACATTATAAGTTTGCATGATTCTACCCCATTACCCCGAATCTCATTATTCCGAATGCCATTAACCCGAACCCCATTACCCCGAATTCCAAAACCCCGAACGACCCATCACCCCGAATGACAATACCCCGAATTTCAATATCGTGGGAAAATGTCATCAATATCATCATATCGAGATAATTGTAAATTCGGGGAAATAGCATTTGGGGTGATGGAATTCGGGGTAATGGTACACTCGGGATAATGGAATTCGGGGTAATGGGGTAGAATCGTTTGCATAGATTTCTATAGAAAAAGCTTATTAAAACGAGCCTCGAAAGTGAGAACTTTTGAACAGCAAAAATTGAAACATTTCGTGTGAAATGTTTCCCATACAAAGTAGAGTGTCCGGAATAAGAAGCTGTCCGTAATATGATTCAAAACGGTATTACAAAAACACAAACAAAACAGATATTCGCCAATGGCTACCAGCAGAATTCCTGATGCATATTTCTCCAAATATTTTACAGATATCGCTTGGTGGACGAGTCCTTTCGGCGCATAGACGCCAAGTCAAAGTCCCTCCGGATTCGCGAGTCAAAGCTCGTGGCCGTTTGATTTTTCATGACAATGGGCCAGACATTTCATCGCACGCTTTTAACAACAACAGCAACCGTTCGAGCATTTCAACCAGCCAGAATGAAGAGGAGAGAGAAGCAGATTTGGATTATCTTGGCTACGCAGCCGATTCTATTATGTTCGAAGAAGAATTGGTTCCGCAAGAGAACTTTCGAGAATATCAACGCTGCGCCAAACGGAAAAGAGAAGAGGAAAATGAAGATTTGGATTCGGACTCCGATTTCTATGGAATTGCAGCTGATTCTTTGATTTTCGATCAAGGTCCTGCTTTTGAAGAAGTCTTTCAGGAGGACTTTTCCAATACAGAACATCCTGCGAGGCGATCAAAAAGAAAACAGAAGAAGCGAAGAAAAACTGATTTCTTATATTATTGAATTAAGATTTTTTTTATAACGTGTAACATAAGTTAAGAATTTCAATTTGCATTCAGATTATTTTTAAGTTTGACTTTAGTAGCCTTCAGCTTTTTAAAGGATGAAGATGTTGTAGTGGCAAGTTGAGAACCACTATGATGAGAATTCATCTCATCAGAGATTTGAGCTATCGAGCTCAAGCGTATAAAACGTGCACGAAAGAAGAGGAATAAACTTGTTTTGAATTTGTGATCAACCGAGTTAAGTTCTTTTACATTTGGGGATTTTTTTTTATTATCGTACAAATTGGGCCGAAGGGTCTCAGATTTTCATGAAACTTTTTCCACAGGCAGGGCTCATGGATATATGAATAGAAAAAAAATTGAGAAAAATTCAGGGTCGCCCATTTTTCCGGAAAACTCAGGTGGAAATTTTTTGTTTTCCCTTGACACTACTTACTTTGGAAAATCATAACTCATGAACGAAGCATCGTAGAAACAAAGTTTTTATATGAAAATTTAAGCAAATTTTCTCAAAAATCCAAAAAAAATATGAACTGGAAAAAGTTTTCCACAAAATTTTCCACCGTTGGGAAAATTCGTAAAGAAAAGCCGGAAAAACTATGCCCGAACTCGTGGAAAATTTTCAAAAAAATATTTTCGAGAAGGTAATTTTATAAGCTTTAATCACTGAAATTTTTGGAATGCACTTTTTTTTCGTTTTTGAGTTATGGCCAATTTTGTGAAAAATGTCCAGATGTGCCATATAAGACTTTTCTTTGAAAAATCATAACTCAAGAACGAAACATTGTAGAAAGAAAGTTTTTGTATGAAAATTTAAGCAAATTTTCTCAGAAATCCAAAAAAAAAATATGAACTGGAAAAAATTTTCTACAAAATTTTCCACCGTTAGGGAAATTCATAAAGAAAGGCTAGAAAATCTATGCCCGAACTCGCGGAAAATTTTTATTAAAATATATTTGAGAAAGAAACTTTATAAACTTCAATTCTAGTAACTTTTAGGATGTACTTTCTGTTTGTTCCTGAGTTATGGTCAATTTTGTGAAAAATGACCATATTAGCCTTTTCTTTGAAAACCCATATTTCAATCGAAGCATCAGAAAAACAAGGTTTTTTTTATCAAAGCAATTGCAAATTTTTTAAAAGATCTGAGAGAAACGATATGGGATTGGTTTTAATGAAGTATAAGTCGGATTGGATTATATTTTTCATGAAACATTACACCGTTAAGCAAAGCTGAAAAAACTGTTTCTTTTCCATTCCAAGTATTGAAAAATATTGTAGGATTGGATCTTATTGATCGCTCTTTTCAAATATACTTTGTTTGAAAGCTGGAATAGCTAATCGGGTTTTCATTTTTTTTTCTTAAACAGTGAAAAATGTCCTGGGAAACTGATTCCATTTCAAAAATTTCATATTTTTGAGATAATTTGAATCCGGTTCGACAAGTCATGATGAGTCTTGAGTCATGATTTTTTAACGAAAAGGCATGTATGGCAAATCTTTGCATTTTTTACAAAATTGACCATAGATCAGGATTTAAAGAAAAGTACATCCTAAAAGTTACCAGAATTGAAGGTTATAAAGTTTCTTTCTTAAAAATATTTTATTAAAAAATTTCCACGAGCTCGGGCATAGATTTTCCAGCTTTTTTTTATGAATTTCCCCAACGGTGGAAAATTTTGTGGAAAACTTTATCCAGTTCACATTTTTTTGGATTTCTGAGAAAATTTGCTTAAATTTTCATACAAAAACTTTCTTTCTACAATGTTTCGTTCTTGAGTTATGATTTTTCAAAGAAAAGTCTTATATGGCACATCTGGACATTTTTCACAAAATTGGCCATAACTCAAAAACGAAAAAAAAGTGCATTCCAAAAATTTCAGTGATTAAAGCTTATAAAATTACCTTCTCGAAAATATTTTTTTGAAAATTTTCCACGAGTTCGAGCATAGTTTTTCCGACTTTTCTTTACGAATTTTCCCAACGGTGGAAAATTTTGTGGAAAACTTTTTCCAGTTCATACTTTTTTTGGATTTTTGAGAAAATTTGCTTAAATTTTCAAACAAAAACTTTGTTTCTACAATGCTTCGTTCTTGAGTTATGATTTTTTAAAGTAAGTAGTGTCAAGGGAAAACAAAAAATTTCCACCTGAGCTTTCCGGAAAAATAGGCGACCCTGAATTTTTCTCAATTTTTTTTTTATTCCTATATCCATGAGCCCTGCCTGTGGAAAAAGTTTCATGAAAATCTGAGACCCTTCGGCCCAAACCCGTACGGTAATAAAAAAAAATCCCCATTTCCGAATTTAAAGAAGTACCCATACAGTAGTTAAGAACAGTTCACTTCTGATGTAAGCATTTTGAAGCTTCTGACGAGAGCTTTAATGAGCTTCTGCAAGAGGCTACCCTAAGCACATAGCGCCATAAGCTTCTCAGAGAATATTTTTGCCATAGTTTCGCCAAAGTACTAAACAAAATTTGTGATATTAATATCAAAGTTTCAGAGGATAGGATTCTGATGTAAACTTCTCGTAGCTTCTAACGGAAACTTCCCTAAGCTTTTGACGGAAGCTACTCTAAGCCACTGACGCAAGCTTCATAACAAAAGCTTCACCAAAATTTCACCAGAATTTAAAAAAGATTAAATCTTGAGGCATTTGATGAAAACATTACTCAGCTTCTGACAAAAGCTTTACTTAGTTTCCAATGAAAGCTACCACTTAGCTACCGACGGAAGCTTTCATATGCTTCTCACAGAAGCTTTGTAAAGATTCTTACCTAACTTTCACCAAAACTCTGAGATATGCTTCGGTTTCTGAATTCATATCGACAAGAACATTTAAAGACTTTGGACAGAAGCTACCCTAAGCTTTACAAAAATTCTGACAGAATTTTGACGGAAGCATGTTATAGCTTCTGATGAGAGTTTCTGTTCCTTGTGACGATAACTTAGCTTATAAGCCATAAACTAAAAAAAAGCTTTCCTAATCCTCTTGCAAAAGTTTCACCAAAATCCTGAAAAAGCTCTTGATGTGAAAATCGAAGATGACTGAATAAATAAGCTTCTGACGGAAGCTTTTCTCAGCTTCTTATGAAAGCTTTCTAACGGAGCTTTCATAACCTTTCCACAGCAACATCACCAAAATTATGTGAGAATTTTTGCAATCTAAATTTCTATGCCTCTTACAATGATAATCCTTAGCTTCTGACGATAGCTTTCTTTAGCTTCCGACGGAAGCTACTTTAAGCAGCTGACGAAAGCTTACATAAGCTTCTCACATAAACTTTCATATGATTCTTGCAGAAGCTTAATCAAAGTAAAGCTTCGGACCCAAATTTCGAATTGATTAAATCATCATTGTGCTTCTGACGGAAGCTACCCTAAGCTACTGACTATAAGTTTTCTAACGAAAGTTTTCATAAGCTTTTCAAGCTTCTTGCAAAAGTTCCACAAAAATTCTAATCCTAAGCTTCCCACGGAAGCTTGCCTTAAGTTCTGATGAGACTATTTCTTTCTTAAATTTCAGATGTAAGCTTCTCTTAAATTCGGGGAAAGCATTACTGAACATTTGACAGAATCCACCCTTGGCTCCTAATGGAAGCTTCTCTTAGCATCTAACGAAAGCTTTCCTAAGCTACGGGTGGAAGCTAAGCTACTGATGAAAGCTCATTTAGCTAATGATGGAAGCTTCTTCGAGCTGTTTGACGGAAGCTTCCTTAGACTTTCTGATGGTAGCTATCCTAATCTACTGACGGAAGCTTTCATAAGCATCACCAAAACTCATCGAGAATTTTTAGTCGTTTTGATATTCGAAGCGGAAAGCTTTCTTTAGCTTCTGACGGAAGCTTTTCTTAGGTGATAATGGGAGCTATTCTTAGCTTCTAATGAAAGCTTTCACAAGCTGCAGATGCAAGCTCATCTAGTAGTCTGAGAAAAGGTTGGTATTAAAATTTCGCTCTCAATAACAAAACCAGCTTCAGACGGAAACTTTCTTAACCTTTTGATGAAAGCTTCCCTAAGCTTTTGACGGAAATGACTTTAAGATTATGAAGCCATATGTTTGCCAAGAAGTTTTCTTTAGTTTCTTCAAGTGGTTCAATAGACATGCTTGTGATTCAAATTTCAAGGTGTAGCACAAAATGATTTGAAAGTAGCTACCCTAAGCTACAGAAGAAAACTATCTTACAGAAGCTGTATAAGCTTCTCACCAAAGCTTTGTAACAATTTTGAGGTTTAAGTTTCGATGCCTCTGGGGATAACATTCCATATCTTCTGATCGAAAGCATTTATTAGCTATTGAAGGAAACTTCCATTAGCTTTTTACATTATCTTTCATAAGCTTCAAGCAGAAGTTTTATAAGCTTTGCAAAGAAGCTTTCATAAAGTTCCTTCATAAGTTTCACCAATATTCTTGGAAGAATTTGATCCTAAGTTTTTTGACGAATTCTAGTTTTTATTTAATAATACGAAAAAGCATGTTCTTTCGATTACTTCAGCAATTTTACCAGCTCAAATAACGGCTATAACATATTTAAACTTTAATTTAAAAAATGGTACCAAATATGAACCTTGACACTTTTGATCGTGTTTGATGTTCACTTAGTCGACAAAAATGCCACAGGGGGTTTCCTTTTTAACACTGCACGGAGAAAATGAAGTACTCAAAAGTGAGTTCATTCCACTCAATTTCGGGGGTTCGTGCGTTAACCTCATTTTGAGTTGATGGGGTAGAAGTAGTTTTCATTTGCAGCCATGCGGAAAAATACCTACTGGCTAAGTTCTTTTCACTCAACCGACAGATCAAATAACTCAACTCCCAGTACTATGCCACTTACTCAAATTTGAGGTAACGCACAAAGGTTCAGTTTTTGGGTTGTTTTGCTCTTCGCTCTCTGACAACAATAGAAGGAGCGAATGAAATAGGGAGAGAAAAATAACTCAAAAGTCAGTTAAAAAATACTCAAATATGGGTTTTCCGTTTTCTCCGTGTGGGGTTGTTCCTATCTGACATTTTGGAAGCGACACCGAAAACAAAATACATCCAAAATTTGAGTTTAAATCAAGGGGTGTGACAACATCTCAAAAACCTTAAAAATGTCTTTTTGGCCTAAACCAACGAAAATCATTTAAAAATTTTGTAAACATGTGTTTCTGGCCTAAGTGTTTGGTACTAATATTGAGGCAGGGCTTTAGGACCCTATTCATGCTTCTGACGGAAGCTATCGTAAGCTACTGACGCAAGCTTTCATAGATTTCTAAGAGAAGCTTCACATGAATTCCGAGAGAAGATTGAGATGTAAATTTGGAATCCTATGTCGAAAGCAGTCCAATACTTGGGACGCAAGCCCACCATAGTTTCTGATGGGAGATTTTTTTAAGGTTCTTGGATTGGCATTAAAATTTCACAACTTTGTAGCAAGCATTCCTGAGCATCTGACAGAAGTCTTAGCTTTTGATGGAAGCTTCCTTAGGCTTTCGATGGAAGATTCTACACGCATTTAATGAATGCTTCCCTTAGTTTCTGACAGATGATTAAGATTGGCAAAATTATGCCTAAATTCAAATTTATTTATATATTTCGTCAATCAATAGGGTCCTATAACCCTGTCTCTCTTTTATTACCAAACGCTTAAGTTTAGGCCAATAACACATGTTTATCCAATTTTAAAAAGTTTTCATTGGTTCAAGTGCAAAACACGTCTTTTTTCCTGTTTTCTAGATTCTGTCACATCCCTTGCATTAAACTCAAACTTTGAATGTATTTTATTTTTCGTTCCCTTTCGAAATGTCAGATAGGAACAACCCGGTGTAAAAAAGTGAAACCTCTGCGGCGTTTTTGTCGACTAAGTGAACGCCAAGTATGATCAAAAGTTCCAAAATTAAAATATCGACCTAGTTTAAGAATAAAAATTTTATCATATAATTTAGGACTCTATTTCCATTGTCCAGATTCATGATTTAGTGATCATGAATTGACACTTAGAGTCCGCGGCTACAAAGCAAAGCCATGCTGAAGGTGTCTGGGTTGACTTCCCTGGGCATAAAGTATCATCGTACCTGCCACACGATAGACGAATGCGAAAATGGCAACTTTGGCAAAAAAAGCTCTCAGTTAATAACTGTGGAAGTGCTCATAAGAACACTACGCTGAGAAGCAGGCTCTGTCCCAGTGAGGACGTAAATGCCAAGAAGAAGAAGAATTGAACTTTTGTTCACTAAAAATTTAAGACGTATCATGACTCTCCTTCATTGTTTAGAGTGCTGAATTTTCCCATGGAAGAGCTTCACCAGTATTCTCAGAAAAGCTTTTGATAAAAGTACCGGGTTTCCTCGTTGGTTTGACCACTTTTTAATTTGTACCCCGCTTATTAGCACGTTGTTCAAATTAAAAATGGTTCAAATGTCATTCAGCTTTTGGAACGAAATGAAGTGTAATGGAACGTTATGAAACAAAACGCAGAATCAAAACATAACAGCCAAAGAGGTAACCAGAAGTACGATTTTCTCTTGTTCATAGGGTAACCAGAAGTTCAAATTATAAATGAAGCCTAATGATTTACATAAGGTACCATTCAAATTAGCGAGGATGCACGGTATTCTTAAACTACTGACGGAAGCTTATCTTAGCTTCTGATAGGTGCTTCTCTTAGTTTCTAACGGAAGCTTGCCTAATCTTCATGACGGGAACTTTCCATAACTACTGACTAAAGCTTTTTTGCAGAAATCTTCATTAGTTTCTCAAAGAAGCTTTACAAAAACTCTACAATATCTTTGAGATTTTAATTTCAAAGCCTCTGACGAAAGCATTTCTAAGCTTTTGACGGAAACTTTCCTTAGATGCATGTGATCTATGAGAAAAGGTTACAGCCTATGACAAAAAGCATTCCTAAAGCCTCTCTTAGCTTCTGATGGGAACACTTCTTAGCTTCATAAGGAAGCTTTGAAAGCTTTCCAAATAAACTTTCTCGAGCATTTTACATTAGTTTTACCAAAAGACTATGAAAAAACTGATTTGAATTTTCGAACAAAAAGATTTCTAAGCTTCTGACGAAGTCTTTTCTTAGCTTCTGACTAAAGCTACCCTAACCAACTCACGGAAACTTTCTAACAGAAGCGTTCATAAGTTTCTCACAGAAGCTTCACTAAAACTCGGCGAGACTTTTAAGATTCGAATTTCGGAGCTTTTGACGGTAATATTTCTTAGCTTCTGACCAAAAACTTTGATTAGCTACTGAAGGTATCTTCCATAAGCCTCACACAGAAGCTTTCATAAGCTTCGCACAAAATCTTTCATAAGCTACACACAGAAGCTGTCTCAAACTTCTCCCAGAAGCTTTCATAAGCTTCGCAAAGCAGCTTTCTTAATCTTCTTACAGAAGCTTCACTAGGATTCTGAGAATAGATTGGGATTTAAATTTCGAATTAACGAAAGCATGCCTATGCTTTTGACAAAAGCTAATGATTAAAGCTTACATAAATTTCCAACAGAAGCTTTCATAAGCTTCTCAAGCTTCGTTAGCGTTAGCGTAGTTGAAGCTTTCATAAACTACTCAAGCTTCGTGCAGAAACTTCACAAAAATTCGGGACAAAGGCTTTGGATTTCAATTTAGAATTATATGACGAAAGCATTCCTTAATTTCTAATGTAAGCTATTCTTAGCTTCTAATGGGTCTGATAGCTTTTGATGGAGGGTTCTTGAGCTACTGACAAAATATTCCCTAGGTTTTTGATGGAAGTTTTCCTCAAGAAGCTGTCATAGACTTCTCACGGATTTTTAGAGAGTTTTTATTTTTTTTTGTTTCCAAATAAATTCATACGAGATCGCTTGAAAATACTTTCAGAAAAATTCTTGGAAATTTTAACTTGCAGTTCTAGAAATAATTCCCTTGAAGTATAAACAAAATTCTGTTTAAATTTATAAATTACCACTTTCTTTTGCAAAGCCAGTACAGTTCTCTCAGAATATTAAAATAATAAACCCAGATTTTGAGCAAAATTTTGTGTAGAAATCTATTCTGAATAAAAAGAACTCATTTAAAACTTGGAATAAAATTCGGGAGGTAAATTTTTAAAATCTATTTGAAAATTTCATCCGAACCGAATTTTAAAAATAATACTAACTCCCATGTTCTAGGCTTAATTGGATCAATATTCAAACAGAATTACCTTTGAATACATTTTATGGACAATATAATAATTATTCTGTTCAAAATTTCAATCTTCTCCAAGTTTCAAAACTCTTTTAAATTTCAAGAAGAATTGTCTTTTTTATCTGATCCTTGGGGCCTTCCTTAGCCGAGTGGTTAGAGTCCGCGGCTACAAAGCAAAGTCATGCTGAAGGTGTCACACGCTATGCCTAAACCAGCAGATTATGAAGATCGAATGTGCCTCGTTTTTTTTTACCGCTAGAGATCAGTGTTTGGTCTATAAATTCATAATCGAAAGGTTTTAAAATATTCTATCGGTGAAATTTTTTCCATACATTTTGTATGGGCTGAAATGCGTAGGAAAACGTGATTTTCATGGACTGCACAGTGGACTTTTCTGTAAAAAAATGACTTTACATTCAATATCTCTGGATGCCGCTGGAATAAAATCGATCTTTTTACCGCAAAAGAAAGATTTTTCATGAACTTAACGATAATGAGGTGAGTGTTCACTGCACGTTATTTTTTCGTACGGTTTTGACCAATTAAAGGTCATTTTACCCTATTTTCAATGGAAGTGATACATTCATAATTCAATATCTCTGGATTCCGCTGGAATAAAACCGATCTTTTTACCGCAAAAGAAAGATTTTTTCATGGGCTAAACGATATTGAGGTGGGAATTCACTGCACGTTATTTTTTCTTACGGTTTTGGCCTATTAAAAGTCATTTTACCCTATTTTCAATGGAAGTGATACTTTTATAATTCAATATCTCTGGATTCCGCTGGAATAAAATCGATCTTTTTACCGCAAAAGAAATATTTTTGCATGGGCAAAACGATAGTGAGGTGAGAATTCACTGCACGTTATTTTTTCGTACGGTTTTGACAAATTAAAGGTAATTTTACCCTATTTTCAATAGAAATGAAATATTCATAATTAAATATCTTTGGATTCCGCGGAAATAAAATCGATCTTTTTATCGAAAAAGAAAGATTTTTTCATGGACGAAACGATAGTGTGGTGAGAACTCACTGCACGTTGTTTTTTCGTACGGTTTTGATCTATTAAAGGTCATTTTACCCTATTTTCGATGGAAATGATGTATTCATAATTCAATATCTTGTTTCCGCTGGAATAAAATCGATTTTTTTACCGCAAAAGAAGGAATTTTTCATGGGCTAAACTGTAGTGAGGTAAGTGTTCACTGCACGTTATTTTTTCGTACGGTTTTAACTTAATCAAGGTCATTTTACCCTATTTTCAATGGAAATGACATATTCATAATTCAATATCTCTGGATTCTGCTGGAATAAAACCGATCTTTTTACCGCAAAAGAAAGATTTTTTCAATGGGCAAAACGATAGTGACACCTGCATAGCTAGACATCTGCACTCAGTATTTACTAATTTTGATTCTTTCGAGGTACAAAGATATACTAACGATCTTTGTACCTCGAAAGAATCAAAAATTTCAGCGGAATCAAAAGAAACGATTAATGAATATCTCAATCCTATAAAAAATAGGATATAAAAATATAACCTTTAATTGGCAAAAATCGTACTCAAAAATCACGTTCCCCACCTTCTCACCTCAATTTTGTTTTGCTATTGAGAATGTCTCTCTTTTGAGGCAAAAATATCGGTTCTATCTCTGCAAAATTCAGAGATATTGATTAAGAAGCATATAATTTCTAACAAAAACAGTAGTATGACAATCGGTCGGACAGACTCGTGCATAAAACTCGTTTGCCGTGAATACTCATCCCACCATCCATTTAAATATGAAATAATCTTTCTTCAGAGGCGAACAGATCGTTTCTATCTCCGCAGAGTCTATAGATATACATTTATAAACATCTAATTCGCATAAAAAATAGAGTAAAATGACCTTTAATAGGTCAAAAACGTACGAAAAAACAACGTGCAGTGAACACTTACCTCACTACAGTTTAGCCCATGAAAAAGTCCTTTTTTTGAGGTAAAAAGATCGATTTTATTCCAGTGGAAACCAGAGATATTGAATTATGAATATTTCATTTCCATTGAAAATAGGATAAAACGACCTTTAATAGGTCAAAACCGTACGAAAAAATAACGTGCAGTGAATAATCACCACACTATCGTTTTGCCCATGAAAAAATCTTTCTTTTGCGGTAAAAAGATCGGTTTTATTCCAGCGGAATCCAGAGATATTGAATTATGAATATTTCATTTCCATTGAGAATAGGGTAAAATGACTTTTAATAGGTCAAAACCATAAGAAAAAATAACGTGCAGTAAATTCTCACCTCACTATCGTTTAGCGCCCATGAAAAAATCTTTCTTTTGCGGTAAAAAGATCGATTTTATTCCATCGGAATCCAGAGATATTGAATCATGAATATTTCATTTCCATTGAAAATAGGGTAAAATGACCTTTGATAAGTCAAAACCGTAAGAAAAAATAATATATATATATAAAAAATCTTTCTTTTGCGGTAAAAAGATCGATTTCATTCCAGCGGCATCCAGAGATATTGAATTATGAATGTATCACTTCTATTGAAAATAGGGTAAAATGACCTTTAATAGGCCAAAACCGTAAGAAAAAAATAACGTGCAGTGAATTTTCACGTCATTATCGTTTAGCCCATGAAAAAATCTTTCTTTTGCGGTAAAAAGATCGGTTTTATTCCAGCGGAATCCAGAGATATTGAATTATGAATATTTCATTTCCATTGAGAATAGGGTAAAATGACTTTTAATAGGTCAAAACCATAAGAAAAAATAACGTGCAGTAAATTCTCACCTCACTATCGTTTAGCGCCCATGAAAAAATCTTTCTTTTGCGGTAAAAAGATCGATTTTATTCCATCGGAATCCAGAGATATTGAATCATGAATATTTCATTTCCATTGAAAATAGGGTAAAATGACCTTTGATAAGTCAAAACCGTAAGAAAAAATAATATATATATATAAAAAAATCTTTCTTTTGCGGTAAAAAGATCGATTTCATTCCAGCGGCATCCAGAGATATTGAATTATGAATGTATCACTTCTATTGAAAATAGGGTAAAATGACCTTTAATAGGCCAAAACCGTAAGAAAAAAATAACGTGCAGTGAATTTTCACGTCATTATCGTTTAGCCCATGAAAAAATCTTTCTTTTGCGGTAAAAAGATCGATTTTATTCCAGCGGCATCCAGAGATATTGAATTTCAAGAATTTTTTTTGCAGAAAAGTCTACTGTGGACTGTATATGAAAAAACAGCTGAAACGTGAAAAAAAAAACAAAATTCAACCGATGGAATATTTTAAAACTTTTCGATTATGAAAATATAACCCAAATACAGCACTCTAGCGGAAAAATCCGAGGTACATTCAATTTTCATAATCTGCTGGTTTGGACCTGGGAGGGAGCCACAGATACTGCACACGAAATATTGAACAACACTTTTCCAAATTGCAAGATAACTTCCGCTCACCAAAGACAATCAAGGCAGGCTTGGGAAAAATCGCTAGTTTTCTTTTGTTGTGTACCTTCGATCTTTCTGGACAAACTTGGAAAAAGGGCCATAGTTCCATGTGCATTTAATTTCAATTTTGATTGGAAAAGAGTAAAAAGATGCGTGTTTCAAACATTTATTTAAGCTGAAAATGTAATCGATTAGTCACTAGCTGGTGGTGATCAATCGATTGAGTTTTCAGCTCAAAAAGGTGTTCGGTTCTCCAGATTTGTGCTGATGAAAATTTGAAGTTTGGCTTCGATTTATGCTCACCTTATATTCGATCAAATTAAAAGCTGCTATCGTGGCATTGCTTTTGACTGTGCAGGAATTGATTTTCAATCGATTGTTGTCAACTTCGTTGAAATGTAAAAATATATTTTGATCAATTACGCGCTTTTTTAATGTTGGTTCATTCTTTAAGATCTGGGCTCACAGTAACAGTTCTTGACAGCAGAATCTCGGCTTACTATGACGTACATAAATTTTGTATCGGTTTCTCCCTTCCAGGTTTGGACATAGCGTGTGTCTGGGTTCGATTCCCAGTCGGTACAGTATCTTTCCGTAAAAAAATTTCCTTGACTTCCCGGGCATAGAGTATCATCGTACCTGCCACACGATATACCAATACAAAAATGGCAACTTTGGCAAAGAAAGCTCTCAGTCAATAACTGGAATTGCAAAAGGTACCCAAGTTTGACAGATCGCAATACACTTTTCACGGCACTCTAGATTTTGCTCTATTACCTTATGTGCCATAAAATTTTCTTCAAATTAAAAATTTATTGCGTTTAGTATCACAACTGATTTTTTCCTCTAATAATTTCATTAATAGATCAGACACACTGCAAAATTTTAATCACAATTCGTGTAGACTTTCATGAACTTTAAATAATTTAACGAACTTTCATTGAAAATTGCATTAGATTTCCTTTAAGTATTCGACCTATTTTTTCCGGATTTAAGCCTAATTCGCTGCTGACAAGTAATTTCTCGGCCTATCTTGATGCATGGAATATTTCTGCAAGGAATCGATCAAGAATGCGCTTTTTTCTGTTCGCGGTACGCAGTTGAAAGGAAATGTCAGTTTAAATGGGAGTCGCTGTAGAAAATTTCTGCAAGGAATCGGCGAGAAATTTCTTTTGCGATTCCTTTTCAGTAGCAAATTAGGCTTTAAGATCAATTCCTATCGTAGGTTGGACAATCTTCTCAAACAAATGTAAGCAATCCCGACCAGACGGAAGAAACATGATTATAACATAATACATTCCCCTGATATAATTTTTTTTATATGACCAGTTGTTATAAAACATGTACCGTTAGTAGTTAAAATAACAAAAAATTAATAAAATTTGCACCGAATTGAACTAAAATATAACAAACTCTATTATAGTTATAACAAAATTATTGCAGAATGTGTCACAAGGATGTTACAAAATTACAAAGTTATTACAAACTATGTTACTGTTCATGACATCGGATGTTATTGCGGCGCATTTTAAATCCACATCCAGCGGCGGCGGTAACGCGCAGAAGATATGCGCGCAATTCAATCGCAACGTCAAAATTCAAGTAGGCTTGAATTTTTTCATTCTTGAAGGACGCAAATGTTTCAAATTAACTAAATCTGAAACATTTTGGGGATTTTCATTATCACTGCTACGGTATATCGACATTTTCAGATAATCGCATTACGTGGATTTATCTTGCAGAGCACACTATTTGCATCAAATTTATAAATGCGATGTCAAAAATATTACAAATGATTCAGTACATATTTCCATTTAAATTCGAGCAAAACAAATTACCACTTCTAGTACTACATTCGAACTTATGATACCAAGACAACATAAAGACATTCATGTCCCTTGTAGTTGCTCAAAATTTTCTGACACATAAGCTTTTATATCTTTCTATTAGACTAACAGACTAACCGGGGACTAACTTCGGAGAGGTATGTTTAAATTAGGTGGATGGACACTTGTTGAGATTCTTGTAAAGACTTGTAAAGACATTTTATTCGGTTTCTTATATCAATCACACGATCTATACATCGGTTTTTGTTTAACCAGGAATTTCGCCCGATCGCCTTCACGCTAAATGTACATCACAATAGCAAAATCTAGAATGCTGCAAAAAGTGTACTACAATCCGTCAAACTTGGGTTTGTTGAGCAGTATCATTAGATCGAATACAGTACTAGAAGTGGTACCCATTCTGAGCCTGACAACCAGCGTAGCCAACTTTCCAGATTTGTCTGGAATGTTCCAGATTTTCGAGGTCTCACTTTACAAAAATCTGGAAAATCCAGATAAAATTTGAAACGAATTTGTAAGGTTTTGTAAATAATTTGTAAGGTTCTCCATATACGAGATAAGCGATCCAGACTTTTCCAGACAAATTTCAAAATCTTACAGAATTTTGAAAAATCGACTTGGCATCCCTGCTGACAACCTACTATTGCTGTGAACCGTTTCACCAGTTCGTTTTACCAGAGTGGATCTAGATAAGAGTGGCGTCAATGTCAAAATTGGAACAGCGGCGAACTGTCATTTCGATACAAATCCACGTTCCAATCGAGCAGGAGACCTGTCAAAACTGGAACATGACGCCACTCTTGTTTACAGGCACTCTACGTTTAACTATTAAAAGTTAAAATTTGACAATTCGATAGTTATTTACCCCTCAAAAGGTGAAAGTGAACTTCAAAAAGAAAAACTGTCGTCCGTCAAATTCAAGAATTCACGGTTGTTTTATATTTAGTGATTGCTGAATTCATTACGTTATAAAGTGTATGGCTCCGATAGTAGTGTTGGTGCTGAGAAGATTTTTCAAGCAATGTTGAGGCTATTTCCAAAAACGGTAAACTTTCGTGTGGGAGCCCGAGTTCAGTCATGGCTTATGGACAAGAAGTGTCGGTCTTACCGTCCGCATACATACAATACACAAGGCTACGAGAAACGAGAAATTTGCTGACCACCGAGAAGCTACCGTTGCACAATGGTCGGAAAAAATTGAAGTTTGGCCAAATCTATTTTTATCGCCTTGATCGATGAAATATGTAATCTGAATATGTTATTTGGCGTTTTTATTGTTTCAGAAGGGGTTATTCACATATTACGTAACCCTTAAAAAAAGTTTTTTTTTTAAATTAAAATTGTTATCAAACTGGGCTGAAAGCACAAATTTTTTTGTATTTGATCGAGTTTGATCAAAATATGTATGAATAGTGGTTGAATATGTTCAAAATAAATTTTGTATGAAAAATATCGTCAAAATATATGAAAAATATTGAATTATTTAAATAGCTCTAACTTGCAAATCAGCAAATTTCTGCAAAAATTTTAAAGGTTTTTTGTTAGATCTAAAGATGCTTTTTGATGTGCAATATTCAAAATGGCGGCGACATGACGCGACAAGAGTCGTTTTTCATGTTCAATATCATCAAAATTACAAAAGTGTAATATTCAATTCAAATATTTTTTTCCATCCTCATGCTCGACAAAAGTGTTGAACCATAAGCTTTCAGATAGTGCATAACTTTGGGGAAATATTGCATTCCTTAATTATAAATTTTGTACTTTATTTTATTGTTACATTTTTCAATTTTTTGACTTCAGCCGATTTGCCGTCAGAAAAGTCATAGAAATTTAAATTTTAGTTCAATTTCAATTAGGGATCATAAAAATATAACACATAAGGTATATTTTAAAATGATAAAAACCATAAAAATCTCAAAAAAAAGTTTTTGGTAGTTTTGGCCGCCCCTTTATATGGAGCCCGACCATTGTGCATTGATTGTGAAAACGCAACATGCAAGCATTGCTGGGAACAGCGGAATGCAAATCCGGGAGTATAAAAACAACAAACGTTGGTACACTACATCTGGTGAGATCGTTTTACGTACTCAATATTATAGTTATTGGTCATATCGCGTGCATAATAAATTCATGGGTAACAGTTCCTGTATAGCAGGTTCCAGTATAGCGGGTTTGAGGCAAAATAAATTTTCTTCTCGTTTCAGAGAGCGAGCAAAGGCGCTCAAACCAAGGCTCTAGAGCCAGGACATGAGGAAGAAATGCCTATGTCCCATCCCAGGAGAACAACAATGGAGTGGGTATTAACTTTCTTAGCAACACCACTCTCAACGATTTTAACTCTAACCCTGAATTGAAACGGTTGGTACGGTTGTCCCCGTTTCTTCTTTCTTGAATTGAATTTTTTTGTCTATCAGTTTATTCATGCGTGAATAAACTAATCGTCATGATTTTTTCAATTGCCTTCAACCCCAAAGTCTGCACAGTGGGCCTGGCCATTTTAATATTTGTATCATATCGCCGATATTCTGCAAATATTAATACTGACAAGAAAATATTTTAAATAATTAAGGTATTTCCAGGATGCTTTTCAATATTGACTGTGCAAGCGCTTAGATTAGATTAGAAAAGGTTAAAGTGAACTTCACGGTCGACTCAAAGTGACGGTCGAGTAGTTATTTCAGTTTGTTGAAAAGTTGACAAAAGCTAAGTTATTCTCAAATTCACGGGAGCAGAAAATAACTTTCGCACTGTCAAGTTTAACCATGCTTAACCATGGTTATTTCTAACCTGAGGGGAAATAACTATCGAGCTGTCAAATTTTAACTAAAAGTTAAA
Organism: Aedes aegypti; assembly: GCF_002204515.2. Taxonomy (NCBI): domain Eukaryota; kingdom Metazoa; phylum Arthropoda; class Insecta; order Diptera; family Culicidae; genus Aedes; species Aedes aegypti. The sequence goes on from NC_035107.1 coordinate 26,541,998, forward strand.
CGAATCGGTGAAACGGTTCGCAGCCTTTGTTTTCATTTAATTTTTGTTGATACTTGGTATCCAAGTTTGACAGCACACTTTTCTCAGCGCTCTAGATTTTTTTCTATTACCTCAAGAGCCATTATACTTTAGGCAACAACAACGGACAGAATATCTTTGTTTCGTCTTCGACAGCAACACAAATTGTAATCATCCTCCATTACCGGTCAATCACTCAAAAATCGATATTCGTTATCGTTCCAACTAAAAGTTGAAAAACTCAGTTGATTATCCCACAGCGCTTCCCACTAACTGAAGTGTATCAACCTCCTCTATCTATCTATCCTCATCACTGCCTTTTGAAGCACTTTCGTTTCGGAGGATTATTACCAATAACTCCCCGTTCCCGTGCGGCACTGTAATCAGTATTTATGAACTTTAAAAACTCATTAGAAAACTTCTTCATCCTGTGTTCCTTCGCGCTTTCCTCCTTCTTCTGCCCATCCCTGAGACCAGTCCCGTTTCATATCGTTTGCCCGTAAGCGGCGATTCTGTCGATACGCTTGACCATGCGACCCCACCGTAATCGACGGATAGCCTTGAACTCGACCCACATCACCCTCTACCCGAGCCTTACCCACCACGATATCAACATCGCCATCAGTGGAGGAACAAAGCTGCTGCTGGCAGTCACTACCAACTGATGTTGTCTTTATGTTTTTAGATAGTAATAATAACTTCTAAATCTTCGAGCTGTTAATGGAATACCTGAAGTAAATGAAACCGGATTTTTCAATAGCGATGGCAAAATAGGACGTTCTTAGTTGTTTTTTTTTCTCATACAAACTTAGTGATCATTACAGTTATTTTAACTCTTATTTCAAGCAAATGAACATCACATTTTGGCATTCAAATATACTATTTTAGTGGTAAAATTTGATATTCATTTGCATCTCTTCTTCACCCGGGATATCCACCAGGAGAAAAAATGACTCGTTTTGATATTTAATGACCCCGTCGTCCGCCATCACAATGTCACCGAGAGACAATCGCAGTAGTCTAGGAACAAAGAAAAACAAATGTCGCCGCCGCCGTCCGTCGCCTGCTTCGATCAATAAAACGAATAAAAGCCAAACGACGACAATCGTTGCGCTCGCCGTCATCGATTAACGATTTGTTAGGTATTATTGCTGGAAAATCCCTTTTCCCGTCTGGGGCGTGGCGGTAGGTGGCGCGGTGGTTGGTTGGTACATGACAGTAACATCAATAGACGGATCGGGGGAGTCACCCAACAGCTCCCAGTTAGGAAACAGACGAACAGACGCAACACTGACGAAAATTTCATTGACCACATGTTTATCGATTACTTCATATTGACTACAGTCAACTCTCCATAGCTCGATATTGAAGGGACCATCGAATTAGGGAGGTATCGAGTCATAGAACACAAAACCAGTGCAAATGGCCATCGAAGTAGCCATGAAAAAAACTTGGTTCTCTAACTGGATATCGTGATACGAAATATCGTATAAGGGAGAGTTGACTAGCGCCTTCTAGTGGTATTGTTGCAAAATCAGTATTTAGTTCATAATGCTCACCAGATGATTATGATGAGTTGTGCGATGAGCAATTTACTCCAAGTATCACGCCTGTTTGTCTGTGGTCCGGCTCAGTGGGAGCTTTGACTTTGTGGGTGTTTTTTGTTTATTACGATCGGAAGTCGGCGGAAGATTTAGGGATCAAATGGATGTTTCTTTTCTGCTTTTTCGCTGATGCCGGGGTCTTGTTGCGACGACTACGACGCGACGACGATTTTAGCGATGCATTGGAACCAATGTTATTGCTTCGGAAGTCGTAGGTTTCGGAATTAGGGTAATAAATGTCCGATCGGGTTATGATATGTCAGCACTTTTTTTAAATAAAGTCCAACTTTTATAAGTCGATATCGAAGATTTAATCGATTTTTGAGCACAGTATCCATGCAATTCTATTTTATCGCTAAAATTTATTAATCGATGTAGAGTCGGTTATTTGATGACCTTTCTCGAAATTACTGTACACTTCAGAATACCTTAAAACTATATAAATATATTACATACTTGGTGATAGGCCTCGATACACAATTGAGATACAGTACCTGGAATGAGAAGAATTATTGAATACCGATCAGTTTTGCGTTTAAGGTGAAACAGAAGGATATGAATGATCGCGGTTGAGAATCGAATCGAGATGGAGAAGGTTTTGAAGAAGCCATAGATAAAGTTGGAGAACACCACTGTTTGTATAGAAGAGCATTTTTGAGGCGATGCGACTTGCTTGAGGTTGGTCCTTAGTGTGAAGCTCAGAATCGATGTTGGCAAGCGGGAGCCCCACTAAAAACCTTTCATTCCATTCTGACGTTACTATAGGAGTGAGGCGTCAAAGTTGTGCCATGCCTACTAGATCGTTTGATGTTCAATCCGCTGCTACATTCTCGGATATCTTTCAACAGGCTTTTGATTGTCAGCCATCATAACAGGGTTGGAAGACAAGATCTATGACAATGTTCATTCAGTACCACACACTTAGTCTTCGAAGAAACTTCATTTAGTGAAGTATAATGGAGTATTTATATGTCTGTCATACTAAAGAGGTTGGTTCAAATCTAGCATACGCTAGTTTTTTCGAACTGATGAAGCGTTTATGATCGACACAGATAAATAATTTAGATCGAATCATTCAAGAATATTTCAATTACCTTACAAATTATTTATTTTTGTTGCTCCGCAGATCTAAGTATTTGGCCAGGTATTTCCAAAACAAATGCACCAATGATTTTTTTTCAATTTCACATATAGATTTCTACAGGGATCTCCATAAAAATTTCAGAGAATTATTTAAGATATTATCTTGAATAAAACACCAGAATTATTGCAAATATTTGTTCGTCCTTCTAAACATTTTAAAACATTTTCCTCCAAGAATCACTTCAGAGATTTCTTCTGTAATTGCTCCACGGATTTCTTAGAAAGTTTTTCCAAGAACGGGGATTCCTAGAAGAGTTTTTCCAATTATTTATCAAGGAGTTTGTCCAGGAACCCCAGCTATTGTAGGTTGACAATAACTACCGTAAGGTCTTCTATTAATGAAGAATCTGGCAGATTGGATTACCTGTCTTCTAGATACCTTGATCGAGACAAAGAACAAATTTTTCATGAACACTAGATTGAAAATCACTCCGTTATCAGGAAAATAATAAACGTCATCTCGCGTTCTAAAGTTGTTTTGAGTCACGAAAATCCAGTCTAGTCACCTATGCACGGTGCCCCGACATACCGTTATTATGAAAACCAAAATGTTCATCAAATCTGAGCACAGGGATCGATTCCTGAGTACAAAATACTTGAATTACGCTTTTACCTTTGCGAAACAGTTGGATTTCATATTTCTCGTGATGGGAATTTTCTTCAAATTTTTGTTCATGAAAACATATACTGAACAAAGCCCAAAATGGCCCTCATACGTCTAAAATGGCCCAGCTTTAACTCTACAAGTTCAAAACAGCTAAAACAGTGTTATTTGATGTTTCGCATAATGGATATTTTCTTATGATCAAAAATGATCTTCTGTTATGAAAGACAGGGTTCCGAAATTGGACTTAAAATACTTTGAATGAATATATTTGAAATATATTGAAATATGATAAAGAATCACTGGTGGAATAGGAGGTGTGCACTACATTTCCGGCCGTGCCTCCTCAAAAGATATGAGCAAAAGTGGGCAAAAGGGTCGTCCACGCCTTTTGAGGGCAAGCCTCGTAGGATAAATTTACGACTCGTGCTGTAAAAATCATCATTCTGCAACTTTTTATCTAATAGTAGTTTACGGAACAAGTTGCAGAATGATGATTTTTACAGCACAAGTCGTAAATTTGCCCTACGAGGCTTGCCGAGTAGGATAATTACGACGAGTGCTGTAAAAATCGAGTTTTGCGACGAGTTACGTACAACATTTTTTGCAATTTTATAGAAGACCACTTGGGGGTATCAGAAATTATATCGCAATGCATTCACCATTATATTAAAATTTCTGAAAAATTGTTGTGTTATGATTCATTACGCAACTCAAACAGTTGCGTAATGAAAAAGCGTTGCGTAATGAATCATTACAGCACTGGTTTCAGTTTCGTAAAGACTTTTCCGGCACTGCATAATTAAGTTCAGGAAAGTAGGCCGTTTCATGATAGATTGGCGTGATGAAAAACAGCCTATTACGATGAGAAATGGCAAAAATCTCCTAAAGACTAAGATGAAAGATTTGCATCAAAAGGGATGTAATGCCTATAAGAAAAAAAAATAAAGCGTATGCGTGTCATTTAAAAATCACGTTTCTCACTACACTTCGTCCCCACTCCCCAGTGCGTGCTGAACTGCTTGCTTAAGTAGTATTGTACCGTAACGGTCAACAACATCTGGCAAGATGACTTCTTCCTTCGCGTGCTTTTTCACGGTGACGACCACGAAGAAACAATTTTTCCACCATTCCACCCCATAATATACCTACGTAGCTACAGAGCGTGCCCTGGGGTCTACTTTGGCCTAGTGGTAACATCCGCGGCTGCTATGCAAAGTCGTTCTGAAGGTGTCTGGGTTCAACTCCCGGTCGTTCCAGGATATTTTCGTAATAGGAATCTTAAGGAATATAGCTCTATCGTACCTGCCACATGAATATGAATGCAAAAATGACAACTTTGGCAAAGAAAGCTCTCAGTTAATAACTGTGGAAGCGCTCTAAGAACACTCATCTGAGAAGCAGGCTCTGTTCCAGTTTGGACGTAACGCAAAGAAGAAAAAGAGCGCACCGTGTTAACAGCGACAGCACAGTCAGCAAACTTTGCGTACATAACCCAACCCAACACAGGCACAAACCATCGCTTCTTCGTTCCGAAGCTGATGAATAAAATATTGCAATTACTCTTTTCAATTTCCCGCGCGTCCTCGTTCTATGTCGAAGCTTTTCCCGGCATCGAACGAACTTCTTGCCTTGGCGCCCCGAAGCACCCATTACGTCCCGATCTTGTTATCAACGTCGTCGTCGTGACCCTATACCACGGGTTTGCACATCTTTTGGTCGCGGAGCACTTTTGAAGAATCGAATTGTTGTTCGAAACTTTTTTACAATTTCTCATCGTCTTCTAACCAAAAGTAAGCCTCTTTGCCCTGAAATTACCTTACCTCTATACCTTCCCGCGTGAACTGGCGTATATGCAGAGGTATATCCGGTCTACAGTAGGCCAGTTTTAAATGCAAAATCAATTCCTCTCCTTTCCCCTTATTGGTCTGCATTCTGACGTGGCAGGCGCCATTGTTACCTAAATATAGAAGATCACCAGCACTTATACACTGAGGGTGTAGGTTAGTCCCAAGCATTCATCTGGTTGATTCCGTGTGTAAGTGTAGCAGATCTGGTGATACTGGAGTAGAGCCCACGGGCGGCCAATCAAGCTCAAGCTCGAATTTTAGGCAATTCGGACTATCATAAGTTGTTATACAGATTCCCAAACTTGGGCATTTTGTATGAAAAACAGCATTTGGTTAGTAACTTTTGTCACTGACTGTTATGGTAAAATGGAGAACCTTCTATAGTCTTAAGTGGCACACCTAACCTAGTGTATCTACGAAGAAATTTTGAAGACATTATGAAGCGTTTGGTAAAGACTACCAAAGGCTCCGTGAAGCACGGTCTGAAAAACCACTGTCATATACTATTTCGAACCCAATACCCCATCCCCCAGTCATCCATCGACAGCGAACTCAGTTTAATCAGTATTATCGTTATAGATCATATTTAGAATTCATGTAGTAGCTTATTGGGGCTCGTTGTAATTATATACCGTCTCATCAAATATTCAATGAGCGGACGGCACGGACGGCATGGGCAGGCGCTCGAGCTATGGAAGGATGTATAGCTCCGAGTCAGGGTCTCAAAGTCACAAAGTCTCCCCACCGGATACCGAAGGTCGCTCCGTTCCGAATCCCGTATCCCGTTTCATCGAACAACAATCGTTTGTGTCGTCCTCCATCGTCGTCGTCGTCTCCGGTGTTGAGCTATTTGGATTGGATGATATCTTTTCTTTTACGATTGAATATCAAGTGGAAGCGATGGTTCATCTATCGCTATGCTGAAGATGCTTGTGCTTATAACGAGTCTCATCTCTTCGGTGAAGTTGGATTGATTGACTAGAGCGAACAACCCAGAATTTTAATTGATTGGTATGGTTATATGGAATACATCTTTAGCTAATGGAGCGGAGTTTCATGTCCAGTAAAATACAGTTGTCTCTATAACTCAATATTGAATGGGTTAGGGAGGTATCGAAAACCAGTGACACTGCGATCCAAGAGACCATCGAGGTAGCCAAGAAATAGTGTTTTTTTCTATTTCTCATCGTAATAGGCTGTTTTTCATCACCCCAATCTGTCATGGAACGGCCCACTTTCCTGTACTGAATTATACAGTGGTAATAGTAGTTTACGGCACAAGTTGCAGAATGATGATTTTTACAGCACGAGTCGTAAATTTATCCTACGAGGCTTGCCGAGTAGAATAATTACGACGAGTGCTGTAAAAATCGAGTTCTGCAACGAGTTACGTACACCATTTTTTACGATTTCGTAGAAGACCACTTGAGGTATCAGAAATTATATCGGAAAGCATTCACAATTATTTTACATTTTCTGAATAATTGTTGTGTACTGATTCAATACGCAACTCAAAACAGTTGCGTAATGAGAAAACGTTGTATAATGAATCATTACAGCACTGGTTTCAGTTGCGTACTTACTATTCCCGCACTGCATACTTCAGAGCAGGAAAGTAGACCGTTTCATGACAGATTGGCGTGATGAAAAACAGCCTATTACGATGAGAAATTGCAAAATAGTCATAACGTTACTGCGAAATAAATCATCTCAAAACAATTTTTCAGAAATTGCAACATACTGGTTAATGCATTCCGATATGATTTCTGATATCCTCAAGTGGTCTTCTATGGAATTGCAAAAAACTTAGTACGCAACTCTCTGCAGAACTCGATTTTTACAGCACTCGTCATAAGTATCCAACTCGACAACCCTCGTTGGATAAATGAACGACTCGTGCTATAAAAATTAACATTCTGCAGCTTGTTGCGTAAACTGATATTTACTATGGTTCTATGACACGATATCGAGTTATGGATTATCAAGTAAAGGAGAGTTGACTGTACACAAAATGTTTTGCTGGAATAAGCAAATTTCGACACTCAACTATACTACCAAAAAAGCATAATTGCTCCATGTGAAAAAAGTAGGCATTGAGAAAATAACGCTGAAAGTTTAAAGATTATGTTCTCATATAAATTTTTATAATTTTCAGTACAGTTCTGTATGACATAGTCATTTTAAATTACTCATTTTGCTTCTATTGACCAGCAAACAATATAAACTTGAACATATTTTACGAGATGCAGTTGCTATTGGAGTTGATAGGTCATATAGAGACTATTATACCTTTGCTTTTTTATATGATACTACACACACTAATTTCATATTGTTCCACATTATTTTCAAACAAAGTGTGTTAATTTCATTCGCGCAGTAAAGCATGTAATAAAACATGAATGTTGCAATGAAAAAAGGTGTCGTCTTGAAAATCTATTTAGGACTGTTATGCTTTTATGGGTTATATAGACTAGGGTTGTTCACCTTTATATGGACAGAGCTGAGACAGCTTACTGACAGTTGATATGTTTTAATGCCATCTTTGGCGTCTTTCTTCAATTCTTGGTGTACACATCGGTCAGATGAACTTCTTCTTCTTTTTGGCATTATGTCCGTACTGGGACAGAGCCTGCTTCTCAGCTTAGTGTTCTTATGAGCACTTCCACAGTTATTAACTGAGAGCTTTCTTTGTCATTGAAAATTTTTGCATGTGTACCGTTTTGACCCATATTCCGAACACTTAAGGCCAACAGTGACTTTAAATGCACCTGATAGCCATAAATTAGCTGATATTGTGAAAACTTTTATTTCTCCGCAAAGTCTAACTGTTAGCTGTTGGGTTTGCTGATAAAATTGTTTATTCAAACTTGTTTAGTATTGTTTTTACGTAAAAGTATGGAACAACATTTCGATTCAAATGCCGAACACTGTGTTTATTCTGTCTCATATTCCAAACACCTTGATTCAAATTCTGAACAGCACGTATAAATCATATTCAAATGAATTATTTCGCAAATAAATGGATCTGAGCTTATTCTACTGGTTTCGAACTAGAGAATCATCACTACTCACACGGTATAAATTATATTGGAGACGTTGAAATTGAACTGCATTTGACTGCCATTTCCTTGTTATTTGGTGACATATTTCAGCGAAACATTTCAACTAAATCGCCATACAAAACCGAATGTTCGGAATATGAGTCTGTTCGGAATTTGAGACAAAACGGTATGTATACGGTGAATGGAGGCCGTACAACATTTTTTGCTATGAGTCTCTGCACAAAAATCTTCCCCTTTTTTTCAATCTTCCACAAAACTTGTAAACAACAAGTCGAAATCCCATCCAAAATCAAAACAGTGCAGAGCCCTATTTCGGAAAAATGCCGTTTAGGCTGGATGATTTCTAAAAGCACAAATACACATTTCAAGAGGCATACATCCAAGCGTAGTACCAATTCAGCATTTTTCAATCACGTAGGCTGTGATTGGGTTGCAAAATGGTGAGTTGACAACCAGGAAGGAGCGTTCAACATAGCTCTGGTCCTCGCAGGCCCCTATCTCACGCTTTCACGGGTCAAACGATGACAAAGACCGCCAGCTAAGAAAAGAAAAAAAAAAGACAATTTACACCGTCTTCAGCCAAAGGCTGCACAGACTGAACAATCACAAACATTAGGCAACGGACAACACGAACACCCAGTAGCCCAGTGATGAATTTATCGTTTGACGAAAAGTTTCCACCGACCGGAGTGGGAATCGAACCCACGCTTCGTGGCACAATACGCCTAAACGACTAACGCCGCTAACCGCACGGCCACGAAGCCCATGTTATCCTATCCAGTTGCAGAAGCAAATCACAAGTTCAACTCAATTTTGCAAGTTTTTCAAGCTATCATAATTTTTACTATCCAAATGGTTCCGTGATACAATTTGCACAAAATATTTGAAATAGGTAGGGGGGCTGGGGGCAAGAAGGACACCTTAAGATATATAGGTTCAAATCATGGTTGATTTGCACAATTTTTGAAGATTATTCCAGTGTAGGGGCAAGCTCACCTTTTGTTCTAAATGATGTTATCGATAGATTTTAAAAATATAAGAATTACATGATGATTTGAGATTTTTAAAAATGTCCTTCCTTATGAGGTTTTTCAACGAGGCACGGGGCAAAAGTGCCACTCGTATGGGGCAAAAAGACCACCAGAGCAAAATGCCACAAAATTTGTATATTATTATTTCCCCGCCTAAACAATAAATTCTAGAGTAAGTAAAGATAAAAACTGAGGGATAAAAGTTGACTCATAGTTAAAAAGTAATTTTAACGAACTTAATTTAGTTCTCATCTTATTTGACTGTAACAATAATAGTAAAACATTTCAAAAACCGTTTTGAATGTCCAAGATGGTTTATTTTGATTTTGTTTAGTAGGAAACATTGATTTATGGCAATATTAAACAAGAAAAATAAAAGTTCATTTGATTTTTTATGAGAAAATTGCGGTGTCCCTCTTGCCCCATAAGACATACTGTTTTTATATATATAACTTAATGTCAAAAGAACTTTTTCGAAAAAATTTCCTCACAGCTATATTAAACAATTGAAAATCATCAATACTGTGCGGAAAAATAAATATGTTTTGTATTTATTGGGAGTCAAACCTTGTTTTCCAGTCTTACATTCTTATAATATTTCGCATTTTTTGCGTTGGTGAGTTAAATGCATTTTTCTAATTTTTTGTACTAAACATTTTTAACTGTATTATTTACACAACCCTCAATTAGTACTCAATTTATTCTTATCCTGCGTTAAACATCAAAAAATTGATTTGAACTACGTGAAAATAGAGGTGGCACTTTTGCCCCAGGTATCCTTCTTGCCCCATGTCCCCCTACCATTGGAAAATAAAACTACCAATAATTATTAGTAACTGCTGAAATGTATATGAGCTCAGTTTTGGCCTCTAATGAAATGCTATTTCATATAGCCACGGTGCTCCAATCACAGTTATTATCAAATAAAATAAACCATTCAAACGGAAGTCAGGTTTTGAAAAAAAATCCTTAGCCAGAATTTTGAGTTACGCCCTTATTGAAGTTTATATGATAGAAATCACATAAAATATGCCATTTTTACTTGTTTAAACAAAGAGATTATACAAAAAATGTAGTTTTGATTTTTTTCTGGTTTTAGATATTGAAAAATACGTTTTGCTAAAAAATAAATCTAGACCGACATTTGAAAAGGGCCAATGCAATGTTTATTTATTACTTATCAACCAATACACGAACAATTATACCTAACAATCTAACGCCTTATAGTGATTTTAGGAAATTATCCAAAGCATTCAAATATAAATGAATAATTCTTGCACAGGATATGCAGATACGCCCTTTTGAAGTGTATGGAAAGAATATTGCATGGTGAATTCCGTTTCATCAACGGTTAGGTACATACATACTCATTACACCTGTGCGGTTGTTCTTTTTTCATTAAATTTAGCAAGTTGCATAAAATTTACACGTTTACATATTGTCTAGATTGACATTAGAAAAGGGCCAAAGTATAATTGAAATATATATATATATATATATATATATATATATATATATATATATATATATATATATATATATATATATATATATACATCACTATAGCTGAACCATCAAAGTTGATCGCAGCATTCGAGCATAACATATCTGTATCTACATAATTCTATATTATATATTCTATTCAATTATATTTAATTCTTTTCTATTCTAATCTGTTCTATTCTATTCGATTCTACTCTACTTAAATTTATTCTATTATGATCCACCCTACTTGTTCTTATACATATTTTTACAAATGCCAATGTTGTAATCAACAACTGCGCGCCAACAATTCAGATTTATGTGCAGGTTTAAATTTAAAAAAATCTATTTTCATCTCTGTAACTATAAATTCGATTGCAATATGACTGTGGATGGTGTCAGAGTTTTCAATCGATGAAAAAAAAAAAATAGCTGAAAAATTGATCAAAATGAAAAATGTTGAATATTTTGAAATAAACTTTTTTTTTGTTTGCAGTACTTTACGAAATTCTTCCATTGAAATCTTTGTTACTAGTAATCCGATTTCAATGAAAATTTGAAGGGTTATGAATAAATGTCAGAGCTTTCATTAACCGATAGAAAAACTTGAATCGGTTCAAAAATGGCTGAGAAATGGATCAAAATGCTGACAGTTGAAATTATTATAATATGCAGTGGCGCAGCTAGGGTTGATTGGGCCCGGTGCGGAGTTCGATTTAGGGGCCCTCAAAATTAACACCGTTCAAATATAAGACGATAAACATTGAACAAATAGCTTTTGAAGAATTAAGACCAAAGTTATGGAACTTTTGTTGGTATATTGATATGTTGTTGTAGTAGTTTAGTGGCAAACATGTTAATTAATGAGCCTACAGTTCTTCTTTTCTAAATTCTTGTTCAGAAACACATTGGTTCTCTGAAAATTATCGAAAGAACTTGCAGTGAATTGAAAAGGAAGTGAAAATATTAGCTGGCGAAGTAGTGCTGGAAAGCAATGAGTCATTACAGCTTTAATTAGGTATTGTTAGAAAGTTTGGACATTTCCTCAAGTATTTTTGAATCGGGATTGATTTTTAAATTTTTGATGAAAGAAATCCTTTTAATATCCATAAACATGCCCAAGATTTGCTTAAAATAAATAACCAACTGAACGTAGAATGTTTCTAAGGGTAACCATAGAAGTTACCTAAGAGGTTTCATCATGAGTTCAAAGATTCTTTCAGATATTTTCAAGAAAATCATAATTGCTCAAGAAATTTATCTAATGATTTTACCACCATTTTCATAAAACCCTGATTTTCATCAAGATTTACAACATCTTCGTGATTTCAACTATATATATTTTCTCCAGGGATTTTCTAGAATTTCTTTCAAAATTATCGTTCAGATTTCAACCAGAGAATTCCTCCAGTGATTGTTGCTGAGATTCTTTCAGGAATTGTTCTAGAAATTATAGAGAAATTGGCCTAAGATGTCTGAAATTTTTCAAAAATCTGGGAAATATTTCAGAAGGAAATTTCAAAGTAACATCTGACGAAACTCGATTTAGTTTGATAGTAACCCTTGCTGAACTCTCACAAAATTGTCTAAAAGAACTCTTGGGCCCTTGAGGAAGCCTCGAAAGATTTCGTTAGTGAATTGCCAAGATGATTGTAATTGCTAGAATACGTATTGTAGTATTGACTGTAGTGTGGAATTTCAGATGAACTTTTGAAGAAGCCATGAAGGTTTTACTTGAAAAAATACACTATAAATTGATTGGATGAACTGCAGGAGTAATTTCGCATGATATGTGGGAGAAATCTTTAGATAAATTTCTGAAGGAGCTCCATGAGGAATCCCAGGTCAAATTTGTAGAGAAATTCCTGGAAGAGTATTAATTATATATCCCGTAATTCGGGGTGTAGTTGATCAGCGGGGAGAAGTTGATCATTCCCGTACCCACATGTATAGACTGTTATAAGAGCTATGCCACGATATCAATTATCACAATTTCTGAGTTGTGGCATTACCTGATAGCTACTCTAGATTTTCATAAATTCGGTTTGGCATTCAAGGTAATTATTTCATGGAAAAACAGATTTTTTAGGAAATGTTTCATGAACTGTTGAAGGGTTCTTCTCCAAACAATCGACTTTTTCCACGGCTTTACAAAGCTACAGTTTTAATAAACTATTTCATACGTTCCAGATATGTTTTGTGTACCCAGTTTCGAATCTGTATTGAGGATACAAATTCTTATTTTAGAGAAAAAATTATCTTTTTGCAAGAGGGTTGCTAACTTCAAAGAAAATAGCCTACCTTTAGGAGTTTAATGTGGTGTTATCTGAAATTCACAACTTTCAATTAAAAAATTACCCGATTTATCAATAAGTTGTAAGATTTTTAAGTCTTGATTCAGATTCAGAGACCCCAAATTTAGTGAATAGCATACTTCTTTATTTTAGGAAACCTATCGCAGTAATTGATCAACTTCACCCCGGAATCAAAAACACCACTTTTTGATCTCCAAAAATTGTTTTTGTTATTACAATAACAATTCGTCAAAATTTCGTTTGTATAATTCGCTAAACATTCAACCAGTGCAGGCTTTAAAAATATTTGGATGATAATACATGCATCCCACTAGGAATTATAGCACAGAATCGCTCAAAAGTGATCAACTTCCCCCCAGTTTACGGTCCTTGGATAATTGAAGGAGGAATTTAAGAAGCAACTCCTAGGAAAAATGTGGACGCTTGGTGGAATCCATATAGTTCGGTTTTCCTGGAAAAATAGCCAAATGAATTTCTTTAAGAACTTTAAATTTATTTATTTTTTTCTTAAGATAGCTTTGGAAACTTTGGAGATCTTCTGAAGTTACAACTGGGGATTTCGATTAGTCGAGAAAAGTGTTGTAGTGGATATTCTGGAGCTGATTACGAAAATATCCTCTAACCATCCCTTGAAGCAAAGCAGGAAGATTTTTTGGGAGACTATGTGATGGAATCAATAGAGACATTTCCGAGGGAGATCCTAGAAGTATACCTGAAGAGATCTTTGCATAAATCACTAGAAGAATTCCTTAAGTTTTTCGTCGAGGAATCTGAAAATAAATTCCTGGATAACCTTTGAAAAAATCGCGTAATAATCTCTGAAGGTATGGCTTGAACCTCTTGAAGCAAGATTCACTGCAAGCAGAATTTAAAAAAAAAACTTCAAAGACAATTTTGCCTTAAATATAATCGTTCAAGACCTATAGTTAAAAATAGAGACTTATCTTCTAAAATGAAATTTACTACCAGTCTTGAATGTGTACAAACCATGTCCCGAAGATGGTCACTGATTTGTTTTTTTTTTTTTCAACTATAATTGACATGAAAGTCGGCTAGTTTAAGAATATAGTCCGTAACATTTGAAATTATCTTAATACAGAGTCGGAAAATGTTAAGAGAATGTCAAAAAAAGAAAATTTATTTTCACACAGTAATCAGTTATCAAACATCAGGAAAAGAAAGTCTGACTAATATTTTTTCAGAGGGTGATGAAATTCACAAATTTCAAATGTCATTTTAATTGAAATTCACTGTAATTTGAAGATCCTGCCTCCAAATCAGTTCCAGATGTAATCATGGGCCCCGCACATTTAGGTAGTTCCGTCTGAATTACAAATTTAAACCAAGTTATCGAGAATGAATTTTGAATAAGTATTAAGGCTACTCTCCTCACTAATAACATTGATCATGGGGCCCCTACACATTGCCGATCAAGGTCACCTTCAAACTGAATTGTTATTTGCTTTTTTACGTGTAATTTACTAAAAATCAATATCATAATATTGAATGGAATTTTTACCACAATTTGGGGGCCCCTATGAACTCGGGGCCCGGTGCGGACCGCACCCACCGCACCCCCCTAGCTACGCTACTGATAATATGCTGTTTTAATCATAACTCTGTAACGAAAAGTCCAATCGCAATGAAATCTATTTATAAAAGTCTAATCTACAATGAATATTGTAGCTTTCATTTGGAGCTAAAAGTGTTTAAATCGGTTGAAAAACGGCTGAGATAATTAGGTGACATTTTTGTAACACACACACGCACATTAGGGCGGTTCAAAATTTAAAAACGTTTGAGAATCCAATCTCCCATTTGTTCCTAACCATCCTTACCATAAAAATAGTATTCTGTGAAATTTTCAGCTTTCTAGGTGGTGATTTAAAGTTGCCCCAAAGACAATGTAGGATTATATGGAAATTACTATGGAGAAATTTTGAGATATGTCCCAAACACGCTAATACTGTAATGTAAGTACAAACTCATCATCCCATAGTAAAAACTCATTCTTCAAACCATAATAAAGAAATTTGTGAAGCCCGTCAAACTTCAAGACTTGAAATGCCTTATTCATTCTGCTAGAGATGTTGCATGATTAACCCCTCTACCGGCAGCTTCATTTTTTACCGCTAAACAAATATTCAAATCGCGATAACTTTTTTGTATCTCGATATTTTAGCATGTTTTCACAAGCTCTCAAAAAACTCTTCTAGTTTTAGAATATGTGTCGATACTGATCATTGGTCATCTGGATCCGAAGATTTTCCAAAATTCCTTGGAGGACCGACGTGTAGCCATAACCCACGTAAATGTCTCAGGCTACAGAATTTTTATCGTATTCGGATATTTACTTCTCGAAATGATACAATGATGCGAGTATGTTGTGAAAAATTGAAGCAATTTGGTGCTGCCGTCTTTAAGTAATGAGCATTTATGTTTCTGGTACAACACTGGATAAATAAAGATCTTGAAAACTCATAAAAACTTCATATCGTAATTTTCAGATATCTCCAAGAATACTGAACCGATTTGTATGATTTTTTCAGAGTAGCTCCTTATTAACTAGCATTGTTTAGTACATATTTTATTTTTTTGATAAATTTACCAAAAACAAAATGGCCGCCAAAGACATTTTATATGGAGAATGTCGATCCCCCAAGGAACATCGGAATATCTTTAAAAACTTGAACACCAATGATTAATATCGACACGGATTCTTAAACTAGAAGAGTTTTTTGAGGTCTTGTGAAAAAATGGTGCAAAAATATTGAGAAACAAAAAAGTTATCGCGATTTGAATATTTTTTTAACGGTAAAAAATGAAGCTGCCGGTAGAGGGGTTAAGGTGGTTTTATAGAGCACATCATATAATTTAGAAGGATATTACAATACACAATTGACCTTTTCACAAATTTAAGATTCTAGATCCCAAAAAAAAAGAAACGGCGTAAGCAGGTCCAACCCATGAATCATGTCGTTACTCGACCGAGAGTTCAATCGAAACAGTGTAGCCAGAACTTTAACACATTCCTAATTCAATCGCCTCGCTCGTTCGTGTGGAATCCAAAGTCAAAGTACATCACTCGTCCCGACGACGAGCGCCATACCGCCACATCACCGTTTGACGTGTGCCATAAAGATAGAAAAATTATGGAAAGCACTTTCCAGCCAAACTAAGCAGTCAACGTATCTTCTCCGCTTACCAAGAAGCTTTCTGCACCGAAATTTGCTTATCCCTAATCTGACTTGCCGGCACAGGCAGCACCATTGAGTACATGTACCGATTTTCGCCATAGTACCAGTATTTGCCACCCCGGCTTATATACCCGTTTTACGACACAAAAACGCTTAAATCGTTTAGTGTTTCATAAATCAATTTGAAATTGTGTGACAGCATCTTGGACAACATCCTCAAAAACCTCGAAATTTCCTGAGAAAGTATAGAAAAAAAAAAAAACATATTACTCAAAATTACTGCTGTACTTTATTTCATCATTGTGTCCCTAAATTCGCGACCTTCCAAAGGAAATTATTAGTTCTTATATTTGTCCTATGAAATAAAGATTCAAAGCTTTCATTCAAGATTGAGAGTATTGACGGTAATTATTGACGGTAAGTCTTTTGACTAAAACATATTCCTTGGGATGGTGAATACTGGTACACCTACCCTACCAGATTGAGCAGCACCACGTTCAGTCGCTTTAACTCTACCCAGGCAAAGGTAGGCAAAGCTTCCTACAACATAATATATTATCTACTCTATGCTTAGTCGTCGTCGTCCTCGTAGGAAGACGACATCGGTCGACGGGTCGTTCGTTACATAGGATATGGGATGGATGGAACATCACCCTCATCCCACCTTCGGCTTCAAACTCAATCCAAACTGCAATCCAAGTTGGCCGACGACCGAATGGTGGTAGTCTGCTCATGGTGAGATATCTGCCATTTGAAGAGCACAGCATGCCATGCCATCCGGAGTGAGTCTCCCCATACACAAAGAAGAAGACAAGACACCATGGTTGTCGGTGTGATATCCTAGCAAGCGAGTAGTCCTCGCTGCGCTCACGGGTGCTTCTTCGTGTGAATAGCATTAGCCACGGTTAACTATTTAAGACGGACCGGGTACTTGTTCATGAATTCTTAAGTAGGTTTTTCAAAAGCAGGGCTTGCTGCGATGCCGAAGCATCACCCGAACACGAGTGTCACACCAACTCCATTATCGTCGTCATATGGGACGCCTCCTCGGCCATGGGTTTCTTTTCTCGAGGAACGTCAGTGTTACCGGTAGGGTTTCTCAGAAGGAGACGACGAGTGGTATGTGTGTTTGGGCCACGTTGACAGAATTTGGTGCGCCGGCCCCACTATGGAGAATCAGGTTAAATCTACTTCAAAGAATCGACCGAACAGACCGTAACCATTGGCACACACTGTCTATGCCACAGTGAATCGAACCTCAGGAAGGTGTGAGGAGGGCGTGGCTCGTAAAGGCGATGGAAGGTTAAAGGCCCACGGAAAGGCAATTACCCATAGGAAAAGTGTGCCTTTCCTTCGGTGCTTTACGACGTATGCATATAATTTTAAGCTGGATTAGCGGATTTAGACCGTTCAAGTTTTGAAAAGGCTTCGCGTTGAAGTAATTGACAGTAACTAGTGATATTTTCCTATCTCTTGCTTTTCGTTTTCTCAATTTACAGCTTACGCTTGCCTGGGAGGGAGGCACAGATACTACACACGAAAAATGAAACAAAACTTTTCTAAACTGCAAGATAACTCCAGCTCCCCAACGACAATCAAGGCAGGCTTGGGGAAAATCGCTAGTTTCCATTTGTTGTGCACTTTCGATTTTCCTGGACAAACATGGGAAAAGGGCCATATTTTCTGCGCATTTATTTTCATTTTTATTGGAAAAGTGCAAAAAATGCGTGTTTCAATACTTAATATTCAATCAAAATAAAAGGTGCTATCGTGACGTTGCTTTTGGACGTGCAGAAATTGATTTTCAACGGATTGTTATCAACTTGGATGAAATGCAAAAGTATGTTTTGATAAATTACGCGCTTTTTCATGTTTGTCCACTTTTTAAGATCCGGGCTCACAGTGACAGTTCATGACAGCAGAAATCTCGGCTCACCTTGACGTACAGAAATTTTGTATCGGTTTCTCCCTCCCAGCGTACGACCAAAGCAATCGCTAGAACCGTAAGCGGACGAGGAACTTTTGTCTTGCAAACGTTTGCGTTTGCCCGCATGCAACGTTCACCACGCCATCTGTGCAATTCACAAGAACATATACAGATGCAGTGGTTTGTTCGATTCACATTTGGCGCGTAAATGCAGAAAAAATCCTTTCCTTTCTCGTCATGACCAGCGCTATAGCGTGTTGATGAAATAAAGCCACAGGAATTGGGCTCATATTGGATACCATTCCCAGCCGTAGGCCCAGATAGCCGTAGCGGTAAACGCGCAGCTATTCACCATGACCAAGCTGAGGGTCGTGGGTTCGAATCCCACCGGTCAAAGATCTTTTCGGGTTGGAAATTTTCTCGACTTCCCAGGGCATAGAGTATCTTCGTACCTGCCACACGATATACGCATGCAAAAATGGTCATTGGCATAGTAAGCTCTCAGTTAATAACTGTGGAAGTGCTCATACGAACACTAAGCTGAGAAGCAGGCTCTGTTCCAGTGGGGACGTAACGCCAGAAAGAAGAAGAAGAAGATACCATTCCATGTAGGGTCCCTTGGTACTACACTAGGTACGCTTTTGCACAGATTTTAAGCATTCTGATTTTGCTTTATTACCTCATGTGCCATACAATTTTGGACAACTGCAAGGGATATAAACGTCTTTATTTCGTCTTTGACGTTACTTAAATATTGAAGACCGGGCGATTAATCGCTCAAACTAAATGTAATTATACTTTTCGATGAAATAATTTTAACAATAGAATATGTTCAATTAGAATTTGGCCACTTCTTTTTGTTTACTGTGACGCCACTAGTTGTCATAATGATATAATTATTATAGCCTTTGAGTCCGGATTAATTATTTATCAAGTGTAAAAAAATCATCAAAACATATTTATACGCATTTTCAAAAGTTATCGAAGATGAAACACAAGAGGCGTGATAAAATTCTACACACTTACGTGTAAACTCCAACACAGTCACAAAAATTTGTTTTTTAATTTCAAAATAATAATTTATTTCATAAAACGTAAGAATTATGCACCGGGTAAGCTCAAACGTCCGTATGCGAAATGTCCCACCTCCGGGATCAGCAGAATAATCTCAATTTTAATGAGAAAAGTATCAGTCCATTAAAAAGTCTATTTACCCAACCGATCGAACAATTTCGACAATATGGTCGCAAAGCATTGCCCCAATCGTAGCATCAAACGCTTAAGTTTGGGCCTGAAACATTGTTTTCCTGTTTTTGAGATTTTGTCACACCCCTTGGTTTTAACTTAAATTTTGGGTGCAATTTGTTTTACGTGTCCCTTTCAAAATGACAGATAGGAATAACCCAAGCTGTGATGGTAAATCCACCAAAATCGCTTTGGTGATTGATTTTGACGGATAGCGCCTACAATTTTTGTCGCATAGGACTCATCGAATGTAGCGCGGTTGTTGCACCATGGCCAGATTCATTTCCCGAGCGCGTGCACGGAAAGAAATAACAATTGTGATTTAAAAAAAAAAAACAGTAGCGGAAAATCAACTGATGATTATTGTCGTTCTACTATTATTAAACGTTTTAATAAAAATAAAATGCTTTTAGAAGTGCGCAGCAATGGTAAACCGGTCTGATGTATTCTGCGCAGTTCATATGTATTTTCCACACGTTCTCCTATAATTGTTTTTAATCCACTTCGATACCGTCAATCCGCCCCCAAACTGGATGGCGTACACTCAGCTTAACGCAATTTATAATTAAGTATTGAGTTGTATATATTAGTATATATTAGTTGTGGTTCTAGAGGACATCTTGAAAATCCACTGAGATTCTTTCAGAAACCCTTCTGAAATTATTATATGTAGTTATTTCTTTGATCGCTCTGATTTTTCCAATAACCTCCTTGGGACTTCCTATTGGACTATCCCAGAAACCCATCTTGGGTTATTATGGAAATCCTTTCAGGATTCTGCCGTAAAATTCTGGAATTCTACCGAAAATGATTTGATGATTGCTTTCCAGTGTAATGGCATCTATTTTAAAAATCTGGGTTCGGGGATTCTCACAAAATTTCTCGGGATTTTTTCTGGAAATCCAATCGAAATTATTATTTAAATTCTGATTCTGACCTCGTAATTCTTCGGTATTTCTTCCGTGAAACTCTTTGAAAGTTCTTCAAAAATCCCTTTGAGATTCTTTCCGAAAACTGTCTTAGATTATACCTATTATTCTGGAATACTCTCGGAAAGACGCCTGAGACTAATTTAAAAAAATCTATTATTTCACTTCACTTACTTTCGTGCAAATTCTTGGGATTCTTTCGGAAATTCCTCTGGAATTCTTTTGTAAATCCCAATAGAATTCTCCTAGAAATCCCTGTGGAATACTTCCGAAAATCCTGCTAAGAAGCTTCCAGATGACGGGGATTTTATTAAATCTTTATTTATGGAAATCATCCGAAAATTCCTCTGTAATTGTTTGGAAATCCTCCTATTCTTACAGAAATCCTTCTTATATTCTTACAGATTTATAGCTATTGATTTTATTGTTTCTGCCTGAGATAATTTTGTATATCCAGATTTTTTCCGAAAATTCCTTCGTGATTCTTTAGAATTTTTTTCTAAGATTTTTTGAGAAAAAAAAACTCTGTGATTCTCCTGGAAATTCATATGGAAGTGTTTTTGATTTTTTCGTGATTTATCAGTGATTTTCCTTGGAAATTTTCTTAAATCCTTGGCAGAATTTTCTGAAAATCCCTCTTGAGTTCAAATGGAAATCCTTCAAGAAAACTACCGGACAGCCACTGAGACTTTAAAAAAATACCTATGAGATTCTTTGATTAGGGTAAAAGCACCGGTTTTGGCCAGCCTAAGAGAAAATGTAAATAAAAATTATATGGGAAGCCGTATTTATATAACAAATATGTCAAATGCAAGCTTTCAATCCAAATTATGTGTGCAAAATATCAAAGCTGAGATATTTCCATTTTTTCGCTTTGAAAATCCCGTTGGTCAATATAGGCCAACGGAACCAGTTTCGACCAGAGATTTAACTTCGGTTCCTAAATTGGCCAATCGCATTGATTTCTCATGAGAGTGGCCAAATTAGGAGTGCTCTGGCCAATTTAGGTGTATGGGAGTTAAAATTATAAGGAAAATGAATTGTTTTTCTTTTGTTTTGAATCAATTTGGACGAATAAATGAATGTAGCTGTATCATGTGAATGTGATCTACTGAACACAAAAGGTTTCATGCTGATTGGCTTTGTAAAACGGTGTATAATCCCCTATGGCTACAACTGACGTATGGCTAAAACCATTGCTTCTACCCTACTGATTTCTTTTCTGAGCATCTTTTGAAAGTGACTTTTAAATGGTTCTGGAAATTCCATTTGAAATTATTCCGTAAATCTTTCTGGAGCTCTTCTGGACATCGTAATTATTCTGGAAAATATTCATGAAATTGTCTGGATGTCTGTGACTTTTCTTTGAATCCTCAGGGATTCTTGCGAAATAACTTCTGGGATTCTTTTGGATATCACTGTAAAAAACATTCAAAATCCATTCGAAATTCTCCTGAGATTGTTTCAGAAATTTACGAGAATCCTTAAAATAATTCCTTTAGAAATCTCCCTGATAATATTTTAGTGATTTCTCGGTGGTTCTTCTGTAAATCGACCTGGGATTCTTCCGGAAATCCTCCTTTAATTCCAAAGCAATTTCCAGAAGAATTTTCAGAAGGATATTTTTAAGAATCCTAAGAATCTCAATGTAATTATACAAAATACAAGAACAATTTACGGTTGAATCCCACAAAAACTTCCGGTGGAATTCTCGAATGCTTATCATTCAAGCAGAATTCCAGTCGTATTTCCGGATGAATTTCGGTAGGTATAACGGAAGAATCCCAGCAGAATTTCTTGAAAAATTCCAGTAAAATTTCTGGAAGAATCTTTGTCAGATGTTTTGAAGTCCTCCAGCAGGATAACAGAAAGAAATCTGGGGGTATTTTAGAAGAATTTCCGAAAGAATCCTAGAGATATAGTCGAAAGAATAACAGTTTTCTTTAAAAATTCAGGATACTCCCAGATTCTAGAGGTAATTTCTGCAAGAATCCTTAACAGAAGGATTTGAAGGATCCTCAGAAAGATTTTCGAAAGAATCCCAGAAGGCTTCCCGAAAGAATGCTAGAAAGATATCTGGAAGATTTCCTACAGGATTTTTGGAAGAGTCCCAGACAAATTTCAAGAATATGGACGTAAAAATCTCAGTGGCATTTCTAGAATAATTTCAGAAAGATTTTCGAAAGCATCCTCGAAAGTATTCTAAAGGGATTCCGAAAGCATCTCAGGTGATTTCCGGAAGAATACCAGAGGTATTCTCATAATAATCCCAGAAGTATTTCCGGAAAAAGGCAAGAGTTATTTTCGGAGGAATTTTCGACGAATTTGTAGTAGAGTCGTAGTACATTTTTTGGCAAAATCCTCTAAAAATATCCAGAATAATTGCATCAGGATTTTTGTTAGAATCTTCCATTGAATTTCCGAAAGAATCTTCGAGAATTTCGATTCGAATTTAATTTCCAGGATTTCAAAAGTAATCCTTAAGGAGATAAACGTAAACTCACATACAGATTTATGCAAATATTCCAATAAGATGTCCAGAAGAATCACAAAGGATATCCGAAAGAATCTCAGATATAGTACCGGAATGCTAACGATTTTTTTTAGAAGAGTCCAAAAGCGATATCTGGTAGTATTCTGTGATTTCCAGAAAAACTTAGAGAAAAATCAGAAATAATCTCAAGAATTCCAGAACAATCCCAGAGAGGTTTTGAAGGATTCATAAGTGATTTAAGGATGAATCCCAGGATGGAAATTCCAAAGAATTCTGGAGTAATTTCTGGACCAATCCAATACTACCTTAAGAACAGCATTCTAATATCACATATAAACTGTCGGACTAATGTTAGAGGATAATAAGTATTGAGAATTAAGATATTGTTTAAATTATATCTCTTTTCATTTTATCGTTCCAGAGAGCGAGTAATGGCGCTTAAGCCTAGGCTATGATAAGAGCCAGAACACTAGGAGGAAATTCCGGTGTTCCAACCCCAGGACCATCGGATAACTATGGAGTGCAAATAACCATTCTTAGCAATACCACTCCCAACGATCATAACCCGGTCGAATCACTCGCTTATGGTGAATCCTAGACCATCATTCACTCACCCACCCACCCATCTACATCCTTGATATCTATGAGGGCGTCGGTGAGTCGCTGGCCTCTCGCTAAGTAGATATCATATCATCATTATCCTTTCCTATCCCAGTAACGGAGAAGATGGGCGTGGCCGGCAATGGAAGTTCTCATGTCTTCTCAACTCTGAACTCTAATTGGATGGCTATTCATTCCAAAATAGCCCTCCATAAGCAATTGGAATAAGATTGAGAAAGCAAAAACATGAAAGCTTTCAGTATGCAATCTACGAATTACTCCATTACTACGCAACGCAACGCAACGCAACGCATTGAACGACAATTTTAATTAGAATGTGAATCTACCGCATCATCCCTCTCAGAAGGATTGTGATTCTCAATATTTTTTTTGCGGTGATTCAGAATTGTAATCACATACTAGTTTAATTGTATGTGGTGTCATTCAATATTCAAAATAAGATTCGTTAAACCGAACATGTTGATCCTTCGACATGAACCAACGAGCATTGCTTGAAATAATGAGATTTTTTCGATTACTTTGATTACTGACTTCTTTTTCTGAGAATCTTCTGAAAGTTACTTTCAAATGGTTCCGAAAATTCCGTTTGAAATTATTCCGTGAATCTTTCTGCAGTTCATCTGGACATCGGAAATATTCTGGAAAATATTCATGAAATCTTCTGGATGTCTGTGAATTTCCTTTAAATCTTTCAGGGATTATGGCAAAATAACTTCTGGGATTCTTTTGAATATCACTGTAATTTGGATTTAGAATTCTCATGGGATTATTTCAGATATTAACGAAAATCCTTCATACAGAAGTGATGCTTCTGTAAATCGCCTTGGAATTCTTCTGGAAATCCTTCTATAATCCAAAAGCAATTCTCAGAAAATTTTTCAGAACGATTTACGGTTGAATCTCACGAAAACTTCCGGTAGAATTCTTGAATGATATCCGGAAGAATGACAGTCGTATTTTTTGGATGAATCTTAGCAGGTTTTACAGCACAATCCCAGCAAAATTTATTGAAAAATTTAGAATAGAAAGATATCCGAAAAAATCTCCAACAGGATTTTTGGAAGAGTCCCAGAAGTATTTCAAAGATATTGGCGCTCCTGGTTTTGCGGCCATTGGAAAACTGACCACAAAAAATTTCACTGCGTGGCAGCATATCGTCTTTTAAGAAATTTGATCCCAATTTGAAATCCGGAACATTGTTGCTTTCAAGGTTGCAAGAGCTGTTCGATTAATATTATAGGTGTTATTTGATTCGGATTCCGCCCCGGCTACCATGGATATCCGGGAATAAAAATGATATGCTTCCGCGCAGCGAAATCTTCGTTGCCAGTTTGCCGCCGGCCACAAAACCACAAGAGAGCAGGAACCTCTCGCGGATCATCTGGCGCACCACAGCAGCTTCAGGCAATGAGATGAATGGTTTATTTGGAATGGGATTTCAAAGTTGAAGATCAAATTTGTCCAGCTACAACGACGGCCATTTTTCGTGGAGTTCTTGTGATTTCGGTGACTGTTTGAGGGCATACAAGCAGCACGCTAAACCAGATTCACGCATCGCATGTGTTCGATCTACACAAAATAAGGCAACGAATGCCAAAATGTCTGAAAAATCTGTGCAATTCGCACTTATGCTATACGTATACATGTTGGCCATTGGCTATATGCAGATCGATGAAAATGGATCGAAAAGCTGAAAGATGGTCGCAAATGTGAAATTTGTTTCCCCATTAATTAAAGCGGACTATTCAAATAGAAAAAAAAATCTGAAAAACTTAAACATTGTCATGTTTTTATAATCAAAAGCAAAATGGGAGCAAATTCCGCATTTCGATCGTTCTTTCGCTGTGCGTAATTTACTCATTAATTTTTGTTTGCAAGTCCTTGCTCGATAATGAACACAACCTATTTGCACGGAAAATGTGCTGCATGAGAAGAGGCCAATTTTGTGCACCCGGTACTAATTTTTGAGCGGAACAAGTTTAGCGTGAGGTTGATAAGTAACAAACCAACGAGCGATCCGATGTTGTTGTTGCTGGATTTGACATTTTGTTGTGTCTACAAACATTCAATGCAGGGATGTTATAAATTTTGGAAAAATCTCCACTTTCTATACCCATAGGGTTGAAACAACTGTGCCGCACGACGAAATTCACCTCAAATTCCCAAATTTTCAAAATATTATAAGAAAATCAGGAGTGCATATAAAAAATATCTGAAAGCGTCAATAATCATTAAAAATAATCGCCTTTCGAAGAAAAATATAAAAAATGGGGGTAAGGTCTGACGGAAATGGTCTATTAGTTGTGTTGTCTACTATTGTACACGGCAACATGTTTCAAAATAAGTGGAGCTGCTTTTAAAACAAACCTTAACAAACGATCATTGCAAATCGAGCCGAACTGGCGCTCTTTCCTTGCGCACGCGCTTTCTGCAGAGCTGTCAAACAGACTTTTGTGCCTTCCTTCTTTCGCTCTCCTTCAACTCAACAACTCAGCACGATCCACCGCGGGGTGGATTGGTGAGCTGTCTGGTTGTTGCAGATGAACAATCATCGTGTAGCGAGACATCATCATTGCCACCAAGCTTGCAACTCACCAGAAAATCGTGGTACAATTAACAACAACCCTTCAGTGTCAAAAATCAAAATCCTTTGGCGTTTTTATCGACGTCAAACATCATCAAAATTGTCAAGGTTCAAATTTCAACCCATTTTTAACATTAAAGTTTAAATAAGATAAAACTGATATTTATTTAGGCGGAGAAATTTACCAAAGCAGTAACAAAAATACGTTCCATCGTTTTATTCAATGAAACCAGATTTTATCAACAATTTTGGTACTCTAATATCAAATGTAATTCTTAAAAATATGTCATAATAAAGTAAACACCAATCAAACGGTGAAGAAATATTCTTGAAAAAATGGCAGATAAGGTTGATAATAATACTTTGCAAGAATTCATGGGTGTAAATTCGCAAGCAGTTAGAAAATTTAACCGAAAATCTGATAAATATTTGTCTTAGGCCACAAAATGATACGCTAAGATTAGTGTTACATTTTTCTTCTTGGAGAAGTCACTTATGCGGCCGAATTCAAAGTAAACAGACTCAATATCAATGCCAATACTAGTTATTCCATTTTTACAAAACATGTTACGTAGAAAGAATAAATTTCAAAAAAGTGTTCAAATTGAAAAATGGATCAAATATGGGTTAACATTGATGTTTTTGAAAATTCCCTCGAAAATCTAATCCGCGATCTATTCAAAATTGAATCACTGCGTGAAGACTAGTTTTTACTGAGCACTCATCATCATATACAGTGTTGGACAATGCATTTGCAGCTTTTTCGAATTTCAAATTATCAATTTTTGAAGTTTTGTGTCAAACTGTTTTAAATTTTGAACTAGTGATCGACAAACTCGTTCAAAAAAAAAAAAAAAAAAAAAAAAAAAAAAAAAAAAAAAAAAAAAAAAAAAAAAAAAAAAAAAAAAAAAAAAAATATATATATATATATATATATATATATATTATTATTATTATTATTATTCAAGTTACGTTGAATGTGCTGTGAAAATTCATCATTCAAATTGGTCTATAAATAACTAAGATCTTGCATATTAAAGTTGATCATTTTGCATGGAAGATCAAAAAAGTTGCACATGTTTTGTCTAATACTGTATTGAGATTCAGGAATCTGAATTAAAGACTCGGCCAGGCTTTCTACCAAAAAAAAGAAGAAGTTCATACAGCCTCAATATCTTACTCACAATTCTCACTTCATTATTTTGGTTCGTGTATTATTCATAATAGAGGAAGAGCGCCAATTTTTGAACCATTCATACGATTTTGGCCTACTTCGTATGAAAATCCGAAAATTAGCAAGAATTTTTGTAGGTCAAAAATTAGTGCTATTCCCCTTTTTTTTTACAAATTCTAGTCCGAAAAGCGACATAGTTAAATTTCTCGGTCGTGTGACGGGTCGAGTTAGCAATTTATACCCTTCCTGATTATCAAAAAGTTTGTTGAATTCTATCCTTACAAAGTTAATCAAAATTTCTTTTGTACTTTCAACAAAATTCATTGGAATTTAAACAAAATTTCTTTAAAATTACATAAAATACCCATCGAAATCATAGAAAATTCCTTAACTTAAAATTTCCTGGCCACTTGCATAGATAGCATTTTCGGCATAGTTGTTCAGTAAATCAAGGGCTATCATTATTTTAGTCAAGAAATTCGAAACTTTGCCACGAGACGGCGCTAGTGAGTATCAAGCTTTTGTTTTGCGTATATTTTAGGATCCTGACAGTTTAGAATAATGACGTCTTTGGAAAAGTTGTTCAGTAAATCAAGGACTACCGTTGTTCGAGCTAGTTGATTCAAAAATTTGCCATCAGGTATTAGTAAACATTAATCTCTTGGTTTGAAAATATCTCAGGACTTGCATAGGAAGACTGCACCTTTGGCAAAATTGTTCAGTTACTGAAGGCCTTCCTTTGTTCGTGGTAGTAGATTCAAAATTATGCCAGCAGATTACACTAAGGAGCAAGAAGCTTGGCATAAAAATTTGTGTTGTTTCTTCAATAGGGCCTAACTGACATGAGCTATTTCTTTCTTTCGCTAATAACTTCGCTAAATCAGATAAATCTGTAATATTTCTTGTTATTGAAGCAAGATATAGTTATTCTTCATTCTACAGCTCTAAAATATGTTACGAGAAGAGAATCAGTTTTCTGCAATAACGCAAAGAGAGCAACGATGAAGAAAAATCGATGAATGCAGATAAGCCCTTATGAAAAACCCAATACAGAAATGCCTTCTTTCTGAGTGCTCCGGATTATGAAATATATGCTTAACAAAAGTTTCACGCTCATTAGCGCCACCTGGCGACAAAATTTTGAATTTCTTTCCTAAAACAATGATAGTCTTTGAGCTACTGAACAACTCCGCCGAAGACGCTATCTTTCTAAGTGGTCAGGCTCCTGAGTTATATGCAAAACTAAAGTTTCGTGCTAACTAGCGCCTTCTGGTGGCAAAATGGCAATGAGCACCTTTGCCGAAGACGCCATCTTACTAAGTGGATAGCATTCTCAAATATCGGCAAAACAAAAGTTTCCTGCTGACTAGCGCTGCCCAGTAGCTAAATTTTATATTGACTGGCTCAAGCAATGATTACCCTTGACATACTGATCAACGTTGACAAAGACGCCATCTTTCCCATTTGAAATTCTGCCCGAAATTCATTTGAAGTTTTGAATTCGATCAGAATCGTTTTGAAAACCTCGTAATACATACTGTGAAAAGTCGTTAGACCTAACAGGGCGATAGATCGAAAGAACCGTTTGACTGGAAGGTTTTGCAAGCCTAAATAAAATGAGGATCCCTAAGCACTATTGGAAACTTATTGAAAAATCCTAAAGGGGTTCATACACCTATTTGCAGTGTCACAACTTAGTTCACAACAGTCAATAGTTATTATGCTCAAACAAAGTTGATCAGTATATTTTCCAGCGTTAATCTATAGGCCACCTGGATACCTTATTTGCTCTCTTTAGAACTCTCTTTAGGAGCTCCTCCTAAATTCCTGGATACCTCTGTGATGCGCGCGCAAACATCTAAAAACTCCTTGGCAACCCCTAAAAATTGCTTGAAAACTTCTTAGAACTTTCAAACACTTGCAAAACCCTATAAACGCTTTGAGAAATCCTGGTAACTCTACTGGACCTCTGATTGGGATTTAGCTTACTAGGAACCAACAAGAAATACATCGTGTTTCATGGTCTGCGCTATAACCATTGATTGCAGGCCATGCAATGCAGGCCTTAACATGTACAAGCGTATTCAATAATCTAGAAGGCCCGCAAAGGTCCACAAAGGTCCGTAATGATCCAACGAAGGTTTGCGAAGGTCCGTGAAAGATCATAAATATGGACCTGTGGAAACTGTTTATAGATCACTGTGGATATCAAATGGCCAGAGTGCTGAGACATATTTACAAAATCATCAACACAATTGGTCAACCTTGTAGATTCTAATACATAATAAAATCCATGCATCTCGAACATCCGTAAAACTCAAAATATTGCCTAGTATACTTGTATGAAGGATTACGGGGCTTTGTGATAGCGAAAACTATCAATAGGCCATTGATTACAATAGTAGATCCTGAGGCCTTCTTTAGCCGAGTGGTTAGAGTCCACGGCTACAAAGCAAATCCATGCTCAAGGTGTAGGGGTTCGGTCCTAGATCTTTTCGTAAAAGTAATTTCCTTGACTCCCCTGGGCATAGAGTATCATCGTACCTGCCGCACGATAAATGAAAGCGAAAATGACAACATTGACAAAGAAAGCTCTCAGCTAATAACTGTGGAAGCTGAAATGCAGGCTCTGTCCCAGTGAGGACGTAATGCCAAGAAGAAGAAGATGAAAATGCAACGACAAATATGTGCTATTTCGATACCAAAGTGCACTCTGCACTCATTTTAATTAGAGAGAAAATCGAGCGATTATTGCATCTTGTTACAAACCATTACAATTAGCAAAATTGTAATTAGCGAAATTACCGGGAGCGAACGCTCACGTAACACGATACCATCCCTGAGAACGCATTCCATCCAAGCAAGCAACCATCGCATTGCTTTCGATCAGCAAGCATTGTTTTCGATCCGTCTTTGTCCCTAATCATAATACAATAGAAAAATAAATAAATAAAACAAACAAACTGCAATCCCGAAAGCCCCGAACATGACTTCTAGCTTCCGTTTCCATCTGATGATGAAATCGAAGGCGGCGAGACAACAATCGATGGAGCCGCATGGTCGGTTGTGATTTCGAGTTCGACGGGAGGAAAAACCAGGCGTTGTTTACCAACCATGATGGTTTTCCGGAGAGAGCGAGAAGCGCGGCATAGCCTGCTTTGATGAGCTCTCGCGCTCTCGATCTCTCAGATAAAATGAGAGAAAGTGCACCGCACCGACAACACAGCTAAAGCACTGATGGTATGTGTGGTTCATAAACAGAGTACACGGTGTGGCAGAAATCGTTATTAATGAAAAAAATGACCTTCAAATTCGCACCCACCATCCTCTCATTGAACTTGGAAATATTTCATCGATCGACATTTTCGACATTATCACGCGATATTTTCATTTTTAAGAAAATTCATGGGAAGTAAATCATTCATCATTCATCATAAACAAATCAAGTACCTATAAGCCTTACAATTGACATTCGAAAGATGTGATATCCAAGCATTTTAAAACAAATTTTAAGGCATTTTGTTGATAATATCGTAAGTTATAGTTATTTGTGTCTTTCACATAATTACCATGTGGTCTATTTTAGGTAGCTTAAGACGCAATTGTTAAAATAATAGATTCCATGAGCCTCTGTACGTGCCATAAATCCTTTTGTTCTTTTGACTTTTACTGTGCGTCGTGTGTTGGTGCTGTCTCGCTCTCTCTAACGGGCAACTTGAAAACAGGGCGCACAGTAAAAGTCAAACGTTTTATAGCATGCATAGGCTCATCAACAGAAAATTAATCCAACTCGCTATAAACTTTAAATCACCCCTTTTTGACGTTTCTTGTCTACACTATAATATTTTTGGTGGTCCCATCAAAGCAAACTTTGCGATGTAGATTTTTTTTTCATGTTGATATAAGAGAAACGTCAAAAATATCGTGGTTAAGAAGAAAATAACCATCATTGTTTTACAAATTTTCAAAACCTGCTTTTTGCTCAAAATGTATGCGATGTTCAAGAAAATCTATCATTGCATTACACTTGCTATCTGAAATGCGATGATAGATTTATATAAGGAATTCTTCAAATTTGAATGAAAAACTGGGTTTTCATATTTGATGATTGAATGTCCACAAATTTGTACCTTTGAAAAGTTCAGGGGAGAACCTTTCGTAGCAAAACAGCCTAAAGCGTGGCTGAGGCGATTCAAGACCCCATTTTTATTGTTTTGTTGGTTGAGGTGGACTGTGGTGGAAGTAAAACAATCTTTGCCCTCTACCGTTTTTTCATATCCAACACATGGACTGCGCGTCACAAATGCTAATCATAGTTTTGAAAAAAGCTAATTATTCGGCCAGTCCGACCATCGGTAATGGTAAAAGTAATGTATAAGCAGATGAAAAAACCGAATTTAGTACTATACCATTTGATTCCACTAGAGTTTGAATCCTTTGACAGATACGCGTATTTATCGCGTATCGACCTCAACTGTAAGGCCGTCTTCAGTGTCGTGTACTAGACTCGACTTCGTCTTCAGTACACGACACTGAAGACGGCCTTACAGTTGAGGTCGAAATACGCGTATCTGTCAAAGGATACAAACTCTAGTGGAATTAAATGGTATAGTACTAAATTCGGTTTTTTCATCTACTTATAGGTATTCTACTAAACAGCTCGAAGATTTATTATAAACAAAAGATAGACTTAAAAAAAAACAAAAAATGGACATCCTTTAATATGATTGCTCACTTTATTGAACATTGACTCTGAGTGAATAGATTTATTTACTCAATATTTCTATAATAAATGTAGAAACATATTTGTTGGTAATGGAATCATAAGAAGAGTAAATGTTTCAACCATGGATATGAAAAGAACCTCAAGCATTGCCTTTAATACATAATGTTTTACTTTCTCGGGGATACGACTGTGATGATTATGTTGTTGGTTATGGCCTTCAGTCTATTATGCTCAAAAACGGATTTTACGTTTTCATCCGACGTTTCGGACACATTTATTGTGCCTTTTTCAAGGAGTCTGTGGACAATGAACATTTTATGTTGTGTTTATGTTTGATTATGTTGAGTTCACTTACTAACTGTGTTCCGTTTTCTCGTTAAGGTGAAGATAAATCGAAGCCAAACCTCAAATTTTCAAGAGCACGGATCTGGAGAATCGAACATCCGTTCGAGCTGAAAACTTAATCGATTGGTCACTCGCTGCTGGTGACCAATCGATTAAGTTTTCAGCTCGAACGGATGTTCGGTTCTCCAGATCCGTGCTCTTGAAAATTTGAGGTTTGGCTTCGATTTATCTTCACCTTAACATGCCCACAGCATAGGCAGCATAAGTCAACATACAGAATCTACAAGCAAGAGTCAGATAAAAATATAAACTAACAGGCGAACAGGGAGTGTTGGAGCACTTTTATCGTATAAGAATAAGAATAAAAGTGGCGATAAACAGGCAACTTTATCGTAGTTCTGCGACCCGGATCGTTCTTCGGATTCTACGCCCGTGTTAAGACCAGAACGGGCAAAATTCTGTATGTTGACTTATGCTGCCTATGCTGTGGGCATGTTAACGAGAAAACGGAACACAGTTAACTCCTTGAAAAAGGCACAATAAATGTGTCTGTTCCGAATGCTCAGTAAAGCCAGGAGGGTTGTCACGGGTACAATTTCGTTTAAGGTTCTTTTTCACAGTCACAGGTAAGTATCGGTTTTAACACAAATGAGTATAGAGTCACTACAGTTAATTCTTCTTCTTCTTACTTTATTTTTCCTTAATTCTCACTTAATTAAGCACTAATAGTTCATTGAGTTCACTTTATTAATAATTCTAATTCAAAACTTTTTACTTCTAACTTATACTTTACTACTTTCTTCTTAGCGTGCAAAATTCAAATAATTCTAGTACACTGACTACTAGTACTGGTTTCCGAACACTAGTATGACGGTTCTACTCCGTGATGCGAATCTGCTGGTTCAACAAAAGAGGGCGCGATGACGTTCAGCTAGTCCTTTTATATTAGCCGCCGATGATCATTGGTAGCGAGTCACGATGATGGACGAATTTCCGTTCAGTGCATTCGCCCGACTTGCCATGGTGGTGAATTGCGGTTGACCGACGTTGATGATGATGATAGGTGTGGAAATGGTGCCCCATATATGTGCGAACACACTGGCCCCTCCAGAAATCCTATTTCTGGTGTGTCGATATGATGATGATTGTCGACTCAATCGTCGACCAGGCAGACGGTGCACCTTTTCATGGAGTTGATCGATGATGACGATACCGACGACACGATGATTGTTTACATTGATGCGGTTGATATGTCATCGTACACCATTTTATTATAACCTGGCAAACAAATAAGACCCGGTAGCCGGATTTTTGCGAGATAGGGATATTGGACAGGTGCTTACCTTGTCCCTAATCAATTAGGGCATTGTATTTTATTGCAGGTGCATCAGGATACTACGGCATACTCGAAGAAGGTGACGGAATCATGGATTGGAAGCTGGTTTAGGTGCGCTGTTTGTTGTCGTTTGGGAAGTGTTTTCTGCTGGAGGCATGATTGGAGCGATAGGCAGGAGACATATTTTCGCTACTGGTCGAGTGAATATACCGGTAGATGTTTGGACGGTGACGACTCGAACCACTCCGTCTGGCCCGGGATGCAGATCCTGGATTCTGGCCATCGGCCAGCGCATCGGAGGAAGATTTTCGTCCAGGAGAACTACGAGCTGGTTCCTTTGTAGTGGTACAGGTGGATTGCACCATTTTGCTCGTGGCTGCAAGGTTACAAGGTAGTCCCGATGCCATCGCTCCCAAATTTGCTGGTACAGTTTCTGCGTTTGCTGCCATTTTTTCAGACGATTAAAAGGAATCGAAGTGACGTCAACATCGGGTACTGCTTTGAGGGCCGAGCCGACCAGGAAGTGGCCAGGCGTTAGAGGTTCCAGGTCCGATGGGTCGTCGCTAATTGGCACAAGAGGTCTAGAGTTGAGACAGCATTCAATTTGGGATAGCAAAGTCTCCATGTCGTCATAGGCGAGTGTTTGCGCCCCCAAAACTCGGATGAAGTGCTTCTGAGCTGACTGTATGGCGGCCTCCCAGAGTCCGCCGAAGTGCGATGCCTTAGGAGGGTTGAAATGCCACCGGATGTTGTTGTGTGCACATTCTTGGGCGATTTGTTCACGGTGTTCTTTACTTCGTATTAGGTGGCGTAACTCATTCGCAGCTCCCACAAAGTTCCGCCCATTATCGCTGTAAATGTCCGAACACAGTCCTCTCCGGGAGACAAATCGGCGCAACGCTTGGAGGAACTTAGCAGTCGTTAGGTCGGCAACTAATTCGAGGTGGACGGCCTTTGTACAGAAGCACACGAAGACTGCAACAAAGGCCTTCCGTGGTGATGCTCTCCGGTGTGCTGGTTGTATCAGAATTGGTCCCCAATAGTCTATTCCAGTTGAGGAAAATGGCCTCGATGCGGTGATTCGGGCTGTTGGCAGTTCCGACATGAATTGCTCGATGCGTTTCGGTCGTGCTCTGAAGCAGATGGTACATTTGTGGAAGATTTTCCGGGCCAGGTCCCTGGCCCCCGTGATCCAGTATCGGAGGCGGAGTATGCCAAGCAGCAATTGGGGTGCAGCGTGCAGATGCTGCTCATGAAGGCTTCGAACAAGCAGGGCAGATAACGGAGAAGTTGATGGAAGGATGATTTGGTGCTTGGAATCGTAGGCTTGCTGCGACCGGCGCAAACGACCACCAATGCGGATGAGATTTTCCGAATCGAGAATAGGGTGGAACCATTTTAGGCGAGACTTCACAGCTACAGGTTTTCCTTGTTGCAAACATTTCCATTCGTTAGGATAGGCTTGTTCCTGCACTAATAGGATCAATGTCAATTCAGCTTCTTTTTTCTCCTCAGTGGTAACGACGTGCGACGCTGGTCGATGTTGATTACTGAGCCGACAGTTTTGCAGAAAACGTTTACAGTAGGCGGTCACCCTAAGCATGCGTTGATAATTGGAGAATTTATTGACGTAGCAGTTAATGAAAGAATCTTCTATCGTTGCAGATACGATCGTTGCTGGTGGTTTGCGCATTTCGCATACGCTCTGTGGATTTGAGGTGGTTTGATGGACACTCGGCCATTCCGTTTGGTCTCGGTGTAGCCACTCGGGACCGTGCCACCATAGATCGTGAGAGAGAAGTAGTTCAGCTGATGTTCCTCTGGAAAGACAATCTGCTGGATTTTGTTCACCTGCTACGTGGTTCCAGATGCAGTTTGTAGTCGAGAGCTGTATTTTTGACACCCTGTTCGCCACAAAGGTCGTCCAAGTAGACGGTGAACAGTTTAGCCAACTAAGGACAGTAGTCGAGTCGACCCAGAAGTAGGTTTCTGGGCGCATAGATAGAGAGGAGGTCACCTTTTCAAACAGTTGTGCCGCCAGGAGGGCACCGCAAAGCTCCAAACGTGGTATGCTTTGCTTCTTCAAAGGTGCAACTTTCGACTTCGATGTCAGTAGTGCGACTTTGACCTGTCGCGATTCATTTTCGGATCGCACATATGCACATGCACCGTATGCACTCTCCGATGCATCCGAGAAGAAGTGCAACTGAAGTGTTGTTGCATCGGGGCACAGTACAAAACGGTCGATTTTGAGCTGGTTTAGCAGTGGAAGCTGCTCATGGTAGGACTGCCAATAGTCCCGTGCCGTTGCAGGAAGCTCCTCATCCCAGCCCCATATGTTGTCGTCGCTGTTCTTCAGGGTCCACAATGCCTGCATAAAAAGTTTTGCTGTTGTAACGACGGGTCCCACCAAGCCAAGTGGGTCGAATAATTGGGCGATGTATGAGAGGGCGAGACGTTTGGTGAGTGTTGCATTTGGGATTGACTGCGGCAGCTTCACGTTGTACCGCAAAACGTCGGCGTTTGGTTCCCAATGAAGACCGAGAGTTTTGATGAGCTGGTCGCGATCCAAATCTACTGATTGCTGTAGAGCCTTGTTGTCGTCGGAGATGTCGTCCAGGACAGCGGGTTCGTTTGAAGCCCACTTACGTAGTTCAAAGCCACCTCGTGCTAGCAATGAGTGCAATTGCTTTCGAAGGACGATTGTTTCGGCTATGCTGTTGCTGCCAGAGAAGAGGTCATCCACATAAAAGTCCTTGCGTAATACTGTGGCTGCCTCCGGGAAATCGTGCTGTTCGTCATCAGCTAGTTGCTGCAAGACTCTCGTTGCCAGAAACGGGGCACTTGCGGTTCCGTAGGTAACTGTCTTGAGTTCGTAGGTTTCAAGTTCTTCGTCACGTGATGCTCGCCACACAATGCGTTGAAGAGGCGTGTCACGCTCGTCGACCAGTACTTGGCGGTACATCTGCTTGATGTCCGCAATCAGCATCACGGGATGAATTCTAGCACGCATAACGATGGATCGCAGGTCGTCTTGTACGATTGGCCCAATCATCATTGCGTCGTTTAGAGATGTTCCACTGCTCGTTTTACAAGACGCGTCGAAGACGACGCGCACTTTTGTCGTTGTGCTCTCTTCACGTACCACGGCATGGTGTGGGAGGTGATACGTTTGGGTGGTAATCTCTCCGGTGTCCTGCACTCGTTGCATGTGGCCTAGCTCGTGGTACTCCTTCATGAAGTCGCTGTACTGTTGGCCCAGATGAAGATTTCGCTGCAGGCGTGATTCAACCATTTGAAAACGACGGATAGCGGTGCGACGGTTGTCGCCGAGGTTTGAGATGACGTCATCCTTCAGTGGTAGGCGCACTACATATCTACCTTCTGGTGTGCGCGAGACTGTCCGACGGAAGTGAGCTTCACATGCCGCTTCTTCCACCGAATAACAAGGAGATGAGTTGTATTCTTCGATTGTCCAGAATCGTTCCATCAGCTGGTGTAAATCG
Organism: Aedes aegypti; assembly: GCF_002204515.2. Taxonomy (NCBI): domain Eukaryota; kingdom Metazoa; phylum Arthropoda; class Insecta; order Diptera; family Culicidae; genus Aedes; species Aedes aegypti. Next base: position 26,579,191 of record NC_035107.1, read on the forward strand.
GCCATGGTTGCAACGTTGGCCGTGATTGTAGTTGATGGTTGACAATGGTTGGAACGACCTGAGACTACCCAACCAAGAGTCGAATTTATGAGCATGGGTAAGTCGTCTCCGAGAGGAATTCTGCCAGGAACCTTAAAGAGATCAAAAAAGATTTCTGCGCCAAGGACGAGATCGACGGTGTTGGAGGTGCAGAACGATGGGTCAGCCAGGTTAACCCCGGACGGGATTTCCCAGGATGAAATGTCCAAAGACGTTGACGGTAAGTTGACCGTAACCTTGGGGAGTACAAGGAACTCTGCGGAGGCAGAAAAGTCGCTGATTCGGGACCGAATGGTGGAAGTGAATTTGGTCCTAGCTTGCGTAGTAGAATGCCCAATGCCAGCAATCGGAATGGATACCCTTTTGCGTTGTACCTTCAAAAGTTGAGAGAATGGTTCGGTGGCAAAACAGCATTCGCTTCCCGAGTCTAGAAGCGCTCTAGCGACGTGAAAAGTTCCATTGTCGTCGACTACGTGTACGACCGCTGTGGCTAACAGTACTTTCGCATGGTTTCGTCCAGTTGAAGCATAGCCTTTCGGGTGCATGTGTGTTGCAGATGCTGAGGTGGTAGACTGTTCGCTAGCAGATTGAAATTGTGTTGGTTTTGATGTGACGTCACTTGTCTTCTGGGATGATTCATTCGACGATTCGTGGTTGCATAATTGAGTATGATGACGGCCTTTACATCGACGACAGGTACTGTTGGATGAACATTCCCTACTCATATGTCCCTTGCGGAGGCAATTTCTGCAGAGTTGATGACGGCGTATCTCCTTTTCCTTGTCCTCGACGGTCATTTTGGAAAAGGTAGGGCACATGTACAGTGGATGTTGCTCGGAACAAAGAATGCATTTCCTAGCATTGAGTTGAGATGCTCCATGGCTAGCGAATGAACGTGGGGTGGGTGGTTTCTTTGCAGACGATGGCGTACAGGTGTCGGACGGCTTGTGGTTAATGCTTTGCAGCACGTTAACCCTTCGTTGAATGAATGTGGTAAGTTCCTTGAACGAAACATCTTGAAGAGTGGACGAATGTTCCTCCCAGTCCCTTCTGGTGGTTTGATCGAGGCGACTGCTTAGCATACGGACCAAAAGAATGTCCCACGTATTGGTTTGCTCTCCCAACTGCTGAAGAATTCGGACGTTGGCCTCGAACCGTTCTACGAGTGTGTGTAATTCCCCAGCTGATTCTCGTTTGAGGGTGGGAAATTCGAAAAGTGCATCAACATACGAAGCTTTCAGACGACCAGTGTTCTGAAAATGCTCAACCAGCAGATTCCATGCAACAGGATAGTTTGTAGCGCTTATGGGTATAGTCTGAATCAGTTTCAGAGCATCTCCGGAGAGGGAGGAACGGAGATAATAAAACTTTTGTATACTGGACAGGTCTTGCGAAGAGTGAACTAGCGATATGTAAAGGTCATGGAAGTTGAGCCAATGCTCCAGGGTTCCATTGAAAACGGGTAGCTTCACATCTGGCAATCGCACGTGCGTGTTGGGAGAATGGGCTTGAGCGTTTGTAGACGTAGTAGGCGAAGGGGGTGGAGCGATGGGTGATTTATTCAGCAAGAACCCCTTAACCCTATAATAATGGGATTCCATCTCCATCCGTTGCTTGAGTTGCTCTTCGATCGAAGCTTCGTCTAACGACTCCAATTCGGCCTGAACCTTGGTGTAGTCGTTCCATAGTTCCACAAGGCTCTCCAGGCGAACTGGAACCTCCGCGGCATCGTTTTCCTCGTCATAACGATCCACGAAGCCTTTGATTAGGGTGAATGATGCAGAAATGCTACGCTGGCGCAGCTTGAGATAGCGAATGCGGCGTTCGGCTGAAGACATGGTCTGCAAGCAAAAGACCGCGTAGCTCGAACGAGTAGGGTATAGATGATAGGAAAGCTAATTACCTGTTATAGGCAATTAAATGCCTTGTATTTTATTAATGTTGCAATGGCGGGATGGCTGTGTCCAAGATGGCCTTAAAGGGATGTACAGCGTGGTTGAACTCTCCAGAAGGTTCCAGAAGCAAGATGGCGACTCTGGCGGGTTGGATCGTTGATGAACGGAGTTCGACGTTCATCCGGCTCGAAGGACCATGTTCCGAATGCTCAGTAAAGCCAGGAGGGTTGTCACGGGTACAATTTCGTTTAAGGTTCTTTTTCACAGTCACAGGTAAGTATCGGTTTTAACACAAATGAGTATAGAGTCACTACAGTTAATTCTTCTTCTTCTTACTTTATTTTTCCTTAATTCTCACTTAATTAAGCACTAATAGTTCATTGAGTTCACTTTATTAATAATTCTAATTCAAAACTTTTTACTTCTAACTTATACTTTACTACTTTCTTCTTAGCGTGCAAAATTCAAATAATTCTAGTACACTGACTACTAGTACTGGTTTCCGAACACTAGTATGACGGTTCTACTCCGTGATGCGAATCTGCTGGTTCAACAAAAGAGGGCGCGATGACGTTCAGCTAGTCCTTTTATATTAGCCGCCGATGATCATTGGTAGCGAGTCACGATGATGGACGAATTTCCGTTCAGTGCATTCGCCCGACTTGCCATGGTGGTGAATTGCGGTTGACCGACGTTGATGATGATGATAGGTGTGGAAATGGTGCCCCATATATGTGCGAACAGTGTCCGAAACGTCGGATGAAAACGTAAAATCCGTTTTTGAGCATAATAGACTGAAGGCCATAACCTACAACATAATGTTTTATTTAGGACTTGTTGAACCGTTATTAAAAATATTCTTATTGAAATTTTGGTCAGCAAGATACTGCATCGCCAAAATGACGTTTCTAGAAAAAGTTGTTTGAATAAGCTGTTTCAAATAGCTAAAATATGCTAAATCACTTTAACCTTTTTGACTAGAAATCAAAAGTTAATTGATTGTTTTGAATAGTTTTACCATTAGGTAACTTATTTCTGTATTATGTGAGAAAGATATTTAAAACGTATGAACTCTGTCTCGTCCTACAAATTCGTTTCTGAAAGAATTTGTCGAACATCGGTAGATCACCTGTGTTAGCTTGGGAAAGGGGTAATCTGATTTCTTCAACAGGTTGACAAATTGTCAGTAACATCTACAAAAGAGTAAACTTGAACTCTTTCAACAGAAAAGAATAGTATACAAATTTTCAATACGAAATGCAAGAAAAATTTTGGTGGTTATATATTTGTGAAAAGCAGTATAGTATAAACCAATAATTCAAAGTTTTCAATTCATTCAAGTGATGGCCATCTAGATACTGAATAGAGACCGTAGACTAGTTTATGAATTCGTTTTCGTGATAGAAAGTTATTTTTTAACTTTTGGTGAGATACCGAGATGTATCACCCAAACCTAAAGTAATTTTTACTTTTCTTGAGCGGAACAGCATATAGCTGTTCTGCCCAAGAAAAGTAAAAATTTCTGGTCAAGAAATGGTCGAAAAATTGTCTACAGTGAGCTCCATTTGGATTGACATTTCTTTTCAACTGCGTACTGTGATCAAAGAAAAATGAATTTTTGGCAAGGAATTTTCCACACATTTAGATAGGTGATTATTTTTCTGTTGAAGTGCACACTTCCCATAACTAATGTAATGAGAAATTTCTTAGAAATTTCAGACCTCACACTGGATAACTCGAGTTACCAAATTTTAGCACGACATTCGTTTGTTCTACATTAAAATACCTATAGGGTGTCCTAGAAATCTTAGACGTCATACTTAAATGTACATTGTATTTAAGATAATTAACATAAATTTTTATTAAGCTAGCATACTTAGCTTACTTCCGCTCAAGAAAAGTAGAAATTTCTGCTCAAGAAATGGTCAAGAAATTTTCTACAGTGAGCTCCATTTGAAATGACATTTCTTTTCAACTGCGTACTGCGATCAAAGAAAAATGCTTTTCTTGACCATTTCTCGCAAGAAATTCTCCACGCATCGAGATATACTTTTCTGTTGAAGTGCATACTTCGCTTTACAACTGTTTTGACTAAACAACATTTGACAAAATGGGAACAATTAAAAAAAGTTTTCTTCTCCTCATGAGACAACATTACGGAGTTTGACTTTTCACGTATTCCCAAGTAACACCGAAAACATCTTCTCTGATACCAGATAGCAGATTTTGTCATATAAGAGTTATAATAGTGAATACCATGACATCTTGTGTTATAAAACAGTTATAAAATAGCTCCCAGAAAACAAATCATTTCAAAACGGTTAATTAAACTTCATGAATCGGAGGTCATAAATTTATGCTGAAATAATGTGTTTTTAACGTTTTTTTATACAAGATTCAAACATCGATAAAACCGTCGAAACTGATAAATGTTGTGTGCCATTTTCCAGAAACAGAAGAATCGAGAACGCCATATTCATGCCCTCTGGAGAGAAATAAATTGGAATCGAAATGCAACGAAATCTCTAAGCGATGGTTCTTGGAAGTCGGTTACTTTTCATAATGCCAAAAAAAAAACAACTGGTTTGAAAATATTAACACTTCAGTCGTCGCGCTGTTGTATTTTGTACAACACCGCTGAAAAAACCTCGCTTTTTGTTCACAACAGCAGCGTGGTGGTTCTGATGGTGCCAAACCGTGCGACGACTGGAAGGTTAACGGTATAAATGTGAAAAAATCGCAGAAACTGCTGAAAAAATAACAGCTTTCGAGCCATAAGCGTCGGAACACAAAAGGTCACACAAATCACCTCAAATAGGCATTTTTTTCAAGCTCTTCTTCTAGGATTCCCTGTTTTAGCCACGAATTTCGCTATATTTGATTTGACAAAGAAACACTAAATGGTGCCAATTTCTGACGGCTTTTTTGCACCGTGATCGGCACATCACATAATCCGGAGCGTTACATGTACAAGGGACACCTGAAATCACCTGTCACTGAAATCAACATAATATAAAATTGCTCTGGTAGCAAAAAGCACAGGTTCCTTATGATGATGTTTCACGAGTATCTATTGAAATAAAGCAGCTCTTTTTCCCTGTGTTGGCTGCATTCATTGTAGTCGAATACGCTTCCAAATCGATGAATAAAAAACAGCTACCGCACGAGTTTTTTCCGTAAACATTACTGCAAATTTTACAACGTTTACATTTGTAAACCGATGTTTGACGTTTGACGGATAAAAATCGATTCACTAAGCGAGAAGCTATATAAAAGTTGTTTGGGTGTTATTATTATTATCGAAAGAACAATAAAATAAATTCTCAAAGAGAATGTTGAAAAGATGTTCTCAAGATGAATTATAAACGTTATTATAAGTTTATCATAAATTCTTAGTTAAGATGCTCTGAGGATGTTATTCCAACGTAATTTCAGCTTATTTCAGAATCAAAACAAAACCATTTCACATTTTGCCAAATAAATAATCTAGATTACAGTACCGGTTGAAAATTTGAATCACCTTAACTCGAATCAATTGAAGCCGCATGTCGATGATATTAACCAGATAATTTTGTTAGAAATCTGGGTTCAATTCAGTGAATTAAGCAATCATGACAAAATATGTAAAAAAATAAGTAACAGTTTGGAGTGTGACCGATATGATCAAAGTAATATTAAAGTTGAATAAAATAATTGAATAGTTCGAACATTTTCGGACGGTGCTGTAAGATTGATTAAAAGTCCGCCATATTATGTTTTCGTTTGAATTTGAAGCAAATTCATGAAAACAACACAATTTGGGTGGATTTGTGTTATATTTAAGGATTATTAAAATGGCCCATGAATTATTGAAGAGTAAAACTGAAAGTTTCACCATAAATTTTGAACCGCATATTAAACTTCCCAAGTATCGATGAACATAATCCACTTTCGTTAATCTTCATTTCAGTGATAATAAAGAATCATAGATATGATAACTTGAAACATATTTTTCAGGTTGGAGTAGCCATGTATATTATGACGAAAAATTTGTTCTGATTTTGCTGTAAGTTCATTCGTTTTGTATATATCTTGACGTTGGACATTGTAATGAGATAGTGTGTAATACAAATGTGTTTTTTAAGTTACATAGCTTACAAATAATGTCATAACAACCAAAACATTTGCCAGTATTATAAATAACAATCTTGTATTATATATACGTTATTTACACTTTCAAATATCTTAATTATAACAAATGAACTATGTCGCTCTATACTCTCGATTTGTGAGTGTTTAGTACTGAAAAATAACATAATTAGAACAAATGATCACCGCAACTTAAATTTGCATCTTTATTATGTTGGGGGTTTGTTTATAGATCGTCGATTGCATGTGATTTCAACTAGTTGTCAGATCTATAAGATGTTATATAAGCCGACATTTTTGGCGCTGTTTAAGCTATACAAGTGTTAGATATAAAGTAAATACTACTAGAAGAATACAACAGAATATGTTAAAAACTTGAATTATTTACTCATATATGACTAGCTGTGTTACTTGGGTTTTTAATAGAAATAAAAATAACACAATTCGGATTTACGTAAGTCGAATCGAACATCAGATAGTCCATAAATTTCTAATTTGAAAATAAATATAAGAATTTGCTCTTACCATTTTTAAATCGACCATAGTTTATGGTAGCTGGGGTGTTTCCAAATGGTAATGATGTGAAAATCAAAGAAACCTTATCAATAATCATATAAAATTAGTGTATTGTTCGGTTCAAAACCGAAGTTTAGTTTTAAGTCATTTTTGTTTCATTTGTTTTCCACCATTTTGTTTGAATTCAGCCCTAAAATCCATTACCTTTATGTAAACCCAAAATCATTGCCCCCCTTCCCCACTCTCCATGTCAATTAGTCATTTGCGCCTTTTCCCCAATATCCACAAAAGTCAATACCTTTCCCCCATTCCCGAATCGAGAAGTAAAACTTGTTAGTTTGTAAATACAGCCAGCCCAGAAGTCAGCCAGAATGACAAATATTTTCATCACAGCAACCCCCTCCCATCCAGCTTTGTTGTCATGTTCTTATTGTTTTTTTTGCCTTTGACGTTTCCATGGAGATGGGAGGAGCTAGTTCGAATCATTCGATTGCCACGATGCTAAAACCATAGGTATATAAGTAAACCACGTTGCGCAATGCGCATAAGTATTTTTGTGAATTTCAACCAGTTAACATCAATAAACGCCAAGTGAAATAGTAGCCAGCAGTTTTGCTTCCTTCCACCAAAGAAGAGCATCCCGTTCCCGTCCTACACTGCCAATCGAGCCGATCGCTGCTGCTGCCGAACCACCGACCAGATACAGTCCACCGTTTGTCGCTGGCAATTTGAGTTCGTTCCTGTCCACAAATTGATCCCACCCGAGGTAGTCGATTGTGGACACGGTTCGATTGCACGCGGACAGCCAATTGTCCAGTAGTAATCGGGTTCCGCCGCTTCTGGAACAGCACAAGGGTTTAATAGTAGCGTTTGTTCCCTCGGTTCGATCCACAGTCAGACCTTTCCGGTAATCTGCTGTGGACACCGCTTCGACTGCACACGGAAAACCTACTAGCCCTGGCCGGTTGTTGTTAACCAGTCGCTGGAACCGATTGCGCACCCGCAAGGATCCCGTTCCCTCCCGTTTGCCACTTTGTGCACCGCACATGTATATTTGATTTGCTTGGCAGAATGTATCAACTATTTCAGTTTGGAGAATATTGCACATAAATACGAAATGGTGAATTGGCAAAGAAAGCTCTAAGGTCATAAATATAAAAGAGCTTGCAAAAAAAAACAAGTTGAGAAGTAGGCTCAAACATAAAATATTAATATGAGGAGATTTATATTCAATTCAGTGCGGAAAATCATGTTATTCAAGCCGTCACACGACAACTGCACAAGAGGTCCCAAAAGTGGCCATTCGAAGCCCTGTTGGAACCTGTCAACGAATGTCCGAAAATTATCAGAACTACTTTATAATTCATGATATGGCATCCTAGGTAGAAAATCATGATTTTGACCTTGTCTTGTAAATCTTATGAACAAACTTTTTGGATGACTTAAAACTTCCGTTGTATGCACAAAGATTTACAGTTAAATTCTTCAAACGTTTCTTATCAAATTAAAAACTCCTAAATATGTAACTTTGTTCATTGAATTGAAAATTACATTTTGGGCAGTTTTTGGATGACAATGATTGTCCACAAACAATATCTCACCGGTCAAGCTTGTAGCATTAGCATTAAGGTGAAGATGAATCGAAGCCAAAGCTAGTGACCAATCGATTAAGTTTTCAGCTTAAACGGATGTTTGGTTCTCCAGATCCGTGATCTTGAACATTTGAGATATGGCTTCGATTCATCTTCACCTTAAGTAATTCGCACAAATTGGTAGGTGATACTGTCCTAGACTCCTTCCCATCCGTTACCAAAGTCAGACATTTGGGACTAATATTTAACTCTAAGACAAGATTGATGCATCCTCCAACGGTCGAGAGTTGTGTTGTCCACGTCCTTGCGAATGCTGGGTAATATAAAGGATTTAATTATCGAACACCTACTTAGGAAAGATGCAGATAATTCTACGACCTCTCTTAGGCATTACGGGACATTGTGGGATGTTAGTGGGAAAGGTTGTTTGTTTTGTAAAAGTTCTAACCATTATGTGCAAAAAATTAGCGAAACAAACTCACAGAATTTTGCGTTTGGATACCCTCTGCAAATCGTAGCTGCGCTTATCATAATAAACATAGCAGCATTCAATCTCCTTTCATTGAAGCATCATTCTCTAGCAATTATTTGATTCGTTCACGTTAATCGAACGGAATTGTGTTACGCTCACATCGAACTCGCGAAGAAAAAAATTAATAGCGTCCTAAAGCCCTGTCCCAATTTTAGAGCTAAACGATTATGTTTAGGTCAAAAACACATGTTTACTCAATTTTTTAATGTTTTTCGTTGGTTTAAGTCTAAAAAACATTTTTTTATGTTCCTTTCGATTTTGTCACACCCCTTGGCTTAAACTCAAATTTTGGGTATATTTTGTTTTCCGTGTCTCTTCCGAAATGTCAGTTAGGAACAACCCCAGTGTTAAAACTAAAACCCCTGTGGTGTTTTTGTCGACTAAACGAATGTCAAACATGATCAAAAGTGTCAAGGTTCATTTATGGACCCAATTTTTAAATTAAAGTTTAAACATGATATAGCCGTTATTTGAACGGGAAAAATAGCTAAAGTAGTTGCAGTAACATGCCCTTTCGCGTTGTTAAAAAAAAAACAAGATTTCATTAAAAAAAATTAGGACCCAATTGCTAAATTAAATAGACGGCAAAAACAATTCCGATTACACCAACGAACCAATTGAACAAAGTTGCTTTGCGCTTTCACCTGACTTGATTTTCCTTATTGTAATAAATCTAGTAGAAAAAAAACACACACGCGGATCACTATTCAAAGTATTATGCACTGTTAAACACTCGTTTGTTCTGGGTGGGATAGTATCAGCCAAGCCGCCGACAAAAATCGCAAAAAATATTGCTCATGCAACACTACCGTTAGCAAAAAAAAACAAATTAACAACTTTCACAAACACATTCCAATCCATACCCACGCCATTTTCATACAGCAAAAAACACTTTGTTTAATGTTTTACGAGTGGCGTAGCACCATCAGCCATTTTGGTATTCCATCAGCCGAATAGAAAAAAACGCGGAGCCGAAATTGACCACGACAGCGAATTTGAAGCCTGCTGCGATCCTCCGTCAACGGTAATGCTTGTAGATCTAGAAACTATAAAGTATTCTGAAGTTTAGAGCAGGTATGACCAATAATGCGTTAGCGTATTTCATAGGTTAACCACCTCTGAACTGAACTTTGCATATGTTGAAAATGAAAACAAATCAGATTATTTCTGCGAAAATTATCACTCCAATATATAATTTTCCATTGATTCGTGTCAACTCATTTTACGAACTTCGTAAAAAAGTAACATAAATTTGTTTTATGTAAAATAGGACTTTTAGTATGTTTTAGTCTGAGACGAGACTCGCGGAGACGGTCTTCTTTTTCTGTGATTGCTGAGTTTTTTCTTATACCACTCTGTGTTTACATCAATCATGCGCAAGCCGTTCAAACCCTCACATGAACATCCCAGCAAAAAATATTGCGTTTGCATCACACCGGAGCATTAATAACTTTTTTAGTGAAATTTCATGCCAGTAAACCTAGCAGACATTATGAATAACTAGTCTTATGTTTAGATTTATCAGCATCTTTGGAGAAACTGCTCCGCTGACGGAGGTTTTTATTAACAGTTTATTTTGAATACAATACTTTTCACTTTTTCAGCCATAAAAAAGACGGGCTGCATTTGACGTTTTGTGACAGCGGAATCTGGACTGCATATGACGTTGATATTTTTTCTCTTCGCGACTCTCTCTCAGGTTTTAGTGTACTAGTCTTTAAAAGGCAGCACATATGTATCGTAAAGTCTATTTTCTGGGACGTCATAAGTTTGGAAAATAAACTATAATCTGCTGATTTTAAATCACACACTTGAAAAGTATAGATTTAAAGACCAATATTTCTGCATATTCAACTAAGAAACACCAAATTTCGAGTTGTCTGGTTTTAGCATAAGGGAAAAGAATCGATGATCATTTTTTTTTTCGTTCAGGCACACCGCGCAAATATTTTCACTTTTGTCAAATTCTCTTCCGTTTTTGGAAGAAAATATGTTGTTCGTGGTGTTGTTGTCATTGTTGCTGTTGTTGTTGTTGTTGTTGTTGCAGCACACTCACCCAGAGGCAAAGTAGGCGACGGACGAGACATGCTTCGAAGACAGGCAGGCAGGTCAGCAGCAGTCAGTGAAAATCCCGTCGCCGTCGCCTACTGCGCAAGCCCACCGTCCGGTGACTGCGCACTAGGTCTATTACTTGTACAAAAATAACAGTCAATATTAACATCCCGACTCTTGGGGATAGGGGATAGGAACCCACCAGTAGAGAGAGTGAGAGAGCGCGAAAATGAGAAAAAAGGAGGAAAATTGGGTCGTAATAATTTTACCCCACAAGAAAAGACGGTAGGCCATCGGCCCCCTCCAACCCGCTCCCTCAGATGAAGGTGAAGGGACCCGGGGATTCGTGAAAGAAAAGGTCGAAAAGGGGTGTGAGACAATGGGCCCGCGGTGGGGCACTCTTCTATCCGAAGAAGAAAATCTAAATTGATATTTGAGATCTGATTTTGGGATCCCAGCAAGCCGTGGATTGATTTTCCGTTCCGGGAATCCCACTCCATTAGCGCTGGTGCGGATACCTGTAGAATGGCCATCGCGGTTCGGTCAAATAAAATCAGCTTGACATACCTTTGCTCGAATAGGATTCCCGCTACTGATTCGCTGCTACTCCGGAGTCGATTTTCGCCGATGCCACCTTGTGAATTTTCCACTTGAAATTTTCTTCCGTCGTAAAACCGTCCGTTTTTCACCCGGGGCGCCTCTTTTTCACGACACTCGCAATCGGACAAATTTTTCCTGTGTTCTTCTCGCAATGGCGATTAGTGTTTCACTGAGACAATTTTTTTCCACGCACCTTGCACTTTGGTTTTTTCGCCGCACGGAAATAGTAACAGAGCAGCCACTATATTTTTCCTCGGCCTGCTTGGATATTCGCTTTTTTTCCTTCCACACTGAGAGCACAATAAAATTGTGTACCACTTCTTCAGCAGATATCACCACTGATAGATATTTGCACACTCATCCACAGCACATTGACGAAGCAGGCGACGTTCTCGATGCTTTCTCTTTTTCTCACGGCCTGCTGCTAGTCCTCGTTTGCTCCTCGTTACTGTGCGATGATGATTGGGGCCGCTGCTGATGATGGCAGGTTGACTAGCTCGCTACACTGACTTGGTCTGTTCTCACTGTTCTGACCTGTACGCGTACTTCCACTGACTGCTGGCTGCTACTGAATTTCAGCGAATTACAAACATTGAGATAGGAGTTATGCACTTTTCCTTTCCGTAGGTATTGGTTGCGAGTACCCACCGCCAGAGCTAGTACTACTATACAGACACGCACCACTCCGCTCCGATGAGCTCTGGAATGGGACGAGCAGAAGAGTGCAACTCAACACAACAGTTCAGAGTCGAGACGGACGAAAAACTGTGTCACTGCCGTTGCCGTCGCCACTGAGCTGAGATGGATTGGTGGAAAACCGATGGGAAAATTTGGTGCTCACGAAAGGAACGGTGCGTACTCACTCACTTGCTCACTCACTCATTCGCTCATCGTCTTGGCATTCATTCCGAGATTCTAGTCTACGAATTTTCTATTTAGGAAGGAAGAAACCTCAGTCAAGCTTGGAGAGAAAGCCAAGCATCCTAAACAAATCAAATTTTTGGGCTTTGCTCTGTAAAACCATCAAAAAAGCTCTTAATAATATTGGTAGATGGTAACTGGTAGATCTTTTGACGAGAAGTTTCTATGCTGCTGACGAGATGCTTCTAAGCTTCTGACAGGAAGCTGCTAAGCTTCTGACGAAAAGCTTCCGAAGCCTCTGACGATAAGCTCATAAGCTTCTGACGATAAGCTCATAAGCTTCTGACGAGAAGCTTCCAAGTTTCTGACAGGAAGCTTCCAAGCTTCTGACAGGAAGCTTCTAAGCTTCTGAAGGGAAGCATCCGAGCTTCTGAAAACAAGCTTCCAAGCTTTTGAAGGGAAGCTTCCAAGCTTCTAACCGGAAGCTTCCAAGCTTCTAACCAGAAGCTACCGAGCTTCTGACAGGAATCTTCCAGGCTTCTGATAGGAAGCTTCCAAGCTCCAGACAGGAAGCTTCCGAGCGTCTGACAGGAAGCTTCCAAGCTTCTGAAAGGAAGCTTCCAAGCTTCTGACAGGAAGCTTCCAAGCTTCTAACAGGAAGATTGTAAACTGCTGACGAGGAAGTTAAAAGCTCCTGACAAGAAGCCTCTAAGCTTCTGACGAGAAGCTTCTAAGCTTCTGACAGAGAGCATCCAAGCTTCCGAGCTTCTGACAGGACGCTTCCAAACTTCTGACCAGAAGCTTCTGAGCTTCTGACAGAAATCTCCGAGCTTCTGACAGGAAGCTTCCGAGCTTCTGACAGGAAGCTTCCGATCTTCTGACAGGAAGCTTCTAAGCTTCCAAGCTTCAGACAGGAAGCTTCCAAGCTTCGGACAGGAAGCTTCCAAGCTTCGGACAGGAAGCTTCCAAGCTTCGGACAGGAAGCTTCCAAGCTTCGGACAGGAAGCTTCCGAGCTTCTGACAGGAACCTTCCGAGCTTCTGACAGGAAGCTTCCAAGCTCTTCTGACAGGATGCTTCCAAGCTTCTGACAGGAAGCTTCCAAGCTTCTGGCAGGAAGCTTCCAAGCTTCAGGCAGGAAGCTTCCAAGCTTCTGGCAGGAAGTTTTCAAGCTTCTGACAAGAAGCTTCCAAGCTTCTGACAGGAAGCTTCCAAGCTTCTGACAGGAAGCTTCCAAACTTCTGACGAGAAGCTTCCTGTCTGAAGGAAGCTTCCAAACTTCTGAAAGGAAGCTTCCAAGCTTCTGACAGGAAGCTTCCAAGCTTCGGACAGGAAGCTTCCAAGCTTCGGACAGGAAGCTTCCAAGCTTCGGACAGGAAGCTTCCGAGCTTCTGACAGGAACCTTCCGAGCTTCTGACAGGAAGCTTCCAAGCTCTTCTGACAGGATGCTTCCAAGCTTCTGACAGGAAGCTTCCAAGCTTCTGGCAGGAAGCTTCCAAGCTTCAGGCAGGAAGCTTCCAAGCTTCTGGCAGGAAGTTTTCAAGCTTCTGACAAGAAGCTTCCAAGCTTCTGACAGGAAGCTTCCAAGCTTCTGACAGGAAGCTTCCAAACTTCTGACGAGAAGCTTCCAAGCTTCTGACAGGAAGCTTCCAAACTTCTGAAAGGAAGCTTCCAAGCTTCTGACAGGAAGCTTCCAAGCTTCGAACAGGAAGCTTCTAAGCTTCTGACAGGAAGCTTCCAAGCTTCTGTCAGGAAGCTTCCAAGCTTCTGTCAGGAAGCTTCCAAGCTTCTGACAGGAAGCTTCCAAGCTTCTGACAGGAAGCTTCCAAGCTTCTGACAGGAAGCTTCCAAGCTTCTGACAGGAAGCTTCCAAGCTTCTGACAGGAAGCTTCCAAGCTTCTGACAGGAAGCTTCCAAGCTTCTGACAGGAAGCTTCCAAGCTTCTGACAGGAAGCTTCCAAGCTTCTGACAGGAAGCTTCCAAGCTTCTGACAGGAAGCTTCCAAGCTTCTGACAGGAAGCTTCCAAGCTTCTGACAGGAAGCTTCCAAGCTTCTGACAGGAAGCTTCCAAGCTTCTGACGGGAAGCTTCCAAGCTTCTGACGAGAAGCTTCCAAGCTTCTGACGAGAAGTTTCCAAGCTTCTGACGGGAAGCTTCCAAGCTTCTGACAAGAAGCTTCCAAGCTTCTGACAGGAAGCTTCCATGCTTCTGACAGGAAGCTTCCATGCTTCTGACAGGAAGCTTCCAAGCTTCTGACAGGAAACTTCCAAGCTTCTGACAGGAAGCTTCCAAGCTTCTGACAGGAAGCTTCCAAGCTTCTGACAGGAAGCTTCCAAGCTTCTGACAGGAAGCTTCCAAGCTTCTGACAGGAAGCTTCCAAGCTTCTGACGAGAAGTTTCCAAGCTTCTGACAGGAAGCTTCCAAGCTTCTGACAGGAAGCTTCCAAGCTTCTGACAGGAAGCTTCCAAGCTTCTGACAGGAAGCTTCCAAGCTTCTGACAGGAAGCTTCCAAGCTTCTGACGAGGAAGTTTCCAAGCTTCTGACAGGAAGCTTCCAAGCTTCTGACAGGAAGCTTCCAAGCTTCTGACAGGAAGCTTCCAAGCTTCTGACAGGAAGCTTCCAAGCTTCTGACAGGAAGCTTCCAAGCTTCTGACAGGAAGCTTCCAAGCTTCTGACAGGAAGCTTCCAAGCTTCTGACAGGAAAGCTTCCAAACTTCTGACAGGAAGCTTCCAAGCTTCTGACGGGAAGCTTCCAAGCTTCTGACGGGAAGCTTCCAAGCTTCTGACGAGAAGCTTCCAAGCTTCTGACGAGAAGTTTCCAAGCTTCTGACGGGAAGCTTCCAAGCTTCTGACAAGAAGCTTCCAAGCTTCTGACAGGAAGCTTCCATGCTTCTGACAGGAAGCTTCCATGCTTCTGACAGGAAGCTTCCAAGCTTCTGGCAGGAAACTTCCAAGCTTCTGACAGGAAGCTTCCAAGCTTCTGACAGGAAGCTTCCAAGCTTCTGACAGGAAGCTTCCAAGCTTCTGACAGGAAGCTTCCAAGCTTCTGACGAGAAGTTTCCAAGCTTCTGACGAGAAGCTTCCAAGCTTCTGACAGGAAGCTTCCATGCTTCTGACAAGAAGCTTCCAAGCTTCTGACAGGAAGCTTCCATGCTTCTGACAGGAAGCTTCCATGCTTCTGACAGGAAGCTTCCATGCTTCTGAGAGGAAGCTTCCAAGCTTCTGACAGGAAGCTTCCAAGCTTCTGACAGGAAACTTCCAAGCTTCTGACAGGAAGCTTCCAAGCTTCTGACAGGAAGCTTCCAAGCTTCTGACAGGAAGCCAGCTTCCAAGCTTCTGACAGGAAGCTTCCAAGCTTCTGACAGGAAGCTTCCAAGCTTCTGACAGGAAGCTTCCAAGCTTCTGACAGGAAGCTTCCAAGCTTCTGACAGGAAGCTTCCAAGCTTCTGACAGGAAGCTTCCAAGCTTCTGACAGGAAGCTTCCAAGCTTCTGACAGGAAGCTTCCAAGCTTCTGACAGGAAGCTTCCAAGCTTCTGACAGGAAGCTTCCAAGCTTCTGACAGGAAGCTTCCAAGCTTCTGACAGGAAGCTTCCAAGCTTCTGGACAGGAAGCTTCCAAGCTTCTGACAGGAAGCTTCCAAGCTTCTGACAGGAAGCTTCCAAGCTTCTGACAGAAGCTTCCAAGCTTCGACAGAGCTTCCTCTGACAGGAAGCTTCCAAGCTTCTGACAGGAAGCTTCCAAGCTTCTGACAGGAAGCTTCCAAGCTTCTGACAGGAAGCTTCCAAGCTTCTGACAGGAAGCTTCCAAGCTTCTGACAGGAAGCTTCCAAGCTTCTGACAGGAAGCTTCCAAGCTTCTGACAGGAAGCTTCCAAGCTTCTGACAGGAAGCTTCCAAGCTTCTGACAGGAAGCTTCCAAGCTTCTGACAGGAAGCTTCCAAGCTTTCTGACAGGAAGCTTCCAAGCTTCTGACAGGAAGCTTCCAAGCTTCTGACAGGAAGCTTCCAAGCTTCTGACAGGAAGCTTCCAAGCTTCTGACAGGAAGCTTCCAAGCTTCTGACAGGAAGCTTCCCAAGCTTCTGACAGGAAGCTTCCAAGCTTCTGACAGGAAGCTTCCAAGCTTCTGACAGGAAGCTTCCAAGCTTCTGACAGGAAGCTTCCAAGCTTCTGACAGGAAGCTTCCAAGCTTCTGACAGGAAGCTTCCAAGCTTCTGACAGGAAGCTTCCAAGCTTCTGACAGGAAGCTTCCAAGCTTCTGACAGGAAGCTTCCAAGCTTCTGACAGGAAGCTTCCAAGCTTCTGACAGGAAGCTTCCAAGCTTCTGACAGGAAGCTTCCAAGCTTCTGACAGGAAGCTTCCAAGCTTCTGACAGGAAGCTTCCAAGCTTCTGACAGGAAGCTTCCAAGCTTCTGACAGGAAGCTTCCAAGCTTCTGACAGGAAGCTTCCAAGCTTCTGACAGGAAGCTTCCAAGCTTCTGACAGGAAGCTTCCAAGCTCCTGGCAGGAAGCTTCTAAGCTTCTGACAGTAAGCTTCCAAGCTTCTGACAGGAAGCTTCCAAGCATCTGACAGGAAGCTTCGAGCTTTTGACAGGAAGCTTCCGAGCTTCTGACAGGAAGCTTCCAAGCTTCTGACAGGAAGCTTTCAAGCTTCTAACAGGAAGCTTCCTGAAGAGAAGCTTCTAAGCTTCTGAAGAGAAGCTTCTAAGCTTCTGAAGAGAAGCTTCTAAGCTTCTGTATGGAAGTATCTAAGCTTCTGACGATTAGCCTCTAAGTTTTTGATGAGAAGCTTCTAAGCATCTGACAAGAAGCTTTTAAGCATCTGACGAGAAGCTTCCAAGCTTCTGACGAGAAGCTTTTTAAGCTTCTGACGAGAAGCTTCTAAGCTTCTGACAACAAGCTTCTAAGCTTCTGACAACAAGCTTCTAAGCTTCTGACAACAATCTTCTAAGCTTCTGACAAGAAGCTTCTAAGCTTTTGACAAGAAGCTTCAGACGAGAATCTTTTAAGCTTCTGACGAATAGAAGCTTTTTAACTTCTGAATAGAAGTTTTTAAGCATCTAAATGGATGCTTCTAAGGTGCTCAATAAAAGCATCTAAGCTTTTCAATGGAAGCCTACATGCTTCTGACGAGAAGCTCCTAAGCTTCTGAATAGAAGCTTCTAAGCTTCTGAATAGAAGCTTCTATGCTTCTGAATAGAAGCTTCCAAGCTTCTGAATAGAAGTTTTTAAGCTTCTGATGGAGTAGAATAGAAGTTTTTAAGCTTCTGAATAGAAGCTTTGAATAAAAGCTTCAGAATAGAAGCTTCTAAGCTTCTGACGAAAAGCTTCTAAGCTTCTGAAGAATAAGAGCCTTTTTAACTTCTGAATAGAAGCTTTTAAGCTTCTAAATGGATGCTTCTAAGGTACTCAATAAAAGCATCTAAGCTTTTCAATGGAAGCCTACATGCTTCTGACGAGAAGCTCCTAAGCTTCTGAATAGAAGCTTCTAAGCTTCTGAATAAAACTTTTTAAGCTTCTGAATAGAAGCTTTTAAGCTTCTCAATAGAAGCTTCTAAGCTTTTGAATAGAAGCTTCTAAGCTTCTGAATAGATGCTTCTAAGCTTCTGAATAGAAGCATCTAAGCTTCTGAATAGAAGCTTCTTAGATTCTGAATAGAAGCTTCTAAGCTATTGAATAGAAGTTTTTAAGCTTCTGAATAAAAGCTTCTGAGTAGAAGCTTCTAAGCCTCTGACTGGAAACTTCTAAGTTTTTGAGTAGAAGCTCCTAAGCTTCTGAGTAGAAGCTTCTAAGCTTCTAAATAGAAACATTTATGCTTCTTAGAAGCTTTTATGTATCTGTATAGTAGCTTCTAAGCTTCTGAATAGAAGCTTCTAAACTTCTCTTGATAATATAGTCTGGCTGTTTTATTCTAAAAATCTAAAAATAAGTTTAGCTCATGCAAGTAAATCACCCTAATTGTAATTCAGATCGCCTTATCACTTCTACCAGAGTTCAATCTTGTCAAAGATTCAATCAACTCTTACACCGAACTCAACGTCTTCCTTATCACCCGATTTGCCTTTGTGCTACAAGCACGCAGTGAAACCCCAAAAACCATTACATATCAGTGTAATCAATCGATAAGTTATTCCCCAGTGGAAAGCGAGTAACTTACACACTCCACGTCGTCGGACAACAATGAGAAAACTGCATTCATCTTCCTGTCTCTCACTCACTTATCTTCGGCTCACGCACACTTTCCATTCTCACCGTGCTGCCTGCCGCCTGCTTGGATGGGTGAAGCGACATCGGTTTTGCACTTGTCATTTCCCACCATTCACCATGTAGCCTACTTCGTTGCGCGCGAAACAGAGAAAGAGAGCGTTTACGAGAATTTTCCACTGGAGGACGCACTCACACAAACACACGCACAGAGCCCCCCATTCGCACTTTCCTCTCCGACTCGGGCACCACAATCAATATTGGCTGGGAAGAGATTTGACACGGTTTTTTCCCATCGTTTCCATAAGCGGCCAGGCCTTCCCTTGTCCTTCGGGAGGAGGAAAATTTTCGCCCCCCTTTTGGATGGCCGTGCACTGATAGGTGGGTACTTCACAACCGTGAAGAATCCTTTCAACTTGAACTGTTTTCGACGAGTGAAAATTCGAATTTCCTAGTTCTTGCTCAACACCAATCCAGCTCAACAGGCGATCGCAGTAAGCCGTTTCTCGATGATTTCACTCGAAGTAGGCGAAAACAGAAGTGTCACGGTTTTTCAACTAACCACAATTCACAGAGACACAGAGATGAAGAGGGAAACTCTTCCGAATAAGGGACACTGCACAGGACTTTGCGAAAAGCACGACCACTTTGCTCGACGGTTCCACTTGGACTGAACGAGGAGCGATGGTGTGAAGGAATTTTACTCATTTTCTCTCTGAGTGAGAGGGGGAACTTCAAGTTGGTATGCATTTTTCAGTAGATTGGTTAATTTTTAAGATTTTATCACGGCTTTAATTTTAGATTACTATAAATTTCGTGAATTTCTGAAAAAAAATATTTGCATGATTGTCAAAATTCTTTAAAACCTCAATGAAGGGGCTCATCACTCATAAACACCGCATGTAGCTAAATAAAGCAAATCGAAAACTCAAAACGTATGGAAACGATGAGCGAAGAGAAAATTCAACGCAGGCGCCGTATCCTTTGTACCTACAAAGAGTTCAGTGCGAACAAGGCAAAGGCCACGGTGTAGAATTGCATGCAATCATTTCCCACCATTCGCAGAGAGAATCCACCGGAAAATGAGAGACTCTCTCACACTCAGAGCGATGCATTGGACCATCGAAGCATGCTGGGTGGATTGGACGGATGCATCGCCTACTACTGATGCGCCCTCTTCGTGAGGTCGTGAGCTGTTTGGTTGAGTTTTCTCACTAATTCGCTTCGCTCCGGTTGCTGAGACCTGTGTTGGAAATTGTAACGTGAGAGGAGTGTTCATGGTCACCGTGCGTTCACCATTTCGAACGGAAAGAAAAACACACGAGAAACAAGTGTCATCATAAATCAACCGGGACACTAACGATCGGTTCGGAATGGATTGGCTTGGGGAGATTAGTAGTTGCACTTTGTTCCATGCCTACTGCGATGGAGGGGAATTCGGGGTAAAACCGACACCCTAAGCTTATTGATAAAATTTATGTACTTTAGCTTGTTAAATGAACCCAAAATTGTTGTAGAATCACATATTGGTTATAAATTTATCAATCCTTGCAATCGCTGGATGATATATTAAGGTTATATTGTGATTTAAATCAAATTGATATTGCATCATTTTTAGGTGAGACAATTGAGAGTGCGGGTAAGATCGACACCCTGTTGGGGTAAAACCGACACATGCACTTTGAGTAAAATTTATACGTTGTAAACATCATCATCACATTTCATATTCGAAAAAATGCTTTAAACATGACTTTCGACATTTATGACCCCTTCCTCTGAAGGATCATACACATATTACGTAAATTAATGAGGAGAGGTCGAAGATCCACTAAATAAATGTGAAAATTTCAATTTTTCCATGCTAAGATTATAAAGTTGGGGTGAATACACATGGATATTATTAATTTGTGTTCATGTAATGTTTACCTAGATAAAGTTGTAGCGAATAATTGGTTGTGAAAATAAATACTGTATTATTTTTACTAAACAGAAAAGTGTAATTATTTTTAGATAATAAAAACTGTTGAACCTCATGGTTTGTAAATAAATACTAAGATTAATTTATGTGAAAATATTTCAAATTCTGTTAATGCTTCAATTTTAAATGAGAAATTTTTCTTCAAGCTTCATCAAATAAGTTGAAACGTGATGACATAAAAATATTTTTTTAATACTTAATGATAGCTTGTAACAAGTTACATAGTGTCATATTTTACATGTTAACAAGTTCGCCGTCCATGAACTTCACTGGAATTCAAAAATAAAGACTCTCATAAACTACAGAGATAGTCCTCCGATTAGAAAGATTCCCTGAAATTAGATTATGAAGCAAAGAAAGGTGTCGATTTTACCCCAAATGAAAGTGTCGATCTTACCCCGAGTGGACATTTATTTTTCAATAGCGTTTTCGGCTGTCGTAAAACCAAAAAAAAATTTCTCCTTCATGTTGTATCAACGTAATAATAGTAAATGATGATGTAGACGCAGAACAAATAATGACATTTAAAAAATTTCACATGCGAAATAGTTAAAGAATAACAGCCAAATATTGCAACTGCTGTTGCTTCTATGTTATCCAATATGATTTTGTTGTTTATTTTGGAAGTTTATTTGTAGCGTAAGTTGTAATGTCATTCGAAACACAACATTTCACAAGTTAAGATAGAGCGTGGTGGAAACTGTATGAAAATCTGCTCAAAACATGGAAAATCAAAGGGTGTCGATCTTACCCACAGTGTCGGTTTTACCCTTATTTCCCCGAATAGTTTTCCTTTGCGTAATGCATGCCCTTCTGGATGGTGATGGTTATCACGACTATGCATAATAAAAATGTTTATAAACTAGGGCGTTGGATTTTTTAAAACCCCGTTCAGCGATCGTTAACCTTCCGATTGTGGCGCGAATTTTTGGCTTGGTTTTTCATGTTCAACCTGAACTACCTCGCGATCTAGATTAAATATCCAGCTTTTTACGCTAGCATACCATAAATATATCAAAATCTTTTTTTTCCGACGCATCTTTAAATTTCTTCACATATATTTTTAAATAGAGTGGAATCCGTTTTTTGCTAAATTTTTCAAAAAAATGATATAAACCATAAGAAATGATAAGAATGTGTGCAACCGAAACTTAAAAATGGGTACTGTTAGCTTCCTTACCTCAAAGCTACCATACAAAAAAATCCTTATATAAAATATTGGGCATTTACAAAATTTTCTTAAAATTTTCAGTTGTGTTTCTTGTACATCTAAAATATGTTGAGTGTTTTAATTGTTATCTGCGACTAATCAGTCCGACCTTGTGAAAATCTCAAATATCGATCATTCTTTAAATAGCACATGATTTTAAAAATCCAGCATGCATAACACTGACATTTTGAGTTTGACAATCATCAAGTAATTTCTTCAATAACTTTAAACTGACCATAATTAGAGATATAACGATCTAAGGTCCTGGAATTACAGTATTGGACAAAACATTTGCAACTATTTCGATTTTCCATACAAAATGACCAACTTTGGTAAGCTAGATCTCAGTTATTTATCGTCCGATTTGAATAAAATTTTCACAGAACATCAGATATAACTTGAATTTTAACATATATTTTTGAGTGATTTTTCCAATCACGGGTTTATAAATTATAACGGTTTATCTAAAGTGTAATTTTCGACGAAAAATTCAAAACTATTTATCTCTAAATCTGATAGCCCTACACAAAAACTGTCTTCAGCAAACTTGCTCACCTCGTTAAAATCTACAACTTTGCTGAACATACCATGAAGCTATTCCTTCAATATGTTTAGTTATGTCATTTATTAGAAATCGTCAAAAAATTGACTTTAGTCAAACCGTTACTGCGTTTGAACTTGTGATTGCAAAAATTACTCAAAAATATATGTTAAAATTCAAGTTATGTCTGATGTTCTGTCAAAATTTCATTCAAATCGGTCTATAAATAACTGAGATATGGCTTACCAAAGTTGGTCATTTTGTATGGAAAATCGAAAAAGTTGCAAATGTTTTGTCCAATACTGTAGTTGAGTTTGAAATTGATTATCCTTCAGATGTGTGTCCTCTGAAGGTTATGAGTAATTATTTTCAAATGCTCCCGTGTTAGCTCTTTCGCCCCCTTTCTGGATTTTTCGCCCCCCAAATTCCGTCTTACAAATTTTTGCCCCCTTGAGCCTGAAAATCGTCCACTTTGGGAATCACTGCCCTACCGAGTAAAAGAGTCCAAGATGCAAGTAAGCCTGCTTATATATCATTTGATAAAAAAATGACGCATCTTCTAAAATCCTCTTGGAAAGCGTAAAAAGATGTAATAGAAATTAGTTGAACAAACGAATATGAAACAGTATTTCGAAATACTAATCCTGAGCACATTCCAAATGTTGTGAACATTTTTGACATTTCAATCAACAAACTAGATTTACTGCCTACTTTGATTGAACTTTAAAATCTGTTGTCAAGAAATGTCAAAATCAAATCACCCCTAGTAGTTTTATCAGGTCCGTCGCACTCGGGCTCAGATTGGGTACCACTTCTAGTACTGCATTTGGTCCCTCGGTAGTGCAAAAGGTACCCAAGTTTGACACATCGCAGTACACTTTTTACGGCATTCTAGATTACCTTATGAGCCATAAAATTTTGGGCATTTGCAAGGGACATGAAGGTCTTTAGTTTGTCTTTGGTTTTTATGGCTTGCGTAAAAACCTGGATAGAAAAACCTTCTTCGACAAAGTTGTTAAGGTGATCAGGGCTTATTTTATCATTGTTTTAGCCAAGAGATTCTAGATTTTGCCGCCAGGCGGCGCTACTAAGCATTCAACTTTTGCTTTACAAATATCACAGGAGCCTGAGCACTTTGAAAAATGGCGCCTTCGGCAGACTTGTTCAGTAGCTATCTAAAGTCAGAGAATTTGTTTATTTGTTGGCAGGATGACACGCACACTAAAATATTGTTTGAATGACCTCAATTATTGATAGTCATTGCAAATGTTGTTTATAAACAAAGTCAAAATCCTCTCCGCGTTTCTCTAGTATAATCATATTCTCTGTCTAAAGTATCCCAAGAATGCTCTGAAAATTCATCCAGGTGGTTCTAAAGGAATTCCTTTTACAAATTCATTCAGAAACTCCTCCAATGATTTCTCCAGAATTTTATCTTCAGCGTTATGAAATTTGTGAACAGGCACTAAGTCGCATTAATTTTTAGATCGAATGGGTTGTTAGTTGTTAATTAGTTGTTAGGTCAGGGTAATTGGCATAACCTAGAATCCCACAATATCCGCTGTGAAATATAACTAGGAAGATCAGTTTTTGTTTAAAAGAAGGAAACAATACTGATGAATGTGATAAAACGTCAAATGTAATTTCACCTGATGGTGCTTTTGGCCTAACGGCATTTGACCTAATGGCCTTTGGCCTAACGGTCTGCTCCCACAAAATCTTGAGAAATACAGATGATTTTTTTAGTATTCTTAAACGTGTTCATTGGTAAAACAAATCACAGAATTGATTCCTGGACAAATCAATGCGATTTGGCGTATTTCTCCAATGCTTGGAAAAGTTTGTAATGAATGTCCTGAATGGTTGGAAAAATAGAATAATTCCTGTAGGAATCCTTCGATAATCTTAGAAGTTCATTCAAATTTCAAAAAATAACAGCCACCCACCACCCTTGATTTTTGGTTCGTAATTAGGTCAAACGACCCGTTCGACCAGATGTCATTCAGCCAAATGGTCGGAAATCCCAAGAATATTTCATTATTCTAAGGATGTACTTCATCAAGGATTTCCAAATTGAATATGAGTAAATGGAATTTTAGATGGTTCCATGAAGGTGTTCAAGCAACAGTACTGAAACGGCTGTCATCGACGAACAATTCGAGTGGTTCTATCCCTGTTGGGTAGATTTTTCGGACTTCGATAGAGAATCGCGCGATGATTTAGTGTGCCGAATTCTTGAAGCTAAGAGAAAGATTTATTATTAGATTGTTCTTATGCTTAACGGTCATACTACTTACAATCTGGTCTTTTCAAACTTCAATATCTCCCAACAAAGCTTATTTTACGCGGTGCTTCAGAGCAATAGGGTTTGGTATGCCTACAGAGAGATTTTATTGAGGTTTAATGCTATTAAGAAAAGGCAAGAAATAACTTACTCGACTATTCTCTTTACCGCATGTAGTTTAAGGGTTAACAATTCTATCAGAACCTGTCAGGTTAAGCTAGTCTAAATTTTAGCGAATTCAATTATTATTTAGAAATATATCGAAATAGTTCAGCAAACTTACGAGGTAGCTATCAGTTTAACACACTTGTGTTCAAAGTAACGGGTAGAATTTAAGGCATTCGAAATGAAATATTACAATCCGTAATTCAATTATCACATGCGAAGGATTAACAATGTCTCCACTAATCTTCACTGCAATGACGTTTGTTTGTCAGGGATCCCTTGATCTATGACATTTCCTGCTAGTGCCATTTAAGTGCGCTCAGAGTTTGATCGGGGGGGTTTACCATTAGAAATATATTAGTAGTAGAACGCTAATGTCGCTACTGTTCGTGTTACCAACATCTAGTTTGCCATGCGCTGACTGCTTGAGTATCAGTCCTCAAAATGTCAAATAAATTTAACAATCATCCACTACAACATGGCAACGAACAAACAATGAAAACATGCAGTTAAAGGTGATAATAAACTAATTCAGTTTTGTGAGAACAGCGCCATTAGCGTTCTACTACTAATATTTCTATTGTTGTACCTTCTGATACGACATGAACGCTTTCAGTGCTGCCAGTGTCGGCAACAATCCCGTTAGGCCGAAAGGGTCATTAGGTCAATAATTACAGATAGTTCTAATGAACCGTAAGGTCGAATGGCTAATTAACATAATAATTTACATCACCTAGAAACCGCCGAATGAGTTTTAAGCTCGAATGGATCAAAAGTTGTTAGATCAGGATAATTTGCATTATCTAAAACTCCACAATGATCACTGTGAAATATAACTAGAAAAAACAGCCTTTGATTAAAAGAAGGAAAAAACACTGACATTCGGCCTATCGACCTTGTTGGGTCCAAAGATAGTATTTCCGTACCTGGTGTGTGCCCGAGATCCTTGGCTAGTATTTACAGCGAAAGCTGCGTTCTTTTGCCACGGCGAATTAGGAGTACCATCCGAGATGTCCAATCTACGTCCAGAATGGATCAAGGAAAACGGGGGCCAAGTAGGACAATCGCTTAAGGCACTTCTACTAACTCGAAAAGCTAAGCACAAAACCGGTTCACTTTAACACAAAATACTTTATTACCGCAAAACGTAAAACGTGTATTTCTCTAATTTTATATCTACAAACGAACCACGACGGCGACCTTGCATGGATAGTGGATACATCGAAACTGAACGTACAGAGCAGCACAAAATCTTATTCGGCTCACCGTGTGCAGCCGATCTGCTACACTATCAAACAATGTTTCAGTTATATACTACTGCTGATGTAGTGAGAGGGTTCGGTCAATTGCGCGAAAACATTTGATCGCACTTAGCGATAAAATTATGCTGTAGCTGCAACATCGCCGCCACCTTGAAAAATATGATTTTCAATTTTTGATCCCTAATTAATTGAGGCTAAGTAAATAGGTCCAAACATTCAACGAATAAACTTAAAGCTAAAGCAATAGTACACTTATTTATGATCATCTTCATGTTCGATCGCTGTATTTTCTTCTGTATGCTGAATCGGAAGCAAACATATTCTTGTGATTGGTCGCACGATGACTCCTTTGCTAGTTCGCAATGACACAACTCGTACCAGCTTGTCTGCGCCAGGGTGAACAGCAACGATTCGGGCAAGCGGCTACTTCACCGGCATCTGGTGTTCGTCCATCAAAACGACAAGTCGTCCCGGTTGGATTTCGGTATTGGGATGGCAAGTCTTCGTATCGCGCTGCAATTCTTGCAAGTACTCTTGCCTCCAGTGATGCCAGAAGTGCTGGTAGATATTGCTGTGTGCGTTTGAAATGCAAATATCAAATGCGGGAACACCAAACGCGGTAAGATTTTCCACAAGCAATGCGATGTCAAAGATAAGTTTTTCTTGCTAGGGCGGAGGTGATTTATATAATCGTTGCTAGGTGTCCTTTGATTGTTTTGAATTACCGCATTCGAAGGACGTTTAGTCGAGATTTGCAACTCAAATGCAAACAGCAATACCCTGAAGCTTCTAGTGATGGTCAACGAGACGATTGAGAGGAGTTTGTTTTAGGCTGACTTCAGGCAGTGAATACATTGGGTCACCAATCAAAAAGTGCGTCGTAGTGAGGGCAGCGATGTCATTCGGGTCTTCGCTTAGAGGCACGATGGGGCGTGAGTTCATGCTCGCCTCGATTTGTGTGAGAACGGTAGCCATGTCTTCGAAAGACAGCTTGGACGTACCGAGCTGGCGGTACAATTGACCTTTGGCCACCTTCACCGGCGCTTCCCACAGCCCTCCGAAGTGCGGGGCCTTAGGTGGAGTTAAGTGCCACGTGATTTGTTCACTGGTGCGGTCGGTTGTGATCTGGTCCCTTAGGTTTTCATCCTGCAGCAAACGGTAAACATCTTCCAGTTCGTTGGCAGCGCCTTGAAAATTTTTCCCATTGTCGGAGTAGAGGTCGGTCGGACGTCCACGACGCGCTATGAACCGACGGAGGGCCGATAGGAAAGCTTGGGTTGAGAGGTCGCTCACCAATTCTATATGCACCGCTTTGGTGCAGAAGCAGACGAAAATGCATATGTACGCCTTCGTTGCTGCAGCTCGCTTGTGTACCGGTTTCAGGTACACCGGTCCGGCAAAGTCCATCCCACTAACAGCAAACGGTCGACTGGGCGTGAATCGGTGGGTCGGTAGTTGTCCGATCTGCTGGCTCGTTGGGAGGATGGCTCGGGCGCAACGGTAACAGCTACGAAGAATACTGCGGACGAGTCGCCGTCCATGGATTGGCCAAAATTTCTCCCGCATTGCCGCGAGAGTTAGGCGGCCGTCACCGTGAAGAGCATCAGGTGGTAGGATTTGGCGATCAGGCGTGATAGAGGATGGTTGCTTGGCAGTAGAGCGGGATGTTTGACTAGAAAAGGCTGGTCTGAATGTCTGAGTCTCCCCCCTACCCGAATGGTTCCCTCAGGGTCAAGAAACGGAGCGAGAAGACGAGTTGACGATCGCTTTCCGACGGCCTTGTTGTTTTGAAGGTCACGGATTTCTTCATGGAATGCATTTGCCTGTGCAAGCTGGACTAAAGTGCTTTCGGCGATGGTCAGCTGTTCAACAGCCAGGGCGATACTGGGAAGCGGACCAGTGGAAGGAAGTGGTTGCGTGCTGGCTCTGCACCGAACGTTGGAGATGAAACGGAGAACGTAGGCAGTCGCACGAAGTAGACGTTCATAGGAGGAGAATCTTGCGAACACCGGGTTGACTGTGGATTGAGTTCTGACTACAGCAGCAATCAGCTTAAGGAGTTTCGTGACCGGCCATTCCTCTTCGGTGTTGGACAGCCAATTTGGACCTTTCTTCCACAGTTCACTGACCAGGAAATCGTTCACGTTCATGCCGCGAGATATTAAATCCGCAGGATTGTCCTTACTTGCAACGTGATTCCAGAAAGCTCCGTGGGTTAAACCTTGGATTTCGGACACCCGGTTTGCAACGAAGGTTTTCCAAGTGCTAGGGGGGGCTCGTAGCCATTGGAGCGTCACAGTGGAATCAGACCAGAAGTGCGAGCTGGTGATAGTGATTTGAAGTGCTTCAACGATGCGGCAGTGGAGTTTTGCGCCTATGTCGGCCGCACACAGTTCCAAACGAGGCAAAGTGATCTTCTTTAATGGCGCAACTCGGGATTTCGATGCAAGCAGTTGAATTCGGACCATTCCGGACGGATCCACACATCTGGCGTAAGTGCATGCTCCGTAGGCTAACTCCGAGGCGTCGGTGAACGTGTGAAGTTGAACGCTGGAGTTCGGCAGCAATGCGTACCGACTGACGCGGAAGTTTGCCACCTTTGGGATCTGCAACACATATTCTTCCCATGATTTTGCGATGTCCTCGGAAACTGGATCGTCCCAGGAGCAGGGTAGCAGCCAAATTTTCTGCATCAACATCTTGCCCTTGATGATTATTGGTGATATCAGCCCTAGGGGGTCGAAAAGCTGGGAAATCCCGGATAAAATTGATCGTTTCGTTGGCACACCCTTGTGCTGTTGGATTTTGGAATCGAAACGAAGATTGTCGGACTCGGGTTCCCAGGAGATGCCCAACGCCTTTACCGTCTCGTTTTCGTCGAACTTGATCGATGACTGTGTTCCGATTTCGTCAGGTTGGAGACCAGCAAAGACCGGTAATTGGTTGGAAGTCCACTTCCGGAGCTCAAACCCGCCTTTCCTAAGGAGTTCGGTCATTTGTTGCCTAAGTTGAATTGCATCTTCAATGGATTGCGCGCCACCAATGAAGTCATCCACGTAGAAGCTTTTCCGAAGAGCTGGCCCACCCAGTTGATAAGAATCCCCTTCATCATCAGCTAACTGTTGTAGAGTGCGAGTGGCAAGAAAGGAAGACGGACTCAACCCATAAGTCACCGTCAACAGCTCATAACTCCCGATGGAGTCTTCCGTGTTCCGAGTTCCAAACCGCCAAAGAATTCGTTGGTATGGTGTGTCATCCGGATGAAGCAACACCTGTCGGTACATTTTAGCGATATCACCAACCAGCGCTACCGGAAACGTCCGAAACCGAAGGATGATTGAAAGGAGGTCATCCTGCACCAAGGAACCTACCAACAGTGCTTCGTTGAGGAAGAAGCCTGTAGAGGTCTTAGCCGAAGCATCGAAGACAACTCGTGCCTTCGTTGTCGTGCTTGCCTCTTTCACTACTGGGTGGTGCGGAAGGTAGTATGCTGCGGAATGGAGTTCATCGTCCTCTTGAATACGCCGCATATGTCCAAGGGAGAGATATTCCGCCATAAACTTGCGGTACTCCTCCTTCAATTCGGGATTCCGATCGAGCCTTTTTTCCAGCAGATTGAATCGGTGGAGTGCCATTGCCTTGGAATTCCCAATAAGCTCGACGAAGTTAGGTTTCTGGGGTAAACGTACAATGTATCGCCCCTCCGCGTTTCTCGACGTGGTAGTCGAAAACAACTCTTCACACTGTTTCTCTTCGAGCGAATAATCCGACCGAGATTGTAGTTCTTCGACCTTCCAAAATCGTTCAACACTCTCCTCCAGGTTGAACAGGGAGACCGCGACGATGGAATGTGGAGGATTTCGCCCTGTGGAAGAATTCTTGCCCATCGATCCGGATACGAGCCAGCCGAAGACACTTTCGACCAGCGTTGGAAGCGGTTTGGGGAGGCTGATTTTGTTATCCGTTTGGAAGAATGTGAAGAAATGCTCGATTCCGAGAATCATATCGATCGGTGCTCGCTTATGAAATTGCGGATCTGCTAGGAACAGATTCGAAGGAAGATTCCAGTGTTCAACTGGAACATCGGATGCGGGAATTTCTGGAGTAACTCGGGGAAGAACCAAGAACTCGGCGTTTACAGAAAAGTTCTCCTTTCTGGATCGGATTTGAGCGTGGATAGCTTCTCTGGTGTTTTGTGATTGCACTCCGATGCCTTGGACGAGGACATTCGTCTTGCTTCGCTTCAACCGTAGACGTTGAGCTATCTTCTCGGTGATTAGGTTGGGTTGAGACGCAGAGTCGAGGAGAGCACGCGCTAAGTGCTCTGTACCGTAACGGTCAACAACGATAACTATCGCTGTCAGCATAAAAACGTTTTTCTCGACGTCTTGGAGTGGTATAATACAGGTACTCTCAGCCGGCTGTATGGACGTAGCGGCCGACAGGACGGGGTGCGAGGAATCGTCATTCACAGAGGCCAAGTTCACATTCGTAGATGCGCGTGCAGCATTGGATGGCATTTGATCGGAACGAGATGGAACGTTGTCGCCGAAACCATCGTGAAGAAGGGAATGGTGACGCCTTTTGCAGTACCTGCATGTGTATTTGGATGTGCAGTTCCTTGAAAAGCTCGAAAGCAGTTCAAGCATAGTCGGTTGGAATTCACTAACGCTAGGCGATTTGAAGCACTCATCTTCTCGAACTTCAAACACTTCACCAACGGATGGCGCTGATCGCAAGCGTAGCATTTGCTCGGAGGGCTTTCAATAGCTGTAGTGGTCGACGGTTTCACCTGTGACGATTTTCGAATTGCCGAAACGTGGGAGGAGTTAACAATCTGCGGCGGAGGGTGGACATGATTCACAGAAACAGATTCCAATACTCGAATCTGGCGACGCAGGAACTCAATAAGGGATTTGTATGACGGGTCGTTGGTAGTAGCGGCATGATCCTCCCAGGATTTAAGTGTATCATTCGGGAGCCGGACGCAGAGTAGGTGCTCCAGTATGGTGCTGCACTGATTGCGAACGATTCGATGATCTGGGAGGCCTCAACAGAAACCGATGACTTCACGTAGTGGAACTTCTGGATGTCCGGTACGTCCTGGTTTGAATGAATCAGCGCCATAAAAGTGTCGGGGAACGCCAACCACTCCTTATAATCACCGTTAAACTCAGGCAAGGTTATCGTCGGAAGCTTGAGACCCTTTAAACTAGTGGAAACCGTAGGGGGAGGGAATTGGGAGCTCCGACAGCAGGGTTAGACGGAGGTAATTTGGACAATAGACCAGCCTTTATTTGAAAATACGACTCCTCAAAGCCAGAACGTACCTGCGCATTCAGTTGAACGCCTTCGCTCGATTCCTCGATGCCCTCGAGAGTTTCCTGGATATCCTCAAACTTCTGTCGAATGCTGTCCAGATCGTCGATCCGTAGTTGCACCTCGAGCCTGTCCCTTGGATCTTGATAAGCCTCCAGGAATTGCTTTGCTCGTCCTAGCGAAGCCAACAGCGACGTGCGCCGCAGTACCAATTGCCGGTTCTCTTGCGTGGTCGCCATTTTGCAAGGCACTCACGTACGCCGACGTTTGTGCAGAAGAAGGAACGAAGAGCGATGATTTCCTGGCAAATATTAAGACCAGTAGCCCTGGGATGGAAATGTAAAGCACTTGGAGAGGTACGTACCTTTTCCAAGGCAAAAATTTGCATATATTATATATAGATTAATATCCGTGGCGTATTTTTTTTCCATCGGCTAGGGAGATGCAAAGAAACGCCAAGTTCTCTGATTTATGGAAACATCTTCGGCAGAAGTCTGATTTTAAACTGGACTCCAACAATTATTCAAAAAGTTCATCATGACGCCTTGTTGTATAAATATGAATGCTGAAAACAATGTTTGAGAAATGCAAACAATTTAACTTTCAAGGCAAACTACAGTCAACTCTTCCTTACTCGATATTTCGTATCTCAATATCGAGTTAGGGAACCATAGTAAAAGTTGGTACGATGGTCCATTGGATCGCATTTGCACTGGTTTTGTGTTCAACTCAATACTTTTCTAACTCAACGGTTCCTTCAATATTTATGTTGTGGAGCAACGACCCTCTTTCCTTTTCCACTTTGACTTTGACGATGCCCACGGTACTTACTCAATTTTATACACTACCCGTCATAAATACGAACTCACTGAAATAAATATTGCAACACTCAGCTGAATAATGAATCACCCCCAAAAAGTTTAGCATCACCTCAAAACAGGTTAATTCACTTGCAAAGAAGCGATCTTCAGCAAATTTGTTCATGGGATCAAGGACATCTGGAAAGCGAACAGTTTAGTTCGCGATTTTGCCGCAAGGTGGCGCTAGTGAGCATGTAAAATTGAGCATTTTAAACTAGTTCTAGCTTGTTATCCATAAGAGACAAAAAGTACGGGTCTTCGGCAAAGTTGCTCAGGGGTTCAAGGACATACGGAAAGTGAACAGTTTAGTTCGCGATTTTACCGCTAGGTTGCGCTAGTGAGCATGTAAAATTGAGCATTTTGAACTAGTTCTAGCTTGTGATCCATAAGAGATAGAAAGTTCGAGTCTTCGGCGAAGTTGTTAAGAAGGCCAAGTACATCCGGAAGACAAACAGTTAGGTTGTAGATTTCGCCGCTAGGTGGCGCTAGTGAGCATGCAAAATTGAGCATTTCAAACTAGTTCTGGCTTTTAATCCACATGAGATAGAAAGTTCGAGACTTCGGTAAGTAAAGAACAGAAATAAAGTAAAGGACATCCAAATATCAAATTTTTTGGTTCCTAATTCTGCCACTAGGTTGCACTAGTACGCATATTTAATTAACTTTCGAGCCAGATGAGATGGAAAGTTTGAGTCTTCGGCAAAGTTGTTCGGAAAGTCAAGGGCATCCAGGAAACAATTTACTCTGGAGGGATGACTGTACCTAAACATTATGAATTTGATAAGATAGAATTTCCAGAATGCTGTTCAGAAATTCTTTGACATTTGGAAGTTGTAATATTCACTTCATACACAAGTAATTCACGACCGATTACATTCTTGTTCAATTTATTCAGATATGATTCGCTTTATATCCAAATGATTCATGTCATGTGACACTTCATTTTTGAATGCATGCTCACTAGCGCCTCCAAGTGGCAAAATCGCGAACTAAACTGTTTCCTTTCCGGATGTCCTTGAACCCCTGAGCAACTTTGCCGAAGACCCGAACTTTCTATCTCTTATAGATCACAAGCTAGAACCAGTCCAAAATGCTCAATTTTACATGCTCACTAGCGCCACTTTGCGGCAAAATCGCGAACTAAACTGTTCGCTTTCCGGATGTCCTTGATCCCCTGAGCAACTTTGCTGAAGAACGCTTCTTTGCAAGTCGTAAGGATCTCGAGATATAGCAATGTGAAATTACCTGTTTTCAGGTGATGCTAAACTTTTCAGGGTGATTCAATATTCAGCTGAGTGTTGCAATACTTATTATAGTGAGTCCGTATTTATGACGG
Source organism: Aedes aegypti (assembly GCF_002204515.2). Classification (NCBI taxonomy): domain Eukaryota; kingdom Metazoa; phylum Arthropoda; class Insecta; order Diptera; family Culicidae; genus Aedes; species Aedes aegypti. Next base: position 26,612,558 of record NC_035107.1, read on the forward strand.
ATAGTGTATATTGACCTCGAAACTGAATCCTTGCTTTCTAAAAGTTTAAGTTCATACAATAGTTTTCAAAATCATAAAGTTTAAGGTTTTGCATGACAGTATTTACAACCACCCACAATCGTGGTGACACAATATGAAGTAAGGAAACAAGAACTTGATATGTAACAAATTCAGTTCAGGTGAGTAGTTAGAAATGAGCCTTTTCATTTAAGGCTCAAGAATCCATCATTCAATCATCAGCAATCATCAAAAATTGAAAACCAGTTTTTTCGCTCAAATTCAAAGAAATCCTCATAAAAATCTATCACTGCATTACAGATAGCAAGGGCAGTGCAATGATAGATTCTCTTGAACATTTCTTCAATTTTGGGCAAAAAAACTGGTTTTGAAATTTTTTTAAAACGATGATGGTTATTTTCCTCTTAATAATTGGTTTGAATAAGCAACCACTAGGTTGCTATTTAGCTCTGTTGCTCCGACATCTGATTTGCTATGATTCAACAACTTTCAACAGTATTTACCTGGGAGGGAAGCACAGATACAACACACGAAATATGAAACAACACTTTTCCAAATTGCAAGATACTGACCAACGACAATCAAGGCAGGCTTGGAAAAAATCGCTAGTTTTTTTTTTTCGTTGTGTACCTTCGATCTTTCTGGACAAACATGGAAGAAAGGCCATAGTTTAGGTGCATTTAATTTTCATTTTGTTTAAAAAAGAGTAAAAAGATGCATGTTTCAATACTTAATATTCGATCAAATTAAAAGGTGCTATCGTGACATTGCTTTAAGGTGTGGAGTAATTGCAAAAAATGCAAAAAATATGTACTGATCAATTACGCGCTTTTATGATGTTTGTCCATTCTTTAAGATTCGGGCTCACAGTGACAGTTCGTGAAAGCAGAATCTCGTATCACCTTGACGTACATAAATTTTGTATCGCTTTCTCCCCTCACATCAGAACCTGGTTGAAAAATGTCGAAAAACAAAATAATTTTCAGAAATGTGATTTTGTTCAAATCTCGTTTAGAGGGGTTGCAACCGTGGTAACGAAAGGATTAACACAATCTCCCCTCCCCCTGTGGGCTACGCTCGTTAGTTGAGTCCTAACTCCGAGTATTTGATTGCAAAGTTAAATAATGAAAACAAAATTCGTTTAGCTGCCCGGATATGAGGAAGAATTACAAGAATAGTTTTCACATATTGTTAACAACGAATGTAGCAAATTTGCATTTGGCAATTAGTGGAACCCCGAAGCCCATTTCGACCACAAAGAAGGTGTGTGCTCTCTGGTTTCAGTTTTTTTTTGTTTGCATACATCAAAAACTCCGCAATGATGTGGCATGCAACATGAAAAATTGAAATGTAAATGAGGTTTTTGCAGTTTCCGACCGTTTCCCAATGCCGGGAGAAAACTGTGCTTGTAATGTGGTGCAAATGATACGGAACCACCAGAAGCACCCCCCTGAGCTATACGGTTGCCACAGAGTAACAGACTTAGCATTCGTCATTTTGGCTTACGTGGCACGACGTGGCTGAATTGCATTTGCCTATAAAAAAAGTCGAGTGTTCGAAATTTGGGACAAAAAGGTATAAGTGCGTTTCGTGACGATTAAATGCTCTCTAGATGAGTATGGAGCATTTTCACCAGATGTTAGTCGTTCCAAATGGGTTGGATTCGCTAGTTGGATGGCAGTTGTGTTCTAACTAGCGAATCCTTACTCTATATATTGGCAGTTGACGTTAAAAGCATTTGCTTACCAGTTTTCAGAAATCACTTACAATGAAAATTTGAGAAAATGTTTTTTTCAGCGGCTCGACGGTCGGAAATAGTTACTCAGAACAAACATTCAGAGGTCGCTTTTTGAATAAATTTGAAACCTAAGTGCTTTCCCGCGTGTCTCTTGCTCAAGATGTGTATCAAACTTCATTCTCTTCTTCTTGGCATTACGGGACAGATCCTGTTTTCAGCTTAGTGTTTTATGAACACACTTCCATGAGAACTTTATCTGCCAAAGTTAGCATTTTTGCATTGGTTTATTGTGTGTCAAGTACGTAGATACTTTATGCCCTACCAAGCCAAGTAAATTTGCATTATAGAAACATTATGGGCCATCCGGGAATCGAACTCAGATACTTTTAACAAGACTTTGCCTTCTAGCCGCAGAAGCTACAGCAAATCTTAAGAGCTATTTTTCAATATAATTCTTCTAAATGTTCTACACACTTAGAAAAAGTTACATTGAGCGAACTGAACTTATCAATTAATCGAAATAATAATATAATAATGAACCATGTATGTGCCTTGTAACAATAGATAAATTGTTGAAATCATTTTAGCTTTTTATCAATATGCCGATAACGGCTAAAAAATCTAAAAATAGAAACTTCAGTTCCCTCATGCCTGAAAAGCGGAACCAAAAAGCGCTATCATTATTCAAGCCAAGCGATTTTAGATCTTTTAAATAATGATAGCCCTTCCCAAGTAACAATTTTAGTTCTACGAATTACTTCCAGGGTGCTATAAATAAACGACCATAAAACCATGGTCAAGGCACTGTTGTCTCCATCGCATCCCCCAAAACCTCTTGTAGATTAGAACGTGACTAGTTGGCCCACTCTGAAAGAGGCTATGAAGTGTATAATTATGCCACACGAATAAAGCAAAATAGCATTTATGGTAGCTATTTTGAGGCCACCTGTTCTAGATGAATGTCGCTTCATCTTGAAAATGATTTTATCATAACGTTGATCTTACCGGTTTTTTTTCCAACGTAAACAAAAGAAAATAAGATTGAAAACATGGCTGTGATAGTTTATTTTTTAGTGCTAATTATTTGAAGTGATTTATTTGAATATAGTGCCCAAATCTTTAGTGTCGAGTGAAATTTACTGTGAAATGTGATGAGAAAGAAGTAAATTTGCTCGTGCCCCCTCTGAAAGTGGCATATTTCTAGTTATTTAGTAGTTGCTAAAATGAACCGCCAGGTGAAGAATTGAACATTTCTTGGTTTGATTGGGCGGTAATTGTGCTTTAAATTATATTCAGTCAGTTTACTCATCACACCATAGCATATGATGAGCGAATTCATGGAGATAATATTATTTGAAAAAGTGAAATTGTGGCAACCTGAGTGAAATTAATATGGCGGAACCATAATTGATAGAGTGTCATCAACAAATGCTGTTTTGTCATCATAAATACACAAATAAGGGCACACTGTTATGATTCGGCATTTGCAGATGTAAAATTGCTTCAACAAATGCTGATTGAAGATGATTCAGCTTTTTTTCGCTTTTTATGGCAACCAAGCAGCATTCAACAAAGTTTGCAGTTTGGGTACGCTATTATGAAGAATATACGCAAAAAAATGAAAACGGGCATTAGTTCGTCGTTATTTCGTCGGGAATAAGTGTTCGCAATGCATTGCAATGCATTCGTAATGCATCTGAAGAGCCCAAATATCGATTAGAGAGGTATAAATAAGGTAAGTTATCAAGATTAAAGTGCAAGTCAATCAGTTTTAATGCAGCTTTTATGGCAACAAGGTGTATTATATCAAACTTTTATCATAGCCGTCACAAATAAGTGTCACTCAGCCACCACTATCAGTTTAAATGAGGTATTGTATGCTGCAATAAAGCTGGTTTTGTAGCCACAAAATTTCAACTTTATAGTTTGTCTCTAAAAGGTTTTGAAAACAACCAAGAGCTGACTTACAAAATATCATCTTCTAGCAACGTTAAATGTCGCCTCTAGCTATCATAGCATTCACATAACTGTCTTAAAACATTAATAAATCCACTCGAATGCCAAATTGCTGTGAATTTATTACTTGGGTTGAGTATGTGCCTTGAGGTACTGAACAACTTCGCCGAAGACGCCATATTTCTAAGTAGTCAGGATTCTAAGATATATGCAAAACAAAAGTTTTATGCACACTTGTGCCTGGTGGAAAAATCTCGAATCCTTTGGCTTGAATAACCCAAGGAACCAAATAACACTTTATTTCGCCCTGCGTGTATAGTGGTATTATATAGCAGACAAGCCCTATATTGACCGTATAATAGCTCTATAAGCCTGGAAAGGGCTAGTGGTTACTTGGGAATGATAGCCTTTGGCTTATTGAACAAATTTGCCAAAGACGCCATCTTACTAAATGGTCAGGCTCCTGAATCTTTGGAAACAAAAGTTTTATGCTTACTACCCGAGGAGGCTAACTTCCAAAAACTTATGCATACCATATTTTGTTATCATACCAAAATTAGTTATTGTTCAATTTTCAATACCTCAATTTGGTATTAAAATGGTATTGAAAAAAAAAAATCTTTAAAACAATTAAAAATACTTCATTGAGGTATTAGACAGCTATTGAGGTCTGCTGGAGGTATTGAACTACTATTGAAAAATTTCACTTCTGTATGAAAATCCATCAAGTATTATTGAGGTATTACAATACCTGATCTAATTATCAGTTTGGTGTTCGCAGAATATGCTTGAGATATTATTTGTGGTATTTTACCTCTTATGCAGGGCTCATTCATACCTGATTCAGGTTGTAAGTATTGGAAAATATCTGGTATGGAATACCTCAGTTTGGTATTCAGTAGTTATTTTCCCTTGAGTAGCCCTTGAGCTACTGAACAACTTTGCCGAAGACGTCATCCTTCTATGTGGTCAGGCTCCTGAGATATTTGCAAAACAAAACTTTCATGCACATTAGCGCCACCTGGTGGCAGAATTCCGAAACTGAATAATCACCGCATGCCAGCCCTTGATCTACTTAACAACTTTGTCAAATATGGTTTTACTATCACCCTCATTCTGGTTTACGGCGGATCCAACTTTCGATCGAATCCATGGCCCATTTGATTTTGCTGGCGTAAACGAGAATGCAAAACGGTTTTCGATCGAAAGAGCATTCGAACGTAAACAAGAATAGGGGTGTATATTTTATCTAGATTGCAAGGTGTTTTATGTTTAATATGAAAAACCAAGGGTGTTGTGCAAAGTACAACGCGCGACTGCTCGCGTTACAAAAATTCGCGTGACAACCGAAAGGTTAAAAAATACCATGAGAGCTTTAATCCTACAATAAACTTTTGTTAACCTTCATCCAGCCAACGTACTTTTCACATGCAAAAAAAACACACTAAAATGTACATAATTTTTTTTTTGTTTCACGATGGATTTTGTTGAAATTTTCAGAACTTCCCGAAAAACTCTTCTAGGAAACTTGGAAATATGGTCCAAGTGGTTCCGGAGTTATTCCGGATTGTCTTGGGGTGTCAAAAATTGCCACATAATCCATTCAACGGAAATCTCAATACCCAGATAAGTCTTCGGCAAAGTTGTTCAGCAGACCGAGAGCTATCTGGCAGTAACTAACCTAATTTTTTAATTTAGGTAGCGCTAGTTACAAATTTTCTTCAATATCTCGAAATCCTGATGAGTTAGAAGGTTGGTGTTTTCTGCAAATTTGTTAAGCAGATAAAGGGCAGTAAAGTTCAGCGCCCACCGGCTGACGAACAAGAACATGGGCATTCGTAGCACCTACTTTCAGCACAGCCTTCCGTATCGGTACACCTGGAGATCACCTCAGCAGACAGAATCGCAAATCGAACACGTTTTGATCGATGGACGGCACTTCTCCGGCATAACCGACGTCAGAACCTATCGTGGCGCTAACATTGACACCGACCACTACCTGGTGATGGTGAAACTGCGCCCAAAACTATCCGTCATCAATGATGTACGGTACCGACGCCCGCCTTGGTACAATCTCGAGCGGCTGAAACAACCGGATGTTCGCCAATGCGTACGCGCAGCATCTTGAGGCAGCGTTGCCGGATGAGGGCGAGCTCGATAGGGACCCTCTTGAGGACTGCTGGAGGACAGTCAAAGCAGCCATTAACGACGCTGCCGAAAGCATTGTCGGATATGTGGAACGGAGCTCAAGAAACGATTGGTTCGACGAGGAGTGTCAGGAGGTTTTAAAGGAGACTGTATGTACTGTACCGTTCTCAAGAAACGCGGAGGTTCTATCAGAAGCTCAACACATCCCGCAAAGGCTTCGTGCCGCGAGCTGAAATGTGCCGGGATAAGGATGGGAGCATCTTGACGGACGGACGCGAGGTGATCGAAAGGTGGAAGCAGCACTACGATGAATACCTGAATGGCGAAGAGAACACAGGCACAGAAGGTCAGGACAGCGAAGGCGATGGCTACGTCAGCACAGCGGACAGTGGAAACCAACCAGCTCCCACGATGGGGTAAGTTGAGAATGCCATTCAACAGCTCAAAAACAACAAGGCCGCTGGCAAGGATGGTATCGGAGCCGTCTGCTTGTCTATCACCTATAGCAAACGAGTTCGTGGGAAGTTATCAAGCTGGTTTCATTGACGGCCGCTCGACAACATACCAGATCTTTTCCGTGCGGCAAATCCTCCATAAATGCGATGAATACCAAGTCCCATCGCTTCACCTGTTCATCGATTTCAAAGCGGCTTACGATAGCATCGGCCGCACAGAGGCTGATAGACTTTCGTGCCTGTTGTTCAACATCGCGCTAGAAGGTGTCATGCGGATATCCGAGTTCAATAACCGAGGAACGATTTTCGCAAGATCCTGCCAATTGTTTGCTTCGCGGTCGATATGGATATTGTCGGCAGAACATTTTAAACGGTGGCAGACCTGTACACCCACCTGGAACGTGAAGCAACAAGAGTCGAGTTGGTGGTGAATCAGAACAAAGTACTATGAAGCAGTGTTACGTTAGACGGGGATACTTTTGAGGTGGTTTATGAGTTCGTCTACCTCGGATCCTTGTTAACGACTGATAACAACGTTAGTCGTGAAATACGGAGACGCATCATCAGCGGAAGTCGCGCCTTCTATAGGCTCTAGAAGAAGCAGCGATCGAGAAAGATTCATTTTCTTCTACTAAAATGAGTATTTAATCGATTCAAACAACTTTGTAGAACATAAGAAAGGGGTTTATAGGGGCCCTTCACAAAAAAAACGACCCATATCTCTTAAAATCCAATAGATAGAGCTAAAGTGCGTTCAGCAAACATTCATGTAGTGCAATGATCTACAACTTTGCCGAAAACACCATTGGCGTATCATCATGTTTCTAAAAAAGTGCAATTCTTTCACACTAATAGGTGGATTCAGCACAAAAACAATACTTTCTTAAGAAGGGCTTCTAATTACTGTTTTATATTGAAAACTAGTAAAAATAATCACTCCGGAGTTTGGAATTTAACTACGGAACAGAATAGAGTTTTTCGGATATAAATTGTAAAATGCTTCTTGTCTGTTTCATGCACTAGACTCGACTGAGCTCTAGCTCTATATTCAAATTCTTTTGACCTCTCATGCTGAGAGTTTCGTCGATTGCTTCAACCTAACTGTTATACAACAATTCTCCCTTCTTTGGGAAAATAAATACTTTTTCGAATACAAATTAAATCATTAACAATTCACTGATATATCTTAATTCTGAATGCAATTTGATTGCTTGATATAATTACTAATTATTTTCTTATCACTGTTAGAAATTACCGCTTCGGTGAACCGGACTCAGTAATTGTTTTTCTTTCATGATCATTTGTCCAAATATACAAATATACAAATATACAATTTTGCACTTCTTTCGATCGCGTAGTACTTCTGGTCATAACAGGACTTCGGACGACGCTGCATAATTTTCGCTTCTTCGATTCTTCCTCGTCAGGTACTCGAGGGACGTCTGGAAATCCGAGAAACAGTTCTTCTGCTTCAAAGGAATCACGTCTCCGTTTTCGATCTTCGCGGTACGGCACCAGGACCAGCGAATTACGACTTTGATTTTGGATCAGTTTTAGCTGATTTCGATGAGCTGTCAAAACTTGATGACCAAGGGAAATCTTGCAGTCGATCACCATGCGTATGTCGTCATCCTTCTTCATGACGGCGATGACTGGAGACGCCCACTCGCTTGCTGCTATCGGGGTTATAACTTTCTGACTCTCAAGCATATCCAAATGGTTTAACAGTTTGTCCCGGATTTTGTACGGCACCTCGTAAGCACGCTTAAAAATGGGCTGATCGCTTTTGAGAATAAGTTCAGCACAGACAAACAGACGTCACACTCTCATCGATGTCCATCGACCACCTTTTTAACGGTCGATTCAAATATATTGTAGGTGGCCAATCCACCACCTGCAGCGCTCGCATCGTTTTTGTTCGTGTTTGACGTTTACACACTACCGCCACCTGTTAGCCCATCGGCCAAACACAGTCATTTTAGCATTGGGCGTACGTGTCCTCGCGACTATGATTTTGATCGCGATTTGTTCTAAGTGTTACGTCTGTTTGTCTGTGAGTTCAGCTTCATAACCTAAAAGTTTCTCCTTGTCATCGTCGAAGCCCACATTTTGAACTGCTTGAACACCTACCAAACCTCTACGCCAACTTGGGAAAAATAGATCCATCCAATCTCTCCCAATAAGTGGGATAGAATTGTTGTCAATTTGCAAAACAATTAATCGAGCTAGAGCATTTCTATTATTCACAGACACATTGACTCTCAGTTCTCCAAGTATATTCAAGCGAGATCCACTAACAACCACTAGTTTACGTGTGCTGTTTGAGAGAGGCACTGTAGAAAATTTGTTATAGTATGTGTTCTTGTCTATTACTGACACTGCGGAACCGGTATCCATCTCCATTGGCAAACACTGGTTGTTTACAAACGCATAAATTAAACAAGATTTACTAACACTATTTATGGCTTTGATCATTAGACATTCGTAATCTGAGTCGTCTTCGTCACTGGACTGGAGTTTTAATGCGTTTGTAATAGTGAGCGAGATCTTCCACTGCAGGTTGCTGCTCACTTACCGAGTTCACCGAAATTGATTTTTTAAAACGAAAACAGTCCCGTTTCAAATGACCTTTGCGTTTGCAAAAATTGCAGATTGCATTAGAGTTAAATCTTTTATTCTGATCTTGGGAGGTAGAACGATCTCGCTTCTTGTACACGTTTCTTGAAACTTGTTTTCCCCTGCTATTGCTTCTCTGCCTGTAACGATTATCCACATGCCAATTGCTTTCATAGCCGTCTGGGTCGTTACGTCTGCCTATCCGATGCCTAACGGAATGGACATTTGAACTACTACCCTCGTTCATCATTTTCACCCGATTGCCTGCATCTTCATTGTTAATAATCATTTTTTCAGCCGCCTCCATGCTTAAATCCTCTTCCATCAGTAGCTTGTATTGTAATGTTTTATCGCCTAGACCCATTATCAAGCGGTCCCTTATCGCAGTTTCTTTGAATAGGGTCCTAAAGCCCTGTCTCAATTTTATTACCAAACGCTTAAGTTGATGGTTTTCATTGGTTTAAGTACAAAAAACATTTTTTTTATGATTTTTGAGATTTTGTCACACCCCTTGGTTTAAACTCGAATTTTGGGTATATTTTGTTTTCCGTGTTCCTTCCGAAATGTCAGATAGGAACAACCCCAGTGTTAAAACTATATGCCCTGTGGCATTTTTGTCGAAAAAGTGAATGTCGAACAAGATCACAAGTGTCAATGTTGATATTTGGAACCATTTTTAAAATTGAAGTTGAAAAATGATATAGTCGTTATTTGAGCGGGAAAACTTGCAAGAACATACTCTTTCGTATTATTGAATAAAAACGAGAATTCATTAAACATTTTAGGACCCAATTGCCCAAAATTGCATTGTTCAGCTTCACAGCTAACACAAAATTTTCGCTGGACTCTGCTTGGCCCTGAAAACGATTATGAAAACGGTAACGCTGCATAAGAGCCGGGTCAACCTTATCAAAACGCGATTTAAGTTTTTTTACTATATCAGCATAGCTCACAGTCTCTACATCTACATCAGGATAAAGTTTTGCTAATTCATCATACACTGCCCCACCGCTGAGAGTAATAAAATACGATCGCTTTTGATCTTCAGGTACATTGTTAAGCTTGCAATAAATATCAAACCGTTTAATATAATTTGTAAAAGATCGTCCAACCACGTAGTGATCTAACATGCCGATCAAACCTGTTGGTGCCATCGTATCGAAGTTTGTGAGGATCTAAAAAAAAAATAGGAGGTCACTTACTTGTGCTAGTAGTTACTCACTCTTCACTACCTTCGACAGAAATTCTCGGTCTCACTTTTCCGCTGGCTGCAGATACTTAATTCTGGTGGTACTCTCTTGTTCAACACCACCCATAGCTCACCGCTTACAGGCCTTCCGCTATCACTTGTTACCTGGCTATCAACGCTACCTGGCCCACACTTAGCAGATCACACAAGCAGCTCACACGGGATGCTCACCAACACTGTACTGCTCTATCGAGATTGCCTTTTAAAAAGGTCAATTTATTATTCTATTGTGTTTGCTCTCCTTGTTCTCCTCTCTATTCAGGGACTGAGTACAAGGGTACGAAATGGCGTGAATCGCTGAAACACACGCTTTTTCTCAAAACTGCTAAGTATGTATCTAATTTATAAAAACTACTATCACGCACGTTTTACGGCTGAAATAGGGTCCTAAAGCCCTGTTCCGATTTTAGTGCCAAATGCTTCAGTTTAGGCCAAAAATACATGTTTACTCAATTTTCTAGTGTTTTCCGTTGGTATAAGTCAAAAACATTTTTTTATGTTTTTTTTTTTAGATTTTGTCACACCCCTTGGCTTAAACTCAAATTTTGGGTGTATTTTGTTTTCCGTGTCCCTTCCGAAATGTCAGATAGGACCAACCCTAGTGTTAAAACTAAAACCCCTGTGGTGTTTTTGTCGACTAAGCGAACGTCAAACATGATCTCAAGTGTCAAGGTTCATTTATGGACCCAATTTTAAAATTAAAGTTTAAACATGATATAGCCGTTATTTGAGCGGGAAAAAATGCTAGAGTACTTGAAGTAACATGCTCTTTCGTGTTGTTAAATAAAAACAAGATTTTATTAAAAATTTTAGGACCCAATTAACCGACGTATGAATTACCGGTCAAGCACTATACCGTTAAGCTTGATTCTACACTATATGGCAGACTTGTAGAATAGCTCACTACTGTGGATCACTTGTGAAAAACGGAGTGTGGTTTTATTTGATATTACAACACGAGTTAAAACGATTTTTTTTTTCTCGTCGCCACTGTTTTATATTGAAAACTAGTAAAAATAATCACTCCGGACTTTGGAATTTAACTACGGAACAGAATAGAGTTTTTCGGATATAAATTGTAAAATGCTTCTTGTCTGTTTCATGCACTAGACTCGACTGAGCTCTAGCTCTGTATTCAAATTCTTTTGACCTCTCATGCTGAGAGTATCGTCGATTGCTTCTACCTAACTGTTATACAACAATTACCTCTCTTCTCTGAAGACACTATACCTCTAAAACTAACTTTTCGAGTGCAAAACCATTTCGATAAAAAAAATTAGGCTCCAGGAAGCACTGTGCACTGGGGTTGTTCTTATTCTGAAACAAATAACAGCTTAATTTTGAGTTTAAACCAAAAAGTGTGACAAAATCTCAAAAATCGTAAAAAATGTTTTTTGACACAAAACCACGGAAAACATTTAGAAATTGAATAAACATGTGTTTCCGGCCTAAACTTAAGCGTTTGGTGCTAAAATTTGGACAGGGATTTATGACCCTGTTGTATTGTTATTTTTACCAATATGCACTTTCGATCGAAACCAGTTTACGCCAGCTAAATCAAATGGGCTGTGGATTCGAACGAATAGCATTTGATCGAAATTTGGATCCGCCGTAAACGAGGGCGATTTTATTGTGTTATCAATGCTTTAAATTGTACGATTGTACTGTTACAATACGTTATATTGTTTTTGTATTGTTTATTTTACCCGTGACTAAAAATTACGTACGATTGTCTGTGCACTTACTGTACGTTGACCCTTTCCTCAACGACTCCTCGTTACTTTGTGACTAATGACGTTTGGATCCCTTCTCGGAACTTAAAAGGGTCATAAGGCGGAAAGTGTAAAAATGGCACTGGCTAGCCGTTTAACAGCCATAATGAAAGCCAAGGGAGCTAATGTTTATTAATCAGTGCGGTGAAAAATTGCATGCACTTGTTTGTGTGGCCAAGTTGAAACGGGAAAATAGAAAACTTTGAACGTTCCCGGATCACGCGTCGCTTGGCCAGAAGCAATAGCAAAAACCTTCGAACTCCGGTAGGAAAAACAGAGACTTTCGCTATATGCAGCCAAACTTTTGCCAATTAGTGAACAAGTTTTAAATTACGGACCTAATCAAAAATCGGCCACCGCCACATATTATCTCTGCCAACCTAACCTAACCAGAGGAAATTGCTGCACTGGCACCTCCGAAAAACGGGCCAAAGCAAACACGTGGATGGGAGAAAAGTTTTTGCGAACCGTCATTGCCACTAACCAGTCGCAAAGTATAGTCATACATGATAGTGCATGGAATGAATAGTCCTTTGGGGCAACCTGTGGTTGATTGTGTCTATCTTTGTTCCATTTTTAGTGCAGTGGGTTTGTAGAAAGTTGTTTCAATATTGTATGCCATGTGTTCAATTTGGAGGAAACCATCAAGGTAACATGTAATCATTGTAGACAGGGGGTTATTATACAAGCCCTGACATTTTTCAGAGACATTATAGGAAGTTAACAGATCTTTGGATTATTCTAACAATGTCTGTCGAATGTGTTTTCTATTCCTAGAAGTCAAGACCAGTAGAATTGCCATCAGATTTATTGGACCTAATCAAATATGTTACACGTAAGAGTTGATTTGTGGTCGAATGTCCATGTCGAAATCCGAACTGTTCATTGGCAACAGCACTGCCCATGTTTGCCCATGCTGGGCAGGAAAATGCGTTCGTGACTTTCCGGCTACATTCTAGCATCTGTTCACGTTTACAGTTAGATGCTCTGTGTATTTGAAGAGAAATGAAATTTAAATTCTGTATGAGCCCAAGTAACCACAAGCATTATAACATTGCACGTTTTCTACTGCATATCAACAACATTGATGCAACATTGCCTTTATTCGACATATTTCAAGAGCTGTCAAGCAATAAAGCATTAACTCTACATTACAAATGTATCAATGCACTAATATCACTTTATAAATTGCACTGCTGCACTAGTGTTACTTTATAAATTGGTTCATTGCTTTATCGTCGTTTTTGCATTAGTACAACTGTAAAAGGGCCCTTTTCCACTTTTAAACTACTTTAATGGTAGGCTTACGGCAATGCAGCTGCATTATATATGCAATGATATAATGCTCCATGGTTACTTGGGAGGTTTCTCAATTAATACATCACTTTATGCGATCAATCAATAAGGTTGATGAACGATTACTTGCATTATTTCGTAGTAGCAGTTTCAATGCTGCTTTACACACTTAAATTATTTCACCGACCTCAGTAAAACTTTTCACCGAGAACCCAACAGCTGAGAATTCGGTAATTTTTAATGCCGAATTTCGGTACCGTCAAACGGGGTAACTTGCAACACTTTTCAACTTCAAAGCTATGTAGAAAAAAAATTTAAGGATTCAGATGAAACAAAAACCATGTGGTATCCTAATCGCCACGTAAAGAATACCACGCGGTATTAAATTTATCAGCATTTGGTTTTCTGGGATAAGGAGAGACGAAAAATATACATTTTTCAAGCTCCCCCTGATGTGGGGTAACATGCAACACATAGTGCTACCAAAAGTTCACTATTAAAAAGTTAACCTATATCGTGTTATTATGAATATATAATAATTTTATGCAGTAAAAGCATGACAATAATCAAAAACAGAGTAATCTACTCTTAGTAAACTAATTATTATTGTTTGAATTAGGAGTATTAAACCAATTCGATTGAAAACTCTATTGGATGTTTACACGGGGAAATTCTAGCACATCATAAGTCTCTAAAGTTGGAAAGCCAACTTTTCTACAAATATAATGGAATTTTAAGTTATACTTCGCATAACTTATATTTTTATACATATTTCAATCAACGCAACATATCACATATTGATATGTATGCCTTGAAATAGTCTCTGTTGGTGTTTTGACATAATTATCACCATATTTCATGCAAAAAGTTCCTAATGGCAGATCCACTAATTAAAATTAACTTATAATACAGATTAATACAGATTTTCAAAATTATTCTCAATTTTCATGAAGAGAATAAAAATAATTATAATTATAATGAACCGTATTGTAAACTTTGAAATATTTTGTACCAAACGTGTATTGAATTGAGATTAAAATTTTAATGTTATTGAACAAATATATGTTAAACTTTGCTATTTCATGTGTTTTTGATGACGTGCGGCAAGAAATATCGAACAATTGAGATTAAAATTGCTGTTGCAAGTTACCCCACAAGGGTAGTCAAAAACGTTTTTGAATTTTTATAGTGTTTAAGCATCAAATTATCAAAACTTTTATATTGTCAATTTGTACACTACTAAGTACTGTAACTGATAGCAAATGCCTCGAATGACATATTTCTACCGTTTGTGTGGCACGAGGAACGATTTTCAGCATTATTTTCATACAATCCAACGTGAAATATGATTTTCACCTCCAGCAAACCAACCATAAAAGAAACAATACCCTAACACTCGCCAAAATCTTCTGTTTTATACCTTAAGTCAATAAACGGCGAAATAAATTACAATAGGGGTATTCACTTAAAGTTGCGTAAACTGAGATATCAGTGATGAAATATTTCATATGAAATATTCCTATTCGGCGATGAAAAGCGAGAAACAATAATCTAGTTACCTATCCGACAAAACTGTCAGGCTACTCAAAAGTTAATTTGTATACATTCACGGTTTTTTATTCGATTGGCGTCAGTCAAGAATTTAGTTTAGTCGATGACCTCGTGACTGTTTTCTTCTCCGTTCCCGGGATCTATCCCAGATCGTCAATTTGTTCAATTACCTTGCTCATATTATTTAAAAAATGGTTTGATGTGTCTGTTGTTAGATCGCATTGGGTCTCTGTATCTTGGTTCGGATAGTTTTTCACGATAATAAAAGTAACGCCAGGAGAAATTTGGTAGAAAATATTTTATTGTCTGTTTTGCAATGGAATAATTATCATGTGATTTTTCAACTAAAATAGTCAAATGCGGATCCGCGACAGGCCTTCATTGCCTGATGACTAATTTGATGACGAATGATGGAAGTCGATGGGCGTTGCATTTTAATTGGATTAGACCTAAACACAACATTATACCATAAAATTATAACTTCTCATTGTAAAAAAAACTTATTTGATTAGACGAACAGTACGTGGAGAGAGCAGCATCTCTGGCTCGTTCTACCACCGTGTCATCAGTTGCATAATTAACATTCCTTCGATCGTTTTCTTCAAAGCATCTTTAGATGGTCAATTCTACTTGTATGATTGTTTTCCAGTTGTGTCGGAGCTTTTCAAGGCAGAATCAATATTTCAAATTGAAATTATTCGCAACTTTTTCATTCAACTCGTTTTTGTAAACAATATAATGTTTGAGTATAGATAACAAACTTGATGAAAGTTGTTATAGCGACCAACGCATTCTTGGATTGATCGACCGTGATATCTCATCACATTGAAATATTTCCCGCACAGTTTATACAAATTTGTGAAATATTTAAGATACTACGTTTATCACGATATACGAGAGAATTTACGCCGATAAGTGAATACCCCTAATAATTTAACTTAATGCTAAACCAAACGTTAATTCGGTTACATGTCAAAGTGTTGCAAGTTTCACCCCTGTTGCAAGTTACCCCGTTTGACGGTACTTATTTTACCGAGATTTCGGAAATCCAAATTTTTTGCCGAGATTTCGGCGAACATTACCGAGATTCGGTAAACGTTTACCGAGATCTCGGTAAAAGTTTTACCGAGAATCGTCAAATTATTACCGAGATATCAGCTGTTGGGTTCTCGGCGAATCCGTTTAAGTGTGTATACCATTTTACAACATAATATTAAACATACATTTTGGTATACACTAAAAGCGGCCCAAGATGCGGCCTCCCAACACTTCGAGTTCACTTTTCACTTCTCATGTCTACCTGAGAGAGACTCGCGAAGAGGAAAAATATCAACGTCATATGCAGCCCAGATTCCGCTGTCACGGAACGTCAAATGCAACCCGTCGTTTTTATGGCTGAAAAAGTGAAAAGTATTGTATTCAAAATAAACTGTTATAAAAAAAAACTCAGACAGCGGAGCAGATTTTCCAAAAATGCTGATAGATCTAAACACAAGACTAATTATTTACAATGTCTGCTACGTTTGCTGGCATGAAATTTTACTCAAAATGCCGTTTATGCTTCGGTGTGATGCAAACGCAAAAGTTTTTTGCTGAGATGGCCATGTGAGAGCTTGAACGGCATGCGCAAGATTGATGTAAACACTGAGTGGAATAAGAAAAAAAAAACTCAGCAATCGCAGAAAAAGAAGACCGTCTCCGCAAGTCTCGTCTCAGATGTCCACCACAACATGACGTAAACACCATCACGGCGTGTCTGGTAGAACAATATTATTACAAAAAATAGGCATCGCTAAATCTTTCACCATTCGAAAATATAGGTTTATAGTATTCATTTGACGTGTTCCCCAAAAAAACCACCGAGGGATCCCGAACATTTTTTTTATTTTAAATTTTTGTTTCTTGAAGTACATTAATGATAAAAGCAGTTTTTTTTCTCTCAAGCTCGAAGGTAGCCCAAATTTCAAATGAAAGGTGATATAACAAAGATATATAAGATTACATGTTGTAATGGACATAACTGTCCTATGTGATCTTGTGGATTTAATATGCCATAGGACACTTATTCGTACAGTGAAGGACACACTCAGTTGAGTTCAACTAATTATCATTCTTTTACCGAGATCCGCACAGCTGAGCAATCAGCAAATCAATTTCAACTGAAATATCAGCAAAAAATCAAATTGACTTAAAACAGCACCTTTTGGTGCCGACACCAAACGTCACTTTTACTAAGATGTCAGCAAACGACATTTAACCGAGATTTGCACAACTGAGATTGGCAATTTAAGTGTGTATTTGATTCTAGTGTATAACTGTTTCTGTTCATGTTTAGATTAGATTAATTTTCTTTTTTTTTCTGCCTGGAATAACACCCCTATTGAGACAAAGCCAGCTCACATAAGAGTTCTTCGGTTACTCATTAACTGAGAATTTGATTCGCCAATCGTTCATTAATGTTTTTTTTATATTGTATGTAAGAAAAATATTCTCGACCATCCTAAAAAACGTATATCGTAAAAACGTAAACGTAAAAAAAAAACGTATATCATAACAATTTTACGTAGCTTTTTCTTCAATTACATATTTCAGTGTTAAATTCCGTACAAATTCAAGCTAAAACCTATTGATACGAAATAGAGGCTCTTTTAAGCCATTTTTACAAATCAATAACACTTGCTTGCTTCACAATCAATATGATATACAGAGATGATTGATTAACTAGTTTGGTAGTGAGATAATGAGGGAGAGGCGATAGATCCTTTAGTCTGTTGAAAACTGTGTCTTTCATTTAGTATAATGGTTGACTGCCATTTTACGCATATTTTTCCCGCGGTCTATAAGGTTTATATAGAACATGGTACCAGTAAGCGTAGAAGGGTAGTTGATGTGCTTGTAGATGGACGAAGCAAGTGGAACATATAAGTAATTCAGTAAATTTTCCAATAAAGTTTTCAATTCCTAATATTTTAACATCTAGTGGATCAGTCACCTTGTCAGTGTGTGAATATTGAATAACTTTGACATTTATTAACCGATTGATTTGGTTTGACATGTTTTGGAAACGTCAATTCAGTACACTTTTAACCATGCATAACTTTACACCGAAACAACATACCAAAATAGTAACACTTTGAATTGAAAATAGTCTTGCAGTTGTGTGATCTTAACTGTTATATCTATGAAAATATCGTGGTCAACAGGCACCATATGGCTCCATTAATAAGCAAAAAAGACACATTTGAGGAACAGAAATCTATTCGAGATTCAAGAAACGCTTTTCCATGACCAAGTACTAACAGTTTGGACCAGCGTTCGCACCAAAAACTATTCTATATCTTAGGAAATTTGTTCATTATGTCTCTGCAACGGAAATTCCATGGAAATGTGATATAAAAAAGGCACATATGATTTGATTTTGGGGATTCTTATTTGGTTCCTCCTGACTTAAGTTTATGGAGCTACTTGAAAAGCAAAGTGTATGCTAGAAAATCTTGGACTATTGGCGAACTCAAAAGGTACTTAATGTAAAATGCATGCTGCATGGAGCTCATTTTACTACGACCAATAAATGCAGCCACACGTGATTAATGTTGTTTTCGTGAAAAAGCTCAAATAAATTGCAAAAGTGTAAGTTAAATAAAAATACCGCATATATAGAAATTGACTGACGTCAAAGATGGCGCACCCTGTACTCGCTGATGTGCAAACGAATGGGAAGGTATCTTTTTGAGATATTGAAACCCTTAGAAGAAAGTCTTAAATATATACTGTAAATTGCAGTTACTCAACTCTGCGGGGCAAGTGGGCACATGAAATTTAACTTGTTAATCTAACTCATAATACTTACCGTTGCTAATAATCACAAAATTAACCATAATGTAATATGTGGTTAACAAAATGTTAATTTTTATAACCTGTAAATAAAGAATAAAATAATATGTTAATCAGTTTCCAGTTCGGGAAGTCTCTACCTTTCAGCTTACGGCAGCCAGTATTTATAGCTCACAAATCCCGTAGGTACGAACAAGTAAAAGGTACCATAGTCATATGGAATATCACTTGAGATAGGTAGACATGACAGTCCTTTCCCCTTTAGAAACTTTCTAATAACTCTTTAAAAAGCCACATTCACGTTATAACAACGAACAATCGAAAATATACCTAAAAAATCCACAATTGTGTGTTCATAGTACCTTTTTCATGACTACAACAAAACATTCAAATCATTGGATTCATATTACTCAACATTACATTTGACAACTTCGTCAACACTGAAGAACAATTTCGTTCATCTCAATATACTATCTCGCTTCACAAAAGAACAACTATGTTCACAATATACGACAACTTCGTCAGCTCTAAAGAACAATTTAGTTCTTTGTTCGCATTTAACACAGAACACCTAGATATAAGAAATAAATGTAATGTTTGGAATGATACTAATAAAAAAAAATAAAAAATAACCATATTTCATGTTGAAAACATATATTATTTGAATATGGTATTCATCTAAAAGGAGTATAAAATGGTAAAACATTCTTACTTGTTTTAATTACTGCAGTCATTGTGAAAATTGTGTTATTGTTGTTATGCTTGTCAGAAAACCACTTTCACTGCGGAATTATGTTTTATGGTTTGATTTTACAGGAAATATCTTCCACTTCATGCTTGTTAAATTTTTAAATTCATTGTAAAAACATCAACATAATTTAAATACTATTAAAAAGGTCTTTGGATTGTCACTTCCTCCGGGTGCCTCAATAATATGCTTAATGAGGATTTTTTAAGCTTTTTGCTAAGGCTTGGAGTATAGGGCGGTTCCATATTCCATTTACTTTCGTAGGCTGTTGTAATGTTGATCCATTTTACTTGTTATGAACCTCATAATAATTACGGTTGATTGGCAAAGAAAATTCTACATTAATAACTAATTACTCAACGAATTTTTTTTTCTGTTCGGAACATAAACCACTGCGACCAATATTTGATCTATTGTAGTATATCCCGTGTCCTTTGTGTAGTGCATGTCGTTTTACTTTGTCACTATCGAGAAGTGATAAAGCATTCGGTTTTCTTACAGTTGTAATTCCTAACTTGATCACAGGAAAGGATTCTAACTGAAAGGTTCCTACCCTTCGAAGAGTGTGGAGCATGCACTCTCCACAGGCGCGCCCCTTTATCAGGCAAAATCGGATCCCTCGATAAAGCCAAGAAATTACACCATTACATTACACCACCATTACTCAACGAATACTAAGCTGGGAAGCAGACTATGTCCCAGCAGAGGTGTAATGCCAGACAGAATAAGAAGAAATTGTAGCATGATTACCTTTTTGTAAATATTATTTTAAGATTTATTGAATATAAACATAGATGTACATAAATTGTTATATAATTATATTGTTTTTTTTTTCATGTTGTTCAAGGTAAATTTATTATTCGTGATAATTTATTTTTCATTTAATCATATATTATTTCGTTGTCAAAATTAACAAATTCAATAGTTCACTTAAATATATCGGATATTCAATATCCCAGTTCAAAATGAAATGCACTTTTCCAAAACCGCTTACAAAACTTGCATACAAGTCGCCTTCTACCAATACTATATCAAATAAAAGTCCCTGTCGCCTTACACACTACACCACGAAACACGAATAAGCCTAAGGTTCAAAGTTCAAGCCCGAACGTTTACGATCGTTATAAATAGATCGGAGTCCAAAAATAGACGGAACGATACAGGTCATTCAGATGAAATGGTAGCGAAAGAGATAGCGCCTTAATCGGTTCTCATTCGTAGTTGATGAGGATCGTCGTTTGAAAAGGTCGTAAAATTACTTCGGTAATCTTACGTACTTTCGTCCACGAAGATGTAAAATCACACCTTATCTGAGGACTTTCAGAATTTCTACACGTCCATTTTGACCTGGACCGTGGAAGAGGCGAGAGTGCGTGAATAATTGTTAAGTGTCGCGGTGTGTTTCATTTGGTAAAAAAATAAAATGTGAGAAGTTTTGTAGATTGAAATTAATGTTACTTTTGTTCCTTTTCGTAGTCAAGTAAAGTTCGATAACCTAAAGCCAAGAAGGTTAAAGGTAATTGTGAAGTATTTTGTTGTGTGGAGAATTTTTTGTTAATGCGTCGACGGCTTTTTATCCAGGACCTGAATCTAGAGATCTACGGCCCAAGCTCGGCACACCGCATCTACTCGCTAAACGCTGCTCTCGACCCCACGCTTCAGCGTTTAAAAGTCCCGGTTTGAGGAGAAAGCCGAAAGGGAACAAACCGTTCCGACAGAGCGGCCATCACCAATTTCTATTAGCGTGGACAGGCCACGTGTGAAGCCTCCGACGATCCCCACCGTCGTCAACTGCGTCATGCGTCACCGACGCATAAGATTTCCGGCGTGCGATACTTCATCATCTGGTAATTCAAAAAAGTCGCAGTTCGTTGCTGTATTTGGGGTGGTAATCACAATACCACCCGCGTCCATGTGCTAAATCCGGAATTCTACTTTGCCGTCCCATTCTTCGTCTGGCACTTCTGCTTTGCCGGCCCATTCAACGGCCGTCGCTTCTGCTTTGCCGGCGGCATTCATCGCAGCTAAAAGGGTCCGTGAGTAACAAACCAAACCAAACTGACCATGTGCATGCGTAAAACTCTACACAACTATCCGAGCTCAGAAAGATGAAAGCGATCGTTGAACATTGATAGAAGTAGGATAGAAAAACCGCACACACATTAGGGAAAGTAGGAAGAATAATGAAGAGGAAAGGAACACACAATTATGAATAAAAACCTAGGTTATCAAATTTGAATAAATTTCTAAATGTTTTTGCTGTTCACAACCAAATTATGTATTTTTGTAATATGTTAGTGCTTTCCCTGTAACAGTTTTTTGGTCTTCGAGATTTCTCACGTTTCGCGTCGTTCTACCTGTTTCTCTTTCTGTTTTTTTTTTTGTACGCCAGGATAGACTGCCTGGGAAATCAGTCTTTCCACTCACGTGTCTGAAGCGGACAAAGAAATTTGAATTAGTGAGTTCTTCCAGTGATTATACCCGTGAGTGGTGTCTTTTTGTGTCGCTAGAACGACGGTCAGCATCAACTATTATTTTTTTGAAAATCGCTTAAGGCGACCTCTATAACTGAGAAATCTCGATCCACTATATCTTTTGAGTTTTCTGTATTGTTTCCTAAATTGCTATTTGGACTCTTAAAAAACAAACCCGCCCTGAGGTTGGGTTTCTTGCCGGGTAAACATAACTTGACAGATGGTCCTCTTCCGAGATGGCGCTAAAGCCGTCTGTTTTTTTGAGCCAGAGACGAAACAGGAGACGGAAAACCTTTAGCCGTATTTTACGTGTTACAAAATTCAATGTATTCTATCCATGAATGTAAACAGTGCTCGGTTCGTTATACTACCACAGTACGAATAAGTGAACAGTCGAACTTCCAACATATCTTATCGAATAAGTGTCATATAGCTCATTAAATCCTCAAAATCACTTAGGACAGTTAAGTTTTTAACTAAATGAAATCTAATACACATGTATGTATATTCAATTTATGAACTTTCATATGGAAATTAAGCTTTCATCGAGCTTAAGGCCAACGAAACAGCCTTTCACAATGATTACATTAAAAAATAATGTACCCTAAAGAACAAAAAAATTTAAATTTAAAAACAATATTCGGGATCCCTTGGTGGATTGTTTTGGGGAACACGTCAAATGAAAGCTTAAAACCTATATTTTCGAATGGTGAAAGATTTAGCGATGCCTATTTTTTTGTGATAAACCTTTCTCATATACACGCCGTGACCATAGCAACCTGGATTATACCTTAAAATGTGGTGAAGTTGATCTCTTTTAAACGAATCTGTTCTATAACATCTAGTTGTATGCATATATTATCTTCCAATTTGTTCGACAGTTACTCCGGTCGAGTCACTTTGATTGACTGACCTATAAAATACATCCCTAAATTTTGGATCACTGAATCTGATCCTGTGAACGATTTTTTTTAAGGAAACTCCACGCTAGACCACTTACAGCAGTGGAC
Organism: Aedes aegypti; assembly: GCF_002204515.2. Lineage (NCBI taxonomy): Eukaryota > Metazoa > Arthropoda > Insecta > Diptera > Culicidae > Aedes > Aedes aegypti. The sequence goes on from NC_035107.1 coordinate 26,635,423, forward strand.
CCGAAGTCCATAGGTTGAAAAGTCGATAAATTTTTGAATTGAATTTTGTGAATCACACAATAAACCCCACATAAAATGCCTGAAATTGGTCAACTTCCTTTGTAATTGGCAATCTGTTCACGAAAATAATTTGTTTTTCTGTGGATATGAATTATTCTCCTTAATTTAAATTCGAAATTAGGTTCAGTAAAGATATATGGAATACATATGGGTAAATAAAGTATGAACATATTAATTATTATTATTCATGTTTATCTTAAGGGCTTAACCCCTCTACCGGCAGCTTCATTTTTTACCGCTAAAAAATATTAAAATCGCGATAACTTTCTTGTTTCTCGATATTTTTGCACCATTCTTTTACAAGTTCTCAAAAAACTCTTCTAGTTTTAGAATATGTAGCGATATTGGTAATTGTTAATCTGGATTCGGAGATATTCCAAAAATCCTTGGGGGACCGACGCGTAGCCATAACCCACGTAAATATCTCAGGCTACAGAATTATTATCGTATTCGGATATTCACTCATCGAAATTATATATTGATGCGAGTATGCTGTGAAAAAATGAAGCAATTTGGTGCAGCCGTCTTTGAGTAATGGGCATTTATGTTTCTGGCACCACCCTGGACAAATAAAGATCTTGAAAATTCTTAAAAACCTCATATCGTAATTTTCAGATTTCTCCAAAAATACTGAACCGATTTGTATGATTTTTTCAGAGTAGCTTCTCATTACTTGGTATTGTATAGTACACTTTTTATTTTGTTGATAAATTGACCGAAAACAAAATGGCCGCCAAAGACATTTTATATGGAGAATGTCGGTCCCCCAAGGAATATCGGAATATCTTCAAAACTAGATCACCAATGATTAATATCGATACGGCTTCTTAAACTAGAAGAGTTTTTTGAGATCTTGTGAAAAAAATGTGCAAAAATATCGAGAAACAAAAAAGTTATCGCGATCTGAATATTTTTTTGGTGGTATAAAATGAAGCTGCCGGTAGAGGGGTTAAAGGCTCACTGATTGTAAAGGCAAGCAGTTTGGTCTATTTTCGTCAAATTTGATTAATAGAATTTATTTAAAAAGGACATTTATATAAAGGATATTCATATTTTTTTAATATGAAAGATAACAAAATTTGATCCAATGAATAATCCTAAACACAGGACTGTTAGTTAGTAGTTTTTTTAGAGACTTCTGTATTTCAATGCAAGTCTCTAAGAAGGCTTTATTTAGGTCTTTAAAGTATCTGTTTTAACCAAAATGGTCTCTGAAGTATTTTTTTACTTATTCTACTTGAATTGAATCCTGATGAAAAATTGTACAGGCTCCAAAGAAACCATCAGAGACTATGACAGGCTCTTCAAGAATTTCAACTCTCAGATTCCCCACTGCAGGAATTATCTTAGTGATTTTATTTAGAATACTTTCAGGATCTCTCCAGAAATTCTTCTTAGACATTGTTCTACCAATTCTCTCAGAAATTCTACCAGCATATTTTCAAAGGATTCTTAGAAAAAAATCTCCAGAATTTTCGCCACGGAATCCTCGAGAACTCCGAAGCTACTACTTCCAGGGAATTTCCTCAGATATAACTTTGATTTTTTCCCCAAAACTATCATAGAATTTGATCCAGATATTCGTTCACTAGTCCTTCAACCGGATTCTCCAGTTGTTGCTCACGAAAATCTTCTAAGGATTTATACAGGATTTCTTCCGAGGAAATCCACAAAGATTTATTCCAGAGTGTTTGAAAAAATAACTCAAGGGTTTTTTTTTTCAAGATACCCCGCCTGTTCATGTGGGCTCCTGCAAGAATTCATTCAAGTTTTCGCCCAGATATTCAAAATTCCTTGAAGGATTCTTCGAACAAATCTTTTTTTTTTTTCTATGATTTTTTTCTAGTATTTCCTCCAAGTATTACTCCTGCAGTTTTACCAAACATTTCTTAAAAAGTTTTTAAAGAAAATCCTAAGCAATCTTCAAAATTTTATAAAAATTTTCATTTGAGTTTATAAGACAGAAATTTTTCCTAACATTCTGTAAAAATTCTGTCCAATGTGTTTTAAGATTTTTTTTTAGAAAGTCCTGCGGAATACTATCCCGAGAATTGATTGATTATTTTTGCAAATTATCTAGGAAATCTTCTTAACCTTCTTTAAGACTCCAGGAGTTATCTCAGAGATTGATCTTTAATAAGGGTGACTTTAACTAGGGGTTAACTAAGGGTGACTTATCCTAGTTTACATCAGGATTTTCTTTAGAAATACCTCACAGCTTTATTTTTAAGAAAAAAAAACAAATTCTTAGCGTTTCCCTGAAGACATTCCCGGAAGAATTTCTGAAAAAAAAAAATTTCAAGACTTACTTGAGGGAATCCCAAAGAATTACTAGAGGAATTCCTGTAAAAAGTCTTAGAAGGGATCTGTGAAACAATTGCTGAAATCGTTAGTGAAATTCCTAGTTGAAATATTTGGGTTTATTCTACGACTGGCGTGAGGTGACAATTGTCGGTCTCTATTCTCGACTCGAGTGACTCGCCGTGTAAATCAAATGGAGAGTCACTTCACTCGAGTCGAGAATTGTCACCTCGCTATACGAGACCGACAATTGTCACCTCACGCCAGTTGTAGAATAAACCCAATTATTTAAATCCTAAAAGACAAACGAGATCCCTAGACATTTCTGGAGAAGTTATTGATTTAATTGAAGAAGGAATCTTGGAGGATGTTCCAGACAAATCGATGGATGAATTACTGGATAAAATCTTGAAGAGTTAAAGACTTTCACAAGACGCGACGCGAGCATTGAAGGGGTTAAGGACTTTCTTGAAAAAATCTCGAAGAATTTAGGGAGGAATTCAGATGATTTCTGAAATAATGTTTAGAGAAATTCCATTTATGTGGCTCTCTTTGGTAAAATCCAGGTTGAATTATTGAGGTATCCAAACAAAATTCTTGGACACTTTTCCCCTCAAATATAGTAACTTTCAATATCCAAACCAGGGTTAATTTTTTTAGCTTCATTGTGCACAAACGTGCCTATTCTGCGCGGCGTGTGAGGTGACACTAGTCGAATGAGGTGACAATTGTCGACTCGCTCCCATTTGATTAACATTAGTCGTCTCACGTCACTCGCGGTGAGAGCGGCTCGTCTCGACTCACACGCCGCGCAGAATAAGCACGAAAATATTTGCCAACGTTTGTCCTACCCATGAGTTCGAACGTGGACGCGCCTCTGCCAAGAACATTTTGAAGTATTTAATCATTCCATAGGAATAGGAATACTTTCTGAGATTTATTCATGACTTTATGTAATGTAATGTATTAATACTTCTGCGTTAAGAACACAAAAAAAAAACATCCAAGGAAATTAAAGAAAATTTCTTGGTTTTCATAAAATAATGTTTAGGAGAATTTATGTGAAAATCTGGATGGAACATTCTTTGAATTATACTAAAAAGAATTTCAAGAAGAAAATAACTAATTAATTATGCTATTTTGAAGAAGTTTGTAAGTAAATAATAAAGTAATTTTTATATTAAGCTCTTTAGGAATGTTGGTGTTCTAGGAGAAATTCATAGATAATTTAACGATAATGTATAACATGGAATTTTATTTGATTCCGTTTGTCTTACTGGTAAGAGCAAAATTGGCAATCAAAAAGACCACAAAGAAAAGAATCTTCATAATTTTTCCAATAGGTTCAATCTCCAAGACTTCAAATAGACCAGTCACTTAACATTGAAACAAGACGTTTATGTTTCATTCAAAAAGGGTTGAGATGTACAGAGCCGTAGCGTGATTTTCTGGCGCTCTTGGCGAACCGACATTTGTGCGCCCATTTAAAGCTCAATTTTTTTTTATAATACTATGGATACATTACATTCATTTTTATTTTCGAAATTCTTTCCAGACTGCTGTAAAAATTGTTATTTTTTTATTTTTAATTTTTGAGTGAGAACATTATTTGGTACAATTGAAATTGCTTGTTACGAATGAAACTATAACTAATAAAACTATGTAGTATCATGGCTTTTCACTCATATTACCATTTTAATGTTAAATATTTTTTTAATAACCTAGCAAAGAGTTATGTGAGAAATGTTCTCTAGATTCAATCAGAATTTTTAAAGGATTCTATGAAAACTCGCCACGAGAGAACAGGAACCCTTTATAAAATTTTATCGCAAACTCGTCTGGTACATTTATGTCAAAATTTGGACTTAATTTTACTAGTAGAAATTAAGCCTTAGTTTGAGTGAAAATATTACTAATCATTTTGTGGAATCCTATTGTTTGAATGCGAATCATTTCAGAATCCAAAAATGGCTGATTTCTACATAAATAACCGTTTTAAAGGCATTTGACAAAATAAATAGATTATTCTTGTTTTAAGCTTTCTGTAAGTGCACAAAGTGCTACAATAAAAATTGTACTGCTTATTTCAAAACTTTCTGCAGACAAAGTTTTAATGCAATATTTTATTTGTATTCTAAGCTGTTCCACTCTAACTTCGAATTGGTGAGCCGTAATATTTGTAGTGTTTTCTCGATAATAGTTTTTGGATAAAGTAATCTACAAATGTTTGCTAGCATTAGAAAGTTTTCAGGGGTAGTCCCTGATTAAAAAACCTGGCTACGCTCATGTCCATCGCCCTAAGAAAAGTCCATGTAACCATGTATTGTGCATCCGAGCAATCGCTGCAACATCGCTCAACAAACTGTCGCGTCGCTGGGCTGTTAAGGCAGTTTAGTGCTCCAACAACGCATTGAAATACAGTGAAACCTCCATGAGTCGATATTGAAGGGACCATCGACTCATGGAAATATCGAGTCATGGAACAGCAATTCTTCGGAAAGCTGCTTCTAGGGACCATCATAGTAACCATGAAATTTTGTTTTTAGTATGGTTCCATGCGTCGATATCGAATCATGGAACATCGACTCATGGAGGTATCACTGTAGCCTGTTTCGCTCGAGTACTAACATGAAAAGGTCGCTAGCGACGTTTTGGTCGCGCGAAATAGTTGAACGAAGTAAGTGTTCGTTCTTGTTTTGTCTGCACTAGTGCTGGCAATAACACGTCAAAATTTGAAAAACAGGAAAAAAATAAAATGACCCGATTTTTGTGCTTATTCTGCGCGGCGTGTGAGTCGAGACGAGTCGCTCTCACCGCGAGTGACGTGAGACGACTAATGTTAATCAAATGGGAGCGAGTCGACAATTGTCACCTCATTCGACTCGTGTCACCTCACACGCCGCGCAGAATAACGTGCCTATTCTCAGGTTCCACATTTTGTCAGCCTAAAATTCTTCGAGGAGCTGACAAAATCGGGTCCTTACTGTATAACACAGCGTAACAAAAATGACATTTTTGCGTGTCTCAAGGATCAAATTATGTGTCTCTAGTAGATTTAGGGTTGCTGAATCTGGTGCCATTCTCAGAAATGTTCCAGCACGTCACAATTTTTAGCTACAGGTCGCCAAAGTTGTATAAAACACTGGTTTTATTAATGTTTACATGAAATTTAGGGGTCTATTTTGTAAATCGAGCAGATCCAAGTGACTCATCTGTGGTCACTGTCGATCAAAGTAAGCATGCATATTTCAGATGTCACCCGTCGACTCCCATAGTAATCCAGTCACTTAAAGTGACAACTGTCGAAAAACTCGAGTGACAAGGCCGTGTCGAGTGAGATTTTTGGTCGACAGTGACTCCAGTTGAGTCACTTTGGTCGACTCGACTTATAAAATAGACCCCTTAAAGTACAATTTATCATACTTTTTTTGTAATCTAATCCACCAAACATGCAAAATAAAACTCGAACTTTCATTTCAGACATAATTTGATTGAAATTGCGCGATTAAATTTTGATTAAACCTATTTTTTCAATATGCTTGCAGTCTTCATACAAAATTCTTCGTTTCTTCTATATGGCAAAATACAACAATTCTCTAAACCATCAAAAAATAACTTTTCCGTATCGAAAGTAATACAAACTTTGATGATAAGTATTGTTATACACATAAAGTTTGAATTCTGTAGCAAATTAAGCCAATATATTACCTTACAAGCTGGTAAACTTGCATGCAAGTTGGCTGAAATAGTCATTTTTTGCATTTTCAACAGACAATATCTCAAAAACTAGTCGTGCTATGATATTTCTGAAAACGGCAATCGATTCAGCAGCCCTTAATTAAGTGAATAGCGGTATTTTGGTGCTGGAGACAATAACGTGTTCCGCAGTGTAATTATCTAACAGCCTTAACTGAAAACTGCCAAAATTATAAGCTTTTCATGGCAAAGGACAAATTTGTAAATTTTTGTTATTATTTTGAGTGTTGAAACGAATATTCTTACGGTTTTTATTGTGGTTGCTAATTTTGAAGCAACCTCTCTAGCAAATCATAATGACACTAGACATTAAAACACTGTTTTTAAGGCCAAATCCGGTATGACTTATATTGCCCACATTGCCCCTATTATTCTACATTTAGACTTGGAAACGATTTTTCTAAATCAAATAGTAAGATTTAGTATGGTGGCTCATATTACACCGTGGGGGACCATTTCGCCCCGCATAGTAATCACACACAAAATAATGTTTTTCAAATATGTTCACAAGAAAATTCTAAGTTACCTTTTTAACAAAATGAAAGGTATGAAAGGAGATGCTTCGAACTACAAATTAACCTTATGGGACGAATAAATTATATAGTGTTTCTATGATTTTCAAGAACTTTTGCTGAAGCGGACCATACTGCCCCTATCAACCCTACTGTTTGCAGTTAATTCTGGTGTAAATTTCTAGTGGTTCCAGAGAATCCTTCAGAGACTTTACACGATTATTCCCCTGTTTTTTTTTTGTACAATGTCTTCTCAAGTTTATGAGCTTCAGGAATTGTTCTCGAGATGTGTCTACCGATTTCTCCTGGAATAAATTCAAGAACTGCTCCAGAATTTCATGCTGAGATTTCTTTACCAATATCCGCAGAAATACTTTCTGCCATTTTTCAAGGAATGCTTAGAAGAATTTTGGAAATTTTTGATCACTGCAATACTAACATACCTCCAGTAATTTTTACAGGGATTACTCGGTTAACTTTCACAAAGACTATCCCAGGATATTTTACAACCTTTTCATTCATCAATTTCTTTAGTCGTTACTCTGAGAGATCTTTCATAGATTCCTACAGGAGTTCTTCGAACAAAAACAGAAAAAGTTTATTTCAGAGATTTTGAAGAAACTTGTTAAAGGATATTTCCAAGAAACTCTACAAGAAATTGTACACCGATTTTTCCAGGCATTTTCATATGAATTTTATCAAGAGTTCTTCTTTTTGGAATGGTCCAAAAATTCATCCTGAGGATTTTTTAAACTAATTCCTTAATCAATTCAAGCTGGTTTTTTATTTAAATACCTTGGAAATTAGACGGAGTTTCCATTTGAACGTTTGAAAATCCCGTAAAATCCAAGAAAAAAACTTTCAAGAACTCCAGTGTAATCTTGGAAACCTCCGTGGTACAAGGGGAACACGAAAAACAGTGAATTTAAAGACCATTTTGAGAGAAACTTGCACTGAAAAAAAAATTTTAAAGGACTTGCATTAAAATAGTGACCAAGTCTATAAAAAGAGATCTGCTACCAACCGGAACGGAAACGATGCATCGATTACGAATAGTGTGAAGAGATTGGCAGAGAAGAACACAGCACTTGCATTATGCGCGTACAGTGAGATTATCGAAAGGTGGAAGTAGTACTGTGCAAAACACCTGAATTACGCTGAAAACACAGACAGGAGTGGAGAAAATGTTTACGTCCGTTTAACACCCACTTTGAGAAAAGCTAAGGATGCCGTTCGACAGCTCAAGAAACTTACTGAAATGGTGTACAAATCGGACTTCGGCAAATTCCGTGCCAGGGCATTTCTTTCGTTTCCTCTTCAGTGCAAAGGCTCCGCTTTTATATAATTATTTTTTATTTTCAATAGATTTTCTTGTATTTCATTACTTTATACATTCAAATATAGTTTTGTTTTTCCTTTTGGATTTTGTTTACTATTTTCGGGTTTCTCCCATCCTTCCTTCCTTTCGTCTCGGTTTCCCTTTTTTCAATAGCAATAATAGAATTACATGCTTGCATTTTATCCATACTAATAATTAGAATAATAATAATGATAATAATTAATAATAGTATGTTGCCTAGTTTCTTTTACTCATGTTTTCACTTTTTCTTCAGTTTTTTTTTTTTTTCATTTAAATCACTAATCGCTCCATATCCGCTTTTTCCATCCATCTTGTTATTTTGCCTACAGTCAGCGTACAAACTGTATATTACATTCCGCTCTCTCTCTCTGTCTCGCTATCTCTCGATCCGCACTTACGTAAGCCGTTCTTTACATTACCAGTTTTTGCAGTTAAAATAAGATACATTGCGCAGTATTTTTTCACTTTATTCTATTTTACTACACTCAAACAAAAAATGTGTTGATTTTCTTGTTTTTTGCTCTTTTTATTCTTCTAATCATGTTTAGCTTTCCCTATCATCATGATGCGGTGTTTCTTTTTTGTGTGTGTGGGTGTGTATATTCATATGTGAGTGTGAATGCATGAGAGAATGGGTTTTCACGATGCTTCTTCGCTTCCGTTCATCCGTTCTTTGTATGAGTGAGGGAGAGTTCTTTCTTAGCCAGTGATTTAGAATTTCCCCTTGAATAGTTTTTTTTCAGCATCGATCTCTCACGCGCGACATTGATTGGAAACACAGTACAAAACTAACTCGCAAGCACTAGTTGCTGTTTTCATTTTCTTTTACTTTATTAAAGTTTTTTCTTACATTTAAGTCGTATAATAGCTGCGTAAGATGTGTTTTTTGTGGGGTGTGTGAGTGTGTGTGTTTCATATCTCTGGTTCTATACAGACACTTATGCTGGATTTGCCTTAAAAATCTAGAATAAATTAAAGACAAAACATGAACCGTTTTCTTAGTAACTGTTTCACTTACTAGTCAGTTTTCCATCTAATGCTTACTGTAGGTCCTTACTTAAGCCTAGGCGCTTTATACACTGTTTGATCAAGTTTGTTTTAAAAAATATCTCGCTTCGGGGTCGATTCCGCTGGTTTTTCCAATGTAAAAAAGCGGCTTCTTTGCACACAATTGATTAACTACTCTTGGTAATTTAAAACAACGATTTCGCTCGGTGTGGAGTAAAATTGCGTCTTCGCTCAAGATATATTCGCAGAATATTTATATGAGTGTCTGAATCACACCCGCGGTTTACACTGGAGAACGCATAGTCGCCAGTGTGAACGGGACTTAACCCCTCTCTTTACCATCTCACGACCTATTTACCCTATAAAGCATCCGAGGGGTGGGGAAGAACCAATTAAAAACTAATTAAATATATTAATACTTGACGAAGAACCGGTTTGCTTGTCGTTTGGGTGCTTCAAACGATGCGATTGCGATCGGAAAAACTCTTTAAGAGACCGACTCACAACCGACAAATCAACCCAAGCTGAAGAGATCTGCTTCGGGGGGTCCCCCACTGGGACAGCCACTTCCCAGTTTATCTGGGGGGTCCATCCTCCAGTTCAGAACCATCCAGCTTCGTTCCACTCTCTGACCTAGACAGATTGAGATTCGGGCGGAAACTCGGAGAGCTCCGCTTCCTCCAAACAGCTAGAGAGAGAAACATAAATTATGCTACTTATCCCGCGAAATTACCATTCCAATTGGATTCAGTGTACTTTTTTTTTTCTTTTTACTCGAAAAACTAAGAGAGAGATCTCACGAAAAATCAAACTAAACTAACCTATCGAATTACGACAAACTGATTGGGCAACACCGAAAAAGAGGAATTAAACTAAATAATAAAGTTCCAATAGTATACTTTTTTTTTACAAACAACAAGGAAGATTTGGTGAGTTTGAAGAAGAGTTTGGACACTGAACAAAGAGTAGTGAGATAGGACTAAAGCTATTTACACGTACCTAATTATCTGATTGCGGTTTCTTTTTCATTATCATACATTAACTTCAAAGGGGGGGTATTGGGTGACGAAGAAAGGGTGATCTTCCAATTATTGAGGCAATCGGACAACACAGCAGCGCTTCCGAATAAAACACCACCATCAGAGCACAGCCATTCTCGAATATATCTATATATTCTCGGATTCAATCATTACTATTAGGGTCATATTGTTGTGACTTTTATTTTTCTTTTCTTTTCGTTAAATATTACACTTATGTATGCACGAGCGCACGCGTGTGTGGTCGTTTTGCGGAAAGCTGAGGGCTTTTCCCGGTCCATGGTCAATGTTCTGCCTCGTTTACACTTGCAATTTTGACGAGCAACGATGCAAGTGTATTCGGGACCGAACTCTGTCCGAGGATAAAGTTGTTTGTGTATGTGCGTCGAAGAGTAGAGTAGGCGCTGAACATTTCAATCGTTGTGGACAATATTGTAATGGCAGTAGGCTTGGAGTTGTGTCTAGGTGTTTCTCCAGCACAGACATCAAAGCCAATAACTATGAGCACTTGATTGAGTCTAGGATCTTAACAGTTGGAAATTGAGCAGCCGTGGCGCTGATTAATTTCAGAAATCTTGAAGTGACTCGGAAGATATGATCGCTGTGTAGTAGATATATGTTCCATGGTAAAGATTTGAAAAAAATGATAACGAGATATGACTTGTAAATGTTTAGCGTGTCTGGTGCAAATCTTTACCATGGAACATACATCTACTACAATCGAGTCCGAAACACAACTTCGGTTGATTTGGATTGGTTGCTCGGTACGAATTAAGGAAGCAACTGAACAACTCCTATAGTTAGAATCTCCAAATAATTTTGCGTTGGGCTCCAGAAATCAAAAATGCTTAAGCTATCAGTCGTGTTTATTCTGCGGGGCGAATGAGTCGAGACGAGTCGCTCTCACCTCGAGTGACCGTGAGACGACTAATGTTAATCGAATGGAAGCGATGCGACAATTGTCATATCATTCGATTCGTCTCACCTCACACGCCGCTCAGAATGAGCACAATTCTTAAGAAAAAGGCCTGGAAATTAAAGTTCTGACAGATTTCTAAGTAAAATTTTGAAGTAATCCTAAGTGAAAGTTTTTTGAAAGCAGATCGGAAATAGAAGACTATATCTGACCTGACAGTTCAGAAAGCATCATGAGAATAGTTTTGAAAGATTCCTAAGGAACATTATAAAAACTCTCAGGGATAAGTTTCGACAGATTTCTTAGAAAAATTCTAAAAGATTCCTCGTAAAAGTTCTGGAAGATGCCCAACAGAAATACCGCCAGATTTCTTACAGTTGCTTTGCTCCTGGAAAATTTCTTAAAGAAGTACTGAAAGAGGCCCTAAAGAGAAGTTCTGCAAGATCCTAAGATAGGTTCCTACAGATTACCAACGAGACTCCCATCAAGTAGCAGTTTTGGATAATTCTCAGTTAGTTCCGACAGATTTCTATGAGAAGTTCTGAATGAATCTTTAGAAAAATGCTGAAAGATGTTTGATAGAAGATCTGAAAGATGTCTAAGAGAAATTCTGGCCTGACCGATTTCTTAGAGAAGTTCCAATTGATTCTACAGCATAAACCTAAAAAAACCTATTTGAAGCTCTAACAGATTTTTATTAAAAACTCTAGAATAGTTTTGAAAGAGTAATTCTGAAAAATGTCTAGGATAGGTTTTGGCAAATTTCTTCAAGCAGTTCTAAAATATTCCTAATAAAGGTTCTGGTAAATTCTGACACATTTCTTACAGAAAATATTCCTAAAAAGTCCTGAAAAACCTCTAAAACAAGTTCTGGAAGTGTACTGAGAAATGTTCTGAAAGAATCCTAAGAGAAGTTTTGAAGTTGTCAGATTTTTTGAGAAAGATTTGAAATATTCTGAAGAAAAATCTTGCACAATGGTTATGAGCAATTCTGATTGGAAGATTTATATGAGAGGTTCTGAAAGAATCCCTAGAAAGGTTTTATGAAAATCCCAAGAAAAGTTCTGAAAGATTTTAAGAACTATGACAGATTTATAAGTGAAGTTCTGAAATTTTTTTGGCGGATTCCTAAGAAAAGTTGTCTTCTAAAAGAAGTTCCTTAAGCGAGCTTCGGAAAGATTCCCAAACATAATTCTGGAAGATTCATAAGAGAAGTTCTTGAAGTTTTCCAAGAAAAGTTCTGAAAGATTTCCAAGAGAAGTCCTGAAAATATGCTGATAAAAGTCCAAATGAATTTCCAGGACAAACTGTGGCAGATTCCTAAGACAAGGTCTACTAGATTCCCAGAATAAGTTCAGAAATTTGCGTTGGAATATTTCTAAGCGAGCTCCTGACAGATTCCGAAGAAAAGTTCTGGCAGATTTTCCAGAGAAATTCTGAGAGAATCCTAAGAAAAGATCTGAGAGATCTTTTGAAAAATGTTCTGAAATATTTCTAAGAGAAGTTTCTCGGAAGTCAGTTTCTTAAGAAAAATTTTGCGAAATTTCCAAGAGAAGTTCCGAAAGTTCCCAAGTAACCAAATAGCACTATAATTCACCCTACGTGCTAATATAATGCTATTACACAGCTGACACGCCCTATGTTTGCCGTATAATAGCCCTAAAAGGCCAAAAATGCGAATTAGCGAGCTAGTGTTTACTTGGGTTGCCTATGAGAAGTTCAGGAAGATTTCCGAGGGAGCTTCAAAACGATTCCTAAGGGAGATCTGGGAGATCGATTTCTAAGGGAAGTTTTAGAAGCTTCTTAAAAGAAATTCTGAAAAATTCTTACCGGAATTCTTGAAAGATGCCCAAGGTAAGTGCTGAATGATTATTGAAAGTTCTGATAGATTTCTTCGAAAGGTTCTGGAAGATTCCTAAAAAAAGTTCCTGGGAGAAATTATTGTTAAGAGAAGCTTTTTAGAGAAAGTATTGTTAAGAGAAGTTCTCAGAAGAAGCAAGGCAGATTTTCCCGAGAAGTTCTGAAAGATTTCTAAGAAAAGTTCTGAGAGATCTTTCAGAGAAAGTTCTGAAATATTTCTAAGCGATTTTTTTCAGAGACTTATATGAAAATTTCTAACAGATTTCTAAGTGAAGTTCTGCCAGATTTGATTGAGAGCTCTGAAAGAATCCCACGAACAGTTTTGAAAGATTCCCAAGAGTTTTTAGCTTAAGTTCTGAGAGATTTCTTAGAGAAGTTCTGAAATGATTCCAATTAAAGCTCTGGAAAACGCCTATTAGAATTACTGACAGATTTCCTAAAGTAGTTCTGAAAGATTCTTAAAAAAAGATTAACTCAGTAAATAATAAAGTTTCCTAAGACAAGTTCGAACGTATTTCTTGGAAAAGTTTTGAAATAGTCTTAATTCTTTGAAAATCTTGCATAATTCCTATGAGAAAGTCTGATGAGCAGATTCCTATGAGAGGTTTTGAAAGAATCATTGGAAAAGTTCTGTAAAAATTCAACGAGAAGTTATGGAAGATTCCTAAAATAAGTTCTGACAGATTGCCCTGATAACACGTGACAAATTTTTGGCTGATGTTCTGGAAGATAACTGATAAACGTTCAGACTTATTTAAAAGAGAAATTCTGACAGATATCTAAAAAAAAGCCTCGAAAGCTGAATGATTCTTAATGGAATTTTCGAAAGCTTCGTAAAAGAAGTTCTGAAATATTGCTAAAAGATGTCATCACAGAGTTCCATGAAAAGTTTTGGCAGATTTCTACGAGAAGTTATGACAGATTTCTGTGAAGTGAAGTTCGGAAATATTCTTGGCAGATTTCTAACAGAAATTTTGAAAGCTTCTTAGGCGAGGTTTGGAAGATTGTTAACGGCATTTCTGGAAGATACTTAAGAGAAGAGACTAGAGAAAATCTGACTGATTCTTGAGAGAAGTTCCGGAAGATGCCTTAGAGCAGTTCTAGAGGATTCCTAATAGAAGTTCTGGCTAATATAACTGAGAAGTTCTAAAAAGAAGTTCTGTGAGGTCTTTCGAGAGAAAGTTTGGAAGTATTTCTAGAAGAAGTTTTCAGAAATTTCTATGAGAAGCTCTGACAGATCTCTAAGCGAAATTCTGAACGATTCCTGATAGAAGTTCGGAAGTATTTCAAAGAGATATTTTGGCAGATTTCTAAGAGAAGTATTTGAAACTTCTTAAAAGAAGTTCTGAAAGATTCCTAACGGAATTTCCGGAAGATTCCTTAGAGAAGATCTGAATGACTCTCATTAGAAGTTCTGACAGATGTCTCTTGAGAGTTCGGTGAGAAGTTTTGAAAGCTTCTTAAACAAAGTTCGGAAAGATTCCTAACGGGGTTTCCGGAAGATTCATAAGAGAAGTTCTGAAATATTCTCAAGAGAAGTCTTGAAAACATGCTAAGAAAAATCCTAATAAATTCCTAAGCCAAATTCTGACAGATTCCCAAGAAAAGTTCTTCAAGATTCCCAAATAAAATATATGTTTTGAAAGATTTCTAAGGGAGCTCTTAAAATATTTCTACGAGAAGTTATGACAGATTTCTAAGTGAATTTCTGGAATATTTTTTGGCAGATTTCTAAAAGAAGTTTTGAAAGCTTCATAGAAGAGAGAAGTTCTAGAGGATTTCAAAGAAAGCTTCTATACGATTCCTTATAGAAGTTCTGGCAAATTTAACTGAGAAGTTCTAAAACGAAGTTTTGAGAGGTCTTTGAGAGAAGGTTCTGAAATATTTCTAGAAGAAGTTTCCAGAAAAATCTATGAAAAATTTTGACAGATTTCTATTCGAAGTTCTGAAAAATTCAGATGTATTTCATAGAGATATTTTGACAGTTTTCTAAGAGAAATTTTGAAATCTTCTTATTAGAATTTCTGTAGGATTCCTTAGAGAAGTTCTGAATGATTCTCATTAGAAGTTCTCGCAGATGTCTCTGAAGAGTTCTAAAAGAAGTTTTGGAAGCTTCTTAAGCGAAGTTCGGAAAGATTCTTAAGAGAAGTTTCGAAAACATGCTAAGAAAAGTCCCGATAAATTTCCAAGAGAAATTCAGACAGATTCCCAAGAATAGTTCAGAAATGTGTTTTGGAAAATTTCTAAGGGAGCCCCTGAAAGATTCCGAAAATAAGTTCTGTCAGATTTTCCAGAGAAGTTCTGAAAGATTCCTAAGAAAAGTTCTTCGAAATCTTTGAGACAAAGTTGTGAAATATTTCTAGGAGAAGGTATCAGAAATTTCTGTGGAAGTTCTGACAAATGTTCTCAAAGATGTGAAAGTGTCTCAAGAAAGAAGTGGAGTTCTCAAATATTCTTGATAGAAGTTTAGAACTGTTTCTGAGAGATATTTTGACAGACTTCTAAAAGAATTCTGAAAGATTCCTAACGGAATATCCGGAACATTGCTGAGAGAAGTTCTAAATGAGAAAAGTTCTGAAAGATTCCTGATAAAAGTTCAAAAGTATGTCTAAGAAATATATTGACAGATTTCTAAAAGAAGTTTTGGAAACTTCTTAAGAGTAGTTCTCAAAGATTCCTAACGGAATTTCCGAAAGATTCCTGAGAGAAGTTTTAAATGTTTCTTATTAGAAGATATTACAGATACAGATTTTTCGAAAAGTTCTGGAGGAATTCAAAGAAAAGTTCTGAAAGATTCATGATAAAAGTTCAGAAGTATTTCTAAGAGATATTTTGACAGATTTCTGAAAAAAAAGTTTAGGATGCTTCTTAAAAGAAGATCTAAATGATTTTTATTAGAAGATCTGTCAGATTTTCCAGAAAAGTTCGGGAAGATTCCAAGGAGAGGTTCTGAAAGATTAATAGGAAAAGTTCTGATAGATTCCTGATAGAAGTTCAGAAAGGTTTCTGAGAGATATTTTGACAGATTTCTGAAAGAAGTTTTGGAAGCTTCTTGAAAAAAGTTCTGAAAGATTCCTAACGGAATTTCCGGAAAATTGCTGAGTAAAATTTTAAATTATTCTTATTAGGAGATCTGACAGATTTTTTTGAAAAGTTCTGGTAGATTTAAAGGAAACGATCTGAAAGATTCCTAGGAAAAGTTCTGAAAGATTCCTGATAGAAGTCCAAAAGTATTTATAAGAAATAATTTGATAGATTTCAAAAAAAAAGTATAGGATGCTTCTTAGAAGAAGTTCTAAATGATTTTTATTAGAAGATCTGACAGGTTTTTCTGAAAAGTTCTGGAAGATTACAAAGAAAAGATCTGGAAGATTCCTGATAGAAGATAATTTGACAGATTTCTAAAAGAAGTTCTCAAAGATTCCTAACGAAATGTCCGGAAGATTCCTGAGAGAAGTTCTCAATGATTCTCATTATGAAATCTCGTAGTTCTATCTTGTAATAAGAGCAGAATTTCGCTTGTCCGGCAGTTTATCGGAGCCATTCAATGAGCCCAATCCGATTTACTCGAATCGACATGAATGGAAGACTCTATGCTAATTTGGGAACCTTTGAGCTACAAAACGACTTTTTAACACAAATGAACGGTCAAAGAGCTACGCCAAAATCGTCAATCCGAAAAAAGCGTAGATTATACCTACTTAAAAAAAAACAATACAGACGCAATTTGTGGACTATAAAACCTTGATAAAACCTCATTTGCCGTTGACAGAAGCAGTCGAATCCAGCGGCTTATCTTGTAAAGCGAGTAGAAATTCGAGGTTGTTTTTTGAAGTCATTCAACAAACAGGAGCTATCAACTCGTTTGGTTTGACTGCTATCCTGTAAAATTGGCAAAATTATCTGAGAAGCAAATCTTTAACCTACGGAACGATTTGTATGTAGAAATGAGAACTGAAATAATCTCATCTTTCCGAAAATTACACGGTGAACAAATTACTAGCAGATCAAAAGATCATATTGCATGAAACTGTCAAAAATTGTCAGAAACTATAACCAAATACTGTCCCAAAATCATTTCAGACGCAATTTATGCATAATAAAACCTTGATAAAACCTATTTTTTCAACACCTCATACACAAACAACTTCAAATCGTAGAACACCTCCTTTCAATCGAGAAGATCCCCTTCCCTCGTCACACCCAAACCCCATTTTTCAACAGAAAAAAAATATCACTTTTGCACCGACTTGGTGTCGTCCTGATTCCTGATTGTTCAAACCACAACAGAACCTAGTGTCCCGCCGGGTGCGGTGGCATACACAGCAACAACAAAACAAAACCAATACTAAAGTACTGCTTCTATACACTTTCTACACAGCTATAGGCTTGCTTGCTAGTTTCCTTTGCTTTGCTTAAATCGGTTTTATCCTAAAAGAATTCCACTCACACATTTCCTCGGCGCGGTTTACCTATACTGCACTGTCGGATCATCTATAATCTCTCCGCATAGAAGGGGGGGTATCGGCACAATTTCTATTTACAAACGCACGCCGCGCAAGTGCTCACACTTCCCATTCCGGTGCGCTACTGCATTGAGAAGAGTTGGTTTTTCCGGTTCAATTTTTTTTTCGATTTTATTTGATCATAATTTTCTTCGCTGCGCTTTATCCTTCTTTTATTTTTTGTTACAAATTCTAACCTAACCTAGTAGCGTGAGGGGCGGGGACAGGGGGTGCGATATATAGATAGGGGTAGCTGATGCCCTAACTGAAATAGAAGGGAACAAACAGAAAAAAAAACGATGATTTGCTCTGCGCGCCCACGAAATGTACAATACATTTTACACCACACAGTCAACATTCACTACTAAACTTACTTTGCTACTAACTTGCTAACCTATTGTACAGCACAATAGACAAACGCACCAACTCTATCGCTCTCTCGTTTTCTCTCCTCATAATTTTAATAATGATAATAATAGGCTTTTTTGCTTCTTTTTTTTGTCTGTGGCAGAATTTGATTCTTCACTTTTTTTTCGTTTTTTTTGTCTCAAGGGAGAGGAAAATAAATACCGGTTTCTCTGTGTGTGTTTGTGTGGGGATTTGCATCCTCCTGTTTTGCTGCTAAAAATTAAGCATACTTTTCCACGATTAGTATGGTTTCTCATTATATTGTAACTTACTTTTCTGTTTTTTTTTTTGGATTTAAAGATTTTCTGTTTTCGTATTTACACATTCATTTTATACATCTTAGCAAAGTTTGTTACTTTTGTCGATGCCACCCACACGCTGCTACTGTTGCTGCTTGTTACTGATTGTGAGTGTTTGTGTGTGAGTGTGGTAAAAGGTAATAAGGCTGCGGTCGAGCTTTCTAGGGCCCTTGCTGATGTTGTTGTTGCTAGTACAGGAAATACTACTACAACTGCTCGACGAATTTGGATAGCTGATCCTGTGCGGTCAGTGGGCTGGTATCGTTGGGGCCTCCGGCGCCCGGTCCTCCCATTTGGTTGGGATCGCCTGGGCCACCGGCACCGCCTCCGGGACCGACGCCAACCGGTGACTGGTGCGGGTGCATATGATTGTGCATTTCACCACCGGGACCGGCCGGCGCTGGCGAATGGGAAGGCAAATGGTGTGGTGATGGTTGTGCCCTGGGGGACGCCGAAGGTTGTGCCCTCGGGGATGGAACTGCCCGGGGAGATGGTTGCGGTTGAGGAGATCGGATTGGTGGCGGTGATCGTACGGTTTGCATCAGTTGCTGTTGCATCGTATGCTGTGGAGTTGGAGGACCCATCACTTGGCCACCGGGACCCTGCTGGAGTTGTTGGGAGAGAACGTTAACGCCTACTCCACCTCCTTGTTGGCCGGGATTTGGTTTCAGTCCTTGCTGCATGTACTGCTGCTGGTCGGGGAACATTCCACCTTGGCCGTATCCGCCGACGCCCATTTGCTGCTGCGGTCGAGGCCTTTGCTGATACGGAGGAGCGGGTTGCATATTGCCACCACCCATCGCCAGCTGTCGCTGCAGCATCATTTGCTGTTGCTGTTGTTGCTGCTGCTGTTGCTGTTTGTACCATATTTGCTGTTGGATCTGGGAGTAATTTGGTTTATAACCAATACCTTGGGAGGAATCGCCATGAGAGAGGGCACTTACCGGTAACTGCATCTGCGGGTTGCCGCCTCCGGGTTTACCGCCGCCGGCCATGCCCTGGACACCGCCCTGCATGCGATTCGGTCCCATTGGGCCACCGGCCGCAGCCGGATTGTATGGCATTCCACCGGGTCCTTGTCCAGGGCCACCTTGCTGCTGGCCTTGGACTCCTCCGGCACCCGCATGCTGCATTACGTTGTGAGGTTGTTGCTGTTGTTGCTGCTGCTGTTGCTGTTGGGACATTCCACCCTGGTTCTGGTTCTGCTGGTTCTGGGCCTGTAACGAGCCGAGTTAGTTCCATCGAATCTTCGACCCCTTTCAATCGTTACTTACCATTTGCTGCCGCTGCTTGATAAACGCTGCCATCAGTTGCGGGTTGGCTTTCAGTATCGAGAGCAACTGTTGCTGCTGTTCTGGTCCGGCCTGCGGGTTCTTGAGCGTGGCCATCAGCTGGGCTATGGCCGCCTTCGGTTGATTCGTCGGAAGCTGCGAAGGTTGTCCCTGCTGCTGGCCGACCTGCTGCGGATTGGCAACCATTCCACCGGGGCCCTGTATACAGACACCACCGGGTCCGGGTCGCATTCCACCCATCATTTGGTTGCCACCAACGCCGGCTCCCATCATGCCCTGGAATTGAGAAAGTTGAAGAAATGATCAGCTTATAATGATTTGACAACAAGGATTTTTCTGAGAATTTTGGAATTTTTGCTGGAAATCTGTATCCTATGATTACAGTAATTGTGGAATTATAAAGTTCCTAACATTTTCAAGCTTCCAGTACTGAGAATTTGATGAAATAGTGGTAGAATTTTGTGAGCTTCTTCTGTTAATTAAAAAACAACATGTTGAACTCCGATGATGGATATGGAATTCTTAGTATTTCTGTTGTATTCTCGTTATTTCCTGGTAGTATCCCTGGAATTCTTAGAAATAAAAATAAATTCTCACAATAGTGGTTGAATTAAGGTTATTTTTTCATGTTTACATTCAAACATTCAAAGGTTCATACTATAATTAAAGATTTTCTCTGAAATCCCAAGGGATCAAAAGTTTACAAGAATTTCAAAGATTCGAACCAGAACCAGTTTGCAGGAATCTCACTGAAATCTCGGTGCTGTAGAGTCCGTCGTGCGCAAACGATATCGGTATGTGCAAACCGCAAGACAACCGACGGAAGATTTTATATCATTTGCCTGTCGAATCAACAAAAACTGTGGTGAGTTCGAACTGAGCAAAATGTCAGAAGAGCAATTTAAATGCTCAATGTTTGTTTGAGGTCTTGAGTCGGAAGGAGACGGAGAAGTGCGAACGAGATTTCTGTCGAATATAGAAGAGCGAATGAACGTCACGCTCGAACAGCTTTCGGAAGATTGCCGGCGATTGCTGTGTCTGAAGCACGATACGGCAATGATCGAAACACCAGAAGAAGAAGCAGTTCAACAAGTATCCACCGAAGCCAGGCGACCGATCCACCGGAGCAGAAGTGAAACGGACGAAAAACGGATCAGCAATCCCTTGCTGGTGCTGTGGAGCAATGCACTTCTACCGAGACTGTTCGTACAAGCAGCACAAATGCAACAAATGTGGCCTCACCGGACATCGCGAAGAGTATTGCTCGAGTGCTAAGAAGAGTACAAAACCATCAGGATTCAAACGGAAATACCAACCTGGAGCCTTCTCAGCCAAAACAGTGTTTCTTGGTAAATACCGTTAACGAAAAACGTTGTTTCGTTCAAGCCCAAATCAATGGAGTGGATGTGAGCCTTTAGTTGAACACTGGGTTCGACATCAGCATCGTGGCAAAGCGAACGTGGGAGAAAATTGGCAAGCCGCCAAAACTACTAGCTACGGAACAAGCCGCAACAGCCTCTGGTGATCCACTGGAGCTGCTTTTCAAGTTTGAAAGTGCCATAACTATCAACGGAGAGCAGCGGCAAGCCCATTTCTACGTGGTACATAAATCTCTCCATCTGGCCGGAATCGACATTCTGGATGCTTTCGGGTTGTGGTCGGTACCCATCAACACCTTCTGCAACAATATCACCAGTCCCTGCATAGATTCCCTCAAGGCTGTATTTCCAGCAGTATACAGAGACGAATAAGGGCTGTGCAACAAAACGAAGATAAAGCTGGAGCTCAAGCCATGAGCGGTTCCGGTATTCCGCCCAAAACGTCCCGTGGCATACGCCATGTACAATGCGGTGGATGAACAGCTTCACAGGCTTGAACGAGCCAACATCATTTCACCGGTTGATTTTTCAAATTGGGCGGCCCCAATCGTAGTTGTTCCCAAGGTCCGTATATGCGGAGATTATTTGACCGGCCTCAACGATGGCTTACAGCCGCACCAATATCCCCTGCCTTTACCGGAAGACATTTTCGCCAAGTTGGCCAATTGCACCGTATTCAGTAAAATCAACCTGTCTGAAGCCTTCCTTCAGGTTGAAGTTGATGAAGGCAGTCGGGATCTACTCACGATTAACACTCACCGGGAATTGTACCGCTATAACCGCTTACCGGCAGAAGTGAAAACAGCACCGGGCGCATTCCAACAATTAATTGATACCATGCTTGCCGGTCTTCCTTGCACTTCTGGTTACCTTGTAGTAACCGTAGTTGTAGGCGGAAAAGATGCACGGAATCTGCAAGCTGTTTTGGTCCGAAGTCAAGAGTATGGCTTTACGGTCCGTCCGGAAAAGTGTACTTTCACGCAACTGTAAATCAAGTACCTCAGCTTCATGCTCGACCGCCAGGGACTTCGACCAGATCCGGCGAAGATTCAAGCTATCACCGAAATGGCTCCTCCAACCGACGTCTCTGGTGTTCGCTCGAATGAGATCGCTTCGTTATCCTTTTCACGAACTTCTGAAGGCTGGTGCAAAGTTTCGTTGGCCACCAAAATGCCAGCAGGCATTCACGAGGTTCAAAGAGATTTTATCATGCGTTTTGCTTCTTACTCATTAGGCAGCGTCCATTTATTACGTAACGCTAAAATTGGAAATTTTTGACCCCCTCCCCCCCCCCTCCGTAACGCTTTTTGTATGAAAATTTTTAAATTTTTGTAAGGGTCGTAACGCTTGAGCCTACTCCCCCCCTCCCCCTAGAGCGTTACGTAATTTGTGGATGCCGCCTTACAACCCGAGCCTTCCCATCCTTGTATCAGCACATGCGTCGTCTGTTGGTGTTGGTGCCACAATAGGGTCCTAAAGCCCTGTCCCAATTTTAGTATCAAACGCTTAAGTTTAGGGCAGAAACATATGTTTACTCAATTTTTAAATGGTTTTCATTGGTTTAAGTACAAAAAAAACATTTTCTTATGATTTTTGAGATTTTGTCACACCCCTTGGTTTAAACTCAAATTTTGGGTATATTTTGTTTTCCGTGTCCCTTCCAAAATGTCAGATAGGAACTACCCCAGTGTTAAAACTATAAGCCCTGTGGAATTTTTGTCGAAAAAGTGAATGTCAAACATGATCGCAAGTGTCAAGGTTCATATTTGGAACCATTTTTAAAATTGAAGTTTAAAAATGTTATAGCCGTTATTTGAGCTGAAAAACTTGCTAAAGTAGTTGCAAGAACATGCTCCTTCGTATGATTAAATAAAAACAAGAATTCATTAAACATTTTAGGACCCAATTAGCCATAAATTTCCGCATGGCTCTATAAAGAATGATTGGCAGCTTGTTGGAACCGCTTCTCAAGGTATTTCAGCTTTCGCTAACCAGCGGTACATTTCCGACTTGCTGGAAAACAGCCGAAATGTTTCCCGTGTATAAGAAAGGAAGCAAGCGTGACGTTAACAACTATCGTGGGATTACATCGTTGAATGCTGTAGCTAAGCTGTTCGAGCTGGTGGTCATGGATTCGCTAAGCGCACACTGCAGACAGTATTTGAGTGCTGATCAACATGGATTCACTATCGGCCGTTCTACTACTACCAACCTGCTATGCCTTACGTCGTACATCACTGAGAGTATGAATGTTCGGGCCCAGACGGATGTGATTTACACCGATCTATCTGCGGCATTCGATAAGCTAAACCACGAAATTGCAATCGCCAAACTCGATAGGCTTGGAGTTGGAGGTAGCCTTTTGAGATGGTTCCGCTCTTACCTCACCGATCGTCAATTAGTGGTAGCTTTAGGAGAATATCGATCACCCTGCTTTTACGCGTCATCAGGCATACCACAAGGCAGTCATCTGGGTCCGTTGATTTTCCTTTTGTATTTTAACGACGTACACTTTGTTGTGGAAGGGCGTCGACTGACGTTCGCAGACGACCTAAAAATTTTTCTGCGAATATGCTCAATTGAAGATTGCCGTTATCTCCAGGACCAGATAAACGTCTTCGCTGGATGGTGTGATCTCAACCGACTAGTCGTCAATCCAGCAAAGTGCTCCGTAATCACTTTTTCACGGAAGAAACAGCCGATAATCTTCGAGTATAGCATTTTTGATACGCCAATCGAACGAGTGCAGTGCGTTAAGGATTTGGGTGTTTTGTTGGATTCGCAACTGACATTCTCCCATCATATCGCTTATATTGTCGATAAAGCATCAAGAACGCTTGGCTTCGTCTTTAGAACTGCAAAGAACTTTACCGACATCTATTGCCTGAAAGCGTTATACTGTTCCCTCGTTCGAGCAACATTGGAATATGGGTCTGCGGTCTGGAGTCCGAACTACAACAACGGATGCGAGCGAATCGAATCAGTTCAACGGAGATTTCTTCGTTTTGCACTTCGGAGGCTACCTTGGAGAGACCCTTTACGCCTTCCGAGTTACGAGAGCCGCTGCCAACTGATCGACTTGCAACCTTTGCGAATTCGAAGAGACGTTTGTAGAGCTTTAACCGTCGTCGATACTCTAAACGGAAGAATCGATTGCGAAGCTATCCTGCAACAAATGCATCTGAACGTGCAACCTCGTCCACTGCGGAATAGTTCGATGATGAGGCTTCCATTTCGTCGCACCAATTATGGATTGAGCAATGCTGTTCATGGTCTGCAACGTGTTTTTAATCGTGTGGCGTCGATCTTCGATTTCCATCTGACACGAAATATGCTTCGTCGAAAATTTTCTAGCTTTTTCGCTGGCCGGAGGGACTGAAGACATATTTTAAGTTTGAAATGTTTTACGATCTTGACTTTTTTATATTCAATGTTTTGCCATGTTTGTTTTGTTATATAATATGTATTTTTGTTTTTATTTTTAATATCATTGGGACTATACATAGTCTGTTGATGTAAACCTAAATAAATAAATAAATAAATAAATAAAGGTTGTACACGAACACTTACACCAGCAGAGCGGAACTATAGTCAACCCGACCGCGAAGGCCTCGCGATCATATTTGCGGTAACGAAGTTCCACCGAATGCTCTTCGGTCGCTGATTCTATCTGCAAACTGACCATGCCCCACTTTTGCGGATATTCGGCTGCAAGAATGGAATTCCGGTATATACGTCAAATCGCCTGCAACGTTGAGCATTGACCCTATTGCTATACGACTTCACCATGGAGCATATCCCAACAGCGAAATTTATCAACGCTGACGTGCTTTCACGACTCATCAGTCAGCACGTTCGACCGGATGAGGATTACGTTATCGCCTCGGTCACTCTTGAGGACGATATCAGGTCAGTTGCTTCCGATACTATTAATTCCCTCCCGTTGAGTTTCACGACCGTACAGAAAGTCATTCAGTCCGATCCAATCACAAAGAAGGTACCATCGCTACATGCACGAAGGTTGGCCAACGATGAAGCCAGTGGCGACTCGTAACCTTACTTTTTACCTGTTCTACGACTCTAAAAATGACTATTTCGACAAATTTAGATTATAAATCGAAAAGTTAGTTATTGAAATCGTCCATTCTAACAAATTTCTACTCATTACATGCAAATTTGTTCGTGAAACAGGTAGATTTGAGGTTAGGGAATCGCCACTGGATTAAACAAGTCGCCGAACCGGAATTGAAACAATTTTCCAACCGTCAGGACTCACTTAAATACCACGGATCAAGGTTGTATACTTTTCGGCGATAGTCAATGTACCGCCAGCGATGCTTAGACCAACTTCATCATGGCCACCCTGACATTCAACGTATGAAAGCGATTGCTCAATCGTACGTGTACCGTAAAGTGCCGTAATTCAGCGCAGTTAACGAATAAAACATTTCAAATGCTTAATTAAAAATTAGTATTGCATCAACAAAAAAGCTTTATGGGTGGATTGCTAGCAAATCTGTTTTAGATTATGGCAAAAATATAAACTAGACTATATTCACACGTTACAATTGTGATTTTTTTGAAATAGTTCACTCGTTGAAATTGCTTAATTCCGCGCATTTTTTACACTCTTTTCCATATTCCGCGCAGAAGAATGCCTAATTACGCGCACTTGCAAAACAATCAAATTATCATTAAGGGTATTCACTTAACGGCGTAACCCCTCGCGTATATCGTGATAAACTGAGTAACTAGAATCTTTCACGTAATTGCGTAAACTGTGAAGGAAATATTTCAAATTGTTGAAATTGGTTTGTTTTTCAATCTAGGAAGGCGTTGTTTATCGTAACAACTGTCGTCATGTAAATAACAAACAAACATTTTTCCAATTTGGAAAATGAAGTCAGCAAAAATGGGTTGAGATTCAAGAGAAGCACGAGTGAAAATGTTGATCTCTAGGTGATCCGTAAATGCCTGAAATGGTCTGAAATGCCTGGAGAGCAACCATGAGAATAAATTTTGCCAGTAATTTGGAGGACCTTTGTAGGAGGTGGCGCCAGGGGAGAAGACAGTGATGGGCGGTGATTGCGTTTCAAGCACGAGGTGTGCGTTAAATTCCTTATATTCCTTGATAAATACTCGACCCAATTTATACAACCCAATTGTTATCGAAGCCCATTTTTTTAATCGGATTTAGTTTGAATTTTCATGCACTTAATTACTTGAATATTGTTCAACATAACTATAGAACTTAACAACACTCCATCTTGCGACACTCAATTTTTCATCTCATAAATGAACCTATCACAATTACATCAAAGACAAATTGCATTAATGAAACAGCAGCCAAATCTACGTAGAAACCTTCAATTTTTCCATTAATTCCATTCCATTTTTTCAAGTTCAAACGTTCAAACAACAACAATCGTTGAAATGACATACGTTTGCAGTAGGTAACTAGATTATTGATTACTCTTTTGACATCGCACTGAGTTAGATGAGGAATATTTCATTTGAAATATTTCTTCGCAACAATTACGCAAAATCTCAAGTTACGCAGCTTTAAGTGAATCCCCCTATTAATTTTGTATAAGGCAGCATCCATTCATTACGTAACGCTGAAAGTGAACATTTTCAACCCCCTACCCCCCCTCCATAACACTTTTTGTATGAAAAAAGTAAAGTTTTGTATGAGCTGTAACGTAGACTTTTTTCAGCATTTGGACGTTTCGCGACTGCGGAGACGTTGATATTTTTTCCTTTTCCTTGTCAGCTTTGGGGTTGCATGTTATTCCAGAAGAAATTTCAAAAAAATATGCAGTTTGGCGAAACCGCCCCGACTACCTCTAAACACTTAAATTATTTTACCGTGATCCGTGAATTTCACCGTAATCTCAACAGCTGATCAGTTCGGTAAAATAAAACACCGTAATTCCGTCGAAATTCAACGGATTGCGGTGAAATTTTACCGAAAACTGTAAAAATTTACCGTACTCCGTTAATTTATTTCAACGAAATTTTCAGCTGTTGAGATTACGTTGAATTTCACGGATTCCTGTAAAATAATTTAAGTCTGTATATTTGTATTCTGCACTGTTCATACAATAACAAATTTTTATGGACCTTGGTTTTGGACAAACTTTTCCTCCCACCATGAATGACCACGTGGTTTCTGAACGGACGCTAGTTTCCCTGTAAATGGGCTTTCCCGATATTCCGGTTGTTTGCGAAACGTATTTATGCATGAAAATACCATGACCCCACAGTTATGGATCAAATAGTGTGAAGTCCAACCTATAAAATTCAATAAAACGACATGGAAAACGTAAAATTGTAATTTAAAAGAAAGAATTGAATCGTTTCACATTGGAACTACGGTTAGTAAACTGTTTTGAGTGCAATATTTACATAGGATTGCATAAAAATTAAAAATTGTATCGGTTTCTGAAAACCATATTATGGATCAATTTTCATATTATGGATCAAATTGTGACATATTACGGATCAGTGCGCAAAATCAAGAAATTTTGAACTCAATGCATCTGTATTGTATGATTTTGCGAAAGTTAACAATGTGTCACATATTACTGCAAAAAATAGCAGTGTCAGAGCTGGAAACAAGGGTAAAATTCCATTTTTGTTGTGATACTGCATTGTAATAACTGAGACATGTACTGTTTTCGCTTCACACCAAGTTTTCCACCCATTTTTGTCTGTTGAAAAATGAAATTTACAAACCTTGATGTTTTATTAGTTTCATCCTTAGTGCTATTGTCTGAAAATGTCGAATCCAATGCTTAAAACGGCAGAAATCTACATTCTTTGGAAGTGATCCATAACCGTGGTAAACAATCATTTCCTGGTCCATATTATGGATCACTAGTCAAAAGTATTAATATTCGGTATTTAGAATCAACAATCAGGAAAAATGTTTTCCAAAGATGAATTCATACTAAAACAAAGCGAACGAGCATGTTTTATACTATAACATTTGAATTTTACCACCTGTGGGAGCTTATGAATGCTGACGGCACTTCTTACAGTAAACGGCTATATAATGATGGCTGTGTGGTACCAACTAAACATTTGCCAAAAACACCGTTATTTAGCGGATGAATGGTTGTGCTTAACATTACAAATGGTAGAAGACAAATAGTATGACATAGGAAAAAATATGTTTTACGTCAACGTTTATGTTTTGAGCGAGTTATCCGATGTTGAACGCCAAAGTGATCCGTCACTGTGGGTGATCCGTAACTGTGTGGGCATGGTAATTCCTTAGATAAATATTCAGCTGTGAAGACCAATATAGCATGTTTTACTTGTTTGTTGTTCTGTAAATAGCAGTGCTCGGAAATAGAGACTTATAAAAAATGACGTGCCCTAATGCCGCGCAATACTTTTTGGAATAAATCTCAATAATTATGCTAATATTTGATAAGATTTCATAGAAGCATCATGAAACACATCTGTAGCAAGTAGTTTCATAGAATATTGCATATATAATAAAACATTTTCAATATAGAAATCACGTTTGTTTGTGTCCTACAGTCTTAGCACGGACGCTAAGGAAATTGAAAAAATGGCGTCTACTCAGACGGGCCTCCACTGATTTTTTTTTTACGGCGCGAAAAACTGCTCTATTTGCTTTTATTTGTGATTCAATCTTATTCTAAATCAAAGTTGCATCAAATGGCGTTAAAAGTTGCTGCAGTATTGATGTGTATTTTCATATGTAAATAATTTTGTATGAAATGCGCGGAATTAGGCAATGCGCTGAATTAGGGCACTTTACGGTACTGTCCAACTGCAGAAACATGTTCGGTCGTCCAATCCGGACGTGTATGGAGCTACTTCGTCCGCCTGCCAACCATTCATCGACGTACAACGAGGGCCACAAAGTGAAGCGAAGCTACCATCGAGATGATGAAGTCTTTTCGAAGCTCTACATCAACAACAACTAGCATTGGGCACCATGAATTGTACTGGAAAAAACTGGCAACGTAATGTACAATGTTTGGATTGACAACCGCATGCTCGTTCGATCCCACATCAATCAATTGAAGGATCGAAATGAATCTGATCATCATGTGAAGGCTCAGCTTGGAAACAGTGTCAAACTGCCCATCAAAATCTTGCTTGATGCGTGGAATCTACCCGCTCCACGATCACCAACCAATCCACCAAACCCGACGCCGTCAGTGGGACAAATTCATCCTCCGTCGACTCCCAACGCAAGTGTTCATCTGCTGGTACAGTCACCGGACCTTCTATCATCTTTATCAGCAATATCACCCACTTCCTCGTCGACCTATGTGCAAGTCTCGGCGTCCAGGGCAGATTCCGCCACACCGGACTTCCAGTGTGCCATCGAACCTCAACAGGTATCAGCTGCCCCGGCTCCTCGCCGTTCTTCACGTGTCCGAAAAGCGTCTCAGAGATTCCAGCCGTACCTCCGATATTAGAGGGGAGATGTTGGGACCTTGGACAACCCTAATCAACAACTTTACCAGCTGGGCTCACGGACGGCAGTGAAGCTGTCATTTCGTCGACGCCGTGACAGCACGCTACTATTGAACCAGTTGAAAAGAAGCGAAGAAACCGCGAACATCTCATTTCCACCATTGTTATTTTATATCGTTAAATATATCCTTTTATGGTGGTAAGCTCCATCGAAGTTAATACGCCAATCGCGTATTATCCTCGATTTTACTATAGTAGTGAGATTTCTTACGCCCAATACAATTTATTTTTAATATTCATACAAAAAATCTTACCATGGGGGGAGGGGGGGTTGAAATACCTCGAAAATTGTCTTACGTAATTAATGGATCGCCCCTTAGACAACCATTGTTACTAGAGATCAAGTATACCTCTGCATCTTCACAGTTGTCATGGATAGGATATTGAGTTTGTAAGATGAGGTCAAGATCCAATATAACAATAAAAAATGTTATACTTACACCCTGCATCGGATTCGGTTGCTGCGGCTGCTGCTGGCCCTGCATCATGCCGGGCAGATTGGGCCGCATGCCCGGAGGATTCTGCTGCCCACCGGCGTTCGGATACCGCGGATTTCCCCACTGATCCAGCTGGGCCATCACGTTCTGTCCGCCGGCACCGACCACTGGACCACCGGCTCCCATCGGCACTCCTCCCACGACACCCGGCTGCTGCTGATTGGGTCCGCCCATTCCACCAACACCCGCCACTCCGCTGACTCCACCCATGTGACCGCCGGCTCCCATCGCCCGCTGCATCACCGGTGGCGGCATTTGACTGCCACCCGGATTCACCTTGCCGAAGCTGGCGTGCGGTGCTTGCTGCCTCGCTGCCTCCTCCTGAACCTGATTGTAGAAAAAATGGGATTATCAGGATTAATCGATTACCTGCTTCTCTGCGACTCTTACCTGTTTCAGCGCCTGCATCACATTCGGCGGCGGTTGCGCCTCCGGTTTCATAGCCATGCCCGGCGGATGCGGACTGCCCATGCCGCCGATTTGCGACACCGGGCTTGGCGCGGCCGAAGGGCTCATTCCACCGCCTGGCGTTCCGACGGGACCGACGCTGCCCGGACCAACCATGCCACCGCCGGCGCCTGCACCAGCGGATCCCACTGATCCGACACTGCCGGGTCCACCGGTCATCCCGCTGGGTCCCATTCCACCTGCACCGGCACCGCCGCCCATTCCGTTCGGGCCCACCGGGCTCATACCACCTCCGGCGCCCACACTGGGCGGCCCACTGGTTCCCGGGAGTGAGCTTGGCCCACTCGATACCAGCGGTTGCGACGGGGCTCCCACTCGAGTAGTGTTCATTACGGCCATACGGCGCCTCAATAGTTGCTGCTGTTGTAGCCTGCGATTTAGGGGGAACTCGATTAGTTTCAGATCGAAGTGAAAAGGAAAATAGTGCACAGTGGACCAAAAAACTACTTACCTCTGCTGTAGCTGTTGCTGCTTCAGCTTGTGCTTGATGTTCGGGCAGAACGGCACCAGGCACTTGGCCTCCTGGCAGTGCTTGGCGTGGTAACAGCACAGCGCAATGAGCTGCTTGCAAATCGGACAACCGCCGTGCGTCTTCCGCTTGCAGTGCTTCGTATGCTGGACCACCCGTTTCATCTTCTGACAGCTCGGCAGGCGACAGTTGGCGTCGCGACATTGACACGCGTGGACCAACGACTGGATGCACCGCTGAATGGACTGTTTGCGCGCTTCCTGCGGGTTCGTTTGCTTGATATCGGTCGGGGACGAACCGTCGTCCAGGTCGAAGCCGAGCTTCTCCATCTTGTGCGGATGGCCGATCTTCTCCTTGCACGTGAGACACAGATCGAAGTCCTGCGAAGGAAAAAAGGAAGTTAGCGGATGCTCTATCGAGGATCCTAGGGGGGAGAGGAAACTTACGTCGCACACGGTGCAGTGGTAACGCGTCTCCACGTGGTTCTTGCAGTTGTTGCACGTGTAGACGAACTTGTCCTGGCCTTGGTTGTGCAGCTCGTACAGCATGCACAGTGTACTGAACTGCGCCCGCCGAAGCGAGGAGAACTCGAAGTGCTTGTCGCGGGCCAACGTGAGGAATGCATCGCGACCGTCCATCAGGTCACAGTTGATGAGCGGATCCGGGTCTTGGATGGGCTGTTGAAACGGAATGAATGAAGTTAGCTTAGGTACGTCAGGGACAAATGTCCGCGGGGGAACTTACCGCCAAACTGGCAGCCGACTGCGCCGAGTGCAGCCGAATCACGAAGAACACCTCCTTGTGCTTCTCCATGGTGGCGAAGATCTTCGCACTGAGATCGTTGCCGTTTTGGTCGTTGCTCTTCTTGTTGTTCTTGCGCTGCGCGGCCTTCGATTTGTTCGACTTTTTGGCCTTCTTCTGGCCGCCCTTCTTCTTGCCGTCCGCTCCGGTGTCGCTGTCGTCGTTCATGGACATGATCTGGGTGGGAAGGAATTGTTAGAGATCGTTATCTACGAGTTGGAAGATTCTAGACAGTTAGAAATGTGGCAGATTCTGGACAGCGAATTTCTAAAGGAACACTGGAAGATACAGAACCGAATCTGCGAAAGATTCCGAGGAGAATTTGCAGGAAATTTCGAAAGAGAATCTGTGTAAGATTCCAAAGGAAGTCTACGAAAAATTGCGAAGAGAATCCCTAGAAGATTTCAAACGAAATCTGTAGAAGTATTCACAGAAGGGAATGTGGAGGAATCCAAAGATAATTTGCAAAAGATTCTGAAGGGAATATGCGGTAGATTTCAAAAGAAGTCTGTGAAATATTCTGAAGGGAGCCTGTGAAATATTTCAAAAGAAATCCGTGGAAGATTCCGAAGAGGAACTACGAAATATTTCGAATTTACGGAAGATTCCGAAGGGATTTTGTGAAGGATTACGAAGAGAATCTACGAAAGATTCCGATGGGATCCTGAGAAGAAATCCAAAAACAATCCGCAAAAGATTCTGAAGGGAATCTGAGGAAGATTCCAGAGGCAATCTGCAGAGGATTCCGAAGAGAATCTGGAGGAAATTCCAAAGGGAGTCTGCGTAAGATCCTGAAGGGAATCTGCGAGTGATTCTTAAGGGAATCTGCGGAAGATTTCAATGGGAGTATACAAAAAATTGTGTAGGGAATCTGCGAATGTTTTTGAAAGGAATCTATGGAAGATACCGAAGGGATCCTGCGAAGGAATACGAAGGAAATGTACGAAAGATTCCGATGGGCTTTTGTGGAGGAATCCAAAAATTATCTGCAAAAGATTCTGAAGGAAATCTGAGAAAGATTCCAAAGGCAGTCTGAAGAAGATTCCGAAGAGGATCCGAAGGGAATCTGCGAATGATTTCAAAAGTTCAAAAGATGCTGAAGGGAGTCTGTGAACTATTCTGAAGGGAGCCTACGAAATATTTCAAAAGGAATCCGTGGAAGATTCCGAAGGGAAACTGCGGAATACTTCAAATTTACGGAAGATTCCGAAGGGATCTTGTGAAGGAGTACGAAAAGAATCTACGAAAAATTCCGATGGGATCCTGAGGAGAAATCCAAAAATAATCAGCAAAAGATTCTGAAGGGAATCTGAGGATGATTCAAAAGGCAATCTACAGAGGATTCCGAAGAGAATCTGTGGTAGATTCTGAAGGGCATCTGCAAAAGATTCCAATGGGAGTATACGAAATATTTGGATGTGCTTTTGTGAAGGATTTCAAAAATAATCTACAAAATATTCAAAAGGAGTCGGCGAAAGATTCTGAAGGAAGTCTGTGAAATATTCTGAAGGAAGCCTACGAAATATTTCAAAAGAATTCCGTGGAAGATTCCGAAGGGAAACTCCGGAATACTTCGAATTTACGGAAGATTCCGAAGGCATCTTGCGAAGGATTACGAAAAGAATCTACGGAAAATTCCGATGGGATCCTGAGGAGAAATCCAAAAATAATCCGCAAAAGATTCCGAAGGGAATCTGCGGAAGATTTCAAAAGGAATCTGTGGAGAGTAAACTGCTAAGGGAAACTGCCGAATAATCCGTATCTGCAGAAGATTTCGAAGGGAATGTACGAAAGATTTCGATGGGATCCTGTGGAGGAATCAAAAATAATCTGAGAGAGATTCCAAAGGCAATCTGTGGAAGATTCTGAAGGGAGTCAGCGGATGATTTTAAAATGAATCTCTGGAGAAATTCTGAAGGGAAACTGCCTAATGCTCCGAATCTGCGGAAGATTCCGAAGGAATTTCTGGACAATTCTTAAGGGAAGATTTCATTTGCAAGTGAATCTTTAGAAATCTTTAGAAGATTCCTAAGGACCCCCAGGATGATTCCAAAGAGAAATTTTTGGAAGATAGAAATGGGAATCTTTATCTTTGAATGTTTTCAAAGGGAAATTTGTGAATGTTATCGAAATTTTATGAAGGAATCTTCGGAAGGGTTTCTGACAGGTTTCCTGAGGGAATCTCTGATGCATTCCGAGAATATAACGATTTAAAAAGGGATTCTGTTGAAAATTCCTAGAGGAATCATTATTAAATTCCTGGGAGAATCTTTGGAAGATTCCTGGGGAAATCTTTAGAATCTTTAGAGGATTCTAGGACAAATTTTCTAAAGATTTTTGGTAGAATCTTTTGCAGATTACTGGGGGATTCTTTGGAAGTTTCCTGGGCAAAATCTTTGGAAGATTTTTGGAGGAATCTTTTGAAGATTCTTGGGCGAATTTTTGGACGATTCTTGGGGGATTCTCTGGAAGATTCCTGGGGAAATCTTTGGAAGATTTCTGGGCGAATCTTTGGACAATTACTGGAGGAATCTTTGGAAGATTCGTGAAAGAACTTCGGATGATTCTTGGGAGAACCCTTGGAAGAATCCTGGGGAAATCTTTTGGAGATTCCTGTGGGATTCTTTGAAAGATTCATAGGAGAACTTTTGGAAGATCCCTGGTGTAATGTTTGAAAGATT
Organism: Aedes aegypti; assembly: GCF_002204515.2. NCBI lineage: Eukaryota > Metazoa > Arthropoda > Insecta > Diptera > Culicidae > Aedes > Aedes aegypti. Next base: position 26,669,555 of record NC_035107.1, read on the forward strand.
CCTGAGGGTATCTTTGGAAGATTTCTGACGGAATCTTTGGAAAATTCCTGTGAAATCTTCAAACCATTCCTAGGAGGGTAAGAAGATTCATGGGGAAATATTTGAAAGATTCCTGGCGGAATCTTTGGAAGATTCCAGAAGAAATCTTCTGAAGATTTCTGGTAGACTCTTGGGCAGATTCTTGGGGGAGTCTTTAAAAGATTTTAGGGCAAATTCTTGGAGGAATCTTTAGAAAATTCCTGGGTGAATCTTTGGACGATTCCTGGGGAAATCTTTGGAAGATGTTTGGAGGAATCTTCCAGGATGGATTCTTTGAAAGATTCATGAGGGAACCTTTGGAAGATCCCTGGTGTATTTTCTTAAAGATTCCTGAGGATATCTTTGGAAGATTTCTGACAGAATCTTTGGAAAATTCCTGGGCGAATCTTCGAGACATTCATAGGAGATCTTTGGAAGATTCCTGAGGGAAGCTTTGGAAGATTCTTGGGAAAATCTTTGAAAGATTTCAGAGGGATTCTTTGAAAGATTCATAGGGGAACCTTTGAAAGATCCCTGGTGTAATTTTTGAAAGATTCCTGAGGATATCTTTGGAAGATTTCTGACGGAATCTTTGGAAAATTCCTGGGAAATCTTCAAGACATTCCTAGGAGATCGTTAGAAGGTTCCTGAAAGAAGCTTTGGAAGCTTCTTGGGGGAATCTTTGGCAGATTCCTGGGGAAATCTTTAGAAGATTCCTGGGGAAATTTTTGGATGATTCCAGGAGAAATCTTCTAAAGATTCCTGATAGACTCTTGAGCAGATTCGTGGGAGAGTCTTTGGAAGATTCCAGGGGAAATCTATGAAAGATTGGTTGGAAGTTTCCTGGTGGAAATCTTTGAAAGATTCCTGGGCAAATCTTTGGAAGATTCCTGGGAAAATCTTTGGACGACTTCTGGGGGAATCTCTGGAAAATTCCTGGGATAATATTTGGAAGATCTCTATGGGATTCTTTGAAAGATTCATGGGGAAACCTTTGGAAGATCCCTGGTGTAATCATTGAAAGATTTCTGAGGGTGTCTTTGGAAGATTTCTGGGGGAATCTTTGAAAAATTTCTTCAAGAGATTCCTAGGAAATCTTCAAAAGATTCCTAGGAAATCTTCATGAGATTCCTAGGAAATCTTTGGAAGATTCCTGGGGGAAGCTATGGAAGATTCCCGGGGGAAGATTTAGCAGATTCTTAAGGGAATTTTCGGCAGATTCCTAGGGGAACCTTTGAAAGACTTCTGGGAGAATCTTTGGAAGATTCCAGAGAGAATCATTGAAAGATTCCTGGGGACATCTTTGGAAGATTTCTAGGGAGAATCTTTGGAAAATTCGTGAGGTAATTTTTGCAAGAATCCTGGGGGAATCTTTGGAAGATTCTAGCGAGAACCTTTGGAAAATTTTGGAAGTAAATGAAAAATAGGGGAATAGAAGGTTTCAAAGGGGGGGCCTAGGATTACACCAAAAGGAATCTTTGGAAGTGTTCTGAGGGAATTATCGGAAAATTCTTAAGGGGTTCTTTTGGATCACTGAACGATTCCTAAGAGAATCTCTGGACGATTCATGAGGGACGATTGCTGAAGAATCGGTAGAATTCTGAAGGGAATCACTCGACAATTTCCAAGGGAATTTTAAAACGATTCTAAAGGGGATCACTAGACAATTCACAAAGGAATTTCTTGACGATTCCTAAGCAAATCTGGACGAATTGTGGGGGAAATCCTTAAAACGATTCTGAAGGGAATCTCTGATCGATTTCGAAGGGAATCTCTCGTCGGTTTCGATGAAAAATGCTGGATGATTCTGAAGGGAATCTTTTGACGACTCCGAATAAAAATCTAGGAGATTCTAACAAACCTGGAAGATTTTGGAAAGAATCAGAGATTTCAGAGTGAATCTTTGAAATTTCAGGAAAGTAACCTGGTAGTTTTTATGGAAATCTGTAGCATTTTTGTGGAAATTGCAAAAGTTTGGGGCAGATATCTGAGAAAATTCAACAAAAATTCGAATAGTTTATACAGAAATCTTGGAGATTTTTTACATAGAGTTTTTATCACATTGAAAATATTGTCAAGAATCTAAAAAAAATCTAGAGATTATAAGGGGAATGTTGAAGATTACGGAAGAGAATCTGATAAATTTTTAAACAAATTGTTGCTGGGCAGGAGTTCGGCAAATTTCGAAGGCACTCGGAAAAATTCTAAATCAGTTAAGAAGCTGAAAGATTCCGTTTCGATATCAGGAATATTTTGAAGGAAGCTTTGGAAGTTTCTGACGGAATCCGGGAACAAATACGAGTGAACAGACGAAAATCCTTGCAATAGTGGAAAAAATCCTTGTTCATAACTTCAGATAGACTACTAGAGACTTGAAATTTCCATTGACGTATGATAGGTTCCTCGACCAGGAATAGAAATGAGAGATTCTGAATGCTACCAAAACACTCACATTGGCAGCTGCTTCCTCGCGTTCCGCTTGCTTGCGCTTCTCCTCCTCCTCCTGGTCGAGCTCCTTGATGCTTTCCTCCAGCACATTGGGCCAGAAATCGCCCTCGAAGTACGGCAGCTCGGACGCCGACTGCAGTTTGTCCTCCATCGCCTGCTTGAGGATGTCCTTGTAGTCCTGGATGGTCCGCTCGACCATGCCCTTGTCCAGCATCTTCTTGTACCATTCCTGGAGCCGCTTCGGCTTGGGAATTCGCTGCTCCGGCGGATGACAGTGGAAAATGTAGTCGTCGCCTTCGGACGGGGGACAGGCCCAGATGTGAGCCATCGTGTAACCGAGCTGCTTGGCGTAGTCCATGTAACCGAGCAGGATCTCGTGGTAGACGGAAGTACGGTACTGTCGCGGCCGGAAAAAGTGCACCGAGTCCAGATAGGCGATGTAGACTCGCCTCGTGTTGGGTGCAGCACATTCCGAGCCGTATTCTTGCACATGCATACCGAAGAAGCACACGTCGATGCCGTCCACTTCCTCAAAGGCAAACAAGGCCTTCGCTCGGTACGGGAACTCCGCCAACATTTCGCCGTTTTCGACGAACCGACTGCGCATGCCCGGCTTGACTTCAACGATCTTGTCCGAACTGGACACGACCCTGATGTGCACCTCTCCCGCACCGGCCTCCTTCTTCTTGAGGAAATTGTTCACCCTCGTTTCGATGTAGGTGCCCAGCTTGGACGTGGGTAACCGCTTGGCGTTGAATTTGTTGTCTTTCCGCTTGGAGGCCTTCTTCTTGAGGCAGTTGTCGCACACGAAACCACCCGGCCAGATGGACTCCAGATACAGGACACAGATCTGGTGCTGCTTCCGGCCGCAGTCCAAACACATGACGAACGGCTCCAGCTCCAGGTGGTCGTTCTTCATCTCCTTGAACTGGTCCTTCTTGATTTGACTGGTGGGAAAAAATAACGGTCACGATTAAGATAGTTAGTTTGGAGGAGAGAATCGAGGGATACTCACGTTTGGGTCTGCAGCGGATCGTCTCCGAGGGTCACCATGTCGCCTGGGATGTCGTTGAAACACTTCTGGCAGTACGTATATCTGGTAGATAGTGGTCCAAAAGATCTTTAGTGTCAGTCATCGAATGGATCGATGGAATTTGAGTGATACGGTGATGGTGATTGTTATTTGATTTAATATTACATGGACAATGGTGGTGAGCATTTACAAGAGTGAAGAAGATGCGTGCGCGCGTCCAGTATTAGAGAGGGGGTTTTAGCGCAATGTAAGGAAGTTGACGCGGGCGCAGAATGCAATTCAGACACACATATGACAGGTGAAGTACATAAAACGAAACAAGATATTAATTACATTAGGGGGTGATACTTGTTAGCAGGGATAGCTGAGACTAAAGGGATAAATAGTTGGGTTTTAGTATTAATCGGTTAAGGAATAATTAAGCAATCTCGGTAATGAAAGGAACAGCATAATGGCACTCATTTTGGGACACTCATTCTCTGGTATGTGGTAGTCTTTCAGATGACTTCCCCAGAAAAAAAAAACTGTCTTCGTGAATAGAAAGATGCTATTTAATAGCAACAAGTTTGAATCGTCCTACGATAGAAACCATTCAGCTTATCAGTCGTACGTAACTCATCTCCATCGACGGAATGAGATCCCTTCCCAAAATAATCCGATACCGATCGCCCATCTGTTGGTAAACAAAAATCGTTTTTAAACAATTTTCACCCCCAAAGGAGAAAAAAACCTTCATTCTTCGGTAAGCCGAATGAAAAAGAGAAATCTCGTGCCGTTTCCCAGCGACACAAAAAGTCGCTGAGACAACTTCATAAATTCCCATTCAAACACAGTCACAAATCGCTCTTTGTTTCCCACCAGTGTTGTGCCGATTGGTGGTCTAATGGCAACCTTCGTTCAATGTGGTGTTACCATTTTCATTCTCTTGTGAGAGCAGAAATTCCCCTACAAATTTATCGAAAACCATCACCCGATTTGAGCGAGTGTCCTACAATCTTGAAAGAGATAGATTGACACTCACCGAGAGTTCATTCATATCCCCACTCCTGGTGCTCTTTCAAACATCCTCTCTCGCTCTTTGATCCTCTTTGATTGACTGAGACTGAGCGCTCGCTCGATTGACACGAATCGCAGCAACTTCTTGAGATTCCATAATGGAATCTCAATCTCATTCTTTAGATACACTCCGAAAATTGCGCACCCAAATTTGCGATGATTTCTCATGAAGTCCCAAATTCTGGGCATCAATTTCACAAATTAAAGGAAATTAAAGGGAATTTTTAAACAAACAATCGCAACTTGTGTGAGAACTATTGTTTGCGTGTCAAACCGAGGTGGGATCAATCTCTTCTCGTCTCAATTTTGGCGTAACACTCACACCAGCAAACCCCCCTCAGAGAAAGTTCCAATCTCACTATCTACTAACGACCTAATAAAGGTTATTATTGTCCGGATCGCACCATTACACCCACCAGCACACACCATCAACACTCAACAGTAATGTGGAGCATTTGGAGAATCGTCGTCGAGGATTCTCTCGCTCTTTGGATCACTCAGTAAGCTCGCGCAGTGTTGAATGTTTTGTTCATTGATCAATCGCAGTAAGTAGTTGCAATGATCACCGAGAAGAAGAGAGCGCAATTCAACTGATAGTTTACAACAGCTTGTTGTGTAGATGTTTAAGCTGAAATATTTGTTTGCTGTTTGTAGTCGGGGTTTTGCGTCTGCTGTTTTGTGACATTGAACTCGGTGCGCAGATTGTGTCGTCGTTGCATTTCCGACTTAGAGACTCGACGACAACAAACAACTGGCTCTTCAATTTGCTTGAGACAGAATGTTTCGTCTCTATGAATGAGAAAAGAAAATATTCTACCTAATGTTGATTGAGGTTTTGATCCTAGAAGTTAACAGGCTCTACAATAATGTAAGTGAAGCTTCAATTGAACATGTAAGGCCTTTTATGCAGATTCAAGTTTGCTGTTCTTTCATAGGGTTTAGGTCGATCTTGGTTCTCCCGGTCTTCACATGATTTGAAATCGATTATGTTTACTAGTTTTTGACAATCTTGTGAAGCTACCAAGTAGCATTAGCTTGGAACTGACAACGTCTCATTAAGCTTTGTTGGCAAGCTAATAACAACTGTAGACTCTGTATCTGATGTCACGGGAAAGTGGGCTCGTGATAATTTCTTACACTGCCAGCTAAAGTTCCATCGCCATAGCGATATGCTTGGAGTTGCAGGTCTTGAAACGCAATCCAAAATTGTAACAGCCTGGGATAGTTTTATTATTTTTCCCTTTCTGTTCGATTCGAATGCAACAACAGAATCATTTCTTTGAATTCATTAGAAATAATCTTCTTGATCACATCGAATTTCTTCGTGTCATTGCGTCACCATGCCTTGCTACCTATCTAATAAGTTCAATAGACGATGGACACGTATCTAGGAAGCTATCTAGCCTTCAATAACTATCTTGCCTTACTGGTTAGACTAAGACATGAGTGGCCTCTGATGTCCGAACATCTTCATTTGACTCTGTCCATAGCGATGCATTGCCAGTCATTCTGCGTAGAGTCCGCAGATCACCTTGTTGATTGCTCTCAAAAGCCATTCTCAATGGATTGATATCCAACGTTCTTGTGGCTTGCAAGCCCCACCGAAATCTCACTTATTATGCGGCGTAGTCGAATTGGCTTGATTCATGCAATTTATGGTTCATCCGCCTTGTCCACGCTACTTCGACCTAGATGGTCTTTATAACCAAGAGCGCTTTGATTTTCTACAGGCTATTAGCGTTTTGGAGATAGTCAACGTCGTCGAATTTATTCGATCAAAGAGTTCTGCGAAGTTCAAAGTCGCCACTAATTGCAGCTATGATGCGTATCTGGATTTATACTTTGGTGTAGTTGTCGGCGGTCTCCAGTAAGTCCTAGTCCTAGTAGAACCCCCATTATGACGTCGAACGCAGCTCATGTGGACAAGATTATAGAAGCAGAAGTACAAGGACGACTTCTGTAAAAGGCCATTGAGGATTGCGAGAACGACAAAACTACGCATCATGGGCGTTTGCGTTGATGATGACGTTAATACGAGAGGCTCTTGACAAGCGGTGAAACCGGATCAAAACCCGGCGGTCGACCCGGATTTGGACGGCCCTTACGGACGGGCTTTAGCGACGATATGCCTAAGTATTGAGAAGAACAACTACAGCTTAGTACAACAAATGAAAACTTTGAAGAAGGCATGATATGCATTTGAGGCATTTCAGGATGACGGTCTTCTACGACGGTTTGGCTTGCTGGACAGATTAACATTCGTGAAGCTTGAAGAGTACGCTTGTATGAAAGATTATGTGGACGAGCTAGTCTTGATTTGAAGAAAATCACCATTGGCCGATAGTTCGCGGACGTCGTGAAGGCGAAAATATTGCAGGATGTTAAGTGGCCGTTGAAGACGTCAATCGAAGGTGCGTTGTTTACGAAGTAAAAAACACGGCAACACCCAAGACAGAAAAGAAGGCCTGGTGCGCTCGATTGACACAGCCAACAATCAGTCGATCACGTCAGTTGCCAAAGGTAAGGTCAGGGCAGGTAGCAGTCAGCAAAATAATAGTGACTTTAGTGACCAAAATGATCAAAAAAGTGACCGAAAAGTGACTTGAAAACTACAAGTATTAGTCATAAAAATGGCTAGAAATGAAAATACGTTCTACGTGTATATTTACCCCTCTACTAGCACCGTCAATTTCTTACAACAAAAAAGTATTCATATTGCGATAAGTTTTTTGTTTTTTTTTGGGGCACCATTTTTTTTACAAGTTATTAAAAAACCCTTCTCTTTTTGGAATAAGTGTCGATTTTATTCATTGGTCGTCTGGATCCAGTGATATTCCCAAATTTCTTGAGTGACCGACACGTAGACATAGCCCACGGTAATATCTCAGGCTACAGATTTTTTTCGCGTGTTCGGTCGTTCATTTTTTGAAACAATTTAATGACAGTCTGTTGATGATGTCTGAAGAAGTGAAACGATTTTATGCAACCGTTTTTGAGATATGTGCATTTGTGTTTGTGATACCACTCTGGCCGAAGGAGGATCTTGAAAACTTCAAAACAATCCATATTCTAAATTTAAGATTGCAACTTAACCTATTTGTATGATTTTTTTGTAGAGAAACTCCTCATTATCTAACATTGTACAGCTCATATTTTATTTTTTTTGATAAATTGGCCAAAACAAAATGGTGGCCAAAGAAATTGTATATGGGGAATGTCGGTCCCCTAAGGAACATCGGTATATCTTCAAACCCAAATCATCAATGATCAATATCGACGCAGATTCTGAAAATAGGAGTTTTTTGAGAACTTGTTGAAACATGGTACAAAAATATTGAGAAACAAAAAAGTTATAGCGATTTGAATGTTTTTATGGTAAAAAATGAAGCTGCTTGTAGAGGAGTTAATCAATCGACATTAGCGTTGGGCGATTTTGAATCGATGTTTGGTTTTCAATCAATCGATTTTTTAAATCGATGTTTGGAGCACCTTAGGATGAATCGATTCTCTTCATTCGATTCTTTGATTCGATTCATTTTGTTGAAATTGTTGAATATATCTTAATGAGTTTGTGGAAAGGAACCATATTTTGGACTAATTTTAAAGTAGTAAATCTGTTAGATTAATTTTAGAAACTGATTTGATTGAATGATGTTGAAATCGAATGCAAATGCGTTTGGTCTCATTCCAAGCTTCATAAGTGTCAATTTTCATCCGATTCGAAAACATCGATTCAAAGGATTCGATTAAATCGGTGAATCGATTCGGAAGTTCAAATGTGAAATGATTCAGTAACATCGATGTTCTGCACAAATTTGCCCAACGCTAATCTAAGCGAACTAAGCGAATTTAGAATGTAGAGGACTGCACTAATTTCAAATCTTTCTCAAGAGTTATCTGTCCGAGATAAGACTTGATTGTCGTGTCTAAATGATCAAAAAGATGGTACATTTGAGTTTTCACGAGACGAACATTAGTTAAATATAGGTTACTATGTTATATTGCTGATTTCAGTCGAAAAAATAACAAAACAGAAAATCAAATACATGAACTCTAGTAATCAAACTCGTGATAGAATTAGGGAAGTAGAGATGCAAAACGATAATAAATCGAGGAAAAATGTTTGTTGTAGACAAAATTGTGGCGAAAATCGTGAATGATTTTCAGAATCCTGACAGACAAAGTTCAAATCCAAACGAAAAATAGAAACTCATGCTAAATTTGTGGCATAATTTCAGTAAAATTAAACCATTTCTCCCAAATAAACAATAAGATGAATGTTGCGCATAAAGAATTAGAATATGATTGCATGCGTACTTCAAATATCTATATTTTAATTGATCGTTTCAATAAATGAATTACTTAAAATAAACATAGTGGCGACTCGTAAGCTCACTAATTTTCGACCCATTCATACGATTTTGGCCTACTTTGTATGGAAATCCGAAAATTGGCACAGATTTCTTGTAGGTCGAAAATTAGTGCTTTTCCCCTATCTGATCTACGACCTTGAAACTTACTAATGTTTCATGCTTAGATTACAAAGCAAACAGTAACTGATGGAAAAGTTGTGTAAAAAAGCAGTGTCAAGAGTAAATCAATGGAAAATGTATTGTTTAATTGTTGGAATTTCGAATGTAATTTCTGAAATGATAAGTACTAACTAGCTATTGAAGTCCTGGACAAGTTTCTGATGAACTCAGATTTTGTTTTGGATGTAATTCCTAGCCGTCTCTGGCTTATCTTCCGGATCAGCTTTGATGATGCTCTTGCAGAAAGCTTGTCTAGGATTTCTTCTAAAGCCGTAGATTACTCCGAGCAGATATTAGTCCTGGTTTTTGCCAAAATTTTATAAAATATTTCGGACAAAAAATTCATCCCAGAGTTGCTTTCTAAGTTTTGCCAGAATCTTCTCCAAAACTTTTCCCAGGAAATTTTTACATTTTCCGTTGGAAATGTCTACGGAATATTGACATGAATTATTTCAGAAAGTTAGCCGGGAGTCCATATTTTTCTTGAGTTAAGAATCTTGACGCTTTGATTCCCAAAACACACTATAATTGTCTTTATAATAACAAATATATTTCTTTCTGTTTGTGTTTGAAAATCTGACCCAGCTCAGAATATTAAATTTCATTATCATCAGAACACGAAAAAAGTGACTTTAGTGACCATTTTCCTGAAAAAAGTGACTTTAGTGACTTTTTGTTGGAAATAGTGACTTTTAAGTGACCAGGTCGAAAAAAGTGACTTGCTACCAGCCCTGTAAGGTGAAATTCGACCTTGAAGTAGGGCCAATCGAAATTCAAGATGTTTTGCAAGTTCCGGATTTGGTAACTAATCTTTTATCTGTAAACAGAATATGCAAGAAAGGTCAGACGAAGGTATTCAATGCGGAGAGATGTGAAGTCGTGTCATCGCGTCTATGGATAAGAATTGTAGAGGAAACGCTTAATGAGTAATACTGTAAATATATTGATTAGACTGGCCCAGCTCAGTATGGGAGAAAAATAAAGCTGTGTAATTCAACGGGGCACCGCCCAGGATTATTCCTTAAGGTTGTTAGAGGAAGACTTCTTGAAAATTTCAGCTCATTTGGTCGGTCCATGAACTGGCGTATTGAATTGAAGTTAATATGGGAATTCAGCTCAAACATATGGGATACAACACATCATCTACTGTTTGCTTCAGATTGTTGATCGCGTGCAAAAACATTACTTGATACCATAGCGAATAATATTGTAGAAGGTTGTATCATGAATAAAATTGATAAAGTTGGTGTGAAAATGAGCTTAAATCCAGATACAACCTCATGCAGCTATGTTCATTAGGGTGTCAACTAGTGAATTTGGCATTCTGGGCTCAATAGAACGAAACAGTGACATAGTGTCAACTTTCAAAATATCTGAAACGAATATCCCATACAAACTTCGAAATGAATGCGCCATTTGATAGAACAATCAATTGAGTTGAAATTTTGAGAGAGCCTTTTTCTCGCTCTAACGGCCGACTGCTTTACCATTGCTTAAGTCGTAAACCATGCTTACCCATATAGTTTAACTAGGTTTAAGGCTTAAGCGGTGGTGAAGAAATCGGCCCTAACACACATATCTAGGGGTGCCCCGTTAAGTTCTACAACTTTTTTTTTAAGAACCAGTCTGTTGATACCAGTTGATTCGTGATCAAACGTCAACATCCCACCGCAAAATCGCTAGTGTTTGGAGGTAATTTTAACCTCCAAATTGTCAAATAACCTCAAAATCATCACCTCCAAGTTAGTTCTGTTATCCTCCGTTATATGAAATATGGTGACACGTCGATCGTCGCAAGTTTATCGTTAAACAGTGAATAGCAGAAGTCTTGTTGTATTCATGTAGTTTTTCATTGTCCAACAGGTCATGGCCCCAGGAACGCCTGGAGGACGCTGAGGCGGCTTCGATGGGGACCACGAGGAAGCACTTGGACGAGCAGACATGGCCTGGACAAGGAGACAGAACCTCAACGAGGGGATAGAGCCAGCACGAGAGGTGGAGTCTGGACGGGAGGTGGCTTGGACGAAGTGACCAAGAGTTGGAGGCCAAGATCCTGAGAACGAGGCTGATGCTGGCTGATCGGAGAAGACGACTTTGGAAGAGCTGGAAAACTCAAAAGTCAGAGGGGGCTTGGAGGACGGTGCGGTTGACCAAGAGGACGATGGTGCAGCTGGCCAGGAGAAGCTCGACTATGAGGAGTTCGGAAGCTATGAGGAGCTCGGTGCCAGGAGGGGCTAAGAGAGCAGGAAGAGCTCGGTGGCAGATGTGCGTTTCGGAGGTTGTATGATGCGGAGGATTGTTGGAGATCTGGTACATCACACTCTCTGCAGTGGCGATGTCTATGGGTAAGAATTGTAGAGGTTACGCTTTTCGAGTAATATTGTGGGCTTCGTGGCCGTGCGGTTAGCGGCGTCAGTCGTTTAGGCGTATTGTGAATGTCACGTAGCGTGGGTTCGATTCCCGCTCCAGTTGGTGGAAAAGTTGTCAAAACGAAAAAATTCATCACTGGACTATTGGGTATTTCATGTTGTCCGTTGCCTAATGTTAGTGATTGTTCAGTCTGTGTAGCCTTTGGCTGAAGACGGTGTAAATTGTCTTTTTTATCGAGTAATATTGTTAATATGTAGTAAATATGTTGACACTCAGACATGGAATAAAAGAGAGGTGCTAGCTGGTAGCGATATCAGTCAGTAGCCTGCGGTGTGGAGCGGAAGAGCCTGCCTTTTTTGTAGTCGTTTTTATTTCAACACAAATTAACAACGATGTTGGATGGAAATGAGCTCAAGAAAAAAACAAAGATGAAGAGCGTATCGTGCATTAAAGGTGAACAGACAAGGGATTTGTTTTCTTCAAGTTCCTCTATAGCAAAAGGCCTGCTAGATCTAGTACATGCAGGAGTGTTTGGACCCATTGAAATACCGTCAGTTGGAGGAAGCCGTTATTTTCTTACTTTTGCGGACGATGCAAGTAGAAAGGTGTTTGTGTATTTCTTGGATGCGCAAGATCAAGTGTTCAACGCGTACGAGGATTTCAAATCGATGGCGAGCGTCAGATCGATGTTAAACGATGCTCGGCTAACGAATAAATTTTGGGCAGAGGCTGTTTCAAGGCTCCCTTCGAGTTCGTTCATTTTTTTTACTGTAACTTCCGGTGGTCCAAATGAACACAAAGGAACATAACTTAAGATTTTCATAGTGTTATCATTATTATGGGTCATCCTTATACACAGCTTCAAAGATAGGCGTTGAATATCGGAAGTAAGAAGAAGCCGGCGCAGGAGAAGATTGTCTATAAGTACCATGCCTCGGGAAGGTCACATGAAGCGTTACTAATGGAAGAAGAAAGGCGTCGGAAATCTAATTTCTGGCACCAAGTAAGTGATGTTTATGGTAGACCGTGTATCAGCTTAGCAAGAGAACCATAAAAAACTATTTTTGTTTTCCTGGATACTGATGAATGACAGGACAATTATTGTAAAGGCGCTATCTCCATGGAGACACATACGTTTTAAAGCTGGAAATACAACAGATGAGACTGCCAGTCCACTCCGGGATCTCCGAGAAGCTCTGAGGATCGTTGTGAACATTTCAATGAAGACAGGGTGAGAATTGAAATAGGCTTCTCGTTGCTGAAATATTCGGTAGGCTAGTCAGCTCATATTTCTTCATGATCTTCAAATCACATAATTCATTGTTTGTCTGATGGAATGATTTCACAACCTACAATAAATTTAATCGGGTCTTATGATTTTTTCGTTTCGTAAATGGTCAACTTCCTGGAAGAGTTATGGAAAGTCGAGTCAAAATAGTCACGAATTCCAGTCGCAATGCATCTCTGGATTTCTCTACTGGTGTCGATGATGATCACCAGTCTGCCCAAGTACACAGTACAATTCTCCAAACACTTCGATTTCCTTGCCCATCCAATCACCATGTACTTCGTTTTCAGCACATTAATGCCCAAACTGACCCAGAAGGATGCTTGCAATGATATCAACATCTTCGGCGGTCAAATAACTGTACAGACGATCTTCATCGTGCCGTGATCAAAATCACATCCGTGCATAAGATTATGTTGTCCATGAAGTGTTTTACGAGCAACCAAGGTTCTCTTTCGAAGATTTCGTTGCGGAGCGCATATGCTTATTTAAGGTAACAAGGATAGATAATCTGTATGATTGGCGAGTAAACAAACTAGCAGCATTAGCTGAATTCGTGTTATCTTTCTGCCCATATTAGCCCAATTTCTTGTAGATCTCTCGTATGTGCTGAACACAATACTGTTCTTCCCTTCATATTGCAATCTCAAACTTCTTGCAGGCTCTTCCTCCCGATAACGAATTCCGTAACTCTTCCAAAATAGATTTTCATGACTCGAGACTGAATTTGGCGAGAACCACGAGATATCCTCCCCAGACTATAAAAAACGAGCCAAATGTAACAAACCAGCAATTGTTTAAGCGGTGTATACCCGTTTCGATTAGCGAATAAAGTTTGCTAATATGAACGCAAACATATTGCTCATCAAAGCTACAAATTCCAAGAGGCATTCGCGAGATTTAACCCCTTCGAGCCTCTAGCACGTTTATCGATCGTTTCAAATTCAAAATTTGTTTTGTACGAAGTACTGAATAGATATTTGAAGAAACTGTCTTAGATAATTCAAGTACTCTATGGAATCTGTGAGAAATGATTTTAAGTTCAAACATGTCTTTAAAACTTAATCTGAATGAATAATGAAAAAGAGTTGAAAGTTTTCTTGAGAATATTTGCTAATGTACTGAAATATAAAAATGAAGTATCATAGGAAGTAGTTTATCTCTGGTGCTAAATTAGGTGCGATTCCATGAACATAGAAACCAATTTTTGTCGATATCCCGTTCAGAACTACCCTTATCATCTTATCGCAAAGGATCTATCCAACCCATATTGGCTAAGCAATAGAGTAGTCAAACGCATGTCAATGGCCACACATCCAGCATGCCACTCCACTCTCATCTTTCGTCGTCTTGTGGTGTTCGCGAGCGGCATCACGACATCACGAAGAAGATTCGTCTTATTTTTGCCTTTCATCCCACAATACCTGCTGATGATAGCACTCAGTCAATCTATATGGTGGTTACGTGCAGTAGTTTTTTTTATTTTCTCCAAAAAGATTTCTTCATCGAAATTTATCTCTCTTTTACTCGAGCAGTCAGTCACACAGGCATACGTGGGTATGTGTGTTTCGAGTCCGTTGCTGGTTCGATTTTCCAGTCGGTCGATTACCGACTGGCTGCTTGTGGTTGAGGTGTGATCTGATTTCTACAGCTTGCGCTTTTATTTACTGCACCGATGATCTCCACCAAACGGGTTTGTCAAAACGATCGAAGACGAATTCGGGTTGACGTCTTCATCATATTCGAAGGATGTCCAATAATCACCTTATTCAATATTTGTTTTATTGAAAAAAAAAATGTCTTGATAATGATTCGCAAGCATAGACATGTCATTAGGTTTATGAATCTCGAAAATCTTCGAATAATCGCTTCCAATCACCATAACGCAAAAGAAGACAAAAAAGTTCATTCGAATCTTGTGAGCGATTCGAAACGTTTTTCTCGCTCTCAATCTCTTTCAGTGGGTGATACACTCGTCAAAATCAGTCAAAAATTGAGAGAGTACCTACAGTGTAGGTACTCAACGTAGGCATCACTGTGTACGTGTGGAACCGCTTTTTTGGGATGGCGAGAAAAATCAAAGAGACTGCTTGCTTCAAGTCTCTTGCTTCACACTTTTCACACAAAATGTTGCCAAGCTCTGTTGAATGCTTATGCGCCTCTACGCTGGAAGGTGTTCGATTCGGTAGCGGCGATTGATATGGGGAGCCGAAAAACAAGAGCAATAGCTGCTCATCATCCCCGATCTTCATCATCATCACCATCATCTTCGGGGGTGAGAAATAATTGCGCGCGATAGTTTCTCCGGTTGTTGTTGGCACGCGCACTTGTTCCAATCGAATGGGTTGATGCTTCTTCTGTTGCCGGACAGGTGCGTGAAGGTGTGTATGTATGGCGACGACGACGACGACCAAGACGGGTCATCATCGCGAATAACGTTTGACGCCGCCAAAAATGCGCCAGACATAGAGTCGATACCGGAGTAGGACAATTGCTGCACGTTGTCTCCGATTGCGATGTTGGGTAGTGCGAAATGAGCATTTGTGGAGATGCTCAGGTCATCATTCACAGAAGATATTTCTGCAGCTGTTGCAATATAGGACTAGAGTATTGAGCTGAGAAGCAGGTTTTGTAATACCGAAAAAGAGGCAAATTTTGATTTATTCTTCTGGCTTTGTCTACCATCGGATCTAGGAAATCTCCAGACAGTGTTTTCTACTACATTAGGCCTTTTAGTAATTCCACTTATGAAATTTTCTTCCTCTAAAATTGTTTGCTTTTTTCGCTGCCTCCTAGTTCTTTTAGCTTTCTGAACTTTGCTGCCTTTTATCTTTTGATATTTCCTACCTTTTAGTTTTTTAAGGTTTTCGGCATTTATTTATTTCCTCTTTTGGGCATTCATTTTTTTTAAACTAATAGGAGTATTTTTGTCTTTCTTGCAATGGAATTCTAGTTTCTGACTTCTTGCTTTTCATACCTTCCATCAAATCTGCTATGTCTTCTGGCTTTTTTCCGCTTTCTGGTCATTTCTGTTTTTAGGCGGTTTATGTCTTCTGATTTGGTCTGCCTTTCAATTTTTTTAAAATCTTGGTCTTGTTTTTATTTTTCGGTCTTGAGGCTTTTTAATTATTTCGATTTTCTCACTTTCTGCTTTCTGACCATTTCTGACTTCAGAACTTTTCTACCTTATAATCTTTTTTGCCTTCTGACCATTCTGCCTCTTGATCGATCCTGTGGTCCATCTTTTAGCATTTGGTCTATGTTCATTTTAAACCTTTTCATTTTCTTCGACGTATCTTTTTAATGCATTTTTTCTTCTTGATGTTTTTTGGTGCATAATATTTTCTGCCTTATGATTTTTTGTATTTTAACCAGAAAGCAGCTTTTTAGATTCTCTGTCATCTTCTGATGTTTTGCCTCCTGAAATTCACCTTCTTGATTTTCTTGTAGTACTTTCTTCTGCACTTTCGGAAAATTCCTGCTATCTGATTTCTTACGTTTAAGCCTCTGGGCAGAATCTCGATAAAGAGAATCAAAAAATATATTTGAGCATTGTAATTTGTACAGGCCTCTGCTGTACGTAGAATACGTCTCTATTCGATTCGGTACAGGGCTGCCCTTCGAAGGGTTGCGATCGTCCTCAACTTGATCAACCTATCTTGCTCGCTGCGCACCAGTTGTCTTGTGCAGGTGAGATTGTTTTCAAGAATCATTTTCACCAGGTTGTTATCCGACATTCTGATGACATGCTCGGCCCACCGCAAACTCTCAATTTTTGCGAGGTGAACGATGGTTGGTTCTCCCTGGAACTGGTGCAATTCATGGTTCATTATTTTTCTCCAACTCCGCCGTAGATGGTTCGCAGCACCTTCCGTTCTTAAACAACAAGTGTGCGTTCATCCTCTGCCCGTAGGATCCATGTTTCGTGCCCATGGAGGAGTACCGGTCTGATCAGCGTCTTGTAGGCAGCTAACTTCATGCGATGTCGAGCTTTTCTTGACCGAAGCGTTCTGTGAAGCCCAAAGTAGGCACGATGTCCAGCAACGATGCGTCTCTGGATTTCTCTGGCGATCATAAGTCATCCAAGTACACGAATTTTTCGACCATCTAAATTTCATCACCATCAATATGAACTCGAGTTGGGGGACGTGCCGTGTCCTTTCTTGAGCTCCACGATGTCATGTACTTCGTCTTCGACACATTGATGTTCAGTCCGATTCGCCTAGCTTCAACCCTTTGTCAGATGTAAATAAGCGCCGTCGTCTTGAAGTTCGGTGCAACGATATCAATATCGATAAACAATAAGCTGAACGGAATTCCTGAAGATACAATCTTCGTGACCAGTGGCGACTCGTAACCTCACTATCTACCTGTTCTACGACTCTAAAAATGACTATTTCGACAAATTTAGATTATAAATCAGAAAGTTTTTAATCAAAATCGTCCTTTCTAACAAATCTCTATTTATTAGATGCAAATTTGTTCCTGAAATTCAAGAATTTCGAATCGTGGAACAGGTAGATTTGAGGTTAGGGAATCGCCACTGTTCGTGACTATTCCAGCTCTTGATGTTTTCGCGGATTCCAGTATGAGCCTACACGGATTGGAGCAGTAGCTTTTACGAAGCTTTCATAACTCGAAACAGAAGCCTTCGTGCTTTAAGCAAAAACCTCCACAGCTTCGAACAGAAGCTAGTAAATAATCAGCACTGAGTAGTTATCTTATCGTCGGGCAGAAGCTTTCGAAATTCCGAGTAGCGCAACTTTCAGCAGTTTCAAGCTCGAGATTTCTATGCTTTGAGCAGAAGCTAGCTTTGAGCGAAAGCTTTTGCAGCTTTGAACAGAAGTTTTCGTATATTCGGGCAAAGGCATTCGCAGATTCGAGCAGAAGCTTTCTCCAAGCTTCGAACAGAAGGTTTTTTTCAAGCTTCGAGTAGAAGCTTTTTTTAAGCTTCGTGCAAAAGTTTTCCGAGCTTTGTGCAGAAGCATTATGAGAAGAAGCTCTCCAATCCGCTTTGCAAACTTCGAACAGAAGCTTTCCCAACTTCAAATAGAACGAATGATCTTCCAGAAGCTGTCCTATTAGTCCAAGCTTCGTGCAGCTGCTTTCAGTGCATAGTCAAGAAGCTTTGTGATCTTCGTTCAGTTGCTGTGTGAACTTCGTTCAGAAGGTTTAAAAGGTTCGTTCTGAGTTTCGCAGAGAACATTTGTGAGGTTCGTTCAGAAGCTTCGTAAGATTTGCAAGCCTCGTTCAGAAGTTTTTTTTTGAACAACGTTCAGAAGCTTTCTGAGTAGTATTTAGATGCTTTCAAAGTTTTCGTCAGCAGTTTTGTTGTTCACAATCTTTCTTGTTTACGTTCAGAGGCTTTTAACCCTCTAATACCCAATTTTTTTGACGTAGGACTACGTCTTTGTTTTCTATATTGGGGTGCACTTTAAAAGTACGGAAAATGAGACATGTAACGAAATTAGGGGAGATTTTGAACGTTAATAACTCAGTTGTTTATGAACCAATTATTACGATTTTAGTATCATTCGATCAGAAATGTATCTACGCATCGTTAGTAATATATCCGATAAGTGAATTTTGTTGTTTAACTATTGAAAATTTGATAAATGTTGACCCCTTTCTTATCCAACCAATCACGTTCAAGCACTTTTCGACGGTGTCGCTTCCCACTATAAAAGCAAATGGTCCCTGCTTCTTCCCTCAGTCTTCTTTTTGCAGTCGGACTGTGAACACGGTCGGGCGAGTCATTCTCGCTTTGCTTTTGCACCCGCGTCACAGTCCAATTTGTGTCGTCGGAAGAGGAAGACGCAAGATTGATTTGCGGCGGCGATGACGATGGCTTGGGCGCTTCTCCGAGCGGCAAACTACTGCTGCTCGGAGAAGCGTCCAAGCCATCGTCTTTGGCGCCGCAAATTTATCCGCGCTCCCAGATTTCGACCCGTGATAAATTCAGCATCGGCGGTCAAGAAGCAAGCCCGATAGGAACCAGATACCAGAAGCCCCCAGAATTGCTGATCCGAGGAGCTGCTGCTAATCGAGCGTCGGAAGCGCTCGAGTTTCCAGATTTCGACACGTGCCCGTGGATCCACTACCCGTTGCTGTTTGCGTTGAGGATTTCCCGTTTGACCATGGCGATCAAGTGATAACTTCCCGCAGTGCTATTCATCTGCCATCGGACCTTGTCAGGACCATCAAATTTGTGGTAAAGAGTTGAAGGAATAATATTTCCAACCTGATTACATCTTATATTCCTCAATCAATCTCGCAGTTTCGTACAAAATTTAATTTGTTATGAATAATTGATGGCACGTCAATTTGAGACTATTCGTGGACGCTGCTGCAGTGCCGTCGGGGTGAGTGCTCAAAATTTCATAACGATTGTAAACTAGAGTGGAATTTCCGACAGTGTCTTTGATTTGCCATATTTTATGAGAACACTTCGATTACGAAAATGATCACATGTAACAAAATTGCGACATGTTTAGTATGCTTTTGAAAAGAAATTCTAATTGAACAATATTCATCATTTTGGCACCCATGGATCAGAAATTTACCTTCATATTAAAGAAAACTATTGATTATCAATAGCTATCTATAGAATATTTAGTAAATGTCAACCCTTTCATTCATGTTCGACCAATTTCTCACGCATTATCATTTTTCGCAATTATCAAGTAATTCTAAGTCCAACTCATTATTGGCACATATGCATTTCCCAGATTGGTCGATTAGAAAGAGAAGAGCACGAAGGGGAGGAGCATAATCTGCTAATCTAAGGGTATATAGCATGCTCCCATCGTTGGATTCGGTTTCATTCCGTTTCGACTTCCGAGCTGGCAAGAGCTCCTCCAAACCGGCTCAGCTCCTCGCTACCAGAGGCAAGCTACGAGATGGCTGAAGAACATCGACCAAAGCCGCTTGTTGAAGCGCACATCGTCATCCGCAACGCAAATCTCATCGGGCGAGGAGGATTGCAACAAGTGCGCCGTCAAAATGTGTCCGTGTTACGCAAATTCAACAGTTCAATCGGCCCTTTTCAGAGCCAACAAATGTGTTTCAAAGAGTTGATTGTGTAATATTCCCTAATTTGTTCGAGATGATCGTCATCCGCACCGCAAATCTCATCGGGCGAGGAGGACGCAACAAGTGCGCCGTCAAAATGTGTCCGTGTTACGCAAATTCAACAGTTCAATCGGCCCTTTTCAGAGCCAACAAATGTGTTTTAAAGAGTTATTTGTGTAATATTCCCTAATGTGTTTACCACATACTTGCTATAATTTCTTAATTCATCTCATAGCAGCATACAATAATTGATTTATTGCGAATAATTGACAATACGGCAATTAGAGGATGTTTCCGAGGACGCTGCTGCAGTGCCGTCGGGATGCAATAACAGCATAATGCTAATCTTGTACATCCCTTACCCAGACATCAGTTTCATACAGCCTATTTCCCAGATAAGAAAACGAAGAATTTGAAAGGAGGAGCATCACCTGCTATTCTAAGGGTATAAAGCATCCCTCCTTCGTTGAATTCGGTTTCATTCTGTTTTCGCTTTCGAGCTGGTAAGAGCTCCTCCAAACCGGCTCAGCTCCTCGCTACCAGAGGCAAGCTGTTGATCACCAAGCGGCGGCAAGTTTGTACGAGATGGGTGAAGAAAATCGACCAAAGCCGCTTGTTGAAGCGCACATCGTCATCCGCACCGTAAATCTCATCGTGCGAGGAGGATTGCAACCAGTGCGCCGCCAAAATGTGTCCGTGTTACGCAAATTCAACAATTCAATCGGCGCTTTTCAGAGCCAACAAATGTGTTTTAAAGAGTTATTTGTGTAATATTCCCTAATGTGTTTACCACATACTTGCTATAATTTCTTAATTCATCTCAAAGCATCATACATTAATAGATTTATTACAAATAATTGACAATACGGCAATTTGAGGATGTTTCCGAGGACGCTGCTGCAGTGCCGTCGGGATGCAATAACAGCATAATGCTAATCTTGTACATCCCTTACCCAGACATCAGTTTCATATAGCCTATTTCCCAGATAAGAAAACGAAGAATTTGAAAGGAGGAGCATCACCTGCTATTCTAAGGGTATAAAGCATCCCTCCTTCGTTGAATTCGGTTTCATTCTGTTTTCGCTTTCGAGCTGGTAAGAGCTCCTCCAAACCGGCTCAGCTCCTCGCTACCAGAGGCAAGCTGTTCGTACGAGATGGCTGTAGAAAATCGACCAAAGCCGCTTGTTGAAGCGCACCGCAAATCTCATCGGGCGAGGAGGATATCAACCAGTGCGCCGTCAAAGTGTGTCCGTGTTACGCAAATTCAATCGGCCCTTTTCAGAGCCAACAAAGGTGTTTTAAAGAGTTGATTGTGTAATATTCCCTAATTTGTTCGAGATGGCTGAAGAAAATCGACCAAAGCCGCTTGTTGCAGCGCACATCGTCATCAGCACCGCAAATCTCAACGGGCGAGGAGGACGCAACCAGTGCGCCGTCAAAATGTGTCCGTGTTACGCAAATTCAACAATTCAATCGGCCCTTTCCAGAGCCAACAAATGTGTCAAAGAGTTAGTTGTGTAATATTCCCTAATGTGTTTACCACATACTTGCTATAATTTCTTAATTCATCTCATAGCAGCATACAATAATTGATTTATTACGAATTATTGACAATACTGCAATTTGAGGATGTTTCCGAGGACGCTGCTGATGTGCCGTTGGGATGCAATATATTTCCTATTGTTACGTGGTCCTACGTCACCAGTTCGTACAACTCCATAGGGATGTACCCTTATAGTTTTATTTTCGATTTAAGTATTATTTTTCGTTATCTAAAATCGTTCGAAACACGTTTTTGGGCATTTATTTATTTTTATTCGCAAATTTTTAAATTTTGGTTTTTAATTTTTATAATTTTTATTTTTGAACATCCCTAGCTTTTTTCATTTTTTCTTGAAGCCTTTTCTAGTTGTTGTTTTTTGGCAATAATAAAAATTTAAATTGTTACGGTATTTTTAAAAATATTAATTTTTTAATTTTTTTTTTTTTCGGAGCGTATTTTATTTTGCGTGTAACTAACGGAAAAACAGGTTTGAAATGATTTTAATACCACCAGGCTCTTCTTTTGTGATAGGTTAATCGTAGAAAAATTTAAAAGGTACGATTTTTTTATATTACACGTTGAATGAAGCCCAAGCATTTGTAGGTTATATAAGAATGCAATTTTTCAAACAATTTCTAAAAATACAAAAAAGTTTCAAAAGTCATAAAAAACTTTTCTTATATGCGTGTTATGAGTCAAGGTATAAGCCAAAAATAAAATCATTTTGATTTCCGATTTACGAAAAAATATACAAAATTGCAAAGTGTACCCCGTCTAAAGGCGGGGTTGGGTATTAGAGGGTTAAGCAACATTAACAAGCATTTTGAGCTTCGTTCACAAGAATTCAGAGAACTTGGCCCACAAGCATTAAAAAATTCGTTAATAGGCCTCAAGAGCTTCATTCAGAAGCTTGCTAAGCCAATGATTCAAAATCTCTCTGAGCTTCAATCAGATTTTCCTGAGTTGTTTCAGCAGCTTTCTATTCTTCATGCTGAAGCTCTCTAAACTTGAATTCTTTAACTTGAATTCTAAAGCTATTTGAGCTACCTTCTGAATAGAATGCTTTTTTCAGAATTTCGCTTAGAAGCTTTCGGACCTTTGTTTAGAAACATAAAAGAAGCTTTAAGAGCTCTGTAAGGTTTGTTTCATTTTGAAGCTTTTGAAATTTCGTTTTGAAATTTTAGTCATAAGCTCATGAATCTTTCGAAATTTCTGGTAGAAGATTTTGAATCTTCAGCCAGAAGCAAAAACTTGTTAAGATTCATTCAGAAGATTTTAAAGCTTTAAGAAGCTTTGATGTTTCATCCAGAAGCTATTGATGCTTTACTCAGAAGCTTTTGAAACTACCATCATAAGCTTTCCACATTTTAGTCATAAGATGTTAAAGATTACCTACATCCAGAAGCTTTTGTAGCTTTTTTAGAAGTTCTTGAGAGCTCAAGATCGAATGCATGAGTTTAATTACGAAGTTCTTGAAGTTCGATTTAAAGTGATTGGAACTTCATTCCGCGAACTTATCAAGTTTTATTCCAAAGTTTGTTAAGGTGAAACAGTTTTGAATCTACTTCTAAGATTGCACTAAAACTTAAAGGACACAAATCTTGCGAAGAAAGCAACCAAAAACAGTGCCCTTTTTATTTTGGCTTTGTGCACTAACAGAAAGCTTATAATAAGAAGATCAGAAACCCATCTATTTCTCCAGTTTTGTGCTTTTGAAAACGTGAGTAGGGCACAATTCGGCCATTGAGCCAGCCATCTTCGGATTCCGCGATGTTCCACCTTAAGCTTTATTTCAAAGCTTTTAAGATTTATTTTCGAAGCATGTGAAGCATAATTTCCATGCTTTTAAAGCTTAATTCCAAAGGTATTGAGGCTTTGTTCAAAAACTTTCGAAGTTGCATTCCGAACCTTCGAAGCTCGATTAAGGTGAAACATCTCGGAATGCAAAAATGGCCGGCACAATGGCCGACTTCTCCACCTACTCACGTTTTCAAAGGCACAAAACTGGAGGAATAGTTGGCAAATGTTCCTGACCTTCTTATTTTAAGCTTTCTGCTAGTGCACAAAGCCAAAATAAAAAGTGCACTGTTGTGGGATGCTTTCTTCGCGAGATTTGTGCTTTTGAAGTTTTAGTGCAATCTTAGAAGTTGATTCCAAACTGTTTCACCTTAAGAATCTCATGAAGTTCCATTCAGAAGCTTTTGAAGCTTTTTTTGAATTCAGAAGCTTTATTCTGAAGCTTGTGAACAGCAAACACGAAAGACCATCGCCTTTTCGAAACCCTCTGCGAGAGCCGAAGGAACTCGAGAGTGTTCCTGATACTCGGATTACGTACATCAACCGCTCAATCGTCGCCTTGATCAATCTTGTCGATTCTTCCGGGGAACCACTCCTCCTCTGTTCCAACCTCTTTTTGAGTTTTGGTCTTTTCTATTTACTGATCCTAATGTTAAGTAACTCGTGGTAACACTTGCTACTGCGCTTTCCTGAGATTCTGCTTTATGCTACCCTTCAGCAAGTAAATAAAAACATACAGTCATCCCTCCATGAGTCGATGTTCCATTACTAGATATCGACTCATGGAACCATACTAAAAACATAAAATCATGATTACTATGATGGTCCCTTCAAACAGCTTTCCAAAGAATAGCTGTTCCATGACTCGATATTTCCATGAGTCGATGGTCCCTTCAATATCGACTCATGGAGGTTTGACTGTAATTTAGTACTGTACCATGCAGTTCCAACTACATTGTGTATCCTTTGACAGATATTCGTATTTCGACCTCAACTGTAGTCAACGTCTTCCTTCAGTGTCGCGTACTAGACTTGACTTCCATCCAGTCCTAGTCGTCTTCTGCATTTGTCTGCTTTCCGACCTTGTGTCTGTGCATTTTTCTGTCAATAAGTCTTTCTTGCTATCCCATCTGCTAAACATATCTTCTTTCTGTGTTTTGGCTTGCTTTTTCTTCCACTATTGTCTTTTATTGTCTTCTAGCCAAAGCTTTCTTTTTATTATCTTTATTTCATCCTGTTTTTTCGATCTTGCGATCTTTCCAGTCTTTTCTGCCTTTAGATGGAATCTTTATTACATCCTGTTACTTTTTCCCTTGTCCATTTCTTCTAGTTCACTATTCCTTTTAATTTTTATTGCATTGTGATTCGTTCTGCTTTCCAGCTTCTTCTTCCTTCTGATAATTTACGTCTTATGATATTTCATTCCTTCATCCTAAATGGCACAAAACCTGCTTCTCAGAATGCACAAACACTTGAAATCTATTTTTGGATCTCATGCGACGTTGCCTCTTTGCACTCTACTTTTTTGCCGTTTTGTCAGTAGATCAACCCGCTGTTGATCGATTGCCGTGTTTTTCGGGTATATCGGAACGTGTTCGCTCAGAGGGGGTCTTATTGTTTTCAAGCGGCTTGTCGATGTATTTTGTTGAGAACGCTGGTAATCAAACTCATGATCATCCGTTTATGTAGCGAACGTGTAGCCAACTATGCCACGTTGACCTCCCATTAGATTTTGCTGTCTTCTAATCTGCTCTATCTTATGGTCTTTTGCTTTGAGTCATTTGCACATTTCGTAACAATTTTGAGGTAAGATTTTCTACTGTTTTAATGGAGTTCCATGCGAGTCGTGGAGTTGATCACTGTTGTCAAATTTATCGATCTGGGAATGCATTATTCCCATGAATTTGGATAGAACTTTTGTAATTTAATTGGAAATCTTTGGTTGATGATTCTTTATGAATGAATGTCTCCTATATTAGAATCCACGCATAGATAAATACAGAATCGCTGCTTCGAATTTTCAAGGGTGTGTTTACGATTTGAGGATCTTTTCCCGAGATATTCTAGAGATTGTACCAATCAACATCTTGGAAAGAATACTCTAAAATATGGGAGGATGAGTAGATTTCTAGTGCATGGGACAATTTATGAAATATAAGCACCAACTTTAATAAATCTCTGAAATTCACCGAACTTGATGATTATAAATCATCAAGAGTAAAGTCGTATTCATGATTAGGTGCTTAGACACTCTTTAAAATGAGTTACTGTTAAACCTCCTTGATGCGATATCTGAAGGGGTCTACCCCGTTTGGCATAATGCCGTTTGGCATACAGTCGTTTGGCATAATAGTCATTTGGCATAACAGTCGTTTGGCATAATGGTCATTTGGCATAATGGTCGTTTGGCATAATTTGAAAAGAAGCTTTAGATTAAATAATAAAAAACAAAACATATACATGATGAACATCTTTATCTAGTCGTACGCTTCTCACACTGTTATGGGTCACTTTGTCACGATCCATTAGTCACTGTTTTTCAAATGTAATTCAAATGACAATGCCTCATACTAGTTTATTTGATATGTGTACTACGAAGCTGTAAATGTTTTAACGAATAACTTGTCATGATAAATAATAATTACACAAGTCTCAGTTTAATCATGGGATGAATCGGTTAAATATGCGGATAACGTGGTCTAAAAAATAAGAAGTTTGTTTTATTTTATTTATGTTTTATTAGCCAATGATTTCTCTATTTTTTTCAGAACCATTCCAGTATTCAATTCGCTTATGACTCATACAATATGCATAATATCGATTCTGGGTTGTTGCCAGGCAATAATACTTTAAAAGTGAGAATATTTCGTTTCGGTATCTTTCAAAACTATTTCCTTTAACATCAACAATAAAGTTCATCCACTCTGAAGCGTCTTGTAATCCATTCACGTACAAAAATGTTGTCAATTTAAGTCGCTCTTGATATTTCAATGTCTTGGATGCGATTATTTTTTTGATATTAGAAGGCCATAAATAAACTGGTCCACAGACGTCTTGAAACGTAAATAGTGGATTCGTTATATCTTCATATTCACGGTAAACTTTACACATTCTGTTTAAAGGATTGTTCATTTTGTTAACTTTAAAAACACTTCAATTTATTTAATTAACAAATTAGCCAAATTAATTAAAATTTTTAGCGATAAAATCACTCGGCAGACATGCGTACGTAAAACTTTTTTTTTTTTTTTTTTTTGTATGGTATTCAGTTGGAGCTGCCTGACAGCTTAACTTGTCAAGGCTGAACCCTCGGTCTGGCTTTTGCCAAGTTTCCCCTCTACCAGGACCAATACTCAGACGGACTAGGCAATGGCGCCCACATGAACACTGTTTTTTATTAGTATTGTGACGTGGTAGTTTTTGAAAAGTACCCATATTCCCTTGCTTCTGAGAAAAGGAAGCATTATGAAAATCAGCAGCTCCATTAGAATTTGTTTGAAATAGTAGTGTAGAATTTGTTTGAAATAGTAGTGCATTACTAATACTGTCTAGTCGAAATGGTTTTGAATAATTTGTCATTCAAGTGCTATTCTGATTACTATTGTCTTTAACGTAAGATTAGAGTCTTAAATGTCAAGTGTCGTCAAGTCTTAACAAAATAAGCTGTTTAGTAGTTCTAGTTAATTTCATTTTTTGTTGTTAAAAGTATTTATTGGTCATTACGTTCATATATCCTTAAAGAAAAAAGTCGCTTTCCTTGTCTGTTCAACAATTTTTCGAAACTAGCAAGTGTACCCTAATGATCGATCTCAGCGTCTTACTTTCCATAGTCATTTTTATAGTGAATATTGAAGAGTAAAGTTACCTTAGGCTTCTATAACAGTCTCCTACAAGATTCACTTTTCGGTGGCAAATGCAATGCTTCACAACGCCTACTTTCTGCTTGTAAATTTTGCGAAAATGAAGCTGGAATTAGATTATTTATACCGCTGTTACAAAAGAGGTATTTCTTATTATGGCAATGTAAAAACCATATTAAAATAAGATTGTCGCCACTTATTTCTACTCAGTGAATCTACTAGTCATTTTCCTAAGAGTTCCTAAGTATTCCCTACGTCGTATATGATAACGATGTATCTAGCTAGCTAATAGTAAGAGTGGCTACGGATCATTCTGGTTAGCAAAAGGCAAACTGAACGTCACCAATAGTATTAATGTCCACTTCGAATAGATTAATTATTTGAAATGGGCATCAATTCTATCAATGACGCAGAATGTCCGTTGGATCACATCCGAGATATTATTGCGTCTATGCCATATGAATTATGACGCGGCTTTAAGCAAAAAATGCCAAAATGTGATACCACCACTACAGGTTACGCCTTTGGTTTCCATCATATGGGCTAATGGATTATGCCCTCCCATCGCGGCAAGGTCGCATAACCAAGGGGAGGGACATGCGTACGTAAAACTGTTACAATTTTATTCGAACATGCCTCGTCCAACACCTGTACTGCCCATAAATGCATGTCAGTCCCATGTTTGCTGGATTTCCTATTCACATGGGACAATTATGCATTTATGCTCAGTGTACCTACCTCATGCTTAGGAATTCAAATAGAACGCAGCTTGCTGTGATCAAATTGAATTTAAAAGTCACTCATTGGTCGAAAAATCGAAAAATTTAAAATATGATCAGTAGGCTGTGACCACGTTGTACCCCGTTGATACTGGTTGCTAAGTAACGAGGCCGGTATCATTGTAAGAGGCATACTAGTGGAAGTTGGAAAAATGGTTCTTTTCTAATTCTGCTGTACGGCGGTTTAGACGCGAAAAATGGACTCGGACAGCGATAGCGATTTTTACGGAGTGGATGCAGCCGAAGCAGAAAATGATGTGCCGAAAGTGCTTAAATCATCCAAAGGCAAGGATTGTTTGGCTTTCAAAGGATTTTTATTCTATTCAAACAGAACACCGGTAAGTTTTTTTTTTTTAATTGTGCGAAATAATAATATAACTAAAAACCAAATTAATGTTTTAGAATGGTTCCACCCACTACTGGGAATGTAGGGGTAGACCACATGGACGCGGCTCGGGAAGCAGATGCTCTGCGCGTATGGTAACGTTCAAGGCGGGGAACGAACACCGCGTTCTGTCATGTTCGGACCATAACCACGAAAGCGACCCAATTCATTTAATGGGGCTAATGATGAGGAATTCCCTAAAGCGACGGGCCAACCAAAACAATGCAACGCCAGCGAAAATAGTACGCCAAGCCGGAGCAGAATTTCCTAATGCGGTGCAGCAGAGGATGTCGTTAAATGCACAACGTAAAATCATCGACCGAGTGCGAAAAAGTGACGAACTCCCAAAGGAACCCACTTCGTTGGCCGAATTTGAGGTGCCGATCAGCTTAAGAACAACCGTCGATGGAGAATCTTTCCTTATGTCTGATATTAAGGAAGGAAGCGACAGAGCAATCATTTTTGGTACGCTGGAAGGATTACGAAGTTTAGCCCTTGCCAAATACTGGATCGTTGACGGAACGTTCGATTGCGTTCCAGGTTTGTTTCGGCAACTGTTCACCATTCTTGGTAGCAGTTCGCCAAACCACGAACATGCGTTCCCCTTAATACACACGTTGATGACAGCAAAAAAATGAAGCGCTGTATCGGGCAGTCTTTGCAACACTAATAGAAAAGGCAAATGAGCTGGGGATCGATCTAGATCCACCAGTCATTTTATCAGATTTTGAAAAGGCTATCATCAACGCTATAAAATCTGAGTTCCCAGAAACAAAGAAAAATGCGTGCTTCTTTCACCTGTCCCAGAATTTCTGGAAAAGAATTCAAGAGGCAAAGCTTGTTGGAGAAATGACCAACAATATCGCCCTGTATCATTTCTTCAAAAAGACGCAAGCCCTTGCTTTTCTACCAACTGAACGTATACCAGCCGTGTTTGAGAATTTGAAAAAAAATGCGCCTGTTCAACTGAAGGATTTTATATCTTATGTGGACGAATACTACATCATGGGTCGTGTCCGGCGTATCGGAAAGGATGGGCGAATCGTTCGTACAGAACCACTGTACCCGCCGTCGTTGTGGTCGATTTACACTCAAAATAATCCACACGTCATTAGTACGTGGAAACATACGTGATTTTTTTCCATCTCACTTTTCACGTAGCACTTACGTGGATCATAGGTAACACAGAATGAACACATGAACACTTCAACATCGTCACTTCCACCGATGTTTCACGTAACAGCTACGTGAATTCTCCCGTATCTTTCACAAACCGTTCCAGTACATGCTAGATGATGTTCCCGTAAAATCCATCAACAATTTCCATAGTAATTACTCTGCTTCGTTTCAAATTTCATAAGGTTTATTCAATTCAAAAAGGGTTCAACTATTTAAAGAAAAGTGTTTTATTATATTAAATCGATGACAAGGTGCTCAAATTCGATACAGCCGTAGTACCTAGGTAGTTCCGACCGAGTTACTAGGAGCTTCGTTGGGTAGTGGTGCTCTGTTCAGTAGATGTAAACAGGTATACAATTTGGTACCCAGGTTGTCCGAGGATCCAGATTTACACAGCTCCTGCAGAATCACACAATGTCGGTACATTCGATAAAACAATGAAAAAAAAATAATTTTAATACTTACGCTTTGGGTAGAATGAAAAATATCAATCAGGTGCCGCCAAAACTTTTCGGGCCAAATTCTGATGCTGATTTGAATTGCAAGTTAGCTTTTTGCAAAGAAATATTCGCCTCCATACTTCAAAATCAGAAATTCTTTTGAGAATAACTGACCTCATCTTCACCATCTCGAACACAACAAACGATGAACGTAATATGAAATGTCAAATATCAAACCACAACACAGAATGAACTACCTATCGAAATGAATCTAAGTGGGGTACGTGATTTTCACGTAGGAGTGATGATCATAAACAGTAAATATTACTGAAGTCTCATTTCATCCTTACCAACGGTTGGATGATTGTTACCGTTGTCAGGTAAATTGAGTAAAAGTTCATTTTATAGGGATCTACGTGAATTTTCACGTAGCCTCGACATGTGGATTTTTTTGAGTGATGACAACATTTTGTCAAACGTTCCGCGTACCACAAACCAGATTGAAGCCTGGCACCGACGTTGGCAAACACTGGTAGCACGTCAAACTGGAGTGATTAAGCTGATGGGTGAGTTAAGGTTGGAGGAAAAATATACGGTTGAACAAATCGCAGCTCTTCTGGCTGGTACGTCCAGCAAGCAGAAGAAAACGATGTATCAAATTAATGATCAAGCGGTGAAGAATATTGTTGAAAATATTGATAAATATGAGGAAACTGATTATCTTGAGGCAATTGCAGCTCACTTAGGATCAAAATCAAAATAAGAGAGAGGTTTTTCATTACATTTCTATGAATACATAACAAAAATTGAAATAATAAATGCATTGGTAAATATATATTTCTTTTCATTGACTCATGTGAACAACGGTAACAAAAATGTTTTAAAAATACGATTTTTGGTTATGGTTATGTCAAACGACTATTATGCCAAATGACCATTATGCCAAATGGCATTATGCCAAAAGACTATTATGCCAAACGACTGTATGCCAAACGGCATTATGCCAAACGGGGTAGACTCATCTGAAGGGACCATGCCTAGGAATAAGCTGTTTGAGGGTACCATCACAGTAGCCATGACATTTTGTGTCTAATATGGTTCCATAAGTCGATATCGAGTTATGGAACATCGACTCATAGAGATTTCACTGTACCACCAAAGCTGTTCTTGTCATTAACCGAGAAACTATTACCATGTTAGATGAGATCCTAATCTACACTGGGATATGATGACAAATCAAAATGCATAGCGAGAAACATTCTCTCCACTTACCGGTTTTGGTA
This sequence comes from Aedes aegypti, assembly GCF_002204515.2. Lineage (NCBI taxonomy): Eukaryota > Metazoa > Arthropoda > Insecta > Diptera > Culicidae > Aedes > Aedes aegypti. The sequence goes on from NC_035107.1 coordinate 26,700,637, forward strand.
GCTGTAGTATTTGGCATCCCGCGGGATCGTGCACAGCTGCTTACCGTAGCAGCACAGCACCTGGGGATTAAAGGTGTACTTCCGACCACAGCAATATCCCAGCGATTGCATCACCGGATCAATCTCCTGCTCGAACACTTCCGACAACTACGTTGAAGAAACGAAACGCATTAGTCAACGTCTCACCTCAAGCTCTACGATTTCGAAACACTCACCTTGGTGCAGTACCGATAGACGCGGGACGTCTTCCGGTTGTACAGCCACGCGTTGTCGAACATGAGCCACACGTCGTCCACGTACTCCCACGGGTCCGAGTACTGGCCCGAATCGAGCTTCTTCCGGATCGTGCTCAGGTCCATGGGCTTCCGCACGATGTCGAAGTAGTCCGGAATGCCGAGCGTCGTCGGATCCACCGGCAGCCGGAAGGGAATCGATTCCGGCTCCTGCGCAACCAGCTTCTCCAGCGTGGGAAGCAGCGCTTCCCGCAGTTCTTCCGGTTTGAAGGCTGCGCGAAGGGAACAAGAGTTCGTTTGAATCAATCCTGGAAGCTTAGAAATAAATAAGGGGATACTTACAGCACTTCTTCTTGGTGTCGGCCGGATCCGACTGGATCGGCTCGGGAAAGACCTTCGGTTCGCTTTTGACGACGGCGTTGACGGTGGTGCTGGTGGCATTCGACGGCGACATCGGTTCCTCCTTGCACTTGACCACGTCCAGCTTGCTGTTGGTCTTCTCGGTGCCGTCCTGGCTTTCGCTCGTATCCATTGGTTCAGTCTTGATTTCCTGCTTGATGCTGGGGCAGTTGTCGTTGTTGACGCTTTTGCCTCCGCCGGCACCCGCTCCGGACCCACTGTCCGACGTGTCCATGTGGTTGGTGTCCGGTTCCGATTTGATGTCCTGTTCCTGTTTCAGCTCCAGCTTTCCGCCCTTGGCGCTGGATTCGTTTGCGGAGGAGTTTGCCACTCCAGAACCCGGCTGGGAGTCTTCGTCCTGATCGCGAGCTGCCGCTTCCAAAGCGGCCATTTGCGAACTCAGAGACGACGACATGGAACGGTTTACTGTACTACTGCTGGTGGTGGTGGACGAGGGCGTGATGGACGAAGAAGGCGTTGTGCTGGTGGTGCTTCCCGAGGAAGCGGTCGTCGTTGTCGTAGGCCCACTGGACGCCGTGCTTGTGATTAGGGTAGCGGACGTGGTTGCTGGCGTACTACTACTGCTACTGTTGGACAATGCGCCCAGAGCAGGTGGAGTCGAGATCGGGATAGGTGACGAGATTGGAGGTGGAGGAGTCGGTTCCGGTGCGGACGCTATCAAAGCCGACACATTTGGTGTATTGGGGGTGCTGACGGGTGGTGGCGGAATCGGCCCATTCGGAGTTAAACTAGGCGACGGTGACGGAATGGGAACACTATTACCGGAAGAGTTCAGGAGATCTCCACCGCTGGTTGGGGTGGCCGGCATTTGACCTAGGCTATTCCGCTGCTGTTGCTGCTGAGCGTTGTTTACACAGTTGCTGTTCAGCATTTGACTACCGTTGAAGGTGTTGTTCGGTTGCATCGAGTTGGACCCGCTGCTACCGAATGGTGATGGGATGGGCGGTGTTACGGTTTGATTCATGCCACCGGTTGAACCGATCATGGAATTGTTTTGGGACGTTGCTACTGCCACTGCTCCTTGGCCGGCGTTGGCGTACTTGGCCTTCATGATGTCGTTGAATTGCTGTAACCCACTTGGTGAGCTATCGGCAATCGAGGGACCATTCATGAATTGGGAGGCATTTTGCTGCGATGAGGGTGGCGTCATTCCAGGAGGGTGGTTGTTCATGCCCTGTTGCTGAGAGGTAAATGGAGACAAACCACCCGGGAGCACCGTTTGTTGCTGTTGACCCATGCTATTCGGACTGGGTCCAGGTTGGGAAACGAACAGCTGCTGCTGCTGAGGTTGTCCGGCATTCAGTTGCATTCGATTCTGCTGCATGAGGTTGTTCTGATTCAGCATATTCGGTCCAACTTGCCGAGGCATCTGCATCACATTGTTGGCGCCCATGTTGGGACCGCCGATCATTCCCGGGGCTTGATTGGGATTCATCGGCCGGATTTGGGCGTTTCCGCCGGGTTGTTGGAGCTGCTGTTGCTGTTCCTGCGCTTGCCGTTGCTGTTGCTGCATTTGCTGTTCTTTTCGCTTTTGCCGCTTCTCTTCCAGCTCCTTCTGGATTTTGTAGATCTTCTCCGCCAGAAGGTGGTAGTATTCCGACCGGGAGTTGGCCATTTCGTACATGTCTCCTTCGACTTTCTTCGCGTACGCCACCAGATTGTACATACGCTTGTCGAACATGGTCGAGGGATCCGGCGATGGGAAGATGGCTTGCACTAGCTTATGAACGAGATGATTTCGGAGATCAGGCGTTACGGAATGGTGCCAATCTTTGGTGCCTTGCACTGGGGCGGCGATCATCTGATTGGCTGGGAAGTTGCCACCAGCGCCAGCAGGACCTCCGGCATTGGCTCCACCGGGTTGCTGCTGTTGTTGCTGTTGCTGAACTGGACCTTGGCCGTCCTGATTGAACAGGACATTGCCTTGTAATGGAATGATATTTTGAGATTGGTTTTGCCCTTGCTGTTGCTGCTGCTGTTGTTGCAGTTGAGCATTGGATTGTTGCTGCTGTTGTTGTTGTTGCTGTTGCTGAAGGGCCGCAGCCATTTGTGTGACTTGGTTGCTTTGGTTTGATCCACCTGGCGCCTGGCTGGTAACAGGGATTCCACCTCCTACACCAACAACGGAAGCATCGCTAGTGGCATTAGGGAGTACATTGTTCATCATCTGATTCGGGGGAATCATCATCCGAACGGCTCCTTGGGGTTGATTGGCACCCAAGGGCATACTTCGCATACCGCCGACCATTCCAGGGCCGCCAGGTTGTGGCTGTTGACCTGGCATGCCTCCGGTCACTTGAGGGGGCATCTGGATCTGGCCACCCATCGCATTCGGAGCCGTTGAGGACGGACATTGAACTTGATTTCCGCCGAGCTGGTTGAACTGGCCTGGCATCTGCCCGAGGGGACCTTGTCCTGGTTGACCGGGCTGTTGTTGCTGCTGCTGGCTTGGATCCGGTCCAACGCCCTGCTGCAATTGGTTCTTTAGCTGGTTTTGTTGATTTTGCTGGTTCTGTTGTTGCTGCTGTTGCTGTTGTTGATTCTGTTGCTGTTGTTGCTGTCCGGGTTGTTGTTGACTCGGCTTATACTTGTTGGTATCTCGCAGAGGTAAACAAACCGGACAGTCCTGTCGAGCACAGTTCTTCCAATGGTTGATAATCTGCCGCGACGAGGAACAATGGGTTTTGGGACAGTTTTTCCCCAGTTGACAGGATTGCATGTGCGTCAGGACTTCTTTCATTGTCCGACAGTGCGCCAGGGTACAATTATTGCTGTTGGGATTTTCCGTTTCCCTTCGTTGGCATTTGTGAGCGTGCAGAAGCAGCACCAGCTGTTGTTGGATGAGTTTACGCTTTTCGGGATCCTGAAGCAAGGGATTACCGGGACCGCTTTGAGCAGGACCGGGCTGTTGAACGGCTGTTCCAGGAGTTGCTCCTGCAGCTCCGACTGGACCCGCAGGATTCATTTGATTCATTGGCTGGTTTTGAGTAGCTGATTGAGGCCTAACCGTTGCCGTTGGAATTCCGGATTGAGGTTGCGCCGGTGAAGGAGTGGGAGGTTGCGCCTGCGCGGCTACGCCTCCTTCATTGCCGACATTCATTCCAATCCCTGCTCCTGGCATGATATTACCCCCGAGAGGGTTTCCCATTCTCGCTCCGGCCATTGCCATGTTGGGCATCCTATTAATATTTGGAGGCGAAACTCGCACTTGAGCAATGCCTCCCGGATTCATTACGCTAACATTCGGTTGTTGGTAGCCTCCAAACGGTCCACCCGGTCCAATCTGATTCATCTGATTGCCCATCCCTACGACGTTGTGGTTCTGCATCAGATTCCTCAATCCTTGATTCATATGGCCAGGTCCTCGCGCCATATGCTGCCCGGGTTGACCCGGCATTCCTATCCGTCCAGGATTGTTCATCGGTCCGTTTTGAATCACATTCGGCAACTGATGCATTAGACCCGGATTCGGTCCACCTGGCTTCATGTTGTTGTTTATCACAATCCCTCCACCGGTCATAACTCCTCCGCTCAGACCCATGGTGGCGTTCGTCATGATTCCTCCGCCATTGTTCTGCGCAATGTTGTTCATCCCTAGCATTGCCCCGCTACCCATTGAACCCACCACCACGTTGTTCGCCATACTCTGGTTCATCGGCAGCAGGTTCGGGCTCTTGTTGGCCATCGGTCCAATTCCGATGATTTGCTGCCCAGCCATATTCTTGTTACCCTGGACGAAGGCGATTGGAATATTAGGGGATTTAGCACTTGTCCTGAAAACACATCGAGAGATAGGTAGGGGACTTACCTGCTGCTGCATGATATGGTTCAGCTGCTGTTGCCGCAGTGCCATTTGCTGGGCCATGTTGGATGTCCCCCCGGGGTCGTCGCCGCCATTCATTTGCGGTCCCGGACCGGGCCCCGGAGGTTTATTGCCGCCGGCCAGCGAATCGACCCACGTATTGTCGACCATCAGCTCGTCCGGGAGGTGGCTCTCCAGGTCGAACATCTGGTCGATGATCATTTCTGGGAGGGGGAGAGAAGGCAGAGGAAGTGTGTTATTAAGAGCAAAAACGTGCTTCGGGTTTAGGATCATGTGTAGTACAACGAATGTGTAAATCCATTGGAGGCCCCGCGTTTTTCCAAACGTTCATCGGCTTTGGGCGAAGGCTATGCAAGCTCTTTTAACTCTAAATATAATGTGAGGTGCCCATGCAAATTTAGAATTCTATCGTACTTTACCTGATCAGTGACATTATTATTGAAGCCAAAAAGAGAAAAAGGTCGAATTACAACGCGGTTTCGTTGTTCCGTACAAAAAAAAAAGATGTTTTACTTGTGACCCGAGTCTCAGGCTAACCGAAAGGCTATCTTGGCGGCACCAATACTCAACTACCTGAAAAGCACTTTGCATCAGGTCGAACCGAGCATAGAAATGCACGGCACCAACTATCCTAGCTTGAATAACGGATCATTGAAGGTAAAAAAAAATTCTGCACTCACCGCTCCTAACAAAGGCACCAACGTATATGTGATTAAACATTGTGACGGCATTTCTGTTTTGTCAAACACACAAGATTATGGTGTTATCTACACGCAAAAAAATTGTGCTGTAAAAACTACCATTTTAGGGAATTAACTTAAGCGCTCGCACCGGCAATTTTCAGCAGACCAGAAATGCGCTTGATTTTACCATGTCTGTAGTCGAAATCGAATTGATGAAAATAACTTCTGTCAAATGTACCAGTAATGCGGCGGGATGTACCATAAACATAGTAATTTATTCTGAAATTCCATGGTAGTTTCAAGAATGGGCGTAGTCAGCTACAATAGTAGTTTTTACCACAGAATTTTTTTCCGTGTATGCTTTTTTCGTAAAGGCTATTTCAAGACTAACAATTCAAAAGGCCTTATCTCCAAAAAGTAAACAATGAGAAAAATGCAATCTTGTTTTGTCAAACAATAAATCAAATTTAAATTATGAATTTAAGCATTGTATGTTATTTTATCGTCCAGAAAGTCGATGGATAAACTGATTTATAGCTATGAATATTCATTACTATCATTTTAGCAAAAAATCCAGCTAAAAAAACGAGTCAAAGGAAATGAGGCTTTTCTTTCACCAAAAGCTGTGCAGCCCTTTTCATTTGTGCCCATATACGCCGGCCGACGCTGATGAGGCCTGTGAGTTGACGCCTTTGTTTACTCTAAAATGTGTTGAGGCCTTCTAGTTGTGGCTTGTTTTTTCATCATCTTCAGATGTGGCCTTTTGAAAATCATTCAATATTCATGATAAAATACGATAATTGAAGTGTAGAAGAGTGTTACGTGGTAAAGCAAGGTACATGGGATCTCTGCAGCAAGAGGAGATTCGTGCGGTCGATTAAGTATGTGATTTATTCAATCATCGTCATCGATAAACATAATGGATGTGCTAAGCGAGAGTGTCGTCGAGCAATTATATGGAAATATTTGCTCAATTGAAGTAATATTTCAATTGAACGTTATGTTTCATGTAATTGTAACAAAATCGTGTTGTTATCAATAAGTCGTGAAGTACAGACATGCTGACACAGGTATTATTAGGTAGTATGATACAAAATACATCACTCCACAGGAACCCGACGAAAAATTTGATTATGTTCGCTGTTGAGACTATCGCTGTGTAAAATAATACATGGAGCGGAGCGGCTGAAGTATAACTTGTATCTGCTTAGTAAATTTGAAACATTTTTTCGTAATTTTAGTTGCAATTTTGATGTTTGTTTAATAGGCCTCAACTCGGTTTCAAGTAAATATAGAAATGGGGCCTTTTTGGGAAAAGGCCGCATTTGCGATTAATATCCTAATTATCGGGAAATGAGATGGGGCCTTTTAGAAAAATGATAGTTTTTCAACTTTCATGCATATTTTTGCATGACTATTGCATGATACAGTAAGAATAGGCTCTTATACACTTAAATCAGCAGAAACCCGATTTGTTTACATTTTGGACTTGAGGCCTTTTCAATTGTTGGTCTTGATTTCGTTTATTTCAACAATCCATTAAGAAAAATGAAATTCCCTTTGGATTATCCGCAAACATTCAATTTCCAAATCGCTGCTTGACGTTATTCGATATCGTGAGCAAAATTTCGAACATTTTGTTTAGTCAAATTTATTGATTATCATTGTACGTGCAACTTCAACTTGGCGGTGTGCAGGAGAACGGTGTGTGGCGGCGGAGAATGAATCATGAGCTCGCTAGGCTCAACGGTGAACCCAGTGTCCAGAAGGTGGCAAAAGCCGGAATGGTGCGCTAGCCAGGACATGTTGCAAGACTACCGGACAACAACCCTGCAAAGATGGTGCTCGCGTCGAATCCGGTTGGTACAAGAAGGCGAGGAGCACAGCGAGCGAAGGGGCTTGATCAGGTACAAGATCTGGAGAGCGTGAGCTAAAATAGTAGAAGCATTAACCTAAGAATGCTAATGTCGCTGCTGTTCGTGTTACCAACATCTAGTTTGCCACGAACTGACAGCGTGAGTAACGGGCTTCAAAGTGTCAGATTAATTTTAAGAACCAAAACAACATCATGGTATAGAACAAACAATGTAAAACCATAATTTAAGGTAAAAAAAATTGAAATCAGTTTTGTGACAACTACGCCATTAGCGTTCTTCTTCTTCTTCTTTCTTCTTTCTGGCGTTACGTCCCAACATGGACAAAGCCTGCTTCTCAGTGGGACTTTCCAAGTTGATTCATATAAAATTAAGATTATCTGCAAAAATTAGGATTTTAAAAAACGTGGCGTAATTCTCTGCAAAACAGTAAAAATAGTAAAATTTTGAAGCCTAAATAAACTCTAAAATACCTAAAATTGAACAAGTTTAACAAAAAATCGAAAGGATTTTTAGCAGAGCTATCGTTTTGATTCATATTACACTTAAGGCCTCTTTGAAGTGTGAGCCACCTAAAAGCATATAAATTAAATGATTCTACACGATACCTCAGCATTATCATGCTATCAGGACAGTTACAGTTAAATTTCAATAAATACAAATGTGTGCCCTTTTCATGATTCTTATTCCGTACACCACCTCACTTTTGCTTCTTTTTCCGGACAGCTCGTGAAAAGCAAAGTTGGAAAAGTTAAATCTTTAAATAACCGCTATCAGCCATTAGATAAATGTCAAAACTAGTTGAGCATTGTAAACTTTCATGGATTGCTATGGAAAAAAAATAATTAAAACGAGTTTTCAAATTGGTAGCTTTTGAACGGCAAAACATTTCAAATGAAACATTTCCCATACAAAGTTGAGTGTCCGGAAATTGAATCAGAACGGTACTAAAGGGATGTCGGCTAAAATGTAGGCTGTTTTAACGAAGAAGTACTTGAAATGCCGTTTTAAAGTGCCAAATGCGAACAAAGGTGCAAACTACACCTTATTTTCAAGAAAATCGCTGAAGCATGCGATAAATACGATTTAGCTGTAATATGGGGGTATATGTAGAACTATATGCGTTAATTATTTAGAGCTTCGATCCCTTGGTAGTTGAGATTCTGTATGACGTTCGATTTTTTGAAGACGATCCAACAGTGGTGTGGTACTCAGGCTAGGATATACTGCGTGCCATATAAAGGTTTTAATCAACGATACGAATCGCATAAAACAATCAAGAAGTCCCGGAAATTCTTAGCTGAGTCGGGCAATTTCCAAACTGGATTCATGGAAAACTTTTATGGGACCCTGGGTCTTTCTAGTGGGCTTCTAATAATTTTCAGCGGATTCATGAGAAGACTGAGTGGGATCTAGGGATTCTTAGCGGACATTAGGGGTTTCCTGTGCGATCCGGAGCTGATATCTATTAGTAGCCTAGAAACAGTTACAGACCACCTAACAGACACTTGAGAGTTTCCATCAAAGACTTCCATCAACATCACAGTAGAATCTTAGAATTCTCAACGATATTTCCACAATTCCTAGCGATCTTTTGTCTTGGGCATATATCAATTCATATCGGGTTGCTAAGCATTCTAGACGTGTTGCTGTGTATTCTTATGGAGATGCTTCAGCGTCCCGGCGGGTTTCTAACGCGCACCTGGAGATTTACATAGGACATTCATGGTGGTTTCATAGCGGAATTCTTTTAATTTTCGTTGATTTCATATGGTAGATTCATAACATATACCAAGCTGAACCTCTAAAACACAATAGAAAATCGTTTTGAAGTTAAACCATATTTACTGCCCATATTTGCACAACAGTCCCATGTTGGAAAACAACAAACTGAAAAAAGGCGATTGAAATGTGGAAACAATTTCGCTCCATTTTGAGTCTCTATTTGGCCTAAAATGTGTTATACAGTGGCCCAATTTCATATTCGTACAGGATACTGTTTCCACATAAAGTTAGTAAAAAACTATTAAATGAAGTATTGAGCTACAAATACTTTATCCATATTGAAGGTAATAGGTGTCATCTATTGTTTGCCAATCACAAAATGTTTCCATTCACATTCATCTTTGGATTAATTGAAAAGTATTGAATTGATGTCTAAAATTCACCCAATTCCATATTCGTACACCTACCAAAATTCAAACGCACAACGTTCAAAACTAAATTTAGAAGCTCTATTTTATTACTGAAGTGCTTTATTATGATGTTCAGATGTAGTGAAATACATTTGGACAATTTATTAGTGGACATATATGAAATTTAGGTAAAATTATGAGAAATGCCAGTTTTCCAATGATTTTTGCAATAAAATCCAATAATTCGAACAATAACGTTTATTTTTGTCATTGGATCCAATCTATAGATTATATTCGTAAGCTCTGATAGAAATTTAGTTGAAATATATACGGTTTACAGAAATCATAAACAGTTTTTATCCCTTTTGAGTTTAGAAAATTGTTGTGCCATAACTTCAAAACTCTTCTAAAATGATAGTTTTAATCAATGTAAACCAAATTTTCATTCTTAACAACAGGTAAAGGTTAATTTTGAACTTGTCTGTAAAAAGAATTTGAACTACGAACTTCGTTTTACAATAAAGTACCCTGAACTTCGCTGTACATACCTCCATATAATTGATGTCATGGTAATATTCAATTATCTTCGAAATAATATTCAAATTATATTCAAAATAGCACCCTATTTTGCAATTTATTGATTTTATAAGAAAAATACAAAATAACTTGAATGAGCAGAGAGCATCGATATACTATTTAATAGAATATATCCTGTTGATTTCATCATTTTTAAAAACGTTTGTGTTGCGGTTATAGCAATAATATTTATTCTATAAATCTCTATAATCATGTTTGGTAGTAAAATGTGAATTAAAAATGATAATTACGCAATGTTTTGATAGGAATATTAACTATGGATTATGTATATACATTTAGGAGCCAAACATGAAGAAATAGACTAAAATTTTTGGTTTTGGATTTGTTATAAATGTTATATTACCTAAGATTCAAAGTATAAGTTGTCGATATCCACTCCTAACTACTCCAAAACTGATTATAATTTTTTGTAACTTGTGCAATATTCGCAGTTATCATTCTTAAGGAAGTGATGTTGAAAAAAAATGCTATTTATTGTTCGACTTACCGAATATTTTAGCAAAAAACATGGTAAAACTGGTATTTTTATTAAATTTACTTAAGTTTCAAATAAGCCCGCTTATAAATTTTGCATATGTATTCTACTGCATATGAACAACACAACGAAGAGCTTAAGTAATCATCTAGTCCATTAAAAATTAGTTTTGATTGCTGTATATTTCTTTTTTGTTAGGTGTACGAATATGGAATTGGGCCAATTATAGACACAATCTCAATACTTTTCCATTATTCCAAAGATTTAAGCAAATGAATACAGTTTGTCATTGTCAAACAATAGATGACACCTATAACCTTCATTATTGATAAAGTACATCGAAGTCCATGAACCATTTAATAGTTTTATACCAACTTGATATGGAAACAGTGCCCCGTACGAAAATGAAATTGAGTCACTGTATTTCTACATATCAGTATTTGTTGAACAAACCTAATGAATTTCTTTTGAATTCAAGTTGAAAAATTTCCTTAAAAATTCACAAAAATCGTAGCGAGACTGTTATGCGAATATATACAATATATGTGCATACCAGTCCCATTGTGTTCGTCGACAGCTACTAAAACACTGGTTGTTTCATTTGCTATTTATGTTTTTTGGCCATAAACAAAAAATACAGTCAACCCTCCATGAGCCGATGCTCCATTACTCGATATCGACTCATGGAACCATACTAAAATCATAAAATCATGGTTACTATGATGGTCCCTTCAAACAGCTTTCCATGACTTGATATTTCCATGAGTCAATGGTCCCTTCAATATCGACTCATGGAGGTTTGACTGTAGTTATTATATTACAGTCAACTCTCCCTAAATCGATATTAAGGCGACTGTCGAGTTAGGGAAATATCGTGTTAAAAAAAACGTAGATTTAAAATACAGAGGCTCGTGGGATGATGCCCAGCCAAAGTCTTTCTGTATTTTCCTTATAAGCAGATGAAGAAGACGATAACCGATGGTTTTTATATGGAAATCTTGCTTTCGCGTTGAAAAGCAGGGATGAGAAAAGTACTGGAGCAAACATTTACCGCCTCTACATTTACATCTTTCTACACGACCATCAAAATCCAAAGCAAACCATGACGGTTCAAAACAAAAAATGTCACGGCTCTTCAAAAAATGTAATCTTCTTCTTCCTAACGTTTTTCAACCCCGAATGCGAAATGACTCGAGCACAGTGGTGACACGATTTTTGCGGTTTTCGGGGTTTTGCATTTTTGCTCGATAAAGGCAGTATGAAATTGAACTTGTTTATATGTATCGTAACGGAATGATTGTGGTCTTTCTGTTAGAGCTAATAGATTTCAATTAGTTGAAAATACAAGCGAAATATTAGCGATTGAATGATTTAACACTTTTTTCAATCATTCAGCTTGGAATGGCTGCCCGAAAATGGTCATAGTGGAGAGACAAAAACAGTCAAGCAGTGTGTGAACCGTTGGCAGCGCAACGCCTGATGGTATTGATGCTGCTGCTGCTTTGTGTTTTGGTGGAATGGCAGAATCGATGAACTGTGGTGAATTGTGGTCACAGTTCCCAAGACTGCTCCCAAGCAAGTACCTTCTTGACACTTGAGGCAATTTTACCAGTTATAGAAAAACACAAAAATAAGTTCCGGTTCAATATTCCTGAGCTCCAGCAAAGTAAGTAGCTATAGAAGTAGGTTTACAAAATTTGTAGAATGAACTTAATTTTATTTTATACTAGTGGTCCCGGCAAACTTCGTCTAGCCATCAAGTAGGCTGTTGAAAAATCCATCCCGTCCCATATAAAATGACAGTTCCGTTCACGCTCGTTTTTTTTCTACTTTTCCGGTGAATATCCTGAGACTTAAATACATATAAACACGTCGGAACCCCTGACGAACAAAACGGAGAAAGAATCATTCAAATCCGTTAACCCGTTCGTGAGCCATTTCGTGACATACAAACACCATTCCATTTTTATTTATATAGATTTGTGTTCCTCATTTATTTTTATCCCCCTCGTACCACCCAAATGGATACGGATATAAAAGAAGACAAAGAACATCGGCTCATGGAGGTTTTACTGTATAATTGATTTCCCTTTACTACGCTACATATCAGTGGATAACTAGTAGTATCGAGAGACCGTATGTAGTACTAGAAGTGGTACCCATTCTGAGCCCGACCACTGTGTCTTTTTACGGACTTTGATGTGACTGTTATGCGAATATTTTCAGGATGGGACAACACAAGAGGGGTTTGTTTTTGTACAAGTTAGGAACAAAGGCTACTTTTTTAGGAGTTTTTATCGAGCTTCCAACGATGTTGAGTTGATTTATGCAAAAAACGCATATCGGTCAAAAGTCGACATGTGACTGTTATGCGATTATACGCAGTTTATTCTATACAAAATGACGGGTCGCACTTATAGATCATATGGACCTTACGCGGCTCGGTTTCGAAAAATACTTTTGACTGTCTCTTTTGTCAATCATTCGATATGAGATGCTCTACCTTGCATCTAATCTAATCTAAGCGCTTGCACAGCCAATATTGAAAAGCATCCTGGAAATACCTAAATTTATTCAGGTATTTTCTTGTCATATGAGATGCTCTACCTTGCATGAAACAAAATTTTAAACAGTAATTTTTTGAAACGTCAAACACGAACAAAAACGATGCAGGCGCTGCGGGTGGTAGATTGGCCACCTACCATGCATTTGAATCGACCGTTAAAAAGGTGGTCGATGGGCACCGATGAGAGTGTGACGTCCATTACTTTCACCCAGGGCTATTAAATGTCATGAATATCACGTGACTTTGACAATTGAATATTGCTAATAACATCGTTCCCTGTGAAAAAAGTAATCGGAAAATGTTTTTCCCGGTAACTAGAATGTCCATCCCGGGACAAAAAATCCCGGGATTTGATAAATTTCGGGATTTCCCGTTTCCCGGGATATTAGTTTTGACATCCCGGGATTCCCGAAATGTACATAGAATTTGATTAAAGCCACTAAATTTCATTAATGAACAATGACATTTTTCCTCACTATCAAGCCTTATATGATAAAATAGAAAAGCAAAATGAAAAAGAGTACAGTGCTGACCCGATTTTGTCAGCCCTCAATTTTGTCTGCCCCCGATTTTGTCTACCCCCGATTTTGTCAGATTTTTGACCCGATTTTGTCAGCCAATTTAAAATTTGTCCAAAAATTGTTATCGTCATGTTCTACCACGTTTGCATTAAAATTGATGATGATTTTTGATGTCATACACGCATGGGCGTAACCAGAGGGGGCAATGGCAATGCCTTTTATTAAGTGTTAAAAATCGATAATACCAATATAAGGGAGGGGGGGCTGATAAAAAAACTGGCTACGCCCATGTCCATCGCCCTCTTAAAAATCCATGTGACCATGTAACACGTCAAAATTTGAAAAATCGGAACAAAATAAAATGACCCGATTTTGTCAGGTTCCCCATTTTGTCAGCCTAAAATTCATCGAGGGGCTGACAAAATCGGGTCCTAACTGTAATTATTTTCATGAAAAACTAATTTACCGAGTGAGAAACACCTTTTTTTTGGAGTTACAGAGTAGTTTTAAGGTGAAGATGAATCGAAGCCAAACCTCAAATTGTCAAGAGCACGGATCTGGAGAACCAAACAACCATCCGAGCTAAGAACTCCATCGATTGGTCACCACCAACTAGTAACCAAACGACCAAGTTTTCAGCTCAAACGGATGCTTGGCTCCTCAGATCCGTGCTCTCGAAAACCCGAAAACCGGCTTCGATTCATCTTCACCTTAACGCTTTACTCTTCAATATTAGCCGTTTTCGTAAGCCTAGACTGAGAAAGCAAATTTGAAACTACAGGGTCTCTGCAAATTATCCGTACAAAACTTTGAAGACATTGACTCATTTCCGATTTCAAATATTCGTAAACCCAAGCCAAAGGTGTTAAGTGGTATTGAAGGGAGCTACTTTTCGAGATTTATGACGGAAGAGAAATGTCCATAGAACTCACTGGATTTAAACCGTATAATTTTCTGTTTTCCTGCCTTACTTGAAGCCACTAAACTGTAGGTTACCCTTAATAATAATAGGACATTTGGATTTATCTGTTTTAGGTTTTTGAGCGAAAACATCTCTAGTATGACTCATCAAGAAAAACGTCTCCGAAAAAAAATTGCCTGTCTCAGTAAGAAACAATTGTTCAATGCGAGATCATCTTTCTCATGTTTTGCTGTTCGGATAATTTACGGACACCCTGTACACCTATACTTCATTCGATAATTTTCAGTAATTAACTTTTTGCATGATATTCTACAATACCTTCAATGATCTTTAATCATTTTTTGCTTTAAAGTTTTGATGATCTTTCCAATGTTCGGAGCCCATTTTTTTTATTCCATTTTCCTTTATAAGTGTTATAAACAATTTGTAAAAAATCCTAGCAAACCTATAATTAGTCAAGCTAAGTTTTGATTTATGTTAAGTTACTTCATCAGAATAGGAAAGTAATATATGAAATGTGATTTGTTATAATCACCATACATATTACCTTGGAAAGTTACATTATCTTTTTATTTCCTCAAAAAACATTGTACTGTTGAATTTCTACTTCCATTTCAACCAAAATACTAGTTTTACTGAAAATTCTACTCAGATTTTTGTCCCGAATCCCGGGACGAGTAAAATGGCCGGGAAATGGATACTGATGCGATATTTCGCATAGTAAGTTGCTATAAGCATTTCAAATTAGCATAATTTTTCACATTTAACAGCACTACTTTCACCGCTCCATTGTATGGAGAGACGAGGTGACTAAACCACGAATCAAAACAAAAACTACTTGAGTCGATTTAAACTGATACAAAAAGGTCGTAAGTAACTAAATGGAAAAGCCTCTAATTTTGTCATACATTTTTTGTGGGGAACGATAGGAACTACTCATTATTTAAAAGTGAGCTGATTACATGAAAAATTTAAGCGATAATGCACGGCGATAAAATTTGAAAAGGGGGATCAATTTTAAAAAAGTTTTAGAAGCAAGCTTGTGATTCTTCTAAATTAATTTTCTCAAATCCGTATGGATGTTACTTACGTCGATTTGGAAAAGTAATCGAGAATTATTGAAAATGGAGTGAAAGGAAAGGGTTCCGTTTATGGCCATTGGAAATTTCGACTTTGTTGCCAAAAACGGAAACCCGCTGTATTTTAGTATGACGATAAGAATTTTATCTATTTTACCCCTCGAAATATCAAAATACAGTACTGAACCGATTTTGACTGCCCCGAAATTTGTCAAAAAAATGTTCTCGTCATGTTCTAGAATGTTTACAATAAAATTGATGATGATGTTTGATGTCATGAGCGTAACCAGAGAGGGCTAAGGCAATGCTTACTTCCCTCTAAACGATACAAAAATACAGGTCGGACTCGATTATCCGGAGTATCGATTTTTTTTTCACTCCGGATAATCGAATCACTAATGAAAAAAATGAAACCTTTGACAAAAGCAGAGGCGACTCGTAACCTCACTTTTTACCTGTTCTACGAATCTGAAAATGGATAATTCGGCAAATTTAGTTTATAAAACACAAAGTAAATGGTTGTAATCTTCCTTTCTAACAAAGCTCTATTCTTTAGATGCTAATTTGTTTCTGAAAATCCAGAATTTGTAATCGTGGAACAGGTAGATTTGAGGTTAGGGAATCGCCACTGGACAAAAGAACTGAAATATTATCTTTTTTCGTTATTTATTTATAGTATAACGGGGTAATCATATTTTTTTTATAGGAACAATAGAAGTCTTAAGAAGAAAAAAAAAACATTTTTTTTTTACCAGCATGATGAAATTCTTCCTGGGATTTTCTTGATAAAATGCTAATATAACTGAAAAACCCTCGAATCTCTGAATAATGTCCTACAAGCCTTTGTGAAGAAACACGGAGAAACTCCCTGGAGAAATTTAAGTATGAATAATTAGAAAAATACCTGTAAGAATGGCTGTAGTAATAACTGATGTGGAACGTTGAATGAAATTTTGAAGAGTCCATGGAGTTTGGAAACATTTTTTGAGAAATTATTCGAGAAATCCACAGCAATAATATTTTGATGATATGCTGGAGAAATTCTAAGGAACTTAATGAGAAATTCCAGGTTAATTTTTTAAGGAATTCTTGGAAAAGTTTATAAAAGATTTCATTGAATGATGCCTGAAGGAATTTTCGGAGAAATTTCTGAAAGTAATCGTGGATGATTTAAAACAAAAAAATGAAAAATCGGCATAGGAATTTTGGTAGGGTTTCTTGGAAAAATGTGGAGAGAAAGAATAAACCTTTGTGGACGAACTTCTTTACACTGAGGAAACGGAACGTATGAGGTACATAAGAATTTCTTATGGAATAACGACATAAGAAGTATTTTGTTCTTCATTCGAGAATCTTATAACCAGGGTTGGGAAAAAATCTGAAATTCACTCTACAGTAGCCAAGCAAAGCCAATCACAGTCAGCGAAGCCAGTGAAACTCACCCCATCGCTGCTGTAGGCAAAATGCCTTGAAAATAGCAAAACACCCGTTGCTAAGGGCAACCCAAAACTACTGTAGAAAAATGTTCTATTTCCCGCTGCATTTCCCGCATTTAGAGCCTTCAATGACACTCATGATTTAGAAAATTCGTGCACCCAACATAGGCTACTTGATGAGATTCACGTTTTTGAACTACTGTACTGGAGAGCCACGTGATTTTCGCAAAAATTCAAGCCTACTACTATTACCATTCCCAGCACTGCTTATAACATTCCACAACAGACTTATGAAATAACACTCATTACATAGACAGATATAATTCCATAAGAAACTCTTTTTGGGTATCAAACGCATTGATCATTGGCATTCATAAGACAATCTAATGGAGTACGATTTTCTTAACAATATCATACGAAAATCTTATGGATTACGTGGAGAGATGCTAAAAACAAAATATTCACGATTGAGATTCATAAGCGCACGTATGACAATGATTAGTAACACTTATGAAAAACAGTCGACTTCCTATCAAAAACCACGTAAGAATTTCATACGAAATTCTTTTGGAATAAAGACATAAGAAGCATCTAATGAGATTCATATCTCGATAGATTGGTACTGTGGTAAAGTACGTGGCTCTCAATCAGAAGATTCTTGAATCGAATCTTGCTACAGCAAATTTCCTTTCCCTCCTCTTGGTTATGCGACCTTGCCGCGATGGGAGGGCATAATCCATTAGCCCATATGATGGAAACCAAAGGCGTAACCTGTAGTGGTGGTATCACATTTTGGCACTTTTTGCTTAAAGCCGCGTCATAATTCATATGGCATAGACGCAATAATATCTCGGATGTGATCCAACGGACATTCTGCGTCATTGATAGAATTGATGCCCATTTCAAATAATTAATCTATTCGAAGTGGACATTAATACTATTGGTGACGTTCAGTTTGCCTTTTGCTAACCAGAATGATCCGTAGCCACTCTTACTATTAGCTAGTTAGATACATCGTTATCATATACGACGTAGGGAATACATAGGAACTCTTAGGAAAATGACTAGTAGATTCACTGAGTAGAAATAAGTGGCGACAATCTTATTTTAATATGGTTTTTACATTGCCATAATAAGAAATACCTTTTTTTGTAACAGCGGTATAAATAATCTAATTCCAGCTTCATTTTCGCAAAATTTACAAGTAGAAAGTAGGCGTTGTGAAGCATTGCATTTGCCACCGAAAAGTGAATCATGTAGGAGACTGTAATAGAAGCCTAAGGTAACTTTACTCTTCAATATTCACTATAAAATGACTATGGAAAGTAAGACGCTGAGATCGATCATTAGGGTACACTTGCTAGTTTCGAAAAATTTTTGAACAGACAAGGAAAGCGACTTTTTTCTTTAAGGATATATGAACGTAATGAGCAATAAACACTTTTAACAACAAAAAATAAAATTAACTAGAACTACTACTAAACAGCCTAATTTTGTTAAAACTTGATGACAATTGACATTTAAGACTCTAATCTTACGTAAAAGACAGGAGTAATCAGAATAGCACTTGAATGACAAATTATTCAAAACCATTTCGACTAGACAGTATTAGTAATGACACTACTACACAACTATTTCAAACAAATTCTGATGGAGCTGCTGATTTTCACAATGCTTCCTTTTCTCAGAAGCAAGGGAATATGGGCACTTTTCAAAAACTACCACGTCACAATACTAATAAAAAACAGTGTTCATGTGGGCGCCATTGCCTAGTCCGTCTGAGTATTGGTCCTGGTAGAGGGGAAACTTGGCAAAAGCCAGACCGAGGGTTCAGCCTTGACAAGTTAAGCTGTCAGGCAGCTCCAACTGAATACCATACAAAAAAAAAAAAAAAAAAAAAAAAAAAAAAAAAAAAAAAAAAAAAAAGAAGCATCTAATGAGATTCATAAGAAAAACTTGTGAACTTCCATCGATTATTGCGTTCATAATACAAATAGGTATAATATCATAAGATACTCTTATGAAGGATCATAGATATCAATTATGGAAGTATTTAGGACCATTATGTATTTAGAGAATCGCTCTTTGAATTTAGGAAAATAAAGATATTCATAAGATCTCTAATGATAACGACAAGACTTTCTTGTGAATATCGGACGTTTTGTGTTTCATAAGAATCTTATGAAAGAGAGAAAACCAGTCTAGAAATCAATTCACAAGCGTTCTCTTATGAAATTCGTACGCAATTTCTGGCTCAGTGATGAGATGTTTAAAAAAAATATGTGGAGGAAATCCTGGGATAATCGCTGTCATTTTTTTTTTCAGAGTGATCTATGTGAAAATTACTGTAGGTAATAATGTTGCACTGCTCTGCGATTTTTTTGACAAAAGCATCCCTTAAGAAATTGCTGGTAGCATTCCTGGAGAAGTTCATAAAGGTATTCCAGAAACAATCTATAGAATATCTGAAGCATACCTTGAAGTTGCTTCCAGAACTTGTGGAATAGTCAATACATTTTTTTAAACAAATTTGCATTTACCAACTGATCCAAGTTCTAAAAATAATTAAAATCGTTAAACATAAATAAAGACTGAACTATGAACATCTCTAGTAGCACCTTGATAGTGGCGCTGTCGAAAATTTTAATAATTCTCGATTACTTTTTCAAATCGACGTAAGTAACTTTTATACGGTTTTGAGAAAATTAATTAGAAAAAATCACAATCTATCTTCTAAAACTGTTTTAAAATGAATCACCTTTTTAACATTTTTTTGCCGTGTACTTCGCTCAAATTTTGCATACACTCAGCTCACGTTCAAAAACTAGGTAGTTTCTATTATTTCCCACAAAAATAATTATAAGAAAATGATAAGCCGTTTCATTCAGTTACTTTCGACGTTTTTCTACCAGTGTAAAATCGGCTCAAGTAGTGTTTTGTTTTGATTCGTGGTTAAGTCACTTTGTCTCTCCATACAGCGGGGCGGCGAAAGTAGTGGTTAGGTTGCAAAAGTTGAAAATGTTACTTTCGTCGTTTTGTAAATCCGGAAATTAAACGTTCTAAAAGTGAAAAGTTGAGTTGGTACAGAGCGGTACGTGTAGAATTCCGCCTGCTTAACACGTAGGATCGATAAAGTAAGTTTGTATACTCTTTTGACTTGAGTCTGTATGAATAAGTTTTCGAGAATTGAAAAGATTTTATGTCACAAAAAGGACATATTCTATCTTGTTTTACTGATTCAAAATAATTTCTCTGATTATGGCCGAAATTCCCTGAGAATTCCAGGTTTTTCCAGGTTGAATAAAATTCCCTGATAATTCCAGGTTTTTCCAGGTAGTAGACACCCTGAAAAACTTGGGGAAGAATATTGTTGAGAATTATTTAATTTGCGGCCTTTCTTAACCTTTTGATTGTGTGCTGAAGTTTTCTGAGTCCGATACCCAGTATGGATTTGGTTCAGTACATCAAAGATTTCCTGATAGTTTGTTTACATCCCAAATTATTGAAACAAAGCATGCTTTTCAACATAAGCTGTGTTCAACGAGCTGCTTGAACTTGGTTGCAACCACTTGCGAGTCAGCTTTTGGTGTTCATTGAGCCACTCCAACCTACTTCGAGTCGCTCGGGTTTGTGTTCATTGAGCCGAGTCCAACCAACTCCGAGTCGCTCGAAACAGGTTGGAAGCTAGAGTCCGAGCTAGTTCAACCAGCTCGCAGTAGCTCGTGTTTTTGACGTTTAAAAACGTAAACATTGAGAAAAAAAAGCAAAATTCCGAAGCGATACGGATTGTTAAGTGCGCGAATTTTTTTTTCACGTGGAATTCCGGTAAATTCTCGAAAACTAATTCATACAGACTCAAGTCAAAAAGTATACAAACTTACTTTATCGATCCTACGTGTTAAGCAGGCGGAATTCTACACGTACCGCTCTGTACCAACTCAACTTTTCACTTTTAGAACGTTTAATTTCCGGATTTACAAAACGACGAAAGTAAGATTTTCAACTTTCGCAACCTAACCACTACTTTCGCCGCCCCGCTGTATGGAGAGATAAAGTGACTTAACCACGAATCAAAACAAAACACTACTTGAGCCGATTTTACACTGGTAGAAAAACGTCGAAAGTAACTGAATGAAACGGCTTATCATTTTCTTATAATTATTTTTGTGGGAAATAATAGAAACTACCTAGTTTTTGAACGTGAGCTGAGTGTATGCAAAATTTGAGCGAAGTACACGACAAAAAAATGTTAAAAAGGTGATTCATTTTAAAACAGTTTTAGAAGATAGATTGTGATTTTTCCTTATTAATTTACTCAAAACCGTATAAAACTTACTTACGTCGATTTGAAAAAGTAATCGAGAATTAGTAAAAAGAGTAAAAAGAGCGTTCATTGAGAAAGCAGCTTGGAGTTGCTCGAAGTAGCTTTGACAGTTATTTGTTGACAAAAAATACGAGCTAGTATAACCAACCCCGAGCAAGTTCGATCAAAGTCATTGAACACAGCTATAGTTTTGCTTTCATCAGTTCTTCCACAGATATTCCAATTCTAAAAACGGATCATTTCGGTCTGATTTCAGTCAATTTTTTCAACATTTTGTGGATATCTTCCAAGATTGCATAAACCTCGTCGCCAATGACTTCGAACATCAACATCCAAACGCTATCTGCGGAAAGGTGAGTTCCCGCAGTTTGACCGATGAATGAATCACCTCTCATTTAAAGAGCACCTTATTCTCTCTCGATTCTCAATTTCCCCTCAAAATACTGCTCACCGAGACCTCAACTCACGAACACACCTGTACCCGCCTCGGCCCTTTGGTGTGCGTAAACGTGGCACGGATTGGCCGTGGCCGATTATCAACACAAAACAGGTGAGCGCCGGAGCGAGAGAGAGCCTAAAACTGTCTCTTCTCTTGATTGCTGCTAGACTGATCGCACTCACACCCACCCAAGAAAGAAGTTCCTCGGAACGGTTCCAGGAGATCGTCCTCCCGGAACAGAACTCGGATCACACACCGGAATTATCTGGGAACAACTTACCGTCTCGCATCTTGGCCCGCTTCAGCGGTGGTTCCTCCATGTGATCGGCCATCGTTCACTGCTTCACCGATGTAAATACGCGGAACGGAAAAAAATGCACTTGCGCTCCTCCCGAACGAACAAAACTTAAAAACACACTCGTGTACAACACTTTGCCTTTCTCCTCCCTCTCTCTCACTCTATGGTTAATCCTTTCACGGGTTTTTATTTTTCTGGTTCACAGTTTTTTGCTTTTGCCAGATTCCGGCGATTCAAACTTCTTGGACGAATTCAGCGCAAACTTTTGGCCTCTGGCCGCCGCACAATTCCTCTTCTGCTTTTGCTTCGGTCACTGTCTCTGCTGATTTTCATTTTGATCGCTGGAATTTCTTCTAGAAAGAAAGATTGCTAAGCCAGGGCTTTCTTCTTCACCGAACTACTGTTTCAAATTTATGGGGACGACGCACTACGATAAGGGACTTGCGAATTTCGCTTGTCGCCTCTTTTTACATTCACTATTCACTTTTGGTTGAACGAATTTGTTTTTATCCGCGCAATTTGGCGGCTGTCACTTTCCTCTTTTTTGACAGCAGCGACGAAAACGTCGTCGTCGATCGCGAAAACGTAAACACAACGCGCACTTGGATCTCCCCGCCTGCTGAAAAGCAACGCGGGGATTAAATCCGAAATTTTACCGTATTTTTCTAGGGGATTTTCTTTTTGGTGGCCCTCCGGCGGACATACACATTGAATGGCCACATTTTGAGCAGGGGACAGGTGGCCCCCGCGAAATAACGTACCAGCTCCGGCGAGGGTTTTCTGTTTTTGAGCACCGTTCGAAAACACGATTTTTTTTGTTCTAGATAAATTATTCACTTCACAAAAATTCACTAACTTTTTGGGGTCCTCGGGGGAATCGACTTTCAGTTCCAAAAATTGTCCATTGTGGATTTTCCTCTTCCGAGGAAAAAAAAATTGTGTTTCCCTCAAAATGCGCGACTCTCACTATTCGCGATTCGATTTCCGAGCTGCTTCGATCGTACACACTTTCTGCTCTTTACCGTCGTCGCGACGTAGAAATGGTCCGACGTTGGCCCAACATCGGTCCCTGCACTCGCACACCACCGCCACCAAGCAATGGCAGGCAATAATTCGAATCGCCAGGAAGAAAATCCGAGCACCGAAATTTCGATCGCGATTTTCCGCCGAATTCACTACCGGAAGTACCCCCGGAATCGGTCTCAAACGGACCAGCCTGTCGATGCGCATCGATTAAGTCCGGTCCGGACCCGCCTGGTGCCGCTCCGGAACCGAAAAATGGCCACGGAAAGTCCAGCGAAAAAACCTTTCCACCAAACCAAAGTCGCGAACAAGTCAAAATGGCGGCTGTTTGATGAGGAGGCGAACCGAACAACACACACTCTTTCCTTATTCTGCTTAGCGCTTGTACTGTGCTGTGGATGGGCCCTGCGCCTGCTATGATGATGATTATGCCTCTGTGTGAATCGTCGATGCTCTGCTTCTTCTGAAAATGCTGCACAAGGAGGAGCGCTGCTTTTCGCTTTTGGCTGGCTGCGGATTCGCTCTCACTCACTATACTGACCGTCCAAATCCGATGCCCGCTTTGACTTGCCGTGCTTTTGCTTCTGTGCTGCTGCGTTTTGTTCCTCTCTCTCTCACGTGCGTTCGCTCTCTCCATCGATTCCAATCCAGACACACCACTCACCATCACCCATCTCACTCACTCTAACGCCGCACCCAATCTGACGTCACACTCACCACACCCCTAACCGCCACGCGTCAGAAAGAGCCAACAAATTCACCACTCCCAAACCTCACTTACACCCCTCATTGACCACGTCTGAAGTCGACCATCGCCAGTTTGATCGAGAAAGGAAAATGTCCGCCGCTAAAATTTTGCTCACGTGATGTTGCGTCGATGAACCGTGAGGCGGCGCCACCGGTCCATCAGCGAAATCGACCGCACAGAGACTGCGCTCCACGGAAGGTTCTGGACGATTCGATCTTCCCACATCAAACACATAATTTCCTTCCTCACTATCAAACCATTTCGAGGAAATTTTGAAAACACAAGCGATTTCTGCGCATGGAGTGATTTTTGAGCGACAATAGGCGAATTTTCCCGATGGAAATTATCAGAGCAAAATTTGACGCACTGACACGTCGTCCAGAGTGGGATGACGGGGCGCACCCTCACGATGTCGACGAAAGGGTGGAGAAATCGATCGAGGGGGTTCGTGTCCGTGGATGACGACCGTTCGTCGACGAGTCGATTTTCGCGATTGTGAACACGGACAGTGGGAGTTTCAAAAAATAGGTCAAAACTATTAAATCGTTGTAAAGAGCTGAAGAACATTCCACACTGAGCCAACTCCCTCGTTGTATTATGTTATATGCTGTACACTCGCAAACAAATTGTGCGGTAGAAACTAGGCGATTAACTTATGCGCTCACACCGACAATTTCCAGCAGACCACAAATAGAGTTACATATTTGGGATGGTACACAAATTATGTCACGCTAAATTTCAACTTTTTCGACCCCCTCCCCCCCTTTGTCACACTTTTTGTATGAGTCCTGCGAAAATTTTGTAAGGCATGTCACGCTTGGCTCGACCCCCTCCCCCGCCTTGAAGCGTAATTTGTGCATGATCCCTTTCTCAGGAGCACAGAAATGTACCACGCTATGTCTGAACCAGACGATTATAAAAATCGAATGTACATCGGATTTTTTCTCACTAGAGATCAGTATTTGGTCTATATTTTCATAATCGGAAGGTTTTAAAATATTCCATCGGTGAAATTTTTTTCATATATTTTGTATGGGCTAAAATGCGTCGAACAACGGGATTTTCATGGGTTTTGGTATGTAAAATAGCTAAAAAGTGGAAAAAATCAAATGGAACGCCGTGGAACGGAACGCAGAATCAAAACAAAACAGTTAAAGAGGTAACCAGAAACACGTTCCTAGGGTGACTAGATGTTCAAATTAAAAATGGACCCCAATGGTTTGCATGAGGTACCGTTCAAATTAGCGGGGGTGCACGGTACAGCTATTTTCGCCTCGTTATGCAGGTGTCTAGATGGCTTACAAGATATGGTCGAAAACTCGCGATCCAAAAGTTACAATTTCGATCCTCGTTGAAAACTTTTGTAATCACTTTAATTATTGTGCTGAATTTTAAACTGCACATGTGACGGAGCACATGAGACCGCAGTGAGACACATCTCAATAAAAATGAGGCGCACCATATATTATAAAAGGTCTCACAATGTACAGCGCTTCCGTGCGCTTGCAAGCAATGAGGCTCCTGTACCTAAGGGCTTGTTCACAAATTTCATAACGTAGAAGGGTGTGGGTGGGTGTTCTGCTGGTGTTACGGCTCATACAAAATTTGTATAATATTCATACACTAAGCGTTACGAGGGGGTGGGTGGGTGTCAAAAATGGCCATTTTCAGCGTTATGAAATATGTGTTCATTCACAGCAGGCTACAGCAGGTGCACAGTAACTCTAACCACAAATGCGCATGATTTCACCATATCTGTAGTCGAAATCAGAATGACGAAAAAGATTTCTGTCACAGTGAGGATTCGCTCGTTGGGGGTCCGCTACATGGAATGATTCGATAGTTGGATGTTCGCTGGTTGAAAAAAAAATCAAAAAATCCAACTTAAAAGCACTCGAATGTCAGGAGAAGATGTCAAACTAACTTTGACGTCTGAGTACCGTCTCATTGAAGTCTCCATATATAGAACAAATGTGTATGTATATGTGCGTTTCGTGACGTTTTGCTCTCTAGAGGCGTTGGTCTGAAGCATTTTCACCAGCTGTCAGTCGTTCCAACTAACGGGTCGGATTCGCCAGATGGAAGGCAGTCGTGTTCCAACCAGCGAATTATAACCAGAAAGGTGAGTGGGATGTTCTACAAAGATGGTAATTTTCTCAGATATTCCATGGTAACTTTAAGAATGGGTTATTATTTGATTTAGTTGGTGTTACATCAATTAATTTGATAAAACCTCGTTAGGGGTCGTCCATAAATGATGTAGCTTTTTAGGGGGGAGGGGGTATTTACGAATTTGTGACGAAGTGTGACGAGGGGGAGGGAGGGGTCCTAGCTAGTGGACGTAGCATTTTGAATCAAGTCCGTAAAAAGAAAGGCGCTGAAAAAAAATGCATACAATTATTTTTTATCAAACTTCTTTTTTTTACTTATAAACTTGGGTTATAACATTATGATTAATAAATTTATAAATAAACAAAAAAAAAGTTAATTAAATTGATTAAAAATCAATGCTCTAACTACTTGGAGTACATTTTTTTGCCATTTGTTAACATGACATAAAATCAGCCGTTTTAGTATTATCCATATTTTCTGTTGGGGCTTTATGTCTTCAAGAAAATAACACATGCTATTCTTGGCAAATATTACAAAGATATTTATTCCGTGAATTATGCCTTCATTGTTGCAGGAGATCTCCATCAAATCAACTCATCATGTGTTTAGATATATCAATGCTCTTGCTGGAATAGCCTGAATATTGATGAGGATAATAGATTCGAATGTTATCAAAATTGCCCTATCATTAAATTTTCTCGGTAATTTGAAGAATTTTTATTATTTAACTGTTTAATTATAGGTTGTGTAAGATTATTTCAGTATGGAAACGATAATGAAATTCAACTGAAATATAAATAGAGATTATTGTTTTTGTATAATAATCGCTAAAATTTTCTAAACATTCCAAATATTTCAAGTGTAATCTTTTATGTATCTGGCCACTGTTTGCTAAAATGATTTGAAATTGGATAATTTAACGATGATTCTGTTTAAATTAATATATTTTCTTGATCATCTTCATTAAAATCGGTTTCCTAACAACGAATAATTAAAAAAAACAATCCTCTAATATAACGAAATTTTTGTTCAATATATTATAAAATATATTGGACCCTAACTCAACAGTAACGAGCTTCATCAATCCAATCAAAAATTTTTTTTTCACATTTTTTATAGTAAACTTGTTTTTCATTGTAAGAACAGCAAAAGTAATATAATTTAGCCTATATGAAACTGGAAACCAAAACCAAGGAAAATGTTGATTTAAAATTTTTCCAAATTACTTTTGAGCGCTACTGTATATCAAACTGTTAGATTAGATTATCCTTACATTTCAGTCAGTAATTAATATCAAACTTTGTATTGAACTTCTCCATTCCAATTTTTTGTTTCAACCCAGTCACTAAGGAAAACAAATAAAAAATATATAGGGGGGGGATGCTTGATATGCTACGTATTTTCCAGGGGGGAGTACCAGCATTTGTGACGAAATGTTACGAGGGGGGAGGGGGGTGTAAAAAATCAGTGAAAAAATATGCTACGTCATTTATGGACGGCCCCTTAACGATGTTACGCCAATTTACTCGGTCCATGGTTGTGTCTCTCCAACTTCGATTTTGGCCCACGTTCTTCAGATCTTGTTGCACCTGATCAAGCCACCTCGCTTGCTGTGCTCCCCGCCTTCTTGTGCCAACCAGATTCGACGAGAACACCATCTTTGCAGGATTGTTGCCCGGTAGTCTTGCATGTGTGCCCTGCTCAACGCACCCTTCTGGTTTTCGCAACCTTCTGGATACTGGGTTCACCGTTGAGTCTAGCGAGCTCGTGGTTCATGCTCCGCCGCTACACACTGCACTTTGCCAAATATCGTCCTAAGCACCCTTCGTTCGAACACTTCAAGTGCTTGCAGGTCCTCTTCCAGCATGGCCCATGCTTCATGTGCATAGAGGGCCACCGGTCTTATAAGCGTTTTGTACATGGTACATTTGGTGCGGGGGTGTATCTTTCTCGACCGCAGCTTCTTCTGGAATCCATAGTAGGCGCGACTTCCACTGATGATGCGTCTCCGTATTTCACGACTAACAGAAGTCTGTAAGTCGCAGACGAAATAGGCCTACCTGTCAAGATAAGCAACACATATTAGAGTTTAAAGGTATTTGCTCACCTTAGTGATTTTAGTATTTTATTTTTTTGCAAAAAGTGAAGTGTTAAAGTTCATTTGTAGTTTTTTAACATTGCTATCAATCATTAACAAGGATCCGAGGTAGACGAACTCATCAACCACCTCAAAAAAAATCCCCGTCTATCGTAACACTGCTTCCCAGGCGGGCTCTGTCGCGCTCGGTTCCGCTTATCAACATGTACTTTGTTTTTGACGCATTCACCACCAGGGCGATTTTTGTCGCTTCATGTTTCAGGCGGGTGTACAGGTCTGTTCCAAATGTTCTACCGACAATATCCATATCATCCACGAAGCAAACAAATTGGCTGGATCTTGTGAAAATCGTACCTCGGTTATTAAGCCCGGCTCTCCACATGACACCTTCTAGCGCAATGTTGAACAGCAGGCACGAAAGTCCATCACCCTGTCGAAGTCCCCGGCGGGATTCGAACGAACTGGAATGTTCGAGGCGATCGATGCCCTTGGCCAGGGTTTGGTCGACCAGCTGGAGCGGGCGGTCGAACTTAAGCACCAGCGGGGCAGAGATGCTGGCATGGTGGACCACATCCTCGGCCGTTCCGAAGGCTCAGCTCAGAAGGGGATTGTAGTATTTCACGCGTCCGTAGAAATTTTGCGTTTGCTGCCAAATAACGTCCACAGCGGGCAGTTTGAGCATACGACCCCACGATTCCAGATGAGGCAACAGGCTCGACTGATCGTCTCCGGTCGAGCAGGATTCTCCGTTTTCCTGCACTTTAGCAGACATGGTTCTTCTATTTCGTTTCTCAAAAAAAAACTCGCTTCACACAATCAGCTGGACACATCAATTTAAGTAATAGACCATTTCCGTGAATTTTTTTTTATTGGCTTATATGCTTTCTGTTAATTTACTGAACAAACTTTTCTAAGGAACCGATATGTTTTGGAACCTTTAACTATTAGAAAACAATGAAAAACTTGCTGCACGTTAGTTTACCCCTCGGTGCCCCACAATTTGTTTCACCTTGAAAAACTGCAGATCCCTCCGCTATGGTTTTGCCACCACGGTTCTGTAACGCAAGGATTGTAGTCGACAGATGCCTGATCTCTGTTTTGTGCCGACGAGAATTGAATAAGCCGGAAGATTCCCGCCTAGACGCAGCAGCAGCCGCTCAAGGCGGCAATCTTCAGGATCAACAGCCAACAGTCGGCATGAATAGTAAAAAATAGCCTCTAACAGAACTAGCGGTACCGTAACTGTTGGGTGGATGAGAGATTTGTTGTTAGGGGGTGGTTTTGAATTTTGAATCTGTGGAGGAAAATATATTTTCCTAAAGGAAGACCTGAATCGTGTTGAAACTGTGATTCAGAACGGGTTGCGTAAGTTCCAACCTGGTTCAAAAACGTTTGTTTGAGTAATTTCAGGTTAGTTTCGTTGGCACTACTGTTTGGGGCGCCCAGACCGGGATCTCGGTCAGATTGAGCGCGCACCTGATTTGACGTTTCCAAATGTAAACAAGCATCCCAATGCAGGAATCGAATAGAAAAACTGTTGCAAAATCACCACACTGATACTCATAGGGTTGAACAAACTGTGCCGCATCTCGAATAATTTTTCAAACTGTGCTGAGTATTCATGTTTTCAAAAAATTGTTAGTAAATCAGGAGTGCATATAAACAAAATCTGAAAGCATTTATATTCATTAAAATTATTGTCTTTCGAAGAAAAATACAAAAACTGGGGGTTAGATCTAACGGAAATGGTCTATTTTTAGTCACTTTGCGGAGTACGATAATCGAATTTTCGGAATTTTCTCCTACAGAAATGTCGGTCACAAATCGCGACTACGAAGCTGCTGATGTTTTTTTTCGGTTTTCTGTGTAAACAAGGAGAGAGATATTTTTTGCTTTTTTTACGCACATAGTGACAGTTCCATACGAGGTTTTCCGTTGGTGCGAGTGCTTTGTAGAATCTTTTTTTGCTTCTTAGTCGCGAAATAAAGTGAAACCGAAACAAAATTAACACTAAAATTTGACATTCGAGTTTTAGGGGTGCCCATCGATTTTTGTCGATTCGATGAATTATTTCAGATTTTATCCGATTTTTTTCGGATTCCATCGATTTTTAGTGATTTATTATCCATTTTATCGTTGGAAATTTGACTCATATGATTTTTTTTTGCATTTCAGTTAACTTTTAGCCTAAAATGGATGTGATCTGCAAGTGTCGTCCCCCTAGATAATAACACAAAATGTCCGTAATAGGTCAGAATTGACAAGCAAAAAATAGTGTAAAAATTGATTGGATCTTTAGCAGTAGAAATCTTTCATAGGTTCGAAACGGTCTCAAGCCAGGAAATAGAAGAAACTAACGTTATCCAACGTGAATCTGGCGGTCGTATCTCGGAAACAACCTCTTACTTTTTCTTTAAAGGTAAGAGTCTCATGACTATTTTTGATACAAACTAGATATATCAAGATAAATTGCCATAAAATGATAAAATTTTTACAGGGATATCACGAAGGATGCGCTCTTGGACATGATCTCCTTTGAATATATTGCAAGTTTAATTGCTCAATATTGGAATATTGAATTCTAATTATTATGAGCAATTAGACAATAAACATCATGAAGCATAGGCATACATTTTATCTACCTTCTTCTTCTTCTTGGCATTAACGTCCCCACTGGGACAGAGCCTGCTTCTCAGCTTAGTGTTCTTATGAGCACTTCCACAGTTATTAACTGAGAGCTTTCTATGCCAAAGTTGCCATTTTCGCATTCGTATATCGTGTGGCAGGTACGATTATACTCTATGCCCAGGGAAGTCAAGGAAATTTCCATTACGAAAAGATCCTGGACCGACCGGGAATTGAACCCAGACACCTTCAGCATGGCTTTGCTTTGTAGCCGCGGACTCTAACCACTCGGCTAAGGAAGGCCCCTAATTTTATCTACCGTTGGTAATAAATTTCATCTGATTATGAGCATAAGCGTTATTTGTTGGAAACTCAATAAAGTTTATGTTTGCTGCACACATATTTTTTATTTATGACAACAAATTGCAAAGAATTATACAGTTTCAAACATAAATGGTATACGGAAAATCGCTTCAGTGTACGTTTCATAGTACACTGAAAACAGCTTTGTAGTGAAAATCACTACCAAAGGGGTTGGAATTAACAGACTCGCACCAACGTTTTTCAACCGAAGTGGTCTCATGATTATCATAAGAAGATCTATTGTAGTTTTTACCATTATGTCATATTTTTGTCTAGGTTGTTGTCTACACTAACGATATACTATTGAGTAGTCAGATATACAAGACAAACTTATTATTTTCACTGTGTTAAAATGAATGCTGCTCGGTTATTATATTATAATAAAATTTGTACTTTGTTTTATTAGTAAAACAACCTATTTTTTATTTCGTTAACAAGATGATAAAATATTACATAAAAATAATAGTATCGTTAATCAAATATACATTCTACGGTGTGTTGCCTAGTATATTCATGTATTGGGAACCGTTTCACATTTGCCAAACATCGGTAAATTGGGAAGGAACTTCCTTCAAGCCATATTATGTGGGACACTGCATACTTAGGGTCCGTAAAAGTGATCTATTTGCCGCTGAAAGTAGTATAAAAATTGAAGAATTTTGTTAGCAGACAAGTAAACTAAATTTAC
Source organism: Aedes aegypti (assembly GCF_002204515.2). Taxonomy (NCBI): domain Eukaryota; kingdom Metazoa; phylum Arthropoda; class Insecta; order Diptera; family Culicidae; genus Aedes; species Aedes aegypti. The sequence continues at coordinate 26,732,119 of NC_035107.1, forward strand.
GGATCAATGTAAACTTACCACCGGAATAATAGATCTCCGTTAGAGCAGACAATAATTTTGGTAGAAGCATCTGTAGCCATAATCTTCATCGAATTGCAAACTGCGCCAAGTTTCATGAAAAAATAACGGCAAATGGATTATGGAAGGAAAAATCGTTGAATTTCTCACGATTTGTTTTCAGTTCAATCTGAAGATGAAACAGCAGCAAACAAATGAGTGAAAAATCAGCTTCTATAAAGTACTGACTTACCATTAATGGTTTTCTGAGTTTTCCAATCGGTGCTTATTATTTTCTTAAGTCCGAATCCTTAAAAATATGCTGGTTAGGATGGAAACTTGATTTTTTTTCCTCGCACGTCAACTTTAGAGATGCAAATGAGAGATAAAATGGTGAACAGTAAACAAACACGATAGGAATAATTTACTTCGTAGTTAGTAAACTTTACATTATTAATGTTATAGAAATGACAACTCATTTGTAAAAACAATGATTTGTTCTATTTTTCACAACAAATATGGTGGATTAAACCATAAACTGTCAAAACATTAGCGAGCTTTTTTAAAACATTGCATTTTTAAATTTACTATGCATAAATGACCGTGTGCATACTTAATGTAATGGAAGGCCAATTAATTTAACTGAATTTATAGTGATTTCTCCTAAATTTGTCCATTGTAAATTTTACTGCTATGATATCGCTCGAATTACGATATCATTAATTACAGTGTAATATTCACTATTTGAATAGGGTCCTAAAGCCCTGTCCCAATTTTAGTGCCAAACGCTTAAGTTTAGGCCAATAACACATGTTTACTCAATTTTCTAATGTTTTCCGTTGATTTGAGTCCAAAAAAAATCATTTTTTTACGTTATGTTTGATTTTGTCACACCCCTTGGCTTAAACTCAAATTTTGGGTGTATTTTGTTTTCCGTGTCCCTTTCGAAATTTCAGACAGGAACAACCCCAGTGTTAAAACTAAAACCCCTGTGGTATTTTTGTCGACTAAGCGAACGTCAAACATGATCAAAAGTGTTAAGGTTCATTCAGGAACCCAATTTTTAAATTTAAGTTTGAGCATGATATAGCCGGTATTTGAGTGGGAAAAAATTGCTAAAGTAGTTGCAGTAACATGCTCTTTCGAGTTATTGAATAAAAACAAGATTTCATTATAAATGTTAGGACCCAATTGTCACCGATTCGTGGTTGTTTTTACCATATTTCGGTTCGTATATTGTCGCGCGCCCACTAAATCGGAACGCGCGTGTGGGACAAGCGACGTTTGACTCGTTCCCGACATAACTGTCATAATGACATGTGTGGCGCTGCATTCTTACGATGTTTATGAATAGTGCGCTGTCTATTCAAATATTAGTCGCGACGCTTGGAGATTGAGAAAAAATATATTAAAAAAAGTTTGTCCTTATTTCTGTCTGATCCATAATAACTATTTTCACAGCAAAGTAAGCATAAGAACGGCGGGATCTTTAAACACACTATCATTTTTCTATCAGTGTATGCTCTCTCTCCGATTTTCATCTGGGTGCGCAATAGAATATCAGCTTAAAAATTTTTAAAATTAAAAAAATCATTTTTGAATCTTATATTTAAAAACTAATGTTTTTGGAAAAATTTCAAAACTGTACAAAAATGTTTGAAGCCATCCATACAAATGTTTGATAATACAATTTAAGACATCTTCAAAGCACAATTTTATATTCATCATACATTTACTCGGCACAGTTTTGCCCACTTTCCTAACATCATGCCTCCAACTCGCCCTACAATGTGCGTTCATCGATTTTATGCAGTTTCTTTTCTCAGCACGAGCACTTTGTCGGACGCGACAAAACTCCACATCGATCGCCACAGCACATATCGACAGAGCAGCAAGCCAAGTCACACCTTCTTGGATGGTTTACAGATGCGAATCGATGAACCAGCCAGCGCAGCGCACACGCACAGCAAACCCAAAGGGAAAAAATATGTCTGTACGCAAAAGCTCCTCCAAAGGCTGCTACCATTGGAAAGAAAAATTCGATTTTAATTTGGTTTTTGACCGCTTAAAATGCCACTTTTTAAAAGAAATTGACCCCGGTTCGGTGTGATTTGTGTTTTCGATTGAGTTTGGTTTGCTTTGGTCTGGGAAAAGTCGGCAGGGAAAGTTTTGCTCCTGGGCGAGTTCTTTCGTCGAACTCTTGTCGAGCGCAAGATGTCGACCCTGTGCAGCAACTGCGAACTAAATTTACGTAACGGGACTGTTTGGTGCTGATTTCGGCGTAAACGTTTATAAACTTCTTTTGAATACCAGGAGAAAAAAATGTTTTTTGGGATGCAAAGTGACATTTTGACAGAAGTGAGAGTACACTGTTGATTATTGATTGCATCAGACAGTTTGTTTGTGACTGGGGCGTATCTCAGTCGATAGTTTTATTGTTCGAAGACAAAAATTGTTCAATATTACAAAAGCTATAGAAAGTGTTTTAAAATAAAACACTTTTCATACTTTCAGAGTTAAATTCATCAGTAGATTGTCCATTTTTCAAACGTAAAGTAATTCCTGCCAGCGCCAATATGATGATTCATACATGCACGTACTGCACTGGGTCACCCTGTAGGGCACTGTCACCGGGTTCGAACCATACCAGCAAAACTATCAGTGAGCTATTCGAAGTACTCGAACCACTGTTTGTTCGCAAAGTGTAGTTTTGGGTAAAATAGTAGTGATAGTTAGGTCACAGTCAAACAGACGTAACACTAACGAAATTTTCATCGACCACTCATTTAACGATCATTTCAAATTTCGAAAATGACCATTTTTGGTGTTATGAAATTTGTGAATAAACCTTAATATTACACGACACACAAGTTTGTAGAATAATATACTGCTTCGCGTTGAAAAATGGGTTAACCAACGTGCGAAGTTTGATTTTTGACCAACTTCGCCGCGTCGCAACTCGTTCCTCAATAGTGCGCATAATGCACACGGTGGAGGGCATAGATGCGCACTATAGCGAAGTGGCTCGCGACGCGGCGAAGTTGGTCAAAAATCGAACTTTGCACGTTGGTTTTCCCGTTTTAAGTCGCAAAGCATCTCAGTGAAACTGATCGTTTCCACATACGCATGGTACCATTAATGGATCATCGAAGAAAACTTTTTCATTGCTCACCGCATCATGACAAACGCTACTGTATATGCGATTTAACATTGTAGCAGCATTGCTGTTCTGTCAAACACAGCTAAAAGTTTGACGGACATCTTTAGATATGATAGAGATCTCTTACTCAAGAATCTTCGAAATTGACCTGTAGAAGTAGCACAGACAAACAGACGTCACACTCTCATCGATGTCCATCGACCTCCTTTTTAACGGCCGATTAAAATATATTAGACCATTTCACAAAAATCGAAAAGTGTGGGATTCAACCAGTCACCCCCTAGTCCTAATTGCAATACTAAAATAAACTATTAGACAAATTGTCATCCATTTTGGAGAAGATAAGGAGGCGTCTCAAGTCAAATAAGTGTTTGTTGACTATTTTTTACCTTCAAAAAATTCTTACGAGAATTTGGAAAAACGAAAATCAAAATAAATACCACTAGTTGAATGTATTATTAGTACTTTACAACTTTTGAGAACAGTGTATGCCGATTGGAGATGGTTTTGACCTAATAAAATTGATTTCTGTTCATAAAAGTACCTGTAAAACATACAATTTCCTACAGTTTTTGTTCTACGAGATTCTTCACCTCATGCCTAATCATAAAAATTTAACCGCAGTATCATTCCTTTGCCTTTCCTGAACATTATTGTAGTACATCATTTTCGTATCCAAATTAAAGATAAATTGTAAAAAATCGTCGGAAATACGACATTCCTCATTTCACGGCATTTGGAGCTGCTGCCAAATGGCGCAATTGCTGACATGTTACAAAATTTAACATACCCAAGTAACCACAAGCATTAAGGTATTACCGTATTTTAACTCAATTCAACGAGTGCAATGTATCATTGTAGCAATGAAATGTGCATTAATGGGTGATATACAGTCACCGCTCAATGCTTCATCGCAAGAAAAACGGCAAGACTTCAATGCAGTACTTGTCGGCGATCCTTCATTCACTCAGGCAAATAGACTATAGAAATACTTAAATATCCCTTATGAAAATTCGCCACAAGAAATCTGGTTGAAATTCGTAGATTTGTCTTATGAGAAACCAGAATTTAAAAACAAAAAAAAAAGTTTTATCGGCCTGGAATTGAACCATAACCTTACGATTGATAGGCCCGTGCGTACACCACACGCCTATCGCCGATTCAATGTGGCAAGATGCTAAAATGATACATTAAGCGTGAAGATGAGTAACCGTTTTAGCCCAACACAATGAAAATAAAACAAAATCTCAACAGCAAAAGAGCGACAGCCGCGATAAACTTGGAAGTGCAACAGTCGTGTTCACCAACTTATTGCGCACGTCACCCCCAAATTGAACTATCACGAAATTGGTAGAGTGCAAACGTTTACTCGCGAGTAACCGAGCAAGGTGTGATTTATTATGGTTTTGACAGACAAATTAATTGTGTAACCATCAAATCGACAATAAACTACAAGTTTGTAGTCAAAAACCTTTGTAAACCATAAATCTCGGAGGGGTAGCAGCTTTCTCGTAAAAGCACAATGAACAGCTCTGAACACGTTCGCGAATCACTTTTATCTTCGGTTACTCGGGAGCACGACAGATGCGAGTGAACCAGCGCTCTGACGCTCGGGAGCGTTTGGTTTTGTTTTTGTTCCAGTTCAGAAGAAATGTTTGCCACTTTCCATCACTGCTGAGAGCTTTCTTTGCCCACGTTGCCATTTTCACATTCGTGTATCGGTACGATGATACTCTATGCCCAGGAATGTCAAGGAAATTTCCATTACGAACAGATTCTGGACCGACCAGGAATCGAACCCATACACCTTCAGCATGGCTTTTGCTTTGTAGCCGCGGACTCTAACCACTCGGCTAAGGGGGACCTTCCTTTACACTACCTTTCTTAAATAGAGTGACTCAAATTCATATTTGTACACGATAAAAAAGTAAATTACATAAATCATGTTTTTGAAATGCAATATTTCTCTAGTGTTATGCACTATTGCAATTTTAGAGATAACTTTCCGTTCTACAGTTGAACAGAAAGCTACCGCAGAAGTTATATTACTGATTTTCATAAAGCATCATCGATCGGCTGCGATGATACCTTGGAAACCACGCTGATGACCATTGGCGTAAGAACAGGGGGGGCCAGAGGGGCCAGGCCCCCCCCCAGAGTCTTCCAGGCCCCCTCCAGAATTTTGAATGAAAATATATATAAAAAAATGTTTACATAATTCTAAAGTGAAGTAAAATATTCTGAATCTATTGATAAACATTCTTCAGTAGTTACGTTTTTTATTTTGTTAAATAATAGTGGGAAAACCCAGATTGTCGTTCACAGCATTAGTGTGGCGGTTCTGAATTCGTTGAATTGTGCGACCATCGAAAAATTAATCGTCCTGCTGTCGCTTGACATCTCCGTTTCAAAATACTGTGATACTAAAAAGCGTCAGTATCCTAGAAAATCGGTTCCTTAAATTCGTATTTTCTGAGTAGGGCAAACCATACTATTTCAAATGTTCTAGCATAGTGTAGCCTTTTATCTGAATTACGATTTTCTGTGTCCTTGGAGGGTGCCCTGATCGAGGTGTCCGGTGATGATGATTGTCCCCATAAGATTTCTTTAAAGAAATTCATTTATAAAAAAGGTCTTGGCAAAGAAATAAATAGGAAAAATTACTAAAGGAAGTTCTAAGACGTAAAGTAGCTGCAATTATTGGCGAAAACAAGGCCTAATTCAAAACACATCTCTTCAAAGAATTTCGAACTTACCTAAGGCTTAAAAAATAAGTAAAAAAACGGCCATAATTTTTAGATTCCAGCAATATGTTCTTTCTCTGTTTTCGCTTCATTTTTTTAATAATTTCGTATGAATGAACTTTTTAATTTATCTCTAAACTACGTTTTACCAAGTAAGTTTTTTACAGTCTCAAGAATTTCAGTGATCAAATTCGTTAATGTATATCGAGTGGTTTATACCTTTTGCTACAAATCTTTTAGAAAGTAGTCAAATAATATTGAGATTTGCTAAAAATTGCTAAACCTTGAAAAAGTTCAAACTTTGCCCTAACATTTTTTTTCAAAATAATCGTTGATTGTGTCAAATCTTTTTCATATAGGGGAATTTACGTATTCTTGGCAGTCCAAACCGATGTCGCGCTTCTTTTGCAATTTTCTCGAACATCAGCAGACAAATTACGTTTTTGCCTGTTTACATGTATGTTAAAACCTTCTTGGAAACTTATTTATAACGCTTCGAACAACCAATATCCGTGTGACTAATGTCGGCCGCCTTAAATATCCTTTTCAGCAGATTTTCCATAAGAACTGTAGGCAAATCTCCAAATCAGTCGCACTTTGAGGCGTGCTCATTTGAATTGATGGCATCTATGGTGAATTTGTTCGTCTAGTTCGGCAATCTCGTCAACGGGAAGCTAACAAAACAAAAAAACATCTGAATGTTTTCATTGATGTGTTTTGAAGAAAAAAATCTGTCTATCTGGCATTTGAAATTTGGTTGCCGAATGGTGAATGGTGCCGAAGCCGTAAATGTCCCTAGTTTTCCCAAAAAAGTCATTAAAAACTTTTTCGCAAAGTTCATTATAAGTCCTTCAGAAATATTTTTGAAATGCATTGTAAATTGCGTTACAAATTCTCCTTTGTTTTTTTTTTGTTAATTCTACTTCAAATCCCCAGATTCTACAGGAATTATATACGAAAAGTATTTTTGGAATGTCTTTTGGCTTCGAATCTCCAGAAGAAATTTATTGAAAAATCCCAGGCATATTTTTACTTCCAAAATTAGCAAATTAGCAAAATAACTGAGCAGGGGTTAATTAAGAAATTCATGAAGAAATTTGTGAAGATCTTCCTTAAAACAATGTTTCAGAAACAGTTTTATAAATTCTGCAAAAAATATATATTCTGGAATTGAATTCTTGTACATTTTCAAGGCGGAATTCCTAGAGGCATTTTGGCTTAATTATGAAGATTCTGAAGGAGCTCCTTGAGAAATTTGTTTTTTTTTTTTTAATATGATTTGAGCGATTTCAATTATCCTGCAGTTTATTGTTTATTTATCCAGCCCATAATTTCACCTCTAGAGAAAAAAATAGATAATCACTTATCTTTGGTTGTTTCGATCTGATTTAACATTTTGTTGTTTCTCCTTCCTTCACATAACGTATTCTTAGGCACATTCGTACAAAAATTCGTGCTCCAAAAAGCAACATATTAAAGAATCTAAAGGAGAAAAATGAATTCCAGGAGTTTTAAAATTTTTCAGAGTTCTTATACGTATGGCTCCTGATTTCTAAAAATCCATCAGGAATTCCTCAACGAATTTTCAAAGTTATGCAAAAACTTACTCCAAGTTTTAAATTATGAATTTTGTTATAAAACATTTTTAGCAGTGTTCTTTATACAAACAACTTTTACAGTTCTACCACAATAGTTAAAAGTTTTTAGATTAATCTGTCATATTAAAGCTTCGGAGTTCATGCGAAACATTTTCTAAAATTTAAGATACAAACACCGTCATGAAAATTCCATCTGTTTTAACATAAACCATTCTCTATTATAAAGACGATAAAAATTAACAAGATTTTTTGTAGTTAATCCTACAAAAAACGCCAAAGCTTTTTCTGTGAGTAACATCGTCAGGACGTCAGAAAGTTCTAAAAATTCTACGATTAATTCTTGAGTTTCCCAATAAGAGTTCAATATTTTTCCAAATTCAATTTGAACTTTAATAATAAAAAAAAGAGAAATCTCTGAACAAATTTCTCGAAATTTTTTTTGAATATTTGCACGGAAGAGTTTGTGAAAGAATAGCTGAACCCATTCCACTAAAAACTTTGAAATGATTGAATTGAAAAAATATGGGTAAGGAATTCGGGGATTAATATCAAATTGATTTTTAGATAAATCTATAGAAACGCTTAGACAATTTTCTTTGAAAAAATGTAAATAGATTTGTTGAAAACTTCTCTGAGCAATCACTAAGAACATTTTCCCAGTTAGATCTTATTTCATTATTCATGAAAACCTTGTGGAATATTAGGAGAAATCAAGAGAGAATCAATAATTTTTGCTGTGAATTTTTCAAGCAATCCTCTACAGGGTATCGACTCAATTTGCAAAATAAAATTCCCTGACTTTCCCCGACCTCCCAGTAATTTTTCAGAAACATTTCAGAGTACTGAATTTGGTTTAAAGACTAAATAAAAATATAGTTTGTTTGTTTACCAAGTTTGGCATATCGCAGTACACTTTCTACGACATTCTAGATTTTCATGTATTACTTCAAGTGCCGTCAAATTTTGAGCAACTACAAGGAAAATTAAGGTCTTTATATGGACCGTAATAGGTCGTATAAAGAAAAAGCTTTCGCTCAGTTTAGCAAAGGCTTTCACTTTACTCGAATACAACTGTTAGATAATTTTCTAGAGCGTGTTTTAAAGCTAGTATGATTAAACTGATCACTTGAGTGTTTTCTTTCAAAGCTTAAATATTCGTATGAAACAAAAAATAGTGAAACCTGAGTAGATACTCAGAAAATCCTGAGACATCTATTTACTTATCATACTCGGTTAAAATCTTCATGAATTCTCAATGTTTTTCTCTACATGCATTTGTTAAATATAAGGAGATGCTAGTTCATAAACTATTACAGAAAATCTTACATTATTCCTCCATAAACTAATGCGAATATTTATTCAAGAATACTTAGGATGACTTTTTCAAGAGTCTCAATTTTTTTTCACTCAAAATGAATTCATTTTTTTCGAATAGGTACTTCAAATAATTCTTCACGAAGATTTGTTACAATTTATTTATTTTAATAAAAATTTTGGACTTTCCATATGAATTATGCCTTGGTTTTCTTCCCCGAAGAATTCATGCTTTAAGAAATCATTCAGAGATTTATTATTGTTCTAATAAAAATTTGTCGTGCCTCCAGCAATGCTGTGAGGAACTGCTCCAAGAATTCAATAATCGATTCTTCTAAGAGTATATTCAAGAAATCTCACAAAATTTCAATCTATCATAGCAGAAATTCCATTTAGAGAATTTCTGGATTCTTAAAAATCTTGGAGCAGAGGAAAAGCACTAAAATTTCAGATTCACATGAATTCGGTAAACGTTCGGTACATAAATTTTAAAATTTTAATTTCACCGGAAAAGGCCGATGAAATTGTCAATAAAATTAAATTTATGATAGCGGGGATTATCTAGACATAACAAATTGCAAAGAATCGCAGATTGAACACTTAAGGAGAATTTCAGAAGAATCTCCAGAATATCTGGGGAATTTTTTGTGTTCATTCTGCGATTCAAAACATCAGTATAGGAAAGCTCCTAATGAAAATCCTAAAGTAGCGCTTGGAACCTTATTCATCACATTTTCAAAATTCGAAATTCCGAGGATTTTTTTATAGATAGTAAAATATAGTTTGCTTTACCATACATAATAGCGCTTTATCAATGGTTAATAGCTAAGATTGATTACCCGTTTCGTCCAACAAATTTATGGTATTCAATAATTTGCAGATAACCAACTCGTTTGATGTTGTAATATAGTATTGATAGATAATATTACATGACCTGTAGTGAAATTCCCTAACTTTCCAGGTCAAAAATTGGATTCCCTGACATTCCCTGACTTTCCAGGTTTTTCCAGATAGTCGACACCCTGACTTCAAGAATTTCAGAGAGATTTTTGAACACAATTTTGGTAGTATTTATTGTAATATTTCTTGGAGAAATCCTAAGTATTTCCAGAAAATCCTTAATACATTATAAATGAACAACTTAATGATATTTTCAACAATTAAAATTTATGTGTGATAAGTACGTAGTTTAGCTTCATGCATAGCATAGCATAGCATAGACTGACTGCACATGTCAATGGTTGCTACTCCGTGATTGATCGGAACTGGTAAGAATTGCACTACGATCCAAATGAATAAGGGATGGCAGTTTCCGCTTACTCTCGAAGTGCAATTTTAGCAGATCTAATATTATTGATCAATAACGGCGCCGGCCAAGTCCTTACAGTCAGTTGGGATGGGGAAGGAATGTTAGGGTGTAATGATTGTTGCTTCTAGAGACCGAGAATACCTCTGCATCTCCACAATCACCACGGGAAGGGTGTTTATTAGTGAGGGAGGAAAAGATCTGGGAGTCACCTCTGGTCGGTGATGCGATCCATGGACAAGGGGGAATATACGACTTATATTTAAAGCTAGTTTTGTATTTTTGTCTCGAGAAGTTTTTGGAAAAAAATACGTCAACATCTATAATGTCGAACAATTCAAAAGACGTTTTTATTAATGACGAAAACTGAAAATTACATGTGTATATTTTAAATTATATGAAACAGGAATAATGCCGACACTTGCAGTGACGACATAGCTTGTTTGAAAATTACATATGAGTATTACTGTGCATTTTGTCTCGATATGGTAGAAGTTTTAGAAAATACGTCAACATTCACAATGTCGATAATTTTTAATAGTGTCAAAAAGAGAAAAATGTATGTATATTGAAATTGTATAAGAAAAAAGCATAATGCCGACACATATAGTGACGAACCATACAAAGTTTGTTTAAATATTACATACGCTTTCAAGAAAAATGTGTTATCATAAACATGAAACGAACTCACCAGTTGGTAATCCATACTTGACTGAACACAACACTGACACTGACAGCAAAATTTCTTGGCGTTCCGAAAACAAACCGTCTTGCTTGGGCCTTTCCAAATACCTACCCAGCAAGACGCTCCAAAACAAGGAAAAAAAATATCTCCGGCGACGAAAGCACGCGCGAAATTGTCAGCAAAATCTATCGGACGACGCAAAACCGAACTGTCCTGCTTGGGTGTCATGAAGCCACTACCCAGCTAGACGCACCAAAACAGGAAAAAAAACTCCGGCGACGAAAACACGCACGAAACCGTGAGCAAAATCTATCGGATGACGCAAAACCGAACTGTCATGCTTGGGCTTCACGAAGCACTACCCACACGCAAACAAATTTTGTTGTACAATCCACCGAATCCATGGTAGTATCAAGAACTGCACCAACGACCCTCAACCGACTACATCAATCTGTTAACTCCACCAAAACATAGTCAACATCACTACACAAGAAAATTTCTTCTGTTGATTTAACCAAAGTTGTAGTATTTTTGACTAAAAACATTCTAGATTTGAGAAGTTTAGCATTATACTTTTGACCACACTGTGTTGTACGGTGGGTGTCACGGATTGAAATACAATGCTTTGTAGTGGATGCTACTATGGACATTGTCAAATTTACTGCACTGCTCAGTGATTTTCACCAGATTATAGTAAACTTAACAGATTTTTGTAACAACTACCGAAAAGCTAAACATTACATATAATTTGCAATTGGATTAGATGGACAAATTGATGTGAAGATTTGCGAAAAAGCAACGGACTCATGTTCCGTAACCGGTCGTTTGAGAACGTCGCGACCCATTGGAAGCCACACAATAGAAACCTCAGCCAGCGCAGTTGCTGGCTAGTGTAGTGTGCTATTCCTATACCTAAAAAACAATGCGCTCTCGGGCTAAGCATTGGATATATATAGAAAGCGTTGTGTTTGGATGGGCATCTAATTCTTCCGAAAGAGGTGCACTTTGCGAAAAAGAACCACGTGATTATTGAGCTGAAATCGAATTCAGGTTAACTTCTGCGTTCATGAGTCCTCTCATGGCGTAGTGGTTAACGCGCCCCAACTAGAGATCGGGGAGTCGTGAGTTCGATTCTCACTGAGAAGACGTGTAACTTTTTCGCAAATCTTCACATCAATTTGTCCATCTAATCCAATTGCAAATTATATGTAATGTTTAGAAAAAACCTGAAGGTCGTAGACACAAAAGTCAATTTGGACAAATTGAGATGTAAGATTGTGAAAAATAATAGAATCGTTCTGGTGGGCTTCGATCCCACGACTCCCAATACGCTAGACTGGGCGCGTTAACCAACTACGCCACAGAACGGGTAACGATTCTGCAGCGCAATCGGCCAACCTGAAACCAAAGTCCGTCACGACCCCATTTTCTCCTTCACAACCCTACACCTCCTTCGGCTCTCTGAGATGCCCAATTCGACTCTCCTAAGCGTGCCTACGAACAACAGTGAGAGATTTTATTTTTAGCGTCGCACTGTTGCCTTGTTTGTGCCACACTACTCATTAGCCAACGTTGGCTCAATGAGATGGTTAGTATGGGTCCGGCTTTCGACGTGGTCGTATCTCGTCATATCGACCCCTTTTGCGATAGAGAGATCGCCGCTCAATTTTACTCAACTGGTTAAGCCGTAATAGACATGACAACCCTAGTTGAGTAAAATTGAGCGGCGATCTCTCTATCGCAAAAGGGGTCGATATGACGAGATACGACCACGTCGAAAGCCGGACCCATACTAACCATCTCATTGAGCCAACGTTGGCTAATGAGTAGTGTGGCACAAACAAGGCAACAGTGCGACGCTAAAAATAAAATCTCTCACTGTTGTTCGTAGGCACGCTTAGGAGAGTCGAATTGGGCATCTCAGAGAGCCGAAGGAGGTGTAGGGTTGTGAAGGAGAAAATGGGGTCGTGACGGACTTTGGTTTCAGGTTGGCCGATTGCGCTGCAGAATCGTTACCCGTTCTGTGGCGTAGTTGGTTAACGCGCCCAGTCTAGCGTATTGGGAGTCGTGGGATCGAAGCCCACCAGAACGATTCTATTATTTTTCACAATCTTACATCTCAATTTGTCCAAATTGACTTTTGTGTCTACGACCTTCAGGTTTTTTCAAAACACCGTCGGCTGGTTAAGCCGTAATAGACATGACAACCCTAGTTGAGTAATGTAATGTTTAGCTTTTCGGTAGTTGTTAAACTTCCACTCGGCTGGTTAGCCGTAAACCACGATTCAAATTAAAAACAAGATTTTTGTAGTCGGTTGAAAATCGTTGGTGCAGTTCCCAACTCCACCATGGATTCGGTAGACTATACAACAACATTCGTTTGCGTCAGAGGCGCGTCCACGTTCGAATCCATGGGTAGGACAAACATTGTCAAATATTTTGTGCACATTGAAGCTTAGAAAAATTTACACCCTATGGAATCCTAGACTGTAAATTTCAAGTTACTATATTTGAAGGGCTCAAACGCCAAAGGATGCAAGTGACATTTTGGTCGGTTTTGAGTTGAAGAAATTCTTCTATTTCCAAGCGTTCTAACGATATCTTCAGGTAACTTTTCTTAAGAATTTAACCTAGAATCACCTAAAAAGAATTACAATGGAATTTCTCCAAAGACTCATCACAATTCCTCCAAAAATTCTTTGTGAAATTTTTCAACAGAGTCCCAACTTCTTTAAGAACCAATGATTCAACCATTTTTCCTGGGATTTCCTATAAAACTGTTATTGAGAGTTAATATAACATTTCAACAAGAGATTTCTCTAAAGACACCTGCAGCAAATGGTCCAGAAATTTCTCATAAGGTTTCTTCAGAAATTCCTCCTAAAATACTTTGAGATTTTCTCCAGGAAAATGCCAATAAAATTTTTCTGAAGAATAAATCCGTAAGGCACTTCTAAAGAAAGTCCCAAAGTTACCTCATATAAAACTAGTTGAAGTTTTAAAGTCACTCTCAATGAACAATGATCTCTGAAATAACGGCTGGGCTTACGAGAAAATTTCAGCAGATTTCCTAAATAAATTGCTAAGATAATCCAAAAACAAAATCAATTTCTATAGAAGTTCGTGTAGGAATAATTGGAAGAATTATTGGGAAAATTGTTGTAGTATTACCTGGTGTGAAAATTAATAAACTTTCAAAAATTGCGTGGGATTTTTTTTGGAAAACTTTCCAAAAAATGTTTGAAAAACTGCAAAAGTAATACTTGGATGAAATGCTGGAGAAATCACTAGAAAAAAAAAAATGATTTTTTCGAAGGGCCCCTTGAGGAATTTTTGATTTCAGAGATAAATCGTAGATGAATTCTTGCAGGAATCCACATGAAGAGGCGGAGGTATTCTTGCAGGGTTTCTTGAAAAAAAAAAGCTTTTCAGCTTTTTTTTCAAAAACTTTGAAATAAGCCTTTGAGGATTTCCTCAGGAGAAATTCTGTAAAAATCTTAGAAAGATCTCCTAGAGAAACAACTGGAGAATTCAGTTGAAGGATTAGTGAAAAAATATCTGGTGGAAACTATAGGATAGTTTCGGAAATGAAAATCGAGAAAATACCTCTGGAAATTACTAGAGGTAGTAGCTTTGGGGTTCTCAAGGAATCCTGGAACAATTCTGAACAATTTCTACTAAGTATCCTTTGAAATACCTTTGAAAAATTCTGGGGAAATTGGTAGATAAATCTCTTGAAGAATTTCGGAAGTGATGCTTATAGGAGACCCTGGAAAAATTCTAAATAAAATCACTAGGAAAACTAGGTGTTAGGAAAAAAGACTTTAGAGATAATTTATTTAACTGGAGACTTAAGAGGCCTCCCATTAAAATAGAGACTGTTTAAACAAATTAGACAAAATTAGACCAAACTGCTTGTCTTTATAACCAGTTATTTTGTTCTAATTTCCCAGATAACAAATTAATGATCAGCAAAAAATCTGTCAATTTAAGTACTTTTTTTTTTGATAATAGCAAAAGTTCTCATAAGAAACTGAAGATTCTTGAAAAATGTCTCATCACGAAAAAAACTCCATCAAATATTTCATTGTAGTATCTTCATCAATCCAGCAAAATAAAAAAAAAAAAAAAACATTCCGAAAATCGTCATCTCTAAATATGTTTATGAATGATGCCACAAATATCAGGGGGAGTTTGATGAAATAATTTTTCAGGAACTAACTGTGGGAGTTCAATAGGAATTGCCTTCAAAATCGTCAAGAAATTCGGCAATACTTAGATAGATTATACCAAGTGAAGAGTTATCTCACTTTCAGAAATCGCTAGCACATTTGTGCTGTGTATCATGTAATTGGACTGGGCTTAGATAAATACATTACTTCATCTAAAAATTCTTCAAGAATCTTCTTATAATTCACTATGCAAGTTCCAGAAACTTCTCATGAATTACTTCCAGGAATACTCATGGCAATTTATCCCAGAACATTTACCGGGTTGGCTGTAGATGTTTTGAGAAAAATATCCATTGAAAAAAAAAACAAATAAAAAAATAAACAAAACAAGCATAAAATAATGTTCAATTTGTTTTTCCAACGGCTTAAGTAGCTTTTTGTAACAATTCTTACAATGAGTTTCCCAGGATTTTCAATATAGATTTTCTCAATCGTTCTTCACACGAGCTAGTATGTTTATCGAACAGATGATAAATAGTTTAATTTATTGTTCAAGCTTTCTGCTGATCTGTTTTTCTTTTTTTGTCGCTAAATCATGGGTAGGACAACCCTTTGACTGTCCTACCCAGGTGTTTTTGTGCGTAGTACATGTCCTACCTGTCCTACCCACTTCCCGCGCCACTGGTTTGCGTGCAGCAAGACGCTCCAAAACAGGAAAAAAAAAATCTCCGGCAACGAAAGCACGCGCGAAATTGTCAGCAAAATCTATCGGACGACGCAAAACCGAACTGTCATGCTTGGGCTTCACGAAGCACTACCAATAAGTACGTAGTTTAGCTTCATGGTGAAATATTTAAAATTCTGATGTCTTCTTTTGAGCAATTTGATACAGTTTCTTCGAAAAATTCCAGATTATAAAGCCTAAAGAAACTCCGGGAAAAATCTGTTTAATAATAACTATTTATTCCGTGGGAGTCCCAGCAAAAACTGAGTGAAGAGTTCTGTTTGATCTTTCGACCTTGACACTTGCTTTTGCCGGGGCGAGCGACGAGGGCAGGATCAAACATGTCGCGCGTCGGTCTCGTAAGTGAAAAAGTGCCGCGATCGGTTAGTTCTGTTTGATCTTTCGACCTTGACACTTGCTTTTCCCGGGGCAAGCGACGAGGGCAGGATCAAACATGTCGCGCGTCGGTCTCGTAAGTGAAAAAGTGGCGTGATCGGTGAGTTCGGTTGGAGTAACTGAAAAAGTGCCGCGATCGGTTAGTTCTGTTTGATCCTTCGACCTTGACGCTTGCTCCTGGGCAGTGCGTCAAGAAAGCCCGAACAGTTTTTTTTTTATTCTTTTTGGGTCGCGCGCTTATTTTTTTTCCTGAGTGCTTTTTTATAGCCGAGCAAACGAGTGAAGCCGAAAGTGGATTGTGGCTGCTCAGTCAAGGATAACGGATCAATTGGTGAGCTCGTTTCATGCTACTATTTCTAATCTATAAAATATATGATTTATCAACAAACTATGGATGGTTCGTCACTGTGAGTGTCGACACAAACTCTGATTCATGATTTATTTATGTTTAACATTTTTTTTTTTTCAGAACACCTTTTATATACCTTTATTTTTGTAATTAAAAAAAACTTTGAATGGTTCGACACTACAAGTGTAGACTTGCGAAAGGTTCACTTTATTCAACAAACTTTGGATGGTTCGCCACTGTAAGTGTCGGCATAATAATAAGAGTGTTCTATGATGTCCCAACCAATCGAGTTTTTTGTTTCTTTTCAAATGAGTAAAATATAATAACACATGCTTTCGTCCTGACAGCTGTAGGAATGTTACATTTAGGTATTTGTTCAACAAACTTTGAATGGTTCGTCACCTCAAGTGTCGGCATTATTTTCCTCTACATAGAAATTGTTCATATCAAATGAAAATATTATATTTACGTATAAGTATGTATATATCTCACAAATCATTGTTTATCATGGTCTAATCGCTTATCAAAGTGAATCCTATGACCCAACGATCCTCCCCATTAACAAACATCCCTCCCAGTAGCCTTTGTGGAGATGCAGAGGCAAACACGGTCTCCAAAAAGCAAAGGTTACACACTAACATTCCTTCCCCCAATCCCACCTGACTGCAAGGACGTGGCCGGCGCCGTTATTGACCCTGTATAAATAGAGGCACTGAATTATGCACACTGAAGAAGATTATGGCCAATCCCAGCCGAACTTCTAGTTGATTCTTTGTGCATTTTCACTGACTTCGGTCAATCACGGAATAGCAACCATTGATATGTGTAGTCAGTCTAAGCTAAGCTAAGCTAAGGGAGTCCCAGCAAAAACTGAGTGAAAACTGGTAAAGGCGTTCTTGCACTGGAAAAGTACGGAAATAGTTCATGAAGAGATCCCCGATACTGAAAAGCAAGTTGTGAAAGTTTCATTAAGATTGGAACATGTTCCAATTCTCTGAAATTTTTGAATATTCGTATGGAAAACGAGTTTGGAAACTTCACAGCCCATTTTCTCAATGCCAACTTTTTACAGATGGGACTGACTTGCGATTCACGGCAGTTTAGTACTCTACTTCTTCTTTCTTTCTGGCGTTACGTCCCAACTGGGACAAAGCCTGCTTCTCAGCTTAGTGTTCTTATGAGCACTTCCACAGTTATTAACTGAGAGCTTTCTATGCCAATTGACCATTTTTGCATGTGTATATCGTGCGGCAGGTACGAAGATACTCTATGCCCTGGGAAGTCGAGAAAATTTCCAACCCGAAAAGATCCTCGACCGGTGGGATTCGAACCCACGACCCTCAGCTTGGTCTTGCTGAATAGCTGCGCGTTTACCGCTACGGCTATCTGGGCCCCTAGTTTAGTCCTCTGATAATTTTAATGACTTTCAACATATAAAATAACTCTTGTCCTCATGTTGTTTCTATTTCGAATAGAGGGCATCATATAGCATGCTTAGATGTTACAAACAACGTTTTATTTTATTTGCAGTAATTTGCTGAAATTTGAGTTAAAGCTATTTGAATAATTCAACATTTTACATATATTGACAACATTTTTTCATGCTTAGTTGATTTAAAAAAAATATGTATGCACTCTTCATACACATTTTGATCAAACTCGAACAAATTCAAACAGAATTGCAATCAAATTTGATTGCATTCCTAATAAAAACGCATTAATAAAATCGGTTTGAAAAGAGTTACGTAATATGTGAATTGTACCTTCTAAAACAATAAAAACGCCAAATAACATATTCAGATTACATGTTTCTTCGATAGAACTAATTTTGGCCAAACTTTTTTTGTTTTCGACCATTGTGCGTTGGTGCAGTTGATTTGCAGTAATTTTTACCATTGATTCAGTAGCTTCCACATTAAAATGCATTTCAGTGTATGAATCGTTATGGAACAATACAACAGAAATTTAACTGCTTCATGTATTAATGAAAGCATATATTTTGGCGTTTCTTTTGGAATCGCCTGATCTTTGATTCATATTACCTTTCTTCTAACAGTGGTAGTCATGGTATAAAGGAAAACCATGCATCGTGGTCACCTTTCGGGCAAAAGCTAAAGCACTGCAACTAAAGCCCGCCAGACTATAATAAGTTTCTACTAAAGTTTTAAACCAGTATAACGTTGAGAGTCAAGATTCCATTACATTTGTAAACATTTTTTTATTGAAAATGGAACAACTGGAAACCTTGAAGATGAGACAAGAAACATTTTGTGGGAGAACAATGTAAACTAAAAATTCTGATTGGTTCTGATGATTGAATCATTAAATTTTATTAAAGTCAATGAGCAGACATTTTTAACGTGTTTCGTGGTACGATGAAAGTGCAACCGTTGTGGCCACCTACCGGACACTTGCTGAACCAACTGTTTCAAAACCCCGCCAGACAGCATACTACACGCTCAAAAATTTCGATTCCCATCGGTTAACAGCATACAGAATGCTTCTTCTATCATTACTTCGAAATTTCTTCTTTCCGAAAATGAATCTGAGATTCCAGATTCTTTGGATCCAAACAGCTGAGAGTAAATACACATTGAACTGACTCATATTTAAACCGCCTTCATCAGCGATAATCAAAGTTAAACTATTTGTAATGACAACCAACGCACGTGTCTTCTAAACTGACAGCCCCCAACAATCAGAACCGACGACGTCTGGATCGGTCGGACGTCGCCGCTTGTTTCGAATATTGACGTCGCGACGTCTTTACGCGCCAGCAGCCGTCTGTGGATTCATCTGCCGTCGTCGCCGTTGACGTCGGTTGTTTCTCTCGCGCGCGCCGAGAGCGCCCATTCAGTTTCCTGCTAGCCGTCGTGAAGTTTGGACGCGAGTGAAACCCCGTTCTGATCGGTAGTTGGGAAGTGTTCTCCAAGATCTTCATAGTAGATCTTAGTGAATATCAGTGCCTAAAGTGAGTAGTGCGGTGCAAGTAGGCGGCGGCCGAGGTGGCTTACTGCGATCGTTCTTATTAGTGCGCGGGGTGCGGTTTTCGAGTGGGTTCTACCCTCGGCAAAGCCTACTGGGGATGTTGAACAAACAGTGCTGGAGTTAAACAGCGAGGGAGCTGCTTTAGGCGATCTTCTCCGTTGATTTGCCTTATTTAGTAATAATTAGCGAATTGGTGCCAAATCGCAGAACCCATCGGGTGACGGGTGAAGATGTTCGTGTGAATGGTTCGCTGATTGCAGGAGCTGATTGGCGCAACCGATCGATTATCGGTGCGAAGAGATTCCACGAAAAAGAAAAGTGTGCAGTGCAGGTGCGGGAGGAAAATTTTGATTTTCCACCCAAGGCGGACGAAGATCGAGTGAGAAGCAGTCGGTGAAAAGTGCAAAACGCGTCGTCTCTGCCTGAGCAAATCATGTTCTATTAATAACAGACGCGCGGTGACGAAGACGAAAACACACCGTTGAGGTTGAGGGTTCTCTCGTGGGTTGGGTGGGAAAGCCGTGGAAAACTCAGGACGATTGCACACAGTTAGGGTGCGGCTTATTTTGCGATAGTTCTTAACACCAGAAGTTGGTGTGGTTTTTAATTAAAATCACACAAAAAGAGATACTTCATAATTTAAGCCAAAAATATTAAGATTTAGCGGTGGCGCAAGCAAATTGAAGGTAAACTATAAAGATGTCACATTTTTCATCATTTTAATAAAAACGTTAAACTTAGTTTGATCATGACTTCATGAATATTCAACCGATTTAAAGTTTTGTACATGTATTTGAACATTATTTGATTGTTTTTGAAGCATGTAAATGGAACATATAGGTAAAACCCGTTTTTAATTAAGTTATTTATCAAAAATTGCACAAAACATGCTTTTTTAACGAAATATTACATATTTTCTTATATTTGTCAGTTGAACGTTAATAATATAAAAGATTGAATTGGTTATTCTATTTTGTTGAATCGTTTAAAAGATCTTGGCATTTATTTTTTATTACACATTTAAATTTTGAAATAAAAGTATTTACTATGTGATAAAAAATACACTACCTAAGTAAGGAATCGTTCCACCCGGATCGTCCATTAGCATAAGTTCTAGTTGTAGTGATTTGGTCACGGTGCTCCTAATTTGACCACTCTCATAACAAATCAATGTTATATTGGCCAATTTAGGAACCAAAGCTTAAGCTCTTAAGCCAAAGCTTAAGGGCCCAGATAGCCGTAGCGGTAAACGCGCAGCTATTCAGCAAGACCATGCTGAGGGTCGTGGGTTCGAATCCCACCGGTCGAGGATCTTTTCGGGTTGGAAATTTTGTCGACTTCCCTGGGCATAGAGTATCTTCGTACCTGCCACACGATATACACATGCAAAAATGGTCATTGGCATAGAATGCTCTCAGTTAATAACTGTGGAAGTGCTCATAAGAACACTCATAAGCTGAGAAGCAGGCTCTGTCCCAGTGGGGACGTAACGCCAGAAAGAAGAAGAAGAAGAAGCTTAAGCTCTGGCCGAAACTGGTTCTGTTATATTGACCAACAATATTTTCAAAGCGAAAAAATGGTTTTATCTCAGTTTCCACATTTACATACAGTATTGGATAAAACATTTGCAACTTTTTCGATTTTCCATACAAAATGGTCAAATTTGGAGGCTTAGATCTCAGTTATTTGTGGACCGATTTGAATGAAATTTTCACAGCACTTCAGACATAACATGAATTTCAACATATATTTTTAAGAGATTTTTCCAACCAAAGTGCAGCAGCAATAACAGTGTGACTGAAGTTATTTTTTTGCCATTTTTTATAATTTACTTAACTTAAAAAATAGAAAGAATATTATTATGATGTCTTCAGCAAAATTGTAGATTTAGACAATATAATTTTGTTTTTTATAGCATTGACAATTTAAAGCTGATATTCTGATGAAAAGTCGTTTGACAGCAGAATTCATAAAAGGTATTGAAATTACTTGGACAAATATAAAAGTTCTGTTTTAGGAGCAAAAGAACATCTTCTGTAAAAAAAAAAGATGTGGTAGTTTAGCATAAAACTGAGTAGGCGATGAAAAGCATTATCATCCATGCTGTCAAGAAAAATAGATTGACGAACACCACAG
Source organism: Aedes aegypti (assembly GCF_002204515.2). Classification (NCBI taxonomy): domain Eukaryota; kingdom Metazoa; phylum Arthropoda; class Insecta; order Diptera; family Culicidae; genus Aedes; species Aedes aegypti. The sequence goes on from NC_035107.1 coordinate 26,753,688, forward strand.
TTCCAAATTCGGGTTTTCATTTAATTATGTCGAATCGATTCACCGATTTAATCGAATAATTTAAATTGATTCGATTTTGAAGCTCATATGCAAATTTATAAAAATAAGCTCACAAAATACGACTATATGCAATTGCATATGATTTCAAAATTCGTTTATTTGAATAATGATTGAAAAATGTTTAAAATTATATATTAAAAACTTTAAAGCATATTTAAAACTAGTTTTATGCTCTACTTTTGGGGAAACTTTATCAGTGGTGCAAATCACTGATTTGGTCCAAATTTTTAAACCATGTTAAAAATTCGAGCTTGCACCAATGTTGCAAATGATGTTCCAACTTTATTGTATACCAATTTCTGGTCTATTTTTTGGAACAAGCTGCCTGGTCCATTTTTGGTCGGATTTGTTTATCAGTTCTGATTTTTCTCTCTGGACAGCCAAGCTGGGGGGAAGCTTGAAAGTCAACGGAGTGAAAAAGAGTGGTTTAATAAGGAAGGCGGACAAAGAATCCTCCAGGAAGGCATACAGAGACACCTCCTGGAATCATCAGATTATTTCTCAAGGTCCGCCTAAAGAAATCTCCAGGAGCCCTTCCAAGAATTCCACCGAGGTTACTCCGATGTGCCTACCAGGATTTTCCTGGTATTTCCTCCAGGAATCATCCGGGGGAATCTCTCAGGAATTTTTCTAAAGGTTTCCACCAGGAAATTCTATAGATATTTCTCCAGGATTTTCCCAAGGGATTTCCACCAGGAAGTCCTTCACGGATTGCCTCCAGAAACTTTTGCAGGGATTTCTTACAGCAATTACTTCGGGCATTTGCCCCAGGAATTCATCCGGATATTTCCTCCAGAAAATGCTCCGGCGTTTTTTTTTTTTCAAAAATTCCTACAGGGATTTTCTCTAGAGTTCCTCCGAAAGCTTCACTATGAATTCTTTATGGATGCTGAGTTCTTACGCTCTACAGCCGCATACCTATAAGCCGAACACTTTCGGCACGAAATTCAGTATGCGTTGAGCTCTCAGTGCGGTCGCACGCTCTACGACCAACTGCGCCAGAAAGTGTTTGGCTTATAGGTATGCGGCTGTAGAGCGTAAGAACTCAGCATCCATAAACAATTCGCTCTCACTTGCGATCGGGAGATACAAACGTGAGCGTGGTGGGGGTTTGGCATCTAAGTCCGAAAGAGACATGGATTTGCGAAAAGAAATGTGTTCATAGTTAGTACTCGGATTCAGTTTGTCTTTCTATTCCGCAGAATCATAAGGTGTTCTGTAGCTTAGTTGGTTAAAGCGCCGGTCTAGCGTACACGGAGTCGTGAGTTCGAGTCTCACTAGAACGCGTATTTTTTCGCAAATTCATGTCTCAATTTGTCAAACAAACACACTGTGTCTTCTGATTTCAAGTTCCCAAAACTATCCTTCGAAGTCCTTGCAGGAATTTGTTTGAAAGTCCTAAAAGAAATTATTCAGAGTTTCTCATGGATTTTTTTTTCGAGAATTTCGTTTTTTCGAGAATTCCTTCAGATTTCCTCCGAGTATTCTTTTGGAGCTCCACCGGAAATTTCTTCAGATTTCCTCCATAGTTCCTCCAGATTTTTTTTTTCTGGAATATCTCCAGGAGTTTTTTAGAGTTCTAGTAATACCTCGGGAACCCTCTGGATTTCCAATAAGCATTCTGCACGAGTTTCTTCGAAAAAATCCCAACATTCCCTCCGGGAGTTCCTCCAGAGTTGAGAGAGAGGAGACAGCTGACTTAAATTGCAAGCTCCTAAAAGTCAAGGGAACCTGTCACGAAATGTCAATGGAAAACCGCACATTCGAAAGGCAGAGCCTGAAAACACGTCAAAATTCAGGTGAACGTAATGCCAATTTCTTGCTGTTTTTCGATGATTTCACATTTTAAAAAGTTGTATACCTAAAAAAAGTTGAGTGATGGCAAACTGCTATTATTTTTTTTATATTCATATTCTTTTCAATAGTGAAAAACAATAAGTAACTATGATTTTGACCAATATAAGTTTATCTGACCGTTGTGCACAACCCAAGAATTAAAGAAAGAAGTCAAAGAAGGCAAGAAAACATACCAACTGTCAGTGAGCTGTACTCGGTAATGAAGCGTTTCCGGTATTTGGTGTCTTCGGCAAAGTTTTTTGTAACAACGAGGACCGAATTCAACATTTTTTGAAAATACTTGAAATATAGAGCAATGTTCGAACCATAATATCTTCAAAAGGGCAAAAAATCGCAAGCTCAAATTTTCAGGCAACATAGAACAATACTTGATAAAACGGACGTCAAAATTTCAGAGAGGTATATTTTGGTGGTTTTGGGATATTTCAATTTTTTACAATGATTATATTACTCCAATACAGTTAAATTTCCATGAGTCAATCTGACGAGACGATCGGCTTTTAGAAATAACGAGTCATGGAACAAAAACTTTCAGAAACCGGGTAAAAAAACATCATAGTAGCCATGAAATTCAGTTTAAGAGCAGTTCATTGAGTTGATATCGAGTAATGTAGGGTGCAGAGCTTCTTGGACATTTCCATGATTCACTTTGGCATGGTGGTTTTTATCTGTCGACTTTTGTGAAACTTTGCAATAAGAAGCACTTCAATACGACGCATATTGTAGCCGAATATGAGCTCAGTAGCTTTCAAAAAAAACCCCACTGCCAAAGTGAATCAAAAGTGCCAAGAATAGGATCCGGCTCCCTAGATGAAAGTGTAGATTAAAACTGGGTACATATTTGTTTTTCTTCAATAATTGAAATGATGATATAGTATGCCATGTAAAACTTGATCATGTCTCAGTTGATTGTTGTCATCATGGCTCGAGGTGAGCAATTTATTTTGTGAATGTGTTACTTTTAACACGGAAAATCAAAGCATATTCATGTGGATATCTCTAAATAATAAAATTTCAGAGCGCACGATCTCCTGTCCGGAGCTTTTAAATTTGTGTGGATCAACGCGGGAAGAGCGTGAAATCTAAAAAACACCAAAATATACCTCTCTGGAATTTTGACATTCGTTTCATCAAGTATTGTTCAATGTTGCCCCATTTTTTTTTGAATTTTCATGCGTCGTATAATTGAATTTTTTCCACCAGATCTTGTGTTTGTTATATATTTATCAGCAAAAAATATTATATGACATATTTCTTAGGAAAAATGTCAAATTCGATGAAAAAATCGTTTTTTCACTAATTGAATCTACTTTTACCAATAACTCGAAAACCGTAGGCTGTAGAATTTTGACGTCTTTGAAAGAGTTGTTTGTTTTATTAAAATGAACAACTTTGCCAAGTCCGAACATGCCAAGTCTCTAGAACGTCAGTAAACAGTAAAAAGCTAGATTGTGGCGCCACCTATGCCGACAATTTACGAACTATCCATTTATGTCAGTAGATGGTCCTCGTTGTTACAAAAAAGTTTGCCGAAGAAACCAAATACCGGAAACGCTTCGTTACCGAGTTACTAATTTTGTCCCGCCAGATTGCGTCCCTGGCCCATAGTGGCAATGTAGTCACGCTGTCATCAACAGGCTTTATTTTGCTCATCTTGATCTGATAGATGGAACGACCTCGTACGCTCACAACAATTCTCGCGGAACATTACTAAAGGACCTATCTAACATTGAGAGGCTCTCTTTGTTTACTTTCTCTTTTAATAACTGAGTCACATTAACCTCTTCTGATGCGTTTTTTTGTATGAAACGCTAGTCAAGGGAATTGACTTTCGATCTATAGTGAAAAACTTCCCAAAATCTTTAGTATTCCACTGTTATAATGAAAAGAGAACGAGAGAGGAGAGAATCTCTCATTTGTACATAGGTCCTTAGTAATGTTCCGCGAGAATTATGAGTCAGCATTCGATGTTGGTTGAATAATCCGTGGCTGAGAGAGTGGAGAGAAACGTTGGCTCTATCCAAACGCACATCTTCCATTTGACAGCTCTAGCTTTCTGTGAGGCTCTGCAAATACATCATCATTGCTTTTGGGATGAACTGAGGTTGGTTTCTCCGTCAACGCAAGAGCATGATTTTGCTTTCCTCTTTGCCCTTTTGGGCAAAGAGCTACAAAGAGCCAACGAAGAGCTGTCTAGAAGTGCTCTTCCCCGAACTGAGAAATAGCATAAGCATAAGCATAAAGCATAAGCATTGATGACCGTACAATTCGTAGTTGCTACTCCGTGATTGACTGGAATAATCAAAATTGTACAGGGAACCAACAGATGTAGCTTGGGAGTAGCATACCATCTTCAATGTACAATTTCGAGGACTCCAAGCTCATTAATGTCAATAACGGCGCCGGCCACGTCCTTACGGTCATCGGGGGAAGGGAAGGAATGTTGGTGTGACATCCATTGCTACTAGAGACCGAGATCACCTCTGCATCTCCATGGTTTTCACAGGAAGGAGTTTTGTTAGTGGGAGGGATCAAAAACTACATGATCAGGATTCACCTTGGTAAGTGATGCGATTCATGTAGCCTCGAACTAAAATAAAATATCTATCAGTGCGTCGACAATTTTAATGTCGAACTATCCAAAGGTTATTTTTAATTGCGCCAAATAAATAAAAGAATATGTACGTGTAGATCAATTTTGTTATATAAAACAGGAACAAAGGCTTATGCCGACACTTGAAGTGACGAACCATCCATAGTTTTCTAACAAATAAATGAAACATTTCCACGATATAAATGTGTGTTTTTACAAGCATGAAACGAACTCACCGCTTTAATCCGGTTTGAAGATTGATTAGATGTAATCGACGTTAACTGCAAAACCGCCAATGAGAATTCCGCAGTAAATCGTCTCAGTAACGTAGGTTTCAGAAATCTTGAATAAATCTTCTGGAAATCACACAACGGACGTCACGGAAGCCTCAAGCGCCTCAGACTTGCACAGCCACTTTCCATCGACTTTTCTTGAAAATCTGCTCTTCCCCGAACTGAGAAATGGGAAAAAAAATCCTCTCCCCCTAACTGAGAAAGGGAGATAATAATCTCTTTCTCTTTTAAGCACTGAGGTTGTCAAAACAAACTCTTTACCACAGTGGGAATGAAAATAAGCAAAGACAAACCTGTAAACTCTTCATCCCGCAGATCAATTACGCTCAGTTTGTGTGTGGGTAAAATCGCTTCTCTTTTGTAGTTGATCATTAAAAGGGGGAGAAAGAGGATAAGTCAAGAGCAAGGAAGAAGCCTGGTCATCAACGCTGCATGTCAAATTTACGCCCAAAAGTAATGTAAAGGAGCTACGCGTATCAATTTAACTTCAAAATGTGTTCCGTAAGCCCAAACGTCTGAAAACTTCTGATGTGATTATTGAAAATTGACATCAGGAAAAAAAATATATTCCAAATTTGGCACGTGTCCCTTTTTGCAAACTGAAAATTTCCAATTTATTGCCAAAAATGGGATTCCACTGTATACAAACTATATAATTTGTAGTTATAAAGAGATGCTTCACAAACTCTACTTGGATTATAAAAACTTCATATAAATGGAAGTTAAGAAAAATTTTCATTCCTATGGAATCCAGGACCGTATACTGGAAGTGACCGTTTTTTTCAAGTCGATCATTATTAACTACAAGACTGAGAAAGCTTCATTATCATTAATTAGGTCAATTTAGTGACTTATTTAACTTAATGATCGCTAATGTAGTTCCAAAAATCCATTTTTTTTTCTAATATAGTAAAATAGATGAATACTTAAAATGCTGTGTCTTTCTTGTTTTTTTTGTTTGTGCTCTTTGAAGAATTGTGAAATAAAGTTTCCTGAGATAGTTTAGCAAAGCTTACCAGAAAAAAAACTAATAATCCTTAGATTACCGTGTAAAGCTAAGTATGCTATTTTGCTCAAGTAAAGTAAAGAAATTCTTTGACCGAATGGGTCAAGAAATTTCCTACAGAGGGCCCCATTTGAAATGACATTTTTGCTCAACTGCGTACTGCGATAAAGAAAAAATGTGATTCTATAGACCAATTAAGAAGTAATTTTCCATGCATGAAGATAGGCGATTACTTTTTTTTTTGTCAACAGCAAACCGGCCTTAAGAAGTAGGCATTGAATAAATGAGAAATGTACAAATTTGTTTTCAATACAAGTATTGAAAGAATTCCAGAAGATTTTCACTTTTCAAAATCGATACCTTAACAAGAAAATCATAAAGATGACCAAAATATGGTTCATTTTTTGTATTATACTTATCTATAGATGAACTGATACGTTTCTTCTTCAGGGATCTCACGAGAGTTCTCCATGAATATTCGTGGGGCTTCGTGGCCGTGCGGTTAGCGGCGTCAGACGTTTAGGCGTATTGTGCCGCGAAGTGTGGGTTCGATTATCGCTCCAGTCGGTGAAAACTTTTTGTCAAACGAAAAATTCATCACTGGTCCACTGGGTGTTACGTGTTGTCCGTTGCCTATCATTGGCGTAGGAACAGGGGGGCCTGGCCCCCTCCAGAATCATCCAGGCCTCCTCCCAGAATTTTTGATGATAAAAAAAATCAATTTAACATGAAGCAAAATCTTCTAAATCAATACATGACTCTTGTTATTGACAAAAATCTCTCTTCAGTAGTAACGTTATTTAAGAGAAATTCTCGCTTGTCTTATACAGCACCAGCGTGGCAGTTCTGACTTCGGTGAATCGCGCGACAACCGAAAGCTTAACCCCTCTACTAGCTGATTCATTGTTTTTACGGTAAAAAATATTCAAATTGTGATAACTCTTTCGTTTCTCGATATTTTTGCACCTTTCTGTTTTAAGTTCTCAAAAACTCTTCTAGTTTTAGAATCTGTGTCATCATAAATCGTTTGTCATCTGGATTCGGAGATATTCCAAAATTGCTTAAGGCTTTAACTCACGTAAATTTCGCAGGCTACAGTATTTTTATCGTATTCGGATATTCACTGTTCGGAACAATATTTTAACCTGTCTACCGGCAGCTTCATTTTTTCAACACAAACGAATATTCAAACTGCGATAACTTTTTTGTTTTTCCATATTTTTTCACCATTTTTTCACAAGCCCTCAAAAAACTCTTCTATTCTAAGAGTCTGTGTCAATATTTATCATTGATCATATAGTTTTGAAGATATTCAAATTTTTTTAGGGGGACCGACGTTCCCCATACAAAAAAATCTTTGGGCATTTGTTTTTAGTCAATTCATCAAAAAACTAAAATGTGGGCTATACAATGTCAGTTTTTAATGAGCATCTCTGAAAAAATCATACAAATCGGTTGAGTTGTCTTCAAGTAATCTTAAAATTACAAAAAGATGTTTTTTTAAGTTTTTAAGATCTTAATACGGCCAGATTGGTACCAAACACATACATGTTTATTACTCCAAAACGGTTGCACCAATTTGGTTCATTTTTTCACAACAAACTTTTATTGAAGTATTGTTTCGAACAGAGAATGACCGAACTTAACAAAAGATCTGCAGCCTAAGATATTTACGTATATTCTAAATATCAGAATATTTCCGGATCTAGATAACGTATGATCAATATCGAAACAGATTCTTAAATGAGATGAGTTGAGGTCTTGTGAAAAAATGGTGCAAAAACATCGAAAAACGAAAAAGTTATCGCTGTGTGAATATTTTTTTTCTGATGTAAAAAAAAGCTGCCGGTAGAGGGGTTAATTCCTTCAAAAAATCATTGATGCTGTCATATCTAATACTGAGATACTTCACTGAAAGTTGTACTAGAAATTCTTCTGCGACTACCTTCAAATAGTTGTCAGAAAAAAAATATTATGAATTCTTCCGATATTTTGCTTCAAATCCTCAGATTATTCAAGAATTGAAAAAAAAAACAAAAAAAAAAGTTTTTGAAGTTTCTCTTGCCATCGAATCTTCAGAGGAAATTTGATGAAAATCCCCAGGAAAACTTTCAATTTCAGGAAAGAATTCTGGCAGAATTCTAGAAAACCAGAAGTCGAGGAAGGATAGATTTCAAGGATAATTTCTAAGGAAAATTGTGATAGAATTACTTGAGAAATTTGTTTGATTTGTAAATTTATTAGTGAGGTTGTCCTGTAATTTATCTCTAGAGAAAAGATCATAAAGTATCTTTCATTGTATCATTGCCCATCTATTGTTCTACCTGCTTCAACATTTTTTTGTTTCTTTTTTCTTTACATGATGCTTTGAAAAACTTCATACATAAATCTTTCCATACTCCAAAAAGCAACATTTTCAAAATCTAAAAAAAGGTAAATTATTGAAGTTTCAGAAAATTACAGATTGGTTTCTGATTTCTGAAAGTCCATAAGGAATTCCTCAACAAATTTCCAAAGTAATGCAAAAGTTTCCCCAAAGGTATTCATCAAAATATTACATTACATCTTCGGAAATTTTCTTTAAAAAATAAAGACAACATTTTCGCATTAATTTTCTATAGTACTGCAAAATAACCGATAATAAACTCTTCAAAAAAGTTTGTTTGGAATTTCTAAAGGTAGGAAAAATGAGTTCTTTCCACATCAACCAAAGTATCATGAAATTTCGGGATTCATACAAAATATTATCTAAGATTTTAGTAACAAATACTTCCAGTTAAAATTACATCCGTTTCAACACTAATCATTTCTTATTGTAAAAACGAAGAAAGAAGAACAAGATTTTTTCTTTAGAAACCTGATAGGTATGGAGTGATTCATAGAGGAATTTGTACAGAAAGAATCGTTAGTACAGTTTAAAGAAAAATTGCCTGGAAAATACTTCCTCTGGTAAATTTTTCGGGAGACAATAGTATAATTCTCTTTTAAATCTCTGAACAAATTACTAGTATTTTTGCGTACGAGTTTTAGAAAGAAAATTTGTTAAAAAATTGTTAAAATTCTTTAAATATTTCTTTGTTAGGAATTTAGAAAAAAATAAAAAGCATATATTTTCGAGAGAGTTTTGAAGAAATGCGGGGTATAAAAAAAAATCTTAAAAATAATTATCTGTGAAAAAAAATGCAGATAGATCTGCGGAGAACTTTTAGAAATCATGAATGAGATTTACCCAATTGAATACTTTTTAATTGCTTATGATATTTTTGTGGAATATTACGAGCAATTCATAATGACCCTTTCGGCTTAACGGCATTCGGCCTAATGGCCTTCGCACTATGGGCCACAAATAAAAATTCCGCGACAAAAGTCCAAAAACCTTTTTTCAATAAAATGAATTATTGAGATGAATTTCTCATTATTGAGAACATGTGTGATTGTATACCAACTATCTTATTTGATTAATTACATAATTGCATTGCACTTCATGGGGCTCAATATTGTCTAAACTGTAAAAATTGAATTTCACCCTATCTTAAGAAAATTTGGTTTGAGGGGAAAAATGGCAAGAAAAATTATTGTGAGTACATTTTTGGAAAGCAAATTAAGTGCATTTTACATGTCTGTTCATTTCAAATTTTAGCATTGATTTTACAATGTACCAGTAATATTCACTATCTTTTAACTATTTCACCTTAAAAGTTAAGGTATTCCACCGTACTTGGCTTGCAACCAGTATGAGGTGGAAGCCTAGACTCTACTCTTTCATGGGCTACCAAAAGTTTTTGCATATATTTGCGGATGGCCGAGATACATCGGTTTAAGTACATGCGATAATTTAGTCGATTTTTTTAAACCCCATATTTTTAACTTCGATGCTGTTCATACAATCACAAATTAAATAATTTTGACTGGTATAAAATAACTAAAGCAATCATAATCCACTACTTTTGAGCAAGTTTCCGTTCATGAGCTAGGTGACATCTAGAAATCTGGGTTGAGTCGGTTGAAAAATTACAAAAAATAATAATTTTGCTAATTTTCTTCGAGGCCATGATCATAGGTATAATATTTTACAAAAAATATAAAAAAGTAGAAACATCGAAAATTTGTCCGTTTTTAATTTTGATGGTTCACATAGAGTGAATTGATTTTCCCTTATAGACAATAAAATAACTAGGCGACCTCCTGTACTATCTTCCTAAACTACGTTGAAATATCAAAAAAATACAGTATAAAAGATTGAAAGAAAATAAAAACAAAAAAGACAGCACCAAATGGCCAGGTCAGTGGCCATCAACGAAGAACGTTAAAAATAATCGTTTGAATCTTTTTAAATTCCTGCCAAAAATTTCGACTGTTTAAGCCAGGGGGGCCTGGCCCCCTCCAGAGTCATCCAGACCCCCCCCAGAAATTTTGATGACAAAAAATATAAAAGATGAAAAAAAAACAATTTAACATGAACCAAAATCCTATGAATCTATGTATATAACTCTTGTTGTTGACATTAGAATCTCTTCAGTAGTAACGTTATTCTATGTTGTACAACTATGAGAAAACCTAGCCTGTCTCACACAACATCAGCGTGGCGGTTCTGGCTTTGGTGAATTGCGCTACAACCGAAAGCTTTACCGTTCCACTGTCGATCGAATGGTTACTGATAGAACTTTTGTATGCGACCGAGATAAACCAGCCTCGGGCTGCAAATCTCGTTGATGAAGATAATAATATTTGTTATATGCGATTTTTCGACGTTATGCAAAAAATACCGTGATACAAAAAAGTGTCAATAGACTGGAAATTTGATTCCCAAAATTCGTTTTTTTCTGAATGATCCAAATAATGCTGTTTCGGCATAAAGCAGCATATTCACTGTTCAGTGATGATAATTTTCTCATGAGAATTCACTAAATAAATCCGTACATTAATTAACCCGAATAATGCTCGAAAAAAAAAAATAATTGAAAAGATAGAATATTGAAGGGCGACTTCAGAACTTTTACAAATCTCTTGGAAATTAGTCAAATAATATTGTGAGACTTGATCATACTTTCAAAATGAATTCCAAATTGATTCCGGAATATGTTCTTGAATTTACCTAAAAATGACGCTCACTTTTTACTATAACTTCTTCCGTAAATTCCTTCAAATAGTTCTTCCAAAAATTTTATTACAAATTTCGAGAAGTTCATCTAGAGTCCTTAATAAATATTTCCAAAAGACATCACAAATTGCGTCAAAAATTCTTCTATGTTTTCTTTTTCTAGAAATTTCGCTTCAAATCCCCGGAATTCTGGAGAACCAAAAGTAAAGGAATGATAGATGACAAGGAAAACTTCTAAAGAAGTTTTTGATGGAGCTTCTTGATAGATTTGTTTCATTTGTAATTTCATTAAACAAGATCTAACTATCCTGTAATTTACATCTAGAGAAAAGATTATAAATAATAACTTATCATTCATTGTACCATTGCCCATCTATTATTCTACCTGCTTCAACATTTTGTTGTTTCCCTGGATTTAAAAACAGGAAAATTATAGGAGTTTTAAAAAATGGCAGAATTCTTATACGTGTGTTTCCTGATTTATAAAAGTCCATCAGAAATTCCTCAACAAATTTTCAAAGTAGTGCAAAAGTTTCCCCTGAGATTTTAATTCATTAAAATCATACATTACGGATTTAATAATGAAGAGTCGGAGTTCATACAATATATTATCTAAGATATTAGTTACAAATACTTTCAGTAAAAATTCCATCCGTTTTAACAACTAAACAGAACAAGATTTTTTCTAGTAAATCCTACAACAAATACTTAAGCTTTTTTGTGAGGTACATTGCCAACAAGTTTTAGCAATTAAATTTTACGATAAAAGTTTAGTAAATTTTTCCGAATTACCATATTGACTCATATTCCGAACACTTAAGGCCAACAGTGACTTCAAATGCTGATAGACATAAATTAGCTGATATTTGTGAAAATTTTGATTTCTACGCATAATCTAACTGAGAGTTGTTCGGTTTACTGTTAAAATTGTTCATTTAAACTTTTGATTCAAATGCCGAAACTGTGTTTGTTCTGTCTTATATTCCGAACACCTTGATTCAAATTTCGAACAGCACGAATAAATCGTATTCAAATGAACAATTTAGCAAATAATTTCATTTGAACTTGAACGTTAAAACTGAATTGCAATTGACTGCCGTTTCCTGGTGATGTAATGACATATTTCAGTGAAACATTTCAACCATATCGCCATACAAATACCGAGTGTTCGAAATTTGAGACAAAACGGTATATTTAAAGCTACAATTATTCAAAAAATTACCAACAAACTTCTTTCAAATCTTTTCTGTATGTGTTTCTCTAGAAATCCGATATTGAGTGATTCGTAGAGGAATTTGTTAAGCAATCCTTAAAAATATTGAGCTATTCCTGGAGTAGTTTTTGAACCAAATAATATGGAGTGGATAATTTTATAACGTTATTTATGGAAGAATCATTAGATAACCATTCGGTAAAAATGACAGTTATTTCTAGAACTGAAAGAATACTTGATGAAACTTCTTGAATGAATAAACATATTTTGAGAAGTTCAAGAATAAATTGCAAAATATTAGTAAATCTGATGAACAATAACTTTAAAAACTTCCCAAAAAAATCGTTAGTGCGGTTTAAAGAAAATTTTCGGCAAAATATTTAGATCTCTGGTATTTTTTTTTTGAAACGATCTGAGAGAAACAATAACATAACTCTCCAAGAAATTCCTGAACAAATTACTCGGAAAATATAAGAGTATTTTCGCGGAAGAGATTTTGAATCAATAGTTGAACGTATTTTGCTAGGAACTTTAAAGAAATATTAAAATTCCTTAAACATTTCTCTGTTAGGCATTTCTGGAAAAAAATTCGAGGGTTTTTAGGGATGCGGGATGTTGTTTCTTAATTTAAAAAAATCTAAGAAATAATTATCTATGAAAAACGCAGATAGATCTGTGGAGAACTTCTCTGAGAAATTATGAATACTTTTTTTTCCAATTGGATTCTTTTTGATTGCTCATGAAATTCTTGTGAAATATTACGAAGAATTCTTAGAGTAACAGCTGGAAGAATCATTCAATTTTTATGCAGAAATTTCGGATAATTTTCGCTGCCATATTTTCGAACAATACTCTAGCGAAACTCTAGGAAGATCTTTAAGAGCAAAGTTGGAAAAACTGTTGGCGAACTCTCTGAAGAATTCGTTGAATGAATCCTTGCTTGGTGATCTTGAAGACATTTTTGGTGACACTCCTAGATTTGTTTGTAATAATTTTTGGAGAAATCCTTAGTAGTTCCTGAAAATTCAAATTATTAATGAACAAGCGGAGTATACTTTAAATTGACAACTGGAATGAATATTTAGTGTGTACGAAGAGGTCCTTCCAGGAGTAATGATTAAAAGAATTTTTAATGCATTATCTGACTTTTTCAAAATTCTAGTGAGATCAGAAAATCTGGGAATGATTTTTCGTGAGAATCCCAGGACGAACTCAGTAAAAATTAGTAAAGGAGTTCTTGGAAAAGGCACTGAAAAGTACGAAAATAATTCAAATTCCCGAAGGAATTTTCAAAGGAATCGGATCAAAGCAGATAATGAAATACCGGAAAAGTTTGTGAGAGAATCATGAAGAACATTCCTTGTGAGTTTTTTTTTCATGAACACTTAAAGGATTTTTTGATCTTTTCCGTAGCGAAAATTGAAATTTACAAATATCACTCATGTGCTGCGAAACGAGACAAAGTAACAATAAAAAAAAACCGTGATTATTGCGACCGACATGCTTTTGAAAACAAGAATTTTCCAGGCCCCCCCTAGGCCCCCTCCAGGAAAAAATCCTAGCTACGCCAATGCCTATCGACAGAGGTACATATGGAGGGCAACTTTTACTTGCTTTAGAAACAATCAAATTGTCTTAAAATCATGTAAAAATATTAGAACCCGGTTGAGTACTCATGAAGATATGGTCAAACAAATTTCATTTCTTAGTAAAATAAGTCAAAATGAATTATTGTGAACAAAGGCTCCCCCAAGTCAAGGCGATTTTTACGGCGACAGCGACAAACAATTGCCGTGATTTCGCTGATGTTTAGTTTTATGAACGTGTGTAAACCAACGTCACGCGATTTTGCAGCGATTTTTGTCGTGTCAGTCTGGATGGTTTTATATAGTGCTTGCAACGACACAACAACGAAATTACGGCGATTTTTCGTCGCTGCCGCTGAAAAAATCGCGTTGATGTGGGGAAGCTTTAAGACTAATAGTTATAATTTTTTGACAAACATGGAACATCAAACCACAGACAAACAGACGTCACACTCTCATCATTGACCTTTTTAACGGTCGATTCAAAAATATGGTATGTGGCCAATCCACCACCTGCAGCGCTTGCATCGTTTTTGTTCGCGTTTGACGTTTACACACTACCGCCATCTGTTGGCCCGTCTACCAAACTTACCAATTTTAGCATTGGGCGTACATGTACTCGTGACTATGATTTTGATCGAATTTTGTTTGTGTTACGTCTGTTTGTCTGTGATCAAACTTTGCATAATTGGTGCTAGAAATTTCAAAATTGGTTGAAAATGAAAAAAGCTATGTAAACTTCATATACTATAACTTGAAAATTCGCCATCTCTAAATCTCTAACCAGCCGAAAAAAGTTTCAAAAACTACCAGTAGTTGTTCAAACTTCGTTAGTTGGTCAAACTTTGAAGTTTCCCATTTTATGCGATTTAAAATCCGAAAATCACACAAATTTTCGGTTTCAGAAACTTTGGAAAAATAAGTCGCATCCTACTCTGCACATCCGATGAACGGTAGAGTGTAGCTGACGGGGGGGACGTCGATTTTCCGTTACACTTGGCGGACGCGTCGCGACGCATCACGCACGGTTTGGCACGGTGCGAACACATGTGTGCCGTCGTACACAGATAGAGAGTGAAGGATGCTGGGGCAGTATCGTCCCACGTGCGTTTCGCCATTCGTTACCACAGTGACTAATCCGCCGACGCACGAAAGTCGTCGTCGTTTGGCTGTCTCGGGCGTAGATCCGAGTTGGCTCTGCTCTGATGGTGATCTGTTTTCGGTGCTTGGGGTGTTTATTTCGTGAGTTGCTTTGATCGTGAACGCAATCGAACTCGAAGTGTGTGCGGAGGAGCAGGCGATGCGGATAGAAGCAACAGCAGACGTTCGTTCGCTCATTGAGCAAGCCAAGGATTATGTAATGTTATTAGTGCGCGGGGGCGAACTAGGATCGTGGACGGAAGTGATGCAGTGTGTGAAGGAAGAGTGAGAGGATGACATTGGGAAGCTGATGTTGGGTTTGTGTTTTGAAAGCGAAGAAGCAAAAAATGAAGAGCTATCAACTAACTTGCAGAAGAAATCATTGAGTGGCGCCGAAGTTGAGATCATTCTTCTGTTTCGGTGATCATCCACAGAGTATTCAGGCTAACTTTTCTTCGTCTTGGCATTACGTCATCACTGGGACAGAGGCTGCTTCTCAGCTTAGTGTTCAACGAGCACTTCCAGTAGTTATTAGCTGAGAGCTTTCTTTGCCAAGATTGACATTTTCGCAATCGTATATCGTGTGGCAGATACGATGATACTCAATGCCCAGGAAAGTCAAGGAATTTCAACTACGGAAAAGATCCTGGATCGACCGGGAATCGACCCCAGACACCTTCAGCATGGCTTTGCTTTGTAGTCGCGGACTCTAACCACTCGGCTAAGGAAGGCCCCCAAACGCCACTAGCTGTTACACTCTCTGAATATGATTCGATCGGTTTGTTCGGATCAAAATCCAAACACTGAATGTGAAGTTAAATTTTGCGAAATCTATTTTGAATACTCAATATTGGCGTTCGCCACACAACTTTAATAGTGATGAAAATGTAGAAAAAATGATTTTTACTAGAATCTTAACAAATTTTGCACCACTTAGGCGAAAGCAAGTGAGAATTGGCTCATTCAATATTCAAATTGTCAGAAACATAACCCAACTTTTATTCGTCAATTGATTACTGCCATCTAGAATCTGGCCAATGACCCTGATAGATGCAATCTTTAACAAAGTAAATTTTCTGCAGCTACTCATCTATCGAGTGTCAATCACATTTGCCGTATTTCACACCAATCAGCTCGAATCCTTCAATTTAACATTCACCCAAGCCTTAAAAAAATATTAATCACCCTACCCAGGCCTCAGGGTCACCATGGTTACGTCGATTTTACGACGTGTTGATAAGCTCCCAATGAGATAGGACCTTCTTCCCACTTTCCACTGCTCTCTTCCGTCATTATCTGCCCTATGGCGGCCAACGAATGGACAGATGGAAACAGAATCCAAGAATCCTCGGCAATCTCTGCTACCTACCTACTACGAACATGAGATAACGCATCGTCTCGATCGTCTCAAGAACGCAGGAGGCGACGACTACTCACAATCGTGCACGCATCTTGCCCCCGACCAGCTGATTCGGTGACTAGACTCTGAGAACGGAAGACATGGCACACTAGATTGCTCACGTTTGCTCCGCAGAAAAAAGCATCTCCCGTCGTGATCGCGTGTGTGAAATCTCAGCTGGCAAGATTGTAATTTTCCGAAAATTATTCTACAGGAAACGTCGCAACTGGTGAGCGGAAGTGCAAGAAAAGTGATGAGTGAAGCGAACCAGCCGCCCAGTTCGGCCCTGAAGTGAATCGTGAAATGGAAGTGTAGGGTGGCGCCCAATCAAGAGTTCAAAAGTTCAAAAATCTCGCTGATCTTGACGCGGCGCGACGCGTCAATATTTGTTAGTGAAGCCGGTGCGCGAAGACGAAGACGAAGATTTGCGCGAGGCGAGATCATCCAAGCAGTCGGTGTATTGTTCGATCGCGCCTCAACTCAGAATATCACATAAAAATCGGAATCGCGCAGCTGACTGGGGACGTGAGTGAGCGAGAGAACGTGAGCAGGAGAGTGAGGCGGACAAAAATGGCAACGATAAATGACCCTGGACCCGTTGCCAGTGGCGGCAGCAGAATCAGCATCAGCGGTGGAAGTGATGACGGTAGTAGTGGTATTAGTAGTAGCAATCGAAGCGAAGGCGGTAGTAGATTCAGCCGATTCAATGCCAAATGGCACCTGTTCCTGTCGGGAGCTCTATTGTTCCTGATTGGGTGGATTTCGGTGCCGCCGGTGCAGGGATTCAACGTGGACACCGTGAACTACGTCCTGCACGAAGGAGCTCCCAATTCGATGTTCGGGTTCAGCGTGGTTTTGCACCAGGAACAGCAGCGAAGCTGGTTAGTATGCCTCATTTTATCTTGTTTGGACGTGGGATTAAGTCAGAAGTGAGTCAGTGCTGCGGCGGTCAACCTTGTTTGATTGATTTTAATGGGCTCGCTCGATGTCCAATGCTCAGGCTCCACTGTGGCGATGGGCGCCACAGAAGCGAACTCGGTCTCTGGTTTCGCCGATCGAAGCAGGCTAGAAACTGTCATATGGATCGTTCTCTGAGCCTGATTGAGGTGGGTCATTATAGTGCTTGTAAAAGGATTGCTTTGATGACAGATTACTCCCACGCAACATTAGCTTTCGGCTAGTGAATCATATGTTCTTAAGAATTATGGGTTTGGTTGTGATTTATTTGACTCAAGGGAGTCACTTTTGGAGGCGATATGTGGAACAGCTTAACAGAACTAGAAGGTGTTATGCCAGATAACGGAGCTCTTACAAAGACATCTAAAAGCATTATAAAGAATGCAAAAAGAATGAAATAAGACATAAATGAAAATAAGACGGAAAAGGATACTTCTATTTTCAGTTTCTTTTGTTTAAATTCTCCTTCTTTTGTCCATTATCGTAA
Source organism: Aedes aegypti (assembly GCF_002204515.2). Classification (NCBI taxonomy): domain Eukaryota; kingdom Metazoa; phylum Arthropoda; class Insecta; order Diptera; family Culicidae; genus Aedes; species Aedes aegypti. The sequence continues at coordinate 26,771,380 of NC_035107.1, forward strand.
ACTTCTTTTGTCACATAATTCATTTAGCGTACTTTAAACGGTTAATTTCTTCAGTTAAAAAAAAAAAACACAAATGCATCGCATTCATCATCTGGAAATACCATAAATAAAGCGTAAAATACTTCCGACAAAAAAACCGACGTAACAAATGCATTATCCTCCCGTTCCTGACTCGCAAAGAGGTACCAAAAGTTGATTTACAGACCCATTATTGCTCAAACTTTATTGGTTTATTTACGGGGAAGCACTACACTACAAACACCATTCTGCCATTTGGGTTCGTCGTAATGCGACCAACTTAATTTGTTTGAGCAACCAGCCCATTCCCTTCGCGCGTCAATTTCGCAGGCTATTTTCGGTGCACAGCTCTAGTAAAATAATTTATTACGAACCCCGTTTTCTTACGCTTGCTTACCTTCCTGTGCGCTCTGCTGCATCCAGTTGCGCGAGAACGTCTTGTTCCTGGTTCCGAAATTTCCCTCGGTGCGCCTTGCACCCAGCATCGCATCGGCTCAAAGCCAGAACATGTGTTGAAAATCTCCGATTGCATTCTCTCCTTCGACGAGCACAGCTCGCATCGAAGTAGGCTTTGCATGTTTCCTTTTAGAATTTTTGTTGAATGAACTTCCGAAAGGGACGCCAATTTTCTCCCGGCATGCTTCGATCTTCGGGTTTGCGTTTGTGTTCCAATTGAGAGTTTGAAAAATGTTGCCATAATTTTCGAACTTATTGTTTGTTTGATTTGGCTGGGAAAATATCCCGAGTGCGAATGGCACTCGACCAACTGGTTCCCTTTTCGAATGTTTGCTGGAGTAAGTTGTGTAATTGCCTCTTCGTCGCCGGTACTTGAGCAGCTGTCATTGAAGCGCGGTTCTAACTAGCGGAAGAATCAATACGCAACAGAAATGTAAAAGATGATATATTTATATGGAGGAGTGCGAGATTACTCTGAGCCTACAGGGCACACGCACTCCAAGTGCGCTTCCAAGTCGACAACGAAGTGTGCGGGGACTGGTCCAAAGGCGTATCCAGGACATGAATCACGAATTCCATAGAAAAACTGTCAAAGTGCTTCGAGTGCTTTCTGTGCGAAAAACAAGAAGAGAGATATTTTTTGTTACGCACACGATGGCAGTTCCTTACGAAGGTGCGAGAGCTTTGTGGAATCTCTTTTTGCTTCGTAGTCGCGAATCAGCTTATTTGGAATCAATGTGATGGATTTTACTCAGGTGGCGCAGATGATTGATGCGTGTTACTAGTTCTCTCTTTCATTCTCCCGCTGTTCTTATGCAGCGCGAATAGTAACGTCACTATTTGCGCTGCATAAGAACAGCGGGAGAATAAAAGAGAGGACTAGTGGCACGCATCAATCATCTGCGCCACCTGAGTTAAATCCATCACATAGGCCTTTTCATGCGACAGATCCGTCTATGCATTTGTGTACATCGGTGGAGGACCGGTGCTAACTCGGGCCTGTCATTTTCATAGAAGAATTGTCATAGTGCTTCCCGATCAGCTGATTTGAGACGTCATGTGAATAGGCTTATTGATTTGGAACGTCTTGTGAAAAGGCCTATTTAACTCTAGCCAAACGTCAGATTATTTGATCCCTAGCAGAAAGCGAGCTTACTTACAACAATCATTAGCGCTTGTAAAAAGCTGGCTATTCTACAATCCTCTGCATATCTCGACAAAATACAAGAGCATATAATTTTCAAATAGAATATATTATTCTGTGATGATTTGCTTTCACTTGTAAATTCTGGTATGGACATGCAATATTTTTGAAGTGATTAAGGACGTTTTATGTGATCCAAACTGTCATGAAGTCCAGAAGATACGATCTACTTCTGTGGTATGCTGTAGTTTTTATCAATATACAAGATCACGAAGATTTCTGAACCTTTCAAGTGCAAGCAAAGACGAAATAAAGACCGCCATGTTCTTTGCAATTGCCCAAAACTTTATGGCATTTAAGGTAATAGAGAAAAATCTAGAATGCCTTGAAAAGTGTACTGTGATCTGTCAAACTTGGGTACCTTTTGCAGTACTAAAAGACGGGAGTGGGACGAACCTGGTTGAAGTTCAGTAATGTGAAAAACTTAAATTCTCTTAACTCACGATTTTTCATACGTAAGTTTTCAATCACTCAACTCAGCAGTCAAAAAGATGAGTTGCTTCATTTATTTGACTCATTGTCTCGTAATTCCATAGTTTTGTTATACTTGATAACTCAACATGGACACAAGTTACGTCTTGGATGTTCTAGGTCATATTGACTAACCTAAAGATCAGTGATTAAATCTACAGTTGTAAATACTCCTTCTTTATTTACACTAAATCACGATTTGGATTCAATCATGTTTGCTGAACCCAGGTTCATCCATTCACAGATACGGCTACCAAATATTCAAACTATCTCAATGAACTTACTGCATAATTATATTTGTAGTGAACTTCAGAGTATTTTGGACGATCTAAAATATTGCAAAATCATTATTGCTGCCAACACTGCTCCGCACCGTAAGCCTGTGACGTTTTGACGAAATGTTTTACAGCAATATGTCAGCAGAGGAGTGAATCTTGATCATCAACTCATTGTCATGCAGTGAAATAGCATACAAGTACAATTTGAAGATTTCCAGTCTTACATTTGAATATTTGCCTAAACTCTAAATTTACTTACAGCTAACAGTTAAAATTCAATTGCCTAACAGGTAATTAGTATATGTAGTTATCACAGAATTGATCACAGTAAGCCTGAGAAGTTCATGCAAATCAGTGTTCTAACCTTAAACCTATTATCACAGATGTACAAAAGAAATGTTACGGACGATGTTAAAATATTTCTAAAGGAAGCTTTTACCGATTTATGTGAGTACCTAAAATTAATAATTTGATAAATTAATATGATGAACTAATAAAATTCCATTATTGAAGCTGTTTCGCACCCAAAGAAACGGAGTTTGCGATATGCTGTATACTGCCGTTCTACGCATATTTGTTCCGCGGTTCATAAGTTTTACATAGAACATGGGACAAGTAGGCGTAGAAGGGCAGTATAGAAGTCGAAAAAAGAGCCCCTAAAAACCCCATTTAGCGTCGTAACAACCATATCAAAGTGTATGATTTTTCTTAGGTTTTATATATCTTGCTTCAAAACACATTTCGGCCTAAGTTTCTGTTACTGACTTACTGTTAGGATGACCTGAAAAAGCTCAAAACTATCAAGCAATGTCTGTTGGGCTTCCATTCAATAAATGAACAAGCCTTTTTGGAAATTTCTGGAGAAATCGCCATAGACTTGAGAGTTTTTGACGAAATTACCGGTGGTACTTCGGAGACAGTTGGGCTGTGGGCTGTCTGCCAGAATAGAGGTCTAAGGTCCTATCGCATTTGTTTGTACTAAACGCTTGAGCTTATGTCAGGAATACACGATTACTCAATAGGGTCTCAAAGTGTTTGATGAAATATTGTTTTCATTAAATAACACGCTAGAGCATGTTTTTGCTGCTACTTTGGCAAATTTTTCTGCTCAAATCACGGATATATCATATTTATACCATATTTAAACTTAAATTTAAAAGATGGATCCACATTTTAACCTTGATGCCACAGGGATTCTACTATTTTTCCTATCTGACATCAGCTTTGTAGTGTTCTGCTCTTAATAAGATTTTTCATTTTCTCAAACTAATCACTTTAGTCACTTTTTGTTTACAGATTCACCACTTTCTGTTCTTGAACTCGTTACTTACTATTCTCAGATTTATTTACAATTTTCTGTTATCAGAATTCCCTTTTCTGTGCTCAGATTTATTACTTTCTGCTCTCAAATTTATCAGTTTCTGATCTCAGATTTGTCTCATAATTGTCAATTTCTGGTCTCCAATTTGGCACTTATATATTGAGACGTATGACTTTCTGTTTTAAGAATTGTCTGTCACTCCCTGTTTTCAGATTTGTCTCTCTCTGTTCCCAGATCTCTTTGTTCTTGATTATATACCAGTTGTTTTCTGTTTGTGATGTGCTCTCTTTTCAGCTTATTCTCTGATTTCTTGTCTGTGGGTTTCGGTCTGCTTTTTGGTTTCTCTATAATTTCCTGTCAGCTTCGTTATATTTTCTCTGTTTTCTACTTTATTCTCTCCTATATTCTCTCTGTATTTTGTTCATGCTTATGACATCTTTATTGTGTTCTAATTTATGCTCTTCATTCCACGCACTTTCTTTTTCTCGTGTTTCTTTCGCTCTGTTTGCTAGCCTTCTTAGCTCGGTGCTTGTTGTGAACTTTTGTCATTCTTCAATGCTGTCTATTTTCTAGATTTTCTCTTCTTCTCTTCTTAAACTTGTTATTTTATGCTTTCGGATTAGCAGAATTATTATTTCCAGTGTTTAATTTTTCTCATTCTGCTTTTAAAATCTTTCGTATTGCTTTAACCCCCGTTGGTTTGACCACATTCAATCTGAACACTTTTTAATTTGTATCCCGCTAATTTGCATATCGTTCAAATTAAAAAAGTCATTTAGCTTATGGAATGGAGTGAAGTGAAATGGAACGCTGTGAAACGGAACGCTGTGAAACGGAACGCAAAATCAAAACAAAACAGTAAAAGAGGTTCCCAGAAACATAGTTCTAGGGTGACTAGATGTTCAAATTAAAAATAAACTACCGTTTAAATTAGCGGGGGTGCACGGTATATGTTTTCTGAATTTTCTCTGCGATTGTCAGATTATTTTAGTTCTCTCATTTTGATTGATTCGTTTCTTTAATTTTTCGCTGAATGTTTCTTAATTCATTTCCAATTACTTTCGGATTTTTCATAATCTTCCAGGGTCGCTTTCTGAGTTGTGATGCCTAGGGACAGTTTTTGTTTTTCGCTCACGGCTAATTGTACTTTAGACATTGATGCCTAGTAATTATTTTATTCTATTTTTTTGCTTTATTCTCTCTATTTTTTATGTCATGCTCTTAAAATTTTGTTAAGCTTTGATTTCTCATAATTTTACTTGATTTCTTCAAAATTCAAATTAGATTTCAAACCATTGGGACTGGGCTTCAGGACCCTATTTTCTAATGTTGTGTTTTGTTTTAAGTTTTGTTATTTTCCGTTTTATGAGTTTATGTCACATCTCATGATGTCATTAACTCAGCGAATGCGTCGAGAAAGCCCGAGCAAGCGTCATTTTTTCCCCTCTTGGGTTGCGCGTTATTTTGCCGCAATCCTAGTTGTTTCCTTCTTGTTCTAGAGGCCCGAACAAACGAGTCGGTTTCGTGTCTTGTTGTTGTTTTTTCGTTCTTTCGGCTTGCGCGCATTTTACTAGGCAGAGCTTCGTGAAGCCCAAGTATTAGTGTTCTTGTTTTGTGTCATCAAAGCAATCTTTTGCATGAAGAGCAGAATTATTATTTTTCTCTCGTCTCCAGAGTGATTTCTTTCTCAGTTAAGCTAAGTATGCTGTTTCGCTCAAGAAAAGTAAAGAAATTCCTTGACTGAATGGGTCAAGAAATTTCCTACAGAGAGCCCCCTTTGAAGTGACATTTCTTCTCAACTGCGTACTGTGATCAGAAAAAAGTGATTTTCTTGACCATTTAGTGGGAGAAATTTTCCACGCATCGAGATAGGCGATTCCTTTTCTTGTCAGTAGCAAACCGGCCTTTAGTGTGTACACATTAAGTGAAGCTAAAAGTGGATTGTGACTGCTCAGTCGAGGATGAAGGATCAATTGGTGAGCTTGTTCCACGCTTTTATTTCAAATATATAAAACATTAATGAATGCATATTTAATCGTTACAACAGTGGGACGTAAATACGACTTTTCTACTAAGTATGAATGGTTCGTCACTGGGAGTGTCGGCATACGAATAAATACGATAAAAATTCTGTAGCCTGAGATATATACATGAGTTATGGTTACGGCTCGGTCCCCCAAGGGATTTTGTAATATCTCTGGATTTAGATGACCTATGATCAATGTTGACACAGATGCTCAAACTAGAAGAGTTTTTTGAGAACTTGTGAAAAAATGGAGCAAATATACCAATAAACAAAAAAAGTAATCGCGATTTGAATTTCTTTCTTGCGGTAAAAAATGAAGCTGCCGGTAGAGGGGTTGAGAAAGGACTTTGAATGGTTCGACACTATAAGTGAAGACTTGCAAAAGGTTATTTTTATTCAACAAACTTTAAATGGTTCGCCATTGTAAGTGTCGGCATAAGAGTGTTCTGTAATGGTCCAGCCAATCGAGTATATTTTTATTTTCTTATGAGTAAAATATGATAACAAAACGTCCTGACAACTATAGGCATTTTGCGTTTAGCTAATTGTTCAGCAAACTTTGAACCGTTCGTCACTTCAAGTGTCGACATTATTTTATTCTACATGGATTTTTTTCATATCAATTGAATACATTATATTTATAAACATGTTCATATCTTACAAATAATCGTTTATCATGGTCTAATCGCTTATTATTGTGAATCCTGTAACCCAATAATCCTCCCCACGAACAAACATCCCTCCCAGTAACCTTTGTGGAGATGCATAGGAAAACACGGTCTCCAAATAGCAAAGGTTACACACTAATATTCCTTCCCCCAATCCCACCTGACTTATTGACCCTGTATAAATAGAGGCACTGAATTAAGGCTGAGCTACAATGATGTGAGCGGCAACGCGGCGCGGCAGGATTTGACAGTTAGCCCATACATTTTCTGTCAAATCCTGCCGCGCCGCGTTGCCGCTCCCATCATTGTAGCTCAGCCTTTACGCACACTGAAGAAGATTTTGGCCAAACCCAGCTGAACTTCTAGTTGATTCTTTGTGCATATTCACTGACTTCGGGCAATCACGGAATAGCAACCATTGATATGTGTAGTCAGTCTAAGCTAAGCTAAGCATCCCATGACTTTAACTCAGCTTTTGGGTAAATTATGTTTTCCGTGTAACTTCCATAACGACAGATGGGAACAACCCCAGTGTTAAAAAGCAAAATTCCAGTGGTTCTTTGCCGACCAAGTGAACGTTAAACATGATCAAAAGAGTCAAGGTCTAAATTTCAACGCTTTTTTTTTTCAATATTGTCATTCGAGCGAGAAAAATTGCCAAAGTAGTTGCAAGAACATGCTATTTAATGTTAATAAATAAAAACAAGATTTGGGACCCTTTATGTGAAAATTCCAAAGAAAAGTTCGTTGAAGTTTTTCTAGAGGAATTTTTAGAAGGCCATTGGGACAATTTTTGGAGGAGTTTCTGGAAAAGCTTCTGGAGAAACAGAAGCTTCTGTTGAAGCTACTACAGTACACGATATTCGGTATCTCGATATCGAGTTAGAGAAGCATAATCAAATTTGATTTTCATGGCTACCTCGATGGTTCTTTGAAACGCAGTTGCACTGCTTTATGCTCCATAACTCGATACCTCCCTAACTCAATTTCCTCAAATATTGAGTTATGGACAGTTGATTGTAAGAGAATTCCCTTCAAATATTTCCAGATGAATATTAGATACAACAAAAGAAAAATTTCTGATGAGATTGACACAGCAATTTCTGGAAAAACGTATCAGGAAAAGTTCATAGTTTTCCCAATATAGGTCTAGCCGGATTTGTTAGATAATTACTACAAGAAACACTTGAAAAACTTCAGGAACAGTTCCGGGAGTAATTCCAAGAACAATGGATGATTAAAATATCCTAAACGGCCGCTATGAAAAACTTAGATAGGGACACCTTAGTCCTGTGTGTTTGACAGAACAGCAATGCTGTCACAATGTTAAATCCCAAATACGGTCAATGATCCTTTCTTCAAGCAATGCTCAAAGAAATCTTACCGAGTGTATTGAGTATTTATTTATTGCTGTTTTCATACATGAACTACTTTCGAATTTATTGGAGAAACTTCTATTAGAGTCGTCGGAGATATTTCTGTTCTAATCTCTGGAAGAAACCACCCCCTGACTACGCTTATGGCTTGGCGCAAAAGTAGAGCAAGAATGCAAGCAGCAGCACTGGAAACATGTGCACCGTTCGTCATCCATCGGGTGCACCGCGTTTGTACATGAATATTGATAGTTATGTGATCTATACTCGTTGGTGGCCGACGAGATCTAAGTAGGCCAAACCGCATGCGATGACTGCACTAGTTGAAGTGGACTTGTTCTCTGCTTCAAGTAGAAAGAGTACTAGATTATTATGAAAAATGGTCCCAATTTTTGGCAACACTGCCAATGTCAATTTCGTATTTGCCATTCTAATTGCTCCGAGCCAAAAACGGTAATTACCACCAAAATCGACAGCAAGCAAATCGGACTAGAAGCCCTACCATCTGTTAACCAGATGACTGCACGCAAAACATGGCAAACTTGTAACGCACCATTTTACGACCCGATCTTGGGAGCCCTCTTAGAAATGTAAAGCCGACCATAAATCTCGCAGCATTACCCTTCGGAATCTGCATACATCAAGTAGGGTACCGACCGGCATGCATTTATTACTCCTGACGCCTTCTGCTCCTCCTTCGCACTTTTTAAGTCGCTCCGAGCACCGACTCAAGGTTTCGCTCCACCAACACTCACACTAACAGCTTCATTCATAAAAGTTGTCAGTATCAATTTCCAAACAAAATTCCACTCAACTTTGTCGCACTTTTTTTCTGAAATGGATCGAAACCTACGCGCAACGCGCAATCAATCGCAGCAAGCGCGGGTGAACGGCTGCTCCTCCGCAAAAATATGGCTGCAGTCGAATGGCTCGCACGCTCCGGTTGCTTCGATTATCATACAAACCGCGTGTGCGCGGACGGTAAATATTGACTCCTACACCGAGCACGGGGGCGTCCGGCAATAACTGCATGTTAGCCATCAAAGTCGATAATAATGGAATATTTAATGATCCGAGAGCCCGGTGCCTGGGAGCCCGGCAACAGTAATGCCAACCTCACCGGTGCGACGACGGTGGTGTGTATTGTTTACGAATGTGACAATTATCAGTGTTGGTTTCCGAATGTAAATCGCCGATTAGTATCAGTGTTGAAAACCGAGGGGTGATTCAAATTTGTAGAGGTGAAACAATGACGTCTGGCATCCGGTGGATAGATCGGATGGATCTCGATCGCAGTGTGCGAGAGCAAATTCCACTCAAGATCGTAAAACAGCGAATAAACAAAACACTGAACGATATATGATTGGAACCGCAAATGAACAGCGCCTCTCCCGCGCGCTTCCCGAACCTTCTCACCCGTTTGACACAGTTCTTCGATTGATGATGATGATCATGATGCTGTCGGCTGTGTCGCTGCCATGTGTTTGTTACAACCGACCGGGTACTCGATTTCGATATCTAATGCATTCAATCAACCAGCGAACAAGAATGAAACGAGTTATTAAATATACAAGTGCGCTACTAGTGCTTCACTTGGCCGGGAGAGCATTCTGTGTGATCTGTTTGTTTCGCAATCGCGACAAAGTAGGCTGGCGATGCGTGAGATTATTACGCAACGATCGAGGATCGCTGTCATCGAGTTAGCCTGCGTGTGCGATTGTGTGGGGTGCTGCTGTTTTCCTACGCGACATGACGCGGCGTTGTTATGGTTACACAACCTTTACATATCGTGCCGGGTGTCGTGATCTTTGATCGGAATAGATTGTTCTATTGGACAAACTATTTAAAGACTGGACTCGGAACAAATGAGACACAAAAAAATGATCACTAAAAGCTCATTTTAAATCGAATACTTCTCAAATTTTCAGGGATTTCTTCACTATCGCCCAAAACTTTTTGATCGGACAAAGTTCTGGTGTTTTGGCGGGTTCGCCTCCTTCGGGACCACATTAACGCCCTTCGCCGCGTACCAATCCATTACAGGCTTGGCGTGATGGCACGAAGTGAGATCCGGCCAGAACAGCGTGGGACCACGGTGAGCGCTTCTGCAAGCATTTCTCTCGATAAATCTGCCCGTTTATGGTGCCGGTTGTAACGAACGGCTTGCTGTACCGTCTGCACTCGCAGATCGCCTGCCACAACAGGTACTTCTTCGCGAATTTGTCCATCTTTCTCTTTCGGAACTTTTCCGGAACCTCCATGCGGGACGTACCGACAAAAAACTCGAGGCCGGGAATTTTTTTGGTGCCCGTCTTGAGGTATGGCTCGTCGTCTATGTCGAAACAGCCTGGCTTGCCCAGCCACAGTACAGCTTCCGCGCACGCAATTTGGTCGCCGCGTTTTGCTTGTCAGTCCGGTTTGGCGCCTCCCTGACCTTAAAAACACGTTGTCCAGCCCTCTTCATGGTCTGCTGGACGAACCACTTGGTCGAATCGGCCTTTTTGGCCACGCCTCGGGTGGAAAGGTTCGGGTTATTCTTAAAGTACTGTCTTATCTTCCGCGCCTTCTCTGGGCATTCCGTTTTCGGTTTTCGACCGCTTTCAGCGCACCGCTCGATGATCGTCTTCTCCTGGAACATCTTCACAACGCGAGACACGGCGCAATGGTGGATTCCAAGCGTTTTACCTATTCATTTGTGCACACTGACCAGGATTATTGATCTCCGCGCCCAATATTTGCAGGCGTCTTCTTGTTTCGAATGCATCTTGAAAACTACTTGACAGATCGCGAATGTTGCACACATAAACATAACACTCTTAGCTAGTGTTGCCCGAAATTTCATTAAGTTTACCCACGCGAAAAAAAAGTTTTACCCAAAACAAAGTGTCGCATTCTTTTCCGAGTCCAATCTTTATAAGTGGTACCCATTCTGAATCCGACTACTATGTCTTCATTCGTCTCTGTTTAGGGTGCAAACGAGTAGTTTCTTGCAGAATTATGCCCCTTCCGTAATGCAGCCCACAGACGCTCAGACGGTTTGACCAACATTGAATAGGAGTTTTGGGCAATAATCGTAGTGAGGTAGAGCAGAACTTTCAAAATTTAGGTATCAAAAGAAATGGATAGAAATTTCTCTTTCGGAGATTATTCTGAAAAGTCATCCATATGGGAATGGCTATGGGAATTTCTTCAAACATTCTATCCATAATCTTTTAGTGGTTTCCTCTAGTTATTTTGTTATTCTACTTTTAAGTATTTCCAGGAATCCATGGACTATACTAGTGTGTGGTATTGATCCGCTTTAGTTTAACCCTATGCTCCCACTGGCATTATGATAACTCTTAAGCGAAGTATGCACTTCAACAGAAAAGTAATCGCCTATCTCGATGCGTGGGAAATTTCTTGCAAGAAATGGTCAAGAAAAGCATTTTTATTTGATCTCAGTACGCAGTTGAAAAGAAATGTCATTTCAAATGGAGCTCACTGTAGAAAATTTCTTGACCATTTCTTCCGCAGAAATTTTTACTTTTCTTGAGCGGAACAGCATACTTAGCTTTAAGCTAAGTATGCTGTTTCGCTCAAGAAAAGTAAAGAAATTCCTTGACTGAAAGGGTCAAGAAATATCCTACAGAGAGCCCCCTTTGAAGTGACATTTCTTCTCAACTGCGTACTGCGATCAGAAAAAAGTGATTTTCTTGACCATTTCTTGGGAGAAATTTTCCACGCATCGAGATAGGCGATTCCTTTTCTTGTCAGTAGCAAACCGGCCTGCAAAAACATAATAGCCAAAGAATGCAAAGATAACACCCGATCGTAAATCAAGCAATCTAGTAGGCATAGCGTAAACCAACACGTCACTCTTCCAGTAACGTCAAAAGTAGAGCGTCAAGCTTTCTGTGGTGCTCCCGTTTGCCAACACCAATTCTAATTCCCACAACTAGGAATTCTACCAGAAATTCTTCCTGCGATTCTACCAGGACTTTTATCAATAATTCCACTCGAAATTTATCCACAGGTTCAACCAGAAACCCCTCCGGAGAAATTCATTCAGGCATACCTTCAGGTGGCACTCTTCCAAAGATTACTTCAAAGGTTTCTTTACAAATTACTAAGGATTGCCTCCACTGATTCCTTCAGAGATCAATCTAAAAAAATCCTCAAGTGATTTCTTTATCAATTTTGGGCAGGGCTTACTCGAAGGCTACCTCCAAGAATTCCTCCAGAGATTGCTTCAGGAAACCCTCTGGAAGTTAGTTCCTTGGATCATATCACGATTTTTTTCAGAAACCTCTCAAGGGATTCCGCAATAAATTCATCAACAGGGCTTCCTCCTTAAATACCACTAGGAGTTCCATAAGAAATTCCACCAAGAATTTCCTCAGCGTTTTTTCTAGTATTTTTCTATAGATTACCCCGGGGATACGTCCAAAAACTCCCCAAGGGATTTCTTCAGCGATTCATCCAATGTTTCCTTCAAAAATTCCACGAACAAATCCTCCAAAGATTTATTTAAGGGGTCTATTTTGTAAATCGAGCAGATCCAAGTGACTCATCTGTGGTCACTGTCGATCAAAGTAAGCATGCATATTTCAGATGTCACCCGTCGACTCCCATAGTAATCCAGTCACTTAAAGTGACAACTGTCGAAAAACTCGAGTGACAAGGCCGTATCGAGTGAAATTTTTGGTCGACAGTGATTCCAGTCGAGTCACTTTGGTCGACTCGACTTATAAAATAGACCCCTAAGAATTCCTCCAGCGAAACTTCAAGAATTGCTAAACAGAATCCCTCTCAAGAAATTTCTACAGGAATTCCATAAAAAATTCCACCAGGAGTTGCTCTTATCAAAAATTTTCCAGTCATTCTTCTAGTTATTTCCCTAAAAAATCCTCCAAAATATCCTACAGCGATTAATCCAAACAGTCTTCCAGGGATTGCATTAGGGATTCCGCTTGCAATTTTTTGAGAGGTTCATCCAGGCTATCCTCCGGAGATTCTTCTAGGGAATGTTTAATAAATTTTTATAGAAATTGCTCCAGTGTTTCCTTCAAAGATTCTTCCTAGTATCTGTTGGGCCGCCTGGTTCAGTTACCACTGGGCATATAGTGCGATGCTACAGCGCTAGCCCATTTATTTTGTAGGGAAAAATGTGTAGACTTTAATCAGTAAAGTGACATGAAAAATATGTAATCGCGTTAATAAATTGATAAAGTTAAAGTTGTTCTATTGAACGATTTCCCGGTATATTTTCATTCCGTTACGCGGATTCCACTGATCGAACCTCCGATAGTATCCCTGGAGGAACCCTAAGAGGCATTCTTCCTGGGATTTCTCCAGGGAATACTTCAAGAATCCACCAGAAATTCCTCCGTAGATTTTGAAGGGAATTTAACCATCAATTCCTTCCAGTATTAATTGGAGGACTTTTTCCAAGGATCCCACAACGAATTAACTTAGATAATCCATTAGGAACTTTTCAGGCATTGCTTTAAAAGATCTTTCAGAGATATTTTAAGTAATTTTTAGGGAATGTCTGGGAATTTCTCAAGAAATTGCTCCATGGATTTTTTTCTGAAATTTGAAAAAAAATCTTCTAGATTCTGCCTCATGGATTCAACCTGAAGGCTTTCAGAGAAATGCTTTGTTCTATCTTCTGAGTTAATATCAGTGGAATCCCTGAAGGAATTAACTATTGAAATTTTGTAGAAGCTCCCTTATGGAAAACTAGAGCAAAGAAAGAGAGAATTCTTAGTTCAATTCTTCGCGGAATTCCTGGTAGATTCTTGGGAAATGTTTTTGTTAATTTTCTGGACTCCGTCAAAAATCTAAGAAAAGAAATCATAGTAAAACCCAAAGTATTTTCTAGCAGAACTTTTGGTGAAACTCTGGTAGATTTTTCTGGTGGAAATTCTTGCGAAACTTTGGTGATACATATTTACAGTGTGAACCCTGGAAGAACTCCTGATGAAACTCCTGTAAAAACTCCTCCATCGAAAAATTACTTGCGAAATATTTGGAAAAAATAATTTTAATAGGATATTGACGTCGAATCCTTTGGAAAATCGTTATGGGATCCTTGGAGATCATCTTGGCGGAATCTTTTGAGGATTTTTTCAGAATGTTGTGGAAGAACCTCTAGAGGATTTTTAGGATTCTCGGTACAATCACCGGAAAAATATTGGTGAAGTTCCGGAAAGATTTTCTAGTGGAATCACTATGAGTTTTTCAGCTGAAATCTTTGGAGGTTTTGCTGATGGGAATCCCGGAGAATTACAGATGAAATTCATGGAGGAAACTCTGGTGGAAACCTAAGAAGAAACCCTGAAGGATTTCTGTGGGGAATTTTTAGTTGGAATCCTTAGTAGAAACCCTACCGGAATATTCGAAGGAATTCCTGGTGGCATTACTGAAGGAATTCTTGGAGGAAGCCCTGAATCCCTGTAGGAAAACCTGATAAATTCACTTAAGGATATTCTGGTGCATTCCCAAATTATTACCTTATAAGAAATTTTTGGTAATATCTCTGGAGGAATTCCTGAGAAAACCCAAAATCCATGGAGATGTGCCGTGAGAAACTCCTTAAGGATTGCCGGGATGAATTCCTCAAAGAATTTCGAGAAGAATCCCTTGACAAATTCCGCGAGGAATCCCATGAGAAATTTCGGACGGAGTCTCTTGAGTAATTCCGTCGATTACTAATTTATAAGTAATTTGTGGTCCAATTCCTGGAGGAATTCCTAATAAATCTCGAGAATGCTTGTAGAGATTCCGGGAGGAATTCCTTAAAAAAATCGAGATTTATTTATTGTGAAATTTTTGGTGACATCTCTGGTTTACTCCCTGGAGAGATTTCTGGTAATATGCCTGTCGATGTGAACCCTAGAAGAACATCTGATGTAATCTCTAGAGGAAACTTCTGATGTAATCCCTAGAGGAACTTTTGATGGAATTCCTGGAAGAAATCCGTTTGGAATTCCTCGAGGAACTCCTGATAGAATCTCTGGAGGAATTCCAGGTGGAACTTTTGTAGGTATCCTTGTAAGAAATCCTGGTTTTTAGAAGGTATAGAAGAACTCTGATGGAAAACCTAAAGTTATTCCTTATAGAATCCCTATAAGAACTCCTGATGGAATCCTTCGAGGAATTGCTAAAGATATTCTGGTAGGAACTCCTGATGGAATAATTGGAAAAACTCCTGATGAAATCTGTTGAAGAACTGCTGATGGAATCCCTGGAGAAATTCCTGATGGAACTCCTGAAATAATCCCTGGAGGAACTTCTTAAAATATCCCTAAGAGAAATCCTGATGGAATTAATTTCTCGAGGAACTCATGATATAACCTCTGGAGGAACTCCTGATAGAATATCTGGAGAACTTCCTGGTGGAATTTCTGTAGGATTTCTCAATGGAATCCCTGTAGGAAATCCTGATGAAATCCCTAGAAAAACTTCTGAAGGAATTCCTAGACAAACTCCTGATAGAATCCCAGGAGGAATTCCAGATATAATCTCTGAAAGAACTTCGGATGGAATCCCTGGAGAAATTTTTAATGGTATTGCTAGGGGAACTCCTGATGGAATTCCTAGAAGAGTTTCAGAGGAAATTCCTGAAGGAACCCCTGATGGAATCCCTAGAAAAACTTCTGGTGAAATCCCCAGAAAAAAATCTTGGTAGGTTCCCTAGAGAAACTTCCGATGCAATCCATAGAAGAACTCCTGATGGAATCCCTCTAGGAACTTGATATAATCTCTGGATAGAATCTCTGAAGGAATTTCAAGTGGAATTTCTGAAGGAACTTTTGATGGTACCCTTGTAGAAACTCCTGATGAAAACTTTAGAAGAAAAATAATGGAATACTTGGAGGAATTCCTAAAGATATTCTTGTAGGAACACTTGATGGAATAACTGGAGGAACTCCTGATGAAATCCATAGAAGAACTGCTGGTGGAATCCCTGGAGAAATTCCTGATAAGATTCTTGATAGAACTCCTGAAAGAATACCTGGAGGAACTTCTTTAAACATCCCTAGGAGAAATACTGATGGAATTCTTCGAGGAATCTCTGGAGGAACTCCTGATAGATTCTCTGGAGGTCTACCAGGTGGAATCTCTGTTGGAATTCTTGATGGAATCCCCGAAGAAGCTCCTAATGAAATCCTCTGAAGAACTTCTTCTGGAAGCCTTAAAGGTCCTGAAAGAATCCCTATAGAAATTCCTGATGAAATCCCTCGAGAGCGTCCTGATGGAATCCTTGTAGGAATTCTCAAAGATATTCTCGAAGGAACTTCTGATGGAATCATTGGATGAACTCTTGTTGAATTCCCAAGAAGAACTTCTGATAAAATCTCTGGAGAAACTTCTGATGGAACCCCTAGAGGAGTTTCAGATGAAGTCCCTAGAAAACCTGCTGATGAAATCCCCAGAAGAATTCTTGATGCAATCCTTAGAGAAATTATCGATGCAATCCCTAGAGGAACTACCGATGGAAACCCTGAAGGAACTCCTGAAGGAATCCTTAGCGGAATTCATGGTAGAATCTGTAGAAGTACTCCTGATGGAATTCCTGGTCGAACCCGTGTTTGAATCTCTAGAATAACTCCTGATCCCTAGTGGAACAACTGATGGAATCCCTGTAGGAACTCCTGATGGAATGCCTGGAGAAAATTTTGATGGAGTTCCTGGTGGAATCTCTGGAGGAATTCCTGGTGAATGCCTTCAAATAACTTCTGAAGGGAGCTTTTGATTCTCATGATGGAATCCTATAAAGAACTTTAAAGCAATTCCTAGAGGTACTCCTGGTGGAATCCCGTGAGAGAATTTCAGGTCAATCTTTGGAAGGAATTTCTAGACATCCTTACAGAAATTTCAGACATCCTTACAGAAATTACTAGTTGAATCACTGGAAAAAAAATCTTGAATAAATTTTTGAAGGAATACGTGGTAGAATCATGAAGGAATAACCGATGAAATCCATGAAGAAATTTGGTAGCATTCATGAAGAAATTCCTGTAGCATTACTCGGAGGAATTCCTGATGGAATCATTGTAGGAATTTCTGATACATTCCCTGACCCCTTGATCAAATTGGGCGTAATTGGGTTGTTTAGTGAAGAAAAATTCACAGTTTATTGCAGCTTGATCGAAAGAGCACATCATTCTAAGTATAACACGGTTTTAATGCACTCCAATATCTCAATGTTGATATTATAAATGATTAACAAAAATTTCAATCCGTTGACTCAATGACGTTTCAATTTACACAATGACAGTTCGTCCCGAAGTAAAGTTTGCCGAGGGGTGATTCAAAAGTGATTTCCATACTAATTTCAAACGTGTTTTAAAAATAGTTCCAGGTAACGGAAAATTGTGAAACTTTGGATTCTAGTTCATTTTTTAGTGTAAATTCGGAATATGTAAGAAAATTGATACTCCTAAACAAGCCAATTCGTGCGTTAATCCAATTTTGAGTTAATGGGGAGGAAGTTGTTTCCATTTGCATCCATGCGAAAAAATGCCTTCTGGCTAAGTTATTTTCACTCAACCGGCATATCAAATTACTCAACTTTCATTACTGTGTCACTAACTCAAATTTGAGTTAACGCACTAGGGTTCGGTTTTAGGGTTGTTTTGCTCTTCGTACTCTGACAGCAGTAGAAGGAGCGAATGAAATAGGGAGTGAAAAAGAACTCAAAAGTAAGTTCTCAGTTTTCTCCGTGTAGGTAATCAAGTAGGCTTGGAAAAGCATAGACGCCCGCAAAAGCATTAAGGCAAGAACGCAATGACAGCCGAATTGGTTTGAACATCGTAAGAACTGCCAATCATTCGTAGGCCCTTCCTCATGTTTAAATGGGGCGTAAATTTGAATCCTTACACAACTTTCAAACAAAATTTGATCTCACATGTTTATATGTTCTCTGTTTGTATAGCTATTTATAACTGTCTGATTGGATTTTTCTGATTCACGAATTCTCATTCAAAAACTGACTATGATATGGTGGCAATGAACCAAAGAGCGACACATTCGCATGACTAAGTTACCTGTCATTTGACAAAATAAACATTGCTCTGTCATTTTCAGGCTGATTGTCGCGGCGGCGCCGCAAGGTCAAGCAGCTGTTCACAATGATGACTCCAATGTCCATCTCTACTGAACGAACACCAATCAAGATGGATTTGCTTTTGTTTTCATGAGTTTTACATGAACGATTCGAACCGCGTCTCAGCCCCAACATCGGCGCTCAAATTTGCCATAATAATTAGGATTTATTGCTCACTTGACACCTACGTGGCACTGCCTTTTACGGCACCAGTTTCTGTCACAGTCGCAGCAAGCGGTGCGCTATGATGGCGTCAGCAGCCAAGTGCAGTACTTCCTCTCTTCAGTAGGCGCTGCTGGCTGCAGGGAAGGAATGCGCAACGCCCGCGCGCAGATGGTCACTTCGTCGAAGACCGCACATACGTCACCTGATGTTTGAACTTCAAACATTGTGAGCCCCGGCTCACATAAACCAACAAAAAGCCTAATTGAACTGTTTACACTGGTGATGGATCGACTGCACCAACAACCGGCGCAGCAAGCCATGCAAAACGACGCCCTTCGTCGAAGAAAGGAACATATTGTGCGCGGATTTGTTTGGGCAGTGCGATCGCAGTGATGAGACGTTGTCGCGCACGCGCTAGCTACAATGTCAAAACTCTGACGTAATGCCGTCTCGAGACTCGAAAAACTCGAACCCGATCCATCGGATCCATTCGGATTTTGTTCAAATATTGGTTTCTGTGTTTGCATATGGCATCGTGCGCGGGATGAAGGAAGAGGCGCGGCACGGTGTGCGCGGCTATCCCACGCGAGCAGCTGATCTCCGCTTGGCACAGTCGACGGACTTCGTCGCGCCGTCGACGGCATGTGCGAAATCGAAAATGATGAAAGTTGATGATTCTAACCATTTTAAAAGGGCAGAGCAGCTTTTGCCAAAGGAATTTGTTAAAAGCGTTCTAGAAAATTTCGGTTTGCAATGGTTGTTCCGCCCTTTGCACATGTTAGTCTAGAATTTACTCTCGTTTGTGGTTTGCATACTTGACATAAGTGCATATTTTCTGGATAGTACAGACGGTGGCACTTACGTCAACTATGCGCACATGGGCAGTATTGTATCCATACGAATCTCGAGTGGAAAACCGAACGGATATGGATTGGCGAGTGTAATAAAAATTGGCGTGGGCTGAATGGGTAAGCTCGGAGCGAAATTTTACTTCCACTGCCTATGATGGCGAAAGAATTCTTGCGCGGAGAATTCTATAATATGTGAATGTGATCTATTGGACGTGAAGCGATTGGTTGCTACAAAAACAATCAATGTACCAATGTACTTTGTTGGTGGTAGTAAAATCATTTACTATTAAGTTGTAACGCAGCAGTGTTGCCAGAAACTGTGTTTATTTTTGTTCTTCATTTGTTTTGCTTCCATGTCAGATGTAAAGTCTGTCTACATTCTGAAGAGATCTTTCGCCTTTATAAAGTTCTTGAACCGTGTTTTTGAGGGAGTTCAAAAGTTTTTTTTTTCGTTATCCGACTGCACTTTTATTTCGGTCGATACAATTTCTATTCGAAGTCCGATAGAATTGTTTCACACTGCGGCTGTCAGAAGAAGAAATTCTGAAGGAATGTTGCTCTGGCCACGTCAAGAATCTCTGTTGGTGATCCAACGGAAACTCTATTTAAAGTCCAAAAAGGTTCAAAATCAAAATGAATTACTATTGACAGCTCTGAAGATTTCTGTTCGAATGAACTTCTTTTTGAAATAGGATACGATTCTTATTTGAAATTCAAACGGGATTTTTTTCTCTGTTATAAGGTTTTGAAGTTTATAACATTATAATAACAGCAAGATTCCTGACACGGGTATTGACAATTAATTAACTGTGCAAGGCTTGTCACCCCCCCCCCCCCTCGGAGCGTGACGTAATTTGTGTATGACACCAACAATCCATTTAGAAGTTTCTTAAGAAGTTACTAGAGGAATACCTAGAGCATTTCCTTCCACATAAAATTTTGGAAAAAAATCCAGTAGTACCTGAATAATTCTAGCAGGGATATCCGAAGAAATCTCTGAAAAAGTCTTCGTAGAATTTTCTGAAGAAATCCCTGGAGGATGAAACTCCAAATGAAATCCATCAGCAGCTCGGCTTTCGCGATTCACAGACCTGTCAGTATCTCGCTTTGACTAAAGAGCGAGCTGATGGAACAAACCAAGTTTGGAAAACGATGCACTAGAATGATTCTTGAAGCGTTTCAGGAATTTAAATTGAAGGTTTCTTAGGCACATTTTTGGCAGAACCAGTTGAGAATGTGGAATAGCTCTAAAACAATTGGAAAAAATACTCGAAAAAATGGAGGAAATTTCTCTTTAGGATTTCTCTTTAAGGTCTTTCAAGATTCAATGCAGAATTTTGTTTAGGAATCCCTTAAGAAATTCCTGAATTTGCTAGATTGTTTTCTGTTGGCTTGTTGCGAAAATTTGTGGAATATTTCAAGGAGGGAGAAAGTTTTCGAACAAAAACTTGTTGTAATTCTTGGAATAATCTCTATTGGAATCCAGCATAAAATTCTGAACGAATATTTGGAATTTCTTGGAGGAACCACTGATGAAAATCATGGACGAATTTTTTATATTTTGCTTTATGCAAAAAAAACTTTCACCGAAATAATTTCAAGCGGATTACATTACTTCTCAAGAAAAGTCCAAAACAAACATAACGCATGTTCGTTTGGCTCAAACTTTGACAGCTCTCGCTACTCGATTGGCGCACACTTTGACAAAAATGTCTGCTTCCGCGAATCTCTCTCACAAAGGATCATCAAAGAAAACCATGTACGAGCTTTTAGATGAATCTCTGGAGGAATTCATATAAGTACTAATTGAGAAGTCTTTTGAAACAAATCTGGTGTTATAAACTAATAGAGTCCTAAAACTTTTGAAAAATCTTAATTTTGTTAAATAACACCATAGAGCGAGTTCTTGCTACTACTTTGGCAAATTTTCCCGCTCAAATAACGACTATATCATATTTTACCTTTAATTTAAAAAATGGGTCAAAATTTGAACCGTGACACCTTTGTTCATGTTTGACGTTCACTTAGTCGACAAAAACGTCAACTTTTTAATACTGGGGTTGCTCCTACCTGACATTTCGAATGGGACGCGGAATACAAAATACACACAAAACTTGAGTTTAAACCCTTGTTGGTTTAAAGTCAAGTTTTGTGTGCATTTTGTATTCCGACAAAATTTCAATTATGTGCGACAAAATTTCAAAAACCGGAGTTTTTTGAGTTTAAACCAACGAGAAACTTTCAAAAATTGAGCAAACATGTGTTTCTGGCCTAAACTTAAGCGTTTGGTACAAAAATTGAGACAGGGCTTTAGGACCCTATTATTAAATGTTTTTAGTAGGTCTAAGCCCAAAAAAAAGGAAATCTTGGAGAAATGAAATTGGTGAACAAACCTTTTGAGAAATGCATAGAGAAATTATTTATTGTTAATTCGGTCAACCGTTAGAAAATACATTTCGACGAACTTGAATTTTTCTTGGAATCCATGCAAGATACCCTACTTCGGAAGTAAGGCGCACTCGAGCGCATCCAGATGCGAATCGAATGCACCACTTCCGAAGTAAGGTATCTCCCATAGGTTCTGAGAAAAATCCAACTTCGGCGAGAAACCATGTATAACTTTTTACCGCACCGACAATACTAAATTACTGAAGAAATTCATGTACGGATTCCTAGAGAAATCTTTGAGGAAATAGTTGAAAGAACTAATGGAGGAATCTTTGGAAAAAAAACAATTTGGTGAGCATATTTAAAGTGTTTAAAGTGGGATTACTGATGGGATCTCCTTAAAAAATTCTGATGAGCTATCCAGTCAAATATTTTCGAGAAAACCCGGTTAGAACCCAAGTAACCATAAGCACTAATAATAAGCCCTTAATCAGCATCATAGATGCATACTGACATCATAATAGCACTCCAAATGCTCACGCGCCTCATAACAGCACTTTCACTGCATGCAAACACAAAGTACGTGATATTGAAATATTAGAGAAAACTTCGTTCTACGGTTGAACAGAAAGCCACCGCAGCTGTCACATTACTGATTTTCACAAAGCATCATCGATGGACTGCGATGATACCTTGGAAACCACGCTAATGACGATTGTTTTCTGCTGTTTTTCAAAGCTTAGAACTTTACTAGCATACTTTGATTAGATGGTTTTGTTCAATGATACAATGATTTTCAAGCCTGCGGTAGAACTTGGCGGCTACCGCAGAACGGAAAATTTTCTAAATATCCGCAATATATCTGTAAAAACACTGGATATAATTGAAACATGACCTATATGCGAATGTAGAGCCATTATAGTGCTCAATTAAAGCCTGTATGCTGCATCAGGCTTAGAACCATTAATGATGCAGACATAGGATTTCTATAAGCTGGAAGTGCTATTATAACGCATGTGTGGATCTATGATGCTGATTAGGGCTTATTATTAGTGCTTATGATTACTAGGGAAGTCTTCCAAGAGACCATTAAAGTATTTATAAAGGAATCCTTCATTGAGAATATGGCCTTAAAATGTTTGATGATTTCTTGTTTTTATGTAATAACATGATAAAGCATGTTCTTGAAACTACTTTGATAACTTTTCCTGCAAAAATAACAGCTAATCCAATTTTAACATTGAATTTTTAACATTCGCCAACAAAAACCTATTGGGCTGTCCTTGTTCGTAAGGTCGGCGTAAGCGCCACAGAACTTTTCAGTATACATTCGAATTTGAACGACAAATAACAAGGGGTCTAATTTATAAGTCGAGTCGATCAAAAATGACTCGACTGAAGTCAACTTCGACCGAAAAAATCGTTTTTCGAAAGCTGTCACTCTATGTGATAGGACTACTAAGGGAGTCGACGGATGACTTCTGAAAAATGTCCGCTTGCTTTGATCGACAGTGATTACAGACGAGTCACATGAATCTGCTCGATTTGTAAAAAAAAGGCACAATAATATTTTAAGAGATATTCCACGCAGATACCTGCATTAGGATGTGAACAAACGCTCTATCAATATCGAATCGTTGAATTTGCAATCAATCGATGAATAATACAGTTAGAATGCTCAATTCAAGTCGAACAATATAGAAGACCTACAAAATGTTAACAAATCGGTTTTCTTTTAATTTTAGTGTATAAGAGTCTATTCATCAGAAGGCCAGCTCCAAAGTCACGTTCCCCACAAGTTGGGAGATTTATACCATCATATGTGCTTGGTTAATAAAAAAAATGATGGGGCCTTTAGAAAATGTAATTTTTTCAACTCTCATGCATATATTTGAATGATCTCTATATGTATCAGTAAGAAACAGACCCTTATACACTTAAATCAGCAGAAAATCGATTCATATACATTTTCTATCTGTTGTTATCCAAGATTTTTATCCAAGATGATAGTAATGAATATTTATTGCTATAAATCTTTTTGTTCGGTGAATTTCTGAACGATATAATAACATACGATGCTTAAAAGGCGAAGTAGGCCATCATTGATATTTATACGCATCGTTGATGATTGCTGCTAAACCATGTCACAATGTCGATTTGATGAAAATCAGTCTGTAGTGCAATGATGTAGCTGAAGAAGTATCAGCATACTTTCAGCATGTAAGCGCATACAGTGATCCTTTTCCGTATCAATATCAACTATGAGGACAGAGTTTTAACGCTTTGAAATTGCAAGCTGAAATGTCAACATGACTTAGCCTTAATTTCATGAATATAAATTGGATTTATTGTTTGAAAAACAAGATTGTGTTTTTCTCTTTGTTTACTTTCTGGAGATTTTACTTTTTCAATTGTTCGTCTTGGATTGTCAATAGGACTTTTCATGTGACAGGTCCGTGTTTGCATTTGTTTACATCGGTGGAGGACCGGTGCATAGGCCTTTTCACAGGACGCACAGTAACGTATGGCTGGACAAAACCTCAAAATGTTATGCTCTCAAAATCGTTTGTTGATATTTTTGACAGACTTCTGTACCATTGAGTGACAATTTCTCAAAATTGGAGATTGATCAGTTTTGTTTAGGATTTTTGGCAGCATCGTAAGCAAGAAAAAGTCAGCGAAATCGGACTGCTTCAAATTCATCAACTATGGACCAATGCACGAGTTCATTATTTGACGTTTGAGCGGAGCCGTGTTATCTACGTGACCATGGCAACGAGTGAATTCGGCACCGCTCAAACGTCAAATTAGTTAACTCGTGCATTGGTTCATAGTTTACCTAGAAAACTTCAAATAGCTGTATGTTATTCTCACAAATAACAATAGTTTTATATGCTACGATTACGATGAAAACTTAAAAACTTTTCTTCACTGTCACTTGTCAACATTAAGGATACAGACGAATGATAAAATGGTGGAAAGTAAACAAAAACAAATGAAAATTTTTACTTCAAAATTCGTCAATTTAATATTATAATTATTGTAGAATTGAGAATTTTAACCACTGACTAAACTGACGTGACTCTCGATTGCAGACGGTAACCGAAAATATGCAACGGTCAATTCAAATGATGAGTGGTCGCAAATGTCAAACTGATGCAACGTCAATAGTACGAAGGTGACATTTATACAACGAGCATCTTCATCAGTCAAACCATACAATACACACTGGTTTCAAACTAGGAAGGTATGAGTAAAATACTAAATCTAAAATAAACTAAATCAATTTCGTATGATGCATTTTAGTTTTGTCAAAACTATCGACAATCATGTGAGTCTGATTCTAAAGCAATATATTTGAGTCAAGAAAATTTTATTTCGTAAAGGAAAGCTTAGATTTTTGTATTCTCTATTTCCCAAATATGATTAAATATATTCCTCGTATTTTTACCCGAACATGTGTAGTTTTTCCTCGGAGTGCTAAAGATTTGTCCGTCAAAGTGTTTCTTTACAAAAACCACCAGGTGGAGTTAGTGTTCCAACGTCTTTTCATTCAAATATTTGGCTATTATTCATGAAGCAAAATGCTCTAGCCACCACGTCAGTTTAGTCAGTGTTTTAACCATAACTTGTGTTGAATTCTACAATGAACATAGTGAAATGATACATAAAACACTTTTCAAGGTCATTGTGTTCTTTAATATACCATACATAAATTTTCGAGCTTGTGAAAAGGCCTATAAAACGTTTTATGAGACGTTTCGAATCATATGTTTTGCGTTTATTTACCAGCATTGAAATTTGCTGGCGTAATGAATGAAAATGAATGGACCCATTTACGTTTCTTCTAGCGTCACATTAGGGAGGAGTTCATTCTGCAATGGCGCTGGTGTCCGTGCAACAATCAATCTTCCCATGTGAAATCGAATCAGCAGGAAGGGAGCAACTTATTTCATCTACTGGTAACACGGAACATGGAAACTGGGTAGAATAATGCTTAAAAAAGGACGGGAACGCCATCACCAAAAAATATGACCAGCGTCATTTACATGTCATACTAGTTTTTGAAAAATAACAATAAGCGGCCCACCGGAAAATGTCATTCGAACGTCTCGTAAAATGCGAACATAGGCAGTGGGGTTTTACGTTTTCACACTGGGGTTGTTCTAATCTGACATTTCTGAACGTTCACGGAAAACATAATTCACTCAAAACCAGAGTTAGAGTCTAGGGGTGTGGCATAAATTCAAAAAACAAACAAAATAAAATCTTTGTTGGACTTAAATCCTGAGAAGGATTCCCTACGAAATTCTGAGAAGGAATTCCTGCGAAATCCTGAGAAGGATTTCCTGCGAAATTCCGGTGCCAAATTCAATCGTTGCCATGGTCACATAAATAACACGGTACCGCTAAAACGTCAAATAGTGAACGCGTGTAAAAAATCCAAAAGGAGTATATGGAGTGGCAAGTGGATAAATTTTTGGAATAATTAATAAGGAAGGGTCTGGAGCAATTTCTTTAAGATTGTTAGGTCTTCCCAGAGTTATTTCAGGATGTTTTGAAAAGTTCCTTTTAGAAGTTGTAACAATAGCTCGTGGATTGTTCTCTGAAGACATGCTGCCAGAACATGTATAGTAATTCATGGTTGGATGGCTGGAAAAAAATCAGTAATAATCATATGAGAAATTCCTCGGAGAGTTCTATGTGGATTTTAGTCAAAAATCTGGAAAAAAATCCTAAAGAAACACACCTTGAGGAAGTCTCAGATATATATCTGAACTGATAAGAAAAGGGACCACTGACGGAATTCCTAAAAATTCAAGAAAGTCAAATAAAATTTCTTGGAAAGAGTGTCTGGACTAAACTTAGTAAACTTGTAATTCTTGAAAAAGTTTTCGTCAGAATCTCAATAGAATATTTCGCCAATTTTTTGGAGAAACGCTTGATGCAAAATTTGGAAGGCACTACTGAAGGAAATCTTGGAGGAAATGCAGAAGAAATGAAATTGATTGACAAACTTTTTGAGGAATGCATAGAGAAATTATTTACTGAATTACTGAAGAAATTCATGTAAGTACGGGTTCTTAGAGAAATCTTTGGTGGAATTGTTGAAAGAACTAATGTAGAACTAAAGAACTAAAATATATAATGAACATTAGCTAGATTTTTTTCCTGAAGGGGGCCTAGCAACTTCTTGTTTTACAGAAGTAATGTTGGTCACAAAAATTTGTAAATTTCCAAAGAACCCACGAAAAACATCCCCTATGATTCTTCCACGAACTTTTCAGGTATTCAACCATATGCTTTTATGAGATTCCTCTGAGAATTGCTACGAGGATTTCTCCATAGTTTGTTTTCGTACTAGAACTCCTTTACAAGTTTTGACTGAGTCCCTACTTGAATTCCAACAGAAAATCATTCCCGGGATTAGTAGTTACTATTCATTCAATTTTTCCTGTAGTTTCTCAAACTTCCTGACTACGCTAGATTTTTTTTGGAAATAACTCTGAACATTCTTGAAAATTTTATAATGTCGAGACTAAGTCAGGATCCTGAAAGGACAGGTTCCATTTGCGCGGGATGCCATCGTCCTAATGATGACGAAAGTTAAATGGTGTTTTGTGACCACAGCCAGCGGTGGTACCATTTCGGACGTGCTGGTGTTTCTGCCGACGTGAGGGATGTTTCGTGGTCTTGCGAAGAGTGTCTTCGCCTGTTGGCGGACAAAGAGGGGCTACTCGGCCTAGAAGAGGAGTTGGATTAACTCGAGCAAGTGATGGAGAAGAACTGCAGGTGGCAGTAGAAGAAGCCCACCGGAAGAAACGCGATGAGTTGCTGAAGCAGATGCAAGCGAAGCTGGAGAATGTAAAGGTCGATTCGGCAAGGAAAGAGGTAGCAGAACGGGAAAGAGGAGCGTTCGGATCTGGAAATGTAGAAAACCAGGAAGAATGGAAGTCAAAGCTAGCCAAGTCGGGCATGGAAAATCCGGATGAAGATGAGCCTGAGAAACGAAAGTCGAGCAAATCAAAACAGCTGAACCGATGAAAGCAGACCGAAACCGAAAACGTACGGCGTTGCATCGCCTGGACTGCAGAATTTAACCTCGCTACCTGTCGTGAGCGATAAGCGAACTGCACTAGGGCATCCAGAGTTGCAGAACAAGAAAAAGAAGTAGTTCGTCGAAAAAGAGTCTCGAGGCTTATATCCAGCCAATGAATAATCCGAAGAAGAGGAGTCCGAAGAATCGGATTCAGAGGAAGTTTGCTCGTCGCAGGTGGAAAACTTCGGAATGCGTCCCGAAGTCGTCATGCGTTGATGACCCATCCACTATTCACTCTATCCACTCGACAGTTCACTGGGTGACTCGAAGAATGGCTGATACTCATCGATGGCTACGAGACGTCCACTACAGCGTGCGGATGCGGTGAGAAGCAGGTTACTACTTCTCAGTACAGTGCCGCAAATCATCAAAACCCTGCGGATGCTGTACGGAAGGCCTGAACAGCTGCTGAATATTCTGCTGTAGAACATGCGAAAGGCTCCGTCGCCAAAAGCGGATAAGTAGTCAACGTTCATTCAGTTCGGTGTCGTCGTTCAGCAGCGGGGCTGACAGCGTCATGGCATCATCCCGATACTCATCCAGGAGTTGACGGAAAAACTGCCTGCCAGAACGCAGCTGTAATGGGTACGGTACCGAATGAAAGCCCAAGTCTTTACGCTCCGGACATAGTCCAATTTTCTGTCAAGGATGTCAGCGAGATCACTCCGTACAGCGTGTCTGCCCCCGTGATTTCTGCACACGCATGACGTCGAAGACAGCGTAGCAGTTCCACCAAGTTTTGCAACGGGAGAAGAAGCCATGCATGTTTGGTGGCCGCTGCAATAATCGGACTCGGAACTGAGACATGTTCAAGAGGTTGCGTCTGTCGGAAAGATGGGAAGGTTGGCTATCTGTACCTCAACGAGCACGGGAGCGCACGATGCAAACTGAACTTCCGGTGCAACTTGAACCAGTGCATCGACCAAAGAGTTAGCACGAATTGCGACGTGCATCTGCATCGCCAGTTGGAGATTTTCCGGATGATACCGATCACTCTCTACCACGGGAAGCTGGCTCTAGACACGATTGCATTTCTTGACGAAAGGTCGTCATACACGTTGCTGGAGAAGTCGTTGGCCATCGCGTTGTAAGCCAGAGGTGTGACTGACTTACTGACCGAGTTGCTGCGAGTTAGCTGGCGTGTCTCGAGTGGAGAAGGATTCACAGAAGGGAGAGATGTTTGTTTTAGCCCAAGGATCGACGCAGCGTTTCCGCATTAAAGCCGCCCCTACGGTGAAAAGTTTGCAGCTACCACAGCAAACAGTCGCCATGTCGGAAGTCGTCAACGGCCATCCTCACCTGCAAGGTCTGCCGGTGACCGAATTCCACCGGAGAGTCCCACAAATCTGAAGGGCATCTATCTGTACGCGCCTCTTGCAGCCGAATAGAGTCTGGAATAGTCGAGTCTGGAATCACAACTGCGAAGCGGTTTCGAACCAGGAGTTGCACGATATGGTGCGAAGCCACTACAGACTAGGGGAGTCGGTGATTTCCGTGGCGGCTAGCGAAAGACGATCGGCTGTGCAAGAAGCTAGACGTGTTGATTAAGGATTATGCGATGAAGGACTAGAAACACGTAGCGACAGAAGGGGAGTTTAGACAATTCGAGCCAGCGGTAGTTAACGGTGTGTCACTGAACTCGAAGTTGTTGTCTCCGCTTCCCAATGTTCTAGCGAAGTTCCGTGAGCGAGTAGCAGGTTTCGGAGGCGATATCAGGGAGATGTATCTGCAAGTGCAAGCGTGCAGTAGACAAGCGAGCGCGGTTCGTTTTCCGTGGGACCGCATCGGAAGAGATGAAGATTTACATTATCGATGGACAGTTTCCGGAAGCGGCTAGAGCAATAGTCGAAAATCATTACGTGGACGACTATTTCGACAGCATGGACACAGTCGAAGAAGCAGTGAAACGGGCCCAAGAAGTGAAGTTCGTCCATTCCAAGGGCGGGTTCGAGATCCGAAACTGGGTGGCGAATTCGGAACAATTTCTCCATGGCTTCGGTGAGCGCAGACCCGACCAGAGCGTGCAGGTCCAATCTGGAGCGCGTGCTGGGAATAGTGTGGAGTCCAGTTAGCGACGAGTTCACTTTTCTGGCGAAGCTTCAAGAAGATCTGGTGCCTTACTTCTCTGGCGAATGTCGGTCCGCAGGGAATGCTGGCAACATTCATGATCCACGGAAAAATGCTGATCCAGGATCTGAAGCGAAGCGGCAGTGGCTGGGATCAACCGATCGAGGACGGAAGCTGCGATTGTCCTACCCACGATTCAACATTAAAAAAAAACAAGATCAACAGAAAGCTTGAAAAACAAACTAAATTATTCATCATCTGTGCAATATACACATAAGCTCGATCAACGCGTTTCAACATCGTACTTATTCTTATGGTGGATGGAAGACACAATAAGGTTTTCCAGGGTATTCTCATGCCTAGTAAAGCGTGACATGGACACATTTCTGAATTTCGGAATTAATAAATAGATGGGCTCTTAAAAATATCTTTAGACAACAAATTGCCGTGAGCATTACTGGAAGTAATTCTCGAGAAGTTTCTGGAACATCCTTAGACAATTATCAGAAGATTATTGAAGAATCTTTGGATGAAGTAATAGATCAATCTATTATTATTATTAGTTTCATTAAGGAGATTTTCAGCTTGTGGATGGTTCATACCCAAGGCATTAATCTAATTCCAGTCGTATTTTGTTATACACAGCACAAGTGTGATGGTGCTAGCGATTTCTGAACGTGTGATCATTCTTGATATGATCTGTCAAAGGATTGCTGAATCTCTTGACGGTTTTCGGAGAAAGTTCTATAGAATTTGGTCTCTATTCCAATTCAAGTCTCTAAAAAGTCTCTTTTATAATGGAAGGCCGCAAAAATCATTTCGGTGATTTATAAAGTCTATTTTTTTTCCTTATTCCGCTAGCATTGAATCCTGGTGCAAAATTGTACAGGCCCCAAAGAAATCTTCAGAGACTATAACGGGTTCAACAGGCTGTTCAAGTATTTCGCCTCAAATTCCCCGAGGAAAAGCTTCAAGAATTAAATATTATAGTGATTTTATTTAGGATATTGTCAGGGCCACCTAAAGCGATTTCTCCAGAAATTCTTCTAGAGACTTCTCTACCAATTATCCTAGAAATTCTTCCAGGATTCTCCACTAGGAAATCTTCTAGTCCAAGATTTTTTTCAGAGATCCTTGTATATTAAGAATGACTTTAGTACATACACATTTTAAGGTGAAACAGTTTGGAATCAACTTCTAAGATTGCACTAAAACTTCAAAGGCACAAATCTCGCGAAGAAAGCATCCCAAAACAGTGCACTTTTTATTTTGGATTTGTGCACTAGCAGAAAGCTGAAAATAAGAAGCTCAGGAACATTTGCCAACTATTCCTCCAGTTTTGTGCCTTTGAAAACGTGAGTAGGTGGAGAAGTCGGCCATTGTGCCGGCCATCTTTGCATTCCGAGATGTTTCACCTTAATCCTAGGTTACTTTTGGATTTTCCCTGTAGACATTCTTAGAAAAAATCCTGAACAAAAAACTTTCAAAACATACTTGAGGAAATCTCAAAGAATTACTGGAGAAATGTCTGTTCTCTGGAGCAATTGCTGAAGATATTATTGAAGAGAATCTCCATTTGACATTTTATATAAATCCTGAAAGACAATTTTGAACTTTTGCCCCTTTGCGTTTGAGCTTCTTAAATATATGTAGGGAGACTTACGGCTTCGGCACCATTCGACTATTATCGGCAACCAAACTTCAAACACCAAATACACAGTATTATTCTATCAAAACACACCAATGAAAACATTCAGATGATTCTTTGTTCTGTCAGCTTCCCGCTGACGAGATTTCCGAGACGACACAAACAATTGCGCCAGAGAGGTCATCAAATCAAATGAACACGCCTCAAAATGCGACTGATTTGGAGCTGCCGAACAGATTCGCCTGCAGCGCTTATGGGAAAGTTGCCGAAGAGAATGAGGCTGCCGACAATAGTCACACTGACAAGAGATGTTCGAAGCGTTGCAAAAACGTTTCCAGAAAGATTTTAACAAGTCTGTCGGTGTGAATCGACACAAGATTGAGCAGCGCATAAATGTAAACAAACAAACACGTAATTTGTCTGCTGATGTCCGAGAAAATTACAAAAGAAGCGCGGCATCGGCTTAGACTGCCGAGAATACGTAAGTTCCCCTACATAATAATTTTCAATTTCTAGTCCAGGGTTTAAAATTTTCTTAGCTTCACTGTGCACAAACTATTTGGCAACATTTGTCCTACCCATGGTTTCGAACGTGAACCCGCCTCTGGTTTGAGGGTTGCGAAACCAAAGTTAGGGAAACGATGCACTAGAAAGATTCTTGAAGGCATTTGAGGAATTTTAATTGAAGGTTTCTTAGGCAAATTTTGAGTAGAACTAGTAGAGAATAATGTGGAATAGCTTCAGAACATTTTTTTTTGAGTTGCCTTAGGATAAACGCTTTGAAACAAAAATCGAATAAATTTCTGAATAAAATTCTTATGTATATTTTAGGTCTTTCGAGACTCTATGCAGGATTTTGTTGAGGAATTTCTTTATAAATTCCTGAATTTATTGTATTTTTTTTTTCTGACGGCTTGTTGCAAGAACCTGCGGGGAAATTAAGGAAGGGGAAGAGGTTTCGGACAGGTCCGTCTATGCATTTGTTTGCAAAGAAGGTGGACCGGTGCAAAAATCATATGCATAGAAGAACTGTTGAAGCACTCAGCTGATTTGAAACGTCTGGTGAAAAAGTCTATTCATGTACAATATACCGTATTGCGGATCTGTCACATGAAAAGACCTATCCAGCTTTATGGGCGCTAACGGCCGACACATACAAAGCTCGCTTTCTGGTAGAGATCAGGTGATTTGACATTTGGCTAGTGTCGTTTGACGGCAAATAGATATAATTATAAATTTGCTGTAAAACGACTCAAGCCAAATGTCACATTGCCTGATCCCCAACAGAAAGCGAGCTTGCTTGTGGTGTCAATCTAGCTAATAGCTACCGCATCAGGCTCGCTTTCTGGTAGGGATCATTCGATATCACGTTTGGCTTGGGTCGTTTTATATTGAGCGGACTCAAGCCAAACGTCATATCATTTGATCCCTACCAGAAAGCGAGCCAATTTTCGGCAGCTATTATCAATCGTAAAAAGCTGGAAACAGGTAAATGGTAGGTGTAGTACTAAATTCGGTTTTTCATTTACTTGGAAACTAATTTGTAATAAATTTAATTTCGAAGCAACTATATTTTTGTTCGTGGACACAAATAATAATCAATTGAATATTTTGTAACAGAATGCTGTATTGTTTTTTCATGGATTCTTACAATTTTATTATTATTCTGATAGTCAAATTCTTATCTTGGTGCAAAACAACTGTTTCAAAATGAATCCCCCTTTTCGCCATGTACATCGCTTAAATTTGCATGCAATCAGCTCGCGTCTTAAAACTAGGTAGTTTCTATTAGTTCCCACAAAAATTTGATGACAAAATGAAACACGGTTCTACGTACGACGTTTTTGCACCAGTGTAAAATCGATTCAAGTAGAGTTTTGTCATTTTGTTTCTCCATATAACGGAGCGGTGAAAGTAGTGCTTAGGTTGCGAAACTTAATCTTACGTGGTTTTGTAAATCCGGAAGTCAAACGTTCTAATACTGAAGAATCGAGTTGGATTAAAGCGGAATGTGTAGAATTTTGTCTGCAAAACACTTATGATCATTAAAATAAGTTTGTTTACTTTTCTAACTCGAGGATGTTGGAAGAAAACAATTAAACAATTAAACAATTAAAAATCAGTTATTTAAGCTGTGATTAAAAGGGTGAAAGCAACAATATTAAAGATCTTTACTTTTATAGGAGTTAAAACTGCCAACAGTAGCAAAAGTCGACACAAATATCCGGTAAGTTGGGAAAAATCCATACAAAATACAAATGGTATTCTTATCACAAGCGTTTTGTTATATTGTTTGTGTATTGTAGAACTGTACACAAATTTCCATTTAAAACAATACATAAACTGTTTGTTAAACCGTGTTTTACCATTTGAAAACCAATCATATCATTGTTTTTACAATAATCTGCTCAATTTTGTTAATCATTTTTTTGAAGCTATGCATGAAAGAATATTAATATGAGTATTATTGCGATGCTTACCAACATATACATTATAAGTATTGTAAGCATATAATATACCATATAGTGAATTGTATAAAACAATATGTTGTAATGTAACTGTATTGTTATTTTGACAATACATCGTATTGCTTTTTAATGTTTCAAATAGTACTGTTATAACACGCAATAAAAATTTGTAAATGATTGTTTTTTATCGAAAATTTCATATTATTTTTCGTTTTTTCTCCCGCCTACTACGGAAAGAAATGTAAATTGGCTACAATTCACAGGTTGCAACTTATTCACGACGTACGTCTATCAACAACAACGCTCTTAGGATGAATTGGAGAAGTTTCTGACACTCTCACTAGAAATTTATGATCTCACAGAATAAAAACTTTTATTCACCGCTTCCTAATCTACTGAGTGAAACGAATCACTCTTCTTTTGTCCATTCGACGAGAATGACATTCCTGTTCTCACACGTGTGTTATAAGGCTATCGCACCCTTCTCTTTCCAGCAACAAGATCAAATGGGATTTTTTGTTTGTTGTTTTCATACGGAAACGGTTTCCGTATGAAAACAATCCATTTGCGTGCGTATGCAGGAAAGAGAGAGGTGATTAAACGTCAGATTGCCTTATAAGAACACGAGATCTTTGGATTGCGTGTCACAGTGACGGACTGACGGCGGTGGCAGTGCGGCATTTCGCTTGATTTATGATTGTATTGGTCACACCACTCTGATGCAACCGAATGTGGTGTCTGGCCCCTGGGCCAGCTATAACCTACCACCGTGCCTAACCCAGTCTCGACAAAGTCATCGGACACCTATTCGTTCTGCTGCGTAGAATATGGTTATGGCGACGCCCACGGTGCATCTTTTATTATATCTTTCACTTTCGCCATATCGCCAGATGACACAGTCGAAAGTGGATTTGCCCATTTTCCAATTTCGAAACCCATGTTTAGCTTTTCGCTTCGTTTCCTGCGGGTGCAATCAATTCTAGTTCGAAAGAACGTGGCTTCCTGCGGCGACCATTAGAATGACGACGTTCTTCCGAATGACAGATGGTGCCCCGTGATGGATGCATCGCAGTAGTCCATGACGGCCGATCATTAGCACCAATTTCCGGTGTCTGTTTGGCCCTTTTCGAAAGCCAATTTGATGAATTGCTGTGTAAACAAAGTAGTCATAAAGCCCACTTATCTCACCTGTTTCAGCCTATTATCTTTGGTACAACGTGCTTTCGGCTACCTCCGACTTGACGAGATTCCAGCATCGTTCCGAAGTCGCTTATGACATCATCGTTCCCCATTTACCTGCCTTCTTTTCATCGGTTATTCTTTCCACCCGATGCACGTGTTCGATCCGATCGGCTCGTGCCCGATTGTGCTTCGTGCTTGCTTCCCGCCGTTGCAGCAAGACCAGAGATAAATCATCCTGAACCGACAATGGCCCCGGCAACGACCTTGCTCAATGCACGCATCATTGACACCTAGCTCGCGCAGACAAACGGACGTAACACTGACGAAATTTTCGTCGGCTACACATTTAACGCGATCATTTCAAAACTCACAACCAGAGGCGCGCGCTTCGTTTTTCTTCGTGTTGACGTTTCACACTACCGTCATCTACAGACCTTGTTTCACAAAATGCTCACCAAATGATGATGGTATGAACTTGGTGACGGATTATCAAGAAATGTGT
The DNA here is from genome assembly GCF_002204515.2 of Aedes aegypti. Classification (NCBI taxonomy): domain Eukaryota; kingdom Metazoa; phylum Arthropoda; class Insecta; order Diptera; family Culicidae; genus Aedes; species Aedes aegypti. The sequence continues at coordinate 26,806,662 of NC_035107.1, forward strand.
TCCATTTGTTAAGTCTATTTCTCTGTGTCTACCTTTTGTATTATTATTACTATACCTTTATGCCCTTTCATCCTCTCCATTCATATGACGATGGCAGCAACCCGGCAGCAGCCAGCTTCAAGACAAGGCGAAGGAAGGTGCGAACAACTAACCTAAATAAGCCGCCGCCTACCTCGCTCTCTACATACTTTTTGCTTCTGCTGCTGGATGATACACCTTTCCGATTTACTGCCGTGAGTCACTTCACCTCCGCCTACTTTGTTTTCCTCTGTAGGTCTTCATCTTCCGAGTGCCATCAGAGAGTGTTGAAAAACAATGAATAAGCGGCTGTTTGCAGTTTGACTGAGCCTTGGTGATAATTATCAGTTGGATTTTGGTCCTCTGTTGGCACCTTTCCTTTCGTTTGAAAGACCGAAAAATCGACGGAATGGCACCTCTGGATGCATATACGGGCAGGCTACTCGGCAATGCTAATCAATTATACTGTTTTGTTTATTAATTGGCATATTGGCGAATTGATTAGTATAGTAATATAATCATTTTTGAAACTTTTAGCATTGTTGCTGAATTCATCCGCTCAGAACTATTTGAAAATCTTATAATAATTTTCTTTTAAAGCCTGAGAAGATTTCCCTTGAATTCCCTCGAAATCTCAAAAGGACTTCATTTGAATCTTGAGAGGATTTCCCTCGAAATGCTGAGAGGATTTCCCTCGAGATCCTGAGAGGATTTCCCTCGAAATCCTAAAAGTATTAACTTTGAATTACATAATGGATTTCCCTCAAAATCCAGATAGGTTTTCCCTTGAAACCCTGAGAGAATTCCCATCAAAACCATGAGAGTATTTCTCTGGAAATTCTGAGAGGGTTTCCTTTGAAATACTGAGAGGATTCGCCGCAAAATTCTGAGAGGATTTCCCTTAAAATCCTGAGAGGATTTCCCTTGAAATCCTGAAAGGATTTACCTCGAAATACTGAGAGGATGTCCCTCAAAATCATGAGAGGATTTCTCTAGAAATCTTGAGATGGTTTCCTTCGAAATACTGAGAGATTTTCCCTCGAAATCCTGTAAGAATTTCACTCGATATCATGAGAGGATTTCCCTTGAAATCATGAGAGGATTTACTTTTAAATCCTATATGAATTTTCCCCAAAATTCTGATAGAATTCCCCTCAAAATCTTCCCTAGAAATCCTGAGAGGGTTTCCTCTGAAATACTGAGTAGATTTTCCTCAAAATTCTGAGATGATTTCCCTTAAAATCTTGCAAGAATTTCCTTCGAAATCCTGAGAGGATTTCCTTTGAAATCCTGAGAGGATTTCCTTTGAAATCCTGATAGGATTTCTTTCGAAATTCTGAGAAGATTTCTCTTGAAATCTTGAGACGATTTCCCTCGAAATCCTGAGACTATTTCCTTCGAAATCGTTAGAGGATTTTCTTAGAAATTCTGAGAAGAATTCCATCACAATCCTGAGAGTTGTTTACATTTTGATTATTTGAATGTTTTTGTTTTACAGCTGTCTCTGCAGATCAATCTCTACTTATATCTGTCCACAAAAGTGACAGTTAAAAGTGTGACGTTTCGATCCTTTTCTGACAGATCTCTCCTTGAGTGACAGTTATCTGCTCGCGTCTGCTCATCAACATTCATCTCCTGGGGCCATTTCCAAATCTCAAAGAATCATTCGAGCGGCTAGCACGCATGTGGCCGGCGTTTAGCCATGTATCGCAACCAGTTCACGACTTCCATTATGGCGTGATTGTTTGGTAAATAAACTTTTTTTACCATCCGTATTTATTTACAAACAAATATTGGGAAAAATCTGTTGCCCGCAAATGACTTTTTGTGTCTCCGCCTCAGTAGGCCTGGAACATCATAAAAATGCATCAACACGACTTGCATTTGTAGTCAAATAGTATGTCGACTCGGTACCTACATCTATTACTTACGTGTGTCGTCAGTGTTCCGTGTCCCATCGACAACTTTCCAACGAAAAGGGCGCGAGCGCACATGTGTTTTCCATTTTTCTGTGTAGTAATTCAACCTTGTTCCGTCGTCGTCGTAGTCGTCGTCATCCACCGAACTTACCAGTGCGGCTGGTCGTGTTTCTAAACAAATATCCGTCCGTCCTCTCGAGTAAAGCTGGTTACGTAGCTACACGTCTACACGGTGCTTCATTTGCCGTTAAAACTTCAAATTTCAGATTGTTTATATGGTCGTTCTACACATGATTTTTCAGTATGTTACCATGTATCTAAATCATCTCTGATTGCTTTCAATTACATATTATAATTAAATAGCTTAAAATCGTACCGTACATATTTTTTTGAAATAGGCTCAAGCGTTTTGAGCCATTACGGAGCCGATTCATGGTGTAATCATATACAATTAGCTGTCACCTAGTTTGCTAACTAGCAAAATTCGTTATGTCTACTGTAATGTTTTTTTTTGTCCAAAAATCAAAATTATGAGAAACCTGACATTTTAAAACAAACACAATTTCCTTAAAATTTATCATGTCATCATTTATCTGATTTGTATACCGACATTGAAGACCGTTTTTTTTGCGTTTTTTTAGCTACAAAAATGGTAGACTAAGACACATTTCTTCAAAATATTTTTACTTCGATTATTGCCATTGGCGTAGGGAAAGGGGGGGGGGGGGGTCAGGGGGGCCTGGCCCCTTCAGAATCATCCAGCCCCCCCCCCCCCAGAATTTTTGATGACAATAAAAAAAATAAAACAAAAAAGATTTAAGATGACGCAAAATCTTCTGAAAGCCCCCCCTCCCCCCCAGAATTTTTGATGACAATAAAAAAAATAAAACAAAAAAGATTTAAGATGACGCAAAATCTTCTGAAATTATGTGCATGACTCTTGTTACTAACAAAAAAAATCGCTTTAGTAGTTACGTTATGTGATGTTGTACAACTATATTGAGAAAACCTCGTTTACGTTACATAGCATCAGCGCGGCTGTTCTGACTTCGATGAATCGTGCGACAATCTAAAGCTTAACCGTCCGGCTGACGATCGATTGATTACTGTTAGAACTAGTTTCTTGTTGCATGCGATAAGCGCAATTTTTCAAAATTTCCGTTGCAAAATTACCGTGGTGCCGAAAAGCGTCAATATCCTGGAAGTTTGATTCCCAAAATTCATTTTTTTCTGGATAATCCAAATAATGCTGTTTCAGCATAAAGCAGCATATTCACTTCATTCTGATTTATCATGTTTTTTAATGATACCCCGCTCGAGGTATCCAGTGATAATGATTTTCCTTATGAGAATTCACTAAAAAAATCCATACATTAACATAAAGTTGTATGATGTCAGAAAATAAATAATTGAAAAAACATACACAATTTTTGTCACAAAATTACTAAACGACTACTACTACGAAAATGAAGGTTTAACTTTCAAGGAATTTCGGCATGGGCAATTTTTCATCAATGTAAGAAAATCGGCCATAGTGTTTTTCCAGCAATGAATTCTTGCTTTGATTTTGATTCAATGTTTTAAGTATTCGCATGAATAAATTTATTACTTATACTATATTATTTCAAGAAAACTTATTATTTCATAAATTATTTGATTAATTTCAATCAATCATTTTTTTCAAATAACTTTTTGAAATTTTCATAGAATTTTAGTATTATCAAATTCCTCAAGGAATAATGAAGGGTGGCTTCAGAACTTCTGCAAATCTCATGGACATTAGTCAAATAATATTGTGGGACTTGTTCATACCTTTGAAGCGAATTCCACCAATTCCTTCTATGTCTACTTTTTATTAGCAAGTTGATTCCGGAATACGTTCCCGGATTTGCCAAAACAATGTTACTTCTGCCAATTTTAATTATGGGATATTTCACTGAAAGTTCTACTAGAAATTCTTCTGTGAATTTCTTTCGATATTTTTCCCAAAAGTTTTATTAAAAATTCTTCTGCGTCGCTCATCAATGGTCCTTAAGAACTATTTTCAAAATACATCACAAGTTGCGACAAATTCTTCTTTGCTTTCTTCTAGAAATTTTGCTTCAAATCCCCGGTTGATTCATGAATTGGAAAGAAAATTGTTTTTGAAACATCTTATGCCTTCGAATCTTCAAAAAAAAAAAAAAATTGTTGAAAAACCCCTGGAAAACTTTTGTTTCCAAAGTTAGCACAGCGGAACAGGAATTTGTAGAGAAACATGTAGCAAAATAACTGGAAAAGGGGAATGGCTATTTTATGATATTCATAAAGAAATTTTTACTGATCTTTCCTAAATCTTTCTTTAAAAAAGGTAAATTTTAGGAGTTTTGAAAAATTTCAGAAATCTTAAACGTATAGTTCCTGATTTGTGGATTCATCTGGAGTTCCTCAACAAATTTTCAAAGCAATGCACAATTCATCTTTGGTAATGTTCTTAAAAAAACCTTCAATATTTCTGCGTTTAACTTCTACTGTACTGCAAACTAATCGATAATAGACTATTCAAGTTAGTTTATTTGATATTTCTAAGAGTAGGAAAAAAAATGTTTTTTCCTACATCAATTTGTTCACAATATAGTACATGACACTTCGGAGTTCATACAAAATATTATCTAAGATTTAGATTTTATTTTACATTCAGTAAAACTTCCATGCGTTTTAACACCTATAATTTTTATCATAAAAGACGATTTTACGACAGGAATGTAGTATTTTTTCCGAATTAAATGTCAGCTACAATCATTAAAACTATTACATAAAAAGTTCTTTCTAACCTTTTTTGTATGTGTTTCTCTAGAAATCTGATATGGAGTGATTCGTAAAGGAATTTGTAAAGGAATTCCTAAAAGTATTGAGATATTAAGGGAGTAGTTTTTGAATCAAAATATGAAGAGTGGTTACATTTTTAAATGTTATTTATGAAAGAATCATGAGATTACCAAAAAAAATGGAATTATTTCTAGAACCTAAAATAATACTTGATGGAATTTTTGGAGTATTTTTTTGAGAAATTCAAGAATGAATTGCAAACCTTAGATGGAAAATTTCTTCAAAAAAAATCTTTCGAGAATTTTCTTTTGGGAATTTCGTTAGTGCGGTTTGAAGAAATAAAATCTCTGGAAAATACTTAGATAAATCTCTGGTATTTTGTTCGGGAGAATCTTAGGGAAACAATAATTTAATTCTCTAAGACATCCCTGAACAAATTTCTTGGGAAATCTGTGAGTATTTTCGTGGAAGAGTTTTTGAAAGAACAGTTCAACGGTTTCCGCTAGGAATTTTATAAGATGTTAGAATTTTTTTCTTAGTTAAGCAAAGCAAAGAAAATTAAACAAAAATGCCGAGGAAGTTTTGAAGGAATGGGGGATGTTGCTCCTTGATATTAGAGAAATAAAAAAATGCAGGTAGATCTGCGTTAATGATAGATTGGCTTTTCAGTCTTGACAAAATTGAAAAAAAAAAAATTGAAAAAAAATTATTTTATTTTGTCCAACGTTTCGGTCCTTTTGGGACCTTCTTCAGAGACTCAATTTTAAAAGTTCTTCTTTGCAAAATCATGAGAATAACAATTTCCCAATTGAATTCTTTTTAATTGCTGATAACATTTTTGTGGAATATTTAGAGAAACACCCAGAAGATTGTTTTTTGGAAAGTCTGGATAATTTTTGTTGTGATTTTTTCAAACAGCAAACTGTTCTGAGGAATTCGTGAAATGAATCCTTGCTTGCTGATCTTAAAGGCATTTTTGGTGATTTTTCTGTGCTAGTTTTTTGAAGAAATAGTCAGTAGCTGATTAAAATCCTACACACATTATTAATGAGCAACTGAAGGACACTTTAAACTAACAGTTTGTATATAGGGTGTCCCAGAAAGCATGGGCAAGACTTTGATAATGAAAATCATAATACTTTTCCGAACAATCAAATATTTTTATATTTTTGTAATTTTCTATAGGCTATTTCAACCAGCATCTGTGATAAATTTGTTTGATTTAATAATCGTTAACATTGAAAATTTCTATTTTAGAAAATCAATACTTATCTGGTCAGCACAGACCCTACATTTTAATTTTGTTGAAAAATAACTAGTAAAATATGTTTTTATTAAAATTTTTCGCCGTAGTGAGTTCCATTACATTGTATAAAGGATGTTTTGAATAAATTTTTGTTTTAAATTTTATTTCGCTATGTTAGATAACACTTGGAAAAATTGTAAAATTCGAAAAATCTCGTATTTTTCTCTCCGCATAAAACAATATCACGAAGTTATAACTCTTCTGGTATCTTGAATAGTAATAAAAATAATACATTTCAGATTTACGAAAGGTTAATCTCCATTCTCTTGAATTGGCAACTTTAATTTTTGATTTATTCATGTTTTGACGTGAATATAAGTATTTGATTTTTACCCTTTTCAAATCGACCACGGCTGGAATCGGGATTTTAGTTCCAATAAAAATTATACATGGTTACGTTTAAAATTTCAATTTTAATAAGTGATAGTCCGATCAATTATCGTATCCTCGTCGATAAATATATTTCTCAGATTTTTATTATACGCACTTTCTGATATAAATTTTTTTTTTCTAAAACAAAGTCGCTCAAAAATAACGCGATGTGTGCAAGACTGATAAGAAATGCTTCAAAGAAATGTTACGTAATCAACACATTAATGATTAAATTATGCATTAAAAAATCGCAATCTACTCTTGTTGGATACAGTAATCAAATGTGTAAAAATCAGATGTTTATCTTCATTAGTTTTGAAATGGCAGTATGGTGAAATCGTGCCCATACTTTCTGGGACACCCTATATAATAAGTACGTAGAGGACCTTCCAGGAGAAATGATTAAAAGAATTTCTAATGCATTTTCTGGCCGAATTTATCAAGATATTGTTTAAGCAATTCAATACAGATTCTTCGAGAATTTTTCTGGTAAGATCAAAAAATCTGGGAATGATTTTCTGTGGAAATCCCAGGACTAACTTCGTGAAAACTGGTAAAAGATTTCTTGATGAAAGCACTGAAAATAAAGAAAATAATTCATAAAAAATGTCCGTAAGAATTCTAAGAGGAATATCTTCAAGGAACATGATTGAATATTTGAAAAAATCGTGGAAGAATCACAAAGGACATTTCTGGTGATTTTTTTTTGCTAAAATTCTTGAAGGATTACAAAAAGAATGAATTTTTATTTTTAAATATACAAATGAAACTTATTTGCTGCGAAATGAGACAAAATCACAAATTATCAAAATCAATACAAATCAGTTAAAAATACCAAATTTGTGAAAATCGTGATTATTGCGAACGACACTACATCTGTAAATAGGAGATGAACCAGCCGTGGGCTGAAAATCTCCCTAATAGAGATAATAACAATAATAACTAGTGGTCCCGGCAAACTTCGTCTTGCCATCAAGTAGGCTGCTGGAAAACGTCATGGACGTCCCATACAAAACAGGCAGTTCCGTTCACTCCCGTTTTTTCTAACTTTCCTGTGAACATCTTGAGTTTTTTATACACACAAACACGTCGGAACACTTCAGGATCATATTTACATGATAAATTTCAAAATCCGATAGCCCGTTCTTAAGTAATTTCGTGACATACAAACACCACTCAATTTTTATTTATATAGATAGATACATCTGTAAAACAGGTATATACTAGGCCCCCCTAGGCCCCCTCCAGAAAAAAATCTTAGCTACGCCAATGATTATTCCATAGAAAGCTTCTGACGAATAATTGATTTTTCTTTTTATATTATCAAAATTGCGCCTTGTTCTCGTTAGAATTAAACCCAAGATCATGCTTCTTGTTATTTTATTGATCACCTTATATTTTTTTCTTACCCAGGCAACCAGGGAACCAGTTTATGAATTAACTGGTTGATTTTTACAAATGACATTACACCCGCACTACACGGTGGATGAAATCGTTGATAAGTTTCATTGCATAAAACGCAACTTTCCGAATTCATTTGTACATTCCGTTTCTTCCCGTATACTCTTACAAGCAGCTGTTAAATCAACATTTGTTTTTAATTAATTAAGTCGCATAAGAAGGCAGACTATTTCACAAGGAAATCTGTACACTCGAATGTTATGACTATTTTCATCATATAAAACATGCACGTATATCACCTCCCCTTTATTCGTACAAGGTATTTTAGAGACATCTTATACGTAACATATTGCACAAATAAGCATGTTAACCTTAGTAAGGACCTTGGGTCTTTTTCGACCCATTTCAAAATTTAAATCAATGTAAATTTCTATTGAAATAACCTAGCAATTTGAAACTTTTTTTATTTTTTAGTGGGAAATTTTGATTTTGCGGAAACAAAAGTTTTGAATGACCCCTAGGGGAGCTTTCATAAAAAAAGTTACAAATTGTGACTTAGGGTCGTTTTTGACCCGAAATTTCAAACAGCTCGCAAAAATCAGTGTGTTGACCGAATTTAGTTCTGTTGGGCTTAAATGAAGGGCACACATGTCTAGTTTCAGAAACCCCCCCGGAGATCCGGATTTGGTCACTGTGGCCACCGGGAACCTGCTACATCTGAAAAAATTCCCTTTAGAGACCCTTACTTTGACGACCTGTAGTTTCGTAACTAAACAAGCAATCTGAACCGTTCTCATATTGTTGAATAGGTATTTACGTGGACTGGGAATAGAGATTCTCAAATCAGTTCTGTATATGTAACTCACATCGGTATTGCTGTGTGCGTTTGAAACGCAAACTTCAAATACGGGAACACCAAATGCGGTAAGATTTTTCACAAGGAAGGTGAAGTCAAAATTTGATTTTCTTTGCTAGGTTGGCGGTGATTTGGATCATGGTTGCTAAGTATCCTTTGATTGCTTTGTGTTACCGCATTTGATGCTCAGTTAGCCAAGGTTTGCACGTCGAACGCAAACAGCAATACTATTCGGTTGATGGATATTTTGGCATAATTTTTTTTCTGTAATAAGGAACCAATTACCGGCGCACATTCCCTGAAAAATTTGGTCCAGTATGGTCCATTCGGAACCGGTTCCTGGAGTCCCGGGAGGTGGCAAATCTGGACAATTCGATTAAATTACTAAGATTTGAACCCCAAAACCAAATGAATTGTGTCCAATTCTTTACGATATTTGGATGTATTTTGTCAAAAGAATGAATGGATGGTTATCTGGTCCTTTTGGAGAAACGGAATGGCCACCGGGAAACCCGTAAAATGGGACCACTAAGTTTTAGCACCAAAAGTAGGCATGCGACGGCTCATTCTTCATGATTTTGAATACCTGTGACTTTTCTAATTCAATTATTGATGAATAACCACTTTGGTTCTTCTAACCTACTGAAATAACCAAGGAATGGCCACCGGAGATACCCGTATTCTGTAACATTTTAGTGTTTGTACCAAAACTAGGCATGCGACGACTCATTCTTCATTATTTTGAATACCTGTCACTCTGCCATTTCAATTATTGATGAATAACCACTTTGGTTCTTCGCATGGTATAGTTTGCAATCATCGGATTCATTTCCTTTTCCAGGGTCCCGAAATCGGTCCTAGGGTATGCCAGAAGTATTTGTAGATGGCCTTATGTTGCATACAAAGAGTTGAAATATACTAAAGGTTTATGATTCAGTTCAAACACTTAAATTGTGTTTGATTCGCGCAAAATAATTATGTCAAAGGACGTTCGGACAGACCCCTCGGAACATCTGTATGAATCCGGAACCAACCGTCCGACTGGGTTTCTCAGTACAAGTCACGAAACGTGAATAGTGTTGTGGTGTTGGTCACAATTCTATTGAAATTGGCTGAAAATCATGGAAATTAGAACCAAAAGATTACAAAAATTTAGTTGAAAAAATAGGTAAGGACACCAAGGTTAATTAATCTGAGGGGCTGAAACCCCTTAATCGGACTCTCTAGACTCTTCATTAGGGCTGTGCACAATGAGCATTTATCAGTATCGGCGATATAATTTTGATTCAATATCGGTATCGGCGATATATCGGATTTGAAATTATTGGTATTGAACCGATATCCGATAATTTCAAAAAGATGGGTGTAAAAGCAAAATCGACAATTTTTCACAATAACTTTCGCATTATGTAGTCCATTTCTTGAATTTTGTAGTTGCGACATGCAATTCCCAGAGGACATCTTGAATTCCATTGAATCAGTTTTATTTCTTCAATGTAATTAATAAAAAAAAGTTCTGATTATCGGACCGGCAATTGTTTTATCGATATCGGAAAATATCGGGTCATACAATATCGGATATCGTATCGATAATATCGACCCGATAAAATCGATATCATCGATAATATCGATATTTGCACAGCCCTACTCTTCATAGTATCTTTGCCTGCCTCTAATAGGATGATGACTGTTTACATCGTTCTGAAATGTTTACAGTTGGCACCAGCAGCAAAATATACAGACAATAACCTTCCGAACATTCAGTTTCCAACACTGAAAACCGAGCGGTGACGCTGTTGTTTGTATTCCACTTATTCAGCGCGCTACGATCGGTTCTCAATCTTCTCAAAATTTCAACAAAAACTCATGGACAAATGGTAGTCGAGAACTGTCAAAATGTATGGAAAGTAATTGAACACGCAAATTATTCGAAATAAGAAACTTGAAATCTTTCGTGATGGGAAAAGATAACTTTGAGTGTTTAGTTCTTTGCTTCAGAGTTTCGTTTATGCTTCCACTAAAAAAGAATCATCTGTTGCCATTTCAGTTTTTTTTGCCGTTCTACTCGTGGGATATCAGATAACTGACCTGGAATCTCCATTCCCTACACCTAAATGGCATGGTTTCTAATTTTTTTTTATTCGAGTACCTTTAATAAAACTAATTGTAAGTCAATACCTTTATAGTAAACTTTTTCCTCTGGACCAACTGTTAATAGAATAAAAATACTGGTTACCACCTTTCTTACGTTTCTCACTATGACGTCCCTTTTTCCTGGTCAAAATTCTTACTTCTGGCCGAGCTCGCTTACTCCCATGAATAGTTTCCATTCTGTTGTCATTTCTTTCAACTTCTTGATTTGACATTTCAACTTCAATACGCTTTTCTCCATGTCTTCAAAATTCTCGTTCATAATGCTCCTATTTTTCATATCCTAACATGATCCACTCTTAGGTTGTCTGTGATCTTCGCCTACTACGCAAAGAAATCGGCTCCGTATTGCCTCATAAAGTTTGAGCCTGCAAATAAAAAAAATATGTACGGTGCCAAAAGGATTGATTTGAGCACCAATACTTCAGTCGGGCAAAAGGAAAGACTTATTTGCCGCATTCTACAAAGCTACCAAATTCTTTAATAGATATTTCAATTTTATTCTATTCTATTCTATTCTAAATGCTTGCACAAAAAAAAAAGCCTCCTGGAAATACTGAAATTTCTTCCAGTATTTTCTTGTCAGCATTAATATTTGCAGCATATCAATGATTTGATACAAATATTAAAATAGCCTGGCCCACTGTGCAGACTTGGGGTTTGGAGGTAATTCAAAAATTTCCGGCGATCAGATTATTCATGAATGAATAACATGATGGACGGAAAATGTTGAAATATTGTGAGGGAAGAAACGGGGACAACCGTACCAACCGTTCCATTTAAGGAGATATGCAAAATCGTTGGGAGTGGCGTTGCTAAGAAAGTTAATGCGCACTCCATTGTTGTTTGTCTCCTTTTCCTAGGATGGGACACAGACATTTCTCCCGTATGTCCTGGCTCTAAAGCTTGGGCTTAAGCGCCCTCACTCGCTCTCTGAAACGAAAAGAAAAGTTACTCTGACCCCCCTCCCGTAAAACAGCAATTAATGTATGTAAATTGAAAGTGAATCACAACGAACACACGCCACAAATCCTCAACGTGGCATTTTGGACCACTTTCCCCTATTTGTTTTGATATGTAAATAAAACTTGAAATAATAATAAAAATCAGAACAATCTCACTAAGTTGATCGAATGCCACGGTGGAGTTGTCATCGCCATGTAAGCCTTCCATCTACTCCGCTTCCATCCCCTCTTTCGCTCATGCCAGAAAACGCTCACGATCGATCACACCTCAGGTTCACATTTATTCCACTTTTACCGATTCACATTTGTTTTGCATTATCATCAAAATTAGCTACGCAAAGCTTTGTTTCGGAAAGAATTGTTTCAAAGCACAAGCTGAATTCCGAAAAATTCCATAACGCGGAACCGAGGTAAACGTGACAGAAAATTCAAAACGCAGCCGCCCGCGCTCACGGCTTGCTGTGATCTTCCTAATAGATATTTCAATTTTTTTTAGAAAAAAGCACATTAAAAATTTGAGGTGGGTAATGTCTATTACATTACCGCGAGGTTGACGTAGAACTACGATGATTAATAATTTGATTTGTCATGTGTATGAATTTGTAAGTGTACTAGTTTTGTGTTGTTATTGATCGGTTGAAGTTTTCAGAAGTTAACTCTTTTTGGACTCATTTTGGTAGTCCTGAAAAGAACCATTTGTCGTTCTGTGGTTCCGAGAACCAGTCTTTGGTGTTCCAGGAATAATGCCAGATGATTGAATTTGTTTGTTTGGTCGTTGCTTCCTTGTGTTGCTTGGTTGGGTGATCGGTTTCTGGCACCAGCTGTAGTTCGCCAAACTCCTCCAGTAGATTAGATGTTTGATAGCTCGGGTGCTTCGATCGTGAGAATCGATAGTATCGGTCCAGTGCTTTGGTCTGTAGCAATATCCATTGCATGAGCATGTAGGCTCTGTACATTGATACTCATCAATATGCAGGCTTGGCCGCTATGATCCAGTATTTCACGCAGTTCGTCTCAAAGCGTCACTAATCGATGATTGCCTAAGCGCTGCAGCTCATTCCTCAAGTCAACCCTCTTGAGAGAATTGCTGCCTTTGGCGTGATGGGACTTGAAAAAAAGTAGAGTTTGTCAAAAATAGTCCTTGCAATGAAGTAACCCGCGACAAACCAACATATACCAATTGTTGATCCTGGTTTTTGTCATAGTCGTACACGACCTCAGGGAAAGTTCCACCTTGCGACTTATGAACAGTAAAAGCACAGGCACTAACCATCGAGAACTGAATGCGTTTGCATTTGATTATGCCGCACAGTTTGAGAGTAAAATCAAAATTCTCTATACAGGAGTGAAATTGGAATTTCAAAACCAAGAGTGTTACGTTGGCATGAAATATTTTGAACTCTTATAACTGTTTGCTGGTTTAACGAAATTCCTTGAATGGCACCTCAATTGAAAGGCAAGACATCAAAGGGTCATGTCGTTTACTTACTGAATCCCACATACCTGTCCAAATAGTTTAATTACTGTTTTAAAAGAGAACGTTGATTTCAAGCAAATTTATAAATAGGGGTGCTAGAGAAAATTTGACGTCATTTGCTTTCCATTCTCCGCTTGGACCGCATCTCAGCAGGCAATAGATCGTCTGGCTCTGACCGGGCATGCTTCTCAGGCACAGACATCGATAGCGAAGGACCTCCCCGTTTGTCTTGCTTCGCTCAAATCGAACTGTCGAGCGAGCGAGAGAAGATGCCGTCCGAAGCCAATGTCATCACCGCTGCCACCGCCAAGAAGAAGAAGAAGGGGAAGCAGTCCACAGGAAAATTTGCGGTCGAACTGTGAACACGGTCGGGCAAGTCATTCTCGCTTTGTGCTTCACCGCTTGTTTGCGTTCACCCAGCCATCGTCATCGCCGCCATCATCAGATTTCGACTTAAGCCCGGTGATCCACTACCTGTTTCTGTTGTGCGCCATCCACGCCACGAAACTTTCGGTTCGTCGTATAAGCAAATAACTTGCTCAAATTTATACATTTGAGTTGAGGATTCCCCGTTTGACCTTGGCAATCAACTGATAACATCCCGCAGTGTTATTTATCTGTAAGAGCATCAAAGCTACCAAAGTTGATGGCCCTGAAAAGGTGGAATTAGTGGAAAAGAGTTAAAAGAGAAATATTTCCGACTTTATATATGACTTCTAATATTCCTAAAACAATTTCACAGCTTCATACAAAATTTCATTTGTCATGAATAATTTATGACTCAACATTTTGAGACTGTAATCGCGGACGCTGCTGCAGTGCCAGCGGGGTGAGTGCTCAACATTCCACAACAATTGTAAAATAGAGTGGCATTTCCAACAGCGTCTTTGATGTTCCATATTTTAAGGGAACACTTTGATTAGGAAAATTATCACATGCAACAAAATTGCGACATATTTAGAATGCTTTTGAAAAGACATTCTCATTGAACAATTGTAATAATTTTGGTACCCATGGATCAGAAATTTACCGTCATAATAAAGAAAACTATTTATTAGCAGGCTTCTAGCAGCGAGGTACTTCTCGCTAAGCAAGTTCGGAGGAGCTCTTACCAGCTCGAAAGCGGAAATGGAATGATACTGAATCAAACGAAGGCAGCATGTTTTATAACCTTGGAATAGCTGATGATGCTCCTCCCTTTTGTGCTCTTCGCTTTCTGATCGACCAATCTGGGAAATGGGTATGTGCCAATAATGTGTTGGGCTTGGAATTACTTGAAAATTGCGGAGAATACTAATACGTGAGAAATTGGTCGAACATGAATTGTTGGAATGCTTGACATTCCCTAAATATTCAATACGAGCTATTGATAATTAATAGTTTTCTTTATTATGAAGGTAAATTTCTGATCCATGGGTGCCAAAATTATTACAATTGTTCAATGAGAATGTCTTTTCAAAAGCATTCTAAATATGTCGCAATTTTGTTGCATGTGATAATTTTCCTAATCAAAGTGTTCCCTTAAAATATGGAACATCAAAGATCCTGTTGGAAATGCCACTCTATTTTACAATTGTTGTGAAATATTGAGCACTCACCCCGACGGCACTGCAGCAGCGTCCGCGAATACAGTCTCAAAATGTTTAGTCATCAATTATTCATAACAAATGAAATTTTGTATGAAGCTGTGAAATTCATTTAGGAATATAAGAAGTCATATATAAAGCCGGAAATATTTCTCTTTTAACTCTTTTCCACTAATTTGATGGCCCTGAAAAGAACCGATGGCTTTGTTAGCTTCGATGTTGTTACGGATAAATAACACTGCTCGGACCAGCAAAACTCAGGGGGCTTCTGATATTTGCTCCTAACTGGATTGCTTCTTGACCACCAATGATGATTTCATCACGAGTCGAAATTTTGAAGCGCGGGTCAACAGCTCCTCGGCCGATGAAATTTGCGGCGGCGATGACGATGGCTGGGTGAACGCAAACAAGCGGTGAACCACAAAGCGAGAATGACTCGCCCGACCGTGTTCACAGTTCGACCGCAAATTCACCTGTGGACTGCTTCCTCTTCTTCTTCTGGGCGGCGGCAGCGGTGATGGATTTAGCTTCGGACGGCATCTTCTCTCGCTCGCTCGACAGTTTGATTTGAGCGAAGCAAGACAAACGGGGGCGTCCTTCGCTATCGATGTCTGTGCCTGAGAAGCACGCCCGGTCAGAGCAAGCCGATCCACAGTGAGAAAATCGGGCTCCAAAACGCGACTAAATGCAATAACTCAGCTGGGTAATGGTTTCAGGAAATGATTTTGACCATTCTAGATCGGAAAAAAGCTGCTGAATCGATTGGTGGCGGTCCCATTGACCGGAGACTTCGCCCTGGCCACCTAGAGCCCTGGAACCATCCTGAGTTCCTTACGGCAAGTAGAATTATTGGAACTGATGTAAACTGTCATGATTTCGTTTTGCTGCGGAACAGCACACGACAATATTCCTGCATGGCGGATTTAGTGATATGAATTATTGACCATTATGGCCATTTCATGGTTCCGGAACTAACCCGGAACATCCGTAAAATTGGCAATATTGAAAAAAAATGTTCTGATGGTTCCTTTGTTTCTTGTTGATTAGAAAGAAGTACTCTTACAATTCGTATTTAGTAATCTGAATGTTTGACCATTACGACCATTTTATGGTTCCGGAACTAACCCGGAACATCCGTAAAATTGGAAACATTGAAAAGAAAACAAATGTTCTGATAGTTCCTTTATGTCTTGTTGATTAGAGAGAAGTATTCCTACAAATCGGATTTAGTAGTCTGAATGTGTGACCATTATGGCCATTTTACGGTTCCGGAACAAACCCGGAACATCCGTAAAATTGTAAGTATTAAAAAAATATGTTCTGATAGTTCCTTTGTCTCTTGTTGATTAGAAAGAAGTATTCTTACAATTCGTATTTAGTAATCTGAATGTTTGACCATTATGACCATTTTATGGTTCCGGAACATCCGTAAAATTGTTAAAAATTAAAAACATATGTTCTGATAGTTCCTTTGTCTCTTGTTGATTAGAGAGAATTATTCTTGAAGTCGGATTAAGTAATCTGAATGTTTCACCATTATGACCATTTTACGGTTCCTGAACTAACCCGGAACATCCGTAAAATTGGTAATATTGAAAAAAAAAAAAAGTTTTGATAGTTCCTTTGTCTCTTGTTTGTTTGAAAGAAGTATTCTTACTTTTCGTATTTAGTAATCTGAATGTTTGACCATTATGGTCATTTTATGGTTTCGGAACTGACCTGGAACATCTGTAAAATTTTCCATCTTCTTCTTCTTCTTTTCTGGCGTTACGTCCCCACTGGGACAGAGCCTGCTTCTCAGCTTAGTGTTCTTATGAGCACTTCCACAGTTATTAACTGAGAGCTTACTATGCCAATGACCATATTTGCATGCCTATATCGTGTGGCAGGTACGAAGATACTCTATGCCCTGGGAAGTCGAGAAAATTTCCAACCCGAAAAGATCCTCGACCGGTGGGATTCGAACCCACGACCCTCAGCATGGTCTTGCTGAATAGCTTTCCATATTGAATAAAAAAAAACCCGATAATTCATATGTTCTTTGTTTAAAATTAAGTATTGATACATATTGGAACCTGGAACATCTGTAAAATTATCCATATTGAAAAAAAAACCTGAATGTTTGATCACTTTGATCATCTTATAATTCCGTAATTAACCCGGAACATCCGTAAAATTAGCAATATTGAAAAAAATATCAACTTTGGTAAGCTAGATCTCAGTTATTTATGGACCTTTTGAATGAAATTTTCACAGAACATCAAACATATCGTTATTCCAACATGCAATTTTGAATAAGTTTTACAATCACGAGTTTGAAAGTAATAGCAATTTTCCTAAAGACGAAAATTCAAAACTGTTGCACAATAACTGCATAAAGCAAACTTGTCCATCTTGTCAAAATGTTAATTCAAATGGAGCTCATTGTAGAAAAATTGTTGACCATTTCTTCCGCAGAAATTTTTATTTTTCTTGAGCGGAACAGCATACCTAGCTTAACATGTGAAAAATTTGTGGTGTGCTTTTACCAGTTTCTGGTATAGTTTTGATCTAAGCAAGTGATTTCCATAGCTTTGCGTGAATACTCGACTGATAATCAGAAGTTCTCGCATATTCAAGAAGTGAACGCATGTCATCATGATCCAGAACGGTGATATTTCAAAAATTTATATTCGTCGGCGATGTCAAGAAGATGTTCTAAATTTTATACACAAAAAAATAAATGTCTCCCTCGAATTGTTGAGACCTGCTGTTAAAAATTGGACACGCAGTTTCAAGTATCATTTTTCGAAGCATGGATGCTCGGAGCGGTTTTTCAGAAAGGAAACTAAATGGCTTGAAACACCATTCTCGGTATGATATAATTCTTCAAATTATAGAAACATTTAACAACTTCTTTATCTAAAGAATGTAGCATTAAAGAACTTTTTTTCTTTGAAGTTGAGTAATGCAGGATTTCAGGCGTTCCACAACGCTCATCACGAATCCAACCCTACTATGCACAACGATGATATTAGAATGAATAGCTCTCCTTTGACGCCTCTAAGCAACAAAACTACGCCTACGCTCCAAGGACGAAAGCGTCTCATGTTTGAAAGCCTATCCGAATCAACAAAAAACAAGCAGAGCCAAAAGCTTGCACGAGAAACTCCCCTTAAAAAGCTTTTGCGGTCGACAGAAAAAGTAGCACGTCGCCTGAAAAATCCATGTGTTGCGAAGATGTTGAAGCTGTTAAAATCCGGTGGAGAAGTCTGGGCTAAAAGTGCGCTTAGCTCAATAGAACGCGTAAAAAAACTCAAAGAACCATCTGCTGACTCATCCTTGACGCTGAAGACATGGCTTGGGTTGAGCAAGTCGAAATATGAAGGTAAGAACATTCCGCATATAAAAATTAGTGCACAGGAAACTGAAATTGACCAGATCAATATCGAGTGTAGCAGAAACATAGTTCAACGAATCTAAGTTGTGAAAAACGACTTTGGTTTGACAGATTTTCTCAAGATACTGAAAATAAACTTTTCATAAATTGAGTTTTAGGGTCTTGAAAATGCAACAAAGCAATTTTTTATGCGTTATTATAGATTTTGGCATAAATATTTTTCTCATAACCACATTTTCCAAGAAAAATTTGGTGTAAATTTCATAAAGTTTTCAAAGACATGTTTCATAAAAAAAAAACTATATCAGTTCGAAAATCATGAATTCTTCCATATTGACATATTGATGTTATTCGTCAATTATGCAATTTTTTTTTCATGCGAATCGTTCTTATTGATTGACAACGTGTGTTTTTTTTAGAATGACAGATGTTTGTCTATGTATTAATAACTCTTAAACGCATAAGCTTACAGGCATGATCTTTAGTATAGCTATCCTTAAAAAAATCACTGTCTTTCGATATGGGAAGAATAATACTAGCGTTTTGTTAGGAACCCACTTTTGATGATTTAAAATAATAATTAACTAAAAAATCACCGTATGCAAGTATTTAAAAATTCAGTTTGTTGATTTAAAAAAAAAAAACATAGTGACTGCTTTGTCTCCTTAAGTTTTAACTCCGAAAGGACCACAGAAATATAAATAATGCAGCACTACAAATATCTTGTTGATATATGTCACAAAAATCAGACTTTTCTCAAAAATGTCAACGAAGCGATTTTTCAAAATGTCTTTTGTTAAAGTTCCTCCTTTAAAAAAGTTTGTTTGTAACACGTTTTAAATGTTAGTACTCCAGGTTTTATGACTAAGCTAAATTTTGGGACACCCCAAAAAAAAGCTGACAAAATCGGGGGTAGACAAAATCGGGGGCAGACAAAATCGGGGGCTGACAAAATCGGGTCAGTACTGTATCTCGAAAAAGAAAAAAAAATAGAGAATACCGATATTCATTATTATAAGCTAAGAGGGAGAGAGATCGATATTTATGTATCAAAAGAAAATTTAATATTTAAGCTTCTTGGCGATATATATTTGATCCATTTTACGAAAATGATTGTTTTAAAATGTGATAATTCATTCTAGTAATAAAAACGGTGGCCACCGAACCGAGGAAGAGCGGGAAAAATATGAAAATTTAAAACCACCGGGAAAAAGATGGGAAAAGTTAGGAATTTGAATTGTTTACTAGAAAAATCAATTGAAGTAAAGAAAAATCATAGCTTCAAATTTACTAATCAACAGAATTTGTTTGCAAAAAAATCGAGACATATTGAAGTATACTTTATGTAATAAAATGTAATCAATTATTTGTACAGAGACCATGTATATTTATGAGATTATTACAAAATCATTGTACAAATTGAAGTTTGACAAAGTTATCTTCAACATAACATTTTTAAGAAAATTTTGTTCGGCAGAAAATCCTCTGAAACTACTTTGAAACATATTCAACTCAGAATTTTGAATCAATTACATGAAGTATAGACATTGGCATCAATTTATTGAAAATTTTTCATAGCGATTCTCATGTATGAAACACCTTTGTCTTTATGAGCTCCTCAAATTTTTTCTCAACTTATCGAACCAAGATTGACATGCAATTATATGCAAGTTGAAATTGTATTGCTCCAAGAAATCATTCATTTCAAATGAAGAAAAAAATCATAACATTAGAAATTTAAAAAGCCTTTTAATTGACGCACAATTTAAAACCTGGAAAAAATAATTACAATACCAGGAAAAATTATGGAAACTAAGAATAGGGATGGCCACCCTGTAATATTCATTTCATTTCCCCATGAAACATTAAGAAAATACAAATTTATCGGCAAATACATCTCTTTTACAGCTATTTTTAAATTCTGAGTCAGTTCACATAATTTTAACTTTTTCAAAGGTATTCGGCAACTCATCAAACAAGAATTACAAGAATTACAAGAACGTACTGTGGAATGCAATGATAGAACACCGCAAATCAATAATACCGTCATTTTCAAGTCCAAACTGGGAAAAAGGATACCTGTCGTATAGTATATCCATTCGTAACCTAATTGAAAATGATGCGTGAAGAATAATGGAACTTCCAACTATAAGATCAAGGCTAAATAACATTGCAAATTCTTCAAAACCCCCAGTCGTAATTGACTGCTTAATGAGGATTGCTGGGGGTCCGGATTCAGCAACTGGATTTTCTCAGTACAACCAGGGCAGTATTCTTGGTAGCGACGATTCCCTCCTATCAGAAAATTTTATGTGTTTACAACTAATAACTAGTTCTGGGGAAGAAATTTACAATAATCCTAACCCGCAATCAGATTTCTTCTGCCGTCCAAGATCACTAAGCTGGACTAAAGAGACCGATGCGATCACGTTGGAAATGTTCACCAAATTTTATGAAGAGGTGAATGGAATAAAAACTAACCCCGTGATTATCACTGTGGATAATATTCGTCTTCAAATAACTGCAGAAGCAGTATATTCTTTGATAGACGGCAAAGCT
Organism: Aedes aegypti; assembly: GCF_002204515.2. Taxonomy (NCBI): domain Eukaryota; kingdom Metazoa; phylum Arthropoda; class Insecta; order Diptera; family Culicidae; genus Aedes; species Aedes aegypti. Next base: position 26,827,459 of record NC_035107.1, read on the forward strand.
GCTAATGCTATCGTTGGCAATAAAAATACCCACGCCTGCCCAGTGTGTATTTCAGGACCAGATGGAGTTATAGGTCCATCATATTTTCACTCCCGGTTGAACTCCACGGAATGGTTGATTCGTAACGCTGCCAAAAAGAGGATTCCCAATAATCCAGCATTGAAACATCCGGAAGTGCAGTCAGAGCATAGAAGAATTTCAAACAAACTTGAAGATCGTTTCAAAGCGCATGTTAACCGACCAAAGCCAGGTGGATGTGGAAGCTCGAATAACGGAAATCTTGCTCGCCTCCTACTCTCCGATCCTACAGCGTTTTCTGATATTTTGGGAATAAATAGAAAATTGGTGGAAAATTTAAGAATAATAAGCAGTTTGGCACTCTCATCGCAAAGGCTCGAACCCGAGAAAGTTAAAATTTTATATGAGGATTTAGAAAAAAACATACTGACTGAATTCCCTTTTATAAAAAAGTTGCCACCTTGCTTGCATAAGTACAAACACTTATCGGAGTACATCACCAAATTGGTAAGTGTACTGTTAGCTTAAAGTGTATAAAATATTATCTGGTTTTTTATTCCAGCCTTACACTATGAATTTTGTTGATGAGCAGGCAGGTGAACGCATGCACAAACGGCATAAATTTTCGAGGCCTAACCTAGCCCGAAAAACAACTCCAGAAGATAACATGTACGATATAATGGTTGCAGCTTTGGCGTGGTCTGACATCAAAATATCGTACACTACGTTTAAAAAACGACGAAATTGCAACGCTAATGAAGACCATGATATTGATTTGGCGCAATATTATGAAGGTCATCAAATGGAGATCGAAAACAAGGAATCATCACAAACGGATGAGGAAAGCTCTGACATAGAAAGCTCTGAAGAATTGTCTAGCGAAGAGAGTTCAATGTCTGATAACGAATGACGAGCGTCATTGTTTTTTTTTGTCAATTTTTGTTAAAAATTGTTGATTTTTCTTCGTTAGTATTTGATTTTTATAGTATTTTTGTTCATTAACGTTTATTTTTTAATTGTTCATACTTGATTAATGTTATAGGCATAAGAAATGTGACTAGAATTCTTAAAAATAACAATAAGAGATAAAAGATAAATATTTTGTTTCCATTCTCACATTTCATATATTTTTTTCTATGTAGCATTTACATAATATGTTATTCTTTGAGTACCAATCGGAATTTTTGGAACAACCAGTTTATGAATTGGTAGTTTATATTTTTTTATCATAAATATGTCTCAAGAGGGGCATCATATAAGAGATTGAAGGAATTCCATTGAAAGTTTTAAATAACTACCTTTTACAGGACGGAGAAGAAGAACAACATATGATTTACTATAGAATTGAAGATGCTTGTTTTGCGAAATAAAATCTTTAACTTTGTTAAACTTTGACGTTTAAGAGAAAACTAATTAGATCTTATACCAAAGACCTCGACTATCCACAACATCGTCGAATACTAGTTGGACGATGTACAGAAAACCATTTACGATATCATTACTAAATACGAATTGTAAGAGTACTTCTTTCTAACAAACAAGAGACAAAAAACTATCAGAACATATATTTTTTTTAAATTTTAACAATTTTACGGATGTTCCGGGTTTGTTCCGGAACCATAAAATAACCGTAATTATCAAACATTCAGATTATTAAATACGAATTGTAAGAATACTTCTTTCTAATCAACAAGAGACAAAGGAACTATCAGAACATATTTATTAATACTTACAATTTTACGGATGTTCCGGGTTTGTTCCGGAACCGTAAAATGGCCGTAATGGTCAAACATTCAGATTACTAAATACGAATTGTAAGAATACTTCTTTCTATCAAACAAGAGACAAAGAAACTATCAGAACATATTTTTTAATACTTACAATTTTACGGATGTTCCGGGTTAGTTCCGGAATCGTAAAATGGCCATAATGGTCAAACATTCAGACTACTAAATCCGATTTGTAAGAATACTTCTTTCTAATCAACAAGAGACAAAGGAACTATCAGAACATATTTTTATAATACAGGTCGGACTCGATTATCCGGAGTATCGATTTTTTTTTCACTCCGGTTAATCGAATCCTCCGGATAATCGAATCACTAAGAAAAAAATTGAAATCTTCGATAAAATAATTTAAATGTTATCTTTTTTCGTTGTTTTATTTATATGATGCGGAGGCGTAGCCAGAAATTATTTCAAGGAACAGTAGGGGTCTTTACAAGAAAATAAAATTTTTGATTACCATACACAAAAAACTACTAAATACGTTCAAAACTGCAAAACCATTCATATTGTATATTGCAATACCAAATTATCTCAGATTTATGCATAAAAATTTAAAAACAAGAACATCAAAAAACAAATTCCGGATAATCGAGTCTAAAATTCCGGATAATCGAATCCCGGATAATCGAGTTTCCGGATAATCGAGTCTCCGGATAATCGAGTCCGACCTGTACTTACAATTTTACGGATGTTCCGGGTTTGTTCCGGAACCGTAAAATGGCCATAATGATCAAACCTTCAGACTACTAAATTCGATTTGTAAGAATACTTCTCTCTAATCAACAAGACATAAAGGAACTATCAGAACATTTGTTTTCTTTTCAATATTTCCAATTTTACGGATGTTCCGGGTTAGTTCCGGAACCATAAAATGGCCGTATTGGTCAAACATTCAGATTACTAAATACGAATTGTAAGAGTACTTCTTTCTTATCAACAAGAGACAAAGGAACCATCAGAACATTTTTTTTTTCAATATTGCCAATTTTACGGATGTTCCGGGTTAGTTCCGGAACCATGAAATGGCCATAATGGTCAATAATTCATATCACTAAATCCGCCATGCAGGAATATTGTCGTGTGCTGTTCCGCAGCAAAACGAAATCATGACAGTTTACATCAGTTCCAATAATTCTACTTGCCGTAAGGAACTCAGGATGGTTCCAGGGCTCTAGGTGGCCAGGGCGAAGTCTCCGGTCAATGGGACCGCCACCAATCGATTCAGCAGCTTTTTTCCGATCTAGAATGGTCAAAATCATTTCCTGAAACCATTACCCAGCTGAGATATTGCATTTAGTCGCGTTTTGGAGCCCGATTTTCTCACTGTGCGATCTGTCGCCTGCTGTGATGCGAGCCAATCGGAGAGTGAAAAGCAAATGACGTCAAATTTTCTCTAGCCACCCCTATTTATAGATTTGCTTGAAATCAACGTTCTATTTTAAAACAGTTATTAAACTATTTGGACAGGTATGTGGGATTCAGTAAGTAAACGACATGAAGCATTGATGTCTTATCTTTCGATTGAGGTGCTTATCAAGAAATTTCGTTAAGCCAGCGAGAAGTTATAAACGTTTAAAATATTTCATGCCAGCGTAACGCTCTTGGTTTTGAAATTCCAATTTCACTCCTGTATAGAGAAGAAAGACGTACTTCTACGTCAAAAACTTACAACTTCGACGATTTCTCCTCATTACAATTGGATCAATTCTATGGGCCCGTCTACTCACTTGTTTTCACTATTTCTGTTATAGCCAGATAAGGCAAAACAAAGTAAACGTTTCAACTCGAGAACGGTTTCGAATATTATAAATTCGATGTAATTCTTAATTGTTTGAGTTTCCTGATTAAAACTTAACATCTTATTCGGCTTGTGAATAAATAAAGGATGACTTTTGAATTATTTGCATGAAAAAGTTTGAGCCTGAATGTAGTTGAAAACATCCAGAAACGATTTTCGGTATCAATATACAACGCCAGCTTTTAGGGAGCGCAAAAATTCGTCAAGAGAACCAGACTGGTACTGCCAGTTTCAAGGTGGGGAATGGACGACATCCCTGATTTTGATTACCTAAGGGGTAAAAAGCATGTCAGCAGAGTGCAGAATTCATAATTTGAAGATTCGTGAGAGGAGTCAATATAAATTCAATTATAATTTTTGTAAATTTACTTCACATTTTTCTATTTTCAAAATTCCGCATATGAGATCGTTAAGCAACTAGATTTGTGTGGTATTGATTCGCTGTATTGTAACCCTTTGTTCCCAGTGGCATTATGATAAATCTTAGCGACAACATAGTAGCCAAAGAATGTGCAGATGACACCCTAAGACAAGACGTGACAGGTCGAAGTACAAAAATGAAACCAATTGCCTGTCAAAAAAGACCACTTCTCATTGGTCGTTTTGGCAAAAGCCTACTTTCACATCGTTGAGTTGGATTGCAATAGGGCACTTTGTTGCTAGCCCGGCCGTGTTGCTAGTTCATAAATTAGAGTTTGCATCAAAAGTTTGTAAATTTTTAATGAAATCATTTTGTTTCAAATCTATTTATATTCGATGTTAATTTCAAATCATATGTTCATACAATACTAAAACATATAAAAAATACCAAATTGAGACCAACATAATGGAAATTGTGTAAATTTTCTCTAAAAATATCGCCCGTTTTGAATTCAACCTGAGTTTTGAAAAATATAGCATTGTCTATTGCAGTCGATTAATGAAGCGTGCAAGAAACAATCAAATTATGCGCCTTGATATTTGAATTTGTTCACAAGATTTGCTCAAAAAGGATTCTGGTAACACTGGCATTTGTATCGTCAAGGTTATCGGCTGAAAAACAACGGGGCAGTCTTGGTTGAGCTGTCACGTCCTGTCCTAGATGACACCAGTGTTGGGAAACTCGTGAGTACTCACTAAAAACTGCAAACTCGCTCGCGAGTATGAGTTGTACAGCTTGAACTCTCGCGTGAGTATACTCAGGCGTGAGTTTCAGCTGTACAACTCATACTCGTGAGTGAGTTTTTGACTAGCACTAACTCACTCGTGAGTTATTTTACTCACTTGAAGTATTGTAAATGTTCTAAAAGCATGCGAATGACCCAAGTAATAAGTAAGTTTGTTCTAGAGGCGGCTTTATTCATATTATGGGATAAAAAATTAAATCTGAAAACTATTTGATTCACGGAGAACGTCATTGTAATATGATTTTTGAACACAATCTGTAATTTATTTTGGGCATTTTGTTCCGTATGTTGCATCCTACCTTTTTTCTTCTTTCTTCTGGCGTTACGCCTCTACTGGGTCAGATCCTGCTGTTCAGCCTAATGTACTTGTAGAATTTCCACATTTAACAAATATGAGCTATGTATGCTTTATTGGCGACACTAACAAATATATACAAATTTTGTTTTGACCAGCAGACGCATCGGTCGCTCAGAAAAAAAACCTATGAAATAAAAGGTTGCAAAAGGACTAATCTACAATTCTCGCATAACTTATAATCTCGCCCTAAAAGCCATTGGTAACCATGTGTGTAGCTCGTTGTTTCTGAGCATTTGAACGCATTTGAATGAAGTTACAGTTTGCCATAATGTAGGTTTGAATCGTTTGCGTTTGAATGCTTATTAATTAATTTCCTCAAAAACAACGAGCTGCACACATGATTACCAAATGGTTTTTAGGGCGCTTAAGCGAGAATTGTGATTTGATAATGGACATACATACTGATAAAACACATTCATTTAGCAAAGTATTGCCAATACTTAAATAATCGGCATTTCTTGCAGTACTGTTTATTTTGAATATGCAGACGACGTACAATTCTAACTAAATAACTAAAAAAATCAATTAAATTCTGAAATTAATCATTTTTATCTGCGCAGTCTAAGATGAACGAAAACGATTAATCCGATTAATCTTGCTTGTTCGATGCTGAAAACAAAACAAAACAAAGTAAGAGAGTGCCCGACAGCGCTGACAGCTAACCACCATACATGTATTGGTAAAAAGGCGCATTACCTGTTACACCAATGAACCGAGTATGAAAATGGTGCACTACCTGTGTAATAATAATAAAAAAAAACTATTTGGGTGCCAGTTTTGCTACACATATGGTAAAACCACAGATAACATATGTTTATGCTAGAACAAAAATCTTCTGAAAACTTGTGTAAATATTCAAACTAAAACACGTTGAAACAGTTTAACTATCGTCCATTAACATCTGTTATCTGTGGTAAAGCGATACAGATAGAAAAAATAATGAGAAATGACATTCGGTTTTAGTGATGAACGAACACCAACGTGTTTCGAAAACCTAATTTTATTAAATTGGAATGCATGCTTTAATGTGGTGATTTGTATTGAAAAAGTAAAAGTTCTTCTAGAAATTTGCACTGTAAAATAATTTCCTGGTGAAATTGTGGCAAAGTACCCCCTCGGGTAAATGCAGCTCCCTCTATTGTTGACAGGCATACTGAAAGTTTTTACATGCATAAAATAATCGATTTACTTAAATTTTGATAAACTTAAAATTTAGGTTTTTTTTCTCTATGTAGAGAATACAATAACTGTTGATAAACGCGCTGTTTAAGGCCTTTTGGTGCGTCATCACAAAATGGCTTCTTCCAAAATCATTAACATATTGTTATGATAGTATTGGTATTTGCAACATCGATGAAATATAACTGCTTATCACCTGATTTAATGGATAATTTATGCGAAGAAAAATGCTTCAGGTGGTATTTCAATATTTAATCAACACTTTCAGATACAGCATTATCAATTTAGCGACAATATACATGAGATTTATATTCTCAAAAAAAATCTCCGATTTCATGCCGCATTTCATTGCCTCACACAACTACACTTGTAAATAGAAGGTGCTTACCTTTTCGATTGTAATTCAGCGGCAAGCAGTTGTGTTTTGGATTCCATATTGCGTTCACTACACTTCCACTAAACAAATCTTTTATTCACTTTCCTTAAAGGAACATATTTCCACCGGGATTTCAATATTTATAAAGTTTTATCAACCGCATCACTCAAAACTATTATGGCGATGGTTTTCACTTGTTGCGAACCGACGCCGCCACCGCACACTGAGACATGCCTGTGTTTATAGTCTAAAACATCCAACTTTTTTTTCGGTTGTATTAATTTTCAGTGCGGAAAGGTTGGGCAAAGCATAGAAACTTGAAACTCATACGTTGTTTGTTTTTCGATTATCTCAACTTACAGAAACCATCTCTACGAAGCATAAAATCATACCAAGTGTTTATCAATTTGGACCACCTAAAATAATTGAAAAGCTCCACAGTGCGATGCGTCGGGATGCGTCGGGACGCGTCTATCGTGTGTGCACAATCATCGCGATCGTTGAGCGCAGTGATGTCAGAGTTGCTATCTGTAAAATCATAGCATTCAATGTGGAATGATCACAAAAATCATTAAAATTTTATTAAATCAGGGATCTTGTGATGAAAAACTATTTGCTAAATGATAAGTTTTTATAATATGCAACAAATGTTCCGAAAACAAGCATATAACAATTGCTAGAAAAATCTGTCACCAATCACCTGGCAACACCGTCATCCCTTGCAAACATAAACCGTACCGATGCATAACAAAAATATGCGATAAATCCAATAGAAAACAGATAAATTCCGCTGTCCTTCATTAAATTGTAATTTTTTCTTTTGATATGTACGATTGAACAGTTGATTTTGATTTCCAATACTCGTCAATCTACTAAATTTCCCATGTGTTTACATAAAAATATGCTTAACACGAATGTTATGTTTTTTGTTTGTTTGTTTTGAAAATATACAAGGAAAGGCGACACTACTACTGTTACATCAATGATGATTCTAATGATTCTTTGAGTTACACGCCGCTTCACCTCAAAACTTACAAATGATTTACGGACTTCGATATACTTTATCAATTACGAAGGTCGTAGGTGTCATCTATTACTCGGCAATCATAATCATATTTATTCGCTCAAATTTTTAGAATAATGGAAAAGTATTGAATTTGTGTCTAAAATTGAGCCAATCCCATATTCGTACACCTTACAAAAATCAAACATACAACATCCAAAACCAATTTTTTATGTGCTAGATGATTGCCCAATATCTTCATTACATTGTTCAGATGTATTAGAGTACATTTGGAAAAAATATAAGCGGACATATTTGAAAGTTAAGAAAATTTGAGAAAAATACCTCTTTTCCAATGTTTTTTGCTAAAAATAATCTAGTAAGTCGAAAAATAACGTAATTTTTCCAGGTTCACTTCATTAACAATTATTACTATGAATACTGAACGAGTTTCAAAAACTTATAATCAGTTTTAGAGTACTTACGAGTGGTTATCGGTATCTCATACTTCACAATCTTGGTTAATATAACATTTAGAAAAAATCTAAAACCAAAAATTTTAGTCAATTACTTTCAGTTTGGCTCTTAAATAGATGTACATAATCTATAGTTAATGTTCCTATCTAAAAATGGCGCAATTATTATTTTTATTTCATATTTTACTACCAATCATTATCATAGAGACTGATAGAATAAATATTATTGCCGTAACCGCAACACATGCGTTATTTGAAATAATGAAAACAACACGTTATATTCTAGTAAAAAGTATATCAATGCTCTCCGCCCACTCGGAATATTTTGTATTTTTATTATAAAATAAATAAACCGCAGAATAGGGTCATATTTTGAGTATAATCAGTATTAGAATTAAAAAATAATTGAATGTTGGGATAACATCAATCATGTGAAGGTATGTACAGCATAGTGTAGGGTACTTTGTTGTAAAACGAAGTTCTTAGTTAAAATCCTTTCTACTGACAAGTTTGAAACTAACCTTTTACTGTTGCTTAGAACAAAAATTCGGTTTACATTGTTTGAAAATAACATTTCAGAAGAGTTTTGAAATTATGACATATTCATTTTCTATACTCAAGGAGGATAACAAAATTTTATGAGTTCTGTAAACTTAATATATTTTAACCAAAACTCTTTTAGTGCTCATGAATATATTTTTTAGATTGAATTCTACAACAAAAATTAACACTATTGTTAGAATTATTGAATTTTATAGCAAAAATCAATGAAAAATTGTATTTCTAAAAATTTTACCTAAGTTTTATATATGTCCGCTTATAAATTGTCCAAATGTACTCTACTACGTCTAAACAACGTAATATAGTACTTGAACAATCAAATAGAGCATTAAAATTCAGTTTGGAATGTTGTATGTTTAAATTTTTATAGGTGTACGAATATGGGATTGGGTGAATTTTAGACACAAATTCAATACTTTTCCATTAATCCAAAGATGAATGTAAATGAAAACATTTTATGGCTGTCAAATAATGGATGACACCTATAGCCATCAATAAAGATAAAGCATTTCAAACTCAATACATATATCATTTCATAGTTTTTCACTCACTTGATATAACGCCAGTGTCCCGTACGAATATGAAATTGGGCCACTGTACGTATCAGAATTCCGTGCCAAAACAAATCACCAGCCTCTGATTGTTCACCAAATAGCGTTGCCAGCAATGATTTGTACGGTAACGACGTACGGTGTACGGTTTTCTGACAACACAAAGATCATACAAGAGGATGAAATAATTAACAATAAGCCAGGTGTCACATCTTTTCTAAGATTAAAAAAAGAAGCGAACACTATTTCAGGATTTTTTTTTTTACTTTCTTAATAGAATAACGAACGCATGAATCATTCTTATAATGATACTTACTTACGATAGGTACTTCACATTTTTGTATGCCTGTTCGTAAAACATCTGTACAACAAATTCTATATTTGAAGCTATGCAAGTTTGCTATTACCGGATAACAGTCAAATTTGCCAAATAAATAGTCATAGGCCCGTGGATGTGGTTTAATGAGGATAAAATTATCATTCAGAATCATTTAGTTTATTCATAAATCTCATAACGCAAAAATGACCATTTTTGGTACCCACCCACCCTCTTGTAACGATTTTTGTATGAATATTCTACATTATTTGTGTATATTGTAACATTCTGAAGACACCTACGTAACCTCTCATGCGTTATGAAATTTGTGAATGAGCCCTCTCCTAATAGTCTACTTTTTTGCAACCTCCTTTATTTCTTGTTAGCATACTGCCGTAAATCGCAAGTCAATCCCATCTACATTTTGGTTAAAATTGAGTTGATATCAGTTTTCAACATATCTTCCTATGGTCTTTCAGCTGCACTAACGAGACACCACATTTTGTTCCGTAAAATGAGGAAAAAACACCAAGTCGGATTGTCCCACAATAAAAAGTAACCGCAAATCAGTCCCACTATAGATTCCCGCACAGCGTAACTCAAAATGAACCATATTTTGGTCACCTTCAAATTTTTCTCGGAAAAGTATTGGAGAGAAAGGCAAATTGCAAAAGTTTAATTGAAATTAAAACATGTTTGAATCTTCTAGATATTTTTGAATATTCGTATGGAGAACGTGTCTATAAACTTCACAGGTCATATTCTCAAAGCATACTTTTTGCAGATGGAACTAACTTGCAATTCACGGCAGTATATAAGTCAAGCAACATATATGAAATCTTATTATAAATTCCATGTTTAAAATTGACTCTTAATTCAGTAATGTTTAAATTTCCATACTAAAAAAATTCATATCACAATACAGAAGTCGACAGTAGTGTTAACACTATTAATTATTTATATTTACACTCTGTCACCTAGTATAATATAAACTACAATTTTATTTTGCTTTGGGATTTGGTTACTCACCATACTCACAAAGAGTAACTTGCTCACTCACCCGAGAGTAATGACGTCATACTCACTGCGAGTATTACTCTTTACGTGAGTAATACTCGCAGTGAGTTATGACGTCATACTCTCGCGTGAGTAAGAGTAAGGAATGAGTAACTCACAGTGTGAGTATTACTCGCAAACGAGTACAAGAGTGAGTATTTTTTTACTCGCGAGCCCGAGTTTCCCAACACTGGATGACACCCAATCGTAAATCAGGCAATCTAGTAGGCATATCGTAAACTAATCTCGCGGATATCTTTGGCTGCGGGTATATTTGCTCGCTGAATTAGATTGTTATTCAAGTGTCATAATAGCGAAAAAACGTTGCAGGAATCCGTGCGCCCTAGCAGGCTACTTGGATGAATTTGTTTGTACACGGCATGCCAACTATACGTGTTAGCAAAATTATTGAAAAGCACGATTGAAAATATCAGATAAAATTGATTACGGACTGTAATTTAAATGGGTTGAATTAATTTAACTTATATGTTAGCCGCTTTCATTGAAACATTATTGTTAAAATTAGCTGAAAAATTAAAGAAACTTTCCGAAAACCGATATGCATTTTTATCAGCTGGACTGGAATAGTTAGACTGATTGATGTTGTTCGCGCGACAAATGTAAGGTTTTAAATGCGGTTAAAATGAAGGATACATCATTTAAAGAATTCAGATAACGTTTACATAATATATTTAAATAGCTTACACAAGGGGTGGGACAGCCTACTGATCTTGAGTTGTTTTTGAGCAACTCGATCGGCGTCATAAACACATTGCAACCGTAAATGTCGGCTTGTTTGTTTAGAACTGAAAATTTTTCCTATCGTGTTGAATGCAGCCGGCAACTCTCATCAGAGGTTTTTTGTTAGGTAAAATCGTTTTTTTCAGCTTTGCTCAAATGTAATGTGAAATATTATATTCGAAGATACTTATAAATGATTCTGCTGCAGTGTTGCGACGGATTTGCCACTGATTCACAATAAGCACTTTCCTTAGTAATAGTAAAATAGTAAAATTAGTTTCTACAATGGAAAAGAAGTGCGGTAAATACGCTTGTCGGTTTGTGGGAGCCTTTTATATATTGTTTGAAATAAGAAAGTGCTTCTATAAATTAACTACTAAATGTATTGTAGTCAGCTATTTATACGAGAACCAAACTTTCCCAGACCTGGAGCTGAATGAATTATGCAGGAATATTATTCGGTATCAATGAATTATATTATTTTATGAAATCCCTATATCAACGAGAAATTCATTCATTAACAATGTTCGAGTAACACCTAATTTTTTAAACTTCAAATAACATGAACTCCGGTGTTCGTAACATAAATCAATAAGTCCTGCGTTTATTAAATGTCAACAAAAAAAAAATCCACCCGAAATGAGTTAAAAACAGATGCAACTTCCAAGAAAATTTGACACCAGGAAAAATGAATTTGATGATATGTGAGCAAATGTGAGTTACTCAGAGTTTGCTCGATGCGTATAGCCTACTCAGAGCAATGATGTCTTCCCCCTTGAGCTTACCTAAACAATAAATCATGTTGTGAAAACAAAGTGAAAATCTACATGTTTTTGAATAGACATGATACGCAAAATAACACACAGAATAAAACTATTGATTTTGGAAATAATGTTTTAATTTTATTACCGCGACTGGATGTCACAAATGTGTTTTTAGCAAGTGTTATTGACGTTGCTAGCGCGACTGGTGATAGCATGTTTGTTCTAGGCAATGGTGGTGTCACTTGCTAACGCGACTGGTGGTCGCAAATTCGTTCATATTAAGTGTTATGATGCTGCTAGCTCGACTGGTGGTCGCAAATTTGTTCTTAGCAATGGTGGAGTACACTTGCTACAGCGACTGGTGGTCGTAAATTTGTTCCTAGCAAGTGCTATTGATGTTGCTAGCTCGACTGGTGGTCGCAAATTTGTTCTTAGCAAGTGTAATTGATGTAGCTAGCGTGACTGGTGGTCGCATATTTGTTCTAAGCAATGGTGGTGTACACTTGCTACCGCGACTGGTGGTCGCAAATTTGTTGCTAGTAAGTGTTATTGATGTTGCTAGCACGACTGGTGGTCGAATATTTATTTCAATCCAAGGAGGTGTACACTTGCTACCGCGGCTGGTGGTCGTAAATGTATCCAAAGAATGGAAGATATAAGTCCAATTATGTGTGATGACTCAAATTCGCAATCAAATATATCAAGGTGTGATAAATTAAAATAATTAACAAAAGTAAAACAGTGCTATGAATAAGTATTTTTCGTGAAATCACTGCCGATTTTATGTCTAGGAAGATGAAAATCAAACGCTGATGCTACTCTGTTGAACATGCTTTTCTGTTCATTATATATCAAATATCCCTATTTTGTCCCAAGCTAGTTAATTAATGTGCGAAACGACGTTTAACCGATCCAACCAATTCAATGCCGTTCTGATAGTGTGGGAACAATTTTCCAAAGTCGCATGTACAAGAGAAAAGTAGAGAGATTTGAGTCAGTATACAAGTCAAGCAATACGTAAGATATATTATAAAGTCCTAGAAGCATTCACGATTAAGTAGGACATATAACGCATGAGTGTTTGTTGGGAATCCAGAATGGTACCTTCACGTGAATCAACTTGGAGAAGTATTTTCTCCAGACAACTGGTAGTTAAAAATAGACAGGGTGTTTTCTCCGAGAGAACGATAAAACAATACTTTTTTTTAGGATTCACCGCTATGTGATTCAAAGTACATCATCCAGCAAGAGCATCAAAATCATTTTGAAGAGTCATTACATCGCAGATGGAACGTTCATATATTTTAAAATGGTGGGCATAGCTTAGTCGTGGACCTTCAATTCATAACTGACATCAAAGAAATATATTTGTCTCTAGCGAGAATGTGTGTCTAACTGACACTCCTTTCCTTGACTTTTATAATCAAATTATATAATAGAGAATCAACTAAGAGTACAGTCATATATACCCATGCTAATGCTTATGAAGGATTACTGCAATCAATCATGCATAAATATTGGAAGAAAAAAAAAATCCATTATGGGAAGTATGCACTTCAACAGAAAAGAAATCGTCTATCTCTATGCGTGACAAATTTCTTGCAAGAAACGCTCAAGAAAAGCATTTTCTTTGATCGCAGTACGCAGTTGTCTAGCTTTAGTATTTAAAAAAATAGATCAAAATGATAATTCTACATATATTTGTGAGAGTAAGTAATATATACTGATTCGAGAATATAATCATGTTTTTTAAACATTTTTTATTCCTGAGAAGAGGGAAGATGTGTGGTATTGATTCGCTGTATTGACACCCTGGGAGGGAGAAACCAATACAAAATTTCTGTACGTCATAGTGAGCCGGGATTCCGCTGTCACGAACTGTCACTGTGAGCCCAGATCTCAAACGATGGACTAACATGGAAAAAGCGCGTAACTGATTAAAACACATTTTCGCATTCCATCAAAAGTGACAAAAATTGAATGAAAATCAATTCATGCACATAATGCAAGTAATGTCACGTGAGCACCTTTCAACTGATTGAATATAAGCATTGAAAAACACATCGTTTTACTTCTTCCAATGAAAATTAATATTTAGTGCATACAAAACTGTGGCCCTTTTTCCATGTTTGTCAGGAAAGATCGAAAGTACACAAAAAAAGAAAACTAGCGGTTTTCCCCAAGCCTGCCTTGATTGTTGTTGGCAAGCTGGAGTTATCTTGCAGTTCAAACAAACGTTGTTCTATATTTCGTGTGTAGTATCGGTGCCTCCCTCCCAGATGACACCCAATCGTAAATCAAGCAATCTAGTAGGCATATCGTAAACTAACACGTCACTCTTTCAGTAACGTCAAAAGCAGCGCGTCGATCTTTAGGTGATGCTCCCGTTTGCCAACATCAATTCTTAACCCCACAAGAATGTATGAATTGGTATAACTAATATTTCTGAAAAAATATCGCTTTAAGTTCAAATTTTGACATTGAAACAAAAGTCAAAAGTTTTCGTAGTATAAAAAAATATATTTGGAACGAAACTGAATGAATTATTTAGAGCAAACAGGGCGTTGCATACCTCTAGACAGAGGGTTCGATTTGCTTGTCAAGTGGATCGGGGCAGGGACATCCAGTCTACTGTCAACCAATTTCAACTATCATTTTTATTTTTTTACTGATCCAGATGAATAAAAGCTTCTAAACTTCTGAACAGAAGTTTTTAAGCTATTGGACATAAACTTCTAAGCTCATAGAGGGAACTTTTCTGAGGACTGTATGCTCTAAGCTGCTAATCTATGCTTCGGAATATAAACTTCTAAGCGTCTAAATAAAAGCTTCTGACAAGACATGAAGTTTCCGAGCTTCTCGACATTAACTTCTAAGCTTCTGCTAGTCGAAAGCTGACAAGCTTCAGGTTGGAAGCATTAGATCAGAAGCTTCTAAGCCTCTGAATAGAAGCTTCTAAGCCTCTGGACGAAAACTTCTTGGTTTATAGAAGGAAGTTTCCGAGCTTCTTTAAATGAAAGCTCCGAGCTGCTTCAAATGAAAAGCTTCTAATTTTCTGAATAAAAACCTCTAAACAGAGGCTTCTGTTTCTGAGTAAAGCTTATATGCTTCTAAATAAGTGTTTCTATGTTTCTGAATATAAGCTTCTAAGGTTCTCAATAGAAGCTTTTGAACTACTGAATAAAAACTCCTAAGCTTATAGAAGGAAGTTATCGAGCTTCTCGACATTACCTTCTAAGCTTCTGGACGAAATGATCCAAGGGACTAGTTGAAAGCTCCTAAGCTTCTGACGAGAAGCTCCTAAGTTTCTGACGAGAAGCTCCTAAGCTTCTGACGAGAAGCTCCTAAGCTTCTGACGAGAAGCTCCTCAGCTTCTTACATGAGAACCTCCTAAGCTTCTGACAAGAAGCTTGTAAGCTTCTGACAAGGCAGGAGGTTTCCGAGCTCCTCGACATTAACTTCTAAGCTTCTAGTCGAAACCTTCCAAGCTTCTAGGTGGGAGCATTTTATGAGAAGCTTCTGAATTTCTGAATAACAGCTTCTAAATAGAGGCTTTTATGTTTCCGAGTTGAATCTTTTAAGCTTCTGAATAGAAGCTTCTAAGCAGCTGGATGAAAGCTTCTAAGCTCTTGAATAGAAGTTTCTAAGCTTCTGAATAGAAGTTTCTAAGCTTCTGAATAGCCTCTGGACGAAAACTTTTAGGCTTCGAAGCTTCTGGACGAAATGATCTTAGCTTCTAGTCGAAAGCTTATAAGCTTCTGTATGGCAGCTTTAATGGAAGCTTTTGAATAGAAGCTTCTTAACTTCTGAAAAGAAGATTCTAAGCTTCTTAATAGAAGCTTTTGAGCATCTGGATAGAAGCTATTAGGCTGCTAGACGAACGAAGTTTCTGAGCTTCTCGACATTATCTTCTAACTTCTGGACGGAATGTTCTAAGCTTCTAGTTGAATATTTCCAAGCTTCCGGGTTTCCAAGCTTCAGCATTAGTCGAATTTTAGAATTTTAGAATTTTCTAAGCTTCTGAATAGAAGCTTCTAAAGTTATGGACAAAAACTTATAGAAGGAAGATTCTGAGCTTCTGAGATTTTTAACTTCTGGACGGAATGATCTATGTTTCTAACCGAAAGTTTCCAAGCTTCTCGGTGACAGCATTAGTTGAGAAGTTTCTGAGCTTCTAAATATTGTCGAACAACTATATAAACAAACTAGCATCAAAAGTTTTGATAATATTTTTTTTGATAATAACGGTAAATGAAGCACCGTGTCTCTAATGTTTCTCGTCGAAGAAGGAAACTGCTCAACGTACAACTCCTTGATGGTGCTCATTGCACTTCGTTCGCTAGTTCATTTTTCTGCCATCGATAAATGCAAAAGAGAGGGTGAGAGGTGCATTATGGAAATTGGTGCATGTCATGAAAAACTTTTACAATGTCACACTCCTTACCCGGCCCACATGGCACATGGATGGGTCGTCATCCGCCCTCGAAGATCGTGTCTCTCGACTAGCCAGAGTGACTGCACTCCTCGGTCGGGCCAACATAAATCATCACACTCCCCCTTTTATTGCTACATTTCTATACATTGTTGTAGAGAGCGCGACGCACATCTTTTGGGCGAACATAACCTTACATATATGCATTTGGTGGGCACACATGCTGCGTGCTTCCGATTGTTGCATCGAAGGAGTTTTCCGCTTTTTATTCTCAGTCAGAGTAGGCCTGGTAGTCAAGCAAGCGATGTCACCCTAGCAGGAAAAAGGCCTACTATGCCCAATGCGTTTCTCTTCGTTGGTTCGGTTTAAGTTCATTAGAGGGCACTTGTTTATTCGAATGTAATGGACTGTGCTCCGTTTGGGAAGTAAATCATTAGCACTCTCGTTAATTGAATTTGACATCGATATTGTTCCCGAGTTTTATTCAATGTGAATAGAAGGCGCCCTGATAATACCGGAATGGTGCAAATTGAGTGCAGATGATCGAATTTGTTGCAGCAGTTAGAGATTTTCTTCATCAATGCTAATGGATTTTTGACAAATTTTATCTAAAGGGCGAACACGAAATTGTTGCGACACATTCAACAGGGCATAACTTTTCTACCATTGGGTAAAAATCAACCAAATTTTGCACACATCCTCATTGATGTGAATTGTTTACATGCTGTCAAACTCGAAGTCGTGTTTTTCGATTCAACGAAAATGGAGGTGAGCTAACGCGAGTCGAGAGAACAAATTCTTTCCAAACACCTGGAATTTCCTGACCTGTCGCATCGGCAGTTGGGAAAAATTTTGAACATTCACCATTCAACCACAGACTGTGATTCAACCGTCTCCAGAGTGTTGAAGTGGTTCCAGGCGCAGTTGACGTTGGACCACGGCAAAGGATCTGGAAGAAAACCGGGACCGGAGAACAAAAAAAGGAGGTAAAGGTGAAGCGGATGATTAAAACAAATCCCAACGTCTCAAGCCGTGATTTGGCTAAAAAGATCGGCATGTCACAGAGCTACTTCCAGAATGCAAATAAGAGAACTGGACTACATACATACAAGGCACAGAACATGCCAAACCGCGATGAGCACGGAAGCTCTAAGAGAAGATGCTGACAAAATATGGCTGCTGTGTGATAGACGACGAAACGTATATAAAAGCCGATTTTAAGCCAATTCCGGGGTTGGAGTTTTTCACCGGCAAGAGCAGGTTCGATGTGGACGACAAATTTAAGAAGAAGAAAATGTCGAATTTCGCCTTCAAATATCTCATTTGGCAGGCCATCTGCTCTTGCGGACTGATGAGTGAGCCTTTCATGACAAAGAGCACAGTTACACAGTTACAAATTTGAGTGCTTCGAGAAGCGCCTTTTGCCGTTTTTGCAGCAGCACGGTGAAGCTCCGCTATTTGGCCAGATTTGGCATGCCACTATTCTAAAAGTGTCCTGGAGTGGTATGAGGCCAATTCTGTCCATTTTGTTCCAAAGGACATAAATCCGCCAAACCGTCCGGAGCTGCGCCCGGTGGAGCAGTACTGGTCAATAATGAAGCGGGAACTTCGGAAGAGCAAGAAGACAGTCAAAGACGAGAAGGACATGTTAAGGAAATGGAAAAAGAACTGAGAAACTGGTACCGGATGACACTGTAAAGACTTTAATCAGGTCCGTCAGATCAGATTGGGTACCACTTTTAGTACTGCTTTTGGTCTCTTGGTACTGCAAAAGGTACCCAAGTTTGACAGATCGCAGTACACTTTTCACGGCATTCTAGATTTTGCTCTATTACCTTACCCTATTGCCATACAATTTTAGGCAATTGCAAGGGACATGAAGGTCTCTATTTGTCTCTGCTTTAATGGAGGGCATCAAGCAATAATTTCGTGTTTAGGGATGAATTTGCGAATTCGATGGAAACCTGTGGTATAATTTCTTTCGTAAATTTAATATTGTGTAACTCCGCTAGTTTGAACAATACCTGTGGAAAACAATGAAATATATATGGATTTTGGATGAAATTCTGTTGAATAGTATGACATTTTGCCGGATTTCGTCTGAAATCCTGTCGCACTTCGTTCTGTTTCGGATTTCGTTTGAAATTCTGTTCTGATTTCGTTTGAAATCTTGTCGGATTTTGTTTGAATTCCTGTCGGATTTCGTTTGAAATCCTGTCAGATTTCATTTGAAATCCTGTCGGATTTTGTTCGAAATCCTGTAGAATTTCATATGAAATCCTTTCGGATTTCGCATGATATTCTGTCCAATTTCGTACGAATCCTGGTCGTAATTCGAAGGCAAATCCGCCGAAAAATCCTGCCTGATTGAAAATGAAATCCTTTTGGAGATCGAAATGATTTCATTTGTCGGATTTCGGATGAAATGTTGAATTTAGCTTTGAAATCTATCGAAGTTCTCGTGAAACTCAGGTGAATTTCAAAGGAGATCCCGACACAGAATTTCACTTGCACACACAGATTTTCATTTGTGGACCAATCTGACTCACCTTCGATGGTGACGTTTTACCGACATCTTGATTTGTAGCTGAGCCAAACCGTCGAGGGACATTGAACGCAGACCGGCGTCGTTGCCCCGTGCCGGTCGCCTGTGATGTATGTGAATTTTCAGTGAAACTTGACTGAGATCCGGGGAGACAACGAACGATGATCACGACGGTCGCCCGTCCGTTGCCAATTTCTATTTTCACGCAGAAGCATAAGAAATTGTCGCACGCGTGATAAATCACTGTCTTCTTAATGTTTACGTTTGAATTTGTTCGATGGTCGTGTGACTAATTGAAGTTTATGTCAATGCGGGACGAATGAGGTGATCCTGATTTTTTGACAGGTGAAACTCGGTTGAGGTCATTTCGAAATCGAATTTTCTGGCCTCACTTCCACCCTCCGTTTGACGGATGATTGGTGCAATCTTCATCTGAGTAGGCGAACCTTATTGGATTATGATATCGATAATAGGTCGTATGAATAAAACCGAGCACTTGCTCATGCTTAACCCGATTCGAGCAAAGTAAAGTCTCTGAGCATTTACTCAAATCCGTATGAATAAAACGATACTTTGCTCAGAGTGAGTTCGAAATTCGAACTTAGCTTTTACTTTGTCAAAAATGTTGTTTTGGTTTGGTTGTTTGATTTTTGCAAAGAAGAATTCTAGTGGTGCAAAATAGCGGTGCCTTTACGGATATTACCCGTTTTTGCCGTGCAATATGTATTACATATAAATTTTTGATCTGCGCCGTTTACTGCCGGCTGCTGGAAAAGCCACATACCCCGGTGAAACTTAACTGGCAGCATCAGAGTGTGGTGAGCAGAAGAACCTGGAGCAATCCTGTGCCGCATGGAAGGCTAGGACTATAATCGGTAACTGCTTTGTAAACCTCAAGTGGGGACTGATACGGTTAGTGTTTTGCACATGTATTATTATTTTGTCTGTTAATTAGTTCTGTCCCTCCCGAAAAGTGCTCATCAGCGGGTAGTCAGCATGAAGCAGCAGGTAACCGTGCTTTCCAGCGGAATCGGATCCAGTTACCAAAGTTTGGTCATTGGCCAAAGTTCACCAAACGAGAACGATCGACATTCCAACGGATCCATCATGTACCCGGTGCTGTACGGGGCAATGGCAATGAACTATTGCGGACAATTTGGCTAGTATGAGCAAGCTCAGGAAGCTGGTGATCAGGTCTGCCTTTGCCTTTGAAGCAATAAATTATACTAAGTACTACGATACTCAATCGGAATTATGAATTTTCGAAAAGTTTTCTCAAACAGCCATATGGATTAAATAATTACGATTTGAACGTCTTGAATATTAGACAACATCCCTTATTTTCACCGAAAATCCTCAAGAGGACAACAGGTTTTGTAAAATTTCCTCGGGTACTTTCAAAAAATCTTGTCAGCTAAACTAGTTGCGTAGGTAGTTATTTTAGGGAAAGATGAATCGAAGCCAAGTTTCATTTTTTCAAGAGTTTATGGGCGGCTGGGAGAACTAACGCTCCAAACGCAATCCTGCGTTTGGCACGTCAGGAGTTAATCATCATTATTAACTATTGGTTTTCGTTCAGGGCATGCTTCGACCAACCAAACCAATGTCAAACGAATGGAAATTCGATGAGAACGATCCGAAAATAGATCCGCGTGAACAGACGTTGCATTTTCCGGTGCGGCGCTTCCCTTGACGTTATATCAACAACAAATCGCGTATGCTTTTCTGAACGTTGAACGAAGTTAAAGGCGGTTGCACACATTGCCTTGCTCTCGCAATTACGGCACGCTAACCAGCGCCAGCGATTCCCCGTACGGAAGCGCGACGGTGTGTTTGTGCGGGATTATTTTTAGTATTTGTTTTGAAAACATAACAAACGATGGCAAATGTGACGGTGTGTGGAAACGGCGTCTGTTTCTTGTAATAAGGTAGATTTTTGAAGATAGAATCGATTTTCCGCTCTGTTTCACCCGATAAGTGATTCCCGGGGTCGTCCGTTGACAACTCACATGACGTACAGAAAGGCATACTAAGATCGTTCTTTTTCTTACTATTTATTTCTTCCAGGGTCATAGTAGGCGCACCCACGGCCGATACTTCAACCTACCAGGAGAACGTCATCAACGGAGGCGCTGTCTTCCGGTGTGACATCGCCGATGACAACCGCTGCAATCTGATCCCGTTCGATACCAAAGGTAAGTTGGACGCGTTCGTCCGATCAATGTTTGTCGTCTTGTTGTCTGTGATCAAACGTATATTCTTGTTCTTGCTGCGACGAATCGACTGCTGCCCAAAACACTGCGGAGGTAATTGTTGACGAAGAGCATAAGCTACGGACAATTCGACACCTTTTTTTTAATGACCTGGGACTCCTTCCGCTCGTAGGCGGCCATGAATATGGGTGCGAATTTTATTGCTTCATTGAAGCAGCCTACTTGGACGTTGACAAAACGTTCCGTCACAGGCGACAATGGAATGCTTTTTTTAAAAAACTGTCTTCGACCACTGAAAGGAAACAGCGCGCGCTGGTCAAGAAAATTTGTCATCGCCTAATTAAACAGTGAGGGTCTACGATTGAAATTAAAACTG
Organism: Aedes aegypti; assembly: GCF_002204515.2. NCBI lineage: Eukaryota > Metazoa > Arthropoda > Insecta > Diptera > Culicidae > Aedes > Aedes aegypti. The sequence continues at coordinate 26,849,175 of NC_035107.1, forward strand.
ACAGGACGCGACGAAGATAAACAGAATGCGCGAATGCGAAAAGTGTCTGTCGCTTTGTAAAGAGATGGACGCGCCGCGATTGACTGATTGGCAAACATGTTTGCTGTGTGTGATGTCATTTGGTGATGTCTGATCGGTATCTTCAGCACCATTTAGCTAATGGTGACGACGATACGTGTAGCGATTTTGAAGAACAAGTTCTTGGTAGACATGATGCAAGGTTTTTATGGTGTCATCCTGAATATTAATTCTAGTGAGTACTTAAAGATGATTGTCGAAATATAAATCCGCAAACGTCAGAACGATTTATGAAAATGACAAGTCATAATACAAGGACTTCTGATGATACAGAAGCTCTCCTTCGACTACTACCAATCGGTGACCGATGAAACGACACTACGATTAATGGAATATTTTGCAATCAAGTAGGCATGAATCATAGAATATTATCAAATAACTTTGGAAACAAATTCAGAATCCTAAGAGCACGTTATTGAGTTCTGTTGGAACCCCGAGAGGGAACTTTGTTCGAATCCAAAAAAGAGCTTCTATCCAAATCTCGAGAGAGAATTCTTTTTCATAGCTTAAGTTTTAACTTAATTAGAATCTCGGACTTCGAATAAAATCCTGTTCGGATTTCGAATGAAATCCTGTTTCGATTTCGAATGATCTTCTTCTTCTTCTTCTTTTTGGCATTACGTCCCAACTGGGACAAAGCCTGCTTCTCAGATTAATGTTCTTATAAGCACTTCCACAGTTATTACCTGAGAGCTTTCCTTGCCGATTGACCATTTTGGCATGTGTATATCGTGTGCAGGTACGAAGATACTCTATGCCCTGGGAATCGAGAAAATTTCCTTTACGAAAAGATCCTCGACCAGCGGGATTCGAACCCACAACCCTCAGCATGGTCATGCTGAATAGCTGCGCGTTTACCGCTACGGCTATCTGGGCCCCACTAATATATGAATGATATCCTGTTCGAAATTCAGAATAAATCCTGTTTGGATTTCGATTGAACTCCTGTTCGGATTTCGAATGAAATCCTGTTCGGATTTCGATTGAAATCCTGTTCGGATTTCGAAGGAAATCCTGTTCAGATCTCAAATAAAATCCTGTTCAGATTGCGAATGGAATATTTTCCGGAATTTGAATGCAATCCTTTCCGGATTTCGAATGAAATCCTTTCCGGATTTCGAAGGAAATCCTGTTCGGATTTCGGAGGAAATCCTGTTCCGATTTCAAATGAAATACTGTTCGAATGAAATCCTTTCCGGATATCTAAAGAAATCCTTTCCGGATTTGGAATGAAGTCCTTTCCGGATTTGGAATAAAATCCTGTTTGGATTTCGATCCAAATCCTGTTCGGATTTCGAATGCAATCCTTTCCGGAATTCGAATGAAATCCTTTCCGGAATTCAAATTAATTCCTTTCCGGATGTCGAATGAAATCCTTTTCGAATTTCAAATAGAATCCTTTCCAAATTTCGAATGAAATCCTTTCCGTATTTCGAATAAAATCCTTTCCGGATTTCGAATCAAATCCTTTATGGATTTCGAACGAAATTCTTTCCGGATTTCAAAGGAAATCCTGTTTGGATTTCGAAGGAAATCCTGTTGTTCGGTTTTCAAAAGGAAATCCTGTTCGGATTTCGAAGGAAATCCTGTTCGGATTTCGAAGGAAATCCTGTTGTTCGGTTTTCAAAAGGAAATCCTTTTCGGATTACGGAGGAAATCCTGTTCGGATTTCGAATGATTTTTTTTTTTCAGATTTCGAATGACATCCTTTTCGGATTTCGATTCAAATCCTGTACGGATTTCGAATGAATTTCTGTTCGGATTTCGAATGAAATCTTGTCCGGATGTCGAATGAAATCCTATTGGGATTTCGAATGAAATCCTTTTCGGATTTCGAACGCATTCCTATTCCGATCTCAAATAAAATCCTGTTCAGATTTCAAATGAAATCTTTTTCAGATTTCGAATGAAATCTTTTTCCGATTTTGAATTAAATCCTTCACAAGGGGGTGGTCACTCTACGCACTGTGCCTCGCGCAGCTATGGCACATTTCGGCGCAATGACTGGCACACCTGATCAAAGTGGGTTGCTATAAAAAACACAGTGAACTGAAATTTTCGTCCCAGCAACCATTGAGTTTTCTGAGTTGTTTGCTATTTGTCAAACAAGAAATTCATAAAACTTTTGCGTTGGCTTCGGGTTCACTTTCAAAGACGGAGAAATGGGTAAAACGTGTGGGGATCTTCGGAGACATAATCGTCATCGTGTGTCCAGAGGATTACAGTATCCCACACATACTGCATCCCGATGATTTCACCGTAATGATCTTCCAACTTTTTGCACCCTCTCCCTTGTCCCACAATTCTGTACATAACCGTTGACGCTCCGTGCAACTGTTTCCATGTTGTCTCGGAATTTATATGGTCCTTTTTCTACACCTTCCCATTGAAGTCTTACATCAAGCATATGTATGGCTTTCTCGTTTTCCCCTGCGATAAGGGAACGTCCATAAATGACGTAGCATTTTTTGGCAGATTTTTGACACCCTCTCCCCCATCGTAGCGCCTATTTTCTATACCTAATACATGGTTCTTCACAATATCGTAGACTTCTCCCTCCCCACTAAACTACTATGTCATTTATGGATGGTCTTCAATGTTAGTAAAATGTATCCCGGATAACTACCGCCCATGAAAAACAATGACGGGGAAGTAATGTAAAACTTGAAAGGCAAACCAGAAGAAAATTTAACATGTCAATGCTTGCTGAGACAGTTTTTCCATAATTTCAGTTCATTGTTTTTTATTGCATGTAGTATTATAGCACGCTTGGCACACCTTGGCGCTCTAACGGCACAACTGTGCCGAATGAAGTGCGTAGAGTGACCTCCCCCTTGATCCTTCAAGGATTTCGAATGAAATCCTTCCCGGATTACGAATGAAATCCTGTCCGGATTGCGAATGATATCTTTTCCGGATTTCGAATGAAATCCTTTCCGCATTTCGAATGAAATCCTTTCTGAATTTCGAAAGAAATCCTGTTCGGATTTTGGAGGATCCTGTTCGGATTTCGAATGAAATCATATTCCGACTTCAAATGAAATCCGGTTCGGATTTCGAATGAAATCCTGTTTGGATATTTCGAATAAAATACTGTTCGGATTTCGAATGAAATCCTTTCCGGGTGTCAAATGAAATCCTTTCTGGAATTCGAATGAAATACTCTTCCTATTTCGAATAAAATCCTTTCCAAATTTCGAATGAAATCCTTTCAGGATTTCGAATAAAATCCTTCCCGGATTTCGAATCAAATCGAATCAAATTATGTTCAGATTTCGAAGGAAATCCTGTTCGGATTTCGAATGAAATACTTTTCCGATTTCGAATGAAATCCTGTTCGGATTTCTAATGAAATCCTGTGCGGATTTCAAATGAAATCCTTTCCGTATTTCGAATGAAATCCTGTTCGGGTTTCGGATGAAATCCTTTCTGGATTTCGAATGGAATCTTATCTGGATTTCGAATAAAATCCTTTTTGGATTTCGATTCAAATACTTTCCGAATGAAATCCTTTCCAAATTTCGAATAAAATACTGTTCGGATTTCGAATGAAATCCTTTCCGGATTTCGAATGGAATCTTTTTCGGATTTCGAATGGAATCCTTTCCGGATTTCGAATTAAATCCTTTCCGAAATTCGAATAAAATCCTTTCTGGAATTCGAATGAAATTCTGTTCAGATGTCAAATGAAATCCAGTTCGAATTTTGAATGAAATCCTTTTCTGATTTCGAATGCAATCCTATTCTGATTTTGAACGAAATTCTAACCGAAGTTCGAACGAAATCCTGTTCGGATTCCGAATCAAATACCGTTCGGAATTCAAATGAAATAGTATCGAATAAAACTTCGATTTGAAGTAATCCCTCTAATGTCAAAAATAGGTCAGCTATTCGACCAATACTATTTTCGATTCCAGAACTGTCACTTTGAAGTTTAAATTTAATTCTCAAATTAGCACGATCCTTTTGTGGAACAAAGCTAATGAATTGACAGTCATTCGGCTCCATCAAGATGGCTTTTACAAATTGGTTTTATGAGTTGTTTTCAAGAAACGGCCTCGCTGCTTCTCAAAACCCCAAAACAACGATTAGCTCTGCGAATGAAGCGATTAACGTCGAACATTATCGAGCGCAGCAACCCACGGCCTAATCTATTCTCCAGCCCAGCCATTTCTGACATCGAACCGTCATCTCAGGCAGTAGGCCTTGATGTCTGGATGCATTTTGAACAACATTTTCAGTAGCATCGCTGCGCACACTTTCTCGATTACCACGATGACGTTCGGTCGCTTCTAGTGTAGAATAGATGCCGACTGGGTCTTTCTCGAAGCTTGCCGTGAATGCTCCGAAGAAGAAAACGACAACCATCCAATAAACAGCAAATAAAAACCGATATCACAAATTTCCGATAGCCCTCTTCGCACTGGAACTCGGAGAAATTGAGCGCATTGTGCTCCCGTTTGTTCGTGTGTAGCTGCAATAGCACTGCACATTATTTTCGAGTAAAAATAGCCCCTTCGAGAAGAGGCTGTTGAAAATTAAGATGAGATTACGTCGTGCCCGTTCAATTACCGATCGGTGATCGAATGCAGATGTAGAGGAGCAAGAGAAGTGGATTTTTATGACGCTTCACAACAATAGAAGGTCATAAAGTCAACCAATTGAGTAATCTGGCAACGCTTCCCGAAGTGACGACAGTAGTTGCTAGAATCGGAATCAAAGCACACTGCGATCCAATTCCGATGCCTTTCCGTTCTTCCACGTTGGCACGTGTGTGTTCTCCGCACCCGAGTAGGCATCGGTAACGTTCATTGTTTATTGTTTATACGGCCATATGTCGCACCTCACGTCCGTAATGTTGCAGCGCAACATAAGCGAGCATGGCCATAAAAATATTGTACATTCATAAATTCTGATTCATTGTTCCGAATTCGTGCGCGCACTGTTGCGGCGGCGGCACGACTGCACGCACATGGACCGCCCACCAGAACGGAAGCCCCCTGCCTTATTAATCAAACTTCCACGGGCTCGGTAAGAACCGCTTTTCCCTCTCCATCGAGTTGCGCTACCGAATTATGTTTCGGCAGAAAAGCCGCGCCGCGCGCGCTTACCGCTGAGTCATTGCCGCAGCTGATCGGTTTTGATTAGACGCACATGTGCGCACTCCAGCGGCAGTGGCGGTATTCTGTGCCATTTAAGGATTTGGCGACGCAACGTCGTCGCAGTAGGCTCTGGTATTGCGCAAATCTTCAAAAGGACTTGGACGAAGACGGATCGCGCGGCTGTTATTGGTGCCCTTCGCCTAGCGCCATATCCATCGTAGTCGCAGTTGGCGTTGAGTCGTCGTCAAGTGCCGCGCCAGTGGTGGTCTCTCGCTGATTTGATTGAAATGTGAGAAGTCACTTGTTGCGCTCGAAGAGCTCCGGCACGACTCTTGCGATGTAAACAAAAGACACACATGTGGGCATGGATCTTCTCTCGAAATAGCGACGCGTGACGTGACAAAGTTCAATTGGAGATCTGACCCGAAAACGGCTTCGTGACAAAACCGTAGTTGGCTTCGAGCGTTTTAGCAAGCCAGCTGTCACATTCGATCATGGTAATTTGACATAAACATGGAGTAATTACTTTGTAAACAAAACTTCAACAACATCGATCTTCATTCCTCCAACCAATTGCAACTATTTCTCAAAATGTTTTCTCTTATGACCAATTTGCCTTCACCAAGTCTACTTTGTTTTACCTGTCACAGCAGCACCAGCTCTGCGCTGATTACTAGCTGTCACTTGATAGCGGTTTCAAAACAAAACCCACCGACAGGCATGCAAATTGCGAGCCATAAAGAATGCTTCGCGATTATGGCTGGTAATTTGCAGACATGCTTTGCGTAGTTTTATTTTAGCACTTGTAAAGCGCAAAGCATCGGCCACGTCCATATACAATTGGTATACCTGGCCACAGGAAAGGAAAAACACCGCAAACAGAAATAGAGCAAAAGGCTCCAAACGAATGACAACCTTGCGATGAAACTGGTGGCACAGTAGCGAACGATGGCACGACCGTAATTTATGAAGGGTGATATCTACGATCAGCTTCAATATTGGTCATTTAATACTGCCACCTTGAAGTGAAGTGTACTGCACACGACCATTATTCAGCATGATTTTCTTTGTGGATTCTAGAAAGGAAAGAGCTTATCTGGCTTTTTCAGCAATCGTGAACATGAATTTTGGTCGAAAATTTCTTAGCATTCTTATCAAACATGCTCACTTTCATTTGAATGCAATGCAAATTCTGCTCAGCATTTCATTTCTTCAAAGCTTAATACAAATTTTACCAAGATTTAAGGTATCTAAATGAAATCTACGTTGTAGTTCAGAAATTGCAATCATAACATTCCGAACAAGCTGAGCATTTTCGCTCTTTATCTCGAATGCATTCCGATTAGAAATATGATCAACTTTGTTGGCCACTCATTTTTATTTTTCAGAGTTCTGGACGAATGAAGCGCAAATCGTTTTGAGCTTTTTTCGATCAGTTAGACACTTGCCGAATTCTGTAATTTTAAGCATAGAAATCCTTAAATTTTATGCGTAGTTTCGTTCGAAATTATATAGAACTAGTGGTCCCGGCAAACTTCGTCTTGCCATCAAGTAGGCTGTTGAAAACCGCTATGAATCGTCCCATACAAAATGACAGTTCCGTTCAGTCCCGTTTTTCCTACTTTCCCGGTGAACATCCTGGAACTTTTATACACACAAACACGTCGGAACCCTTGACGAACAAAATGGAAAAAGAATCATCCAAATCCGTTGCCCCGTTCGTGAGCCATTTCGTGACATACAAACACCATTCCATTTTTATTTATATAGATTTTATGAAAATTATGACACAACAATATACTGTTTTTTTTTTAGTATATTGTGACTCACCATATCCACTTCATCCAGGCAACTGAGTGAAGTTAGCTTAGAATCGTCGAGAACCATTCGCATAAAACGCTGAGTGAAATGACTCATGAGTTTTGGACGGGATTCGATCTGAAATGCCTATTAGCTCACACTGTTAAAAAGTTTTAACCAGAAAAACTTAAATTTTCTCCGTATTCCGGATAAAATTTTCATAGCATCTTAAGCTCAAGCATTTCAGAGCATTTTGCACCGAATTAAGATCAAATACCGTTCAACACTCTAAGTTATTTAGATCAGCGCTCTATGCTAATGGTTTTGGATGATTTTGAGCTCACTTTGCTCAAATGTGAGCCAGATACGCTCAGCCCTAGATTGAATGTCAAATTTACAACGATTCGGTATGTCTTTTCAAATGTTGTCGTCTCTGTATATTGCTCTGAATGAAAGCAATTCCAACGCCTAAAAATTCAGTTTTGAAATTTGTGTTTATTACTTAGTAAACTATACTCTATCGAACGAGTTCTAACTGAGCTCGAAAAAGTCAGAATTTACTTCCGACGAGATTCAAGCAGAATACCCCATTGAAATTCGAACGGAATCTAGTTTGAATTCCAAACAGCATTGTTTTTAAATCCTAAATGGGACACAAACGAAATTTGTGTGAGAAATCCAAACGGGATTTTTCGAAAGTCTCAATTAAGATTCTATTCGAATCTCAAACGGTATTCTGAGATTCCCAAAACGGGATTCTCTGAGAAACCTAAACGGGTTTTTTTTTCGAATGCAGAGTAGCAAAATCAGTTGATCATAAACTGATTCTTCATTTATTTTTGAGTTCCCTCGAATTCATGAAAATTGAGACCTCGCACGGTATGTTTTGGACATAAAACGGAAATGGTCCCGAAGAGGCCCTCGTGGAACCTGTGTCAGCAGCCCAGGAATGGCCACATCTGTTCGTACCGAGGATTTTCTTCTTTTACTGACATGTTCTCCCGAATTCATGAAGATTGAAACGTCGCACGGTATGTTTTTGGCATGAAACGGGAATGTCCCCAAAGGGGCCCTGATGGAACCGACTACGGTGTTCCGGAACAATCCATTATTTCAAATTATGTTTTAATGATGACAATCGATCATTATCTTACGTTTTACATAAAAACTTTGGAGATGTAACTGCAGTAAATAAAAAAATAATCACATTTCCAAAGTTTGGCACCCACGTGACCCCAGGACAACCCGGAATATCTCCGGTAAGGTTTCGAATTCAGCATTGTTCGTTTATGACAAATAACTAGTACTTTTCTAAAGTCAACTAAAGGTGGTTTCAAAAAAATCTAATGGAAATTGACGAAATGGCAGCTATTTGAAAATACCATGTCAGAGGTCGGTAACGTAAAGGTTAATTGTGAATTTCTCTTTCATTCCTGAAATAAAGTGTACGTCAATTAATTTTGCAATAAACAAATCAACTAATTTTGAGGGATAAAAATCAATAAAATTGATGATCAGAACAATCTCACCTTCTTGTTACTACGCTTCTATAGTTTCATCTAACATCTTTCGGCAATCACATGGGCGTCTCCATAGAAACGCTCGCTCTGCGGAATGTAATCACGTCACATCGTTTCCCGCCGTACGTACGGAACATTAGTTTTTGCAATTTCTCATCGTAATAGGCTGTTTTTCATCACGCCAATCTTTCATGAAATGGCCTACTTTCCTGCACTGATGTATGTAGTGCGGGAATAGTCATTACGCAACTAAAAGCTGTGCTGTAATGATTCATTAAAGTAACGGTGAATGCATTCCAATATAATTTATGATACCCTCAAGTAGTATTCTACGAAATTGCCAAAAAATTGGTACGTAACTCGTTGCAGAACTCGATTCTTACAGCACTGGTCGTAATTATCCAAATTTAAGACTTATAATGTGAAAATCATCATTCTTCAACTTGTTCCGTAAACTATTATTACCGGAGCCTTTCATATCTGCATATTTTTCATGTTGCCTTCACTAGACACTAGTCTGAGGCGCACAAAGTTGCGCTTCAACTATCTTTTCTATGATTTTTGGCACATTTTAAAACTTCTGAACTTTATTTGTCAATTGAATTGAAGTTCATATACTTCTTGAACGCGCAAATACATGTTACAGTCAAACCTCCATGAGTCGATATTGAAGGGACCATCGACTCATGGAAATATCGAGTCATGGAACAGCTATTCTTTGGAAAGCTGTTTGAACGGACCATCATACTAACCATGATTTTATGTTTTTAGTATGGTTCCATGAGTCGATATCGAGTAATGGAACATCGACTCATGGAGGGATCACTGTAGTAATGCCAAAAACGACGCCCCAGGACGAACTTTTCTCCGCGGCCAACATAACAGAGGAACTTAACACATTTTCAATCGACCACTAGAATAAAAGATTTTTCCTTTCTTAAACACGACACTACCGTTCTTAAACATGTATTACAATCTAATGGTGATATAACTGAAATTATTGACTGTCAGCTGCCGAAATTCACTAAAACGCTGATAGGCAGCCGGGGTAAAAAAAACACGGGACGGAAAAAAATATTGACGTGAACATTCACGCGCGGCATACTACGATCTCTCCTCAAACACTAGACTGACCTAAGACAAGACGTGTCAGGTCCAAGTACAAAAATGAAAAATGGTCGTTTTGGCAAAGGCCTACATTAAAATCGTTGAACTGGATTGCAACAGGGCACTGTTGATAGCGTGGCCGTGTTGCTAGTTCATAAATTGGAGTTTTTATGCAAAGTTTGGAAATTTTTCTTGGAATCTTTATGTTCCAAATATATTTATATTCGATGTTAAGTTTATTGCATGTGCTCGTATAATGCTAGAATGAACAAAACATACTTAATTCAGAGCAATATGATCCAAATTGTGACAATTTTCTCTCAAATTAACGCAGGTTTTGAATATAAATATATATTTTTTTTAAAAAGCTAGCATCCCTATTGTACTAAATGAACAAAATGGGCAAGATACAATCAAATTATGAGCCTTAGAGTAAAGTGGGGCAAAAGTTCGAGTGGGGTAAGAGTTTCTTTTTAAGATTTTTAGCTCAATTCAAAACAAATCTTATGAACGTCATGGTGGTTTGAATGCTATTCAAGTAAGAGACTTTCACTCCAAATATCATAAAAATCGATTGAGATTTGGAAAAGTTATGGCTATTTGTTGTTTTTAGACGTGAATATTGTAATTTTTGGTCAAACTTTCGTTGCATGGAACCAATTGAAGATAAAATCTTTTTCAATATTTTATGTAAGGGCGTTTCTAGGCTTATCATAAGGTTGCTTTGAGGTGTATTAGTTTTTGCATAAATGCTTGGAAACAATTTTTGGCCCATAGTGGGGCAAAAGTTCGAATCAGCGGGGCAAAAGTTCGACCCATGTATAAAATCACGGAAAAATTTGCAAATTGCCTAAAATCCACATATTATCTTCAAATTTAGGTAAATTTGTCTGATCGTGAGAAAATTGTCACCAAAATTTTACATTTCCGCTTAGTTTTGCGAAAAACTGCTATTTTTGAGTATATTAAAATTAACTCGGTTTTGGGCAATTTTTTGATGAAAATTTAGTGTATATTTTTCGTTAAACTTAAGTTTACGGCTGGTGTAAGGTATGCCTGTCATAAAAGGATCGATATTTTGTGTTTTAGCCAGCGAACTTTTGCCCCACACTAGATTCAAAATCTTGCCCCACCGGTGGGGCAAAAGTTCGAATAAGACAATCAATTTTGAAACTGTTATAATTAAAAATGAGTAAATATTTTGACACAAGTTTGTTCAGCAAAATTATAGCCAATATGTTGAAGATTCACTGTATGGTATTTGTTTTGTTTTAACTGCTATTGTTTTCCTGGAAACTTTGATTACACCACTAAGGTCGAACTTTTGCCCCACCTTACTCTAGTGTTTGAATTTGTTCACAAGATTAGTTTAAAAATGTTATTGGTAGCACTGGTTTTTCTATCGTCAAGGTCTGAGAGAGACTCGCGAAGAGGAAAAATATCAACGTCATATGCAGCCCAGATTCCGCTGTCACAAAACGTCAAATGCAGCCCGCCGTTTTTATGGCTGCAAAAGTGAAAAATATTGTATTCAAAATAAACTTTTATTTAAAATCTCAGTCGGCGGAGCAGTTTTTCCAAAGTTACTGATAAATCTAAACACAGGATTAGTTATTTAGAATGTCTGCTACGTTTGCTGGCACGAAATTTTACTCAAAAGGCTTTTTATGATTCAGTGTGATGCAAACGCAATCATTTTTTGCTGAGAGGTTCATGTGAGAGTTTGAACGGCTTGAGCATGATTGGTATAAACACAAAGTGGAATAAGAAAAAAAAAACTCAGTAATCACAGAAAAAGAAGCAACGGGGCAGTCTTAGTTGAGCTGTCACGTCCTGTCCTAGAGACTGACATATAAACGAATAAATTGTTTGCTCACTAGCGCATCTTGGGAGAGATTTTTGAGCTAAAAAATGCTAGGGTCATTAAGTTGATCAACTTTGTCGAAGACATCAACTTTTTATCTCATTACTGGATTTATGTTTTCCCGCTAGCGTCTCTTCTAGAGGCTGGACAGCTTCTTTTTTAGATTCTGTAAAGTTTTTCTTCCGTAAGCTTAACTTCCAGAGACAGGAAAGGTTCTCTTCCTGTGGTTGGATAGCTTCTCCTCCAGAGGCTAGAAAGCTTCTCTTCTAGAGTCTGGGAAACTTCTCTTCCAGAGCCTTGAAAGCTTCTCTTCTAGAGCCCGGAAAGCTTCTCTTCCAGAGGCTGTAAAGTTTCTCTTCCAAAGGCTGGAAAGCTTCTTTTCCAGAGTCTGGAAACTTTATCTTACAGATGCTGGAAAGCTTCTCTTCCAAAACCTGGAAAGCTTCTCTTCCAGAGGCTGAAAAACTTCTCTTCCAGCTAGAAAGCTTCTCTTACAGAGTCTGGAAAACTTCTTTCCAGAGTCTGGAAAACTTCTCTTTCAAAGGCTGTAAAGCTTCTCTTCCAATGGTTAGAAAGCTTCTCTTTCAGAGGCTGGAAAGCTTCTCTTCCAGAGGCAGAAAAGCTTCTATTCCAGAGTTTGGAAAACTTCTCTTCCATAACCTGGAAAACTTCTCTTCCAGACGCTAAAAAACTTCACTTCCACTGGCTAGAAAACTTCTCTTCCAGAGTCTGGAAAACTTCTCTTCCAAAGGCTAAACAACTTCACTTCCAAAGGCTAAAAAGCTTCTTTTCCAGAGGCTGGAAATCTTATCTACCAGAGGCTGGAAAGCTTCTCTTTAAAAGGCTGGAAAGCTTGTCTTCCATAGGCTGTAAAGTTCCTTTTCCAGAGTCTGGAAAACTTCTCTTCCAGAGCCTGGAAAGCTTCTCTTTCAGAGGCTGAAAAACTTTTCTTCCAGAGGCTGTAACTTGGAGTAGGCATCCACAATGACGAAATAGTAGTAGGTATCGATAGATTGTGCCAGCAAAATCGATGTGGACACGGATTCTTTGTGAGGGTCCACGATTTCAGGTTGCAGCTAGATTCCGCTAGCTAATGACTCGATGATCTTTCCCAGGTTTTCAATCTGTTGCTGTTGAGTTTCAATCTGCTGCTGCGGCCGAGTGATTAGATTGGTGAGATACAGGATTGCGTTCATCAGATCCGTTTCTGTCATTTTCTTGATTGTACTTGAGTGAAAAAATCTTGAGGGTCTTCGAGTTGCTTCCAAACTTTTTCTCGTCGCCAGCTGTTATAGCCGTAACCACGACCAAGAGTCGTAACCAAGGAAAGGATGATGGTGTTGGTACGAACTAATATTTACTCAAACTTGCTGGGTTTGAAGTTGGCTAACTAATGACAATTTTCATTTCTAATTTACAGGCACGGCCTACTATCATGATTTTAAATTAGGCTAGGCCTGCTACAAACCCCAGCTGAAATTCTGTGAGAATCTTGAACGTGATAATGTGGGAATCACAAGCGGAATTCTGCTTGATTCCCAAATGGAATTTTAAAATAATCTCGAATGTCAAGTCGAGCACTCGACACTGAAGAAGTCTGTAAGTCGCAGACGAAATAGGCCTATCTGTCAAGATAAGCAACACATATTAGAGTTTAAAGGTATTTGCTCACCTTAGTGATTTTAGTATTTTATTTTTTTGCAAAAAGTGAAGTGTTAAAGTTCATTTGTAGTTTTAAACATACTCTAATAATCCCTCCCAAAGTTTAATATAAAAAAGTGTCTAGAATAGAAGTCAAATCTCAAACGAATTGCTGTGAGAATCCTAAGAGATTTGAGAAAAAAAAAACCTAAATGTAAGTTTGTAAATAAAAACGAAATTCTGTTAGAATTCCAAAAATCTCATTGCAAACTCTGTATAAGTCCCAAATCGGGTTCTGTGAGATTCCCACACGGGATTACATGAGAATCTTGAACATTAATCTGTGACAATCCCATCTGGATTCTTTGAGAATCCTTAATGGATTCTCATTGAACGGAACTTTGTAAGGAAAATTACAAACGGGATTGTTTGAGAAACTCCAACGAATCTCTAACGAAATTCTGTGAGACTCTCAAAACAAATTCTGTGAAAATTTCAAACAGGATTCCGTAAAAATCACTATCCCAATTCTTGAGTATCTTAGAATATTGAAATTATGCAAATGTAGTTTCCATTTGGATCTGGAAAGGGTATTCGTTTCGAACCTTGAAAGAAACTCCGTTTCGAAATCTGAAAAATGTCCGTCAAAATTTTTAACGAGACTCCATTTTGGTTTTCAACTTCGTAAGAAAATTCGCTTCAAACTAAGTTGTGAACTCGCGAAGAGCAAGCAATAATTCACAATATTAACGATAATAACATTGATAGTAGCAAGGTTTTGATCTACTTCGTCGGAAGCGCTATTATGGGTCGTATCAAACTTGCACTGTGGCTGATAATCAAACTTACCTACAGATTCCATTTTCCAAGTGTTATTTTGTGAAAGTTGTTATGATTCATTCACTTGTACTCCAAAAATGCAATTAAACTGCTGTATTTCAATAAATAACTTCAGTTCAATTATCGGCTTTGCAATTTTTCACCGAAATCGCATGGACGAAGACGAACGAAATCTGATTAGCGATCGACTGAGCTAAGTCTCATTACGATTCACATTTCTTCTCGTCCTTCTGTGTGACTTCATCGGGTACTTATTTGCACTATGGAAAGGAAAACCTTCGTACATCTTCTCTGAAGGATTTTATTTCAATCACATGCCGTAAAATTTCCATAATTGACGATATTTTTGGATATTCCCTCAATGACCGCATATAATTGAGAACGTAAACAAAGTTTTCCATCCGTCCGGACTGAGAAAAAAAACCTTGTACCCATCAATGGGTGCGTGATGTTCGGTGTAGAAAACGATTGCTTTGATTGGGATTGTTTTCGTTGCACCAAAGACACATTAAAGACCTCCATGTCCCTTACAGTTTCCCAAAATTTTATGGCTCATAAGGTCATCTAGAATGCCGTGAAAAGTGTACTGCGATCTGTCAAACTTGGGTACCTTTTGCACTACCGAGGAATTAAATGCAGTACTAGAAGTGGTACCCAATCTGAGCCCGAGTGAGATGGACCTGGCTGCTCTGTGAGGCATCATGCTCAGTTAAAAGTAATAGGGTCCTAAAGCCATGTTCCAATTTTAGTGCCAAACGCTCAAGTTTAGGTTAATAACACATGTTTACTCAATTTTCTAATGTTTTCCGTTGGTTTGAGTCCAAAAAACATTTTTTATGTTTTTTTTTTAGATTTTGTCACACCCATTGGCTTAAACTCAAATTTTGGGTGTATTTTGTTTTCCGTGTCCCTTCCGAAATGTCAGATAGGAACAACCAGAGTGGATCTAGATAAGAGTGGCGTCAATGTCAAAATTGGAACAGCGGCGAACTGTCATTTCCATACAAATCCGCGTTCCAATTGAGCAGGAGACCTGTCAAAACTGGAACATGACGTCACTCTTGTTTACAGGCACTCAAGGAACAACCTTAGTGTTAAAACTAAAACCCCTGTGGTGTTTTTGTCGGCTTAGCGGAACATCAAACATGATCTCAAGTGTCAAGGTTCATTTATGGACCCCATTTTTAAATTAAAGTTTAAACATGATATAGCCGCTATTTGAGCGAGAAAAATTGCAAAAGTAGTTGCAGTAACATGTTATTTCGTGTTATTGAATAAAAGCAAGCTTTCATTAAAAATTTTAGGACCCAATTGTGCTTATCCAGCTTTTTACGCTCGTCATGCTATAAAATATTTGACACAAGCACACTACCACCACTGAACTGAAACTCGAAAATAAATCCTTAGTAGCCCATCAATAATAATGATAATTTTCATTACTAAGGGGTCTATTTTATAAGTCGAGTCGTTAAAAAGGACTCGACTAGAGTCACTGTCGACCGAAAAATTCGCTCGACTCAGCTCTGTCACTCGAATTTTTCGACAGTTGTCACTCTATGTGACTGGATTACTATGGGAGTCGACGGGTGACATCTGAAATATGCATGCTTGCTTTGATCGACAATGAATACAGACGAGTCACATGAATCTGCTCGATTTACAAAATAGGCCCCTAAGTGACAACTCAAACTAAAATCTAATTCCGATTTGCATGTATAACTCTTTAATCGCCTCATAATCATTCCCTTGCTATTTTAGGTTTCATTTAGATCAAGTCCGAAATACCTCTTTGAGCTCCCATCGGAACTGACGAATCCTAGCATCCTAGCATCCTACTGTATTTGGGACGTACAAGGAACATAGTACCCATTCCCCACAATTCCCAACAGACTATCCGGGCAACCAGGGCTCCGACGGTGCGGAAGTCTTGGTCGTACCGGAACTGGCGGACAACCTCTGGCACAATAAAAAATAGATAAATAATGTCATACATATATTATCTTTTTGATTGACGATGACTCCCGGGATTGGAAACTCTAGTGTTGCTTCTTTCAAAGAGCAAATCGTTCACTAGAAGCATGAACGTGTCAGTGTCTTTAACTGTGACAAAAAAATCTATGTAAAAAATTGCTGGAGGACTTTCATAGAGAAACACCGAGCGAATTTATTAAGACATTCATGAGACATATCTGTAGGAATTCCTGAAAAACCTCCTGTAATAATGCTTTAAGTAATCGGCTAAAACCCGAGGAACTGTCCGAGGATTCCTTGATGGTTTTTGTAAAAGAATTCCTCTAGGGAGAAATTGGCAAAAGAATTTCCGGTGGCATCTGTGGAGGAAATTATAGAAGGATCCCTGGGGTATCAAGTATCAGCGTTGCAGCGTGAAGCGTTTCTGGAGGAATCTGTGAAGGTATTTCTTCAGAACTCATGGAAATATAACAATGCCTTTTATATTATTTTTCCCAGAAAAATCGTAGTCCGATTTCCTACATGGAATCAATTTAGCGTTTCGTAGTTCCGCCCAATCAGGGACAAAATTTAAATGAACCATTTTCAATGAAGGAGCTAGAATAAGCTCTTAATAAAGCTAAAGGGAAATTAGTCGGATCGGATGAGGTAGGGTACCGAATGCTGAAGTACCTTCCATTGAATGGGAAAAGACTGTTGCTAAGTCGAGAATTGTCTAACGAAACCCTTCAAGATAGCTGGAAATACCAAAGGGTTCGGGTCCAGCGAATGGCGCTGTCAATTATTGGCCAATCGCCCTTAGCAGCTGTTCAGCAAAAATTATTGAAAGAATGGTTAACCGAAGATTGATGGAATTCCTCGAAACTCACAAAAGTACAAATGGCTAGGACAAATTTTTAATGAAACAATTGGACGAAGCGAGCATGCTGAAGTAAACTGACAGAAAAAAAAAAACAATGAAGACTATAAAAATTAACAAACATGTCAAGGCTTGCTGAGAACATATTTCCAAGTTTCAGTTCAGTGGTGGTTGCAAGCTTATGTCAGATATTTTATAGCATATTGTTTTTATGGCGAGCGTAAAAAGCTGGATATGTTTGGACTGTGTTTTGATAGCGCCAATGAATTTAAAAGGAAATTCATATATTTCATCATGCTGATGGAATGCTGGGAGTGGCCCGTAGACCTAGATATTCTAGTTAAACGTTGTATGTTGTATTTTGACCACTCATTATATAACAGTAAGCCGTTAGCTGTGAAACGAATCAAAACTGACTGCGACCGAAATGAAAATGGATATGACGAATATAGACAACGGTTAGTAATAATTGCATTACATTATTTCCAATAAACGGTCAACATGTATCGAAATCTTATTGCACAATTTGAAAGCCGACTTGGGAAAGAATTGCTTGGCATTCGTTTGTATCAGCATCATTCACTGCAATACTGGGAGAATTGCAGGTTCTCTCCGATCAAAGTTTAATACGACGGATATTAGCAAATCGCCCTAACTAATTTCTATCCTGAGGAGTCTTTTCGTTCTAATCCCGAAAAAATCGATCCTAAAAGAAACTTCATTTTTAACTTCGAAAAGGATTTCTATTCGAAGCCCAGACATATCCTCGAAAGAGACTCCGTTACGAGCATCTGAAGGCATTCCATTTTAAACTCAGGAAAGGATTATGTTTCGAACTTGCCAGGGGCATAAGTACATTATGATAAGGGCAATAATAGCCATTCATTTCTAACCCCGAAATTTTTCTGAACCCTGAAAGAGATTTCATTTGGAGCCCCGAAAGGGATTTCCGTTTTAGGTCATTCAAAAGATCATTGCACTAAAAATAGTGGTACAAACACAAATTCGCACGTTATATAGCCGCAACAAACTCTAACGCCAGAGGCGGCGGCATTCCGTATTCTTCTTAACGAAACTAGTGCTCAGCCAGCCTACTGTGCGAGGCCTGGTGCCACACATCCTGCATACTAATCGTTTCGTTGTTAACAAGCTACGGCATTCGACCGGCCAAAATCCAAACAAAAATAATAAAAAAAAAGCCGCTTGTAAATGGGCAGGCGCAGAAATAAATATGGCGTTGATCGTGTACACACAAAATTGTCATCAACGCAACGCAAACGTCACGAAACGCGAAACGCGGGTTGCTGCGATCGCTTGCCGAATGCCGTGTCCGCCAGTGGTGGTCGGTCAGTGCTGCGCTGCTGTGCTTGTTATTATAATTATTATTATGGTAGGTTGCTGTTATTGCTGCTACTGTCGTTTGCGTCGCCCATCATAGGTTCGACCGATCGGGCCGCGGCTAAAATGGGCAATCGATCAAGATCGGCCGAGCAGAGGTCATTTTTGTTTTGTGTAAACATTCTCGTTGGTTGGCGGTTTTCGCTCATGGTTCGGTTCCAATGGATTGGCGGTCTGTAAAATGCAACCATTAAATGATAACGTTGCGTTAATGACGCGAGGGTAATTAATAGCAGTTTTGCATGTCGGCGTTTATTTGAAATATTTGCAGTCCTAAGCCTTTGGGTGAGACGTTTTGAGTCAGCTGATTTTGAAGCTTTTTGACAGTTCTTCTATGAAAATGACAGCCGCAAGTATGCATCGGTCCTCCACCAAAGGCATACAGGGACCTGTCACATGAAAAGACCTTTTATACGGTACATCAAAGGGATAATGCCGTAGTCTCCTACCATCTGGCAACACTGCATTGCTCCACACGGAAAGCAATCCCCGCAGCCGTCCATTAATTGTATTCATAAAACAAACAACGATAAATTAGTGACAAATTGGTCCATTATTATTTCGCCAGCCATTAAGTAGGGGGCGAAGACGCCGCTGCCGCCGCAGCTTTATCTGATTTATGCGATCGCAGCAAGCTAAAGGTCCCGTGGGGTCCCGCGTGCCCAGTTGTTGTCGCGTTGCGGCAAGTTCAGACACAAGTGTTGCCCGATCGCCCGCAAAGTAGCGCCCTTCCTGGGCAAGTGTTTCCATGGACACCGACGACCGACGAATGGTTGCTGCGGTGCTGACCATCGATCGAACGGTAGCTCCGAGCTTGCTACGTTCGCCAAAGAGGATTAAATTTCTCTATTTAGCAGATATTTAACTGGCTTATGACTCTATGTGTGGACGACATTGCATTTAATCCAAGGATAGACTCATTGCGGTGAAGGCGGTGAGAAAAAGTGTCCAAGATAGCGAAAATTGATAGTCCGAAGCGCAAAGCGCAGCGTGGCGGACATTTGTTAGGTCGTTGAAAAGGGTTCGACATTTCGGTGGCCACGTTTGCTCATTCCGATTCAGAACCGAATCGAGTGGCCATAAGTCATTGCATTTCAGTGTAGGTATACCTATAGGTACATGGCTACAAAGTCGGAAGGAAGGTGCAACGACAGACAGACCGACAGTCGGTAAAGGCGGTGGAGGCTTATCAAGATGCTGCTCGGCCTATTCATTTTCCCGGGATTGGAAAGTGTCGGCTTTCTAACCTAGGACGGGAGGGCACGTCGTTTTCGCCGGTCAACTCCCGACTGCATTCCGACGTGCAAACGTGATGATCGATAGCTTCGTTTGAGTTTGTTCCGTTTCATAATTATTTTGTAAGCGGGAAGCGGAATTTCAAAGCTTGCATTGAATGTTTTCAAATTGGACGGGCATACGGTTTGGCAACACTGGACAATCTGACATTTTGGTAACGGATTCCAAACAGAGACCAAGGGTGGAGGGCGGCTGTCAAATGGGAGTAAAATTGAAAATTCGCCAGCCTAAGTCCAGAACCAGTTTAAGAGTTTTAACGCGCAAAAGTAAAAAATATTATTCGCAAAATTACAAGTAATCAATGCGCTTGAAAGATATTGTTTGCATGGTTGTTTACTTTTTAGAACCAGCGACACGTTGGGGTAGCAGGAAAGAGCCGCGAGTAACTCCCTTGACAGGGACGCCAGATTAGAACACATGTCTTCCATTGGAAAGTGGAAAGTATTTGGAAGACATTCCAGAATTTATGAAAAAAATTGGAAGATAATTTCAACTAGGATTAATAAAGAATTTCTGCAGTATTTATCTAACAATATTTCCGCGGATCTCACCATTAAACTCGATGGATTAATTGAGATAATTTTCTTGACACTCTTTCAAGGTTTTCTTCAGATTTTATTACAGCCGTGTTTGTATGGATTTCTCGAGAAATTTTTCTAGTAGCCAAAGATTCCTCAATTGAATCAACTGAACAACATTTTCCCAAGGAACCTTTCGGAAACTCGTTTAAAATTCTTCATAAATAAATACGAAATTCCTACAAAAATCGATTGATTATATTTCTGGGGAATATCATTAATATTTTTCTTTGAAGTTTCTTCAGATACGCTCAAGATTATCCTTCAATTCTTCCAATTTTTTTTTATCTGAAATTCTTTAAGAAATTTTTCAAAGAATTCCTGCAAGAACCTACAATATTTGGCCAATAACTATTTGTTACCTCGGTGCCCTCCAGGAATTTGTCAAGATATTTTTCATGGAACTATCCCCAACAAATCTTGTGATGTTGGGCCATAAAATGCACCAATCATTTCCATTGAATTCTTGAAAAAAATCCTTAAAATTTCTTCAAGAATTCTTTCATGATATACACTTGCAACTTCTTCCTTGGTTTTTGGCAATCATTGGAAAAATCTTCTTTCATTCAGAAATATCTTTTAGTATTTCAGCAGGAATTTTTCTAAGCTCTTCTTAAAAAAACCTCTACAAGAACTTCCACAGGGAGTATCCATACGTTTCTCTGGAGATTTCTCTGTGAATACCTCAAAAAGGATTCCTCCACTAAGAAGGGACGCCATTTGGCATAAAGTCATTTGGCATAAAGCCGTTTCGCATATAATAATTTGGCATAACGGTCGTTTGGCATAATAGTCATTTGGCATAATGGACATATGGCATAAAAATTGAAAACTGAGTTGCTATGTTTTTGGCGTTACCATTGCTAACATTCTCATATGTGATTTTCCCTTCTTTTGGTCATAGGCTGTTCTTTCTCATTATGTTGTTAAACTAGTGGTTTGCATTGTAACTACTAACATTTTCATTGACAATTTTGCCTTCTTCCCTACGTTGGCATTATAACTACTAACATTTTTATCGGCGATTTTCCTCACCAGATCTTCTTTTAAGTAGCACTATTTTAAATTCTATTTTCTTTTCTTTTATGCCAAATGTCCATTTAGCCAAATGACCATTATGCAAAATGACCATTATGCCAAACGACTTTATGCCAAATGGCTTTATGCCAAATGACTTTATGCCAAACGCGGTAGCCGCTCCACTATTTTTTTGTTATTTTTCTTTATTAGAAAGACTTCAGCCCGGGGCTGGTTCGTCTCTAAGGATTTCTCCATAGATTTCTCAAGATTTTTTTCCAGGAATTATTCATGGTATTTCTCCAGGAAAATCTACATGAATTCCTTCAAGGATTTTCTCCGGAATTCTTCCAGAGAGTTTCCCAAGAAAATCTCTAAAATGATTCCTTCAGGTACTTTTCCAGATATTCTTACAGAAATTGGTCCAGGACTTTCCCCAGAGATTCCTCGAGGAATTCTAAGGATATTGAAATTCTAAAACTTTCGCAAGAAATGCTCCAGAAATACCTACATTCAATATTTCCTCCAAGAATTCTTTCTAAGATTCCTCCATATATATTGTTAAGGCACAGACAATCAGACGTAACACTCTCATTATTTTCATCGCACAGCAGAATAGCGCCCAATTCTAATATTTGGTAGTTGGCCGACGGGCCACTCGTGGCGCTCGAATCGCTTTTGTTCGAGTTTGACGTTTGCTCACTACCGCCACCTAGTTCGCGGTTGGCCAAATGAAGTATTTTTAGCATTGGGCGTAAATGTGTACGTGACCATATTTTAAAATGACAATTGTTCTAGCTGTTATGTCTGTTTGTCTGTGGTTAAGGGTTCCACCAAGGAATCCTCACGTAAGTATTCAAGAATTTATTTAGTAATTCCATCAGAGATTCCTCAATTAATAATTTCAAGGATTCCTCCAGAAGTTACTTCCAATATATCTCGAGAGCCTTCTTCAGGTATTTCTGCAGCGTTCATCTAGATATTGTTTTATAGAATACTTCGTTGATACTTCCAGGTATTTCTCTAGACATTCCTCACGGAAGTTTGGCGGGGATACCTCTAGGGGTTTTTCTAGGTATTCTTCCAGGAAACTCTACCTACAGGAATGCTCCAGGTTTGAAGTCAACAGTTGTTTCAAAAACTCTAAAAGAAGTTCCGTTCCGGATTTCTTAAGGAATTCTTGAATGAATTCATGGAGGAATATTTGGAGAAGTTCTAGTAGTTTACAGGATGAATATCTGGAGAAATCCCTTACGAATGCTTAGGGGAGGAAAATTTGAATTTTTTGAGGGGAAATCCTGGAGGAATCCCCGAAAAGTTACATATAGAATCCCTGTAGAGATTTCTCTTGGAAGGATGCTGGAGAAAACCGTGGAAGTATCTATGGAGAAATCTTTATAGAGGTTCCTGGAAGAATTCCTAGAGGAATTTCTGGAAAATCCAGAATTGCTAAATAATCTCTGAGGGGATTCCTGGAGAAATCCCTGCAGGAATTCCATGAGGATTCACTAGAGGAATTCCAGGATAAAATATTGGAAGAATTCCTTAAATTTCTGTCGGGATTCGAACATTCGAATAGAACCTAATTTCTCGATTTTACAACCATAGTCAACTATTCATTACTCGTTATTCCATATCTCGATACTCGATATAGAACCATAGTTAAAACACGGACAATCAGACGTAACACTCTCATTATTTTCATCGCACACCAGAATAGCGCCCAATAATATTTGGTAGTTGGCCGACGGGCCACTCGTGGCGCTCGAATCGCTTTTGTTCGAGTTTGACGTTTGCTCACTACCGCCACCTAGTTCGCGGTTGGCCAAATGAAGTATTTTTAGCATTGGGCGTAAATGTGTACGTGACCATATTATAAAATGACAATTTTTCTAGCTGTTATGTCTGTTTGTCTGTGGTAAAAATGTTTTTCATGGCTTCTTCGATTGTCGCTTGAACCGCAGTTGTGCTGATTTAGTCTTCTATAACTCGATATCTCTCTAATTCGATGGTCCCTCCCATATAGATTTATGAATATTTGACAGTAGCTTTCCGTTGTCTAGCACTAAGTTTTTATTTTGCAACGAAACAGAAAAACCATTTCCTGAAACTAATCCAGGTGGCACACTTCTCACGTACCGCAACTACCTACATAAGAGGCAATCCGTATTCAGCTCGTCCGCCATCGTCAATCCGACACGCCGAACCGAACGATATGCAAATTGATAAATTTATCGCAATCTTTCCATTCGACGCCAATTCCCATTTAAATGCGCGATCCCGTCCGGGGCATTTCGAGTTACATGCTTACATGTGTAAAAATATGTAGCAAGGGATCGATCGTACACCGCCTGCTTTGACTTGCCCGTCGTCTTCGCCGAGGGACACGTTCTCCTCGTTAAGCGAGAGCTGAGTAGCCTACTCCGATTCCGACGTCTTTTCCGCTGCACGCGGCTCCGAGCAAGATGATCGTTAAATGGTTTGAAGTTTTCGTTGCGGCAGTTTCGAAAATGTCCCATAATCTGGACGAGATCGCACTCACGTGCGACACTGTTGCCGTCACGTTCCTGAGCTGACAGAAGACTACTTACGTACAGCCATTTGCATTCGGATCACTTCGCTCAAGACAGCGCGCGGCGGATAATCCCTCGGCGTTGATGATGGCGATCAGAGTCCCGAGATCAGACGCCTCGTAATGTGAGTAAGTACTCAAAGTGGGGCAATTTGGAACCATCTCTTATTCCGAATAGCGGGGCGCATTAACCAGCACTGACTGATACGATCAGCCAAAGATTGTTGCAATGCTGTGAGCGCGCACTGAAGGAATTTTCTTCCGCGTGATGCCCGGTTTGACGTTTCAATTTGATTAATTCCAGAAGCCGTAGCGGGATCAACGTCAGGCAACGACGAGGGGTTAATTAACGGGGGGCGCTTCGCTGATGGTCGTCACTCAGATGATCAGGCCCAAGATGTGGGGTTGCGTAATGAGAGCTGTCAATTTACGAGGTTTAGTGTCTCGACTTTCAATTGAAGACATGCAAACAAACAACGGATTGTGACGGATTGCGGTGGAGAATTTTCATTGAAGGATCGCTTAACGCCAAAATGAGATCATTTCCCGGGTCAATGTGCCTTGAGATACGTTTTTGAATGGGCAGAATAATATTTGAAGATGTGTTAGATTTGGAATCCTCTCAAAATGTCAGATTGCCAGTGTTGCCAGATTTCAAGCGTTCCTTTGACAGATGTTCTAATGGTATCCCGAATCCCGAAGGGGATTCTGTTCGAATCCCGAAGGGGATTCTGTTCGAATCCGAAGGGGATTCTGTTCGAATCCCGAAGGGGATTCTGTTCGAATCCCGAAGGGGATTCTGTTCGAATCCGAAGGGATTCTGTTCGAATCCCGAAGGGATTTCTGTTCGAATCCCGAAGGGGATTCTGTTCGAATCCCGAAGGGGATTCTGTTCGAATTCCGAAGGGGATTCTGTTCGAATCCGAAGGGGATTCTGTTCGAATCCCGAAGGGATTCTGTTCGAATCCGAAGGGGAATTCTGTTCGAATCCCGAAGGGGATTCTGTTCGAATCCCGAAGGGGATTCTGTTCGAATCCCGAAGGGATTCTGGTTCGAATCCCGAAGGGTTCTGTTCGAATCCCCGAAGGGGATTCTGTTCGAAATCCCGAAGGGGATTCTGTTCGAATCCCGAAGGGGATTCTGTTCGAATCCCGAAGGGGATTCTGTTCGAATCCCGAAGGGGATTCTGTTCGAATCCCGAAGGGGATTCTGTTCGAATCCCGAAGGGGATTCTGTTCGAATCCCGAAGGGGATTCTGTTCGAATCCCGAAGGGGATTCTGTTCGAATCCCGAAGGGGATTCTGTTCGAATCCCGAAGGGGATTCTGTTCGAATCCCGAAGGGGATTCTGTTCGAATCCCGAAGGGGATTCTGTTCGAATCCCGAAGGGGATTCTGTTCGAATCCCGAAGGGGATTCTGTTCGAATCCCGAAGGGGATTCTGTTCGAATCCCGAAGGGGATTCTGTTCGAATCCCGAAGGGGATTCTGTTCGAATCCCGAAGGGGATTCTGTTCGAATCCCGAAGGGGATTCTGTTCGAATCCCGAAGGGGATTCTGTTCGAATCCCGAAGGGGATTCTGTTCGAATCCCGAAGGGGATTCTGTTCGAATCCCGAAGGGGATTCTGTTCGAATCCCGAAGGGGATTCTGTTCGAATCCCGAAGGGGATTCTGTTCGAATCCCGAAGGGGATTCTGTTCGAATCCCGAAGGGGATTCTGTTCGAATCCCGAAGGGGATTCTGTTCGAATCCCGAAGGGGATTCTGTTCGAATCCCGAAGGGGATTCTGTTCGAATCCCGAAGGGGATTCTGTTCGAATCCCGAAGGGGATTCTGTTCGAATCCCGAAGGGGATTCTGTTCGAATCCCGAAGGGGATTCTGTTCGAATCCCGAAGGGGATTCTGTTCGAATCCCGAAGGGGATTCTGTTCGAATCCCGAAGGGGATTCTGTTCGAATCCCGAAGGGGATTCTGTTCGAATCCCGAAGGGGATTCTGTTCGAATCCCGAAGGGGATTCTGTTCGAATCCCGAAGGGGATTCTGTTCGAATCCCGAAGGGGATTCTGTTCGAATCCCGAAGGGGATTCTGTTCGAATCCCGAAGGGGATTCTGTTCGAATCCCGAAGGGGATTCTGTTCGAATCCCGAAGGGGATTCTGTTCGAATCCCGAAGGGGATTCTGTTCGAATCCCGAAGGGGATTCTGTTCGAATCCCGAAGGGGATTCTGTTCGAATCCCGAAGGGGATTCTGTTCGAATCCCGAAGGGGATTCTGTTCGAATCCCGAAGGGGATTCTGTTCGAATCCCGAAGGGGATTCTGTTCGAATCCCGAAGGGGATTCTGTTCGAATCCCGAAGGGGATTCTGTTCGAATCCCGAAGGGGATTCTGTTCGAATCCCGAAGGGGATTCTGTTCGAATCCCGAAGGGGATTCTGTTCGAATCCCGAAGGGGATTCTGTTCGAATCCCGAAGGGGATTCTGTTCGAATCCCGAAGGGGATTCTGTTCGAATCCCGAAGGGGATTCTGTTCGAATCCCGAAGGGGATTCTGTTCGAATCCCGAAGGGGATTCTGTTCGAATCCCGAAGGGGATTCTGTTCGAATCCCGAAGGGGATTCTGTTCGAATCCCGAAGGGATTCTGTTCGAATCCCGAAGGGGATTCTGTTCGAATCCCGAAGGGGATTCTGTTCGAATCCCGAAGGGGATTCTGTTCGAATCCCGAAGGGGATTCTGTTCGAATCCCGAAGGGGATTCTGTTCGAATCCCGAAGGGGATTCTGTTCGAATCCCGAAGGGGATTCTGTTCGAATCCCGAAGGGGATTCTGTTCGAATCCCGAAGGGGATTCTGTTCGAATCCCGAAGGGGATTCTGTTCGAATCCCGAAGGGGATTCTGTTCGAATCCCGAAGGGGATTCTGTTCGAATCCCGAAGGGGATTCTGTTCGAATCCCGAAGGGGATTCTGTTCGAATCCCGAAGGGATTCTGTTCGAATCCCGAAGGGGATTCTGTTCGAATCCCGAAGGGGATTCTGTTCGAATCCCGAAGGGGATTCTGTTCGAATCCCGAAGGGGATTCTGTTCGAATCCCGAAGGGGATTCTGTTCGAATCCCGAAGGGGATTCTGTTCGAATCCCGAAGGGGATTCTGTTTCGAATCCCGAAGGGGATTCTGTTCGAATCCCGAAGGGGATTCTGTTCGAATCCCGAAGGGGATTCTGTTCGAATCCCGAAGGGGATTCTGTTCGAATCCCGAAGGGGATTCTGTTCGAATCCCGAAGGGGATTCTGTTCGAATCCCGAAGGGGATTCTGTTCGAATCCCGAAGGGGATTCTGTTCGAATCCCGAAGGGGATTCTGTTCGAATCCCGAAGGGGATTCTGTTCGAATCCCGAAGGGGATTCTGTTCGAATCCCGAAGGGGATTCTGTTCGAATCCCGAAGGGGATTCTGTTCGAATCCCGAAGGGGATTCTGTTCGAATCCCGAAGGGGATTCTGTTCGAATCCCGAAGGGGATTCTGTTCGAATCCCGAAGGGGATTCTGTTCGAATCCCGAAGGGGATTCTGTTCGAATCCCGAAGGGGATTCTGTTCGAATCCCGAAGGGGATTCTGTTCGAATCCCGAAGGGGATTCTGTTCGAATCCCGAAGGGGATTCTGTTCGAATCCCGAAGGGGATTCTGTTCGAATCCCGAAGGGGATTCTGTTCGAATCCCGAAGGGGATTCTGTTCGATCCGAAGGGGATTCTGTTCGAATCCCGAAGGGGATTCTGTTCGAATCCCGAAGGGGATTCTGTTCGAATCCCGAAGGGATTCTGTTCGAATCCCGAAGGGGATTCTGTTCGAATCCCGAAGGGGATTCTGTTCGAATCCCGAAGGGGATTCTGTTCGAATCCCGAAGGGGATTCTGTTCGAATCCCGAAGGGGATTCTGTTCGAATCCCGAAGGGGATTCTGTTCGAATCCCGAAGGGGATTCTGTTCGAATCCCGAAGGGGATTCTGTTCGAATCCCGAAGGGGATTCTGTTCGAATCCCGAAGGGGATTCTGTTCGAATCCCGAAGGGGATTCTGTTCGAATCCCGAAGGGGATTCTGTTCGAATCCCGAAGGGGATTCTGTTCGAATCCCGAAGGGGATTCTGTTCGAATCCCGAAGGGGATTCTGTTCGAATCCCGAAGGGGATTCTGTTCGAATCCCGAAGGGGATTCTGTTCGAATCCCGAAGGGGATTCTGTTCGAATCCCGAAGGGGATTCTGTTCGAATCCCGAAGGGGATTCTGTTCGAATCCCGAAGGGGATTCTGTTCGAATCCCGAAGGGGATTCTGTTCGAATCCCGAAGGGGATTCTGTTCGAATCCCGAAGGGGATTCTGTTCGAATCCCGAAGGGGATTCTGTTCGAATCCCGAAGGGGATTCTGTTCGAATCCCGAAGGGGATTCTGTTCGAATCCCGAAGGGGATTCTGTTCGAATCCCGAAGGGGATTCTGTTCGAATCCCGAAGGGGATTCTGTTCGAATCCCGAAGGGGATTCTGTTCGAATCCCGAAGGGGATTCTGTTCGAATCCCGAAGGGGATTCTGTTCGAATCCCGAAGGGGATTCTGTTCGAATCCCGAAGGGGATTCTGTTCGAATCCCGAAGGGGATTCTGTTCGAATCCCGAAGGGGATTCTGTTCGAATTCCGAAGGGAATTCTGTTCGAATCCCGAAGGGATTCTGTTCGAAATCCCGAAGGGGATTCTGTTCGAATCCCGAAGGGGATTCTGTTCGAATCCGAAGGGGATTCTGTTCGAATCCCCGAAGGGGATTCTGTTCGAATCCGAAGGGGATTCTGTTCGAATCCCGAAGGGGATCTGTTGAATCCCGAAGGGGATTCTGTTCGAATCCCGAAGGGGATTCTGTTCGAATCCCGAAGGGGATTCTGTTCGAATCCCGAAGGGGATTCTGTTCGAATCCCGAAGGGGATTCTGTTCGAATCCGAAGGGGATTCTGTTCGAATCCCGAGGGGATTCTGTTCGAATCCCGAAGGGGATTCTGTTCGAATCCCGAAGGGGATTCTGTTCGAATCCCGAAGGGGATTCTGTTTCGAATCCCGAAGGGGATTCTGTTCGAATCCCGAAGGGGATTCTGTTCGAATCCCGAAGGGGATTCTGTTCGAATCCCGAAGGGGATTCTGTTCGAATCCCGAAGGGGATTCTGTTCGAATCCCGAAGGGGATTCTGTTCGAATCCCGAAGGGGATTCTGTTCGAATCCCGAAGGGGATTCTGTTCGAATCCCGAAGGGGATTCTGTTCGAATCCCGAAGGGGATTCTGTTCGAATCCCGAAGGGGATTCTGTTCGAATCCCGAAGGGGATTCTGTTCGAATCCCGAAGGGGATTCTGTTCGAATCCCGAAGGGGATTCTGTTCGAATCCCGAAGGGGATTCTGTTCGAATCCCGAAGGGGATTCTGTTCGAATCCCGAAGGGGATTCTGTTCGAATCCCGAAGGGGATTCTGTTCGAATCCCGAAGGGGATTCTGTTCGAATCCCGAAGGGGATTCTGTTCGAATCCCGAAGGGGATTCTGTTCGAATCCCGAAGGGGATTCTGTTCGAATCCCGAAGGGGATTCTGTTCGAATCCCGAAGGGGATTCTGTTCGAATCCCGAAGGGGATTCTGTTCGAATCCCGAAGGGGATTCTGTTCGAATCCCGAAGGGGATTCTGTTCGAATCCCGAAGGGGATTCTGTTCGAATCCCGAAGGGGATTCTGTTCGAATCCCGAAGGGGATTCTGTTCGAATCCCGAAGGGATTCTGTTCGAATCCCGAAGGGGATTCTGTTCGAATCCCGAAGGGGATTCTGTTCGAATCCCGAAGGGGATTCTGTTCGAATCCCGAAGGGGATTCTGTTCGAATCCCGAAGGGGATTCTGTTCGAATCCCGAAGGGGATTCTGTTCGAATCCCGAAGGGGATTCTGTTCGAATCCCGAAGGGGATTCTGTTCGAATCCCGAAGGGGATTCTGTTCGAATCCCGAAGGGGATTCTGTTCGAATCCCGAAGGGGATTCTGTTCGAATCCCGAAGGGGATTCTGTTCGAATCCCGAAGGGGATTCTGTTCGAATCCCGAAGGGGATTCTGTTTTATGCTCCATATATAAAAAGTGTTAATATAGTCTAATCGAAATGAAGAAAGTCCAGGTAAAATTCTTCCAGTATCTTATCAAGTTATAAATCGGACTTATTTGAGATTCCTCTCAAAAAATCTTAAAAGGTTTAATTCAAAATATTTTGTCGGATCATTTTTAGAATTTAAGTCAGAATTCTTCTAGCATTTCATTTGAATAGTTGGTTAAACTTTTGAGAATATCCATCTCCTGACTAGACTTCAATTGGAATTCTAGTCAGTTTTCTCAGGATTTGGATTAAAATCCTCCCATGATTCTAGTTATTATTCTCTGTTGATTCCAGTTGGAATCTTTAGAGAATTATTGTTTGAATCCTATGAAAATTCTATTCAAATGATTAAAGTGGAAAGCTGATTCAAGCAACCATGTTCGAACAATGTTCACTACAATAGTCCATTTTACGAGACGTTTTTGAACAGCTGATCGTTTATTTTATGAATGAAATTTTGACAGGAGGCTGTGTCGTAACGTGTGAGAGTAACAGCAATATCATCACTGTTGCCGTTTCGTAAAATAGACTACAGTAATGACCCGATTTTTTCTACCCCCGATTTTAGCATTCTTTTTTCCCGATTTTGTCATACTAAAATTTCTATTTATTTTAATTAGGCTAAACACATCTATACTGACAATTTTGGGTGCATAAAGTCAATTATGACCTTGGCCACGTCTATTCAATCATCTAAAGATTGGATTTTTGAAATTTGAAATTCTTAATAATTATCCAAGAAACAAGCTCTTTCCCGATTTTGTCAACCCTAAATGCAGCATAGGGCTGACAAAATCGGGACATTACTGTATTGGAATTCAATTAGTTGATAGATTCCATTTTTCTTCACAATACGTTCCCACTGGGGCAAAGCCTACTTATCAGCTTAATGTACTCAAAGCACTTTCACTATTAACAGAAAATTTGAGTAATTTAAATTTCCTCGATGTCCCTGAGCATAGAGTACAAGCTTCTACCAATATATTTTCACCGCGAGACAAAAATGCAAAACCAGTTTTAAGTAAGAGTCGCATTTTCCCGCCTTATTCACGGATCGCATCACCGACCAAAGGTGACTCCCAGATCTTTTTCCTCCCTCACTAAACAACATCCTTCCCGTAGTGGTTGTGGAGATGCAGAGGTATTCTCGGTCTCTAGAGGCAACAATCATTACACCCTAACATTCCTTCCCCATCCCAACTGACTGTAAGGACTTAGCCGACGCTGTTATTGATCTGTAGTATGAGATCTGCTGAAATTGCACTTAGAGAGTAAGTGGAAACTTCCATCCCTTGTTCGTTTGGATCGAAGTGCAATTATTACCAGTTCCGATCAATCACAGAGTAACAACCATTGACATGTACAGTCAGTCTATGCTATGCTATACTAGAAACGATCAAAGTTGACCATTTTCATGGCACACTTTATCAACGAAACGTCAAGTCGTTTTTGATGATCATCGTTGTCCCAATAATTATTGAAAACACTTTCATATTGCACTGATCACACCCGTCATATGGTTCACCAACTGAACCATTGAACCAAAATATCCTGAGATCGTCGTTGACTCACATTTTTCTCGCACACACAATTTGCCAATCAGTCCATCTCGGCGGCGTTCATTCAGTCATCATACCTTCGAGAAATCGAATCATTTGCGTGGGTGTCAATCCCCTCTCGCTCAAGCTGTTACAACTTCGCTTCGGCAGCAAGCAGGCTCAGTAGGTGTAACCTTGGCAACGCCCTCAGCCTACTGTCTTACCGGGCGGCGGACGCGCATTTTTTTCGCTGAAAAATTGTCTGACTCAAGTGGTTTTGTTTATTCTTTGACGCCGACGTAATAGGTTCTGACTGACCTGTAAGGTGGTCCATTTTTAGATGGAAAAGATCAATCCCCCAAATTTGATCAGAAAATACTGTGGCAGTTTGAGGGTGGAATCCATCAAGTCCAGGGGGACGGGGTCTCAATGAGCTTGGAGTATGTATGGAGAAAATCAATCGAATAAATGGGAAAGACTGTTCCAATTTTAGATCAGAGCTGACTCTGTAGTTGATGAGTTTTTTCGTTTTTGATTTGATAACTCTTCAATGAATGGATAAAAAGATTACAAGGAACCGGAAGTCTTTTCATTTAGAAACAAAAAAGTTGTGTCTATGCCCTAGGCCAGGCCTGCCCAACCTTTTTGACTCTTTTTCGACATAAATGGTTAGTGCGTTCGCAAGAATTGACCAATATGAACAAAATTAGTCTCAAATGAAAGCTTTGTAGTATATCTGTCTAATATATGCAGAAAATTTTAAATTTATATCAAACTCTTCGCTAGCAATGCAAACAAAGGTAAAAATCAGTCCGGCCCGCGGGCCGGATCATTTTTTGGACCTTATTTCATCGGTAGCAAAGACGTAGATATAAATTTCAAATCTGCAGCAAAAATTAGACAGAAGCTTTCATTTGAGACTAATTTTGTTCATATTGGTCGATTCTTGCGAACGTACTGACTATTTATGTCGAAAAAGAGCCAAAAAGATTGGGCAGGCCTGCCCTAGGCCATAGGGAATCCAATAATAAAGCTTCAATAAAACTCAAAAACTGACTTTCGTTCCGAAACGTCGGATGTAAGCGAGTTTTTTGAAGACTGAATGCCATAACCTCAAAAATCTAAACATACATTCTTCGATTTTCATTCTTTAGACTTGATGGATTCCGTTTAAATTTTCACAGTAGCTTCAGGGGGTCTAAATGAACAAAATTGGAAGGCATAACTCTTTAATGAATGTTCGAATCCTCTGAGCAGAATCTCAAATAGAGAAACTTAAAAGTAGATGGAGTACCGTGTACCTTTAAATTCCGCTCCTAAATGCTTATCTTTGACAGATACGAGTAACTGACACTGAAGAAGACTGCAAGTGGTAGTCGAAATACCCGTATCTGTCAAAGATAAGCATTTAGGAGCGGAATTAAAAGGTACACGGTACTCCATCTACTTTTAAGTTTTTCTGGAAGGCATAAGTTAATACTTTTGCACTTCAATAATTATGGACCACCCTACTGACCAACCGGCAGCAGTGCAGCAAATTTTCTGTTATTTTTCGCTGACAAACACCTCCGCCTTAATTCGGTTGCACCTCTACTCTACGAGCGTGCCTTAAAATAATGTATCCACTTACCTGAGAGTCGGTCGACCCTGCGTTCCGTCCCATGTTTCATTCCGTCCGACCGGGCCTTGTTTACATTCCAGCAGAGGTGCCTACTTTGATTCAGCTGACGACGCTCCACAACGTCACTTTCAACCTGACCCACGTGCAGTTGGACATTTACGGCAAGTAGTGCGACAAATCGAGGGACATCTCTCTAACTCAGCACCGGCTTACTGCGCTTCTTATACTTACTGCCGAAGCCTTTGTTTGCGTCTCACCAGCAAAGTGCTGATAAATGGCTTTATTTTCGTCTAGCAGTTGGTTCCGAGTTTCGGATAGTTTTTCACTTTTGTTACGCCCCACGTGCTTTGCTTCATTTGATTTCAAAACAGACCGCAGAGTTGCGATCGTCGAGGTGTCCTATGCGCGACAATGGCGCGATCTCAATTTTTGGGAAGCCCACGTCTTAGTAGGCGATGGTTTTGTTTTTTGGAGTAGAATTCCTTTCAAATATCGAAGAGACACATTTGTCGGCCCGATTAAACTTAATGGGTGGCTCGATATCTAATTCGGGCGTTGGGCTTGTTTTATGATGGTCGTAAAATTTACTTGATTAAAACCCGAAGATTATTCCGAGCTGTCGAATGGCGAAATTGACATGACGTTTAGTGTTTTTCTCCGCTATGAGTTCGTTTTTTACTCGGGATCGCACTCAATTGCGGTTGGAAACCATTCATTTTGATGCTTTTATGGGAACATTTCACTCACTTGCCGCATTTATTATGACCATTTTTTACGGTTATTTCATTTTGACACCGCGACATCTGTCGGTTGTATAATTTATTCCCCAAAACACGCCCATCGTAGTATGCCTTAATTCAGCTCACCACCAAGTAGATAGATAGATTGCCCAAATCATTATTTATCAGCCTCGTGCATAAACTAGAGCAGCCAAGCACTCGTAAAAGGAAATCCCGAACCCCCTTATAAAAACCTCCGAAATCTGTCTCATTTGTTTATGCGGCGCGGCCCGTATCGTCCTCTCCAGGTCTGGATCAGTGCTTCCTCTCGCTGAAAGGTGGGTTGACAAACGATCCATATAAGAAGCAATCTCGGATCACACCTCACTCTCTCTCCAGTAAAGGCGATACACACGACACGATACAACGATACCGACACGATCACAGCTTCCAAAATGGGTTTTGTGGCCGGGAGGGGTAGTTTGTAGGCTTTCGGCTTCTGTTGATTCGCACACTTCTTTTCTCTTAACTTTAATTTAGCTTCTTGATTGTACATACAGTGCTGCCAGATGATAGGTAAGTGTATCGGAGTATCGGTACTATCCAAAATTTTGCGGGAACCCAGCTGAAGTCTTAAGAAATCTCCTATAAGCTGAAGTTTTGAGTAAATTCTATAGGATTTCGAAGGAATTTCTAACCGAAATTCGAAGGAAACCCTGTCCGCATTTCAGAAGATATCTTATCAGGAATTTGAAAGAAATCCTGTCTGGATTTCATAAGTAAATTCTGTCCAGATTAAAAAGAAAAAATCTTGTTCAGTTGTATCTGGATTTTGGAAAAAAATCAGACTACGAAATTCCAAATGAAATTCTGTATGAATTTGAAAGGAAATTCTTTCCAGATTTCAAGGGAAATTATTTCCCGTGTTTCAGAAGAAATGTTTTTTTTTGAAATTTTGAATAAAAAATCCATTTACCACTTGCAATTCGAATGAAATTCTTTCATTCATTTTGAAAGAAATTCTTTTAAAAATGTAGAAAGGAATATCTTTCAAGTTTACAAAAAATACCTTGTTTGAAAGTCGAAGGTTATTTTAATCAAATCTAAAAGGAAATCCTTTTAGGATATCGATGGAAGTTCAAGGAAACTGTATACAGATGTCGAAGATTCTGAATATAGATAGAAGACTAAAAACTAAAGATTAGAGACTTAAGACTTGAAATTTGAGAATAGGTACTAAACACTTAAGTCTAACAACTTTGAAGTAGAGACTTCTTCTTCGTAATCTTGCAAGTAATTTTCAAGATTTTTTTTAAGGAATTCCAAGAAAACCTGGTTGGTTATATGTTGAAGGTTGTCATATTTCAAAGGAATCTTATATGCATTTGCGAGGAAATATAAACCTGATCTCAAAGAGTAACCTAACGGACTTTGAGATCATTGTTTTTTTTCTTTTTGACCGAATTTGAAAGAAATTTTTTTGTTAAATTCGAAGAAAATTATTTTCAGGATTTCAAAGGAAATATTTTCAAGTATAAATTCAAGTATTCAAGTATAAAATTCCATCTAGGATTTCCAACTGAAATTTTGAAATTTTTAGAATTTTGGATCTTTTAAGGTTGTTCAACCTTCCTGCTGCATTTATACAAAGTTACACTTTAGGCGTTCCTGGTCATATGGACCCGTATTTGGCACAGCAATTTCGTGGGCATTTTCCAATCAAATTTCAATGTTTTTAAAACTCAAAAAAATCATTGGTTTTTAAAATTTACAGAAACAAGGACTGACCGAGATTGACCGCTTAGAATCGGCGCCGAACAGATCATGGTGTTTGGCCATTTTTGGAAGGGCATGCTTTGCACGATAGTATGTGCCCCCCTACAGATACCAGAGACCCCGGATATGTGGTCATTTTACATTTTCAGCAAAACCCAGTCCTAGGACATGTCAAAATTTGACGAATTTTTATGAATAAAAATCAGTTAAACGAATCCCAGCTGTCCTCATCCATATTGGTCACCCTGTGGCCACGGAATCGATTCAAGAGGCCCAGGTAAAGCGGCCAATTTTCAAATTATGTACAACCCGGCCATGCGACATATCAAAATTTTCAGAATTTAATGAAAAAAAAACACTATCCTAAGCAAAAATGGTCACTCTGTGGCCACGGAACAGGTCATAGCTGTCCTAAGCTAAACCGGTTCAAGAAGCTCTGTGAAGCGGATAATTCTCAAACTATGCACATTCCAGCCATGCGACATTTTAAAATTTGTAGATATATTGAATAAAATACTTCATGTAGTACTAGCTATCCTAAGCCAAAATGGCAACCCTTTGGCCACGCATTATGTGCAACTCAACCATGTAAAGTATCAGAATTTGTAGAATTTCATGAAAATCAGAACATTTTAAGCAAATCTCAAAAACTTATTCAAAAAACCTCAAGTCAGAAAAAAAACTTACTTTATTGGTCGTACGTGTTTCGCAGAAGAAATTCCATACGTTCCGCTCTAAACCAACTCGAATTTCCACTTTAAAAACGTTTAATTTCCGAATTTACAAAACGACCTTAGTAAGATTTTCAACTTTTGCAACCTAATCGGTATTTTCACCGTTCCGTTGTATGGAGAGACAAAGTGACTTAATGACAAATCAAAATAAAACACTACTTGAGTCAATTTTGAACTGGTATAAACGTTGCAAGTAACTGAATAAAATGGAATCATTTTGTCATAAATTAGAGAAACTACCTACTTTTTGAATGCGAACTGATTGTATGCATAATTTGAGCGATGTACACGGCAAAAAAATGGTTAACAGGTGATTAATTTTGAAACAGTTTCTTAATTGATTTTATCAAAAACAGTGAAAGTTATCAAAAAGTTATCGAGAATTGTAGCGATCCAGAACCATGTTTGCCACTAAATAAGTTCCAGAGTTCTACTAAAAGCAGGAAAATTGCATATCATGTATCACTAACTCGATTTTGAAGGGCCCATCGAGTTTGGGACGCTTCCAGTATCGGCGTAAGGCGTAAATGCATTGACCGTTCTCTCTTCTTTAATTTTCTCTTCAGTCAATTCTGGACAAACATTAGAAAAGCGTGAATCGACATTGTAAATAATCGCTTCGAAAATCGCTGTTAAGCCCAATTCAACTCGATCACGCTCACCAATACCACTATCAGGAAGATCCAACACTAATCTCCCTTATCCAGCTTTTGCTAGCGGCATGCTATAATTTCACCTTATCACCCCTAACTGACATTTCTTGCATTCACTATAACTATTTTTATGGTAGGATCAAAGTAAGCTACCGGTACAGCCAATCTGTTTTATTGATATGAAAATCAAAAATTATCGTTGTTGTTTTTCAGAATATGGAAATGAAAACCATTTGTTAGTTTTCTATTTAATATCAACTGTTTGCTATTTAACGATGAATCGTGGTCATCCAGTAGGAGATACGTATTTCCATGAGGATCACTAACTATTATGATATGCAAAGTTTAAAGGAACTACTTATCTAGAAAATACATTCCCCCCGCGGCTATTGCTGTTCTTCAATTCATTCTTCGGAGTTTACAGTGATAATTGGTGTTTTCTGACGGATTTTACATTCAAGTTAGTAGGAGGAATCAAATCTATGACCTCCGCAACATGCTGAATCTCCCACTTCTCCTACAAAAAATATATACCATCATCATTCTGTGCTTTAATCCTGCTGTGGCAAGGGATGCCACTAGATTTTGGAAAATGTCTGGCGAATTCAAAATAAAAAGTCTTGCAAAATCTGGCAAACACCTTTGTGTAGGAACGACATAAGAATAATCTGACAATGAAAAATTGATCTAAATTCACTTCAATCCGAATTTCAGTCAAGCAAACACTAAAATTTTAGCTTGACGTTTTGAAATGCATGAGCATATATTGGAAAACATTCTATTGCTTCAGTTGTGGTATTTATTATGTATGTATTTTATTGTTGATTTAGATTTTTATCATACCTTTCGTCATTTTTCAAAAATCTATATCAGTTTTATGAACAAGATCTGGGATCTACTAGAGTTAATCTGGACAAAGTTTGAACTACTAACCGTTAATTTGTAAATGAGCCAGAGTGTTTAGGAAAAAAAGCAAACTCTCAACTATCATCATATAGTAATGAGACACTAAGTTAAACAAAAATTCAAGGCTTATCTAATATTGATGTTTATTTTGCAACACAAATATTCACCTTTCCTGGTGTCTCCGCCACTGTATGTGTTTTACTAGGCGCCGCAATAATGTTTGTAAGAAAATCCCTAAATATTTTACTTATTGCTGTAAAGTCTGGCTAGAATTGGAAAAGTCTTGCGAATTGAGTAGTTTGTCTTTTCGTCTGTTTCTCAATAAAAAGTCTTGCAGTGCCAGATTAATCTGGCATAATAGAAACCCTGGCTGTGGCCCGCAACAGATTGAAATTAGATGTGACAACCTCATCCGTACACATGTGGTTAGTCAATAATGGTACTTTTCAAAAACCATATAGACCAAACAGATTAATTTTTAAGCTTCCCAGATCACTCCTCCAGATCAATACTTTTTCCATGACTTTATTGGATGAAGATCTTAGCCTTCTTTTGCATGATGGACTTTTGAGGATTTTGTCTAGAAAATTATTATTCAACCAGCCTTGTCAAACTCTCGCCCCAAATCTTCCCCGTTGTGCTAAGAATAACAAGTCAACGGAAGACGGGACGGCGGGAAGAATAAATAATCTTTTTGCATGACGCGTAAAGTTAGTTTTGGTCTCAAAGAATCGGCACAAATTGTTCAGGGAGCCTAAAATAAAGTGAAAGAAATGTTTTTTCTAAGAATAATTGCTAAATATTGAAGAAACGATTTCCCTATTCAACGATTCCTAATAGCAAAACAATTAGTGAACAATTTTGCAGACCAATCAACAATTTAAGATCATAGCTTACTTAGATCATACTACAAAATCTGTAGGAAAGAAACGTCAAATTGAATCACCCCTTTCAGTTTTATAGCTAGCATAAAAAGCTGGATAGTGGTGTTAGTTTGCATGGGCGGGCTAAAAAGGGTTCATCAGCAACGTTTCCGAAAAAAGGCCCAAGACCTCTTGAGCCCTTTTCAAATGTTTATCCAGAATGACTTATCCGGGCGACTGTTTTCAACTGCTATTCTTATTCAGCATAAAGAGCTCATCGTCTATCATCATTGTTCTGGTGATTTATCAGTGTTGTGGAACTGGCAACACTGAATTGAGAGCACATGAGAGGGTATACTATAGTTAAAAAGATTGTCAGAGAAGAAGGAAAAAGTAGGATGGTAGTTGGATATTTTCAAAATTTTACACAGAAATTTAAGTAACTATAAGGTAAAATGAATTATTTGTACATATTAATAAATATTTTAAAAGCATTCAAGCTGCTCAACAATGGCTGCTGTCAGTTGATGTTGATTCACGACAAAGTAATATCCTCAACCCAACAATCATGTTGCATCGTAAAATGTTACGAAAATCGTTTGAATTTCTTATGCTTGTTCAACGAGAAAATCGATGACAAGAAATCAACAACTGCGGAAATGCCTGTAAGACAATACATGCGATATAATTTTTTCATTTTTCTTAACTTTTCCTTATTTTGACAAAATACATTTGAATATTTTTTATGTGAGAATTAGTAAAACTTCAATACATTTTTCTAAGTGACACTTTACGAACAACCTTCAACAATTTAAAATCACCCTCAAATGCGTGTAAAAATGGTGTTTTTGACAAAATTGTTGAGCTGATCAAGGGCTATCTGGCATTGATAAACCTGATTGGGAATTCATCCGCTATCCAGCTTTTTACGCTAGCTATAAAATAACGAGGGGTGAATTGGTTTTGATATTTCTTGCTTACAGTTTCCATAGTTTAATCATAGTAGGCAGTGAATTGCGTTTGTTGATTCATTTGTCAAAAAATGTCACCTCATTTGTTATGATGTCAGTTAACCCATGAGAAATTTTTGACACTACTTGAATATCCCTGGACTGGGAATGAAAATCAACAATTTCATTGTTTCCAACACAGAACATTGGTTATCGATACGGCAACTCACTGTGTAATCGGTATCTCATACCTCTTTCATACAGCGAAGAGAAAAGAGCGAAAGGACGTTATATTTGTTTTGAGTCAATTTGTGAACTTTGTAATCTTTTTTTTATGACAGGCTGATGAACGTAACAAACTAGACAGTAAATTCGCTCAACATTCAATAGACACATTTTCCATGACACTTACTATACTCCACGTTGCCACAAGGTTTTATGCGGATTATTTAACAGACTTGAAACTTCTGGTTGAACGCTAGATTAAAATCAAGTTGATAATAATTTGTCTGTAGATAGACGATGTTGCAATCTTGGTGTGTCTAGGATTACAACAGTTTAAAAACAGTCCCAGAAAAAGCTCTGGCTTTTAAAGGTTATCAATCAAATCCCTAGGTTAAATGCTTTCCACCTCTTCACACTAAATCAGCCATAACGAAACAGTATTATGCAGCTGTAAGAATTCTAAAAAGAGTGTTACCTCACAGCACATTTTAAGGATTAGAATGATTCTCTCTCGAATTGGAAAATACTGTTCGATAGTGTCTTAATATCTATAACATCTTCAAACTTTAATTTAATTAATTCCAGCATAAATTCACTTTAGCTTGTAGCCACTATTGGCATAGATCAGCTGCTGTCCATTGCATCTAATTTACCTGAAAAAGATTATCAAATTACTAGGAATAGGAGAACATATTTCAAATTCCAAGACCCTGTAAACAAAGTTGAAAAATCTAAAATTACATCGTCAACAATGAATTTTCACTTGCACGAAGGTTGCTTCGATCGAACTATGAAAAATTATAGTGTAGACTAGAAATGTCAGAAAGGGGTGATTCAAAATTTATGGCATTCTAGCTTAAAAAGCTGGATATGGTGCTAGTAACATTTTTCTTAAATCTTTAATATCTCGAGATTGTGAAAGGCTACACGGTTGCTGTCATCGGCTAAATTGTACAGCAGATCAAGGACCATATGGCTGATAGGGAATTCATACGACAGGTGGCGCAACTATTAAACTTTTTTCAATCTCCTATATCTTGAGATTCTGGTAAGCTAGAAGATTGATGTCTTCGGTAAAGTTGTTCAGCAGATCAAGAGCTATCAGAGTGGTGGCAAAATTGATTCACAAAAATGAAATCACGAGTATTGTAGAATATTGAAACATATTAATACCAACTAGTAGATGGTCCCAATCAGGCTTGTTACTGTGAGATAGGCCTAACCTGTTGAACAACTTTGCCGAAGACACCAACCTTCTAGTTCATCAGAAGCTCGACAATTACAAGATAGTTTTTTTATTTCGTATAGCGCCACCCAACGGACGAATTCTCAATCAGATTTGCCACTGCAAGATTTTCCGAACAAAATTGTCTAAGACACCAACCTATAAGCTAATCAGGTTCTCGGGACATCCGTTGAATGGATGATATGACCACTTTTGGTACTCCAAGGCAATTCAGAATAATTCCGGAACAACTTGGACCGTGTTTTCAAATTCTTCGAACCATTAACTACAAGATTTTTTCGGCAAGTTCCGAAATTCCAACAATATCCATAAAAAAAGTTATGCACATTTTAGTGTGTTTTTCAGCATGTGAGAAATGTATTGGCTGGATGAAGGTTAAGGCCCTAAGATATGTTTGACCC
This sequence comes from Aedes aegypti, assembly GCF_002204515.2. Classification (NCBI taxonomy): domain Eukaryota; kingdom Metazoa; phylum Arthropoda; class Insecta; order Diptera; family Culicidae; genus Aedes; species Aedes aegypti. Next base: position 26,890,587 of record NC_035107.1, read on the forward strand.
AGGACTGCTTAGATTACTTCAAGTGAGCTTTTCATAAAATTCAGCAAATTTTGATATGTCGCTTGGATGAGCTCAATGTAAAGTGTAATTGATCACATTAGTGATAGCTCATTAACCTCCGGATCCTATTACATGACTTTCGATTGTCCAACATGGCCCAGGACTGCTTAAATTGGGTCCTAAAATTTTTAATGAAACCTTTTTTTTATTCAATAACACGAAAAAGCATGTTACTGTAACTACTTTAGCAATTTTTCCCGCTCAAATAATGGCTATATCATGTTTAAACTTTAATTTTAAAATTTGGTCCATAAATGAACCTTGACACTTAAGATCATGTTTGACGTTCGCTTAGTCGACAAAAACACCACAGGGGTTTTAGTTCGACCACTGGGGTTGTTCCTATCTGACATTTCGTAAGGGACACGGAAAACAAAATACACCCAAAATTTGAGTTCAAGCCAAAGGATGTGACAAAATCTAAAAAAATTGTTTTTGGGCTTAAACCAACGGAAAACATTATAAAATTGAGTAAACATGTGTTTTTGGCCTAAACTTAAGCGTTTGGCACTAAAATTGGCAAAGGGCTTTAGGACCCTATTACCTCAGGTGATTTTACCATATTACCAGGACATGCTCCCCTATTGTTCAACATGGCTGCAGATTATCTGTTTTTTATTCATAAAATTCTGCATTATTTATGACGCATGGCTGGATTCTACAGAAATTGCAAATTGGCCACATTAACGGGAATTCTGGAGCCTCCGGAACCTATTATTAGCTCAGGTGATTCATTTGATTAAATGCTTCACATTTTGCTTTGACGCATGGCTGGGTTCTACGGAAATTGCTAATTGACAACATTACAGGGACCTCTGAAACCTCTGGAACCTATTACTTGGCCACAGAGTATTCAACATGGCTCAAGGCTACTAACATTACCTCAGGTGTTTTTTTTCATAAAATTTTGAAAATTTTTATAGGTCATATGGCTGGGTTCTACGGGAATGGTAGCATTTTTCCTGGGTCTTCGAGTCCTATACCATGGCTATCGGAAAATTATGGCTTCCTTGGATAGTTCATAGTGGCATTGGTTTCATTTCAGACCAGAAGCGACCAAATATTTGTCAAATCCGACTAATCTCAGTTTTCAGCTCAGATGCATAAAAATCAAGAGTCTACGATTCATTTTAGTATAAAAACATTGAAGTTTGGCTTAAAAATACATATGAAGTTGCAATGCCAAATCCGGGTCTTAAGTGTAACTTTTGTTGTGGTGCCCTTCAGAAACGTCGTAAAAATTTGTTTTTTTTTTATCAAAATAAAGTTTTTCACAAAACAGGAAACTTCAGAAAGTTTCAGAGCGCTAGGTGGTCCTGTTAAAATGTTACAAATGTTCAAGAGTCTGTTTCAGATCATATTGACCCGAATGCAATAGGAAGGTTAAATTTTAAAGGATGTCTTGTTAGAATTTTGAAAGAATTCTTCTTAGGATGTCGAAAAAAATTCTATCCGAGAAACAACCTATTCGGATTTCTAGAGAAATGCTCATTATGTTTTGAAGAAACCCCAATATGGAAATCCAGTTATTAAAAAAACTGAAGCCTAAGAATAAATACTACATAGAGGCTTAATTAAGAGTTCTTCTTCGTAATCCTGATACAGCTTTTAATTTGAAGTCAAGGGAGTGATTCTCATTCAAATTGCTGCAAAGATTTTAGATTCTTAATGCAAAAAGGATCTATATTCCAAATCTTGAATAAAATCTTCTGGAAGAGTTTTCCATTCGAAATCATAGAAGGACTTCAAATTCTAAATCCTCGAAGGGATTTCCTTCACAATACTGAGAAGGATTCTCTATAAAACCCGGAAATGATTTTTTTGCAAATTCCTGAAAAAAGATCTCTTTCGATATCTTTGAAAGGCGAAATGCTTGAAAGGGGTTTCTTCCTTATTCTAAGAAGGTTTGCTTTCGAAACCCAAAAAAAAATCCTCGTGAGGATTTCGTTAAAAATTTCGGCAATGATTTCTTACGAAATGCTGAGAGAAATGTCCTTCAAAATCCTAATATGGCTGACCTTAAATTCCGATAAAATGTTAATTAGAAATACCGATAAAGATTTTGTTCAAAATCGTGACAAAAATTTGCTTCAAAAGTGTAATAAGGCTTTTCTTTTAAATCGAATTCTCAAGATACCCGCTGGAATCCCAGGATCCACATTGGAGTTCCAGGAAGCACAATGAAGTGTCAGAATTCACATTGAAATTCCAGTATCCACACTGGAAACTCAGGACCCATACTGGAATCCTAGGATCCACAAAACAATCCTATGATCTATACTACAATCTTAAAATCCACACTGGAACACTCGGATTCATAATGCAACACCTGGATCCACACTGGAACCCCTGAATCCACTCTTTAAAACCAGAATCCAGAACCAGAATGTACTTCCTTGGATGTATATTGAAATTCTAGGATCCAAATTGCAATCCTAGAATTCACAATGGTTTTTCTTCTTTCTGGCATTACGTCTCCACTGGGACAGAGCCGGCTTCTCAGATTAGTGTTCTTATGAGCACTTCCACAGTTATTAACTGAGAGCTTACTGTGCCAATGACCATTTTTGCATGCGTATATCGTGTGGCAGGTACGAAGATACTCTATGCCCTAGGGAGTCGAGAAAATTTCCAACCCGAAAAGATCCTCGACCGGTGGGATTCGAACCCACGACCCTCAGCTTGGTCTTACTCAATAGCTGCGCGTTTACCGCTACGGCTATCTGGGCCAATGGTATTCACACTGGAATAATTCGATGTACACTGAAATCCTAGGATTCACACTGAAATACCGGAATTCAGGCTCTACACTGGAATCCAAAATCTACACTCTTATCTCAAAATCAGTAGTGAAATCTCAGGATCCACACTAGAATATCAGAATTTACACTGGAACACGAGGATCCACACTGGAATCTCAGAATCCACACTGCACTATGGGCCAGGGACGCAATCTGGCGGGACAAAATTAATAACTCGGTAACGAAGCGTTTCTGGTATTTGGTGTCTTCGGAAAAGTTTTTTGTAACAACGAGGACCATCTACTGCCATAAACGGATAGTTCGTAATTCGTCCGCATAGGTGGCGCCACAATCTAACTTTTTACTGTGACGTTCTAGAGACTTTGCGTGTTCGACAAAGTTGTTCATTTTGATAAAATAAACAACTCTCTCGAAGACGTCAAAATTCCACAGCCTACTGTTTTCGAGTTATTGGCAAAATTAGAGAAAATTAGTGAAAAAACGTTTTTTTCATCGAATTTGACTTTTTTCCTAAGAACCATGGCATATAATATTTTTTGCTGATAAATATATAACAAACGCAAGCTCTGGTGGAAAAATTTTAATAATACAACGCATAAAACTTAAGAAATTATGAAAAAACTTCCAGAGCAATTTTTGAATCTTATTTTCTCCAAAAGCGCAAAAAATCGCAAGCTCAAATTTTCAGGCAACATAGAGCAATACTTGATGAAACGGATGTCAAAATTCCAGAGATATAACTCTTGAGATTATTTGAGATATTTCATTTTTGAGATATTTTATTTTTTTTACAATGATTATATAACTCCAATACAGTTAATTTCCATGAGGAATCAGAACGGACGATCGACTTTAAGAAATAACGAGTCATAGAACAAAAACTTTCAGAAAACTGTTTAAAAAGCCATCATAGAAGCCATGAAATTCAGTTTAGGAGCAGTTCCTTGAGTTGATATCGAGTAATGTAGGTGAAAGTGTAGATTAAAACTGGGTACATATTTGTGTTTCTTCAATATTTCAAATGATATAGTATGCCATGAAAAACTTGATCATGTGTCAGTTAATTGTTGTCATCTTGGTTCGAGGTGAGCAATTTTTTTGTGAATGTATTAGTTTTAACACGGAAAATCAAATTTTAAACCATGTCGATGTCTCTAAATACTAAAATTTCAGAGCGCACGAACTCTTGTTCGGAGTTTGTAGATTTGTTTTAAAGCGGAAAGAGCGTTGATTCTTGGATGTTTCGAAACAGAGGATACAGATCAAAGGTATCAATTTGGAGATTCCTTCGATTTTGAGAACTGTTAGGTTGTTTAACCTCAAATATGTGTTTAATCACCGGATTTACTTAAATTTTGACCTTGCGGAAAACTGTACCAACGAATTCGAGATGAAATCTAAAGCCAGCTTGTACTGTGAGCAGATATAATAATTTCATGAAATAAAAAATATAATTTTCCGCTAATTTTAAAATACACTTAAATATTTGCCACGAAAATATTAATCGCGAAATGAAAAGAATACTGTAAAAATTGAAAAATCTCGATTACACCAAAATACACCTCTCTGAAATTTTGACATCCGTTTTATCAAGTATTGCTCTATGTTGCCTGAAAATTTGAGCTTGCGATTTTTTGCGCTTTTGAAGCAGTGTTGCTCGATGTCACTATCAATGCTTAAAATTTGCTGATTTGTACAGGCCGACTGCGATACAAATCGGATCATTCCATATCACATCAACATCATGCTGTCTACTCCATCACTGGTGCATTGATGGCGATAGACTATGGATATCACTGATAGGTTAAGTTTACTTTTAAATTAAGCAGATAAAATGGCAATTTATCGTTACGATATTTTCGACAGTGTTACAGATAGATTAAAACTATATGTTGGTCACTGAAAAACATCTATAGCATGGATAATGACCACGTGATCACTCATTCTGCAGTGATTTTGATCTGGAGTGCGATGTCGCATCACTGCTGTTGGTTGTCAAATCAAAGTGATATTGATAGCTCGCAAGTGATATTGATAGTTTTAGACCATCAGCCATCAGCTGATATGATTGATATTAACACTCCGACGGCTGTGACCCAAAATCAGTAGGAACGGTATTTTCAACTCGCTATATCTCAGTGAGTTTTCATTCGATTTCTAATCTTTTTTCACGTATCAATTTTCCCAGGTATCAAGATTACTGCAAAATGTCGAGAACTAAAATTTGTACAGTATTACAATCTTGAGAACTGAAAAACCCGAGGCAAGTCTTAATAAAATGCTGTTTTTTGATGATAACTTTCTTTTTATCACGAAGATCTACACATATTTTTTTGCTTAAAATGAGCACAATCTTATGAGATATTAGAATGTGAAAACTTTTTGGTAATTTATCTTGAAAAGAACCACACAATCTTCACAAATTTACGTATAATACAGATAAAATGCTTATATTGTTTGTAACTTGAAATTTATCGCGATGACCAATACATATTATCACCCTTATATGTACATATGTATATAGTGAACAAGTTTGCTGAACAATGATGTAAATTTATCTTCCAAGAAACTACAAAATTTTCAGTAAAATACGTATAATACAGAGAAAATGCTAATTTTTGTTTGTAACTTGAAATTTCTCGTAATGACCAATACATCTTATCACTTTCAAATGTAAACATGTTTTTAGTGAACAACTTTCCAGAAAAATGTTGTAAGTTTAACTTTCAAGGAACTACAAAATCTTCCCAAAACTACGTATAATACAGAGAAAATACTCATTCTGGTTTGTAACTTGAAATTTATCGCGATGATCAATACATTTTAGCAAATTCAAATGTACATATATATTTGGTGATCAACTTTCCTGAACAATGTTGTCAGTTGAACATTCAAGAAACTACAAAATTTTCACTAAAATACGAATAATACAGAAAAAAATACTAACATTGGTTGTAACTTGAAATTTTTCGCGATGACCAATACATATTTTCCACTTCAAATGTCCGTATGTATTTAGTGAACAACTTTCCAGAACAATGTTGTAAGTTTAACTTTCAAGGAACTTCAAAATTTTCACTAAAATACGAATAATACAGAAAAAAATACTAATATTGTTTGTAACTTGAAATTTCTTGCGATGATCTATACATATTATCACTTTCAAATGTAAACATGTATTTAGTGAACAACTTTCCATAACAATGTTGTAAGTTTAACTTTCAAGGAACTTCAAAACTTTCACTAAAATACGAATAATACAGAAAAAATACTAATATTGTTTGTAACTTGAAATTCCTTGCGATGATCTATACATATTATCACTTTCAAATGCAAACATGTATTTAGTGAACAACTTTCCAGAACAATGTTGTAAATTTAACATTCAGGAATCTACAAAATTTTCCCAAAAATACGTATGATACAGAAAAAATACTTTTTTGTTTGTAACTTGAAATTTCTCGCGATTTCACCTTTAAATGTACATATTTATTTAGTGAGCAGCTTTCCAGAACAATGTTAAATTTAACATTCAAGTTTTCCAGTTTGCCATATAAATTTTGATATCCAGTTTGCCATATATTTTTTGAATCTTATTATATTTTGTATCCAATTCAACTAACTATTTCATCTAAGTGTAACGAACATATCGTTCATACATTATTTCTATGTAGGAATTGACTTTCAATGTGAAATAATTGTAAGTGTATCTCTCTATCCCTAAAATCTCATAGGGTTGCCAACACGAATGCAGTATATGAAAACACAGTTACTCATGATTTAGACGTCATATGTTTGTACTCTACAGTCCATCACCATCGACTCAAAGGAGAGTAGATGGTAAGGTTTGGGCATTAGGATCAGAAGATTCACGGTTCAAGACAAGTACAGATATTATTTTTACATAATCAGCAGTAATCGTAGCAGTAACTTATTAGGGAAGGAAGGTACATTGCCAAAGGCTTTTTGGTATTCTGCGTAATACATGCCGAACATAAAGGTTTTTTGAACGTTATGAACTATGTGTGGGTTAAGCTCATTCACATCTTTCATAACGGCATTTTCGCCACCCACCCTCTTGTATCGCCTTTTTATGAATATGCTACAAGTTATGTATCATTAGGTCACTCACCCATCCCCTTCAGGGTTATAAAATTTGTGAATAAATCCGTGCTTTCGGTGATTGATCATAAGTGCGATGATTTATAATTATTAGCTTTTTTTAGGTTTTCAATGTGATGCTGGTTTACTCGTTACGTACTTAGTATTGAATAAATTCTTCCTCGTTGCTGGGCGTCGTTTGGTGAGCTGTAGTTCCCAAGGTTGTTGCTACGCTGATTCAACTTGAGTCATCACTTACAGTTGCCTTTAAATATAACAATTTAATTCTTGCTGCAGCGTCCTTTTTCTAGAATAGTGTTCTATTAAGAAACAAAAGATTTCATTCCATGTGAGTGAAATAAAAAAAAAAAACAATGAAAATGTTCCAAATTAGGTCAAATAATTACAAACGTTAGCTTGATTGGTATGTAGAAAAAGGAAAAAAAATATTAGCTCTTGTATTAGAACCGCGAATCTTCTGATCCTCAGACCCAAACCTTACCATCCACTCTATTTTGATCCGATGGTAATGGACTGTTTGTAGGGTTCAAACATGTGTCATCTAAATCATTGGTAGCGATTTATGCGGTTTTCATAGAATGCATTCGTGTTGGCAACCCTATGAGAATTTAGGATATAGAGTGATACATTTTCAATTATTTCACATTGAAAATCGATTCCTACATAAAAATGATGTATGAGCGATATGTTTGTAATATTCAAAAGAAATAGATAGTTGAATTGGATACAAAATATAATTAGATTTTAATCGGAATTTTTATGGAAAACTGTGAAATAATATTGCTTTTTTCGAGATTTTTGGACTAATTACGGTAAAAGCAAAGTGAAGGAGCGGTCAAAACACCCTAGTGTCTTCGGCAAAGTGATAGGACATTGTGTTAGCAAAAGGCTAGTGGTATTTTCGAATCATTTTTAAAGTAATTTTGAGGTTTCATGATGGCATTTCAGTTGAACGGTCCAAAAAACCATAAAATAGATTTGATACACCTCTAAATCTTTATCGAATTGACTCATTTTTGGACAAATAACTTGTTTTGATTAATAAGTTCAGAATTTGATGTGGCACGGAGAATCGGAGAACATTTTTCAAAAAGTGAACAGGTCTAATATTTATATTATACGTAGATATTAAAGATAATATTGTAGTTTTATGATAGGTAAATTGCAACATTGTTTGAACAATAGTTCACTAAATACATATGGAGTTAATAATATACCAATACATCGCGATAAATTTCAAATTACTGTAAAGCAGAGTATTTTTTCTGTTTCATACGTATTCATGGAAAAATATAGTAGTTTCTTGAGAATTAAACTAACAACATTGCTCTAGAAAGGTTTTCACTAAAAACATATGAAAATATAAAGTTGGTGATATGTACTGGTTATTGTGAGAAATTCCAAGTTACTAGCCAGGGAGAGTATTTTTTCTGTATTATACGTATTTTTGAAAAAAAAAATCTTCAGGGTTTAACTTGTAGCATTAGGATAACGTATATAATTTGGACATGCATATAATTTAGACAGGCTAGTCGTTCTATGCACATTTACAATGGGATGGTGAGGAATATATGTACGGGAAATCATATATTGCATTATATAAGGCATAAATCAGGTAATGTCCAAAATAGATTATGGTATTTGTTCAGTTGATATAATTTGGTCATCTGATGAAACACACTAGAATGTCGCATGCATGCATACTTGCAGGCGTATTTCGTGGATCTGTTGATATTTGCTTGCATTAAATGAAAATATTGATTATCACTAAAATACACATCCAATAAGCGATTGAGATTGTTCATTCATATATGTTCGCAATTAAAGTTGATTGTAGACTCCTATCAATCAATGTGGTTTTGTAAGAAATCATCAATCATTTTTAGTTTTCTTGGTTAGAATTTCAATAAATGTAATATAAAATATTGAAACGATAATCACATAAATGTCCTTTGTCCACATTATCACAAATTTTAGTTGTAGCTAGGACGTGGCCAGAGCAAATCTCGGTTGCTAAAGGATATGTCTAATTAATCCAACAGCCAATTCTAAGTTTGATAACTCCAATTGATTAGTGGATAGGAAGCAATCAAACCTTATTTAATCCTATATGACTTGACACCAACCATGTATCGTAAGTGCTCAACATTAACATAACGTCGAAAATTCAGCCCTGAAGCTATTGAAAAACATTAAAATTGCTTCAAAATAAGTATTTAGTTTCTATTCTGAACATTCCAAAAATAAAAAAAAACTTTTTTGTTTGTTGACAAAAACGGAATAATTTGTTGACGAAATCGGAACGTAATAAAAACGAAACATACCTGTAATATGTATTGGTCATCGCGAAAAATTTCAAGTTACAATAAAAAAAAAATTTCTGTATTATACATAGTTTTGGGAAAATGTTGTAGTTTTTTCGAATGTTAAACTTACAACATTGTTTTGAGAAAGTTGTTCACCTAATACATATGTACATTTGAAGTTGATAACATGATTGATCGTCACGAGAAATTTCAAACAATATAAGTATTTTTTGTATTATTCCTATTTTTATGATTTTTTAGCTTCTTCAAAGTTAAACTTACAACAATTTTCTGGAAAGTTGTTCACTAAATAAATATGCACATTTGAAAGTGATAATATGTATTGGTCATCTCGGACAATTTAAAGTTACAAACAAAATAAGTATTTTTTCTGTATTATACATGTTTTTGGGAAAATTTTGTAGTTTCTTGAATGTTAAATTTACAACATTGTTCTGGAAAGTTCCTCACTAAACACATATGAACATTCGAAAGTGATAATATGTATTGATCATCGCGAGAAATAATATTCAGCAGGGAACCAGGTAGAGGTCGGCGGCTTCAGGGAAGACCACGAATACGCTGGCTGTACGCAGTGGAAGAGGACCTGGCGACTCTAAACGTTCGGGGCAACTGAAGAAGTTTCACCCAAGACCGACGAAGATGGAGCTCTACAATACGCCCGGCAATGGCGTGATGCTACGCTGTAGCCATCAAGGTATCATCGCGAGAAATTTTAATTTACAACCAATATTAGTATTTTTTCTGAATTATATGCATTTTAGTGAAAATGTTGTAGTTTCTCGAATGTTAAATTAACAAAATTGTTCTGGAAAGCTGCTCACCTAATAAAAATGTACATTTAAAGGTGACATCGCGGGAAATTTCAAGTTACAAACAAAATAAGTATTTTTTTCTGTATTATAAGTATTTTTGGGAAAATTTTGTAGTTTCTTGAATGTTAAATTTATAACATTGTTTTGGAAAGTTGTTCACTAAATACATGTTTACATTTGAAAGTGATAATATGCATAGATCATCGCGAGAAATTTCAAGGTACATACAATATTAGTATTTTTTCTGTATTATTCGTATTTTAGTGAAAATGTTGTGGTTTCTTGAATGTTAAATTAAAAACATTGTTCTGGAAAGCTGCTCACTAAACAAAAATGTACATTTAAAGGTGACATCGCAGGAAATTTCAAGTTACAAACTAAATAAGTATTTTTTCTGTATTATACGAATTTTTGGGAAAATTTTGTAGTTTTTTGAATGTTAAACTTACAACATTGTTCTAGAAAGTTGCTCACTAAATTCATATGTACATTTGAAGGTGATAATATGCATTGATCATAGCGAGAAATTTCAAGTTACAAACCAGAATGAGTTTTTTCTGTTTTATTTGTAGTTTTGGGAAAATTTTGAAGTTCCTTGAAAGTTAAATTTACAACATTGTTCTGGAAAGTTGTTCACTAAAAACATGTGTACATTTGAATATGTATTGGTCATCACGAGAAATTTCAAGTTACAAACAACTACAAAATTTTCAGTAAAATACGTATAATACAGAGAAAATGCTAATTTTCATTTTCTCTGTATTATACGTATTTTACTGAAAATTTTGAAGTTTCTTGGAAGATAAATTTACATCATTGTTCAGCAAAGTTGTTCACTATATACATATGTACATTTAAAGGTGATAATATGTATTGGTCATCGCGATAAATTTAAAGTTACAAACCAGAATGAGTATTTTCTCTGTATTATACGTAGTTTTGGGAAGATTTTGTAGTTCCTTGAAAGTTAAACTTACAACATTGTTCTGGAAAGTTGTTCATAAAAAACATGTTTACATCTAAAGGTTGTAATATGAATAGATCATCGCGATAAATTTCAAGTTACAAACCAGAATGAGTATTTTCTCTGTATTATACGTAGTTTTGGGAAGATTTTGTAGTTCCTTGAAAGTTAAACTTACAACATTGTTCTGGAAATTTGTTCATAAAAAACATGTTTACATCTAAAGGTTGTAATATGAATAGATCATCGCGATAAATTTCAAGTTACAAACCAGAATGAGTATTTTCTCTGTATTATACGTAGTTTTGGGAAGATTTTGTAGTTCCTTGAAAGTTAAACTTACAACATTTTTCTGGAAAGTTGTTCACTAAAAACATGTTTACATTTGAAAGTGATAAGATGTATTGGTCATCACGAGAAATTTCAAGTTACAAACAAAAATTAGCATTTTCTCTGTATTATACGTATTTTACTGAAAATTTTGTAGTTTCTTGGAAGATAAATTTACATCATTGTTCAGCAAACTTGTTCACTATATACATATGTACATATAAGGGTGATAATATGTATTGGTCATCGCGATAAATTTTAAGTTACAAACAATATAAGCATTTTATCTGTATTATACGTAAATTTGTGAAGATTGTGTGGTTCTTTTCAAGATAAATTACCAAAAAGTTTTCACATTCTAATGTCTCATAAGATTGTGCTCATTTTAAGCAAAAAATATGTGTAGATCTTCGTGATAAAAAGAAAGTTATCATCAAAAAACAGCATTTTATTAAGACTTGCCACGGGTTTTTCAGTTCTCAAGATTATAACACTGTACAAATTTGAGTTCTCGACATTTTGCAGTAATCTTGATACCTGGGAAAATTGATACGTGAAAAAAGATTAGAAATCGAATGAAAACTCACTGAGATATAGCGAGTTGAAAATACCGTTCCTACTGATTTTGGGTCACAGCACTTCGTGTAAGTGAAAGTAGTCATAGCTGCCGGAGTGTTAAGCAACTCTGTTTTGAAGATATCAATGTTCAAAAATTGTTCTTTTTTTCAAGTTTTTTTATAATTTCTTAAGTTTTATGCTTCGTATTATTATTTTTTTTCCACCAGAGCTTTTGTTTGTTATAAATTTATCAACAAAAAATATTATATGACATGGTTCTCAGGAAAAAAGTCAAATTTAGTGAAAAAAATCGTTTTTCACTAATTTTCTCTAATTTTGCCAATTACTCGAAAACAGTAGGCTGTGGAATTTTGACGTCTTCGAGAGAGTTGTTTATTTTATCAAAATGAACAACTTTGTCGAACATGCTAAGTCTCTAGAACGTCACAGTAAAAAGTTATATTGTGGCGCCACCTATGCGGACGATTTACGAACTATCCGTTTATGGCAGTAGATGGCCCTCGTTGTTTCAGAAAAACTTTTCCGAAGACACCAAATACCGAAAACGCTTCGTTACCGAGTTATTAATTTTGTCCCGCCAGATTGCGTCCCTGGCCCATAGTACACTGGAATACCAGGATCCATACAGAAATCTAAGTCTTAGATTTCAATATGGATCCTACAGTCTTAGGATCCATATTGAAATCTAAGGATCTACACGGCAATCTATACATTCACTCAGGAATTCCAGGGTTTATATTGAATCCCGAATCGAAATGCTACGATACACGCTACAATCAATGGATCTACTCACGAATCCCAAGATCCATACTGTAATCCTAAGATTTACATTGGATTCCCATGATCTACATTGGGATCCCAAGTTTCACACTGCAATGCCAGCACCCACACTGGAATCCCAATGTTCGCACTGCAATCCAAGGATCCACACTGGCATACTAAGATTCACGCTGTCACCCTACGATCCAAATCAAAGTCCCAGAATCCACACTGAAATCCTACGTTCTACACAACTATCCCTGGACACACTAAAATACCAAACACTGGCATCCCAAGATCTACACTGAAATCTTGCGATACACACTACAATCCCAGGATCTTCACTGAGATTCTACGATCCATATCAAAATTCCACAATCCACATATGAGTTCCAGGATTTACACTGGAATACCGCGAACCACATTATAGTCCCAACTTCCACACTGAAATCCTACGATCTACACTACAATTCCAATATCCTCAAGGAAATTAAACGATCCGCACTGAAATGCTACGATCCACAATACAATCCTAGGATCCTCACTGAAATACCAGAATTCACATAGGAGACCCAGGATCCACACTGGAATCTCAGGATCCATTCAGATATCTTACAATCCACACTGGCTTCCAGGGTCCATTCTACAATCTTTCAGGAATCTCTGATTGGGAAACCACGCTTATTGTAACATACTACGAGTGTGGTGATGCCGAAAAGATGTTCTGATAAAACAGCTCAAAAATTGAAATATTTTTTAAACAACCTACTAGAAGACATTTGAATAATAAAACCTGTCATTAGCCCTTGAACTCTTTCATAACTTTGACGAAGACCCCAGCCTTCCGTTTTGGAAAATTTCGATCGGAAAACGATTTTCTTCGAAAATCTGAGAAGGATTTACTTCAAATCGTTCAAAATCTTAATGAGGAATTCCTTCGAGTTACTTAAAAAATTTGCTTCGAAATCCTGGGAAACTTTTTTTTCCGTAATCCTTGAATTGATTTCCTTTCAAATACTTGGGAGGATTTCTGTCAAAATTCTATTAGAGTTTTTCATTCAAAATCATGGGAAGGATTTCTTTAAAAAAACATATTTTCTTTGAAATATGTTAATCCTTTCTCAATGTTTTGTAAATAGTTTTTTTCAATTTTTTGTTCAATGATATTGTTCGCAATCCTGAGAAGAGATTTCTCCTAAAATCCCAGATTCTCTTCAAAATACTGGCAGAGATTTTTTGCTGATGTCAAAACGAAAATCCTGCTGAAGCATTATACATTTTTTATCTATCAGTTTTATGAAAACTTTTATAACGAAATTTTTCTGACTGTAGATTTTCATTATTATTCATCTTCTATTTTAACCTTTTTCATCAGTCAAATATCGACTCATGAGTATTGCGGAAATAGCGTTGCCTTATTGGAAAACCACATTTGAAATTGAATGAAATTCAATAAAATAGTGCCCTATAACTCGCAGAAGTGTCTGTTACTAATGTATTCCTTAAGAATTTCAGAAAAAAATGTTTCGTTGAACCTTTCGAAACATACAGCAGCATTCTAGGAAAAATTGAGGCCAATTTTTTTTTGGTTTTTGATCGGATGCGGGATGATATGGTGTTCTCGTATTATAAAATGGCGCCCATCTATTCCATAAGAGGACAATCTCACAAGATTTATATCTTTATCTATTTTTAGATTAGTTTAAGAATTGTTGTTTCACTTAAAAATTACTTGCAATTCCAACCATTTTTAGAAAAATCTCACTCTCTCAAATCTGGCAACCCTTCCAATCCGACAATCAAGCATCGCAGTAGGCTAGGTTGGCCACTCAAAATCCAAAAATTCGAATTCGAAAAATAAAATATTTGCTTAAATAACACTCGAAGTCATAGTAACCCTCCGAATTGGCGCACGTTGCGCACCCGCTCACTTGGATCCGATTCCTCCTGCTACACATTTCAATATTTATCGAAGCAATAAACCTATCCATTGAAAGGCGGTGAGCAGGAAGAAAGAAAAAGGTGCTTCTGGTGCGAAATGTGTAACAGTTGTGGTGGGCAATTGGAACCGGTCCCGAAGGGGGACTCTAGCTCTAGCTTTATGATGCTGGGATCACAGACGGACAGACAGATGACGATCGATGGTTTGTTTTCTCTTTTGGAGTTTTATGTTTGCACAGCTTCCCGCCGTTGCGTTGATTGCGTAGGTTGCAGAAAGCGAGACCAGAAAGAAGGGACGGTCAATTGAAATTTGAATTGTCAAGTTGCGTCAATCAGTGTCATAAATATATAGAGTATCGCTTCGAGTCGATCGTTCGCGGTTGACAAGTTGGAGATGGATTGGTGCCGTTGCGATTCCGGCGTGTATGCAATGGCGGATGCAAATTTTTAGGTTAATGATGAGTCTGAGTGGGCACGAGTGCAATGAATATTCATGACTAGTATTATGGGGCAATAAACTATGAAAAAGAGTTCTGTTTCCGAACTTAGAGAGATAAAAATCTTTGTAAACCGTAATTTTCTAGAAGAAATAAATCCATATTTGAGTAAATAGTTTTCATCGTGTAATCCTGACAGCTTTTTGTACACTTAAACAAAAAAGGCGCTTTTTTGCTTACGTTACACAACTGATTTTTGTATAAAAAATGTTTTTCGCCTAAACACTAGAGGAAGGACATCTATCGACACTGACACAAATTACTGTCTGTAAATAAGCTTCATCTAGTACCTAAGTAGAGTGCTCCTTCCCGAAACCAACACCAAACGACCAATTAGTCAATCGAATTCCTCATTTTACAGCCGATCAATTAGGAACTTCTCAAAGCCTAGTTTGTCGAAACACGTTTACACAAACAGACACTCGTACAGACACTTTTGAACAGACACACGATCACAGCCTCCTTAGTTTCCGAGCTGGGTTTTTACTGCCAAACACGGAAAATTTTACTGCACTCCAAATTGCCAATCGTTTACCAAATTGCTTAATCTGCTTCTTTTCTCCGTTTTCTTCCCCTCTTCCTGTTCTCTCTCTCGATTTAGGCAACACGTTCAACGACAAACGCGAGCAGGTTGACACCAAATCGAACCAATGGTTCGGCGCAACAGTGGCCAGTGCCGGCGTGGATGGACCTCTGGTGGTAAGTACCCTTAAGCCCCATTAATTCTTACCATCATCAGTGGACCCCTCTCTCTCTGTGTCTCTGGGCTAGGATTGATCACTTTGCGGTTTTGTGGTTCGAGCGATGTCCGCTTAGTTTGTAGTCTCTAATCATTTTAGTTCACCGTCCGAAGAGATTATGACTGTGAAGTGGTTCCTGACTTGATTAGACGCCGCTAATTTGCGGTAGGATTTGAACTGGATTCATTTGAGGTTGGGTGACCTGTTTTGCGGCGAAGGGCAATAAAAGACGCATAAAACTAACGGATCTTTGGCGTGAAAGGCGATGCTTTGTAGTGTAGGGTTTAACTGGTGACTGTTTAAGATTTGAATCAGAATTAACCATTACATTCAAAAATTTTCTGTTTGAAAAAATCTTAAAAATCTCGAACGACTACAATATCTATAAGTTTTTCCTTCAATGCCGTGGAAATAAAAAGATTCCTTCAAAATCTCCAGAAGAATTTTCTTCAAAATCTTTCAAGGATTTTCTTCAAAATCCTGGAAGGACTTTCTTCAAGATCCTGGAAGTACTTCCTTGGAAATCCTGTAAGCCCTCGAGGGATTTCCCTCGAAATCCTAGAAAAATTTCCCTCGAAATCCTCGAAGGATTTCCCTCAAAATCTTAGAAGGGTTTACCTCGAAATTCCCGAAAGATTTCCATTGAAATCCTCGAAGGATTTCCCTCGAAATCTTCGAAGGATTTCCCTCGAAATCGTGGAAGGATTTCCCTCGAAATCCAGGATCGGTATTCCTCAAAATCCTGGAAGGATTTCCCTTGGATGGATTTTTCTCGAATTCCTCGAAGGAATTTTTCTTCGAAATTATGGAAAGATTTCCCTCAAAACTCTCAAAGGATTTACCTCGAAATTTTCAAAGAATTTCCCTCGACATCCTCGATGGATTGCCCTCAAAATTCTATAACGATTTCTTTCACAATCCTGCAAGGATTTCTTTTAAAATCCTAGAAGGATTTCTTCCGAAATCGTTGAAGAGTTGTTTTAATTTCTCTAAGGATTTCTTCAGAAATTCTCAAAGGTTTTTCCTCGGATTACCCTCGGAATTCTAGAAGGATTTCCTACTAAAACCAAGAAGGATTTCCTACTAAAACCAAGAAGGATTTTTTTTTTAAATCCTCAAAAGATTTCTTTCAAAATCCTAGAACAATTTCTACCAAAATCTTTGAAGGATTTCTTCCAAATTTTTGAAATATTTCTCTCGAAATTCTCGAAGGTTTTTCCTCAAAACCCTCAAAAAATTTCCCTTGATATCTTCAAATGATTTCCCTTGAAAACCTCAACGGACTTCCCTCGAAATTTGCAAAAGATTTTCATCGAAATCTTCTAAGGATTTCCCTCGAAATTCTGGAAGGATTTCCATCGGAATTTTCAATGGATTTCCCTCGAAATCCTCGATAGATTTCCTTCAAAATCTTCGAAGGATTTCCTTCGAAATCTTCGAAGAATTTCCCTCGAAATCCTCGAAAAACTTCCCTCGAAATCCTCGATGAATTGCCGTCGAAAACCGGGAAATATTTCCCACGAAATCGTCGAAGAAATTTCCACGAAATCGTTGAAAGATTTCTTACGGAATCCTCGAAGGATTTCCCTCGAAATCCTGGAAGGAATTCCCACGAAATCCGGGAAGGATTTCCCACGAAATCCTCGAAGGATTTCCCACGAAATTCTCGAAGGATTTTTCAAGACATCTTCGAAGGTTTTTCCTCGAAATCCTCGAAGGATTTCCCTCGAAAATCTCGAAGGATTTCCCTCGAAATCCTCGAAGGGTTTCCCTCGAAATCCTCGAAGGGTTTTCCTCGAAATCCTCGAAAAATTTTCTTTGAAATCCGGGAAGGATTTCCCAAGAAATCCTGGAAGGATTTCCCACGAAATCCTCGAAGGATTTTCCAAAAAATCTTCGAAGGCTTTCCTTTGAAATCCTCGAAGGATTCCCGAAATACTAGAAAGATTTCCCTCGAAATCTGGTAAGGATTTCCCTCGAAATTTGGAAAGGATTGCTTTCGAAATCCACAAAGGATTTCCCTCGAAATCATAGAAGGATTCCCTTTTTCTGCAAGGATATCCCTTGAAATTCTGGAAAGATTTTCCTTGAAATCCAGGAAAGATATCTTTCGAAATCCCGGCCAGATATCCTCGATATCCTGGAAAGATTTCCCTCGAAATCCTAGAAAGATATCCCTCGAAATGCCGAAAAGATTTCCCTCGAAATCCTGGAAAGATTTATCTTGAAATCCTGGAAGGATTTCCCTCGCAATCCTGTAAGGATTTTCCTTGAAATGCTTCAAGGATTTCCATCGAAATCCTGGAAGGATTTCCATCGAAATCCTGGAAGGATTTCCCTCGAAATCCTGGAAGGATTTCCCTCGAAATCCTGGAAGGATTTCCCTCGAAATCCTGGAAGGATTTCCCTCGAAATCCTGGAAGGATTTTCCTCGAAATCTTGGAAGGATTTCCCTCGAAATCCTGGAAGGATTTCCTTCGAAATCCTGGAAGGATTTCCCTCGAAATCCTGGAAGGATTTCCCTCGAAATCCTGGAAGGATTTCCCTCGAAATCCTGGAAGGATTTCCCACGAAATCCTAGAAGGATTTCCCTCGAAATTTTCAAAGGATTTCCCTCGAAATCTTCGAAGAATTTCCCTCGAAATGCTGAAAGGATTTCTCTCGAAATCCTGGAATGATTTCCCCCGATATTTTCAAAAGATTTCCCTCCAAACCCTCAAAGGAATTTCCTCAAAATGAAAGCATTTCTTTCGAAATCCTCAGAAGCATTTTCTTCGAAATCATTGAAAATTTTTTGAAGGATTTTCTTCGAAATCCTTGGTGGGATTTCCTTTGAAATCCATATTAAAGCAGAATGGTTGAAAGGTGAAAATGGAATAATTTAAAAAAAAATGGCAAAATACGCAAGAAAACAAGAAAATACAAAAAAAAAGAATAGAAAAAAAAAACTAAAAGAAATTCAAAAACGGAACAGTAAGAATAGCATAATCACATTGAAATGTTAAATCTTGAATGAAAAACCGGGATTTTGAAAATAATAAGGGAAAAATCGAATTTTGAAAACTGATTGCCTCAACTGAACAACAAAAATAAAAATAAACTAGGAAGGTAAAATAAGAAAGTCAAAAAGGAATTGAAAAACCAGAATAATTAAAAAAAAAGATTACAAAATAATGGCAAAAACGGGACTTCCAAAAGGAAGGAAAAATTTAATGGTAAAAACTGATTGGCAAAATGAATAGTAAATAAGGAAAGGCTAAATGGCAAAATGGTAATGTGTGAATTGTTAGATAGGCCGTTTTGAAAAGTTATGCGAAAAACGGTCAAAGGGTTATTTTAAAAACAGTGGAACAACAGGCCAGAGTTGCCTTATATTTATCAATCATATCAGCTGATGGCTGATGGTCTAAAACTATCAATATCACTTGCGAGCTAACAATATCACTTTGATTTGACAAACAACAGCAGTGATGCGACATCGCACTCCAGATCATAATCTCAGCAGAATGAGTGATCACGTGGTCATTATCCATGCTATTAATGTTTTTCAGTGACAAACACATAGTTTCAGTCTATCTGCAACACTCTCAAAAATATCGTACTGATAAATTGCCATTTTATCTGCTTAATTTAAGGCTAAACTTTACCCATCAGTGATATCCATAGTATATCACCATCAATGCACTAGTGATGGAGTAGACAGCATGATGTTGATGTGATATGATCCGATTTGTATCGCAGTCGGCCTGTACAAATCAGCAAATTTTAAGCATTGATAGTGACAGTGAGCAACTCTGCAACAGGCATTTTCGACAAAACATCGACATGACATGATGACCTGAGCGGATTGTCTGAAATGGTATTTTCAAAATGAAATAATCAAGACGGAATATAAAGAAACGGGTGAAAAAAAAAAACTGAAATGACCAAAACCAAATGTCAAAATAAGCAAAACATTATGTCAAAAGCGAATGGCAAAACCAGGCTATCGACATGATGGAGACACCACCCAAGTAGCACACCTTGTCATTAATAAATCACAGCAATTTGTGTGTAACAAACTCAAAGAAAATGGCAAAGCCAATGCAACGAAATATTTAACAGCTATGTAACGAAAAAGTAAGAGGTTGTTTCCGAGATACGACCGCCAAGTTGACGTTGGATAACGTTAGCTTCTTCTATTTCCTGATTTAGGACCGTCACGAACTTATGAAAGATTTCTAGGTACTGACAAAAAAATCTAGTCAATTTTCAAACTATTTGTTGCATGTCAATTCTGATCTATTTTGGACATTGAGTGTTATTATTTGGTTGGTTCGGTTAACACTTCAACACCGATAGAACCGGTCGATGGAAGATGAAGCATGAGCGGTAACTTTTGCTCTCCAAACAAATCTACCGGTTGAACGTTAGGTCCATTCATGATCCACTAAGATTGGTTGCTTTAGTGGATTCCGAAGCCAGTTTAAGGTTGAGGCTCTTGTCCATGAAGTCCGTTAACTCTGTGTACTCCTCTTTGCTCAAATCGATGTCAAAGTTAACTGTCACGATGATTGGCATGGTCTCCTTTTGATACTCGAAGAAGTTCCGCGCCATAAAGAACTTCTTCTGCTTCATTGTGGTATCCGGAGAAATGTAGACGCAAACCAGTAGTGCCCGACAATTCATTATAGTGATCTCGGCAGCGCAAATATCACCAATATCATCTGACAAGCCCAGCTCCACATCATAACAGGTGCAGAGTTTGCGAATCTTGTGCGCCACAGCAATCGTTGTTGCTGGCGGTGAAATCGATCAGGACTTCTTGATTAAGGCCACGGGACGGTGTTTTAATCACCCTCTCCATTTGAAAAGTTTATCTCAAGTACCACTCAATATATCGATGCGAAAAATGTATCACTAGCATTATATATATGTAGTGCACAACCCATTAAATTTCAACCTGTACGCGATCCACGCCAAGCGTGTCACCATCATGCCGAAGTACATCCAGCTGGCTCGTCGTATCTGTGGCGAAGATGCTTAAATTGCATTGAAGCACAATTTCAAACAACAACCCTTTACAGGGTCACTATTGAATAATTAATATTTAGTTATCAATTGTAATTTCGAATGATAAGTTTTCAACGAAGATAAATGGCAAACAAAGTTTTATCTAGGTTCCCGTCGCTCGGGTCGGGCGGCGGTAGCATTTTTGCAGTCTTCTGTGTGTGTGTATTTCGATTCGATCGACAATTTTTTACCAAATCAAAATTTCAACAAAGCTGTTGCTGATAAGTTTTAGCTCTTTACTGATCGCTCTAGCATGCGACGACCGCGCGCGCACAATGGGAATTTTATTTCTTGACACTGTGATTCTCGAGAAGCATTATTTAGCCGTGATAAATGATTGCATGCAAATTACTGACAAAATCTGAATCAATCACATCCAATCACCAGTTATGTCACTCTTCACGGTAGAAAATTCTCACAACTCTTTCAAAATGAAATGGTCGTCCTGAAAAGGACGGTTGGGGCTAGTCACCGTCGATCGAACTGGGTTGTCAATCCATTGTTAGACAGAAACACACCAAAAGATTACCGAAGACGATTAAATCGAAATGCGGTCGGTAATTTTGTGCTTCATTGTTTTCATTGGTTTGCTCACTCCTCCGATGGCAATTTTCAAGGTTTCTAGACGAGTTCTCCACGAATTTGATGGTCTAGCTGGATGCCCATGGCCATGATGAGCGATTTCACGGAACCCGCAGCATTGAGCTTGGGTTGGGAATAAACAAGAGCAGAAGCAGCGGCAGCGACGAATGTGTAAAAATTATTCCGATAGGAGTCCTTCTCTAATTGCTGGTCGACGATTGACTGATGTGCGCGGGGCTCATTGAAGCTTGGTTGGCTTCGACTGAACACGATAGAATAAAGAGGAGTAAGAAGAAGGCCGAAAGGGGCGTTTCCCTTTGCATGACGAAAGTGGCTAAGATATCAAGCAATGATGTCTGTGCTAGGAATACACAAGAAAAATGTGCTTTTCTATGGAAAATTAGACATGCCTTGATATTTATCGATTTTTCAATAGTTTATTCATGAAAATCAATAGTTTTAATTATTGGAGTCGATTTGTAGAAAAATTTCTAATATTCAATGGTTAGCTATTGATAATCAATAGTTTTCTTTTGTATGAAGGAAAATTTCTGATCCATGGGTGCCAAAATGATGAAAATTGTTCAATAAGAATTTCTTTTCAGAAGCATTCTAAATATGTCGCAATTTTGTTACATATGTTCTCATAAAATATGGCAAGTCTAAGAAGCTGTTGGAAATGCCACTCTATTTTACAATCGTTGTGAAATGTTGTGACGGCACTGCAGCAGCGTCCACGAATACAGTATCAAATTGTTGTGCCATCAATTATTCCTGACAAATTAAATTTTGTATGAAGCTGTGAGATTGATTGAGAAATATAAGATGTAATAAGGGCGAAAATATTATTCTTTCAACTCTTTTCAACACATTTGATGGCCCTGAAAAGCGCCGATTTGCTTATACGACGAACCAGCACAAGAGCAACGGATTGTTGATTACCGGGCATAAGTCGAAATCTGTAAACGATGCTCACTTTTAAAATCTTGAGCGATTTCACAAGTCCGACACTCGATTAGAAGCAGCTCCTTGGATCAGCAACTCAGAAGGCCTGCGGTATTTCGTTCCTAGCGGGCTTGCTTCTTGACCACCGATGCTGAATTCAAAGTCGAAATCTGCAAGCGCGGATAAATTTGCGGCGGCGATGACGACGGCTTGGACGTTTTTCCGAGCGGCAGTAGTTCGCAGCTCGGAGAAGCGCCCAAGCCATCGTCATCGCCGCCGCAAATCAACCTTGCGTCTTCCGGTGCGGCCATAGTAACGCGTCCGCGTCCGCGAACGCGATGCGATCAAAGGATTTCCTGTTGTTGATATTCTGCTTTGCGGGCTCGCACACGCGCACGCATCGCTCGACGCGTTTACTATGGCAGCGCCCTTCCTCTTCCGACGACACAAATTGAACTGTGACGGCGGGAGCAAACGCAAAGCGAAAATGACTCGCCCGACCGTGTTCACAGTCCGACCGCAAAAAGAAGACTGAGGGAAGAAGCAGGACCGGTGCGCTTTTATAGTGGGAAGCGGAACCCAAAAATGTGCTTGAACGTGATTGGTTAGATAAGAAAGGGGTCAACATTTTACGATTTTTCAATAGTTTGTTGCCAATAATCAATAGTGTCCTCCATTTGAATCGACGCGTAGATAAATTTCCGATCGATTGATGTATAAATATTGAAAATCTATCGACAAATGGTTGAGTTATTAGCGGTCAAAACCTGACCATTTTTCGTTACATGCTCAATTTTTCGTTTTTTGAAATTGTACCCCCATATGTTGCCGAAGAACGTTATCCAACGTGAAAAAGCGCAGGAGGTGGAGCCAATATGTAACAAATGAAGCAAATTATTACTAGTCACATATGAATTGCAGTCGTTTAAATTGCTACAACTGTGCAACAGACAAACACCGCAAGTTAATTGCAGAATCCTGGACAAAATGTTACAAAACTACATGTCGTTAAATTTAATTTTAGCCAAACAAAATATTTACAAAAGAAAAACAAAATCAAAGAGGGAATTAGAAGCCATTTAATTATTTTAAGCCTCTTCATATTTATTTTAATACTTACGTTACCGCAACTTTTAATGCGATTTACTCAATTTATTCGATTTATTCAATATTTACCGTGATTTTTTATATGATACTTTGGAAAAATACATGCGCCTCGAAAATATAAGCATTTTCTCCTGACATTTTTGAAATATTAATCGTCGGTGCGTGCAATATGTTAACGGTACTGATCTCTTTTCGTTTCACCATCCATCATCTCACATGCACTATCTTCTAAAAGATTTAAGCATAGGTACGCATTCATCAATCCTGAATACATTGCTTATAATATATATCGATATTTTTTTAAGTTTTTGAAAATGTTTAACGTTAGAAGCTTGATATTCAAGAATAATGCAGATTAATCATATGAAATCTACAAATAATTGTGGATATACAGAAATTTATGACCAGTAGTGTATAGAAATAGATCAAATCACTGTCCAGTTTCATATTAGTCACTCGTGATTGAAGGTCATGTTTTGACTTATTTTAAATTTATTTGCAACCATTCATAGAGTTTCTTTGTCACCAACTTCATACTGCTTCAGGTTACATATAAACGAGTAAGATGCGCTGTAACGACAAAGTAACTTTTTGTGCATTCTGAAAGAAGTACCAAAACGTGATGCACAGTGGGAATAGTAATAAAAAAAACCTTTTCATAATTAATATTCAATATGTTTTGTATGAGTATTTTTATTTTCTGAATGTTCAAAACATATTAATACTCTCGTGATTATAGACCTTAAAGAGAATTATTTTTTATCCTTATATTTTCCTTGAAAATTGTTTGCACAATTTGATCATTTAAACTTCCAACGGATACTTTGTAATAAAAAAAACAAATTTAACAATTAAAGGCATAAGTACAATGATAAGTCCAACTATAGCATTTGTTTCGTAATTCTGGTTCATCATTAAAAGATAATATTCTGTCCAATAAGAAGGATAGTTTAGCCCATTGTGCAATACAATAACATGATTGTTACATTATTGTTGCAGTTATGTCAGAAAAGTTAGCAGGCAACCTCGACAGTCTTCTGAGATATATGCTGCAACGCAGCTGTAACTTTCTCTGTTGACTGTTTACTAGGTGTTGTTTGTTTACTCTTGTTATAAATTTATGTTAAAAATAATCTTCAAATTAACAAATGAAGAAAATTAAATTGGTTGTGAATTTTAATAGATGAACGCTTTAAAATCTATGGAATTAATTGAAAAAGTGTGCTCTGTGTTGTCCGCAAGTGTCGTGCGTGTAATCGTCTGAAACCCGAGTGTAATGAGTGATCTTTGACATCGGTATTGAAACCATTTCGACCCAGAAATTCAATGGCATGCCGTAAGTAAACATATATCTTTATGTTAGAGAGATTTTAACGTTCTATACCATTCGTTTTATGATATTATTGTTTATTGGTTTTACATCTATAGCGACATACAATTTTTCAAATCATCATAAGGTTCAGTTGCGGTATAACTATTTTGCAATTATTGATTTTCTTGTAACAGTGTCAATAACTGCACAGTAACATAGAACTTCATTGAATTTCTACAATGTTGCTGAAGGACCGCTTTGAAACTGCTTTATAATTCACATTTTTCTAAGGATTTTCGTAACAGAATGGCAACACTATTGTAACGAAGTGAAATTCAATATGTTTCTCTGTATCATAAGTGTAATTCCTATGTAATTCTCTCTATTTTTCTTATTCACTGGACAAGTTACAAGTGCTACTTGGGCATCTTCTATGGTGACAGAGGGCTCGATTGGCTTGTCAGATAGATCGGGCCCGGAACATCCTGTCTACTGCAAATCGCTGCAGTTGATATAGGGCATGTCCATTGCCTGGGCAAAACAGAATGATGAACAAAGAATGAAAGAAAAGAAAAAGGAACACTTAATAAGGTTAAGTTCTACTAACAGATGAACCATGTGAATTGTATCTTTTATCAAAGTAAATGACTGATATAAAAAGCATTTAACCCGTACAATAAGCTTACCACACATCTCAATTCAAAAGAAGTGCACCCTTTTGACAACAATCGCCTCGGGTCGGTTACATGAGTAATTCCAATTAAATTAAACCATAAAGTGATCAGTGTGGTCTCGGAATGATAAATATTGCGGGCTTGATGATTATGCGTTTACGCGGCTGGTCGCGTACATGTTTTGCGCACGGCGCAAATTAAGTTATTCGTCCGCAGAAATACCCCTCGTGTCCCTTCCGAAATGTCAAATAGGAACAACCCCAGTGCTAAAAAGTAAATCAATGCTGTAGAGGTTCAAATTCAGTCCCATTTCAAAAACATAGTTGAAATATGATGTGGCCGTTATTTGGGCGTCGATTTATCTGCATTTCGGCACATCTTCTTGCTTAACTGGTGCAATTTACCCCAGGTCCCTCTACACGGGGTCAACGCGGAGTACGGTGTGATGAGCTCGCGTTTCCATCAGGTCGTCGTCACGGAAGCGATATGATAGATAGCTGAGGGAAATGGATTGGCTGGCAATTTCCGAAAAGGTGGGGCTCCGATAACCCGGTTAAGTAGGCGAATAATGGAAGTCAATGGGGAGGATTTTGATCGATTTTGACGCCACGCTTTCTTGGCCTACTTGATGGGGTTACACGTTAAATTAGATTTAAGGGAAAGTTCTCCATTCAAATTCTATTCTTCCGAACAGATGGCACTTCTTTATACCGCCTTCAGTTGTATATTAAATTACCATTTTAAGCTCGCCGCCGGCGGCTTGCCTCTGAAAAGTCATTCTTGGAAGGAGGTCCAAAATGCCATGCCGTGCATTAACAATTAAAACGAAACGAAAACAGTTCCACTCTGTCTGCCGAGGGAGAGTGGAGCAATTACAATTTATTGAACCATGATCACGGTCAGCTCACTTACATTCACCCCTCGTCGTCACCATTGGACTGGTCACTCACTTATGCTATCACAGAACTGTCATTCCCGGTCGCCATGGTCACCCGCACCGAGTCAGTGTCAAATCCCGTTCGCGCAGAAGGTAATAAATCGCAGTAAGCCGTTGTTATTGGTTGCAAGGGGAGCCCAAATTAATGAAAATCAAAATTTTTGCCCAGCAGCGTCGTCAAGGCCAACCTTGATGCAAATTGTAAACAGAATCGAGCGAATTTTGGCGCGATGGAACGGAGGAGGATGACTGACCGAGAGTCATTTCGATGATTGGCTGATCCATTTCGAGTGATTAAGGTGAGGTTTCAAGTACGCTTACAGAAAAATTAAGAGCCTTTCCATTCCGGCTGCGGTATTTTTCAGCCCAAAATGAACAATCGCTCTTATCGTCAAGTGTAATCTCGTGTTGTGTGTCAACTTGAGCGGTGATCTACTTGCATTTGCATCGCTCGCCACCGCCAATGTAAATGAGAACACGAGCGGGCACGTGAGCTGATCGTAAATCTTGGGTTGTTTACGGTGGATTGCGAAGCCGGACAGTTACATTTTGGAATTTTCTTCATAAGAGGAATAATTCATCTTGTAATTATTGTCTGAATATTAAATAAAAACAATCATAGAATCAAAGTATTAAAGAATCAATGGATCAGAGAATCAGACGAATAGAATAAATCAAACAAATCAAAGGTTTCGAAAGAATCAGATGGTTTTCCAAAGAAATCTTTTTCGAATTTCTGTTTGGATTTGGGAGGACTCAAAACTCCTAACTCAAGACTTAAGACTTAAGTCTCAAGACCAGGCATTGCAGAATTCGCTCTCATTCGATTTTGAAGCATGATCAAAACAAGCGAAGAAAAACATCCCATCTGTTGCGGTATATGATCGGCAATGTATCGCAAGTTGTAACAAGTCTGATAAATAGGAGCAGCGAACAAGAGCCCCAAAGAGAAGGCGATGATAAAATCCATTTTTCTCGCTTGTTTACCGTTTAAGGCAGGTGTTTTACTTTACTGACACGATAAGCAATCCCCGAACTTCCGATAGCAAGAGTGTACCCCAGGTTTGGAGCTTGTTTAGAGGGGTTTCATAATGCACTGCTATTCCCCCGATCTGATCAAAGTTGTAGCAGTATACGATAAACAATCTCTCAAAATGTGCTAGATCTCTGAAGAAATCTGTTGAAAAATTGCTAGAAAGAATCGCTGAAGAAATTCCTGGTGAATTTTCTGATGTAACTCCTTGAAGAATTTGAAGAGGAGGAGTCCTAGGAGCAAGCCCTTAAAAAGGTCCTGGTGAAATCCTTGGGGGGAATTTCTGGTGATGATTTTTTTAGAAATCCCTTGAGAAGTATCTGAAAGAATTCGTGATGTGATTTCTGGGTAACGCGTGATGGAATCCTTGGAACTAACTTCTATAGAAATTTCTGAAAAAATCTTTGAAAAAAATGTTATAACAATATGGAAGAATTCTAGGAGGCAGCCTTGGAGTTAGCTCTGAATAAATTCCTTGGGATTTTTTGGACAGATCTTTGAAGGAATCAGTGGTTGAAATCCTTAATAATTTGCAGAGGAACCTCTAAAGGTATCCTTGGAAAAAATCCACCTGAAGGTATGCCTGAAAAATGTTCCCCGGATGAATTTCTGGTTGAATCTGTGGATAAATTTCTAAAGGAATTATTGATAAAATTCGTGATAGAATCACAGGAAGAGCTTTTGGTGGAATCCTTAGTATAGATTATGGATTCCTGGAAAAACTTCAAAGCAGAATAACTAGAGGAAACGACTAAAAGATTCTGGATAGAATGTTTGAGAATAAAAATCCATGGCCATTCCCATATCAATGACTGCTCGGAATATTTCCCAAAAGAGACCCGTCATGATTTCTGAGTTTTGCCGGAATATTTCGTACGAATTATAACTGGAATTCCTCTTAAATATTTTTTTCTTCCGGTACTTAAATGTTGACAGTTCTTCTCTTCCTTACTGCGATTATTGCCAGAAAATCGCGAAAAGATTCTGCCCCACAGCCACAGCATTCGAAAAAATAACAATCACATATTCACTAGACTCTCGGTAAGTTTAAGGCACCCCACAGACGCTCAGACGGTTTGACCAACATTGACTCCGCCCCCCAGGTTGGTGCTCATGTTGGTGCTATGTTTGACCGTGTGGGATGCTGCTTGACGAACCAATCTGACAGTTTGTGAAACCGATTTGACGGTTGGCGAATCTGTCGGCCAAAATCAAACGAGTTTGATTTTGCTCAAACCACCGGTGGGCGGAGCCAAATGTTTGACGAACTGATCGTACCGTCTGTAGTGATGTTGCACGAACATCGTCGTCAGCATGTCAAATTGAAGCTTCGACATCCTATGAACTGCCGATGTAGATGGGTGGCAAATCAAAATGCGTTAATTTAAACAGCGTCAACGACATGGTGATCTAGCAAATATGCGCTCTTGTGTTGTTTCTGTGTATTCCACTGGCGTTTACTCACAATCTTCCAACTATTTCTTTAGCAAATACACCGTTGATTCCATCAAAAGTTCAATACGGAATTCCTCCAGGGATTGTACTAGGAATCCCTACAAGAAATCAATCAGAAATTTAACCAGGAATTCATCCAGGTGGGGATTCCTTTTAAATTTCTTTCAAGGATTTCATCAGGAGAGTAACTATCAGAAGTTATTGTAAGGTTTACACCAAGAATTCCATCAGAGATTCTACCAGGAACTCCAACCAAATTTTCTCCAGGTATTCTATCAGAGGTACTTATACAGATTCAATCATTCAAATCACATCAGGAGTTCTATCAGGGTTTCCATTTGGAATTTCTCTAGGGATTCCATCGGAAGTTCCTCTAGAGATTCCATCATGAGTTTTTTTTTATGTTTGATGATGTTTTTTTGCGGATTTCATCGGGAGTTCCTTCAGGGATTACATCTGGAATTCTTCCAGGGATTCCATCAGGAGTTCCTTCAGGAATTCCACCTGGAACTCCTCTAGGAATTCCATCTGGAGTTCCTCTAGCAATTCTATGAGAAGTTTTTCCAAGGACTCAACCAGGAATTCCTGCAGTGATTCTATCAGGAGCTCCTCAAGGGATTAAAACAGGAGTTCTTCTAGGTATTTCATCAGGAGTTCCTTCAATAATATCTTAGGGAATCCCTCCAAGGATCCCATCAGGAAATCCTCCAGGGATTCCATCAGGAGTTCCTAAAGGGATTCTATAAGGAGTACCTCTGAGAGTCAGGATTTCCTCTAGAGATTGTATCAGGAGTCCCTCGAGGAATTTTATCAGGATTTCTTAAGGGCAAATCATAAGGAATTCCTCTATGGATTTTATCAGCAGTTCCATCAGGAATCTAATCAGGAATTTCTCCAGGGATTTCATCAGGAGTTTCATCAGGGATCAGGGCATCAGGGATTTCATTAGGAGTTTCCGTAGGTATTTCATCAGGAGCTCTTCAAAGGATTTCATCAGGAGTTCCTCCAATGTTTCCATCTGGAATTCCTTCAATAATATCTCTAGGAATTCCTCCAATGAATCCTATAGGAATTCTATCAGAAGTACCTTTAAGGCTTTCATCAGAGTACTTCTGGGGATTTCATCAGGAGTTTCATTAATAGCTCTTTTTGAGATTCCATCTTGGATTCTTCCAGAAATTCTATCAAGAGTTCCTCAAGAGATTATAACAGGAGTTCCTCGAGAAATTTCATCAGGATTTCTTCTAGGGATATCATAAAGAGTTTCTCTAGGGATTCTATCAGGAGTTTCATCAGGAATCTCGTCAGGTATTCCTCCAGGGATTTATGAGGAGATCCTATAGAGATTCCTTCAAAAGTTCCTCTAGAGATTACATCAGAAGTTTCTTTAGAGAATCCACCTGGAACTCCTATAAGGATTACATATTAAGTTCTTCTAGGGATTACATTATGGGTTCTTCTGGGGAATGCATCTGGCGTTCTTTTACGGATTTCATCAGGAGTTCCTTCAAAGATTTCATTAGAAGTTCCCTTAGATATTCCACCTAGAATTCTTCGAGGGATTATATCAAAAGTTTCTGTAGGAATTCCATCAAGAGCTCCTTCAAAGATTCCACCTGGAATTCCTACAGGGGTTCTTCCAGAAGTTTCTTTAGGCATTACATCAGGAAGGATCCACCCGAAGGAACGGAGATTGCACTTGGAACTTCTCTAGAGATTATAGCAAGGATTGTTTATGGAATTCTTCTTGGGATTTTATGAAGAATTTTGCCAGGCATATTATCAGAAATCCTTCCAAGGATTTCATCAGGAGATCCTATAAGGATCCCGTCCGGAGTTCCTTCAGAGATTCTTTTAGGAGTTCCTCCAGGGATTACATCAGAAGTTCCTCTAGGAATTTCATTCCTTCTAGGGATTTTATCAGGAGTTTCTCCAATGATTTCATTAGGAGTTCCTTCAAGAAGTTTCTGTAGGAATTCCTTTAGGAGTTCCTTAAGAGATTCTATTCGGGATTCCTACAGGAGTTATATCAAGAGTTGTTTTTTCTGGGGATTCTGTCATAAATTCCTCCAGGGATTACATCAGAAGTTCTTCCAAGGATTCCATCAGAAGTTTCTCTTGGGATTTCATCAGGAGTCTTACAAAAGATTTCATTAGAAGTTTCGCCGGGATTCCATTAGAAGTTTTTCCATGGATTTTCTTTGAAATACTTCTTAGATTTCATTACAAAATCCTTCTGGGACTCTATCAAAAACACCTTCTGGAATTCCATCAGAAGTTCTGTTTGAAATTCTATCAAGAGTTCTGCTAAAGATTCTTTTAGGAATTCCTCTAGGGTTATTCTACGTTCCATTAGGCTATTTACTACTGATTCCTCCCGAAATCAGGGAACTTTTCAAGGGATTCCTCCAGAAATTCTTCAAAGAAGAACCTCCCGGAATTAAGCAAGAGATGCCTCCCGAAATTCTTCAATGAATAAATATCTCCAAGAATCCTCAAGAGTTATCAAAAATTCCCCCTAAGAGTTTACCGAAAATTCCTCATAAGGATTTCATCAGCGGAATTACTCTAGAGATTCTATCGGGAATTTCTCACGGAATATCTTCAGAGATTCTTGGGGGTTTTCAGGAATTAATTCAGCAATTTTACCAAAAAAATCTTATAAAGATTTCACAAGTAATTTGGGAATCCACCAGTATATCCTCAAGTGACGCTAAGAGGCGTTCCTCCTAGGATTCAAAAAAGGAATTCCTTCAGGGAATCCTCTGAGAATTCCTTTAGTGAATCCACCAGGAATTGATTCGAAAATTTCGCTAGGATTTCCTCTAGGGATTCCAGAGGTTCAGCCATGGATTGGATTCTCAAAGAGGTTCCACTAAAAATTCTTTCAGAAACTTCACCAATATTTTCCCGATACATTCTAGAAAAAATCCTTCAGTTCCTCCAAAGACTTCATCAGTATTTTCTCTAACTATTTCTTCCGGAATTTTTCGAAGGTGGAGTTTTTTTTATGAAATTTTGCCAGGAGTTCTTCCAGAGTTAACACTGGGAATATCAATGGAGTTTCGCTAAAAAAAAATTACAGAAAAATCTAATCTAATACTTCACCAGAAGTTCTACCAGAAAATACTTCAATGCTTTTACTAGGATTTCTATTTTTAGAATTTTTCAGGATTATTAGAAATTCCTCTAGGGTATCAATCAAAAAAAATCCACAAGTTAAGAAGACAACTTCAAAATTCTAAAAGATTATTCCTCCATGAATTCCACTGATACTTACTCAGAGGGTTGTACAAAACATTTCTCTGAATGCCTTCAGGTTGAATCCTTTGAAGTATTTTTTGGAAAATTTCTGAAAAAAAACATGGAATAATTTATTGTGAAATCCTTGGAGGAATCACTAAGGAAAACACTGGAGGAATTCCCTGGGAAAATTGCTTAATACATGTCTGGAAGAACTTTCTAAGGTAATTCCTGGTGGATTCCTTGGAAAAAATCCTCCAAGAAATACTGGAAAGAATTGATGGATAATTTTTTTTTAGGAATCCGTGGAGAAATATCTGGTAGATTCTTGAAGAAATTTCTTCAAAAATTTCAGGTCGAATGCCTCGTAGGTTCTCTTGGGGGATACAAGGAATACTCTTTGAAGGAAACACTGGAAGAATTTATAAAATAATTTATCGAAGATTCCCTAGAAGAATCCCCTGAAAGTAACCGGGGGTAACCTCTCGAAAAATTGCAAGCGGAATTTCTAAAGGAATTCTTGGTGAAATCCCGTGTATAAAGTTTTTTTTAAATTCTTTTGCTGTATTTCTTGCTGAATTCCCGAAGGCTTCCTGGTGGAATCCCTGGAGGAATTCCCTAATGATTCCTTGGAGAAATTTTGGGTAGAATCACTGTAAGATTTTCTGAAGTGAATCTCTGTATGTTTTTCTGTAGAAATTTTTGAAGGATTTTCTAGCAAAAATCGTGTAGGAATCTCTGGAATTCCTGTCATAATTTCTTGAAGGGAGGGTTGGTTATTCATTGGGCAATCACTTTAAAAATTTCTAGAAGAATTCCTGGTGGAAGCGCAGGAAAAAACCCTTATACAATCTGTACAGAATTTCTTAGAGTTTCGCTGGAGGAATTCCTAAATAAATCTTTTGAGGATATTTTGGTGGAGTTCTTGAAGGGTTGAAGTTCCAATGGGATGAATAAGTTGGGAAGTTTTTGGATAAATCTCTGGAGGACTCTGTAAAAAAAAATACAAGAACAAATCACTGAAGAAATTCCTTTTAGTTGAATTTAAGGAGAAGTCCTAGTGTTAGAGTTCTGCCGGAATAATTCGTGCAAATTATAATTGGAATTCCTCATCAATATCCATTTTTTCCGGTACTTAAATTCTAAATGTTCTGCTCTGCCCATAACTGCATATTTGTAACATTCGACAAAAGTAGGCATTGAGTAAATGGAATACCAAATGTGCATTTTATGGCCGTATGGGAGGAAACTAAAATTTCTAAAAATTACTAGGAACTCAAAAGTGCTTATTTGAAGCTGATATTTTGTACAACGCATATCGCATACTAGGTGAATTGTCAGAAAATAATTCTGATAGAAATTTCATTGCTATCACATTACGAGGCTCATTCATAATCTCAATGTGACTGTTATGCGGTTATAATTACCAATGTGACAAAACAACTTGGTATTTTTTTCGAATTTTCTAGAACAATCTCACAGATTTCAGTAAGTTGATCGAAAGTATTGATCATTTGATGACTCTCCATGGTGTTAACTCCATTTTGTCAAAAATGTCGAATGTGACTGTTTTGCAGTTATGGGCAGTGCTCTTCTCCACTACGATTACTGCCGTAAAAAAAAATATCAATCACATATTTACTAGACTTGCCGAGAGCATTCAAAACATGCGAGGAAATATGGTGTTGCTGCAACGAACTTTGACAGTCGGTCAAACGGTTGCAGCAACATAAATCGGTTTGACTAACTTGGGGGTGGAGTCAATGTTGGTCAAACCGTCTGAGCGTCTGTGGGCTGCATTACATGAGAGATTCTCTCAATTTTCTCAGGATTCCCTGCTCAAGACTCAAGATTCAAGACTAAAATTTGTATTATGTATGGTGCCCAGAAGTTGTTAGGCTCCAATTTGCAACTAAGCTTCTAAGGACTGTTCATTTTATAAAGTGGACACTTTGTTTATGCTATATCTTTTTTATTTATTGATAAAATGGTAATCGGTTTTCTGTGTATCGTTGACCTATTATTCTAAAATGCTTTGAAAATATAAAATCTTTGAAAATGCTTTTGGTTGAAGAGCTAAATAGTTTTTCCAAAAACTCTTAAAAAAAGCTGTCCGTCAAAGTTTAACATTATTTTTCGCAAAACAAAAATCCTTATTTTTACGAACAAATTGTATGTTTGTATCCTTTACTATTCTACTAAAGGTAAAGCTTTAAAAATATCAATTATATTCCACCATTCTATGACATTAGGTAACTTTAGTGATTTACCCATTTATGGCCAAATTTGCTGATACACCATCCTTTCACTCCCAGCAAAAGATAAAAGTAAAAAGCGTGTTCAAAACTAGTTTGGATTACTAAAGAAACTATATTAGTATAAACGAAAGCTAAATCGTGAGATTAAACTACAGTCTTAAGTATAAATTTTACTGTTTATGGTAGTTTTATTAAAAAGTCCCATACTTTTAAAATCATGTACGCATATATATCGATCTACAGCAAATTGTAAACAGTTTTCTCCGAATTTTTAAATTGGTAATCTCAGAATAACATATTATGAAAATAATATGTGGAAAATAAAATCGATTTTTATTACAGCAGTGTTGCCAATTTTGATGATTGTCAATGTACTTTGATAGGTCTTCTAAGAATAAAACAATTGTGTTTCTGTTGTGCTTTGAATGTGACGTGGGGACTTACTAAGTAACTCTATGAAGGCGTAAGTTATTTTTCATATTAATACTATATTAGGACTTCCGTGAGGACGTCCTTTTACACAAAAAATTCTACTCATATCAATTCCCATCAAATTTAAAAAAAAATTCTTTAAAAATATACGGAAAAATTGATTTTATTATATCTGTAAAATTGTTGCTCCAAAAATAACTTGATTTTTTCCATCAGGCTTCTGATTGATGATGCTTTCGAAGAACAAGCCTTTTTTGAAAATGAAAAATATAAATTATCGAATTTTCCAGCCAATTTCTTACAATCATTGATTTTGATAACCTCAAAAAATCGACCGATCTAACCGTTGTTCCTTATTCGTGTGAAATTTAATTATTTTGGAGAATTTTTATTATCACAACATTGTACAATACTAGTCGAACGATGTGCAAAAAACCGATTGAAATTTCATTGATTAATAAGAAAGATACAGCATGCACAAGGTGTCCACTTTATAAAATGAACAGTCCTTATGAACAAAATTTAGTCGTCATTCAAAACATCCCCCAGCTAACTAGATCTAGATTTGCTAATTCATAACTGTCATAAGCGACCTGCTCGTCCCGTTGCTTCTTACCCATTCAACTCTTGTCTTAAGTACCCTGAGAAAAAAGCCACGATGAAACCGAAAGGATTGCCTAATTGAATGATTACAGTGTTTGGTTCGTTGGACGCGGACAACCGTCGTCACAGCCGCTACCGAAAGCCGACCGCTCGCTCGTCTGGTTAACTCGTCAATCATCATTATCCACGCACTCCTCGCGAGGTTTCAAGTCCCATTTGGACGTCCGGTAGCCAGCAGCTTTCCACCATCGAAAATGATAATGAACAGTGCTCCTCGAATTACGACGGCTGGTCGAGAGGGGAAGGTTCTTCCGAAACCCGAGGTGGATGGAAGAATTTCGTTTTAAACTGTAGAGGGGACGACAATAGAACAAACGACAATCGAAAAGTATCGCCCGCAAAGCAGGCTGCCGATGAAAAGCGGACCAGACTGGCCGGGATAGCTTTAAATGTCAACTTATGGTGTGGAAGATACCATTTGAAGTTAATTTTAAGTCCATTCAGTTCGGGGACTTAATTCTATTGCGGCAAACAATGCGATTACAGCTTGTACCCAAGTAGGTGACGATGTCTTTTGAATGGATTCCGTTGCTGGGTGTCGAATTGGTTCGGTGTCTTTTCTAAAGAGGGATTATCCGCCATTATTGAAAGAATGATTGCTTATAGCTTAATATTTTCAGCGGGATATTGATTTTACCATTGATCTTATGGTGCTTTGATCATCGAAATAGATTCATCACGCCAAACAAACAAACCCAATTTGTGCAAAACAAACGGCCCACATTCGCCGATATGAAACGGCAATTTATCCCCTCGATCCCTGTCGGTATCGTCGATTGACCACACCTTCGGCAGAAAGGTGCCGATGTCTGTCAGATCAGCGCCTGCTGCGTATGAAGTTTGACGTTTGAGGCGCAACCCTGCTTGACGACGGCAATTAATCGTCGCTCCTCGGCTAGCTAATCATTGATATGCCATCGTTATTATCCACCACATATGACTGGGAGAAATATGCAAATTAGCCGGTCCTGCGGCTAAAGTCTCGAGGGAGTGTCTCCACCCCCTTGACCATCATCATGAATCCCATTCACGTCCGTTTGCCGTGGTGTGATTTATACGACCGGCGGACGGCAGTGCTAATGACCCGGCTTTGATGAATCGATTCGGTTGATTGGTTGAATGGCTTGTAGATTATCAAAAAATATGACACCGTGATGGGTTTTAATTTTAGCGACGATCGGGTTTGATTTTTGATGCATGAATAATTTGGCAACACTGCTGTCGAAAATTAGCAAACATTTTACACTGAGCTAAAAAATCTATTTACGATTATGGAATGCTTGTTTTTTGAATGGTAAACATGATAAGCTGAGAGAGACTCGCGAAGAGGAAAAATATCAACGTCATATGCAGCCCAGATTCCCCTCTCACGAAACGTCAGATGCAGCCTACCGTTTTTATGGCTGAAAAAGTGAAAAGTATTGTATTCAAAGTAAACTGTTATTAAAAACTTCAGTCGGCAGAGCAGGTTTTTCCAAAGTTGCTGATAAATCTAAGCAGAAGATTATTTATATATAATGTCTGCTACGTTTGCTGGCATGATATTTCACTCAAACGGCTATTTATGATTCGATGTGATGCAAACTCAATCATTTTTTGCTGAGAGGTTTATGTAAGGATTTGAACAGCATGCGCATAATTGGTATAAACACAAAGTGGAATAAGAAAAAAACTCAGCAATCACAGAAAAAGAAGACCGTCTTCGCGAGTCTCGTCTCAGATGATAAGCACCCATGATATATTTTCCATGAAACGATTCTTAATCCTATCTGTTCTACTTTCAATTATTTAAAAGCTGATACATATAAAACATAGTAATCTTGATGTTAACAAAATTTGACATAGACAAAGCTCTCGAAGCTCTACCAAATTCCATTATTCAAGCAAGGAGCATTGCAATACAAAAATGTGATGGAGGATTAGGAAATCACTTCATAAATGGTCCCAAGAATTTATCCTTTCTACGGTAATCCTTCCAGCGATTTTTCCAAAGATTCGTATTTTTTCAGAGTATTGGTATTTATTCAGTGATTCCCCCAGGGATTTTTCCAGGAGCTCCAAACCTGATGCCTCAAGGAAAATCTCAACAAGGCTTCTTCCAGAGATTTTTATAAGGATTTCTCTAGAGATTTCTCCAGGAATTTATAATAAGACTATTCCAGGGATTCTTCGAGGAATTCCTCTAGGAATTTCTCCAGGAATTCCTCGAGGGATTCCTACAGACAATTTTCCATGGATTTTTCATTAATCTACTAAGGTATTTACAAAATCCTCTAGGATTTTTCTCTATAGACTCCTCCAGGGGCTTTTTCGCGGGGTTTCTCCAAGAACATCTCCAATGATTTCTTCCCGGGTCTCCTCCAAGAAAATCTCTACAGAGCTGCTCTCTACAGGACTTCTTCTTAAGATTTCTAAAGGGATTATTTTTCACAAGCATTGATCCAGAAACTTCACAATGCATTTCTCCAAGAGTTTCTCCAGGAATCCGTCTCCGAAATCCGTCGTTCCTCCAGGGGTTCCTCCAGAGATGCATCCAGGAGTTCCTTCAGCAATTGACTCAGGTATTCCTTCGCAGATTCAATCCTTTTTCTATACAATCCTCAAAGGATATTCTCAGGATAATTTACAGGGATTCCTCGAGAACAATCTTCAAAAGGATTCCTCCTGCAGGATTTCCCACAAGCATTAGGATTTCATCATGGATTTCTAAAGTTATTTTTGCAGTGATTTCTCCATGCGTTCGTCCAGGGATTCCTTTGGAGATGTATCCAGGGATTCCTTCAGCAATTAGCTCAGGTATTACTGTATAGACTCTTTCTTTTTTCCATACACTAGTCCAGAGAAATACTCAGGAAAATCTCTACTTGGATTCTTCTGGAGATTAATTGTGTAAAATTTCCAATTATTCAAATCTGGAAATAATATCTGTAGAATTCAAAGGAAAATCATATATTTTGTAAAAACATAGAAAAGTTCGTTAAAGCACGTTCGATTTTCCGATTAAACGTATTTTTAAAAGCTTCTTATTAAATCATGATACTTATAAATAATAGCATAGCATAGCATAGACGGACTGTACATGTCAATGATTGCTACTCCGTGATTGATCGGAACTGGTAAAAATTGCACTTCGATCCAAATAAATAAGGGATAGGAGTTTCCGCTTATTCTCGAAGTACAATTTTAGCAGATCTAATTGTCATAAGTTACACTAGATTTTCTAGACCATTGCGTTATACCTGTTTTGTATTAGACATACCTTGCGACAGCTGTCAAAGACTTCCCGCTCTTTTGTAAAAGCTTTTAGTTGAGACCGAGCAAGCAAACAATAAATACACGTTTTCCAACATCAGTGAAATCTACTTTACGGATAATTGAACGGCGTTCCTCTTCCGAGACCCACATTCGGCTACCGTTACAACAGGTATTTTGGCGACGAGTGGTTGTGGACGCTTTGAGAGATGGCGGAAAACGATCCGAATGCTGTTTTCGAGGGTGCACAGCAAGGTGCACAGGGAGGTGCTCCGCCCGCTGCTCCGAGATTGGTGCTACCGGCTGTTGTTCCAGCTGCAGTGCCGCCTTCGTTTTCAATCGACCCATTCGACCGACACAAGATGAAGTGGTCGCGGTGGGTGCAGCGGCTCGAAGGTGCGTTTGTTTTGTTTGGCAT
Source organism: Aedes aegypti (assembly GCF_002204515.2). Classification (NCBI taxonomy): domain Eukaryota; kingdom Metazoa; phylum Arthropoda; class Insecta; order Diptera; family Culicidae; genus Aedes; species Aedes aegypti. The sequence continues at coordinate 26,929,846 of NC_035107.1, forward strand.
ACAGAACGATGTTCGTCTTTACATGTTGCTCCACTACATGGGGGGAGAAACCTATGATATATTGAGCGACAAAATTGCCCCCGAGCTACCGCAGCAGAGGACGTACGATCAGATCGTTGCTGTGCTGGAAGCTCACTTCAATCCTGAACCACTGGAGATTCTAGAGAATTTCCGTTTCAAGTGCCGCAAGCAAGCAGACGACCGCCCGGAGGAAACGATCGATGAGTACCTAATTGCACTGCGAAAGCTCGCGATCACCTGCAATTTCGGGCCGTATCTCAACACTGCTCTGCGGAATCAGTTCGTGTTTGGGTTGAAGGACAGAGCGATACAATCCCGACTACTGGAAGTGCGAAACCTGACGCTGGATCGAGCTCGGGAAATGGCCGTTTCAATGGAGCTGTCGAACAAAGGCGGACGAGAAATTCAAGCGAAACAAGGAAAATCGGAAGTGAATCTTGTGGAAAATTCCCGAGGTGGTGCTGCCAAAGGCAACTATGCGAAAGCAGGCAAGATGAAAAGTGAGAAGTTCGAGCGGAAGAAGAAGGGCGAGTGTTTTCGGTGCGGGAGCGATGCGCATTTCGCGGACAAGTGCATTCACATTCGCACACAGTGCAACTACTGCAAACTCCCCGGACATTTGGAAAAAGTGTGCATAAAGAAGAAAAAAAGTGCTCAGGGCATAGGGGAAGAAATCTGAGGCAAATTAGCTGGAAGAGCCCAACGGTAACCAAAATGATTCGAAAGTGATTTCGCTGGACGAAGTATGTAAGCTGGAGGTTGCGGCCAAGCCGCCATCGACGAAGTTTTGGCTGGTGGTTCAAGTGAATAGTGCGAAGATCCGGTTTGAGGTTGACACGGGTGCCCCGGTTACGATTATTAGTGCCGAAGATAAGAAGAAGCATTTCGCTACCGATAGTCTGCTGCCGTCGGATCTGAAGTTGGTGAGTTTTTGCGACACGAAAATCCAAATTCATGGAATGCTTAAAGTGAATGTGCTATACGGTGAAAAATCCCTGGTTCTTCCGTTGTACGTTTCGAACGTGAAGAAACATCCGCTGCTGGGGCGACAGTGGATGCGGGCGATGCGAATTGACTTGAACGAGATCGCCTATGCGGAAGTAAACAAACTGGCTGTTGCTACTACTCCTGCATTGGAGTCGACGCCTGCTGCTGTTAAATCGCTTGTGGAAAAGTACGCCGCTCTGTTCGACGAGTCGACTGGCCAGATCAAAGGAGTGTCTGCGAAATTGTGCCTCAAGCCAAATACGAATCCAGTCTACCTGCGAGCCAGATCCGTTCCGTTTTCGATGCGAGCAGCTGTCGAGGAGGAACTTGATAAGCTGATCAATGAAGGAGTCCTAGTCAAGGTCAACCACAGTTCGTGGGCTACGCCCGTAGTTCCTGTTCTCAAGGCCAACAATAAGGTGCGACTATGCGGTGACTACAAGGTTACGGTCAACCCGAACCTGGTGGTCGACGATCACCCATTGCCAACGATCGAAGAACTTTTCGCCAACGTAGCTGGAGGGGAAAAGTTCACTAAGATCGACTTGACTCAAGCCTACCTACAACTGCAAGTCGAGGAGGGTGATCAGGAGGTGCTGACCCTGAATACGCACAAGGGTCTCTACAGGCCTACACGTTTAATGTACGGCATTGCGTCTGCACCCGCTATTTGGCAGAGACTGATGGAGCAGATCCTGAACGGGATACCTGGCGTCACCGTTTTCTTGGACGATATCCGAATTACGGGTCCGAATGACCGGGTTCACATGGAGAGACTGGAGGAAGTTCTGAAGCGTCTCCGTTCATACAACATGCGCATCAATCTGCAAAAGTGCCAATTCTTTGCGAACGAGATCGATTACTGCGGGTACCTAATCAACAAGACAGGTATCCATAAGGCGAAGAAGAAGATAACTGCGATCCAGAATATGCCAGTACCGGAGAATAAGGATCAAGTTCGTTCGTTTGTGGGACTAGTGAACTATTACGGTAGGTTTTTCCCAAATCTTAGTTCCACCTTGTACCCTCTCAACAATTTACTGAAAAACGACGTGCGCTTCGAATGGTCGAGGCAATGCGATGAGGCGTTCAACAAGATCAAGCTCGAGATGCAGTCGAATAGGTTCCTGGTACACTACGATCCCACTCAATCGTTGGTACTTGCCACCGACGCTTCGCCGTATGGAGTCGGCGCAGTTCTGAGTCACGTCTACTCCGATGGCTCAGAGCGACCAATACAGTACGCATCTCAGACGCTGAATAAGACGCAACAGGCCTACAAACAGGTCGACCGGGAAGCATACGCGATCATATTTGGAGTTCGCCGCTTCTACCAGTACCTGTACGGGAGAAGATTTACGCTGTTGACTGACAACAAACCGCTTAAACAGATCTTTTCTGATACGAAAGGCCTTCCTAAGATGAGCGCACTGAGAATGCATCACTACGCCACATTCTTGGCATCTTTCAACTACGAAATCAAGTTCAGACCAACGAGCCAACACTACAATGCGGACGCCTTTTCGCGTTTGCCGCTGAAGAAGAAGCCAGCTGAGAACGTGATTGAGGAGGCAGATTATCTAGAAATCAATATCATTGAAACGCTACCGCTGACTGTGGACGAGCTCGCTAAGGCGACCGCGGCGGACCAGACGGTGAAGGTGCTGCTGCAGGGATTGCGTAATGGAAAGGAGGTGGATGCAAGAGAACGTTTCGGTGTTGATCAACTGGAATTCACGCTGCAAAAAGGGTGTATCATGCGTGGCATTCGTGTCTACGTACCTCCGAGTTTGCGTGCCAAGGTTCTAGCCGAGTTACACTCAACACATTTCGGCACCAGTCGATTGAAAGCCCTTGCTCGTGGATACGTTTGGTGGGAAAAGATCGACAACGACATAGAAGATGTAATACGCAACTGTAACAACTGTCAGTCAACAAGGGCTGAACCCGCAAAAGTTCCGACGTATTGCTGGGAGACACCATCAAAGCCGTTTGAACGGGTGCACGTAGATTTTGCAGGGCCGTTCAAGAACACGTACTTCATCGTGTTAGTGGACGCCTATACGAAATGGCCCGATGTACGCATCCTGAACAACATAACCACCGCTACAACGATTCGAGTTTGTCGAGAATACTTTTCAACGTACGGGATTCCCTCCGTGCTGGTGACGGACCATGGCGTACAGTTCACTGCGGAGGAATTCCAGCGCTTCCTGAAGATGAACGGAGTTTACCACAAAATGGGAGCGCCGTACCACCCGGCAACGAATGGGCAGGCCGAGAGATTTGTCCAAACGTTCAAGAGTAAGTTGAAAAGCCTGCAGTGCGACGCGAGTACGATGCATGCCGAGTTGTGCAACATACTACTTGCCTATCGGAAGACTATCCATCCGGCGACGGGCAAGTCACCGTCTATGATGCTGTACAACAGACAGATACGATCGCGACTTGATCTGCTGGTTCCGGATAGTGCTGCTGCGAGAAAGCAAGTTGACGAAAAAGTTCGCAATCTCTCTGAGGGGACGAGAGTAGCGGCGCGCGACTATATGGATAAGACCATGTGGAAGTACGGTGTGGTTTCCGAAAAGCTCGGAATGCTGCATTACCACGTTCAACTCGACGATGGCAGGACATGGAAGCGCCATATAGATCAGCTTAGGGAAGTTGGTCCGAACCTACCAAAGGGACGAGATCAGACAACACCAGTTTTGGTTGAGGATGTGCCTGTTGAAGTTCCGCAACCGAATGTTCCCGAGCCAGCTGCATCAGCTAGTGTCAGTGTTACCCCGAATGTACCATCGCCTAGTCAAGAAGTTCCTGCTGAATCCCCGCCGGAAATTCCTGGCCCTTCAGAGCAGAGATCCGTCGGAGCTGCTTCTGGTTTACGGACACCTGCTGTCTCCAACCAGAAGGCCAACCATGAATCACCGAGGCGATCGGGCAGAGTCATTCGACCGCCAAATAGACTCAATCTTTGAAATGTTCCTAACACTAAATATTTCATTATTACTATTTTGTATTGAAGTTGAATTTCATTTGTTAGGGGGGAAGAGCTGTCATAAGTTACACTAGATTTTCTAGACCATTGCGTTATACCTGTTTTGTATTAGACATACCTTGCGACAGCTGTCAAAGACTTCCCGCTCTTTTGTAAAAGCTTTTAGTTGAGACCGAGCAAGCAAACTATAAATACACGTTTTCCAACATCAGTGAAATCTACTTTACGGATAATTGAACGGCGTTCCTCTTCCGAGACCCACATTCGGCTACCGTTACAACACTAATATTATTGATCAATAACGGCGCCGGCCAAGTCCTTACAGTCAGTTGGGATGAGGAAGGAATGTTAGGGTGTAATGACTGTTGCTTCTAGAGACCGAGAATACCTCTGCATCTCCACAATCACCACGGGAAGGGTGTTTATTAGTGAGGGAGGAAAAGATCTGGGAGTCACCATTGGTCAATGATGCGATCCATGGATAAGGAGGGAAAATATAGCTTAATCTTAAAGCTAGTTTTGCATTTTGTCTCGAGAAGTTTTCGGTAGAAGATTTAAAATATACGTCAACATCCATTACGTCGAACCATTCAAAAGATGTTTTTAGTAATGGCAAGAAGAAAAAAAAAAATATATATATATATATATATGTATATATTTTAAATAATATGAAACAGGAACGAATGCGACACTTGTAGTGACGAAACAAATATAGTTTGTTTGAAAACTACAGAAGAGTAACGCTGTACATTTTTGTCTCGAGATGAAATGATTTTGATAGGAGTTTTAAAATATACGTCAACATCCATAATGTCAAACCATTCAAAATATGTTTTTAGTAATGTTAAAGAGAGAAAATATATGTAGATTGAAATTATATAAAACATGCATATTGCCGACACTTGTAGTGACGAACCATACAAAGTTTATTTGAACATTACATAAAATTAACGTTTTCATGAAAATATGTGTCATTATAAGCATGAAACGAGCTCACCAGTTGGTAATCCATCCTCAACTTAACACGGATATCTTTTCGCACTCACACAACGCGAACCGTAAAACTTCTCGGCGTCCCGAAAACAAACCGTCTTGTTTGGGCTTTTCGGAACTCTGCCCACCAAACGCGCGGAAATGAAACACAACTTCCGGGGAATTTAATTGATTTCTTTTCTGCTTAAGTATTTTGAAAACACTATTTTCGTCACCTAAAATTTAACATGCACGGATCATTGATGTAGCTTGAAATATTTGTTGTAAATTCTCAGAAAAATCGTTGATGATCACATTACATATCGCGTAAAATTACATAACCTACATGAATTTGTGTCCATGCTCGATTACGTGATGTATAGGAGGAATGTAGTAATATTCATATTTCTACATGATTTGCCTTTTGAATAAGTGACAAATTTAGCATTCTGCACTTTGAATGGATTTTTTTCAACGTGTAGCATCAGTTGACAGCTCACTGCTACTCGTATGTAGTAAAAAAATCATGTTCGAAAGCAGTACGTACTACATGTTCGAAAGATTTTTTATACATTCCAAAAGTGTAGTAAACTTAATGGATTTTGTTATTGAGTAGATGCTACATAAGTTAGGGCAACTTCACCGGTGGTCCATTTTTTGGTTCAAACTTATACCAAAAATGGACCTGTCAAAATTCAATAGACCAGTCAAAATATACCACATTGCACGCACATGCACTGGTTGTTGTATTTTTTTTTATCCATTTCGAATATGATCAACAAAAATAAACAAATAGGTAGTGAATTATATACAGTCTGTACGGCTAAGGCCGAAGACGGTGAATAAATAAATAAATTAGAAAAGCAGAGTTCTAAAGCAAAATTGATTAAACCTGAAGAATCCCGAAGGAACTCCGATGAAAACACGGGTGAACTCCAAAGGAATTCACGGAGGAATTCCGATAGAATTCGCGGCGGAGCTTCGAAAGAATTCCCGGCAGAGCTCCGAAAGAATTCCCGACAGAGCTCCGAAGTTATTCTTGGTGGAGCTCCGAAATTTTTTCCGGAAGAACTGCTTAGAAATTTCCCGTGGAGCCCCAGATCAACTTTGGAGGAATTGCTGGAGGAACTTCGAATGAATGTATAGAGGAATTCTTGGAAGGACTGCGGAGGAATTCTAGTGGAGTTCCTGGAGTAACTCTGGAGGAATTCGAGATTAACTTTGGATGAATTCCCTAAGAAACTGTGGTGGATTTCCGGAGGAACTCTGAAGTATTTCCAGGAGAAAGTCTGAAGGAATATTTCATATATATTCGGAGAAATTCCAAGAGGAGGAATTCATGGAATTCCCGGAGAAACCCCGAAATAATTTCTAGCGAAACTACGAAGAAGTTACTGGAGAAACTCTCGAGGAATTGCTGGAGAAAATATGAATAAAAGATTTCCCGGAGAAACTCTGAAGAAATTTAAGGAGAATATCTCAAAAAAATCCTAGAGTAACTCCATAAAGAAAATCCGAGGAATTTCGGAGGAATTTTTGGAAGAACTTTGAAGCAATTCCTGGTGGAACTCCGGAGGAACTTCAGGGGAATTGCTGGATGAAATCCAGAAGAATTGCTGAAGGAACTCGGGAGGAATTTTTGGAAGTAAGGAATTCCTGGAGGAATCCGAAAAAGGGTTCCAGGTGGAACTTTGAAGGAATTCTAGGACACACTCTCCAATAATTCCCAGATGAACTTTGGAGGATTTCCCGGATAAAATCTAGGGAAATTCTCGTAGTAACTTCAAGGAGGATTCCTAGTGGAACTCTGGAGGATTTCCGAGGAATTTATGGTGAATTTCTGGAGAAACTCCAATTAAATTTTTGGAGGAATTATGGCGAAAATCCGAAGAAATTCCTGGTAGAGCTCCAAATGAACTTTCGGAAGAACTCGAAAGGAATTCCCGTTGGGGCCGTCCATAAATTCAGAAGGATTCCTAGTGGAACTCCGGAGGATTCCCGAGGAATTTATGGTGAATTTCTGGAGAAACTCCAATAACATTTTTGGAGGAACTATGGCGAAAATCCGAAGAAATTCCTGGTAGAGCTCCAAAGGAACTTTCGGAAGAGCTTATTACAGGGATTCTTGTAGAGATTTCTCCACGAATTTATCAAAGGGCTACTCCAGAAATTGCTTCAGGGATTTCTCCAAGAACTCCTCCAGGAATTCCTACAGGGATTTCTACAGACGTTTCTTCATGGATTGTTCCATTAACCTACTAGTATATTCAGATACTCCTCCAGAGATTTCTTCTCGAAGTTTCTCCAAGAACTCCTCCAGGGATTTCTCCAGTGATTTCCTCAGGGATTCTTCCGGAGTCTCCTGCAAGCAAATCTTTACAGGGCTTCATTTGAAGATTTCTCCAGGGATAATTCCAGGGAAATCTACATGGATTCCTGCAGCGATTTCGCCAGGGATTCCTACATATATTTTTCACAAGCATTACTCCAGGAATTATACATTTAAATTTCTCCAGGAATTTCGTCAGGAATTTCTTTGGCGTTCCTCTAGGGACTCCTCCAGAGATGGATCCAGATCCCTTCGTATTTCCATACATTACTCCAGAAATTTGTTCAGGAAAATCAATAGAAACTTCTCCAGGGATTTTTCCCGGTATTCCTCCAAAAATTTTCAAAAACATTTATCCAAAATTTACCCATGCACTTCTCCAGGGGTTTCTCCCGTTTTCCTTCAGTGATGCATCCAGGAATTCTTTCAGCAATTAACTCAGGTTTTCCTTCATAAATTCCGTCCTTTCCCATACACTCTTTTAAGGATTTCTTCGGGATTTCTCACAAGCACTACTCCAAATATTTCACCATGGATTTCTAAAGGCATTTCCCAGTAATTTTTGCAGTTTCTTCAAGCGTTCCTCCAGGGATTCCTTTGGAGATGCTTCCAGGGATTCCTTCAGCAATTATTTCAGGTATTACTGTATGGGGCTCTGCATTGTTTTGATTTTTTATGGGTTTTTGACGTTTACTGGCCTTGTTTTTTACTAATTTTATGAAGGAGTGAAAGAGTGAGACTGATTTCTGTGCAGAGCCCCATAGATTCTTTTCCTTTTCCATACACTAGTCCAGTGATTTCCTTAGGAAAATTTGTACATGAATTCATCTAGAGATCAATTGAAAATTTCCAATTATTTAAGAGGAAAATAACCATAATCGTTTTACAAATTTTCAAACCCAGTATTTTTGCTCAAAATTTAAGCAATATTCAAGAAAATCTATCACTGCATTACACTTGCTATTTGGATTGCGATGATAGATTTTTATGGAGATTTCTTAAGATGTAAACGAAAAAACTGGTTTTTCATTTTTGATGATTGCTGATGATTGAATGATGGATTCTTGAGCCTTAAATCTGGAAATAATTTCTGAAGAATTCAAAGAAAAAGGATACCTTTTGTAAAAAACATCAAAAAGTTCGTAAAAGCGCTTTTTTGATTTTCAAATTAAACGTATTTTCAAAAGCTTGTTTAAAAATCATGATACTAATGAATTTTATCATTTTCTTTTCTGCTTAAGTATTTTGTCGTAACCTAAAATTTAATATTTCCAAATCATTGATGTATCTTAAAGTATTTGTTGTACCTGGAATTAATGTGGAAAATCATGGAAAACCTGAAAATCTCTAGACGTTTTATCTTTGTAAATGAGTATCTGCATTGATAGTGGGCAGTATGAATTGTAGTTAAGTTTAGTTTACTCCATTCTCGGTAGTAAATGCTACATGTGGAACACGAGTGGAACATGTTTATGTCATTGTACTTCACTACACCTTTCGAAAATACTACAAACAACGCAAAATGGGAAAAAAGGTAACAAACCGACGAAGAATTCTGTATCTTCTTAACGCAAAGAGTAATCCTTGTGAAAATACCTGTATCTTGCGTTGCGTTGCGTGGCAACGGAGTATTTCGTTGATTGCATACTGAAAACTGTCATGTTAGTTACTTTAATACTCTTATTCCAATTTCTTATGGAAAACTATTTTGGATGAAATAGCTGTCCAATCGGAAGTCAGAGATGGAAAGACATGACAATTCCCATTGCCGGCTTCTTGAGACAATACCTGTATCTTATGTAAAAAAGTCTTAGGAATTGAATCGAGTCTCCAGATAATCGAGTCCGACCTGTAATAAAAGAAGTTCAATCAAGTATCTTATATGGAGAATTTGGGTGATATGAGCATGATTACAACGCTTGTGATAACTTTTAATCATAGACAAATTAAAGACCTCTATGTCCCTTGCAGTTGCCCAAAATTTTATGGCTCATAAGGTAATCTAGAATGCCGTGAAAAATGTACTGCGATCTGTCAAACTTGGGTACCTTTTGCACTACCGAGGGACCAAATGCAGTACTAGAAGTGGTACCCAATCTGAGCCCGAGTGGGACGGACCTGTTTTTCTTACTTATGATATGCAAAAACTTACCAAAACATGATAATATGTTAAATTTAAATAAACAGCGCGTGATACCAATCCGTGCATTCAGTTTTAATTCCTAAATTCACTTCTTTCGACTGTTATCGCTTAGGAAGCGTTATTGCATAGTTCATTATCAGCTTCCCTGAATATAACATGAGAAACTGGGGATATGGGTAAAATTATTTATTGAAAATTGTTATTACAGTTGGGAGAGTTAATATTCCGTATCTCGATATCGAGTTAGAGAACCATAGTATAAGTTGGTTTTCATGGCTAACTCGATGGTCCCTTGGATCGCAGTTGCACTGGTTTCGTGTTCGGTAACTCGATACCTCCCTAACTCGATGGTCCCTTCAATATCAAGTTGGGGAGAGTTGATTGTATTACATTCCCTTCCGCTGACTTTTATAGCTTAGACAACATTATTTCCATAAGTCATGAACAGTTGCCATGCATATACTATCAGAAATCCTAACGATAATCTGATCAAAGACAAATTAAAGACCTCCATCTCCCTTGCAATTGCTCAAAATTTTATGGCTCATAGGTAATCTAGAATGCCGTGAAAAGTGTACTGCGATCTGTCAAACTTGGGTACCTTTTGCACTACCGAGGGACCAAATGCAGTACTAGAAGTGGTACCCAATCTGAGCCCGAGCGTGACGGACCTGGTCTGATCATTTAGGGACTTTGGGTAAAATGATCATGCTACCGATCCTTGTGGTTGTGTAGAGGGAATGTAGTAATATTCATATTTTTGTTTACATGATTTGTCTTTTGAATAAGCGAAAAATTGGGTATTCACTTTATATGCATGATTTTATTGATTTTACGCTGCACTCTGAATAGATTTTTCTTAACGTGCAGCACCAGTTGGCAGTTCACTGCTAACGCGTGTGTAGTAAAAGCTCATGTTCGAAAGCAGTACACGGTTAAAAACGAAAATACTAATTAGCGTGGTAATTATTATATTTATAATATAATCCTATTTTATGCATTCTGAGGATTATGAAATAAGCATTCAGCTATTTCATTTTATACTTTGTCATGCATTTTCGCGACTTATATTTTGTCGGGCATATGGACTGTCTCTCACTATTCTTGAGACTTGTGAAATCAAACTTTTTCATTGATCGTAAGTTATCCACGCCGTCGCGCGGGATCTCACCGCGTTTTCTTAGAAATCTCTTAGGTTTCGCGATAAATTTAAACATTTCCTCAAGTTAAAACCGTGTACTCGAGTGGTCATCGTGGCTGCACATCTGTTAACCGGGTTGCAAGCTAAAATCAAGGCAGAAAACCAAAATTGTAAGGAAGGTTCCAGGATAATGGGCACTCCCATATCGTCGGCTATTCAACTTTCCTCCGAAATCGCTTCCGGAAGGATTTGCTCCCAAGAAAAGTTTTCACCCGAAGCGATGATGAATATGACGGTAAGTCGACTGATTGCAAAATTTATGGTGTTCAGTTATCATTATATCACTATTTCGCAGTGAATTTCGTTGAGGTGTTTGATCCCGGTGGTCGTAAGAAGCGAAGAAGATTGACAACAGGAGCAGTTGCTAGCACGGAGAAACACAATTTCAGCGATACAGCGGTGGACAAAACTGGAATGACGTTGTTTGCCTAGGCAAGCAGCAAAAAGTTTTATAAAAATGTTAAATAAAGACAAAATGTTCATTATTTTTTTGTTTTTCTCTTTTCATTTTTCAAAACAAACAAAAATGGCTAATTTTATTTGTTTTATAGAATTATGCAGCTTTATGCATTACCAATAATAATTTTAGAAAATTCTTTCGCCGATATAAAACCAAGTTATACTAGCAAAGATTTTTGCGCTAAAATGCATCCCAATGAGTGAATAGACTGAATGTAGTTTTAGTATGACATTTAATCTTTTTAGTATTTTCTTTTTTCTGCGTGTACGTACTACATGTTCGAAAGGTTTTTTATTCATACCAAAAGTGTAGTATAGGCCTTTTCATTTGACAGGTCCGTCTATGCATTTGTTTACATCGGTGGAGGACCGGTGCTAACACGGGCCTGTCATTTTCATAGAAGAACTGTCAAAGTGCTTCGAGATCAGCTGATTTTAAACGTCAAATGGAAAGGCCTATACTTTGTGTATTTTGTTTTTGAGTAGATGCTACATGTTGTAAAGTTAGGGCAACTTCACCAGTGGTCCATTTTTTAGTCCAAACTTACACAAAAAAAATGAACCTGTCAAAAATCAATAGACCAGTAAAAATACACCAAACCGTGCGCGCATGCACCGAGTGTTATATTTTTTTCGATCCATTTTGAAAGGATGAACTCTAAAAGAATTCCCGGAGAAACACGCGAATTCGCGAATAAAATTCATGGTGGTGCTTTGAAAGAATTCCCGGCAGAGCTCCGAAGTTATTCTCGGTAGAGGAAATTTTTCCGGGAGAACTGCTAAGAAATTTCCGGAGGAGCTCCAGAAGAACTTCGGAGGAATTGCTGGAGGAACTTCGAAGGAATGTATAGCGGAGTTCTTGGAAGAACTTGAAAGTTCCTCTGGTGGAGAAACTCTGGAGGAATTTCCAGATCAACTGTGGAGGAATTCGTTGAGAAACTGTGGAGGAATTCCCTAAGAAATTGTGGAGTATTTCCCGGAGAAAGTCTGAAGGAATATTCAGAGAAACTCCAAGAGGAGGAATTCATGGAATTCCCGGAGAAACCCCGAAAGAATTTCTTGCGAAACTACGAAGAAATTACTGGAGGAACTCTCGAGGAATTGCTGGAGAAACTATGAATAAAATCTGAGGGAATTACTAGTGGAGCTCCGAAAGATTTCCCGGAGGAACTCTGAAGAAATTTCTGGAGAATATCTCAAAAAAATCCTCCGTAAAGAAAATCCAAAGAAATTCGGAGGAATTTATGGAAGAACTTTGAAGCAATTCCTGGTGGAACTCCGGATGAACTTCAGGGGAATTGCTAGATGAAACCCAGCAGAATTGCTGGAGGAACTCCGGAGGAATTCCAGGTGGAACTCTGAAGGAATTCTTGGAGACACTTGAGAGAAACTTCCAGATGAACTTTGGAGGATTTCCCGTAGAAAATCTAGTGGAATTGTCGGAGTAACTCCAGAAATCCACTAGGAATGGATTTCCGAGGAATTACTGCAGGATTCTTAAGAAACTCCGATTAAATTCTTGGAGAAACTATGGCGAAAATCCGAAGGAATTCCCGGTAGAGCTCCAAAGGAACTTTCGGAGGCGCTCGAAAGGAATGCCCGGTAGAGCCGTCCAGAAATTCATCGGGAGATTTTTAGCCCTTTCAGAGCTTCTCTGGAAGCCCTTTCAGAGCTTCTCTGGAAGCCCTTTAGAGCTTCTCAGGAAGCCCTCTCAGAGCTTCTCAGGAAGCCCTTTCAGAGCTTCTCTGGATGCCCTTTCAGAGCTTCTCTGGAAGCCCTTTCAGAGCTTCTCTGGAAGCCCTTTCTCTCAGGAAGCCCTCTCAGAGCTTCTCTGGAAGCCCTTTCAGAGCTTCTCAGAAAGCCCTTTCAAAGCTTCTCTGGAAGCCCTTTCAAAGCTTCTCAGAAAGCCCTTTCAAAGCTTCTCTGGAAGCCCTTTCAAAGCTTCTCTGGAAGCCCTTTCAGAGCTTCTCTGGAAGCCCTTTCAGAGCTTCTCTGGAAGCCCTTTCAGAGCTTCTCTGGAAGCCCTTTCAGAGCTTCTCTGGAAGCCCTTTCAGAGCTTCTCTGGAAGCCCTTTCAGAGCTTCTCTGGAAGCCCTTTCTCTCAGGAAGCCCTCTCAGAGCTTCTCTGGAAGCCCTTTCAGAGCTTCTCTGGAAGCCCTCTCAGAGCTTCTCAGGAAGCCCTTTCAAAGCTTCTCTGGGAGTGCTTTCAGAGCTTTTCTGGAAGCCCTTTCAGAGCTTCTCTAGAAGCCCTTTCAGAGCTTCTCTGGAAGCCCTTTCTCTCAGGAAGCCCTCTGAGAGCTTCTCTGGAAGCCCTTTCTCTCAGGAAGCCCTTTCAGAGCTTTTCTGGAAGCCCTTTCAGAGCTTTTCTGGAAGCCCTTTCAGAGCTTCTCTGGAAGCCCTTTCAGAGCTTCTCTGGATGCCCTTTCAGAGCTTCTCTGGAAGCCATTTCTCTCAGGAAGCCCTCTCAGAGCTTCTCTGGAAGCCCTTTCTCTCAGGAAGCCCTCTCAGAGCTTCTCTGGAAGCCCTTTCAGAGCTTCTCTAGAAGCCCTTTCAGAGCTTCTCTGGAAGCCCTTTCTCTCAGGAAGCCCTCTGAGAGCTTCTCTGGAAGCCCTTTCTCTCAGGAAGCCCTTTCAGAGCTTTTCTGGAAGCCCTTTCAGAGCTTTTCTGGAAGCCCTTTCAGAGCTTCTCTGGAAGCCCTTTCAGAGCTTCTCTGGATGCCCTTTCAGAGCTTCTCTGGAAGCCATTTCTCTCAGGAAGCCCTCTCAGAGCTTCTCTGGAAGCCCTTTCTCTCAGGAAGCCCTCTCAGAGCTTCTCTGGAAGCCCTTTCAGAGCTTCTCAGAAAGCCCTTTCAAAGCTTCTCTGGAAGCCCTTTCAAAGCTTCTCAGAAAGCCCTTTCAAAGCTTCTCTGGAAGCCCTTTCAAAGCTTCTCTGGAAGCCCTTTCAGAGCTTCTCTGGAAGCCCTTTCAGAGCTTCTCTGGAAGCCCTTTCAGAGCTTCTCTGGAAGTCCTTTCTCTCAGGAAGCCCTCTCAGAGCTTCTCTGAAAGCCCTTTCAAAGCTTCTCTGGGAGTGCTTTCAGAGCTTTTCTGGAAGCCCTTTCAGAGCTTCTCTAGAAGCCCTTTCAGAGCTTCTCTGGAAGCCCTTTCTCTCAGGAAGCCCTTTCAGAGCTTTTTTGGAAGCCCTTTCAGAGCTTCTCTGGAAGCCCTTTCAGAGCTTCTCTGGAAGCCCTTTCAGAGCTTCTCTGGAAGCCCTTTCAGAGCTTCTCTGGAAGCCCTTTCAGAGCTTCTCTGGAAGCCCTTTCAGAGCTTCTCTGGAAGCCCTTTCAGAGCTTCTCTGGAAGCCCTTTCAGAGCTTCTCTGGAAGCCCTTTCAGAGCTTCTCTGGAAGCCCTTTCAGAGCTTCTCTGGAAGCCCTTTCAGAGCTTCTCTGGAAGCCCTTTCAGAGCTTTTCTGGAAGCCCTTTCAGAGCTTCTCTGGAAGCCCTTTCAGAGCTTCTCTGGAAGCCCTTTCAGAGCTTCTCTGGAAGCCCTTTCAGAGCTTCTCTGGAAGCCCTTTCAGAGCTTCTCTGGAAGCCCTTTCAGAGCTTCTCTGGAAGCCCTTTCAGAGCTTCTCTGGAAGCCCTTTCAGAGCTTCTCTGGAAGCCCTTTCAGAGCTTCTCTGGAAGCCCTTTCAGAGCTTCTTTGGAAGCCCTTTCTCTCAGGAAGCCCTCTGAGAGCTTCTCTGGAAGCCCTTTCTCTCAGGAAGCCCTCTGAGAGCTTCTCTGGAAGCCCTTTTTCTCAGGAAGCCCTTTCAAAGCTTCTCAGGAAGCCCTTTCAGAGCTTCTCTGGAAGCCCTTTCAGAGCTTCTCTGGAAGCCATTTCAGAGCTTCTCTGGAAGCCTTTTCAGAGCTTCTCTGGAAACCCTTTCAGAGCTACTCTGGAAGCCCTTTCAGAGCTTCTCTGGAAGCCCTTTCTCTCAGGAAGCCCTCTCAGAGCTTCTCAGGAAGCCCTTTCTCTCAGGAAGCGCTCTCAGAGCTTCTCAGGAAGCCCTTTCAAAGCTTTTCTGGAAGCCCTTTCAGAGCTTCTCTGGAAGCCCTTTCAAAGCTTCTCAGGAAGCCCTTTCAAAGCTTCTCTGGAAACCCTTTCAGAGCTTCTCTCGAAGCCCTTTCAGAGCTTCTCTGGAAGCCCTTTCAGAGCTTCTCTGGAAGCCCTTTCAGAGCTTCTCTGGAAGCCCTTTCAGAGCTTCTCTGGAAGCCCTTTCTCTCAGGAAGCCCTCTCAGAGCTTCTCAGGAAGCCCTTTCAAAGCTTCTCTGGGAGTGCTTTCAGAGCTTTTCTGGAAGCCCTTTCAGAGCTTCTCTAGAAGCCCTTTCAGAGCTTCTCTGGAAGCCCTTTCTCTCAGGAAGCCCTCTGAGAGCTTCTCAGGAAGCCCTTTCAAAGCTTCTCAGGAAGCCCTTTCAAAGCTTCTCTGGAAACCCTTTCAGAGCTTCTCTGGAAGCCCTTTCAGAGCTTCTCTGGAAGCCCTTTCAGAGCTTTTCTGGAAGCCCTTTCAGAGCTTCTCTGGAAGCCCTTTCTCTCAGGAAGCCCTCTGAGAGCTTCTCTGGAAGCCCTTTCTCTCAGGAAGCCCTCTGAGAGCTTCTCTGGAAGCCCTTTTTCTCAGGAAGCCCTTTCAAAGCTTCTCAGGAAGCCCTTTCAGAGCTTCTCTGGAAGCCCTTTCAGAGCTTCTCTGGAAGCCCTTTCTCTCAGGAAGCCCTCTCAGAGCTTCTCAGGAAGCCCTTTCAAAGCTTCTCTGGGAGTGCTTTCAGAGCTTTTCTGGAAGCCCTTTCAGAGCTTCTCTAGAAGCCCTTTCAGAGCTTCTCTGGAAGCCCTTTCTTTCAGGAAGCCCTCTGAGAGCTTCTCAGGAAGCCCTTTCAAAGCTTCTCAGGAAGCCCTTTCAGAGCTTCTCTGGAAGCCCTTTCAGAGCTTCTCTGGAAGCCCTTTCAGAGCATCTCTGGAAGCCCTTTCAGAGCTTCTCTAGGAGCACTTTTAGAGATTCTCTGGAAACCCTTTCAGAGCTTCTCAGGAAACCCTTTCAGAGCTTCTCAGGAATTTCGGCGGACTTCGTTGTGGAATCTTCAAATATATTACCGTAGAAATTAGTAGTGGAATCTTTGGACCAAATCCTAAAGGATTCACGGAAGAAATGCCCTGATGATTCCTGTACGAGTTTCTGGATGAGTCCCTGAAGGAATACCCGAATGAATTGCTGGAGGAATCGCTAAATGATAAATACCTAAATATTGTTTAAAAAACAACAGCGATTGAATGTTGTTTCTGTTTTATTTACTTACCTCAGACGGTGGCAGTTTCAGCGACAAAAATCCAAACTGGTAAAATACCAGGGTTCCAATTTTAGAAATGAATCATTAATTTGGCAACACTGCTGTCAAAAATCATCAAATAACCTACACTGCGCTAAAACATCCGGTTGATCACAAATAATTTGTAAGCGTATTTCACCCTTTCGGCGCAGATATCACCGTATCCAGGCGTTTTTCGCCCTCCTTTTCAGTAAAATGTCATCCTGGTCATTATTCCACTGCTCGCTTCGCTGTTCCACACCGCGGATCAGCAAACACGAACAGGAAGGTGATAAAACCAACCTAATAAAAAACAGAGATACCGTTCCGATAGACATCTATCACTCAGTCAGTGTGGTGTGGTGTGAGGAGGAGAATGACCTTGCTCCTTGTTCGCTCCACGTTGCATTTTATGGTGGGAATCTAGGTCAGAAGAATCATCATTTTTTCGCTTCCAACACGGCTTCGATTGGAATGAACATCGACTGTAGATATTGGATGTGCTTCAGAGCGACCTTCAACGAGAAATCGATCGATCATCGATCCTACAGAGATCGTTTGTATTAGTGGAAGTCCGGTTGCTTTCCCATGTTGGTTGCTCCATAGTTACCCCTCGCCAAAAACGGGTGAATCTCTTTCGCCTTCTACGGCGGTACAAAACAGAACAGTTGACAGTTATGCGGCAGTTGCCATGGCTACCGAACCGCGAAGAGTGTCACTTTGATCCGACTTTCCTCTCGTTGCCTTCACGTTCACGTATGCGTTGTTGAGGAGACACTGAACCAAAACACCACAATTCCGGTCCGGTTTGGTTGGGTGTTTGGACGGCCAGATAAGATTTCGGACAACAATAATTTGTCGGTTGTAATCCGGAGTCAAAATTCGTTTAATTTCGTTTGCTACCTTCCTTTTTGTGGATACGGGCGTTGCGAGATACGAGAGGCGGCAGTAAGCGATTAAATTACCTCGACAGAAGCTGGTGGATGTGATGATGACAAGTTAAGGTGAAACATGTCGGAATTCAAACATGGCTGTCACAATGGTCGAGTTGTGCCCGAATCGAATTCAAATTGAAACTAAATCGAATCAAAATCGAATCAAAATCGAATCGAAATCGAATCGAAATCGAATCGAAATCGAATCGAAATCGAATCGAAATCGAATCGAAATCGAATCGAAATCGAATCGAAATCGAATCGAAATCGAATCGAAATCGAATCGAAATCGAATCGAAATCGAATCGAATCGAAATCGAATCGAAATCGAATCGAAATCGAATCGAAATCGAATCGAAATCGAATCGAAATCGAATCGAAATCGAATCGAAATCGAATCGAATCGAAATCGAATCGAAATCGAATCGAAATCGATCGAAATCGATCGAAATCGAATCGAAATCGAATCGAAATCGAATCGAAATCGAATCGAAATCGAATCGAAATCGAATCGAAATCGAATCGAAATCGAATCGAAATCGAATCGAAATCGAATCGAAATCGAATCGAAATCGAATCGAAATCGAATCGAAATCGAATCGAAATCGAATCGAAATCGAATCGAAATCGAATCGAAATCGAATCGAAATCGAATCGAAATCGAATCGAAATCGAATCGAAATCGAATCGAAATCGAATCGAAATCGAATCGAAATCGAATCGAAATCGAATCGAAATCGAATCGAAATCGAATCGAAATCGAATCGAAATCGAATCGAAATCGAATCGAAATCGAATCGAAATCGAATCGAAATCGAATCGAAATCGAATCGAAATCGAATCGAAATCGATCGAATCGAATCGAAATCGAATCGAAATCGAATCGAAATCGAATCGAAATCGAATCGAAATCGAATCGAAATCGAATCGAAATCGAATCGAAATCGAATCGAATCGAAATCGAATCGAAATCGAATCGAAATCGAATCGAAATCGAATCGAAATCGAATCGAAATCGAATCGAAATCGAATCGAAATCGAATCGAAATCGAATCGAAATCGAATCGAAATCGAATCGAAATCGAATCGAAATCGAATCGAAATCGAATCGAAATCGAATCGAAATCGAATCGAAATCGAATCGAAATCGAATCGAAATCGAATCGAAATCGAATCGAAATCGAATCGAAATCGAATCGAAATCGAATCGAAATCGAATCGAAATCGAATCGAAATCGAATCGAAATCGAATCGAAATCGAATCGAAATCGAATCGAAATCGAATCGAAATCGAATCGAAATCGAATCGAATCGAAATCGAATCGAAATCGAATCGAAATCGAATCGAAATCGAATCGAAATCGAATCGAAATCGAATCGAATCGAAATCGAATCGAAATCGAATCGAAATCGAATCGAAATCGAATCGAAATCGAATCGAAATCGAATCGAAATCGAATCGAAATCGAATCGAAATCGAATCGAAATCGAATCGAAATCGAATCGAAATCGAATCGAAATCGAATCGAAATCGAATCGAAATCGAATCGAAATCGAATCGAAATCGAATCGAAATCGAATCGAAATCGAATCGAAATCGAATCGAAATCGAATCGAAATCGAATCGAAATCGAATCGAAATCGAATCGAAATCGAATCGAAATCGAATCGAAATCGAATCGAAATCGAATCGAAATCGAATCGAAATCGAATCGAAATCGAATCGAAATCGAATCGAAATCGAATCGAAATCGAATCGAAATCGAATCGAAATCGAATCGAAATCGAATCGAAATCGAATCGAAATCGAATCGAAATCGAATCGAAATCGAATCGAAATCGAATCGAAATCGAATCGAAATCGAATCGAAATCGAATCGAAATCGAATCGAAATCGAATCGAAATCGAATCGAAATCGAATCGAAATCGAATCGAAATCGAATCGAAATCGAATCGAAATCGAATCGAAATCGAATCGAAATCGAATCGAAATCGAATCGAAATCGAATCGAAATCGAATCGAAATCGAATCGAAATCGAATCGAAATCGAATCGAAATCGAATCGAAATCGAATCGAAATCGAATCGAAATCGAATCGAAATCGAATCGAAATCGAATCGAAATCGAATCGAAATCGAATCGAAATCGAATCGAAATCGAATCGAAATCGAATCGAAATCGAATCGAAATCGAATCGAAATCGAATCGAAATCGAATCGAAATCGAATCGAAATCGAATCGAAATCGAATCGAAATCGAATCGAAATCGAATCGAAATCGAATCGAAATCGAATCGAAATCGAATCGAATCGAAATCGAATCGAAATCGAATCGAAATCGAATCGAAATCGAATCGAAATCGAATCGAAATCGAATCGAAATCGAATCGAAATCGAATCGAATCGAAATCGAATCGAAATCGAATCGAAATCGAATCGAAATCGAATCGAAATCGAATCGAAATCGAATCGTAATCGAATCGAAATCGAAATCGAATCGAAATCGAATCGAAATCGAATCGAAATCGAATCGAAATCGAATCGAAATTGAATCTAAATCGAAATTTTGATAAAACTTCAAGTAAAATTTTGTCATGTGCTTCGACTCAGCATAAATATAAGTGTTTTTATCCAGTCTACGAATCACTTCCAGACCCGACCCAACGGCAATAATGATGAGTGACAACACCGTACAAAAACGGATACCAATAAAAGACCATTGTCAACCGATCCAACTCCCGGTCACCATCACGGGGAAACATCACGAAAGCAATAAGGATCCCCAACTCTTCGCCACGTCCTGTCGTTCCGCATTTCCGCACATTTGAGCCACATTAAAAACGACAAAAGACAAAACCGAACCCGTTGAGGTGGGCAAAGTGACGTGATAATGGTTCCTGACATCGCGAATAGGTCGTCTCTCTTTCCCCGCCCTTCCGCGTTTTATTTCCAAGGAGAACCCATTACGAATACGCGACTTTGGTGACGACGACCGCGTGGAATGATAAATCGTTTGACCCATTAACATTTTCGACACCCAAAGGGCCGTTTGGATCCGGATTGGATTACATTTCCACCGCGGAGAGGAAGGAGAAAATCACGGCGTCCGGTATAGGTTAGGGGGAAATTGGTTGATACAACGATTTCGTGACAGAGCTCATCGCAGCAACCCATGGTGTGAGGACGATCTTTCTCATCGCAGTAAGCCAACCAAAGATTCAATCGAAGCACTCCAAGCATGAGGACGACTTCAACTTCAACGTGCCAAACGACGAATGAAAACGACGACACTTTATTTATGGTCAAGTCAGGTGCCGGTGAAACCGTCTTCGAAGCTCCTCAGTCAGTAGCGCGGGCAGTTCAACAATAAAATCGCATTGTTTTGACCATTTAAGGGACGTGCGGTCATCGGAGCCGGTTCTGCGCGGTGTGCCACTATGCAGTTACTGCTGCCGGTGAGGATGATACCGTTCGATACTGGTTGCCTTATTTGAAAATGGTCAGTTTTTTCGTTTGTTTGCTTCTCTTCGGCCTACCTCGATGGGATTCGTTTCTGAGCTCTGAAATAGCGGACGGTGATAAACTGAGTCGATGGCATGCCATCCATCCGTTTCGATGTTGTGATTTGTTTCCAATGACTTTGGCCCTTGATTCCTGAGCAGAAAAATATAGTAAACGAATACTATTTCATGGTATTAAACCTTTGAACCAGCATGCTAAAATAAGAATTTTCCTCTCAAAATCATGTTTTCTTACAAAAAGCCAGGGAGAATAACTTCTCAATAGCTTGTTATGTTATTATAGCAAAATATGGTCTACTATAGGTCTTAATACTATACACTTGTACACTTGCAATTTTCCCCTAATCGGGTTCTGCTGGGCTGTTTCTTTCGGTGAAATTTTCTTTCGTTGCAGAAATTCTCGTGTTGATGGTTGGAAAACTACCGATTTACTAAAGTACTTCTTCTTCGATTCGTTTCAGGCCTGTGCCCCGCGGTATGTGTTCCATCAGCTGCAGCCCCGGAAGGTGGAGCGGGTCGAGCCGGTGGGGACGTGTTACATCGCCCGGAACAATATGCAGCAGTTTGACGAATATTCGCCTTGCCGGACAAGTGAGTATCTGATTTTAACCATTTTCAATGAAAAAATATTATTGTAAATTTTGCACCTTATCGAACGCATCAGAGATTTGTAATCGTCGCTAGCCAAGCAGCCGCTGCGAATTTGACGTTTTACCAGTCTTACCTACACAACTGTATATCACCTCTTTGATTCATTTTCTGGCGACATTTTTTCGGTCTGTTTGAAAGTTGGCGGCGCGTTTTGTTGTCCATGAAACAGAAAATATTTTTGATCAGTTTTAAAATTCATTCATAGAACATATCGACATCAAAGTAGTCATTGAAATTTTCTAGCGAGTAGAAACAATTTGATTAGTTACCGTTTTGAATCATTTTACGGATATTTCATTGCCGTGAATCGCAAGTCAGTCCCATCTGTAAAAAGTATGCATTTAGAAAATGAGCTGACAAGTTTGAAAACTCATTTTCCATACGAATATTTGAAACATCCCAGGAGTGTTACACAGTTCGGAAATCTGTAGTAGGACTGTAGCGGTTACTTTTCAAGATGGGACAATCTGATTTGGTGTTTTTTATTCTAATTTTACCGATCAAATGTGTTTTCTCGTTAATCCAGCTGGAAGATCAAAGAAATATAAGTTGAAAAATGATGTTGACTCAATTTTGACGAAAATGCAGATGGAATTGACTTGCGATTCACAGCAGTCAAGGCCTCTTCGATATATTACTCATCGGAAATCAAACACGCTTAAACAAAATTATACATAATTATAATTGAGTACATTTTGCACAACATCGAACTCTTCTGGATCAACATATCATGTGTACAAGTCCAACACCTTCTAAACAACTGCTCCTTTGTTGATTTCCTCTTCTTTTTCGCAAAGTATGTGTATGACATCTGAAAATTCTTCGCAATTTTAAGCATCTTAGTGTGTCATGTAATTATTGAAGCTCAAATCTGCACGAAATCGATTTTTCTGTAACGACTGATATCATGATCTAGTGTGTTTTCATCTTATTAAAATACACCATGATTTGGACTCATGATATCAGATTGCTGCGTAATTTTCATATTTTTAAGCTCAATAAGTCGTACATACAATACTTACCCGAGACACATTTTTTAGGATGCCAGTTAAAATAAGAAGGAAAAATAACAAATCTTAGCATAAAAAAATAAAATAAACAAAAAAATGAACAGGCCTAGCCCTTGTCTACTAAGAAGTGAAGTGGAATATCTGGAGTGTCCAAATCCAATAAGGATTTGTAACAACTGAAGTCAGGGATTACAATTGAAATCTATAAAAATCAGTAAAAATTATAAATTTGAACATAATTCTAGTTTTGCACCTGCTATTGGGGTTCAAAGTTCATATAGAGACTGTTATGCCTTTATTTTTCAATATGGGACTACACTAGCTTCATATTTTTCCACATAATTTTCAAACAAAGGTGTTGGCTTGAAAATTAATATGAGCTATTCCACCGAACATGACGAATTTTTTTTTTAAATTTATTTTTTGTATTTTTTGAATCGCCTGAAAATTTGCATACAGATTCTTTATGACCAAAAATGCCATTATGCACCTTCAGACCGCCATTTTGAACTTCGCCTTATTTTTGAGAAGGGCGTATCGGAAAATGCATAGCAAATCTTCAAAAAACTGTAACTCGAAAACGGTTTGTCCGATCGATTTGAGATCTTCTACAAAGTTGTAGGTTTTGCTTAGGACTATATGGAGAAAAATATGCACGGTAAAAAAAGTTACAGATTATTTTTTATTTCAAAAACAAAATTTTAAATTCCATTTTCTCCAGAAACGCAGTTTCGATTTTTTTTATTTTTGGATATGTTTTAGGGGACAACTTATGTGATTTATTGCACAATGTTTCAAAATGGAGATATTATGGACAAAAAAGTTATGATTTTTAAAAAAATTACAGATATTGAAGAAAAATCGAAAAAGAGGAAAACAATAATTTTTTATGTGATTATTTGAAAGTACAGAAAAATTGCAATCGAAAAGTGCTTAAGTAAATTTTTTCTAGGTTGCATCAATTTCGAGATATACTCATATTTATATAAAACTAGTGGTCCCTGCAAACTTCGTCTTGCCATCAAGTAGGCGGTTGAAAGCCGCTATGAATCATCCCATACAAAATGACAGTTCCGTGCTGTCCCGTTTTTCCTACTTTCCCGGTGAACATTCTGGAACTTTTATACACACAAACACGTCGGAACCCTTGACGAACAAAATGGAGAAAGAATCATCCAAATCGGTTGCCCCGTTCGTGAGTCATTTCGTGACATACAAACACCATTCCATTTTTATTTATATAGATTTTCAAATAAAAAAAGTAAAATAGGCCCTTTTCAAACATATTTCGTGTTTCTCCATTCCAGAAATATTTTATTTTGATTGAGTGAATCGTAGCTGAATTGTTTATTGTTTGATCAAAACCTATATACTCAAGTATTTAAAAAAGTATGCACGGTAAAAAAAATATAAACGAAATTTTCAAATGAAAATTTGAAGTTCATTGTTCTTAAAAACCGCAAAATTGATGTTTTTAATTTTTGGATATGTTTTGCAGCATATTGTTTGTAACTTCTTGCACAATGCCTCAAATCGGAAATCTTTTGGATAAAAAATAAATTATTTGAAAAAATAAATAACACAAATTAATGTAAAACGATATTTTTGGTGCGTTTTTTTGAGTACAGAAAAATAACTATATATTTTTAAATATGAAAAATTTCTATCGAAAAATACTCAAGAAAAATTTACCTGAGATGCATCCCTTCAGAGATATACACGGTAAATCTAAACGTGGCATTAAAAATGTGATTCTATCACAACGGTGTACCTTTGGTCCCCAGGGCTAAGCCCGGATTATGGGTAAAGCCCTCTCATCGCGGCAAGATCGTACAACCATGGAGAAAGAGTTTGTTTTTTTTTTTGGTTTTTTTATATATATGTACTGCAATTTTATTTCTTAATTATATCAACTTTTTAAAATTTTTGCACTTTTAAAATAGTTGGTTAAGTTCTTGTGTAATGATATCATATTCCTCAGTAGTTGAATAACAAAAGAAGATTTGTGTAAGCTGCTCTTCTTTTCGATTTTGAGCCCAATCATAAAATTCCTTAGCATTTTGATTGCTACAGTGATAAAACTTGACAACATAGCGCGTTATTTTTGAACCCATGAAGTACGTTAAAAAAAGCATCGTTTTTCTTTTATTCATTGACCATGTGCAAATGTATGGGTATGGAAAAAACGTGTTTGTTCATTATACCTACTAACACAGGCAAAAGTGATGAAAACCCTTGTGGAGCCTGTTTAGTAGAATGCCTGTAAATATACAAAAAGATGAGTAGTACTATTCCTTTTAATTCTACTATTGTATCCTTCGACAGATACGCGTATTTAAACCTCAACTGTAAAGCCGTCTTCAGTGTTGTGTACTTGACTTGACTTGGTTTGTGTTGTTGAAATCAAAATAAAATTTTACGGAATGGAGAAACACGAAATATGTTTGAAAAGGGCCTATTTTTCTTTTTTTATTTGAAAATTTTATATAAGTATGAGTATATCTCGAAATTGATGCAACCTAGAAAAATTTCACTTAAGTACTCTTCCAATGCCTTTTCTGTACTATCAAATAAACACATAAAAAATATTGTTTTCCTTTATTTCGATTTTTTCAAAATTTGTAATATTTTATAAAATTATAACTTTTTTGTTCATAATTCTTCCATTATGAAACATTGTGCAATAAATCACATAAGTTGTCCCCTAAAACATGTCCACAAATAATAGAAATCACAGATGCATTTTCATGGAAAATAAATTTTAATTTTTTTTATTGCACAAAATCTGTCACTATTTTTTACCGTGCATATTTTTTTCCAAATAGTCCTAAACAATACTTACAACAACCGCAAAATATATCCAAAAATTAAAATCATCAATGTTGCGGTTTTTAAGAACTATTAGCTTCAAATTTTCATTTGGAAATATCGTTTATATTTTTTACCGTGCACTCTTTTTTCAATACTTAACGCTGGTTTGCTACTGACAAGAAAAGGAATCGCCTATCTCGATGCGTTGGAAATTTTTCCCAAGAAATGGTCAAAAAAAATCTCTTTTTTCTGATCGCAGTACGCAGTTGAGAAGAAATCCCGACTAAGGGTACATAACAAAATTATATCAGCATATGTTATTATGTTATAAGGTTTTTTCGAACATAGGTTGTTGCAAACTTGATGCAGGATGTTGTTAAAAAAACTAAAATTATAACAAAAAGTGTATGAATAGTAACATAAACATAACAAAATGTGTTTTAATTCTATCAAAAACATATCAAATCAAGTTATATTGTTTGATACAAAGTATCAACATTATAATACTGTTCGATATACGATAATATTGTATGTTATTGAGATGCATAACTATCAATTTATTTTGTTATAAAGTTGTTAAAAATGAACAAAATAATATCTTAAAAGGAAATAAAACACATTATGTTATATTTTTGTTTTATTATGTTCTGTGGATAACGGAGCCTAACAAAATTATATCATAATATGATATGCATATCATATTCTGATAAAATTGTATTATATTTTTGTTACAAGCCTCTAGTCGGGATGTCACTTCAAAGGGGGCTCTCTGTAGGAAATTTCTTGACCCTTTCAGTCAAGGAATTTCTTTACTTTTCTTGAGCGAAACAGCATACTTAGCTTTAAGTTAAATGTTTTGATCAAACGATAAACGATTTAGCTACGATTCGCTCAATCAAAATATTTTTTTTCTGGAATGGAGAAACACGAAATATGCTTGAAAAGGGCCTATTTTACTTTTTTTATTTGAATATTTTATATAAATATAATTATATCTCGAAATTGATGCAACCTAGAAAAAATTTACTTAAGGACTTTTCGATTGCAATCTTTCTGGAATTTCAAATAATCACATAAAAAATTATTGTTTTCCTCTATTTCGATTTTTTTCAAAATCTGTTATTTAAAAAAAATCATAACTTTTTTGTCCATAACTCTTCCATTTTGAAACATTGTGCAGTAAATCACATAAGTTGTCCCCTAAAACATATCCAAAAATGAAAAAAATTGAAACTGCGTTTCTGGAGAAAATCGATTTGAAAATTTTGTTTTTGAATAAAATATACTCATTTTTTTTATCGTGCCTATTTTTCTCCATATACACTGTAAACTCAGCATTACCCTTTAAAGCATAAAAAATGCCCAGTTTTTGCTGATATATGCAGCTGTCAAAATAATGGGTATTTCAAAATTTCCAATAAAGGGTATTTTATGCCCATTTACATATTCCGTTCATTTACTCTTTAATGGCTGAAAATTTTCTTGACAACAATCGGTCAGCAGTGTTTGAGATATGCTTCAAAGTTTTTTTTCCCATAATAACTAAATAAGTTTGCAGAATGCGGGAAGGTTCAAAAGGTAGGTACATGAATTGCTTTTATTGACATGTCGCATCTATTAAACAATCTGATTTTACAGGATGCTTTGGCTGCAGAGTACATCTCTTACGCATATTCTGCTCTAAAAGAATCTCCAGCCCCATTTTCCAGGTCCAAAAACAAACTGATGGATGAAGAGGATGCATGGAAATATCGATCGGAATAATAGTATATTTTATGATGTATTATGATTATTTGTTTATATTTATAAGGTTTTATTGTTGATTATTCTATGAATATGAATATAAAAATTAAATAAGATTTCCATCTACAAAAGAGAGTAAATTTAACTCTGTTTCTTACAAATTATGTTTTGGATAATGGGTAAAATTTACTCGATGATTTGACGTACAAGCCGTTTACTCTTTAAAGAGTAAAGGCCCTTTACTCTTTTTATGAGTTGAACTTGTTTCTCTCAAAGTGGGTACTTTTTTACCCTTTAAAGGGTACTTTGACCTTACAGTGTACACGCTAACATAAAAGTACCCATTTAATAGGTTTCTTGTACCCATTTTTATGGTCAGTATGGAGTTGTCAGAAAAAGAGTACTTTTCAGTGACATAAAAAAGGGTACTCTAACCTCATTATGAAGTATCCTTCCTGCTAATATAAATGGGTACATAGTACACATGATGTAGTTTGCAAGGCAATAGCGCCATTTTTCAATTTCAGTTGTTTTTTCCGCTCGGTGTTAATGAAAAAAGTCAGGGTTTATTTTATTGTTCGACAAATAATTATGGAGGAGCAGATTGCACGCACTCTTTGGGACACGTAAGTAATATCAGCAGATACTTCTCAGAAAGTAGATCTTTTAACAATCGTTTTTCTGATTGTAGATTTTTGGATAACCGTAGCTGAGTTCAATGCCAACTGCAGCGATTTCCGTAGTACCTGGGTCGTCTGCTAAATGATCATATACATGTTGAATTATTGTTTTGTTAAATTATGAAATAAATGTACGGTGTATTTTATCAATTCCGTTATTTATGCTGTTATTCGTTATATGGAACTTTCTAAACCAAAGCTTTTATCATAACCTCAATCCTTTGCTTCGCTCATAAAATAATGGGGTTTTATTACCCATGTTCATATCAGAGGTCAAGAGTGATAAATACCCATTTTTTGAAGTTCGAAGCGAATACTCTTTAATGAGTAAGTCGAGTTTACTCTTTAAATGAGTTAAACCACTTTTCTTGAGAATGGGTACTTTTTACCCATCAATGGGTACTTTCATGTTAGCGTGTAGTCCTAAGCAAAACCTACAACTTTGACGAAGATCTCAAATCGATCGGACAAACCGTTTTCGAGCTACAGTTTTTTAAAGATTTGCCATGCATTTTCCGATACGCCCTTCTCAAAAATAAGGCGAGGTTCAAAATGGCGGTCTGAAAGTGCATAATGGCATTTTTGGTCATAAAGAATCTGTATGCAAATTTTCAGGCGATTCAAAAAATACAAAAATAATCGGGTTTGCGAAACGGCGTGGAACCGCGCAATACTGACACGATTTTGTCAGTCCCTTCTTGCAAAGAACTTTTTGTTGTCCCCGTTCGGTTATCGAATTTTCTTCAAATCTTTTTAAATCCCGTTTAAGTTACTATGAATAAGTATAGCATAGTGAAGAAAGAAGTATGTTAAATTGTTTGTATTCCGAAGGGAAGCCAAAATCGAGTCGTCTATGCATAAAACTTAAAGTCACAAGTGACTACTCGGGGATGGGATTCGATCCCAGGTCCTCAGCGTAAGAAGTGTGTGTTCTAACTACTACGCCAGACATGTCCCCACTCCAAAAAGATTTGAATCTCCGTTTAGCGTAAGTAGATTTTAAACTTTCCGGGGGGTGTTACAAAATCACGGTTGGAATTTCCCAATTCTATAGAAGTAGCAAACTGACAATTTGTAATTATTATTATTACTTTTTATAGGTACCGTCGATGGGGGTGACAATGGGTCTAGGGGGTGAGACTGGGTCAAAATGGAAAAATATTGTACATGAAATATTTCAGCTAATGAGGCTGATAGTAGTTTTCTGCTTGTTTATCAGTAAAAAGCAAAAAAAAAAAAACTACCGGAACGTGCAAAATGAAAGAAAAGCCGCAGTCCAAAAAACTTCTGGCACGAATAACGTATGGCCAATTCCACGACACGCGACGAGCTACAACGGGTAAATCGTCGCACTCTGGATAACAAAAAAAAAAAACTCGTTCACAAAGCATGGCTTGCTTCGTATCATCCGATGGCCATACAAGCCTACAGAGAACCGAAGAAACATACAGCACTCCGAAAAGCGAGAATCGGGTCACAGCTCGTTACATCCGAGGTTTCTTTCTAAAAGCAACGGACTCAACAGATGTATGCAGAATCCTTTAAAACGTTGCTCAATCCGGCCTTGTCCATCGGTCAACGTCCAGCACGCTCTTGATCCAAATACTGCACTGTAGCCAATAACACTAACACGCGGATAAGGAACAATTTCGTTGCTGAAGAAAATTTCCACGTCTTTTTCACTTCCACTATTCCATGAATTGAAAACTATTGAAACAGTCGCACTAGTTTTGTTCAAATAACTGTTAATTTACGTGTACCAACCGATTTACAATTGCATCAGCCGAATAGAAATGATGCGCGGAACCGAAAAAAACGTGACAGTAGGTTTAAAGCACAACCACTCACGCACGCGGCTTGCTGCGATCCTTGATTAAGCCAAAAAGATCGTTAGACCAAAAAGTTATAAAAGTGATAGGCTGCAAGGCCACGCATGTCATTGAACAGAGTGCTGTTTGGTCGAAAATGAAAAGGCCGTATGATTGAAAGAAAACATTGCAGTTTTAACCCGTCGTCTGTGTTGACCTGTTGTTGAACATGACCCCAGTGCACTTTCGACTACAGTGCAGCTGTAACTTTTTTGTTAGTTAATTGATTTGTAATTTTATTTTCACGCTCTGAAGCGGTTTCGCTATTTGTGTGTTTCGCACAGATATTTTTTTTTTACAAATATCTTGAAAATTGTTTTCTAGAATAATTATCTTGTATAAACAACGTACTCTGTGCCTTGGAGTCACACTGACCCCAAATTCGAACCGCAATAGCTTTGCGAAATCTAAAATGATTTTTGATTTTTCGACTGTTTTCGAAGAGAAATTTAGTTTACATTTTACAAAAATTACAACTAAATTGAAAAGGGGCGTTGTTCATATCGGGGAGGAGTTATTGTGAAAACAGGTACAAACAACGAGAAAATTTGAAACTTTGGACGCATATATCTCAGACACAGTTTTACATAAGACTATATTTTCTTGCGTGAAGGTTTGCAACAAGGGAAGAGCTACCTCGTTACACTTTATTAGTTGGGGATTTCAACGCAGGATGGCACTAGCTCAGAAAAAGTTGCTTTATGGAGACCATGAGATAGTAATGACGTCCTATTTATATAAAGATTTTGAAGATTAGGAAGGATGTTGTCTTCTACAAAGTTGCTCACTGCATGTCTGCTTAGTGCCACTTGGAGGCACTGGTACGCTTCAAATATTAAAACCTATATATCTAAAGCTTGAGTTATGTTAGAAGACTAGTTTTGCTGCAAAGTTTTTCATTTGTTACAAGGCTACGCCTGTTTAGTAATCTAGCTAAATTTTGCCACTAGAAGGCACAAGTGAAATTTCCATCGGCAAATATGAGAGTTTAAAATTGTTAATGCTCACTTGCGCTTTCTTGTTGCAGAATACTGAAATTAACTAGCATAAACACGAAGATCTATGACAAACAAATAACTTTACTGAAAACACAGATTTTCTAGCTTTTCTGTATCTAGATTATAGCACAGGCAAACAGACGTCACACTCTCATCATTGTGCATCGACCACCTTTTCAACGGTCGATTCAAAAATATGGTAGGTGGCCAAGCCGCCACCTGCTGCGCTCGCATCGTTTTTGTTCGCGTTTGACGTTTACTCACTACCGCCATCTGTTGGCCTGTCGGCCAAACACACTAGGGGTATTCACTAATCGGCGTAACTCGCCGTGTATATCGCGGTAAACTGATTATTTGTAATCTTTCATGAAATTGCGTAAACTACGAACGAAAGATTTCAAATTATTGAGATTCGACAGTCGACCAATCCAAGATCCCTTTGGTCGTTGTAGCAACTGTCACCAGAAGCATTATAAACAAACATTATTCCAATTTCGAAAGCGAAATGTTAGTAGAAATCTCGTTTTATGGATTTCATTTTTGTGATCTTACTAGGCACGACGAACATCCGAAAAGCCATCATGAGGGTTGTTCACAGATTCGCAGGCACGGTGTATAAAGCGGCTGGAGAGTGGTAACTTATGCAACACTATATACAGTATTAGTTCTTCGAAACAAGAAGTTTGGAATCCTCATCCATTTTATATTTTTACAGGCAAGATGTACTACTGGGCATTCCGGATGTTGATGCTCCTGTTCATCTACAATGTTGTCACAACGAGTAAAGAAAGGTACCAGTGACAGAACGGGAGAATTGTTTGTCTAAATTCATGTAAATATGTATGCAAATAAAGTTTATAAATCCATGATTAATTTGAACTTAATACACCTCAAGGCGTATTGAATGTGATCGAATTTCGTTAAGCCAGTGAGAGTAACTCGCATTTGTCTATTGGAGTTTTATAAACCACACGATTTTTTCGTTATTTTGAACATGCTAAACATCTGATTCTGAAACACTTTGATCGCCACCATGAAACAGACCTCGTGGCAGACAGATCCAATTGACGATAACGATGCAGTTTCAGCAGCTATTTTAGCTTTTGAACAAATTTTCGTCCATTGATCATGAGGCGGGAACAATTTTGAGTACCGTGAAGAAAACGGTCAACCGTACAGCGCAAAATGCAGTCAAAAATTGTATGCTTTGACGTGATTATTGGGTAACTAGATTATTGCATTGAACAAGAATAGGAATATTTCATTTGAAATATTTCATTAGCAATTTCTTATTTTACGCAACCTTAAGTGAATACCCCTACTCATTTTAGCATTGGGCGTACATGTCCTCGTGACTATGATTTTGATCGAGATTTGTTCTAAGTGTTACGTATGTTTGTCTGTGATTATAGGTTCAAAAAATTAGATACTATGTAGTACCTCATAGCGGCATAATCCCGACCAACCAGTCTTCATATTTCTTTATAGATCTTTAACCAACGATGGCGATCGCTAACGGTTCAAAATGAATCTATATCGATCGCTATCGAAAATCACTGACTGGTTGACCGGGATGTTGAACAAATTAGATATGCAGCGTATAGCCCTTGGTAAAATAAACAACTTCAGATGAATCCATCTCAAATCAGTCAGTCGCAGAACTCGACCATCTTTGATTTGCAGAAAATTTTATACATGTTTTTGGTATGGTACAATAAGTGTTTTCCATAGAAAAATCGATCATTTTGACTCGAGAATATCTTTTGAAAATGGCCTATAAATTTTTGCATGCAACTTATTTGAAAAATTCTAACTCCGAATCTGTTGATTAAAAAAAAAAGTTTAATGCAGAAATTGCAGTGAATCGTTTGGCCTACAAGTAAAAAATACACACTGAAAAAATATTTTTTGTTTTGTTGTAAATTTCGCACCTTATCGGACGCGACGATGAAACCGTCGTCAAAACCGTCGCCAGCTAATAAGGCGCTGTGAATTTGACGTTTCATCAGTCTTACCAACATTACGAAAAATCACCTCCTTTGATTCGTTTGCGTCGGTCTATTGAAAAGTTGGCGGCGCATTTTGTTAGCCAAGAAATAGACAATATCATCAAAAAATCAAAAATGAAACTTAAATTTCAAATTATACAAAACCCCTTGTAAATTTTTTTTTTTTTCTATCTTTATTAACGAGATTTTTAGCCCTGGGCTAGTTCATCTCGGGACCAACGGCTTGTTGTCACTGAAATTTTTAGTGACTATCTCGGGGATGGGATTTGATCCCAGGTCCTCGGCGTGAGAGGCGTGTGTTCTAACCACTACACCAGGTCCGTCCCCCCCTTGTAAAATGTTTTTTTGATTTTTCACCATAGAATCTCGATAGTAAACAGACATTTGGGACAAAGTTTCATGATGGAGAAATTTTTAATAAAAAAGGTTTTTCTTAGAACAACTTCTAATCAATTTTCAAAATTTTGTTTTTTATTCAAAATAAAAACGTTTTGATAATACAATAAGAATCTTGAAATTTTTCTGAACTATAATGATTATATGTAGCCATTTTCGAATTATATCGAGTTTAATGCAAAAAAAATATCATTTATATATTAAAATAGGCCATTTTTATTAGTTATTCGCGATTCTCCAACAATAATAATACGTTTTTGAGAGTAAAGACCATATTTCTATCCACTTCCTTATTTTGCTTGATAGAGAATCACGAATAACTAATGAAAATATTCTATTTTAAAATTATTGCATCAAACTCGATATTATTCAAAAATGGCTACTTCTACAGAAATTTTGCTTACAATCATTTTGATTCAGAATTAATTCGAGATTCTTATTGCATCATCAGGACTTATTTATTTCGACAATAAATACAAATTTTGAAAATCGGGTTTTATTTAAAATTTCTCCATCATGAAACTTTGTCCAAAGCATCTGTTTACTATCAAGATTGTATGGTGAAAATTTAAAAAGATATAAAAATGTGGTTTTTGTGTAATTTAAAATTTAAGTTCTTTTTTTGGAATTTTTCATGAATATAAATAAAATATTTTTTTCTTATTGTCCAAACGGTTCACTACAACTTCTTCATAGAACATTTTTCTCTAAAATCAACAGTTTCGGAGTTTTTCGATTAAGTTGCATGCAAAAAATTATAGGCCATTTTCAAAAGTTACACTCGAGTCAAAATGATCAATTTTTCTATGGAAAACACTTATTCTACCATGCCAAAAACATGCTCAAAATTAAATCCAAATCGAATACTATCGAGCACGATTTTTTTGTGTTTCGACTCATTCTGGATGGAATTGATCTTCATCAAAAACTCCAGCCTTCTATCTGATTTGTATCGATCAATACAAAAATTTGAAATTTGCAATGCACACTAGCGCTTTCTAGTGGTATAATATCGAACCATGCAGCACATAGTCCCTAACCTTACGAACAACTGTGCTGAAAACAGCGGGCTTCTAGCTGCGCTACATCTTGTGTTACATGAGTGTAGCTCACTAGCGTCTCCAACTGTTAGAATTTTGAGCGTCCAAAGTTTCAAACTTTCACGTTTGTTTAACCTTTTTCACAATAACTTCTCCCCGCAATTAAGCCCCCCTTTTCAATTTTCCTATGTGATTAAGTTGAAACATCTCGGGATCCGAAGATGGCCGGCACAATGACCGACTTGTACCCATACTCACGTTTTCAAAGGCTCCAAACTGGAGAAATAGTTGGCAAACGTTTCTGATCTTCTCATTTTAAGCTTTCTGTTAGTGGACAAATCTATGTAAATAAAAATGGAATGATGTTTGTATGTCACGAAATGGCTTGAGAACGGGCTAACGGATTTTGAAAATTCTTCCATAGTTATATTCCTGAAGTGTTCCGACGTGTTTGTGTATATAAAAAGCAAAGGATATTTAACGGGAAAGTTGAAAAAACAGGAGTGAACGGAACTTCCATTTTGCACGGGGCGTTCCATGGCGTTTTTCAACAGCATACTTGATGGCAAGACGAAGTTTGCCGGGACCACTAGTCCAGAATAAAAAGAGCACTGTTGATGGATGTTTGTTTTTCGCGAGATTTGTAAACTTAGAAGTTGATCCCAAACTGTTTTACCTAAAGTAAAACTGAATTAAATTTTCTTTACAAAACAACAGAAACATCGGAAATTGATTGAAATTTATTGAAAGTTATTTCGATTTGGATTTGGGGTCAATATGCTGACAAGGTACAGACGAGATCGCAGCAAGCCGAGTGCGCGGGTGGCTGCGTTTCGAATTTTCTGTCACCTTTACTTCGGCTCCGCGATGTAAATTTTTGGTTTCAATTTGGCCGTTGAAAACAGATTCGGCTGATGTTAATTTGAATATATTAAGGTTCAGATTTTACTGATTTAGAAGTAAAAAGCAACGGACGGGAAGGAAGCAACCCTCATACAATAATCTAGGACCGTAACCCCAACCAATTTGTTCGAATTGCTTAATGCTAATGGTAATATGCTGCAAAGGCACAGACAACATATTTTTCTAGGCACAGACAGAAGGTTAACAAGGCGAAAGAGTGTTAAGACCGCAAGGGTAGATGAAGTGAAAGGTGACGATAGGCGGAAAAGAAAGATAGGTCTTTAGGCTAAATAGATGGCTGTTTAATATTTTTTTGAGATTGAAAATCTATTTGCATTAAAGTACACTTAGAACGCCAACACCGCTAGCGCATGACGGCTCACCATAGTAGCATGTCCGAAAGAACTTGAAACTATTGAGAACCAGAGCTACAGGTCCAAAGCCCTGATAAAGGTGGATGGTTGTGATGGCTATGACCGTGGTCATCATGTAAAGAACAAACGGACATTGCTGTATCGTGTCAGCACCGAGGAGGCAGCCCCTCTAGCACGATGTAGGTAGCGCAACTCTGGTTAGGTGGCATATCGAAGACTCTTCACCAACCAAGAAAGGCAAAAGTAGAGCAAACGGATTGATTTTACGGCAACAGACCCGGCAACGAATAAAGGACAACGATTGGAAAGTTGGATCTTGGAACGTGAGAACTTTGAATGAACCCACGCGTGTTGGGCTCCTGGCTCGTGAACTGCGGAATGTCGGCGTGAACGTGGCAGCTATCCAGGAAATACGCTGGCCGAGAACCGGAGAACGCGAATTCCGAGCGGTGGACCCCATCGCCAACACTTCATTCAAGTACCACATCTAATACAGCGGTGGCGACAGAGCAGAACGTGGAGTTGGCTTCATAGTGATTGGGAAGCAGATGAAGCGAATTACTCGGTGGAAACCGGTAAGCGACCGAATCTGTGTGTTGAGAATGAAGGGCAAGTTCTTCAACTACAGCCTGATCAGCATATATGCGCCAACGAACGATAAGCCCGATGACATGAAGGATGAGTTCTATGAGAGCCTGGATAAGGCCTACGAAGAATGCCCAAAACAAGACGTCAAGATAGTCATCGGCGACGCAAATGCGCAGATCGGGAAAGAAGATTTCTTCCGACCCGTCATTGGAACGGAAAGCATGCATTCCGTTACCAATGATAATGGCCTGCGGCTAGTAACCTTCGCTGCTGCTAGAGGGATGGCAATCAGCAGTACCTACTTCGCACGAAAGAATACCCGCAAACACACCTGGCGACACCCGAGTGGCAATGCCTGCTCCATAGACCACGTGCTGGTTGATGGGCGACATTTCTCAGATGTCATGGATGTCAGGACCTTCCGAGGCCCTAATATCGACTCGGATCATTATCTCATTGTAGCTAGAATTCGGGCGCGGTTATCCAGCGTCACGAATTCCACGACAAACAGAACGCTGCGCTTCAATATACAACGCTTGTCGACTGATGAGGTAGCTGCGCAATACCGTCAGCAACTAGACGAGCAGTTGGGAAGAATCAACGTTGCTGGAGACGTCCACAGCCTGTGGGACCCTATCCACGAAGCTGTGACAAAAACGGCGCGGGAAGTGATCGGCACTGGTTAACGACGAAGACGAAACCACTGGTTCGATGAAGAGTGCCAGAGAGTGACAGACATAAAGAATGTCGCCAGAAGCCGTATGCTTGTGGCCGGTACCCGACAAAACAGAGAGCGGTACAGGGCAGCGAGAGCCGACGAAAAGCGAATCCACCGCAGAAAGAAAAGGCAGCACGAAGAAAGTGTGGTAGCTGACGCTCAAGAAAGCATGAACCGGAATGATATGCGGAGATTCTATGCAACGGTCAATGGTGCACGGCACAATACCGTACAAGTGCCCGCCATGTGCAATGACCGAGAAGGGAATTTGCTGACCGATAAAACGGCGGTGGCTGCCAGGTGGAAGGAGCACTTTCAGCAATTGTTGATCGATGGAAATGGAAATGTAGCGAGGAACAGGATGAACATAGATGACGACGATCAAGCTGTGGATCCACCGACCATAGGAGAGGTTAAAAAGGCTATCAGCGAGCTGAAGAACTGTAAGGCTGCTGGGAAGGACGAGATCCCGGTCGAGCTTCTCAAGCAGGGAAGCGAGCAGCTTTGCCAGTCGATCCACCGAGTACTTCTGAAGGTATGGGAGGACGAAGAATTGCCCGCCGGCTGGTTGGATGGCCTCATCCGCCCTGTCTACAAGAAAGGGCACAGACTGGAGTGTGCCAATTACAGAGGAATTACCCTGTTGAATTCGGCGTTCAAAACTCTGCCGCGCATCCTGTTTAACAGACTGCGACCGCTCGAGGAGTCCTTCGTCGGCGAATACCAAGCTGGTTTTCGTGAGGGCCGTTCGACAACGGACCAGATGTTTAGCTTGCGAATGATCCTAGACAAATTCCGGGAGTATAACTTGCAGACTCGCCATCTGTTTATTGATTTCAAGGTGGCGTACGACTCAGTGAAAAGAAATGAGCTTTGGCAGATAATGTCTGAAAATGGTTTTCCGGCGAAACTAATTAGGCTGATACGTGCTACGCTGGATGGTTCGAAATCAAGTGTTCGGATCGCAGACGAGGTGTCAACCTCGTTCGTGACGTTAGACGGATTGAAGCAGGGAGGCGCACTTTCGAATTTACTGTTCAACATTGCACTTGAGGGTGCTATTAGGAGATCTGGCGTGCAGAGAAATGGCACTATTATCACAAGGTCGCACATGCTCCTTGGCTTTGCGGACGATATAGACCTAATTGGAATTGATCGCAGGTCAGTGGAAGAGGCTTTCGTGCCTCTGAAGAGGGAGACAGCGAGGATAGGCCTGACTATTAATTCTACCAAAATGAAATACATGGTTGCAGGTAGAGATAGAGTCAGGCATGGTGGAGTAGGTGCTGAGGTAGTGTTTGATGGGGATGTGTTTGAAGCTGTTGAAGAATTTGTATATCTTGGAACACTTGTGACATGTGACAACGACGTTTTCCGCGAAGTGAAAAGACGTGTTGCGGCTGCGAATAGGGCCTTTTACGGACTACGTAACCAGCTTAGGTCCCGCAGCTTACAAACGGAAACAAAATTCGCCCTGTATAAAACATTGATTCTTCCGGTGGCTCTCTACGGGCACGAAGCGTGGACGTTGAAAGAGTCAGACCGGAAAGCTCTCGGTGTTTTTGAGCGTAAAGTGCTGCGGACAATACTCGGTGGGAAACTTGAAAATGGTGTGTGTCGCAGACGCATGAATCACGAGTTGTATCAAGTGTACTATGATGCGAATATTATCAATCGTGTAAAATAAGGCAGACTTCAGTGGGCTGGTCACTTAGTGCGAATGTGCATCCATTCAACCGTTACAACACGTTACATACAGAAATTGAAGCCGTCAGATTTTTTTCAAATGTAAACAAATATTTTTTTTTTCAAATTTCTGAACTAAAAGCGTAGATTTTTTTCGGTTTTCCATTGTCAAGCGTTTGATTAGACTATGGGCAAGCATATCATGCAACCAGCATTGTGGACTTTGTCGCCAAACGATAAAAAAAATGCCGAGAGTCGAAAATATATACTTTGTGGGTCCAAAATAATGAAAAATAGTGCTTTATAATTCCATTATTTTTTTGGGCATTTTCATCTCGTATAGGAAATTTTTCTCTACATTTTGACATGTTGTTTGACTTGGTTATGCTGTGCAATTAATTTTCGGGACAAAAAACTAAAATCACTTTCTTAGGGGGTCCAAAATACGAACGTTACCCTACATAATGGTCACTAACTTTCTACATTAATCTCATTTGCACCAATCATCCGGTGTTCATCGACTATCAAACATTTCCATTATCACCCTGTCCGTTCTTAAGTGGAATGGCTGTACAACCAATTCACAGCCACTCCATTTCGGTGAATAATTTCGTTAAAATCCACTTGCATAAATCTTCCGGGTTTCCCCGAAACAGTCACACCTCCTTCTTTGGATGGTTGAGAACACATGACGCTAATGCTTATTCGTTGTCTCCATCCGTATTGCATTAGCGGTTTCGATCGGGGGTCAACTATTGTTCCACCTTGAAGAACTCTGTTCGACTCTCAGAAAAAGAGTTTGGTTTCCCATCGTATTCCAGATTTGCTCCGGTTTCATCAAACCATAAATCTGTTCCAGCTCACAGCGAGCGAAACGATATGGTTGTAAAACTTTCCCCTTGAATTAAATTTTGTAAAATCACAAGCAACTTGGATCATACTTGGATGCTGCATGCACCACGCCAGGGAACTGTTCTGATCTAGATCCAAGTAGGCAAGGTAGAGATAAATCGTTTGTTTATGGGCCTACTGAGCCATGCACTCACTCACGGTTTTTTTCAACACCGCCTCGGTCCCGATCTTGGTCCCGGCCACCGGAAAAAGACGCAACTGGAAGTTCTTTGAACCTTCAGGTTCATATATGTAACTCCGTCCAGTCGGCCAAGCAGGTTGATAATTCAGAGCGGGAGTTTGTTTGTTTTGACGAAGGACGCCGCACTTCACACCGGACTGGTGCTAATCGCTTTTTATGAATCTGGTTTATGCTAGTCACACCTCTTCTTCACACTACCTAGACTAGAACCAAAGGGAAGTAATGTAATCAACGCAATCGCAACGCAGAAGAAGCAAGAAGATGCACTTCACTTAACTTCATATCGCATTCGTGTTGATGATGCTGCTGCAGCAGCATCGGTGGCGAGCATAATTTATAGTTTCATGTTTGTGTATTTTAATGGCGTTTAGTGACGAATAAAAGTCTGAAGGTGCCCAGATGTGGGGCCGGAGAGGTTTACTGCGTTACATCAAAGCATCCTTTTGCTGGTGTGAAGCAATGTTGAACAGAATGAAGTTCAAGCGGATAGAGGTTACGTGTGTTCTTACTTATCAAGATAAATTTACGAGTTTTTGGGAAATTCCTCAAATTGAAGATCACTACAGCCACCTCTCATCATTTAATATATTTACTCTTCTCGATCAGTGAATTCAACTAAAATATCAAATATCAAATGTCAAATATCAAATAATCGAAATAAAATCAAATCGAAATCGAATCGAAATCGAATCGAAATCGAATCGAAATCGAATCGAAATCGAATCGAAATCGAATCGAAATCGAATCGAAATCGAATCGAATCGAAATCGAATCGAAATCGAATCGAAATCGAATCGAAATCGAATCGAAATCGAATCGAATCGAAATCGAATCGAAATCGAATCGAAATCGAATCGAAATCGAATCGAAATCGAATCGAAATCGAATCGAAATCGAATCGAAATCGAATCGAAATCGAATCGAAATCGAATCGAAATCGAATCGAAATCGAATCGAAATCGAATCGAAATCGAATCGAAATCGAATCGAAATCGAATCGAAATCGAATCGAAATCGAATCGAAATCGAATCGAAATCGAATCGAATCGAAATCGAATCGAAATCGAATCGAAATCGAATCGAAATCGAATCGAAATCGAATCGAAATCGAATCGAAATCGAATCGAAATCGAATCGAAATCGAATCGAAATCGAATCGAAATCGAATCGAAATCGAATCGAAATCGAATCGAAATCGAATCGAAATCGAATCGAAATCGAATCGAAATCGAATCGAAATCGAATCGAAATCGAATCGAAATCGAATCGAAATCGAATCGAAATCGAATCGAAATCGAATCGAAATCGAATCGAAATCGAATCGAAATCGAATCGAAATCGAATCGAAATCGAATCGAAATCGAATCGAAATCGAATCGAAATCGAATCGAAATCGAATCGAAATCGAATCGAAATCGAATCGAAATCGAATCGAAATCGAATCGAAATCGAATCGAAATCGAATCGAAATCGAATCGAAATCGAATCGAAATCGAATCGAAATCGAATCGAAATCGAATCGAAATCGAATCGAAATCGAATCGAAATCGAATCGAAATCGAATCGAAATCGAATCGAAATCGAATCGAAATCGAATCGAAATCGAATCGAAATCGAATCGAAATCGAATCGAAATCGAATTATACTACATTATATACATTATAATTACATTATAATTATACTACATTATATACATTATAATTACATTATAATTATACTACAATCGAATCGAAATCGAATCGAAATCGAATCGAAATCGAATCGAAATCGAATCGAAATCGAATCGAATCGAATCGAAATCGAATCGAAATCGAATCGAAATCGAATCGAAATCGAATCGAAATCGAATCGAAATCGAATCGAAATCGAATCGAAATCGAATCGAAATCGAATCGAAATCGAATCGAAATCGAATCGAAATCGAATCGAAATCGAATCGAAATCGAATCGAAATCGAATCGAAATCGAATCGAAATCGAATCGAAATCGAATCGAAATCGAATCGAAATCGAATCGAAATCGAATCGAAATCGAATCGAAATCGAATCGAAATCGAAATCGAATCGAAATCGAATCGAAATCGAATCGAAATCGAATCGAAATCGAATCGAAATCGAATCGAAATCGAATCGAAATCGAATCGAAATCGAATCGAAATCGAATCGAAATCGAATCGAAATCGAATCGAAATCGAATCGAAATCGAATCGAAATCGAATCGAAATCGAATCGAAATCGAATCGAAATCGAATCGAAATCGAATCGAAATCGAATCGAAATCGAATCGAAATCGAATCGAAATCGAATCGAAATCGAATCGAAATCGAATCGAAATCGAATCGAAATCGAATCGAAATCGAATCGAAATCGAATCGAAATCGAATCGAAATCGAATCGAAATCGAATCGAAATCGAATCGAAATCGAATCGAAATCGAATCGAAATCGAATCGAAATCGAATCGAAATCGAATCGAAATCGAATCGAAATCGAATCGAAATCGAATCGAAATCGAATCGAAATCGAATCGAAATCGAATCGAAATCGAATCGAAATCGAATCGAAATCGAATCGAAATCGAATCGAAATCGAATCGAAATCGAATCGAAATCGAATCGAAATCGAATCGAAATCGAATCGAAATCGAATCGAAATCGAATCGAAATCGAATCGAATCGAAATCGAATCGAAATCGAATCGAAATCGAATCGAAATCGAATCGAAATCGAATCGAAATCGAATCGAAATCGAATCGAAATCGAATCGAAATCGAATCGAAATCGAATCGAAATCGAATCGAATCGAATCGAAATCGAATCGAAATCGAATCGAAATCGAATCGAAATCGAATCGAAATCGAATCGAAATCGAATCGAAATCGAATCGAAATCGAATCGAAATCGAATCGAAA
Organism: Aedes aegypti; assembly: GCF_002204515.2. Lineage (NCBI taxonomy): Eukaryota > Metazoa > Arthropoda > Insecta > Diptera > Culicidae > Aedes > Aedes aegypti. The sequence continues at coordinate 26,972,198 of NC_035107.1, forward strand.
TCGAATCGAAATCGAATCGAAATCGAATCGAAATCGAATCGAAATCGAATCGAAATCGAAATCGAATCGAAATCGAATCGAAATCGAATCGAAATCGAATCGAAATCGAATCGAAATCGAATCGAAATCGAATCGAAATCGAATCGAAATCGAATCGAAATCGAATCGAAATCGAATCGAAATCGAATCGAAATCGAATCGAAATCGAATCGAAATCGAATCGAAATCGAATCGAAATCGAATCGAAATCGAATCGAAATCGAATCGAAATCGAATCGAAATCGAATCGAAATCGAATCGAAATCGAATCGAAATCGAATCGAAATCGAATCGAAATCGAATCGAAATCGAATCGAAATCGAATCGAAATCGAATCGAAATCGAATCGAAATCGAATCGAAATCGAAATCGAATCGAAATCGAATCGAAATCGAATCGAAATCGAATCGAATCGAATCGAAATCGAATCGAATCGAAATCGAATCGAAATCGAAATCGAATCGAAATCGAATCGAAATCGAATCGAAATCGAATCGAAATCGAATCGAAATCGAATCGAAATCGAATCGAATCGAAATCGAATCGAAATCGAATCGAAATCGAATCGAAATCGAATCGAAATCGAATCGAAATCGAATCGAAATCGAATCGAAATCGAATCGAAATCGAATCGAAATCGAATCGAAATCGAATCGAAATCGAATCGAAATCGAATCGAAATCGAATCGAAATCGAATCGAAATCGAATCGAAATCGAATCGAAATCGAATCGAAATCGAATCGAAATCGAATCGAAATCGAATCGAAATCGAATCGAAATCGAATCGAAATCGAATCGAAATCGAATCGAAATCGAATCGAAATCGAATCGAAATCGAATCGAAATCGAATCGAAATCGAATCGAAATCGAATCGAAATCGAATCGAAATCGAATCGAAATCGAATCGAAATCGAATCGAAATCGAATCGAAATCGAATCGAAATCGAATCGAAATCGAATCGAAATCGAATCGAAATCGAATCGAAATCGAATCGAAATCGAATCGAAATCGAATCGAAATCGAATCGAAATCGAATCGAAATCGAATCGAAATCGAATCGAAATCGAATCGAAATTGAATCAAATTGAAATTCTATCGAAATTCATTCATTTTAATTACCTACAGTAGAAAAATTTTAAGAAAATTCTGCAAAACTTTAGGGAAAGCATCAAAGAATTGTCAGGAAGGTTAGATCAAGATTTAAGAATAATGAAAGTATCCTGGAAACATCCAGCTTCTCCGGAAATTTTCAATTTTCAAAATATGTGAGTTATTAATATTGAAATGGCTTCCTGTTTTGGCACAAATTTACATCACTTTGCTTTCCGCCTACTCTGATTGCATATTACAACAGTTGGATACGAATTGCTGAATCAGAACGTATTGACAATCACAGCCTACTGCTCTGAACCTGACTTGCACTAACGGTCATCCAATTCAGCTTAAACTTTAACGATCCACTTTTAACGACCTTCCAACGCATAAAACCCTATAAAACCAGCTGGCACACGATGTTATCCCCTGGCGAATGAATCTACGAATTGCATCACCGGTTATTGTTTCTGCAGCACTCGGCAGAAGTGCTGCAACTTCTGCAACTGGATTGGAATGGATTATCCCCGTCCGCGACTTTCTTTTACGAGATAATGAGTTTAACGCGTTGACGATCGGTTGGCGCGTGGAAAGAGGCGGAAGCTACCAAACCCTGTTTCCAAGTTGTAATGCTATAAGTTTTAAGCGTTTATTCAGCTGGTTTCGCGATTCAAAGTAGTTACTTTGTAAAAGGAACGACCGTTAACCCTCTAATGCCCAACCTCACTTTTAAACTGGGTACGCTTTAGAGTTTATATATTCTTTCTTAGCTCGGAAATCGGAATGATTTTATTTTTGATAAATTGGTAATTTTTGATGATTTTTCAAACATTTTAGTATGTTTGAAATATGTTTGAAAAATTGAATTATAATGTTATAAAATAATATCACATTTAATATGGATATACATAAAACATTTGAATTTTTTTACATTGTCCAATACAATTAGGTTAGGAAGGTATCAAGTTACAGAACACGTGTGGATTATTTTCCGTAAATCTCGACTTATGAACCAGAGAAACTATGATTTCATCGAAACGATTAACAGCTGCGACCCAAGGGACCATCGAGTTGGCCATGAGACTCTACTTTTACTTCTTTTACGCGATATCGAGCTTTACAGTATTTTCAAAATCAAGTGAATACTAATCAAAATTGACAAATATTCAAGAAATTTAAGAGTTTTTGGGGAATTTGTGAAAAATGGTACAAAAATATTTAAAAATATAGCCACATAGTTGTCGCGATTTAATCATTTTTGTGATAAAAAATATGATGTTGCCAGTAGAGGGGTTAATGCTGGATGCTGCACCGAAAAACGCACATGTTGTAATTCGGTCCCGGCGATATGGGAACGGGGGCCTTATGGACCCGTTTCCTCATTTCCACTGAAATTCACAAACATCCGGCTTTCGGAAGTCGCTGTCGTCTTCGCCGTCATCTAAGTCGTCATTAAATCCACCTCGCTGATGTTTTTTCTCGAGATTTTCCAAACATATGTTTTAATTTAACAAACTTTTTTTTCATCTCTCCGTCGTCTCCGTCTTTTCGTTTCAGTGTACTGGGGTTATCACCGGCAAGGATCATGTCAAGCGGGTTTCAGTGCCTCCCTGACTAAGGTAAGTTGATCGCGGTTGAGTCGTGCGCCTTCTTCCCTCAAAGCAGATGTTGGAAGGCGAAGTGAGGAGCAAACGGAGTGGTGAACTATCTATCTCGATTCTCGGTTTTGGCCGCTTCCCCGTGTCCGTGTCGTTCGGAAGCATCAGCTAAATGTCTCTCTTTTTTGCCTTATTTTTCGAGGAATCCTATCCGATCGAAGGAGGCTACCTTATGTCTGTCGGTCTGTCTTTTCGTTTCGCCCCGTTTATTCGTCAGTCCATCTGTTTCTCGTGGATTGCTAGGAGTTAACGGTGTGAAGCACCGACTGAAATACCGACCGATCGAATTGCCTGCCTCTATGGGTGCATCAAAGCAACCACAGAACAACGCAACGGGGGGAAATCATTTCAGCTGGATCTCGTGATGAGTCAATTGTCAATGGGTAGGAGGACAGGGATGAATTCGTTCCAAATTTATGTTAAGTTGGGTTCACAATTATGGTTTACATTGATAAGCTCGAAGCATAATTCTCAAAAAATAATTCTCAATTCTATTCAAATTTCAATAACATAAAAACTGAAAACTGCTACGTCCTAATTTTGTCTTTAGAATGAGATGGCATATAATGCAGCCCACAGACGCTCAGACGGTTTGACCAACATTGACTCCGCCCCCCAGGTTGATGCTCATGTTGGTGCTATGTTTGACCGTGTGTGATGCTGCTTGACGAACCAATTTGACAGTTTGTGAAACCGATTTGACGGTTGACGAATCGGTCGGCCAAAATCAAACGAGTTTGATTTTGCTCAAACCACCGCACAGTGGACTTTTCTGCAAAAAAATGTCTTTAAATTCAATATCTCTGGATGCCGCTGGAATAAAATCGATCTTTTTACCGCAAAAGAAAGATTTTTTGATGGACTAAACGATAGTGAGGTGAGTGTCCACTGCACGTTATTTTTTCTTACGGTTTTGGCCTATTAAAGGTCATTTTACCCTATTTTCAATGGAAGTGATACATTTATAAATCAATATCTCTGGATTCCTCTGAAATAAAATCGATCTTTTTACCACAAAAGAAAGATTTTTTCATGGGCAAAACGATAGTGAGGTGAGTGTTTACTGCTTGTTATTTTTCCGTACGGTTTTGACTTATTGAAGGTCATTTTACCCTATTTTCAATGGAAGTGATACATTCATTATTCAATATCTCTGGATTCCGCTGGAATAAAATCATTCTTTTTACTGCAAAAGAAAGATTTTTTCATATGCAAAACTACAGTGGGGTAAGTGTTTACTGAGCGTTATTTTTCGTACGGTTTTGACCCATTAAAGGTCATTTTACCCTATTTTCAATAGAAATGATATATTCATAATTCAATATCTCTGGATTCTGGAATAAAATCGATCTTTTTACCGCAAAAGAAAGATTTGTTCATGGGCAAAACTATAGTGAGGTAAGTGTTCACTGAACGTTATTTTTTTGTACGGATTTAGCCTATTAAAGGTCATTTTACCCTAATGGAAATGATATATTCATAATTCAATATCTCTGGATTCTGCTGGAATAAAATCGATCTTTTTACCGTAAAAGAAAGATTTTTTCATGGGCAAAACTATAGTGAAGTAAGTGTTCATTGCACGTTATTTTTTCGTACGGTTCTGGCATATTAAAGCTCCTGACCAAAGAAAAAACGTTTTACTTTATTATTGATGGGGAAAATATGTTTATAAATCAATTCTCTTGACTTCGATGAGATTATTGCATAATCTAATTAATGGTTTGTTGAACAATCTTGACACACGAATTATTTGCATGAGTTTGTTCGACTGATGGTCATATTACTCTGTTTTGTTATAACTGATTTTAATTTTTCATAGAAATGAGATTTTTATAAAAATTATATTTGGTTCAGCTGAGATACAAACGAACTTTTTACCTTAAAAGTAAGTTAGTTTCATGAGTAAATTGGTAATTGGGTGAGTAATTATGGTGCGCGATTTTTCTTACCGATTTAGTTATTTGATGGTCATTATACACATTCGCGACAACATTTTTAAGTGCATTCACTTCTTCTGGTGTATAATCGATATTTGACTTTTTAATGAAAAAAATCCTTCTTATAAGTAGGTTGAGGTCGAATTTCAAGGTGCTAGATTATTTTTTTTATGGCCGAGTTAGACACTTGCACTCAGTATTTACTATTTGCAACGAAAAGGATCATAAAAGTTGATATGATAATTGTACCTTTTAATTTAATACTGATTACTGATATTTTGACAGATATGCGTTTTCGATTACCAGTTGTCTTTTTCAGCGTTAGTTACTCGCATCCAATGAAAAAATCATTACACGTTTTTACTTTAAGTATTGACAACGACCAAGTACCGATAAGATAAGTCTTTCTAGAATGTTTTAACTTAACAAAAAATCAGACCATAAGCCATAACTACCTCATATATATTTATCGATGGTACGGTTTATATTGAGGTATTTCTTTACCAACAAATATAGGGTAAAATTACTTTTAATAGGACAAACCTATGCGAAAAAAAAATAACATACCGTAAGTATCCATTAATCTACTCATGAAATTTTTGATTCTTTCGAGGTACAAAGATCGTTAGTATCTCAGCGGAATCAAAAGAAACGATTAATGAATATCTCATTCTTATTAAAAATAAGATATAAAAAATAACCTTTAATTGGCAAAAATCGTAGGCAAAAATCACGTTCCCGCAACTCGATGGTCCCTTCAATATCGAGTAAAGGAGAGTTAACTGTATAAATATCTAATTTACACTTACCTTTTTTCTTTTGCAGTAAAAGATCGATTTTATTAATGATATTGAATTATGAATATATCATTTCTATAAAATGACCTTTAATAGGTCAAAACCGTACGAAAAAATAACGTGCAGTGAACACTCACCTCACTATAGTTCTGCCCATGAAAAAGTATCTTTTTTGCAGTAAAAAGATTGATTTTATTCCAGCGGAATCCAGAGATATTGATTTATGAATATATCATTTCCATTGAAAATAGGGTAAAATGACCTGCAATAGGCCAAAACCGTACGAAAAAATAACGTGCAGTGAACACTCGCCTCACTATCGTTTAGTCCATGAAAAAATCTTTCTTTTGCGGTGAAAAGATCGATTTTATTCCAGCGGAATCCAGAGATATTGATTTATGAATGTATCACTTCCATTGAAAATAGGGTAAAATGACCTTTGATAGGCTAAAACCGTACGAAAAAATAACGTGCAGTGAACACTCACCTCACTATAGTTTAGCCCATGGAAAAGTCTTTCTTTTGCAGTAAAAAGGTCGATTTTATTCCAGCGGAAGCCAGAGATGTTGAATAATGAATATATCATTTCTATAGAAAATCGGAGACGAACCAGCCAACGGCTGAATGTCTCGATAATATAGATAATAATAATAATCTATAGAAAATAGGGTAAAAGGACCTTTAATAAGTCAAAACCATACGAAAAAATAACGTGCAGTGAACACTCACCTCACTATCGTTCCGCCCATAAAAAAGTCTCTTTTTTGCAGTAAAAAGATCAATTTTATTCCAGCGGAATCCAGAGATATTGAATAATGAATATATCATTTCTATTGAAAATAGGGTGAAATGACCTTTAGTAGGCCAAAACCATATGAACAAATAACGTGCAGTGAACAATCACCTCATTATTGTTTTGCCCATGAAAAAATCTTTCTTTTGCGGTAAAAAGATCGATTTTATTCCAGTGGAATCCAGAGATATTGAATAATGAATGTATCATTTCTATTGAAAATAGGATAAAATGATCTTTAATAGGTCAAAACCGTACGAAAAAATAACGTGCAGTGAACGCTTACCTCACTATAGTTTAGCCCGTGAAAAATTCTTTCTTTTGCAGTAAAAAGATCGATTTTATTCCAGCGGAATCCAGAGATATTGAATTATGAATATATCATTTCTATTGAAAATAGGGTAAAATGACCTTTAATAGGTCAAAACTGTACGAAAAAATAACGTGCAGCGAACATTCACCTCACTATCGTTTAGCCCATGAAAAAATCTTCCTTTTGCGGTAAAAAGATCGATTTTATTCCAGCGGCATCCAGAGATATTGAATTTAAAGACATTTTTATGCAGAAAAGTCCACTGTGCACCGGTGGGCGGAGCCAAATGTTTGACGAATCGATCGTACCGTCTGTAGGGATGTTGCACGAACATCGACGTCATCATGTCAAATTGGAGCTTCGTCGTCCCATGAACTACCGATGCAGATGGGTGGAAAGTCAAAATGCGTGAATATACGCAGCGTCGCGTCGGTGCCATAGTGATCTATCAAATGCGCGCTCTTGAGTTGTTTCTATATAGATAGTAAAATATCGTTTCCAACTATCTCTAACCGTTTTCTTTAGCAAATTCATCAAGGATTCTATAATTATTCCTGAAGCAATTTCTCCAGAAATATCTTCAGAGAATCCATCAGCAGTTTTACCTGTGATTCAAAAAAATCCATCCATGGATTGTATTTGGATTTGTACTACAGGGATTCCATCAAGATTTTTACCAGGAATTTCTCCAGGTTATTCTCTTGTAATATCTTTAGGAATTCTTCCAAAACTCCTTCATGATTCCACCAGGTGTTCCTCCAGAAATCCAATCAAGATTTTGTCTAGTGATTTAACAAGATATTTTTGTAAGAATTCTTTTATAAATTCCTACCGAAAGTTTAACTGAAATTCCTCATGGGATTCTATCAGGAGTTCCTACAAAGATTCCATCAGTGATTCCTCTGAGAATGATGAGTTCTTCTTCTTCTTGGCGTTACGTCTTCACTGGGACAGAGCCTGCTTCTCAACCGGACCAACCGGAAATTTAACCCAGAAACCTTCAGCATGGTTTTGCTTTGTAGCCGCGGACTCTGACCACTCGGCTAAGGAAAGCCTCTAGAATCAGGAGTTATTCTGAAGAATTAAACACAATTTCATCCAGGCATTCCATCAGGAGAACTTCTAAAGATTCAATCATAAATTTCATGAAGGTTTCATTTAGCAGTTCCTTCAGGGTTTTTATCTGGACCAGCTCTAGGGATTCTAGTTCCTCTAGGAATACCATCAAGAATTCTTCTGGGGGTATCATCAGCTGTTCGGCTAGGGATTCCACCAGGAATTCTCTCAGGGATTCCATCTGGAATTCCTCCAGAGATTCGATCAGGAATTCTTTCAGGGATTGCACCTAGAACTCAACTAGGGAGTTCATCAGAAGTTTCTCCAGGGATTCTATCAGGAGATATTTCAGAGATTCCACCTGGATGTCCTCCATGGACTCTGTCCATCGTTGCTCTAGTTCTAGGAGCTCTTCTCGGGATTTCAACATGAATGCCTTCAATGCTTCCATACAGAGTTCTTTCAAGAATATCTTTACAAATGCTTCCAAGGATTCCTTCAGGAGTTTCCCCAGGGACTTCATCAGGGGCTCCTGTGTCTATATTATCTCTATTTATGTATCTGCATCTGGATTCTATCGGGAGTACCTTTAGGGCTTTCATCAGAGTTCTTCTGGAGATTTCATCAGGAGTTCCTCCAGGGATTCCATCAAGAGTTCCTTCTGAGATTTCTCCCGGAATTTTTCAAGAGATTAAATCAAATGTTCCTCGAGGAATTCCATCAATGTTTTTTCAAGAATATCTATAGATAGGAGTTCTTCCAAGGATTCCATCAGGAGTTCCTATAGAGATACTATCAGGAATACCTTTAGGGCTTCCATCAGAGTTCTTCTGGGGATTGCATCAGGAGTTCCTCCAGAATTCTTCCAGAGATTCCACCTGAATTGCCTCCAAACATTCAATCAGGATTTCCTCCAAAGATTACATCTGGAATTCCTTGTTCCATCAGGACTCCTTCTAGGGATATCATAAAGAATTCTTCTAGATTCTTACAGGAGTTTCATCAGAAATTTCTTCAGGGATTCCATCAGGAGTTCCTTCAGCAATTGTAACTGGAACTTCTCCAGGGACTCCATCAGGAATATATCTAGCAATTCCATTAGAAGTTTCTCCAGCAATGCCATCAGCAGTTCTTTCAGAGATTCCACCTGGAATTTTTCCAGAGATTCTATCAGGGGTTCCTCTAGGGATTCCATCACTAGTTAATCTACGAATTTCATCAGAAATTCCTCCATCAGGAGCTCCTCCAATAACATATTTAGGATTTCCTCCAAGAAATTCCTCCAGGGTTTCTTCTGAGATTTCACCCGCAATTCCTCAAGAGATTCTATCAGGAGTTAATTCAGGAAACTTATCATGAATTCCTCCAAATATTTCATGTGGAGTTCATCTAAAGATTTCATCGGGACTCCTGATTCTATCAGGAGTTCCTCTTACAATATCTTTATATTCCTCCCTGTAACGATTCCCTAACCTCAAATCTACCTGTCCCACGAATATAAATGTAGGGATTAAGAGGGGTACTATTGAAGATATCAAATAAGCAGAAGGGCATATAGTTCCAGTAACAATGAAAACCTGAGCAAACGGGAAAAGGCGAATGACACGTCAATCTTGTAAAGTGTTTCGAGCGATGAAATTGCGATGGAATTGCTCCTGTTGCAATTCGGCTGATTGAGCCATTAGTTTTGAATGTGCCAGTTCCTCCTTCCGGACACTACAATGGCACAGTTGGTAAGTATATTGTGCGCTCCCAAACATTCAAAGTCACTGCCTTAAATTTACTGGTACAAAAGTGGTACAAACTTTGAATGTTTTCAGTTTTGTTTGGCATTGCCGTTTGATGTAAACCAAGACGATGAATTATTCCGTAGAGGTTGATATTGGAGTCATATGTATTGCAAGCAGAATAAGCACAATAGTGACGTCATATTTTGGTGGTATTTTTATTTGTTGATTTATATGCTGGATTGCTTTGATGGAATTCAGAGGTCGCGATTCATGTGTTTTTAGGATTTGTTTTTCTTGTTGCTTGTAATGAATTTATATGTTGGATAAGAAATAATGTTATTTTATAATTATGAATGACCCGGTATTATTCAGTGTAATGTAAATAATTAAGTTGGAACACAATTGGAAAGTTATATCGCGCGAATCCTTCAAATAAGCCCGACTTTATTTTGTTATACTTAATAATTTGTTATAAGGTCAAATACATCAAGGCAATGCATAAACTCATCTGAAAGGGTAAATCAATTCCCCTGAGAGGGTAAAGCAATTCCTCCGAGAGGGTAAAGTAATTCCCCCGAGAGGGTAAATCAATTTCCCCGAGAGGGTAAATCAATTCCCCCGAGAGGGTAAAGTAATTCCCCTGAGAGGGTAAAGCAATTCCTCCGAGAGGGTAAAGTAATTCCCCCGAGAGGGTAAAGTAATTCCCCCGAGAGGGTAAATCAATTCCCCCGAGAGGGTAAAGTAATTCCTCCGAGAGGGTAAAGTAATTCCCCTGAGAGGGTAAATCAATTCCCCCGAGAGGGTAAAGTAATTCCCCTGAGAAGGTAAATGAACTCCCCTGAAAGGATAAATCAATTCTCCGAGAGGAATGAGGTGTAATGAATGAGGAGTTAGGAATAAAGAGTGAGGAATGAGCAATAAGGAGTAAAAAAGTGAGGAATGAGGAGTGAGGCGTGAAGAATGAGGAATAAAAAATGAGTGAGCAATAAGGAATTAGAAATAAGGAATAAGGAATGCGAAGTGAGGTGTGAAGAATGAGAAATAAGTCGAGGGTGAAGAATAAGGATTGAGGAGTGATGAATAAGGAATGAGAGTGACAAGTTATGAATGAGGAGTGAGGAATGAGATATGCGGAATGAGGAGTGAGGAATGAGTTGTAAAGCATGAGGAGTGAATTGTGAAGAGTGAGGAATGAGGAATAAGCAGTGAAGATTGAGGATTGAGGAGTGAGTGTGAAGAGCGGGAAACGAAAAATGTGGAGGAATGAAGAGCGAGGAATGAGTAGTAAAGCATGAGGAATGAGAAGTGAGGAATGAGAAATGAGGTGTGAGTAATGAAGAATGAGGAGTGAGGTGTGAACAGTGATGAGTGAGGAATAAAAATTAATGAATGAGGCGTAAGGAATGAGGAACGAGGAGTGAGGTATGAAGAGTTGGGAGTGAGGAATGAAGCATAAGGATTATAGAATGAAGGAATGAAGAATGAGAAGTGAGGAATGAGATATGAAGAGTGAGGATTGAGGAATGAGAAGTACATAATGAGGAGTTAGAGATGAGGAATGAGAAATGAGGAATGAAGAATGAGGAGTGAAACGTGAGGAATTATAAATTAGGAGTGATGAGTAATGAATGAGAAATGAGGAATTAGGAGTGAGTAGTGTGAAATGAAGAGTGAGGAATAGGGAATGAGACGCGAGAACTGAGGAATAAGGAGTGAGAAGTGAAAAGTGAGGATTGAGGAATGAGTAATGAGGAATAAAAATTGAGAAGTGAAGAATTAGAATTGAGATATAAGGGGTGAGAAGTGACGAATGAATAAAGTATGAAAAATATCACTCCTGTGTGTGAGGAATAAGGATTGAGAAGTGAAAAGTGAAGATTGAGGAATGAGAAATGAGGAGTAAGAATTGAGGAGTGAAGAATTAGAATTGAGATATGAGGGGTGAGAAGTGACGAATGAATGAATTGTGAAAAATATCACTCCTTAGTAGTAAGAAATGATGAATGAGGACTAAGGAGTTAGGAGTGAGGAATTAGGAATGGTGAGTTTGGAGTGAAGAATAAAGAGTGATGAGAAAGAAATGAAGAGTGAGGAATGATAAATGAGGAATGAAGAGTGAGGAATGAAAAGTGATGATGATGAAGTTGTAGTTACAAAATTTTATCACATATTTTGGAATATATGTATGTAATCTTTAATATGAAAGAACTCAAGGACAACATGAAATGAATGCTAGATAATATGAATTTATTTCTTCATTGAAAGATAATAGATGAAACAATCTTACAATTATAAGAGTAGATAAGGAGGAGAATGTAGGGATTAAGAGGGGTACTATAGAAGATATCAAATAAGCAGAAGGGCATATAGTTCCAGTAACAATGAAAACCTAAGCAAACGGGAAAAGGCGAATGACACGTCAGTCTTGTAAAGTGTTTCGAGCGATGAAATTGCGATGGAATTGCTCCTGTTGCAATTCGGCTGATTGAGCCATTAGTTTTGAATGTGCCGGTTCCTCCTTCCGGACACTACAATGGAATTCTAGAATTTCAGCAACAAATTTGCATGCAATGAGCAGAGATTTGTTAGAAAGGACGATTTCAATAATTTACTCTTTGATTACTTTTTGATTTATATTCTAAATTTGTCGAAATAGTAATTTTTAGAATCATAGAACAGGTAGAAAATGAGGTTACGATTCGCCATTGATTCCTCCAAGGATTCCATCAAGAGTTCCTCTAGGGATTCTATCAGTAATTCCAATAGGGATTGTGTTAGGAGTACCTTTAGGGCTACCATTAGAGTTCTTCTGAGGATTTCATCACGAGTTCATCCAGGAATTCCATCAAGAGTTCCTTCAGAGATTCCAGCTAGCATTTCTTCCGAGATTCTATTAGGAGTTCCTCCAGAGTTTATATCAGGAGGTCACGTACGAATAACATCAGGATCTTCTAGGGATATCATAAGGAATTTCTCTAGGCATTCTATCAGGAGTTCCAGCAGGAATTATATCAGGAATTCCTCCAGGGATTTCATCAGGAGTTCCTATAGTGGTTCCATAGGGAATTCTTCAAGGGATTTCATCAGGAGTTCCTCCTATGATTTCATCTGGAGTTCCTGCAATAATGCTTCTTCTTCTTGGCATTAACGTCCCCACTGGGACAGAGCCGGCTTCTCAGCTTACTGTTCTTATGAGCACTTACACAGTTATTAACTAAGAGCTTTCTTTGCCAAAGTTGCCATTTTCGCATTCGTATATCGTGTGGCAGGTACGATTATACTCTATGCCCTGAGAAGTCAAGGAAACTTCCTTTACGAAAAGATCCTGGACCGACCGGGAATCGAACCCGGACACCTTCAGCATGGCGTTGCTTTGTAGCCGCGGACTCTAATCACTCGGATGGGATGCCTCCAAAAATTCTTCAATGAATAAATATCTCCAAGGATACTCAAAAGTTTTCAGGAATTCCTCCTAAGATTTTTCCGGAAATGTCTCAGGATTTTATCACCGGAATAACTCTACAGATTCCATCGGAAATTTCTCACAAAATATCTTCAGAGATTCTTGGGGGTTTTCAGAAATTAATTCAGCAATTTAACCAAAATTTTCTTATAAGTATTTCACAAGTAATTAGGGAATCCATCAGTATATCCTCAAGTGACTCTGTGAGGAGTTTCTCCTAGGATTCAAAAAAGGAATTCCTTCAGCGATTCCTCTGAGAATTCGTTCATTGAATCCAACAGGAATTGCTTCGAAAATTTCGCTAAGATTTCCTCTAGGCATTCCAACTTAAAACCCTCCAGGAATTTCTCTAAGGATTCCACCAGAGGTTCATCCATGGATTGGATCTGCAATTCGCCCAGATAATTCTCCATGATTTCCATCAGGAAAATCATCAAGGAATGAGCTGAAATTCTCATAGGGGTTCCACTAAAAATTCTTTTAGAAGCTTCACCAATATTTTTCCGTTGATTTCACCGGAAATTCAAGAAAATCTTCTGAAAGTTCTTCCAAAACATTCTGGAAAAAAATCCTTCGGTTCCTTCAGAGATTTCACCAGTATTTTATCTAACTATTTCTTCCGGAATGGTGTTTTTTTTTAAAGAAATTTCGCCATTAGTTCTTCCAGGGTTAAGAATATCAATAGAGTTTCGCTAGAAATTCTTTACCAGAAAAATCTAATACAGCTTCGCCAGAAGTTCTACCAGAAAATACTTCAATGATTTGACTAGGATTTTCCTTTTTCGAATTATTCAGGATTATCAGAAATTCCTCCAGGGTATCAATAAAAATACCACAAGTTCAAATTACTATTTTTTTTTCTGGCAAACCGAGAGAATCGACCAGCAATTCCACGAAGGGTTGAACTTCAAGTTGAATTCCTTGAAGGATTTTTTGGAAAATTTCTGGAAAAAATCATGGAATTATTTATACTGAAATCATTGGCGGAATCACCAAAGAAAACACTGGAGATATTCACTAGGGAAATTCCTTAATATATCTTCGTAAGAACTTTTAAAGCAATCCCTGAAGGAGTTTCTACAGGATTCTCTAAGGCAATTCCTGGTGGATTCCTTGGGAAAAACCCTCGAAGATATACTGGAAGGAATTGATAGATTAATTCCTTTAAGAATCCTCGGAGAAATATCCGGTAGATTCTTGAAGTAATTCCTTCAAAAATTCGAGGTAGAATGCCTCGTAGGTTCCCTTAAGGGATTCAAAGAAAATTCTTTTAAGGAAACACTGGAAGAATTCATAAAATAATTTATTGAAGATTCCCTAGAAGAATCCCCTGAAAGTAACCTGGGGGAACCTCTCGAAAAATTGCAAGCGGAATTTCTAAAGGAATTCCTGGTGAAATCCCGTGTGTGAAATTTGAAATTTTTGAATTATTTTGCAGTATTTCTTGCTGAATTCCCGAAAGCTTTCTGGTGGAATCTCAAGAGGAATTCCTTAATGAATCCTTGGAGAAATTTTGGGTGGAATCACTGTAAGGGTTCCCGAAGTGAATCTCTACATGTATTTCTGTAGGAGTTTTTGAAGAATTTCTAGCGAAAATCGCGTAGGAATCTCTGCAAGAATGTTTGGGTTAATCACTGAAGGATTTTTTGGAGGTATTCCTAGGGAAAGGTTTTTGATGCTTAGGAGAAATTCCTGGTGGAATTATTGATGGAATTCCTGTAATAATTTCTTGAGCAATCTCTATAAAAATTTCTAGAGGAATTCCTAGTAAAAGCGTAGGAAAAAAAAATCCTTATATAATCTGTATAGAATTTCTTGAAGTTTCGATGGAGTAATTCCTAAATACATCTGTGGAGGATATTTTGGAGGAATTCTTGAAGGAAGCATTGAATGAATAAATCTCTCGGAAGTTTTTGGGTAAATCTCTGGAGGACTCTGTAGAGAAAATAACAAGAAAGAATCGCTGAAGAAATTCCTTTTAGGGGACGGACCTGGTGTAGTGGTTAGAACACTCGCCTCTCACGCCGAGAACCTGGGATCGAATCCCATCCCCGACATAGTCACTTATGACGTAAAAAGTTATAGTGACGACTTCCTTCGGAAGGGAAGTAAAGCCGTTGGTCCCGAGATGAACTAGCCTAGGGCTAAAAATCTCGTTAATAAAGTCAAACCAACCAACCAAATTCCTTTTGGTTGAATGTAAGGAGGAGTCCTAGGAGAAGCCCTGAAAAAAGTTCTGGTGAAATCCTTATGGGAATTTCTGGTTATAAATTTATTGAGAAGTATCTGAAATAATTCGTTATGTGATTCCTGAATAATGATATAACTTTTAGAGGAAATAAAGGAATCTTTGAAAAATTGTGATAGCAATCTCCGGAAGAATTCTTGAAGACAGCCTTGAAGTAAACTCTGAAAAATTACTGAAGAAATCACTTGAGGATTTTTTTGATCTTTGAAGGAATCTGTAGAGGAAACCCTGAATAATTAGCAGAGGAATCTTTGAAGGAACTTCTGGAAGAAAGCCAGCCTTAAGAATTTTCCTCGGAGGAATTTCCCAGGAAGACTTTCTGGTGGAATCCCTAGTATAATCAATGGTTCTGGAAAGACTTCAAAGTAGAGATAACTAGAGGAAACCGCTATAGACTCCGGATACAAACTTTGAAGAAATTACCCTAGTCATTTTCATATCGATGACTGCTCAGAATAATCCTCGATAGAGATCTCTCATAATTTAAGAGTTCTGCCGGGATACTTCGTGCGAATTGTAATTGTAATTCCTCCTCAATGTCCAATTCTTCCGGTATTTAAATTCAGAAAGTTTTGTTCTTTCTCACAACGGTTATTGCCATAGAAATATTCACCCCCACAGCCACAGAAATCGAAAAAAAAATAACAATCACATATTCACTAGGCTTGCCGAGAGCATTCAAAACATGCGAAAAAATATGGTGTTGCTGCAACACACTTTGACAGTCGGTCAAACGGTTGCAGCAACATAAATCGGTTTGACCTGGGAGGGAGGCACCGA
Organism: Aedes aegypti; assembly: GCF_002204515.2. NCBI lineage: Eukaryota > Metazoa > Arthropoda > Insecta > Diptera > Culicidae > Aedes > Aedes aegypti. The sequence goes on from NC_035107.1 coordinate 26,988,110, forward strand.
TATTACACACGAAATATGACACAAAGTTATTTCGAACTGCAAGAAAACTCCAGCTTGCCTACGAAAATCAAGGCAGACTTGATGAAAACGCTAGTTTTTTTTTTTGTTGTGTTCCTTCAATCGTTCTGGACAAACATGGGAAAAGGGCCAAAGTTTTCTATGCATTTCATTTTCGTTTGTATTGGAAAAAATAAAATGATGCATATTTGAATACTTTATTTTCAATCAGAATAAAAGGTGCTATTGCGACATTACTTTTGAATAAGCATGAAAAGCTTTTCAATCGATTTTTTGTCACATTTGATAAAATACAAAAATATGTTTTAATCAAATCGCTTTTACCATGTATGTCCATTGTTTTAGATCTGGGCTCACAGTGACAGTTCGTGACAGCAGAATCTCGGCTCACCTTGACGTACATAAATTTCGTATAGGTTTCTCCCTCCCAGGGTTTGACTAACTTGGGGGTGGAGTCAATGTTGGTCAAACCGTCTGAGCGTCTGTGGGCTGCATAAAAGATGATATGTGACTAAAGAAATCAAGCCTACACGGAGACGGAATTCTACTCAATTTTGGGTTGTTTCAACGCAATTCCGTAGTTGAGCCCAATAACTCAATTTTGGCTAAATTTCCAAGGTCCCCACTAGGTAGTTTGGCTTTAATTCCATTAGAAAAATATACTCAATTTTGGGTTGATTTAACGCAAAATTGAGTTCTTTCGAACCAAACATAAGAAAAGTTGCATTTACCCAAATTTGGCTTATTGGGCCAAAGTACCCCCATTGGGTAGATGCAGGTCTCTCTATTTTTGACAACATTCGTTTGGGAGAAAGAGAAAACCGAGAGATTTTGGGTTGAAACTATAATCGATATACTTAATCTTGGGTAAAGTAAACTCAAAAATTAGGTAAACATATTTCTCCGTATACTCTGCTCTCGACAGAATTACATCAGACTAGGGTTGTCGCAAAATTTCAATTAATCGATTAGTTGGTAATCGATAACAGTCCAAGAATACCGATTATTGATAAATATTAATCGACTAGTATTTTTCGATTGATCGAATTAATCGACATTTTTTCTGTAAATATGAGTTCTTACTGCTATAAGGTATACCGGAGTAGGCTAAAACGGGTGGGGCAAAATGAAATACTAAGTTTTAAACATGATGACAATAAGTGTTAGCAGGTTTTTCGTTCCTTAAAGTTGGTTTCATTTGTTAGCACAATGTTTCTGTAGTAAATTTTTAAATTTTTACGAAATTTTACATTTCCTGTAACCACAGCCGTTTCAACTTGCCCGAAATTTAATTGAAAAACAGTTTCAAAAATAGCTCCTAATAGATAAATTCTAGTGAATTCGGATGGATATGCACGATAAAATTCTTTTAAAATTAAATAGAACTTATCCAATTCTCGAAGCATGAAGCTGAGGTTCATGGCTTAGTAAATTGTTTCTACAAGTTATTTTTTTTAATCAAGATGAATTTAAGTATGTTATTAGTAAACAATTTCGTTGAACCAATAGGCTACACTTATAATTCTGAAGCTTATTCTTTCCTTTCCCATTTTCCATGATTTCCATTATGGAAATGAAAAACAAAAAATAAACATAGAACTGACCCATTTATGCAGAACATACATGAACGAGCTTTGTAGAAAATTTCTGTTTTGCTTCCCTTACTCCTGGAGGATAATTAGATCGAACTTCCATTGAAATTTGTGATATTTTTAATCATGGTAAATTGTAGAGAATACCTTAAAGAATTTGTAAAACAATTTGTATTTATCAGAACCACTAAAAATGTTTACGGAATTGTTACAAAGTTTTGAAATGAGATTCTGCACGATTTTCGAATGAACTTTAAATTCAATTTTCAAGAAATTTTAATATCTAATATCTTAATACCGATATTCAGTTTTCTCAGGTAAGCTCTGTTTAGGTTACTTCAGAGTTTTCTACCTTCTGAATATTTTTTTTTCACAATTCTGCAAGGAGGAGAATGTTAAAGATAAATAGAATTTTTACTATTAATCTATGCGTTTGCTTTTTTTTTACATTATAACCTAGCTATCCCGGCATACTGCACGCTTATGGGCATTTATTCTACAAATTATAACACACAATTTCCTAACGTTATCTATAAAGTTTTTGGAATTTCCCCTCGTATGCGTCTGAGTTCTGCACAAATGCATCAGTGAAAAAAAATACAAATCCGGTGACCCGCTCTCATGTAAACTCTTAACTAGGACTGGTATACTGCCCATAACTGCATATATGCCACTTTCGACATTTTTGACAATTTCGAGTTAATACCGTGGAGAGTCATCAAACGATAAACACCAACTTACTGAAATATGTGAGATTGTTCCAGAAAATTCGAAAAAAATATCTATTTGTTTGCCAGTTTGCGCATAACAGTCACATTGAGATTATACATGGGCCTCGTAATGTTGTAGCAATGAAGTTTCTATCAAAATTATTTTCTGACTATTCTCCCAATATGCAATATTGTCTATAAAAAATGTCAATTTCAAGTAAGCACTTTTGAGTTCACGGTAATTTTTAAAAATTTTACTTTTTTTCCCATACTACCATAAAATACACACTTGGTGTTCCATTTATTTAATGCCTACTTTTGTCGAATGTTACAAATATGCAGTTATGGGCAGTTAGGACTGAAACTTTTAAGTTCTTTCCTGAAAAAAGACACCAAACTGGAACCAGAACTGGAACTTTTCGTATTACTGTATGCATTATGTCATGACTTTCACTAGGAATTTCAGCTGAATATTAATAAAATTTCTCAGTCGTTTTTCTAGGTATGTCACCAGAGAAACATCAAGGATGTTTTTCAGAAATTATTAGTATATGAAAAACTGAATTTAGTACTATACCATTTAATTCCACTAGCGTTTGTACCCTTTGACAGATACGCGTATTTCGACCTCAACTGTAAGGCCGTCTTCAGTGTCATGTACTAGACTTGACTTGGAAATTGTTTTCGAAATAAATCTGGGGGTAAATTCTAAAGAGAATTTTAATGACGAAAGCTAGACGCACGGAAAATAGTCACATTGAATGGTATGAGGCGACCTTAACATGACATATGTAAACACAGTTTTTAAGATTTTTTTTGTTATGCATAACAAATTTTAATTGTTTGCCTGTGTGCGACGCTTCGTATTGGTATACTAGTTTGCTTTAAATTATTTGGAAAAAATATACAAATTTCTGATGTGCAGATTTTGTTTTAATTAACAGGAAATCGTAGCTAGACGGTAGTTTAAAAATAAATTTCTTGATACTTTTGACCCGTGAAAATGTTCAGGCAAAACTGCTGGAGAAATCTTCAAGGAAACTCCCTGAGGAAATGTTGGATGAATTTCTAGAGTTTAATCCTTTAAAAATTCATTAAAAAATAGGCTGAATTCTTGGGGTAAGACCTGGATATTTCACCTTTTCCTCAGGAAACCTGGATATTTTTTTGTTGGTCCTTTGTTAAGGTTATGTAGTAAACAAAAATTTCACATCATGCATTGAGGGCGAAAATGGCAATTGCTACCAGAGACTCTTTAAGGAATTCCACCAGGGATGCTACCGACAGGATTTTTTTATGGGATTTCTCCCATAATTTCACCATCATTCATGCTTCCAAAGATTCCTCCATGCATTTGTCCCAGATATTTCCCTCAGGCTCCTCCAGGATTTTTTACGGTAATTTCGCCCAGAATTTTTCTCAAGATTCCTCACGGAATTCCCTTGAAAAAATTCTCACAAGGCTTCTTTCAGGGAGTTCTCTAGGGGGCTGTCCATTATTTACGTAAGACGATTTTCGGGGTCTTTCAACCCCCCCTCCCCCCATGGTAAGATTTTTGTATGAAAATTAAAAATAAATTGTATGGTAAGTAAGAAATCTCAGACCCCCCCTCCCCCCATAAACCCTTACGTAATTAATGGATCGCCCCTAGGAAATTTCACGAGATTCCTCCAGCAAAACTACCAAGGAGTCCACATGAAACCCCATGAAGGCATCTCTCTTCATGAATACTTCAAGAAATTTTGCTTCAGAAATTCTCAGTTGATTTTTTCAGTTATTTCCTTCGCGTTTTTTTTTTTTAAAGTCTGCCAAAGATTCCCCTAGGCATTTTGTGTCAGAGGTTTCTTAACCCCTATACGAGCAGCTTCAATATTTTACCATGAAGAAATATTGAAAACGCTATAACTTTTTTGTTTCTCAATATTATTGCACCACCACAAGTTCTCAATAATCTCTTCTATTTTAATGATCTGTATTTGTTTTGATCATTGGTCATCTGGATCCGGAGATATTACAAAATTCTTTGGGGGACCGATGCGTTAATATTTCACGTTACAGATTTTTCTCATGTTCGGTTGTTGGCTTTTCAAAACTATACTTTGACGAGAGTCTGTTGTGAAAAAATGAAACGAAACGGTACAACCGTTTGTTGAGTAATAAGCTTTAATGCTTTTGGTACAACTACGGCCGTAACAAGATCTTAAAAAATTAAAAACATCATATTGTAGTTTTGGACTTCTCGAAGGGAATTCAACCGATTTGAATGATTTTTTCAGTGAAGCTCTTTACTACCTACCTGACTTTGTATAACCAGCATTTTTGTTTTTATTAATCGACTTGAAACAAAATAGCGGCCTAAGAAATTTTATATGAGAAGTGTCGGTCCCCCAAGGAATATCGGATTATATTCCAAAAATAGAAAAGTTTGTTGAGAATATGTGAAAAAAAAGGTGCAAAAATATCGAGAACCAAAAAAGTTATCGCAATTTGAATATTGTTTTTTTTTTGGTTATAAGATGAAGCTGCCGGTAGAGGAATTAAGAATTATACTTGGATTTAATCAAGTCGTTTCTGTTTTACAGCTACAGTTTTTCTTCATAGAATTTTACTATGTATTTCATTTGGGGTTCCTCTAAAAATTCCTGCAAGTATTTAAATAATTCATCCAATGATTCCTTTATAAATGGCTCTAGTACAACTTTTAGGGATTGCTTATGGGTCTCCTTCTGAAATTTCTTAAAAGATGGCTGCAAGTATTTTGTTTGAAATTCCTCTAGGGATTCCTTCAAGATTTTTTTTAGAAATTTGTTTAGGGATTTCTCCAAAAACATCTCTTGGCTCCTCCGAAACATTTTCCTGTGGCTCTATCAAGAATTCCTCCAGGAATTTCTTCTGAGTTTCAAAAAAAAATCTTTTTGAGGTTCTTGAAGAACTCCTCCAAAAAAATCCTAGGATTTTCCTTTATAAATTTATCCAGTGATTCATCTACGACTTATTCTAGGAATTGTTCCAGATTTTTTTCAAAGGATTCTATCTGGTTTTTAGTCATTTCTCCTAAAATCGGCCAGAATTTCCTCATGTTTTGTATTTCAGAAATCCCTTATTTGTTCTTACAAGATTTCCATGAAATCTATCGATAATTTCTCAACAAATTCATCCTGAAATTCCTTCCAGGGTTTCTTTAGTAAAAAACAACAAGTATTATTCCTCAAATCCGTAATAGGTATAAAAACTCATCTATTATTGATACATCTGAAAACACATCCTGGAATTGACATTTTTTTTTCTTTCGGAATATCTCCAGTTATTCTGGGTTCTCTTCAAAAAATTACTCCAGATTGTTTCCTGGAATTCTTTCAGGAAATACTCCAAAAATTTTTTCAAGAAATCCGAGGAAAAGTTTTTATTAAATACCCTGGTTGAAATCGCTGAAGAAACCTCTTAGTAACGTCTGGAGGAATTCTCGCTGGAATCCTTATAGGATTTTTTGGGGGAATCCCTTGGACAATTCCTAGAAAAATCAGGAGGAATCTGTGGACGACTCCTGGTGAAATTCTTGGGTCATTTTCTGTAAGGATTCTTAGGGCAAATACTGCAGGTGCACATAGAGGACGTTGTGTACCGTTTCATGAGGGTTTGCAAGTGATAGAGAAATATTTTGGAATGTTTTTGGGTACGCTAAAGATTATTTCGACAGTTTTTTTTTATTTATTTTTTTTTTCAAATGTCTGGAGAAATAGCCTTGAAAATAATGCCTTGAAATAAATTTCGAGACAATCTCTACCAACTTCCTGAATAAATTCCAAGAATCCTTTAAAGAAATGCCTGGACGAATCATGAAATAATTTGGGATGGAATCCATGATGGAATTTATGAAGCAATTCCTGGAAAAAATGAAGGAATCTCATATTTGGGCTTCATGTTGCATTCCTAGAGACATCTACATGGATTACCTAGCTATAAATATTTCTAGAGATCTCTTTGGAAAAATCTTCGCAATGTGATTCCTGGAGCAATTTTTTGATATATCTGTGAAAAAATCTGTACAAGTTTATTAATGTATGAATCACTCTGGAAATTTTCCATACGATATTTCTGGAGCAATTTATGTAGCCCTATCTGTACCGATTCAAAAGGTAATTTTTGAGAGCGTTTAAAAGCATTGTAGCGCTGCTCACTGAAAGATTTTTGCAGCATGGATATGATCGCTTTCCAAAGTTAGTTTTCTTAAGTAAGGAAATATCAGAACAATCTCTTTTTTAGTGCCAATGTCTAAAAATTATCCCGATGTACAATGAAAGCAAAAAAACAATAGATTGTTTGATAAATTTATTGTAAACATTCGTTTAAAAATGTGGAAAAATCTCAAGAGATATTTTAGGAAGATCAAGAAAACGCTGAATGTGGAGGTAGGAATCTTTCCAAAAGCGAATAAAGGAAATTGAGCAGAATATTTTACACTTCTCCCAGTAAAGTGTAAAAAATGGAAACGGTAGTAAAAATTTGTGGCGTATGCAATGACATAATGACCCATGGCCATTTAATTGATAGACAATATACTGCTGTGAATCGCAAGTGAGTCCCATTCAAACGAATACTAAAAAAAGTTCAGGAGATTGACACATGTTTGGATATCAATGAAACTTTTGTTTCTCATTCTGAAACTTTTGCTTATCATTCTGATAATTTTTGAGAGAAATATTAGTATAATCAAAACACCGTTATTTTTTGTATAATACGTTACAAAACTATGCAGTGGGACTGTAATGAGGTCACATTTCATTATAGGACAATTCGACTTGGTATTTTTTTTTTTACAAATTCTACCGAACAAATTATGCAGTCTCGTTAGTGTAGCTGAAAGGTCATAGGAATATATGTTTGCTGGTTTGCTACTGACAAGAAAAGGAATCGCCTATCTCGATGCGAGAAGAATTTCTTCCCAGAAATGACCAGGAAATTACATTTCTCTGATCGCAGTACGCAGTTGAGAAGAAATGTCATTCCAAATGGGACTCTCTGTAGGAAATTTCTTAACCCATTCAGTGAAGAAATTTCTTTACTTTTCTTGAGTGAAACAGCATACTTAGCTTTACACAACAGTGTTTTACAGGAAAACATCTCCGTTGTTTCAATTGGACATTTTATTTTGGAAAATATCGTCGAATAATCGAAGTCAATTAATCGATTATCTCGATTATTATTAAGTGAGCCAGTTATCGATGAAAAATTAATCGATTAGTGAGTCGATTAATCGATTAATCGAAATAATCGATTAATTTGCGACAACCCTACATCAGACTAGAGTCGGATTGCAGCGCGGTTCGTCACCTTCTTCAACCCTGGGGACTCACATTTCTAGAATTCGTGCACTTCCCAAAAAAAGGCAACGCCGTGCAAAAAAAAAACTCATGCGGAAAATCTGCATCCACCTCGTGCCGCTTTTGTATTCCACGAATTTATGCAAATTCGGGTGCAGCCAACTGTTGCAACAGAGTCCGTCCACCGTAGTCAGTCAGTATGTGTCCCCCGTGGACATCGAAGTATCTCCCCCTGGGAGTGCACACGACGCTCGATTGAACTCCGTTGCACGCCTCCTGTTGGTCGCAATCGGACATGTCCACACGGTGCTCCTGAATATTAAAACACCAAAAACCGATCGGACGGCCGTTGCATCCATAACGTTCCACTCACCCAGGAGAACGGGTATGCAAAGCAGCACATATGTAAACATTTGCCAGGTTTCGCCCCCAACTCAACCGAAGTAGGCGAATCATGCTCTCTCAACAACGCGACGTGAGATCCGCCGTGAAAATGGGCCTTCTATATGCGAGAATTATTCATAATCGGATTTGGCCGAAAAAAGTGGTTGCTTTGATGGCACAACTTCAGATTCAGTCATTTCGCCATCGACAACATGCGGGGGCAAGTGCACTGTCGGATTGGCCTCATCGTCCGGCCAAACATCGTGGGTGCAACTTTATTCGCGACTTGATGCGAGTCGGTTTTCGCAGAAATTTAGTCCAGAGGTGAAGACTCATAAATGCTTTTTGTCATGCGGTAAAGGCGGAACCGAAAAACACGGAAAGAACTGTCCAAAAAACGATTCCCGATGATTGAGCCATCATCCTATAATTACCATAAACGGGACGTCATGAATCCACAGAATTTGGATATGATTAGCATTAATTACCAGCTGTGGAAGTCAATTTGACACCAATTACAGTGAAGCCTTATTTACGTAACTTCTATTTACGAGGATTCCATTTACGTAATACAGTCACTGTATCCCGATATCGAGTTAGAGAACCATATTACAAGTTGGTTTTCTTGGCTACCTTGATGGTCCCTTGGATTGCATTTGCACTGGCTTTGATTCCTATAACTCGATACCTCCATAAGTCGATGGTCTCTTTAATTTCGAAGTATTAACACTTGACACAATTTTTGGAGGAATTTCTCCAGAATTTGTTCCAGGAATTTCCTGAGCATTCCAAAAATTTCACTAGGATTTTCACCAGTATTTCTGTCAACGATTACTTCTGCAGTTCTTCCAAGCATTTCCGGAGTAATGTCTGAAGTAAAAACCCCATGGATTCTTCAAAAATCCATTTGAAGTTTCGCATCAGTTATTAGAGTGACGGCTCACCAGGGTGGGTGTACGGCTGTCAGCTACAAACAAAGCTCGCCTAACAATCATCTCTCACGACCAGGGTGGGTGTACGGCTGTCAGCTACAAACAAAGCTCGCCTAACAATCATCTCTCACGACCCAAACAGCATCATCTCTCACGCGGGAAGGCCCAAATAGCACAGGTCGAAAACGCGGGCCATGCCAGGCAGCAAATGCTGATGCATTTCAACACTCAAACAGCGGGATGCCTAGCAGCGTTGTGAGCCAAACGAACACACCCACGAAACATGAACAGTAGGCGCACCTCGTTGCGTATACCCCCCCTGCGGCTCACACCGCAGCGAAATCAATCACAATCAAAGCAATCATTTCTTACGCCGAACATCACGCACACATTGATGCGAACATTTTTGTTTTTCTCAGTCCGGACGGATGAAAAACTTTGTTTACGTTCTCAATCAGGGAATTTCTTCAAAATTTCGTAAAAGGTAGAAGTTTTACGGCTTGTTATTGGAATGACATCCTTCCGTGAAGATGTACACAGGTTTTCCATAGCGCAAGTAATTGCCCGGGTAAGTACTTCACACAGGGGGCGGGGAGAAATTTGAATCCTAATATGGTGTGGTTCAGTCGATCGCTAATCAGATTTCGCTCGGTACTTCTTCGTCCATGCGATTCCGGTGAAAAAGTGCTCAGGGGATAATTGAACTGAGGTTATTTATCGAAATACAAGGGATTTATTGCATTTTTGGTGTACAAGTTTTCATGAAATTACATTTGGAAATTGAATCTTTATTGTAGGTAAGTTCGAATATCCGCCGTAATGGAACATTTCAACTTTGATACGACGAATAATAGGACTTGCGACGAAGTAGATCGAAACCCTGCCATAGTTATCTTTGGTTTACTTCGAAAATCTATGGATAAACTTCTGGACTTTTTTTGAAAAATATCTGAGAGAATATTCAGAGGAATCCCTGATTGAATCTTTAAAGTTCCTAATTGTATTTTTTTTTTGCAAAATTTTTTATAGACTTAAAACTTCTAGTGGGACTCAAAACTTGACAAAGCTGTAAGATGCTACATGATTCTAAAATTTATTTATAAAGCATCATTAGTTATGATTGTAGATATCTTGGACTATAATTTAATTAGATCTAGGATTACCTAAATGACCTCGTACGGGTATCAACCTTGTTCACAATCATCCGAAAGATCTCTTGTAAGTTACAAGTTGTAACACTCGTAGGTCTGAAGACCTATACCTAGATGAGTTCTGGAATAGCCTTAAAACGCTGAGTTCAAAACTTGCCAGAATATTCAGCAACGTTCACATGAAAATGATCAGGGGCTCTGATGGAAAGTTGAATGTATTTCTCAAGCTTCTGAAGAAGCTTTTAAAAGCATTTAGGAGAAGCTTTTCCAAGCTTCTAGGAGAAGCTTTCCAAGCTTCTAGGAGGAGCTTTTCCAAGCTTCTAGGAGAAGCTTCTTGAAGAAGTTTTTCTAAGCTTCTAGAAGAAGTTTTTCCAAGCTTCTAGAAAAATTTTTTCAAAGCTTCTAGGAGAAGATTTTTCAAGCCACTAGGAGAAGCTTTTCCACGCTTCTAGGAGAAGCTTTTCCACGCTTCTAGAAGAAATTTTTCCAAGCTAGGAGAAGCTTTTCCAAGTTTCTAGGAGGAGCTCTTCCAAGCTTCTAGGAGAAGCTTTTACAAGCTTCTATGAGAAACTTTTCCAAGCTTCTAAGAGAAGCTTTACCAAGCTGCTAGGAGAAGTTTTTCCAAACTTTTAGGAGAATCTTTTCCAAGCTTCTGGGAGAAGTTTTCTCAAGCTTCTAGGAGAAGCTTTTCCAAGCTTCTAGGAGGTGCTATTTCGAGCTTCTAAGAGAAGCTTTTTAAAGCTTCTAGGAGAAGCTTTTTCAAGTTTCTAGGAGAAGCTTTTTCAAGCTTCTAGGAGAAGCTTTTCCAAGCTTCTAGGAGAAGCTTCTCTAAGCTTCTAGGAAAAGCTTTTTCAAGCTTCTAGTAGAACCTTTACTAAGCTTCTAGGAGAAGCTTCTTTAAGTTTCTAGAAGAAGCTTTTTCAAACTTCAAGAAGAAGCTTTTCTATGCTTCGAAGAGAAGCTTTTTCAAGCTTCGATGAGAAGCTTTTCCAAGCTTCTAGGAGAAGCTTTTCCAAGCTTCGAGGAAAAGTTTTTCTAAGCTTCGAAGAGAAGTTTTCAAAGCTTCTAGAAGAAGTTTTTACAAGCTTCTACGAGAAGTTTTTCCAAGCCTCTCGGAAAAGTTTTTCCAAGCTTCTAGGAGAAACTTTTCCAAGCTTCTAGAAGAAGCTTTTTCAAGCTTCTTCAAGAAGTTTTTCCAAGCTTCTAAGAGACGCTTTTCTCAGCTTCGAGGAAAAGCTTTTCCAAGCTTTTAGGAGAAGCTTTCCTAAGCTTCGAGGAGAAGCTTTTCCAAGCTTCTAGGAGAAGCTTTTCAAAGCTTCAAGGAGAAGTTTTTCCAAATTTCAAGGAGGAACTTTACCAAGCTTCTAGGGGTAGCTTTTCCAAGCTTCTAGGAGAAGCTTTCCCAAGCTTCTTTGGAGAAGCTTTTCTAAGCTTCGAGGAGAAGTTTTTCCAAGCTTCTAGGAGAAGCTTTTTCAAGTTTCTAGGAGAAACTTTTCCAAGCTTCGAGGATAAGCATTTCCAAGCTTCAAGGAGTAGCTTTTCCAAGCTTCTAAGAAAAGCTTTTTCAAGCTTCGAGGGGAAGCTTTTTCAAGCCTAGAAGCTCTAGGAGAAACTTCTCGAAGCGTCTAGAAGAAGCTTTTTCAAGCTTCAAGGAGAAGCTTTTCCAAGCTTCTGGGAAAGCTTTTTCAAGCTTCTAAGAGAAGCTTTTTCAAGCTTCGAGGATAAGCTTAGAAGATAGCTATAGAAGAAGCTTTTCCAAGCCACTAGAAGAAACTTTCTCAAGCTTCTAGGAGAAGCTTTTGCAAGCTTCTAAGAGAAACTTTTCCAAGCTTTTAGGAGATGCTTTTTCAAGCTGCTAGAAGAAACTTTTTCAAGCTTCTAGAAGAAGCTTTTTCAAGTTTCTAGAAAAAGCTTTTCCAAGCTTTTAGAATAAGCTTTTTTAAGCTTCTAAAATAAGCTTTTTCAAGCTTCTAGAAGTAGCTTTTCCAAACATCTAAGATAAGTTTTGCTATGTTTCCAGGAGAAGTTTTTCCAAGCTTCTGTATGAAACTTTTCCATGCTTCTTGTAGAAGTTTTTCCTAGCTTCAAAAAGAAGCTTTTCCAAGCATCGAGGAGAAGCTTATCCAACCTTCGAGGAGAAGCTTTTCCAATCTTCGAGGAGAAGCTTTAACAAAGCTTCTAGGAGAAGCTTTTCCAAGTTTCTAGTTGAAACTTTTCGAAGCTTTTTGGAGAAGCTTTCTAAGCTTTAGGAGTGGCTTTTCCAAGCTTCTTGGAGAAGCTTTTCCAAGCTTCTAGGAGAAGCTTTTCCAAGTTTCTAGCAGAAGCTTTTCCATGCTTCAAGCAGAAGCTTTTCCAAGCTTCTATGAGAAGCTTTCTCAAGCTTCTAGGAGAAGCTTTTCCAAGCCTCTAGGAGGAGCTTTTCCAAGCTTCTAGGAGAAGCTTTTCAAAGCTTCTAGGTGAAGATTTTCCGAACTTCTATGAGAAGCTTTTCCAAGCTTTTAGAAGAAGCTTTTTTAAAGCTTCTAGAAGATAGTTTTCCATATATTCTGTTGTTTCGATATCAATCAACCTTCGACCCTTTACGTAAATGGAGATTTCAGTGTACACCTCAAGATAGTATGCATCAAACCCTTTCGTTGAGCGTTATGGACGAATCCCTCGAGGAGGTGCTAATGAGTGGCCGCACGCAGAACGAAACTAAACGTCAATAATGATAGTTCATCCAGCGAAGCGCTTCAAAGCAAGAATAACGATTAATGTCGATACGGATCGCAGTAAGCCAAGTGCTGCCACCTCAAACGATAAAGCATAACAGAGGAAATTGAATTATCATGGATGGATCATTCAGCCCGAAGTAGTAGGCGCTGGAACGCCACCACTCCGCGATGGCAACTCGACGAGAAAGAGCAAAGCAACCGGATGAATCGATCATTCATCATTATCGGTTGGTTTGGTTCGTGCCGGCCGGTAACCGTATACTGGGAGGCATCATTGGTGCTAACTAGCCGTAATAAGGTGATGACGGGAACGGAACATTGAAGGGAACGCGAGTCGCGGCCTTGTGTACTCTGACGGCTGTCGATTCGGTCGAAGACACGGGACGCGTCGATAAGCGCGAGAAATGTGACGTGATGGTGAACTATTCGATGACGTTTGAGGGAAGGTGGTCAACGCTGTCTTGGATGGGATGGACTTCCAACAATGGGGTCGTTGATTGGGAATTTTGATTGCGATTCATTTTGGCGGGGAAAGGTGAATTGCAAGTCATTATAGTTGACATAAGGCGAAATATTGCAGTCGAAACGTGGACTTTAAAACCAAACCCAAGACTCTCTCAATATCTAAGCCTAAAAAGGCCAGTACTAAGAACAATACGGAATTTATTTTACAGGTAAAAGCTGCTTATTTATTTTTTCTTTTTTATTATAGCTTAGGAAAAAGCTTTTCATGCTTTTGGTAATGGCTCTTGTATTTTCTGGCAGTTATTCTCTGTGACGTTTATAGAAGAAGCTCTGGCAAAAGTTCTAGCAACCTATTGGAAGATATTCTGACAAACTTTCGCAACAATCAATTTGAGGATTTGAGAAGAGTATCTAACAAATTTTTGCAAGAATCTCTGCTACTTTTTGGAGAACCTCTTTTGGAACAATTTTTCGGAAGAATTTCTGACATGCTTTTGAAAAAATCTCTGACAAGCTTTTGGAAGAATTGCTGAAAAGCATTTGGAAGAATATCTAACAAGATTTAGGGAGAATTCATTGCAAGATATCGGAAGAATCCCTCAAAACTTGTTGACTTTCTGACAAGCTTTTGAAAAAAAAATCTGGAAAGCTTTTGGAGAAATTTCTAACAAGCATTCGAAAAAGTCTCTAACAAGCTTTTGGAAGAATCTCCGACAAGAATCTCTGCTCACTTTTTAGAAGATCTCTGGAAGAATCTCTGCTCATCTTTTAGAAGAATCTTTGATGAACCTTTGAAACGATTTCTTATTGTAATGGTGCTAAATAAAAGACGACTTCTCGCTTCGGTGGTACAATACAAGTGTCCGATTTATTCTTTTAATAATCTTAGCCTACTACGATGATCTCTCATTCTTGCTAGCCTACTACATCTCTCCTATGTTTTATAATAGTTGAAATAGATGAATAATAAAATGAACATATTCTATTAACGTAATTAAATCAATCTTGGACATTTGTAAATAAAATAATCATTCAAGTATTCAGGTTTTCTCTTCTCGCGCTTTGATCGATTACTCGATCTCGGTGATAACTCTTCCGATGTTCTAGATGTTAAATTATCCTCAAAGGGTTTCTGGTCTACTAACAAGTTCTCATCTGATGTGCTCGTTTCATCATGAATATCTCTTCTGAATGGATTGCTGGAAATCAAACATTTAGCATGATTGACATGACGATCTAATTCTACTCCGCTAGTCAAATTCTTCACAGTGATCCTTGTTCCGTTTCTTTTTATAACCACAAATGGCTGAGGATTAAAATTTGTCGTCAATTTGTTGCGTTTGATCACGTTCTTCAAAATTACGTGATCGCCAACATCAATTGAAGAATGCTTTGCTTTGCGTCTGTTATCACCATAGACTTTCCCTTTTTCTTTTCTTGTTTTGTCATTATGCTTCATTGCAGTTACATCAGGTATTTCGATTATACTGGTAACTCCTTCGGGATCTTCTGCAACAGGAAGTTTGTCTTTTAGTATCCTGCCCATCAATAACTTTGATGGGGCTACATTAGTTGTAGAATGTGGAGTATTACGATATGCTAATAGATAGTCATACATGTCATTTTTCCAATCTCGTCCCATTGCAGTGCTTATCCTTATTGTTTTTAACAATGATCTATTGTACCTTTCCACAAGGCCATTCTGGAATGGTGCGTATGGCACGGAGTGATTGATAGTGAGTGCATTCATTTTACAAAAAATCGCGAACTCTTCCGAACAGAATGGTGGGCCATTATCGCAGACTATTTGTTCAGGGTACCCAAACCTAGCAAAAATCATCCTTAGCTTGAAAATTGTTAGTTTTGCCATTGTTGAAGACATAATTTCTACTTCCGGATATCTTGAATAGTAATCTACCAGCACTAGCAAATGTACTCCGTTTGAAACTTCAGTGAAATCCAAAGCTAGTTTACGCCATGGGCCATCAGGAATTTGTGTTCTACACATAGGCTCAACATCTGGTTCCGAAACAAGTAGGCACTCTTTGCAAGAATTCACATAAGATTTCACCATCGTATCTATTCGAGCCCACCATACTTTTTCTCTAAGCCGTTTCTTCATAGCATCTATCCCTAAATGGGGTTCATGGGCTAGTTGCAATACTCGTTGTTGCAAAATCCGTGGAATGACAATTTTGTACGCTTTTAACAAAATGTCACCATCTGTTGACAAGTCGTTAGCAATTGTTTTGTACTGACTTAATGTTTTCGGCCATCGTTTCACAGGAAATGGTAACCATTTAATGAGTTCGCCGATCTCTATGTCCTTTTTAGTCGCTTCTTTAATCTCAGCTATAGGTATAGCTACAGGACACGAATCTGCTGACACTTGACATATAATACGTTCGCTTTCTTCATCAAAACTTTTCACAGAAATGTCTTTTCCATGACAACGTCTTGAAAAGGGATCAGCCAAATTCGATTTTCCTGGCCGATATATAACTTTATAATCATAGGCCATCAATCGAAGCTTCCATCTTTCAATTCTAGCACATGGCCTTGCGTGATCACCGAAAATAGAGACTAGTGGCCAAATGAATTTGCCGTACAGGTAGTAATGAAACTTTTCTGGCACCCAAACTAAAGCTAGTGCTTCTCGTTCAGTTTGTGCGTAACGTCGTTCTACTTCTGATAGTGTTTTAGAGGCGTAGCTTATAACTTTGTAGTTTCCATCTTTAGATTTTTGAAATAGGACAGCCCCGAGGCCAACTGGACTGGCATCCGCAACTAAAAATGTTTCCAAGTCAGGGTCGAAAAATGCTAATGTTTCATTTTTGGCTAAACTTGATTTTAGACGTTGAAAGGCAAGTTGATGCTCCTCTTTCCATTGGAAAGGTGTACCTTTTCTTGTGAGAGCGTTTAACGGTTGGGCTACGGTAGACAGATCTGGTATATAACGACTCACGAATGTGACTAGACCAAGAAAGCTTCTAAGTTCCTCGGCTGATTTCGGTTGCCGGAATTTCGTTACTGCTTCAAGTTTTTCATCTGATACTCTAACACCTTCAGATGTTAAATGGTAGCCAAGAAAATCTAATTGGTCCACATTCTCTACCGTTTTGGATTCATTCAACAAAACGTTTTTTTCCCGAAGACGAGCACGAACAAGTTCAGTGCGATTCTACAATATAATACAAGATGTTTAAAAATAATAAAAACTGTTCATGTGTAAATATAAGTTTACCTTTAGAATGTCAATGTTAGGTGCAAAAATTAAGTTATCATCTATAAAAATGATGAGCCAGGGAAATTCACCGAGAATCGTTTCCAATCGTTACAATCGTCCAATACCGAATCGTTTTTCTTTTATATCGCATCAATCCGAGTGGTGAAATAAATGTCGTAATGTAACGGCAATCGTCTCTGAGTAGCAATTGATGAAATGCTTGCTTTACATCAAGTTTAGTGAACACTTTACTTCCTCTGAGTTTACTAATCATTTGATCCATTGTGGGTAAGGGATGAATCTCTCTGACGATTGCTTTATTTGCTTGTCGTAAATCTATTATAATTCTGACATCATCTGAACTTTTCCTTTTCACTAGCATGGGAGAAACCCACTCTGATGCTTCATGAACTTTTTCAATTATACCTTGACTTTCTAACTCTTTTAATTTTAGAAGAGTAATCTCTTCCAAAGGTATCGGTATACGCCTATATGCCTGTCTTACTGGTGTTACCGTTCGGTCTATTCTGATTGAAGCACACATATCTAGTTATGGAAGTTTCATAATTTAATCCATTCTTGATGTATGTAATTTAAAATTGTTCCTTACCTTTAATATGAGGTAGCTCATCGGAGGACACAGCATGGAGGAACTTGACAGCTCCAAGCTTTTCTGCCGACTTTCCGCTCAACAACGAACATTTTCCATTTTGAATCACATGAAGCGTACTGATACAACTCTCAGAACCAACCTTGATTTCAGCTTCAACTTCACCCAGCACCGTCAACGGTTTTTGGCTTCCATAAGCTTGAAAAATTTTCTCGCTGCCCTTGCGCACATCGTATGCGGTGAATCCAGTTCGTTTCAGCATTTTCCAATCTTCTTCACTAAGGACATCCTCATCAGCAACAGTGTCCACTACGAAACAGATGTTCTCGCCGCCAACAGCACCATTCACTCTTCTCTTTCCAGAAAGGTGGAACAGCTCGCGCACTTCCACGTTGTTGGTTACGTCATCTACCTCACGAACAAACTTGAGTCTCCGTTTGAAATCCATCGGTTTATCTTGTGGCTTCTTGAATTTTCGGTCAAAATGTTTCATTGGTTTTCTTGACCTTCGACAGCAGCGAGCGTAGTGGCCTGGCATTCTACACAAATTACAATGTGAATCACGAGCCGGGCACCGGTTATCTTCATCGTGATTTCCAGCACATCTGCCACACAACTTCTGGACCTTCTTACGATCAACAACGTTCAACTCCTCAGCCGGAGCAATTGGGTGTGGCAGGGCACTTCGAAATTCCTGAACTTGATGCTTCACAGATTCGTAAGTTCGACCAATCTTCAGCATTTCTTCCAGCGATGTATCAGCCTCAAGATATTTGGCTCTGAGCTTGTCGTCTTCCTTCGTAGCAAACACGATTTGGTCCATCATCATTTCTTCAATTTGCTCACCGAAACCGCACAGTGACGCCTGAGATCGTAAACGCATCGTGAACTGATCCAACGTCTCATGAGAGTTAAACTGGAGTTGTCGAAATCTGAATCTTTCGTAACGCAATGACATCCGGGGAGCGTAATAATTGTCCAGGATTTCCATGGCCGCCCGGTAAGGATTATCGAGCAAACAACCCCCATCCGTGCTAACATTTTGGGCAATCTTCCTAACATCTGATCCACCGAAACACATCAGTGCACGATACATCTCTTCATGGTCTTCGATTCCCTTCAATGCCAAGTACGAGACGAACTGATCTCTCCAGTTTTCCCATCGAGTAGACGTTGAACCATCACCATTTTCTACGAAAGGTGTAATGCTGAAATGAAGCTGTAAATTGAAAATGACACAACAATCGAGTGAGCATTGATTTTGCTTTGTCGGATTTTATCACGGTTTTCTTTCAACAGTTACCATGGAGACCAGTGAAAATTTCCAAACATTTTTTTCTCTCTGACGGACTAGAATCATTCAAGGATTCCCTTCGTCTTCTTTTCCTGCGGACTAGAATTCGTAATTCTCTTCGCTTGTGTACCAAGTATACGGACTGGATTTCTCCCTTCGTTGTCCTAGTTTTATTTGCGGACTGGAATTCTGCATTCCCTACGCCGGTGGACCAGGTATACGGGCTGGAATAATAAATTCCCTTCGTTGTCCTGGGTTTCAATTGCGGACTGGAATTCTGCATTCCCTACGCTAGTAGACCAGTTATACGGACTGGAACTTTTCATTCCCTTCGTTATCCTGGGTTTCGTTTGCGGACTGGAATGTAACATTCCCTGCGCAGAAGAACCGAGTTCACGGTCTTTACATGTTGCTGAGTGATTTCATATTTGGAAATTTCCAGCGGCAACATCACAAAAAATCACTATTATAGTTACCGTAGCCATTTTTCCTCCAACGGTTAATTCTTGGGTTTTGGAATTATGATCTTGAGGGGAGCTTCTATTTTCACGGGAGCTTCCAGACACTTCGCAGCCGTTTTTCCTACGGAAACTTAACCTCGTTCGCCAATGTAATGGTGCTAAATAAAAGACGACTTCTCGCTTCGGTGGTAGAATACAAGTGACAGAATTATTCTTTTAATAATCTTAGCCTACTATGATGATCTCTCATTCTTGCTAGCCTACTACACTTCCAAAAGAAGTTCTAACGAAATTCTGAAACAAGCTCTATAAGCTTTTAAAAGATTATGTTAAAAACATTCGAAGCTTTTGGAAGAACCTTTGACAAGCTTTTGGAACAATCTCTGACAAGTTTTTGGAGGAGTTCTTGACAAGCTTTTGGAAGATTTTTTTACAAGAATCCCTCACAACTATTTGAAAAAAATGTTGACAAGCTTTTGGAAAAATCTCTAACAAGATTTTGGAAGGATCTTCCACACGTATTTTGAAAAATCTCTGACAAACTTTAGCAAGGATTTCTTATATGCTTTTTGAAGGATCTCATGATAAGTTTTTGAGAGAATTTTTGACAAGTTTCTAAAGGAATCTCTGACAAGCTTTTGGGAAGAGACTCTATCGTATTGAATAATCTCTAACAAACCCTTGAAACGACAAGCACCCTTGACGACTTACATGCTTTTGGAATAATCTCCAACAAGCTTTTGAAAGAATCTGTGTCAAGCTTTTAAAATAAGTTCTAACAAACTTCAGATTCATGTTCTTACAAGCTTCTGAGAGAATATGTGACAAACATTCTAATCTTTTGGAAGAATCTCCGACAAGCTTTTGGAATATTATCTGTCATTTTATGGAACCACCTCTGACACGCTTTTAGAAGAATCTCCAACAAGCTGTTGGAAGAATCTCTGAAATTCTTTTGAAGTGATCTCTAACAAGATTTCGGAATAGCCCATGAAAAGCATTCCGACAAATTTTTGGAAAAAATATCTGACAACATTTAGGAAGAATCTCTTACAAGTATTTACAAGATTTTCCTACAAGCTTTTGGACGAATGTCTCACAATCTTTTGGAAGAATCTTTGAAGCTTCTGAAAGAATCTGTGAAAAGTATTCTAAAGATTTGCTATTAGACCTCTGACAAGCTTTTGGAAGACTCTGAAAAGCATTTGAAAGAATCTTTGACAAATCTTTGAGACCATGTCTCGCGTTCAGTATCATAAGGGCGTAACTGCAATGATCGATTTCTCTTCATCGATTTTCTCTTTAGCTAATTACTTGGCCGTTCAACTGTTTTCGACTGCTATTTTTGACTCAGTAGAAAGTACTTATCATCCTTTATCGTCCTGCATCAGCAAATATTTTGAAAATTGGTTGGATTTCCTTTAATAATGAAAAGATAAAATCGACAAAGAGAAATCGATCATTGCAGATACGCCTGTATGATACTCAACGCGAGATGTTTACCATATTTTACAAGCTTTTGGAGAAATCTCTGACAATCATTTGGAAAAATCTCTGACAAAGCTTTTGGAAAGTTTACTAATATGCTTTTGGAAGAATCTCATAACAAGTTTTTGAAAGAATTTTTGACAAGCTTCCAAAGGAATCTCTGATAAGCTTTTGGGTAGAGTATTGAAGAATCCCACAAGCTTTTGGAAGAATCTGTGTCAAGCTTTCAATAGAAGTTCTAACAAACTTCAGAATAAAGTTCTAACAAGCTTCTGAGAGAATATGTGACAAACATTCCAATTTTTTGGAAGAATCTCCTTCAAGGTTTTGGAAAAATCTCTGACAAGATTTTGGAAGAAAATTGTACAAGCTTTTGGAAGAATCTGTGGCAATCTCTTGGAAAATTCTCTAACAAGATTTCGGAAGAGTTCATGAAAAGGATTTGGCAGAATCTCTGGCAAACCTTTGGAACCATGTCCATAACAAGGAAAAATCTCGTATAATCTTTTGAAAGGAGCCCTGACATGTTTATGATAGAAACACTGACAAGTTTTTGAAAAAAAAATCTGAAAATGCTTCTAAGAGCATTTACAAGAATCTCTTACAAGCTTTTGAACGAACATCTCACAATCTTTTTGAAGAATCTTTTAAGCTTCTGAAATAATCTGCGAAGGGCATTCGAAATAATCACTGATAAACCTCTGACAAGCTTTTGAAAAACTGTTAAAAGCATTTGGAAGAATCTTTGACAAACCTTTGTGACCATATCTTACAAGCTTTTGGAGAAATCTTTGACAATCTATTGGAAGAATCTTTGACAAGCTTTTGGCAATCCTTTGAAGCTTTGTGTAACAAGGAAAAATCTGTAATAATCTTTTGAAAGTATCCCTGACAAGTTTTTGAAAGAAATTCTGACAAGCTTTTGGAAGAATAGTTGAAAATATTTTATAAGAATCTTTTACAAGCCTTTGGAATAATATTCACAATCTTTTGGAATGATCACTTAAGCTTCTCAAAGGAACTATGAAAGACTTCTGAATGTCTTTCCTGAATCCCTGATATACGCTTGCAACGGTATCGTACATGCTTAATAAACCATTGACAGACTTTTGAAAAAATCTCTAGCAAGGTTCTAAAAGAATCTAAAAAGCATTTTTAAGAATTTTTGACAAATCTCTCATAAGCTTTTGAAGAAATCTCCGTTAATCTTTTGGAAGAAGCTTGTTAGAGAAGAATTTAGCAAGCTTTTGGAAGAATCTTAGGAAAACTCTTACAACAATTTTCGACAATCTTTTGAAAGAATCTCTGACAAGTTTTTAGAAGAATCTATTTTCTCTGGAAAAATTTCTTAGAAGCTTCTGGAAAATTTCTTCAATACTTTTGAAATGAACCTTGAAGCTGTTAAAAGAATCTCTAACGAGCTTTAGGAAGAAACTCTCAAAAACTCTTGAAAAAAATCCTAAAACCTCTGCAAAACCTCTAAAATGAAATCTTACAAGCTTTTGGAAGAATCTCTGACAAGTCTTCGCAAGTATCGCTATTGAGCTTCTAAGAGAAACTCCGGAACCTGGGGAGGCTTCCAGCAGAAGCTTGGAAAGCTTCCAGCAGAAGCATGGAAAGCTTCCAGCAGAAGCTGGGAAAGCTTCCAGCAGAAGCTGGGAAAGCTTCCAGCAGAAGCTGGGAAAGCTTCCAGCAGAAGCTGGGAAAGCTTCCAGCAGAAGCTGGGAAAGCTTCCAGCAGAAGCTGGGAAAGCTTCCAGCAGAAGCTGGGAAAGCTTCCAGCAGAAGCTGGGAAAGCTTCCAGCAGAAGCTGGGAAAGCTTCCAGCAGAAGCTGGGAAAGCTTCCAGCAGAAGCTGGGAAAGCTTCCAGCAGAAGCTGGGAAAGCTTCCAGCAGAAGCTGGGAAAGCTTCCAGCAGAAGCTTGGAAAGCTTCCAGCAGAAGCTTGGAAAGCTTCCAGCAGAAGCTTGGAAAGCTTCCAGCAGAAGCTTGGAAAGCTTCCAGCAGAAGCTTGGAAAGCTTCCAGCAGAAGCTTGGAAAGCTTCCAGCAGCAGCTTGGAAAGCTTCCAGCAGCAGCTTGGAAAGCTTCCAGCAGCAGCTTGGAAAGCTTCCAGCAGAAGCTTGGAAAGCTTCCAGCAGAAGCTTGGAAAGCTTGCACCAGAAGCTAGGAAACCTTCCACCAGAAGCAGATTTTGAGAAACTTAACTTGATTCGCAAGCTTCTCTGTTACCAGATTTCAAATATTCATCCAGTTTTTCTAGAAAAGCCCACTAGCTTTTCCGGAGGAAGCTTTGCCAGTTAATAGGGTTCACAATAACCATATCTTCAGGGAAATGTTTTCCTTGCACAACCTTTTGACAAGTGACCAAAACATTGAAGAAAACACACAATAACCTCTCAATAACCATCGATAGTCACATTATTGTCCAGTTTATTGCGGACATTTATCGTTCATTCGATAATCACCGTCGCTTTGCGGCGCATCCCAGCAAGCGTTGTCCCTCTTGGTGATCTCGACGGCGAACAACAATGAGTTTGTCATCGGCGATCTGCCGACGTAACTTTCCCATCAGCGTGTGTGTGTGCGCGCGCGCTTGTCAAAGGGTGCATTTTGACAGCTACGATTAAAATACGACGACAACGACGATGTCGCCGAATCTCAATAGTACGGAAAAAAAAGCTTCTTGCGCATTGTATACAAATCGATTGAGCAGAAACAATCGACAAGGTAATAAATATAAATTTTTATATTGAATTGTAATATTTATAAGCGATGCTTCGCCGGCGAATACCTGCCTGCGCTTTGCTCGGACTGATCGCCGTAGATTTATAAACAAAAGCCAGTCGTCGCTGGCTCTCTTCTCGGGAGGAAGCAGTTTATCGCTCATCGCTGGGCAGCACCGTGAAGAGGAGGAACAGCACGAAACATACTTTTACTGGCAACATAAAAGGAATTCCGCTCGCACATTGTATTCTTCGGAAGGAACATTTTACGCAACAACCTCTGTCCACGTCCCGTTCCCATCTGCGTGCCCCTCGTCTTGTCGGGTTGTCTGGTGGTGGTGGATCACCCATAGGGTTACCATATTTGCGCTTATCGGAAAGAGTACATGTTTTCATCTCTATAAAAGAGTACTAAAGTGTACGCTTAGCCTAAAAGTTTAAAATTTTGAAAATGAACTTTTTACTAATGTTTGTCCTAGTTTCATTGTTCTGATAATTTTTATGTTCTTTTTTAAATCCAATGCCGTTGCTCGCAATCACTTTATCGACGAAAAAAGTTTAATTTCATAAAAAAATGGAAATATTTACTAAATACGCTGTTTTGACCTAAATAATGCAAACAATTGTCAAATTCATATTCACAGTTAATTTTCCTACATTCGCAGTATATTTTGTAATATCTTTTCATTGAAGAATTCACGAAATTTAATCTAAATTTCATTCGCTAATCCTAATAAGCTGATAAGCAAGCATTCTATACTAGACGTTGATTCTGAATGAATCGATTTATTCAGTTTTTTTTTATAATGACGCATATCATGCAGAAAGCCATTCAAATTTCGGCGAAATTCTAGTCTATCAAATATTTTTTTAGTACATACTTTAGCAAGAATGTTCTTTACCAAATGTAGAACAACATTTGTTTTAACAGGAAACTAGGACTAAGAAGAACGATTTTTTGAACCTTGGATCTGAAAAGAATCTCAAGCATTGTATTTCATTTAAGTTTTTCTAAGTAATTGTTGAAATTTTATTATCGTGTTTTAGATACTATATTTTAAAGTTCAACCCTTCCATTCCCACAGCTCTGTTCAATCACTGGACCATTGAAAAACAACCTTCCTAGAAAATGCGCATGAAAAAAATTGATCCAAATGGTTCAAAACCCATTCAATAATTAATAATAAACTAATTTCTATATAAAGTGAAATATATTAGTTTATGATTACTTTCTAATTATTATTGAGTTGATTTAACTATTATTTGACGAAAAACGTTGGATCTCCTGTTTTCATGAGATAGATCTAGTTTCTTCAAAAGATTATTTGTTTTGTTCGGCAATCGGCAGTAATAACTAGAAAATAGTACATTTGAGCCCATTTCGTAAAAAGAATAGTACACACATTTTTAAGGCAAAAAAGAGTACATGTACTCTAAAAAGAGTACGTCTGGTAACCCTAATCACCCAGCCTTCTTGTCTGACGCTGGACGCTCCTCTTTGCTGTGGGAATTGCAGGTCGTCGGTTCCGCGGCGCATAAATATAAACATATTTGGATGTCTATTTTTGGCCGTTTTCGGATCCGTTGCAGCGTGCGGACATTGACAATCGGATTGTTTACATTTTTCGTACAAATACGGTCAAATCGGAGAGATTTCGTTTTGGGGGTAATCGCATTGTTGGAATTTGAAACAATTTTGATGGGATTTTTTGTTTCAGTGCAATGGAGTAGAAATGTCACTTTGAAAACCTCGGGCGGCTAACTTTGATCGCGTTTAAACTTCTTCGGAAGCTATCGGATGACCCCTCGTTTGGGGAAACATTGCCCATCACCGATAAAGATTGTCATCACAATGATCTCGATATCGCATTACATCAGCGCCCAGTAGGGTAAGATGGTTCAAAGTGCATAGTTAAGCTCAACTATATTCGTCAGAGAAAGTTTATAAGAACTTGTAACTTATCACAGTAGTTTAGCTTTAGGCCAGCCGATCTTCCGGAAGCGTTGAACGGATCGTTTAACGGAGGCATTCCACCTAGTGAGACCGGTGACGATGTCAAATACGCAAATTGAAACCGCTGATCAAGTACACACAATTGGATGCCTGATTTGCTACTGAGAAGTAATTTCTTGACCTATCTTGATGTATGGGAAATTCCTGCAAGAAATCGATCAAGAAAGCGCCTTTTTATGATCGCAGTATTGTGCTCTGCAAGATAAATCCACGTAATGCGATTATCTGAAAATGTCGATATACCGTCGCAGTGATAATGAAAATTACCAAGTGTTTCAGATTTAGTAAATTTGAAGCATTTGCGTCTTTGATGAATGAAAAAATCCAAGCCTACTTGACGCCTTTTGACGTTGCAATTGAATTGCGCGCATATCTTCTGCGCGTTACCGCCGCCGCTGGATGTGGATTTAAAATGAGCGCCGCAATACGCAGTTGAAAAGAAATGTCAATTAAAACGAGAGTCACTGTAGAAAATTTCAACAAGGAATCGGCAAGAAATTTCTTTAGCCATTCTTTTTAGCAGCAAATCAGGCTTAAGGGTCCAAGGTATCTAATAGAGGGGTAGTTCAACCTGAAGATACGTGTTATAATTACGCACTATAGTTATTCAAACTATCAAATTGATTTTAAATTTTTATTTGGATTTCCTACCCGAATAATAATTTAATAACAATGTAAGATAGGCCATTTACCCATGAGTGCATTTTGAACCACTTTACACTACCCAACGATTCGAGTTTTCTTCTCGAATGCGAAAAAAGAGAACATTGCAAAGAACCAATGACACGATCGAACCAGATATAATTCACATGTCGTCGTACCTCTTAATGTATTTTAAAGGTTCTCAATTTGTCATGTTTTTTGTGTACGGTTTCGCTGTTGTTTCTGATCCGAAAGAGAAGGCTTCGACTTCTTCTTCCTCCCCCTCCCTCTTTCCTATCGCGATCACTTCACTTTTATTCGTTTAGGTTGAATTTATTGTTCTTTTGGGAGCTGCATCCGAGTGCGCCCCTTAAACGGTTTGTAAGTGAATTCGAAAAGCGAATATTCATGTACCGAAAAAGGGGATCGAGCGATCGGCAAAGGGCGAAGACGAAAGACGATAACATTGTCCGGAAGAATGTTAAAAGCCATGTATGCTAATCTCTTTTTGATTCTGGCTGGCACTTTAGTCGGAGGCTTCATCATCCCGTGGTGCTTATCCGGGGAACACGGACAGATTTGGATATGGGACGCGACGCGCTGACCAGAAGCCCGAAAACGGAATGGAAACATGTCATGTTTTTCGAAATCGTGAGACAATTTTGTCCGATGGCCGCAACATAATCTGCGAAAAAGATATTCGCGCATGTGAGATCAGTGATCAAGCATGCCATGGATTTTTCTCTAGCAGTGCTGCCAACGTTCCGCCGCTGAGATTTTTGACAGTTGCGCGAAGCCTTAGTTGTTCGGTTATGATCGTTTGACCCGCCAAAGCCTACTACGTTCAGAACAATCGTTTACCATTCTAACTGATTTCCATAGTCAGAGGCCCCTAAAAGCAAAATGCGATATCGATGTCGGTCGGAGGAAACCTATTCAACAAACCAATAAATATTTTACGATCATGTTCCGGGCTGCAACGGGGCGAATTAATCGCTCAAACCATTGCAATGGGAATCGAATTTCATCTTCATAATTTCTTTTCCCCGTTCCGGAGTTGGGGCATAATAGATAAGTACCCAATCCCTATTGTGCATTGTTCTGTCCGAATGAATAAAAGTTGACGATGATCATGGGTCCGGGATCTACGGCCGGAGTTGTGCAAAACCTAGGGTTCTGCGGGCTGGATATGGATGGAGGATGGTGGCAACGCAACATCATGTTACAAATAAGGAATAGGCGAAGTTCTGCGTCGACGACAACCTTGACCGTTGCGACATGGCGCGTCCTCAGGATCGGTGCTGGTTGGCTTTGGGGTGGTCTAGTCGGAAGATCGTTGCGGCAGAGGTGAGGTCATTGTTTCTTCGATTGATTTAGACAGTACGGCAGGCCATAACGGGAGGAGAAATTCAATTGAGGCATTATCATTTGTCTAGGGAAGGGTTGCCAGATATTTCTTTCAATTACAGATTGCTAAAGCTCATTCTGACATAATGTTGATCTGAACTTCTCTGCAGGAAATTTTCCATCAATACTTTCTAGAAGCATAGAGATCTTCCTACGAGTGCTTGCCTTGTGAGAGTTTTCGTTAGAAGAAATTATACTTTTGCTTCAGCAGATTTCAGTAGATTTTCCTTGATAACATCCGTAAGCCTTCTTTCAAAAGATGGTTAGGTCTTCCTTTAGAAGATCTGTAGACTTTTCTTCAAAAGACCAGTAGGTCTTGCTGCAGAAGATCCGTAGGTCTAATTCCAAAGAATCGGTACGTCTTCATCTACAAGATCGGTAGGCAAACCTTCAGAAGATCAGTAAGTCTTCCTCCAGAAAATCGGTAGGTCTTTCTTCAGAAGATCAGTAGGCCTTCTTTCGGAAAATTGGTAAGCCTTACTTCAGAAGATCGTTCCTTCAAGAAATCGGTAGATCTTCCTTCAGGAGATCGGTAGATATTCCTTCAGAAGATCGGTAGATCTGCCTTCAGAAGATTGATAGATTTTCCTTGAGAATATCGGTAGATCTTCCTCCAGAAACTTAAATGGTTCTAAAGAAGTTTGGAAAAGTTTCCCCTTAAAGCTTAGAAATGCTACTCAAAGAGGCTTGGAAAATCTCCCTCCAGTAGCTTCAAAAACCTTTCCCTAAAATCTTGAAAACAATCCTCCAGAAGTTTGGAAAAGAAGAAAAAGCTTGGAAATGCTTCTTACAAAAGCTTTGAAATGCTTCCTCTAGAAACATGAAAGAGCTTGGAAAAGCTATTTCTAAAAGCTTGGAGAAGCTTCTTCTGGATGCTTGGAAGAGCTTCTTCTAAAAGCTTATGCAAGCTTCTTCTGCAAGCTTGAAAAGTTTCTTCTAGAGTCGAGGAGAGGATTCTCCAAGAAGCTTGGAGAAGTTTCTTCATGAAGTTTGAAGAGGCTTCTCCAAGAATTTTGGAGAGGCTTCTGCAAGAAGCTTGGAAAGGCTCCTCCAAGAAGCTTTGAGACGCTATTCCAAGAAGCTTGGAAAGCTTCTCCTAGAAGCTTGTAAAAGATTCCTCTAGATGCTTGAAAAAGCTTCTCCCAGAAGCTTGGAAAAACTGCTCCCAGAAGCTTGGAAAAGCTTTTTCTAGAAGCTTCAAAAAGCTTCTTCTAGTAGCTTCGAAAAGCATTTTCTAGAAGCTTCAAAAAGCTTCTCCTAGTAGCTTTGAAAAGCCTCTCCTAGAAGCTTGGAAAAGCTGCTCCCAGAAGCTTGGAGAAGCTTCTCCCAAAAGCTTGGAAAAGCTCCTCCTTGTAGTCTGGAAAAGCTTCTCATAGAAGTTTGGAAAAGCTTTTCCTTGTAGTCTGGAAAAGCTTCTCATAGAAGCTTGGGAAAGCTTCTGCTAGAAGAACTTTTTCTCCTAGAAGCTTGGAAAAGCTTCTGCTAGAAGAACTTTTGCTCCTAGAAGCTAGGAAAAGCTTCTACTTAAAAAATGGAAATACTTCTTCTAGAAGCCTGGAAAAGCTTCACCAAGAAGCCTGGAAAAGCTTCTCCTAGAAGCTTGGAGAAGCTTCTCCTAGAAGTTTGGAGAAGCTTCTCCTAGTAGCTTGGAGAAGCTGCTCCAAGAAGCTTGGAGAAGCTTCTCCAAGAAGCTTGAAAAAAGCTTTTGTTAGAAGCTCGGAAAAGCTACCCATAGAGGCTTGGAAAAGCTTCTCCTAAAGGCTTGGAAAAGCATCTCCTAGGAGCTTGGAAATGCTTCTCCTTGAACCTTGGAAAAGCTTCTTCTAGAAGCTTGGAAAAGCTTCTTCTAGAAGCTTGGAAAAGCTTCTCCTAGAAGCTTGGAAAAGCTTTTCCTAGAGGCTTGGAAAAGTTTCTCCTAGGAGCTTGGAAATGCTTCTCCTAGAAGCTTGGTTAAAGCTTTTCCTTGTAGTCTGGAAAAGCTTCTCATATAAGTTTGGAAAAGCTTCTGCAAGAAGAACTTTTTCTCCTAGAAGCTTGGAAAAGCTTCTCCTAGAAGAACTTTTTCTCCTAGAAGCTAGGAAAAGCTTCTCCTTAAAAAATGGAAATGCTTCTTCTAGAAGCCTGGAAAAGCTTTACCAAGAAGCCTGGAAAAGCTTCTCCTAGAAGCTTGGAGAAGCTTCTCCAAGAAGCTTGAAAAAACTTATCCTTGAAGCTTGAAGAAGCTTCTGTTAGAAGCTCGGAAAAGCTTCCCATAGACGCTTGGAAAAGCTTCTCCTAGAGGCTTGGAAAAGCATCTTCTAGGAGCTTGGAAATGCTTCTCCTTGAACCTTGGAAAAGCTTCTCCTAGAAGCTAGGAAAAGCTTCTCCTAGAAGCTTGGAAAAGCTTCTCCTTGAAGCTTGGAAAAGCTTCTCCTAGAAGCTTGGAATAGCTTCTTCCAGAAGCTTGGAATAGCTTCTCTCAGATGCTTGGTATAGCTTCTCCCAGAAGCTTGGAAAAGCTTTTCCTAGAAGCTTGGAAAAGCTTCTCCTAGAAGCTTGGAAAAGCTTCTCCTTGAAGCTTGGAAAAGCTTCTCGTTGAAGCTTGGAAAAGCTTCTCCTAGAAGCTTGGAAAAGCTTCTCCTAGAAGCTTGGAAAAGCTTTTCCTAGAAGCTTGGAAAACCTTCTCCTAGAAGCTTGGAAAAGCTTCTTCTAGAAGCTTGGAAAAGCTTCTCCTAGAAGCTTGGAAAAGCTTTTCCTAGAGGCTTGGAAAAGTTTCTCCTAGGAGCTTGGAAAGCATCTCCTAGAAGCTTGGTTAAAGCTTTTCCTTGTAGTCTGGAAAAGCTTCTCATATAAGTTTGGAAAAGCTTCTGCAAGAAGAACTTTTTCTCCTAGAAGCTTGGAAAAGCTTCTCCTAGAAGAACTTTTTCTCCTAGAAGCTAGGAAAAGCTTCTCCTTAAAAAATGGAAATGCTTCTTCTAGAAGCCTGGAAAAGCTTTACCAAGAAGCCTGGAAAAGCTTCTCCTAGAAGCTTAAAGAAGCTTCTCCTGCTAGCTTGGAGAAGCTTCTCCAAGAAGCTTGAAAAAACTTCTCCTCGAAGCTTGAAGAAGTTTCTGTTAGAAGCTCGGAAAAGCTTCCCATAGACGCTTGGAAAAGCTTCTCCTAGAGGCTTGGAAAAGCATCTTCTAAGAGCTTGGAAATGCTTCTCCTTGAACCTTGGAAAAGCTTCTTCTAGAAGCTTGGAAAAGCATCTCCTAGAAGCTTGGAAAAGCTTCTCCTAGAAACTTAGAAAAGCTTCTCCTAGAAGCTAGGAAATGCTTCTCCTAGAAGCTTGGAAAAGCTTCTCCTAGAACGAGAAAAGGAGCTAGAAGCTTGGAAAAGCTTCTCCTAGAAGCTCTAGAAGCTTGGAGAAGCTTCTCCTAGAAGCTTGGAACAGCTTCTCCAAGGAGCTGGAAAAGCTTCTTCTAAAAGCTTAAACAAGCTTTTTCTAGAAACTTGGAAAAGCCTCTCCTAAAAGCTTGAACAAGCTTCTTCTAGAAGTTTGGAAATACTTCCCCTAGATGCTTAGAAAAGCTTCTCTTAGAGGCTTGGAAAAGCTTCTCCTAGAAGCTTGGAATAGCTTCTTCCAGAAGCTTGGAATAGCTTCTCCCAGAAGCTTGGAAAAGCTTCTCCCAAAAGCTTGAAAAAGCTTCTTCTAGAAGCTTGGAAAAGCTTTTCCTTGTAGTCTGGAAAAGCTTCTCATAGTAGCTAGGAAAAGCTTCTGCTAGAAGAACTTTTTCTCCAAGAAGCTTGGAAAAGCTTCTCCTCAAAAAATGGAAAAGCTTCTTCTAGAAGCCTAGAAAAGCTTCACCAAGAAGCCTGGACAAGTTTCTCCTAGAAGCTTGGAGAAGCTTCTCCAAGTAGCTTCGAGGAGCTTCTCCTCGAAGCTTGAAAAAGCTTCTGCTAGAAGCTCGGAAAAGCTTCCCATAGAAGCTTGGAAAAGCTTCTGAGAAGCTTTCCGCAAGCTTCTGAAAAGCTGTCCGCAAGTTTCTGTTAAGCTTTTCACAAGCTTCTGAGAAACTTTCCGCAAGCTTCTGAAAAGCTTTCCGCAAGCATCTGAAAAGCTGTCCGCAAGTTTCTGTTTAGCTTTCTGCATGCTCCTGGTAAGCTCTTCGGTAGCTTATGAGAAGCTTTCCGAAAATTTCTAGAAAACTGTTTGCAAGTTTCTGAGAAGCTTTTCGCAAGTTTTTGTTAAGCTTTTCGCAAGCTTCTGAGAAGCTTTCCTCAAACTTTTAGGAAACTTTCCGCAAGCTTCTGGAAAGCTGTCCGCAAGTTTCTGTTGAGCTTTTCGCAAGCTTCTGAGAAGCTTTCCGCAAGCTTCTGAGAAACTTTCTGCATGCTTCTGAGCTACTGTAAAAGTTTCCGTAAGCTTTTGAAAAGCTTTTCGCAAGCTTCTGAGGAGCTTTCCGCAAGCTTATGAGAAACTTTCCGCAAAACTCTGAGAAACTTTCCGCAAAATTCTGAGAAGCTTTCCGCAATCTTCTGAGAAACTTTCCGCTAGCTTATGTGGAACTTTCCGCAAGCTTCTGAGAAACTTTCGCAACCTTCTGAGAAGCTTTCCGCAAGCATCTGAAAAGCTGTCCACAAGTTTATGGAAATCTGTTAGCAAGTTTCTGAGAAGCTTTCTGCAAAATTTTGTTAAGCTTTTCGCAAGCTTCTGAGAAGCTTTCCGCAAACTTTTGAGAAACTTTCCGCAAGCTTCTGAGATACTGCAAAAGTTTCCGTATGCTTTTGAAAAGCTTTTCGCAAGCTCTGATAAATTTTCTGCGAGCTTTTGCGAAGCTTTCCGCAAGCTTCTGATAATCTTTCCGCAAAATTCTGAGAAGCTTTACGCAAGCTTCTGAGAAACTATCCACAAAACTCTGAGAAACTTTCCGCAAAACTCTGAGAAGCTTTCCGCAAGCTTCTGAAAAGCTGTTGATTAATTGAAATTGCAAGAAACGTATTCAAAAATATATTCAATTTAGCGTGATTACAAACTATGATAAAGGCGATTAACAAAGCAAAATTACATCTCAATTGTTCCATAAAGGAAGTATCCGTCGATAACAATTTATGGCGTGTCTAAATCAATTGACTCCAAAGTCCGAAGTTATCACACTTCGCCCCTGGATGTCTCCCATCGATAACCCTTTTCAAGTGTCATGAAAATCAACCACTCCGTTTATCACTTCGAACTCACTCGGCAATTATGTAATTACTGCTCATCACTCACTCACTCCGCCGAAGATACCACACGATTAATCATAATTCACTCCCCTTTCTCATTTCCAGACTGGCGATCGAGTGTTTGTGGGTGCCCCCGGAAGCTACTACTGGCAAGGTAATTGACACAAGTTCCCTTGGTTATCTTCGATCATTAGACCATCAGAAGCCATCATTTTCTCTCGTTTGCGTGCGGCATCTGTCGTGTGAACTTCGACTCAATTCACAATTATGCTGCGATTGACAAAGTCACACGAGAAAGATGCGCAACAGCGCATTCTTCGATGAGAAAAGATCACTCTCTCTATTATGCACTCATAATTATACGTCGACAAAATCAACGAGGGGCCAATCCGAGAACACCAAATTACACCCCCCTCGAGTTATTGACCCGTGCTGCCCCCTTTTTCTCACATCCATATGCGAGATTGATTGTGCGTGCACGATTTTCGTAGCGCAGTTTAGATTTGAGATGAGTTTGATTGAATCGTAGTAGTTGGCGTGTCGGTTTATGACAGCTCGCTCCCCGTCCGTAGTCTACTGTGATGTGTTTTGTGTAGTAGCCCATTGCGTTCTTTAGTTGGAAATAAAAGAGCGCAAATAGATGGTTTGCAGTGAGTTTGAACCCGCTCATTTCCCCTGCCCTTGATTAATTAACCGATTAGACACGAAGCGCCCTAGTCAGCGCGTAATTCCTCATTGCTCTAATTGAAGTTCTCCGTTTTCTTCTTTTCACGAAATTGGTAAGTATTTGCTCTTGCAGTGAGGATTTGAGTGGATAACCATGAGCTGAGTGCCGTAGTGTTACGCCCCTCAAAGTAGATCTTAGTTGGCAGTGAGATTTTTGTCACTAAAAGAACCCCGACAATCGACATCGCAGCAAGCGTTGGTCGATCAAAGCTCCCAATTAGAAATAAGGCTTACCCTGCAAAATTACACTCTCCACGAATCACACTAGAATACCCGCACAAATACCGAATACCCTCCTCAGTAAAACAAACCTTACAACAGTGTTATCACCGATATTTTTCGTTTTCTTTTTTATGTTTTCTATGTCATTCCCCTGCCCACACCTGTGTTGTGCACGTGCTCGCAAAATACCAACCAAACCACCAACAACAAATCCCCGCCGCGAACAAACCAAATCTTAATCAATTTCAGGACAAGTGTATTCCATTAATACCGAAGCTGCGTTCCCCTATAAACCCCCGCGATATGGTCAGTTTGGCGAAGGAGGTAACCTATCGAATCCAGTTTCAACCAATCAATCGCTATTTGTAGCCAAACTACAATATACAAATAGTGCCTTTCCTAACTATCCATTCTAAAAAATAAGAAATCGTCAAACAAAAATTTACTTCAGTGTTTCCTTCCTTGGATCTCATCCACTCATATAATAAAACTCGCGAATAAAACCCATCATGACAGCTGGGAAGCGTGTTCTGCTTCAATCGCGCCTCATACAACTCGAAATGCCCATCTAACCTGCTCATGGCCCTTCAGCGAAACAATCAATGATGCCAACCATAACGCCTGACCATCTTCCTTTTCTGTCATTTCTGTGAAGCTCTCACCCGCAGTTCTCATCTCTCATGAGTTACTCTCATACCAACTGTCAATCAACCAACCATTCGATGACATTCGTTGGCTATAATTGGTGTTATTTGTTTTCCCAATTTGCTTTACGTTAAGTTACATGTGCTAAAACAGCGATTTACCGCAGTACCAATAAATTATCATAATAATTATCTTCCACCAGTCACATGCCATCACAAGTATTTATTGATTAACAAACAAATTTAGAAATAAAAAAAAAAATCATACCTCATCAATGTTTTGAGACAAAAAAACGCCGCCTGTGAACCACTGCGTTAGCTTAAGGTGAAACGTCTTATGCGTGGTATGCACCTGAAACGTGAGGCACTCAAGTAAAATTTCTCCTTTTTACCAAAGTAATTTTGACAGCTGATCCAGTATGAGCGAAGTGTCACTTTTACTTGCGGAATAATTGAGCGGCACATTTTTCCGTACGGAAAAGTGACAGCTCCATTTGTATGTACGGCAGGCGTTACTGACGTTATGAAATCAGCTCTACTTATCACCAGCATACAGCTCAAATAATTTCGATAGTGGAATCATTCCTTGACCGTTTCTTGTCCTATCCTTTTGCACAGTACTTATGATCAGCGTACCGGCCATTAGAATCTAACGTCTCACGAAAGATGTAACAGACAGTAGTGCAATTGGGTCCAAAAGCCCTGTCTCAGTTTTAGTATCAAACGTTTAAATTTAGGTCAAATCACATATTTACTCAATTTGTGAACGTTTTTCTTTGGCTTAAGTACAAAAAACAATTGTTTCCGGTTTTGAGATTTTGTCACACCCCTTGGTTGAAACTCAAATTTTGGGTGCATTTTGTTTTCCGTGTTCCTTTCGAAATGTCAGATAAGGCGGCATCCACAAATTACATAACGCTCTAGGGGGATGGGGGGGTTAGGCTCAAGGGTTACGGCTCATACAAAAAAAAGCGTTACGGAGAAACGAAACTTGCGAAACTAGTAGCAAGAACACGTTCCATCGTGTTATTCAATAAAAACAAGATTTAAACAAAAAAAAATGGGGACTACATATTCTAGTTTTAGTCTAATCCAGTAGCAGGAAGCTTAACACAAGATCAGCTACGTTGGTTCTCTATTTCTATAGATTAGTGCTTTTAAAAACTATAGTAGAGGCAGATGTCGTCCATCTTAGGATTCTAAGATGTTTCATCTTGAGAAGAAATGGAATTTCGTTGAATGTCCATCTATAGCATTTTTCACTCATATTTCCAAGAGCATGGTGTCATATTCACAACAAAATGAACAAACAACGAAAAGCATTTTCATCAATAGGATCCGAATTTTGTTGATAAAGTCTTGTTTTATTAAATAATACAAAAGAGCGTATTTATGCTACTACTTTGACCTTTTTTTATTACTGACACTATTATACTTGAACTTTAATTGCAACTATGGGTCGAAATCTCAAACTTGACACGGGGGTTTTACTTTTTAACATTGGGGTTGTTCCTATCTGACAAATCGAAAGGCACACGGAAAACAAAATTAACCCAAAATTTGCGCTTATATCAAGGGGTGTGACAATATCTTAAAACCAAAAAACAATGTTTGTATTGAACTAATGAAAAATAAAAATAATATTGTGATTCTTCTCAAAACATTTCGTTTTGCGATAGTCGCAAAAAAAATCCATCAAATCTGTGCTCACCAGTCATATTCTATGGCTCTACATGTCTAGGGAAATTTAAAAAATATTGTATAGCCAGTTTTGAAGTTTTTCCGATGTTCTTAGCCCAGAAGTTCAAAGGAAAAAAAAATATTGGAAAAATTTAAACGAGGTTTCAATGGCTTTGATTGTTAAATAAATGTAACTTGGTTCAAGGTTGTTTTGTCTAGTTTTTTGTAACTTCTGGTTGCAGTTTTGAGTTAAGAGATCAGCAAAGTTTTGAGCTACGCCCTTTTTGCGGCGTAACTAGCAAAAACAATATTGTTTTATTTTTAAGAGGTATTCCAATACCAGTAATCATGCTTAAAAGTTGTCAATGACAAATTGCTAAGTAAGTTTTTTTTTACAATTTATCCATTTTTATGGGCTTAAGTGAAGTGCTAAGTGGTTTTACGGAGCCAATTTTACAGTTATTGTTATGATTCATAGAATAATTTTTATCGCACGATAATCTGAATATCTAGGTTAACTTGTAAATTCACATATAACATTTTGTAAGCTTTACTCCATACAATACCTTCAAAACTGCCATCCGTCCTTTATAACTGAATCATTCTATCCAATTGTGATTTTTTATTGATCGAGTCTAACTCTAATGAACAGTATAATCTAAATCAATGTAATTATAGTACAAACAATGGATGAAAACCGAGTTGAGGAAAAGCAGCTATAGCAAAGATGCTTATGCAGTGCAAGAAATATCCGCTATTTTTTGGTTTTCATGAATTAAAAATCGTACAACTTACAAAGCATGCCGCATTCAGAAATAACAGTTTTATTAGGTCAACAATTTACAATTTCTCCAAAGTGAAAAACCAACATATAAGAAATCTAGATTTTCCAGCTTGAAATGACTTTATCTACATATGTAACACATGGTTAAACAACCTTGTTCATGGATATTGTGCAACGTTCAGTTTTAGTTTGCGGAAAATCTTAAATTGTTCTGCGGAAAAGTTGGCTAGGTTACCAAAAAGTATGCTTTCTTTTTTTTTGCCAAATTTTGGTTTGGACACACCAGCCGCTACAGCTGCAAGCAAACAAATTGAATCGTACTGCAGAAGCTTATTATTTTTTCATAGACTATATAATCGTGAATACTTTATGTTTCACTGTGTTAACTTATATTAAACTTAAGCATCTTCTTCTAGTTGATAGTTACTATAAGATCAATCTTTAATAATTAATTTGTAATTAAACTCTGCAAGCCTAGTTTTCAAAGTTAGCTCTGCTCTACAAATTCCATAGAATAAAATAATAAATGATGCGGCTATACTTTTCACTATTTTCTTCGAATTAAATATACTATTGCTGTTGACGTCGTTAATTTCCTTTTATTTCACACACTACTTACACTAAGTTTTATTAGTAACAAAATTAGATTTTAATGTTAAACTTACCCGACTATGGGCACATAACAAAATTATGTTATGATGATAAAATGATTTTATCGAACATAGGTTGTTACAATTTTGATGCAGGATGTTGTTAAAATAACTAAATTTATTACAAAAATGTGTATGAATTGTATCATATATATAACAAAATGTTTTTTTGATCTATCAAAAACATATCAAACATAGTTATAATCTAACAACCCTGAGTATTGTGCAGCAAAAGCTTATTTAGTTACATGGTGAAATCGGCTCCGTAATGCCTCATAGCGCTTAAGCCTATGAAAAATAGTTTTTTTTTGAATTGCATTCAGGTTCCATAACAGCTGTGCAAAATTTCAACTCGATCGGTGAAACCATAGTTTAGCGCCAGTCGTTCAAAGTTTGTAGCATCTACTATGGGAAAACTTACCTTTGCAAAGAAAAATCGCCAAAGGTCGCCCATCGACCTCTTTAAAAATTGTGAATACAGACCTTGGTCTAGATTTATTATTTGATTTATGGATTTCGATTCGATGCATTCGCGTACTTTTATTTGCGTTTCCATGTGCATAAACAATCAAGCTTTTTACGAGTGCTAATGGCTGTCGCAAAAAGGCTCGCTTTTTGGTAGGGATCAAACGATTTGACGTTTGGCTTGAGTCCGTTCAGTTTAAAACGACCCAAGCCAAATGTCAAATGGATTGAACGCTATCAGAAAGCGAGGCTTTTTGCGGCAGCCATTAGCGCTCATAACAAGCTGGATACTGCGAAAGACAAGCGGTGAATGATATGCGTAATATTATTATAAAATAGATACTGGCTCCGTAATGCTTTTATGCCGTTGAGCCTCACAATAACGATATTGATAGAATAGCTGTGGGAGATTGATAAACCAGTAAGAGAAAAATACAGAGAGAAAACATATATCGTAAAACTGCAGCACGTAGCATGTGACACAGACAAGCAGACGTAACACTAAGAACAATTATCGCAAGTAACATGATCCATTCCTCTTTATCGATCCTCTCTTTGGTGACTAAAGGTGACAAGATGTATTTTCAATTGAACTTTTTCTCAGCAGCTCGCTAGACAGATGTGGAAAAATGACGTGAAACTTTTATCACCTTTATTCATGGAAGAGAGAATCGATGCAGAGAACCCGGATAAACCGAAACAGTACAGGCACTATTTCTCAAAATATCCACTACCACTTACGACAATATCTAAACAGTTTCGTAAAACATCCAAATTAACAATAAACGAACAGTACCACAAACGGGTTTGACAGTTTGGTGAATGGTAATTGGATAAATAACAATGTGGGGGAATAGGCGGTTAAGTTATGTAACCATAAAAAAACGCCGATTTTCTCGAACAAATTTTTTCGTTCATGGTTTCACAAATGGTAGATATACTATCCATTTCACGGTCAAAATAATGTAAAGCAAACAGTAGAAGAATTGCTCAACCATAAAAAATGCATGGGAAGAAATAACGTATGTGGTATAATTGATTTATTGTTTTTTACGGTATTTTATTCCTGTTTATCTTACATGTGTGAATCAAAAGAAAAACATTTTATACACTCTTTCGGAAGCAGTTTTATTCTAAACTCTCTTCGGCCTTTATTGCAAGCTCCGTCGAATTTGGTCTTGCATCTGAACCTAGAAGTTTTGAAGTTCAATCACTTGGACAATAAATTTACAATTTAAGGCACTTACCTTACACTTCGGGTTCAAATGCGGTTATTAACTCGCCCAGTAACTCATTAACAGTAGCATGAGAGCAGCAAACGTTGATCCTTTGCTCCACAAAACTTTGAGCCATCGACGGAACTTTTTGGAACCGCCATCCTGGTCACTCAAATCCCGATAGACTCTTTAAGTAATCGATGAATCTTCTTCCACCAACCGATAAATTGGATCTCCATCTGCAATATTAACACCAACAGCACAAGAATCTCAGCATTAAACCATAATAATGAAAAAAAAATAACTTACCGCAGGATGACGTTTTCAACCTCCCGGCTAGCCACTGAAAACAATACACTCTAAAAAAAACATCTACCTAGACACTAAAGAAAATTTAATTCAGATGTTTCAAAATGTTTCAATTTTGAAAATGAAAATGATTTCATTTCGAAGATTAAAAACTCATTTTTGTTTTCTATATAAATGGCGTAATTTAGTTTATAATTTGTTTTAGTTTTGATTGAAATCCCAATTGAATCGAAATACAAACGCAAGTTTTTATTTCTTAATCAGATTTGCTTTAACTAAGTATAAATTTATTAGAGTGTTTTTTTTAATCTGGTGGCTACTGTTTCCCAAATAGGTCATTTATTATATTTAATGGTTATAAGTTTTGATTTTCAGTCACATTTCAGTAAACATTATTTAAACCAACTTTTATTGTTTCGAACTAAAGAGCAGTCTGTCTCAAAAAACACCAAGAATTTGGGAAAAATAAAATTCGAATTGGGTAACATTTCCATATGCATTTTGATGAGTCTGGAAAGCGTGTGCAAGATTCGTGGAGGAAACATAAACAAACTGTGTATGATGAACGTATGCGAATGCTCGTGTGTTCAAATGTCACTAAGCTCTTACAGGATCGTTAGTGTAAACGTCAAACACGAAGAAAAACTATGTCAGCGCTGCGAGTGGCGAATTGACTATTACGCGTTGCAAGAAAAAAATTGATTCCTCAGGCTGCTTGTATGATATGAAGTATGAACCCATGAAGCATTATTGCAAGTACACGTCTAATCGTCAAACAAAAATATATTAAATTTATCACGAATATCTAAGTTCTGAGAACTCTGCTGTGGGATGCAGTTCTGCTAGCATAAATTTGCCTACGCTAGTCTTTGAAGTTTTTAATTGAATACACAATAGAACAACGACGGAAATTAAGATGGAAATGGGATTTGAACCTATTTGTTCTATGAGTAAAAATGTGAGCCACAATTTTATTCGATATTTGTGTTTTACGCATTTTAACAGGAACGTTTAACATGATGCCTTCATGAAATCGATGTCCCTTGTCTATCCTACACACTGTCTTCATCTTTACGATTCCAATTAGCATCCCCATGGAGGGATAGGTGTCTAAGAGCATTGGAATCAATTGGAAAGCTCAATTTTCAAGTTTTCTTCTTGGACATGATAGGTGAACCGACGATGTGAAAAGTAGTGATTGATTGATTTTTTTTTTCAAAGCCTTCAACGCACACTATGTGATTTTTGTTCTATGCGGAGATAGCCCACTGCGCGTTATTTCCGCGAGCCTATCCAAATTTTTAAATTTACCCGCAATACTTATATTAGAATTAATCCTTGAAAAGGTGGGAATCTGACATCTGTTTGTTTGTTTGTTTTAGTGCTCTTTAGTTTTTTTCCTGTACAAAGCTTCTTGCATGTGTTATTAATAACATTCGAATTGGTCCAAAATATCGAAAACAAGGTTTATTATTCTAACGTAACGGTTCTAACGTAACGTAAACGGTTAGTGATGGGATTTTTTTTAATTATGTTAAAAAATGCGTACAAATTGTTTTGATCAGTGCTGGAAAAGATCGCATCACGAAGCAGCTCACGAGTGGATACCAACGCATAACAAACATCACAGACTCGCGAACTGGCTAGGTGTGAGTAAGTCCGCACCCGCCTGCTCGGGAGAACATGTCAAAAGAAGTAGCAACAAGCTCGGGAACGGTTACTCGCGAGTAACCGAGCAAGTTGTGATTTAATATGGTTCTGACAGACAAATTAATTGCATAACCATCAAGCCGACAGTAAACTTCTAATTTGTAGTCAAAAACCCTTGGATTTATGATCTTGGAGGAGAAGCAGCTTTTTCTCAAAAACACAATTTGACTCTGAACAGCTTCGAACACGTTCGCGAATCACTTTTAGCTTCGGTTACTCGGGAGCACGACGGATGCGAGTAAACCAGCGCTCTGACGCTCGGCAGCGTTTGGTTTTGTTTTTGTTCCAGTTCAGCAGAACTGTTCGACACTTTCCATCACTGGTTTTGATATCAAATATATCAACTTTTCAGCTATTTAGAACCATTTTACTACAGCAAATAATATTTTACCCAGATTACAGCTGGGACACGTGATAAGTAGGCCAAGACCCTAGACGAAGTGCTAAACAAATTTTTGATAGGTTCTTAAAATTTCTGTCACAAGTCAAATCTACAAGAATCCAACAGGAAGATCTTAAAAAGTAAAAATAAACTAGGGATCTTTTTACTGCCGAGCTACTTTGATCATCCAATAAGCATTTTGTTGCAATTATTTGCAGGCATTTTCTTAAAATCTCACTAGTAATGCGCCAAACATTTTGCCACAAATCAAACAATAAGATTGCTAAAGACTTGCTAATTTTGGCCAAAATCTAGCGAGGATACTTAAAAAAATAATTAGGAATCTCGTCTGAAATGCGCCAAGGATGTTACAAGCAACACTTTACGTCCAATTCGTGGGTAAAACCATTGAAAGTACTTCATTAAGAAACGGACAAAAAACTCGATATAATTCCATCAAAAGCCATGTTTTGATGTCAATTCAAAAGTGAAAAAATATTGAAAAGGACAGTAAATCTAAAAACAAAATGTTGCCAATATAGTGCTATAATACAGCTGAGCTGATTGCTCTATAGTAGCCGTACAGGCCAAAAAGGCGAATTACGGGCTAGTGGTAACTTGGGTATTCTCGACGTTTTGTCTTCGAATTTTCGACATTACATATACAATATTCGACATCGTTCTCTTGGCTTTCTGCTGAAGACAAGTAACATTTTAGGCTTTGTCGTGGTACCATAACTATCCTAGATCCATAAATAGGTCTGAAGCTGCAATAAAGCCAGAATTTTAACTAGAGTATTTACAAAACACCAACATCTTCATGAACGGTATTGTATGCGTCCAGATTACCATTCCGTATACCGCTTTAAGTTAATTAAGAATTTTACTGTTTTAAGTTCAAAGAATTTCAAGTATCGCTTTCCGGAGCTTCTGTGAAATCAAATGGAACATTTAAATTCTTTGTCTGCAGATTGCACTTCAGTTCATTACGTAATTCTTTTAAGTTGCGTAATAACTCATTGCATTATAAATTCGTGAAATACCACTTGAGTCAAGTAATATAAATGTAATGAGTCATTACGCAACTCAAAATAATTACGTAATTAGCTAGCGTTGCATAATGAATAAATACGTAACTGAAATACAGCTTTTGAAAGCTACGAGGAGATTCTTTAAAGCTTTTGAGAGAAAGATTTTCAAGATTCTGGAGAGAAACTTCTGTGGAGAAACTTTTTAAAACTTCTAAGGAGAAGCTCTTCATGCTTCGAAAGAAAAGCTTTTCGATCGTAAAGTGTTAGAACATGAAGTTTTTAGCCTGCTGAGGAAAAACTTTCTATTTTTCTGAGGTTATTATTTTGAAGATTCTGTCTAGGAAATGTTACAAGCATTCGCGGTAAATTGTCAAGTTCCTGAGAATCCTTTTAAGTTTTCAAGATTTTTTAAGGCTTCTTTACAAATTTCTGAGGATAATCCTTTTAGACAGATAAAACTTATTAAGGAGAAAAACTGTCAACTCCTGGGAAAATTTTTCATTTTTTTTTTTCATTTATGGAACGAACATTTAAAAAAAGTGAAAACTGATTTCCTTTTAAAATCGTTCACATTTTTTTTCTAATTCTGAGAAACGTTTCAATCTCCTAAGGTTCATATTGTTTGTTTCCAAAACGTGTTTTTAGCTTTTTGGGCTTCTGAGCAACATTTAAAGATTTTGAAGAAAAAAATGTTCAACTCACTTAGGAGAAAGTTTTCAAGCTTCTAAGGAAAAACTTTTTAAGCTTCAGAGAGAAGTTTATCAATCTCTTGAGGTGGGTTATCTTGCTCCTGAAAAAAATGCATTCTTCTGAGGAGAAACTATTCAAGATTCAGACGAGAATCTATCAAAGCTTCTAAGGAGAAGCATTACAAGTTTTCCTAGAGATGCTTTTTAAGTTTCTGAGAAGTGTGCCAAACTT
The DNA here is from genome assembly GCF_002204515.2 of Aedes aegypti. Taxonomy (NCBI): domain Eukaryota; kingdom Metazoa; phylum Arthropoda; class Insecta; order Diptera; family Culicidae; genus Aedes; species Aedes aegypti. The sequence goes on from NC_035107.1 coordinate 27,031,188, forward strand.
CTTGGAAAATGCTTTTTAAGCTTTTGCGATGAAGCTTTTCAAATTTCCGACGATATACTTTCCGGGCTTTCCAATTTACTTTCCACTATTTACTTACCATGCTTTTGAGCTTAACATTTTTATCATCTGAGAATCATTTCTTCTAAGAACGGTTCCTACCTACTGCAGAGAAACATTTCATGCTTCAAGTCATAATATCAAAAAGGTCGAAAATGATCTATTTTTGGAAACGTCTCACTCCTTTGAAAACAAAAAAAATATGTCAATACTTTTTCCCTTTTTGCCCTCTGCCTTTTTCCTCTCTTCAGAATGTTTTGCTATGTCCTAGTGTATCCGTGTAATTCAAATCATTTTGAGCCCAGCTTACTGAACTTCAAACGTATTATTACGTTGAATATGTTAGCTATAAAACTACAAGGGGTGATTCGATTTTGACATTTCTTACCTACGGATTTTATAGTTTGGTCAAAGTAGGCTGTAATTTAAGATTGTTGATTCAACTGCCAATTATTTTCACGACGTTTGTTTTGTAACTGGGATTTCTTGATTAGGAATATATTTAATACTAACTTTATTTATACAGTTTTAGTAGGGTAGAAGCACCGGTTTTGGCTATACGCCAGTTGTAGCCATAGAGGATTATACACCGTTTTACATAGTCAATCAGCATGAAACTTTTTATGTTCAGTAGATCACATTCACATGATAGAGCTACATTCGTTTAATCGTCCAAATTGATTCAAAACATAAGAAAAGAATTCATTTTCCTTATAATTTTAACTCCCATACACCTAATTTGGCCAGGGCACTCCCAATTTGGCCACTCTCATGAGAAATCAATGCGATTGGCCAATTTAGGAACCGAAGATAAATCTCTGGCCAAAACTGGTTCCGTCGGCCTATATTGACCAACGGGATTTTCAAAGCGAAACAATGGTTATAGCTCACTTCTGATATTTTACACAATAATATGGATTGAAAGCTTGCATTTGACATATTTGTAGTATAAATACGGCTTCCCATTTAATTTTAATTGACATTTTCTCTTAGGTTGGCCAAAACCGGTGCTTTTACCCTACCATAGAAGGATTTTCCCGCGGTTCAAAAGAAACTATATGGCAGAGGAAATGTTAACTCTTTGATTTCATCACTTCTGTGAGTCAAACCTCAGTAAGAAAATAAGAACTTTTAATATCGCCGGTAGTTATTTCTACCGGTATTAGCATGTAATGCATCTTATAAAAGAAATAGTTATTATAATAAAGGAGGAAATAAGGTCTCAACCATCATATCCAAACCACAAACTTTGAAATTTTTTGACAAACATTACTTGTATGTTTTTGCCAGGCTTACTTTGATCCAGTTATAAAATTTATGATGTAGACAAGAAATGTCATAAGAGGGTGATTCTATAATCATAGCATGCTAGCGTAAAATGCCAGATACCATGTGTCAAAACTTCAAACAATCCAGAAAAGTACAAATGTTCCATTTTTGTCATTCTCCATTTGTTCATAACACATATCTGATCAAGTCGCGATCATGAACCATAACTCTTCATGAGCTTCAAAACTTCCATTGAAATCCGCTTACCTTCATGCTTCGAAGTACTTCTCATTCGTTGTGTAGTCCTCTATCAGTAATCTGGTCATAACAAAACAAAAACAAGACTTCAACCTTACCGCTTCGTAGATCTACCAATAAGCCTGTAAAGTAAGCTTCTGAAGTTGTAGTAGAATAGTACCATAACCTCTCAACCAGTCACCGCAAAATGGCGGAATCCAGTGTCCAAAAAACTTCCAGGTATTCTATATGTCTAGCTTTTATTCTGGTAGTAGTTCGTAGATCTACCATAAAACCGTGAATAACCATCAAACCGCTTCTACCAACCAACCAAATCCGATTCGAACCCTTCCAGTACGGGACTTCGGAGTCGTCTAACAAGCGTCCTCAACCATCAACGGTACGCAGCATTGTACCTGGGACGCGCTTATTCCGTCTACTTATCCGCTAATCCTCTCCGGAGACCTTCTTCCCCTAACCTAACACTTACCCCGTTTCGGGTCGCAATCTATATGCGCTGACAACTTTCTGAATGAAGTTTGAGGTCAACGACGCTAACGCTTCTGTTTTCTACATCCCCATCCAGGTCAGATCTATTCGTTCAGTTTGAACAACCCGCGGGACAAGGTTTACTCGACCGGGGAAAGCACTTCGTCGGAGGACGACTCCTACTTGGGGTATTCGTCGGCCACTGGGGACTTCAACGGCGACGGAACGATGGGCGTAGCGGTGGGAATGCCCCGCGGCGGTGGACTGCTCGGCAAGGTGCTGATCTTCTCGTGGAACATGACTAACCAGCAGAACATCACCGGCGAACAGATCGGGGCGTACTTCGGGTACGCGATCGCAGTGGTTGACGTGGATGGGGACAAGCTGGACGATCTGATCGTGGGAGCTCCGATGTACACGGAGCCGAACAACGAGGGCAAGTACGAGACGGGACGGGTATACATCATCTACCAGGACAAGATCAACAAGTTCCAGGAGGTGGAGACCCGGGACGGGGTGAACTCCAAGGCAAGGTTCGGGCTGTCGGTGTGCTCGTTGGGCGATATCAATTTGGATGGGTATGGAGACTTCGCGGTCGGTGCGCCGTACGATGGGCCGCACGGCAGGGGAGCTGTCTACGTTTATCACGGTTCGTCGAATGGTCCGCTGGCGAAGCCGTCGCAGGTGATCATGGCGGAGGACATCTCCGGGGCGTCGCGGATATCCACGTTTGGGTTCTCGGTAGCTGGCGGAATCGATCTGGACGGAAATCAGTACCCGGATATGGTCGTTGGGGCGTACGATTCGGACAAGGCCTTGGTGTTCAAGTCTCGGCCGGTGGCCGTGATGGAAGCGAGTACGTTGTTTGAGACGGAGAACAAGTTGATCTCGCTGGAGGATCGCAACTGTACGCTGCGCGATCGCAAGCAGGTTCCGTGCACGGTTGTGAATTCGTGTATGAAGTATAATGGGATCAATGTTCCTCCTACCTTGGATATTGAAGTGTCCTGGGTGCTGGACTCGAAGAAGTCTCGCAATCCTCGGATGTTCTTCTTGAACGAAGAAGGTAGGAATATCCGGAACCAGTCGATCAGGCTGTACCGCGGAAAGCTGGAATGTAAGAGCGAGCGAGTTTACATTGCGGAGAATATCCGGGACAAGATCACTCCGCTTGAGGTAGAAATGAAGTACAACCTTCGACAGAGCAGCTACAGTCAGCAGAGACGACGACGAGCTACCGTTGAGCCGGTTCTGGATCAGAACAAGGGAACAGTTCAGAAGGATTCGATCAACATCCAGAAGAACTGCGGTCCGGACAATGTCTGCATACCGGATCTTCGCCTGCAAGTCAACATGGTCGACGAGTACCTGCTGGGATCTGGTAAGCATCTTGGTATTGACGTCCTCATCTCGAATTTCGGCGAAGACGCCTTTGAAGCTGGTTTTTATATGAGCATCCCTTCGGAACTGAACTTCCGACGCGTTGAGAAGGTGGGTGAAATCAAAGATACGCCGATCCTTTGTACGACTCCTCCCGGAGCCACCAACGGAACTCTGAAGTGCGACATCGGCAATCCTCTGTCCAGCGGAAAGGTCGTCAACTTCAAAGTACTGCTCTCACCATCGATCAAGGTCGGCATGGCCCCGAGCTACGATTTCTACATGGAGGCCAACTCCACGAACCCCGAGATCGACGGATCGCACGCTGACAACATTTTTGAGAAGAGCGTCGGCATTACCATCAAGACGGACCTGTCGATCTCCGGAGTCTCGCTCCCGGAAGAGTTTATCTACAACTACACCGAGTACAGAACGATCGAGGAGGCTGAGACCGAGCACCATCTGGGTCCGCACGTGGTTCACATCTACGAAATCCGTAACGAAGGCCCCTCGACCATCGACGAGGCTGAGTTCTACGTCCTGTGGCCGTACGAATCGAACGAGGGTGAAGCGTTGATGTACCTTTTGGTACCGCCGGAAACCAGCGGCAACATCAAGTGTCAACCGAGCAGTTATATCAACCCGCGGGACTTGGCCATTGAGAATCCTCGAAGGAGCTACCTGGAGAAGGTCGGAGCGTCCGCTAGTCATCACGAGTCGGCATCGAGGACGGAATATCGCGCTTCTGGGGCGTCGAGCGGAGGAGCTGTTTCCGGGGTGCATCGCCAAACTACGTATACAAGTTCAAATTCTGGGTCGGGTACGGGAGTTGGAGCTGGTTCAGGATACCGGACGAGTTCGAGTTCAAGTTCAAGTTCAAGTTCTAGTTCAAGCACTGGCTCATCAATTTCCTCGCGAGGTGGAGCAGCGGCAGCTGCAGGCGGACACCGAGAAGTGGTCCTAACCGACACAGAGCGACGCCAGCTGGATGAGGAAGAGAACCAGGAATCGACGGGAGATGCCTCGTACGTCCACCGTCAGCGAGCGGAAAGCGCCTCGGCTCAAGCTCATTCGCAGTATGCCGCCGGAGGAGCCGAATCAGCCGCCACTGGACAACGTTACGGAAGTCGTGGAAGCAGTGGAGGATCCTCACGGGAGTATTCCTACTCGAGCAGTTGGAATTCGTCCAGCGTTGATGGAGGACCAGCCGTGACCTACAGCGCCAGTCGCAATCGGACGGTGTACCGCGGACAGGACGGACGTGTCCACGTTTCCGAGACTAGCACCGAGCATTACGGGAAATCGGTGGCGGCGTTCGCAGGGGTTGGAGCAGGAGCAGCCGTCGATGGACAAGTTCTGCACAAGGAGGACTTCAGCGATCTCTACCGACAGGAGGAGGCCAGTAGGAGTTCGTCTGCCGCTTCGGGAAGTGGCTCTTCGTACCGAACCGGATCTGGAGGATACCGGCAAAACGCAAAGTAAGTACTCAGTTTTGGTGGATCATGCATGATCACTAATGCCAGTTTCTTTCCAAGGCCTTGCACTGGGAACGCCGGGCTCGCAGCGAGCCTGTACGCGAGGTTAGCCCTCTCAGTAGCTTCAAAATTTGCTTCCTGTGTAAAACAACTTTAGCTGTAGATATTAACCCCAATTCTTCTCTTCTGTAGCATTGACGCAGCACGATCTGGTTCATCGTCTTCGCATGTCAGCGGTTCATCTTCGCATGCCAGCGGATCTTCTTCCGGTTACGGCAGTGGCATCTACAAGAGCGAATCGGGTCGCACCGAAGACGTGAGTCAGGACATTTCCAGCCTGAGCTCACGAACGCACGCTGCAACCCACGGAGCAAGTGAGTCCAGCGTTGCGGGAGCTTCCACAAGCGGTAGACGCCGCATGCACAGCCAACAGGACGGCGAACCTGCTCGGCCCGATCTGGTAACCGGCATTTCAACGATCGAACGCATTGCCCAAGGTCGAGGAGGTTACCAGACAGCCACTCTGGACCTTGGAACGCTCAACCGCCAGAACGTCGACGAAGAAGTTCGAAGGACCAGCGGTGGAAGGATATCCGGATCCGCAGGATCTGGCTACGAGTCGCACAGCAGTTCCGGACACTACGGACACGAACAGGGAGGTTCTTCTGCGTCAACTACCGCAACCGGAGGTTCATCCTCATCTTCTTCGTCGAGTCGAACGTACTCAAGTTCTTCGCATAGCTCTTCCGGGTCGAGCCACCACAGTCAACAGAGTGGAGGAAGTCAGCACGGCCAAGCCTACACGCACAACCAGCAGAGCGCAGCCTACGGAGAAGACGGAGACGACTACGTGGACGAGTACGACGAATACTACGAACATAACACGCAGAAAAACTACGATTCTAGTAAGTTATCAACTCCATCAAGTCCTATTCAACCATTTCTGACTCCGCTGCACTCTTTCCAGACTACCGCCTTCACACCAGTGGCCACCTGAACCAGGGTCACGACAGCGTGGACCAGAAGTTCAAGCACTACCAGCACTTCGACCGTCGCCAGCGGCGGCAAGTCATCGACGGAGACGACGAGAACGATCGAGCCCTCAACGAAGCGCTCCAATGTCGGGCCACACGCTGTGCCATCATCCGGTGTATGGCCGGCCCGATCGGGGACAAAGACGTGGCCTTCATAGCGTTGCGATCGCGAGTGGTAGCCCACACACTGCACAAGATCTCCTCCGGAACGGCGATCAACTTCTCCACGATGACGGTGGCCCGGGTTACGAGGTTGCCCTACATCGGCCGACCGAAGGAGATGCCCCTGAAGACGCACGAGATTTCGGTGATGGCCACGCCGGAACCGACGCCCAAGCCGGACGTCGTGCCGCTGTGGATCGTGGTGCTGGCGGCCTGCGCCGGAACGGTGATCCTGCTGCTGTTGATCTACCTGCTGTCGAAGGTGAGTGTGTTGAAAAAACCCTAGACTTTTTTTTTCAGAAATCCGGAGAGGATTTCCTTCGAAGTCCGGAGAGGATTTCCCTCGAAATTCGGAGAGGATTTCCCTCGAAATCCGGAGAGGATTTCCCTTGAAATCCGGAGAGGATTTCCCTCGAAATCCGGAGAGAATTTCCCTCGAAATCCGGAGAGGATTTCCCTCGAAATCCGGAGAGGATTTCCCTCGAAATCCGGAGTGGAATTCCCTCGAAATCTGGAGAGGATTTCCCTCGAAATCCGGAGAGGATTTTCCTTGAAATCCGGAATCTGGAGAGAATTTTCTTCCAAATCCGGAGACGATTTCCTTCGAAATCCGGAGAGGATTTCCTTCGAAAGCCGGAGAGGATTTCCCTCGAAATCCGGAGAGGAATTCCCTCGAAATCCGGAGAGGATTTCCCTCGAAATCCGGAGAGGATTACCCTCGAAATCCGGAGAGGATTTCCCTCGAAATCCGGAGAGGATTTCCCTCGAAATCCGGAGAGGATTTTCCTCGAAATCCGGAGAGGATTTTCCTCGAAATCCGGAGAGAATTTCCCTCGAAATCCGGAGAGGATTTCCCTCGAAATCCGGAGAGGATTTCCCTCGAAATCCGGAGAGGATTTCCCTCGAAATCCGGAGAGGATTTCCCTCGAAATCCGGAGAGGATTTCCCTCGAAATCCGGAGAGGATTTCCCTCCAAATCCGGAGAGGATTTCCCTCGAAATCCGGAGAGGATTTCCCTGGAAATTCGGAGAAGATTTCCCTCCAAATCCGTAGAGGATTTCCTTCGAAATCGAATCGAAATCGAATCGAAATCGAATCGAAATCGAATCGAAATCGAATCGAAATCGAATCGAAATCGAATCGAAATCGAATCGAAATCGAATCGAAATCGAATCGAAATCGAATCGAAATCGAATCGAAATCGAATCGAAATCGAATCGAAATCGAATCGAAATCGAATCGAAATCGAATCGAAATCGAATCGAAATCGAATCGAAATCGAATCGAAATCGAATCGAAATCGAATCGAAATCGAATCGAAATCGAATCGAAATCGAATCGAAATCGAATCGAAATCGAAATCGAATCGAAATCGAATCGAAATCGAATCGAAATCGAATCGAAATCGAATCGAAATCGAAATCGAATCGAAATCGAATCGAAATCGAAGTCCAAGTCCAAGTCCAAGTCCAAGTCCAAGTCCAAGTCCAAGTCCAAGTCCAAGTCCAAGTCCAAGTCCAAGTCCAAGTCCAAGTCCAAGTCCAAGTCCAAGTCCAAGTCCAAGTCCAAGTCCAAGTCCAAGTCCAAGTCCAAGTCCAAGTCCAAGTCCAAGTCCAAGTCCAAGTCCAAGTCCAAGTCCAAGTCCAAGTCCAAGTCCAAGTCCAAGTCCAAGTCCAAGTCCAAGTCCAAGTCCAAGTCCAAGTCCAAGTCCAAGTCCAAGTCCAAGTCCAAGTCCAAGTCCAAGTCCAAGTCCAAGTCCAAGTCCAAGTCCAAGTCCAAGTCCAAGTCCAAGTCCAATTCCAAGTCCAAGTCCTAGTCCTAGTCCTAGTCCTAGTCCAAGTCCAAGTCTACTACAGCCAGTCCAAAGCCCTCTCAAAGCCAACCAAAAGCCTTTTTAAGCCATTACAAAACCAAACATTGTTTTTTTCACAATGGCAGTGTTGCCATGTTTGCCATTCTTTCATCAACACTCAGAATAGAATACAAGTTAACCATTTTTCCTTCATTTCAGTGTGGTTTCTTCAACCGAAATCGACCATCCGACTCGCAGGAACGACAACCGCTGAATCGCAACGGCAACTACCACGGTGATGAGCACCTATAAACCATCGGAAGGAAATAGATTTCTTTTTTTCAAATTTGGAATGACAAATACGAGAAATCGTAGAACGACAGCAGCTAATCAAACGCTTAAATATTTAACGCGACAGCTAGAGCAAAACCAGAGCGATCATACTGTAGAACAGTAGGCGCTGGTTTGCTCCGATGCAACACATGAGATTAAGTGGGGGAGCAGTGTTGCCAGAGTATTGTGCTGTCATCTTTCGACGACGGTCGAACAAAAAGAGCTTCGAACTGTAGAATTGAGAATGCGATATCGAGATCCGCTTCGGCGTGTAGGTAACTTTTCCTCCTTTTCTTAGAAAACTTCGACTATTTGACATCGAAGTCTGCCATTAGAGGGAAGAGAACAGAGACAGTATAGCGTGTTTAGTAGCAATGTAGATCAAAGGTATTTAATTATCGTTTTGTTTTCGCTGCGATCGGTGGGAAACATTTAATCGGGTTGCTGCGATTTTGGTCCGGAAATTTTAGCTGGCAGTGTTGCCAAAAACGACGAATCTCTGACACGCGGCAGCCCACTTTCTTCGTAAGGTGTAAAACTAACTAGTCAATTTGATTGATTTACTCTATTTTTTTAACTCACCGTTTTGTATTTGTCCCCGCTGACTATAGAGTTTAGAGAAAGTAATACGATTAATCTCAATTTACATATATTAGTAGTGCAATCAGAAGCAAAATGACAAACCAAGTTGGATCCAAGTTGCAACCGCCATTAAGAGCAATATTACTTACATTTTAACGTGGAATCGACTATTTAAGGCGAACTAATATCTCAGCTTTTTGGATGTTTGGCACGTTCGGTAATGGCGATCCTTGAATGGTTTGTCATGGACTGCTTGGATCGCCATTACCGAGCGCGCGCACAGTAGGCCCCGTTTCGAATTCTAGGTTAGGTTGTGACCTTGGCGCAGGGCGAACCACCCTTCGCCACGGTAGTTATTTATTGTGTAGAATTATAATAACCGTTAGGAGAAGCAGAATATATGTATCTTTTTCCATAAGTGACAGCAAGTGCCTAAAACTGTTTGTGAACTTTTTAACGTGATCGGAAAGGGAAACATTTTATGAGGTTGGATGAATTTCGGTGCCATGGCCAGAGTGAAGTAGTTGAAACTGTTGATGTTTCGTTGAGTTTGAAGGGGTCATTTTCTGGCTGGAACTACGACAAGATTTGTACAGTAAGCTCCGAAACTGTAAATTATTTACTTAAACATAGGGGAAACCATATTTTTAGAGCAATGTATTTTTAACGAGCCATTTTTCTTTCCGCGAGTTTAGATTTTAGTTTTTTTTCTTTATCGCCTATGAATCTCTCCTTCCTTTGCCCTATCTCCAGCGTAACCCCGTAATGATCTTCGTCGTTGAATGTGTAAATATTAATTATTTCTTTGTGAAAGCGAAAAAACTCGAATGAATGAACGAAAATAAATCAAAATAACACCCGTACGGGTTCGAGGGAACAGTTTATTGTGAGTTGTGAAAATCCATGAGCTGGGTCGCGTGGTACGATTATTCTTAAGTGGTTTTGGCAACACTTGCCTATCAGGATTTCCAGGGAAATCCTCTCATTATTTCGAGGAAAATCCTCTCATTATTTTGAGGGACATCCTCTCCGGATTTTGAGAGAAATCTTCTCAGGATTTCAAGAGAAATACTCTCAGGATTTCAGGGAAATCCTCTCAGAATTTCGAGGAAAATCATCTCAGGATTTCTAGGGAAATTCTCTCAGAATTTCGAGAGAAAGCCTCTCAGGATTCCGAGAGAAATCCTCTCAGGATTTCGAGAGAAACCCTCTCAGGGTTTCGAGATAAATCCTCTCAGGATTTCGAGATAAATCCTCTCATGATTTTGAGGGAAATCCTCTCAGGATTTTGAGAGAAATCTTCTCAGGATTTCGAGAGAAATACTCGCAGGATTTCAGGGAAATCGTCTCAGGATTTCGAGGAAAATCCTCTCAGGATTTAGAGGGAAATCTTCTCAGGATTTAGAGGGAAATCCTCTCAGGATTTCGAGGGAATCCTCTCAGGATTTCGAGGGAATCCTCTCAGGATTTCGAGGGAATCCTCTCAGGATTTCGAGGGAATCCTCTCAGGATTTCGAGGGAATCCTCTCAGGATTTCGAGGGAATCCTCTCAGGATTTCGAGAGAAATCCTCTCAGGATTTCGAGAGAAATTCTCTCAGGATTTCGAGAGAAATCCTCTCAGGATTTCAAGAGAAATCCTCTCAGGATTTTGAGGGAAATCCTCTCAGGATTTCGAGGGAAATCCTCTCAGGATTTCGAGGGACATCCTCTCAGGATTTCGGAGGAAATTCTCTCAGGATTTCAAGGAAAATTGTCTCAGGATTTCGAAGGAAATCTTCTCAAGATTTTAAGGGAAATCCTCTCAGGATTCCTCTTCGAGGGAATTCCTCCCAGGATTTCGGAGGAAATCTTCTCAGGATTTCGAGAAGTCCTCTAAGGATTTCAAGGAAAATTGTTTCAGAATTTCGAGGGAAATCGTCTCAGGATTTTGAGACAAATCCTCTCAGCATTTTGAGTAAAATCCTCTCAGGTTTTTGAGGGAAACCCTCAATTTCGAGGAATTTATCTCAGGATTTCAAGGGAAATTCTCGCAGGACTTCGAGGGAAATTCTCTCAGGACTTCGAGGGAATCCTATTATGATTTTGAGGCAAATCCTCTCAGGATTTCGAGAGAAATCCCCTCAGGATGTGGAGGGAAATCCTCTCAGGATTTCGGAGGAAATCGTCTCAGGATTTCGGAAGAAATCCTCTAAGAATTTCAAGGAATATTGTCTCAGAATTTCGAGTGAAATTCTCTCAGGATTTTGAGGGAAATGCTCCCAGGAAAGGGAAATTCCTCCCAGGATTTCGGAGGAAATTCTCCCAGGATTTCTGAGGAAATCCTCTCAGGATTTCGAGAAGTCCTCTAAGGATTTCAAGGAAAATTGTCTCAGAATTTCAAGGGAATTCCTCTCAGGATTTCGAGATAAATCCTCTCAGGATTTTGACGTATATCCTCTCAGGATTTCGAGGGATATCCACTCAGGATCTCGATGGAAACCCTCTCAGGATTTCAAGGGAACTCCTCGCAGGATTTCGGAGGAAATTCTTTCATGATTTCAAGGGAAATCCTCTCAGAATTTCGAGGGAAATCCACTTTGGAATTCGAGGTAAATCTCCTCAGGAAACCGAAGGAAAGCTTCTCAGGACTTCGAGGGATTCCTCTAAAACTGTCAAGGGAATTCCTCTCAGGATTTGGAGGGAAATCATCTTAGGATTTTGTTGTAACGGTAGCCGAATGTGGGTCTCGGAAGAGGAACGCCGTTCAATTATCCGTAAAGTAGATTTCACTGATGTTGGAAAACGTGTATTTATTGTTTGCTTGCTCGGTCTCAACTAAAAGCTTTTACAAAAGAGCGGGAAGTCTTTGACAGCTGTCGCAAGGTATGTCTAATACAAAACAGGTATAACGCAATGGTCTAGAAAATCTAGTGTAACTTATGACAGCTCTTCCCCCCTAACAAATGAAATTCAACTTCAATACAAAATAGTAGTAATGAAATATTTAGTGTTAGGAACATTTCAAAGATTGAGTCTATTTGGCGGTCTAATGACTCTGCCCGATCGCCTCGGTGATTCATGGTTGGCCTTCTGGTTGGAGACAGCAGGTGTCCGTAAACCAGAAGCAGCTCCGACGGATCTCTGCTCTGAAGGGCCAGGAATTTCCGGCGGAGATTCAGCAGGAACTTCTTGACTAGGCGATGGTACATTCGGGGTAACACTGACACTAGCTGATGCAGCTGGCTCGGGAACATTCGGTTGCGGAACTTCAACAGGCACATCCTCGACCAAAACTGGTGTTGTCTGATCTCGTCCCTTTGGTAGGTTCGGACCAACTTCCCTAAGCTGATCTATATGGCGCTTCCATGTCCTGCCATCGTCGAGTTGAACGTGGTAATGCAGCATTCCGAGCTTTTCGGAAACCACACCGTACTTCCACTTGGTCTTATCCATATAGTCGCGCGCCGCTACTCTCGTCCCCTCAGAGAGATTACGAACTTTTCCGTCAACTTGCTTTCTCGCAGCAGCACTATCCGGAACCAGCAGATCAAGTCGCGATCGTATCTGTCTGTTGTACAGCATCATAGACGGTGACTTGCCCGTCGCCGGATGGATAGTCTTCCGATAGGCAAGTAGTATGTTGCACAACTCGGCATGCATCGTACTCGCGTCGCACTGCAGGCTTTTCAACTTACTCTTGAACGTTTGGACAAATCTCTCGGCCTGCCCATTCGTTGCCGGGTGGTACGGCGCTCCCATTTTGTGGTAAACTCCGTTCATCTTCAGGAAGCGCTGGAATTCCTCCGCAGTGAACTGTACGCCATGGTCCGTCACCAGCACGGAGGGGATCCCGTACGTTGAAAAGTATTCTCGACAAACTCGAATCGTTGTAGCGGTGGTTATGTTGTTCAGGATGCGTACATCGGGCCATTTCGTATAGGCGTCCACTAACACGATGAAGTACGTGTTCTTGAACGGCCCTGCAAAATCTACGTGCACCCGTTCAAACGGCTTTGATGGTGTCTCCCAGCAATGCGTCGGAACTTTTGCGGGTTCAGCCCTTGTTGACTGACAGTTGTTACAGTTGCGTATTACATCTTCTATGTCGTTGTCGATCTTTTCCCACCAAACGTATCCACGAGCAAGGGCTTTCAATCGACTGGTGCCGAAATGTGTTGAGTGTAACTCGGCTAGAACCTTGGCACGCAAACTCGGAGGTACGTAGACACGAATGCCACGCATGATACACCCTTTTTGCAGCGTGAATTCCAGTTGATCAACACCGAAACGTTCTCTTGCATCCACCTCCTTTCCATTACGCAATCCCTGCAGCAGCACCTTCACCGTCTGGTCCGCCGCGGTCGCCTTAGCGAGCTCGTCCACAGTCAGCGGTAGCGTTTCAATGATATTGATTTCTAGATAATCTGCCTCCTCAATCACGTTCTCAGCTGGCTTCTCCTTCAGCGGCAAACGCGAAAAGGCGTCCGCATTGTAGTGTTGGCTCGTTGGTCTGAACTTGATTTCGTAGTTGAAAGATGCCAAGAATGTGGCATAGTGTTGCATTCTCAGTGCGCTCATCTTAGGAAGGCCTTTCGTATCAGAAAAGATCTGTTTAAGCGGTTTGTTGTCAGTCAACAGCGTAAATCTTCTCCCGTACAGGTACTGGTAGAAGCGGCGAACTCCAAATATGATCGCGTATGCTTCCCGGTCGACCTGTTTGTAGGCCTGTTGCGTCTTATTCAGCGTCTGAGATGCGTACTGTATTGGTCGCTCTGAGCCATCGGAGTAGACGTGACTCAGAACTGCGCCGACTCCATACGGCGAAGCGTCGGTGACAAGTACCAACGATTGAGTGGGATCGTAGTGTACCAGGAACTTATTCGACTGCATCTCGAGCTTGACCTTGTTGAACGCCTCATCGCATTGCCCCGACCATTCGAAGCACACGTCGTTTTTCAGTAAATTGTTGAGAGGGTACAAGGTGGAACTAAGATTTGGGAAAAACCTACCGTAATAGTTCACTAGTCCCACAAACGAACGAACTTGATCCTTATTCTCCGGTACTGGCATATTCTGGATCGCAGTTATCTTCTTCTTCGCCTTATGGATACCTGTCTTGTTGATTAGGTACCCGCAGTAATCGATCTCGTTCGCAAAGAATTGGCACTTTTGCAGATTGATGCGCATGTTGTATGAACGGAGACGCTTCAGAACTTCCTCCAGTCTCTCCATGTGAACCCGGTCATTCGGACCCGTAATTCGGATATCGTCCAAGAAAACGGTGACGCCAGGTATCCCGTTCAGGATCTGCTCCATCAGTCTCTGCCAAATAGCGGGTGCAGACGCAATGCCGTACATCAAACGTGTAGGCCTGTAGAGACCCTTGTGCGTATTCAGGGTCAGCACCTCCTGATCACCCTCCTCGACTTGCAGTTGTAGGTAGGCTTGAGTCAAGTCGATCTTAGTGAACTTTTCCCCTCCAGCTACGTTGGCGAAAAGTTCTTCGATCGTTGGCAATGGGTGATCGTCGACCACCAGGTTCGGGTTGACCGTAACCTTGTAGTCACCGCATAGTCGCACCTTATTGTTGGCCTTGAGAACAGGAACTACGGGCGTAGCCCACGAACTGTGGTTGACCTTGACTAGGACTCCTTCATTGATCAGCTTATCAAGTTCCTCCTCGACAGCTGCTCGCATCGAAAACGGAACGGATCTGGCTCGCAGGTAGACTGGATTCGTATTTGGCTTGAGGCACAATTTTGCAGACACTCCTTTGATCTGGCCAATCGACTCGTCGAACAGAGCGGCGTACTTTTCCACAAGCGATTTAACAGCAGCAGGCGTCGACTCCAATGCAGGAGTAGCAGCAACAGCCAGTTTGTTTACTTCCGCATAGGCGATCTCGTTCAAGTCAATTCGCATCGCCCGCATCCACTGTCGCCCCAGCAGCGGATGTTTCTTCACGTTCGAAACGTACAACGGAAGAACCAGGGATTTTTCACCGTATAGCACATTCACTTTAAGCATTCCATGAATTTGGATTTTCGTGTCGCAAAAACTCACCAACTTCAGATCCGACGGCAGCAGACTATCGGTAGCTTAGCGGTAGCTTATCTTCGGCACTAATAATCGTAACCGGGGCACCCGTGTCAACCTCAAACCGGATCTTTGCACTATTCACTTGAACCACCAGCCAAAACTTCGTTGATGGCGGCTTGGCCGCAACCTCCAGCTTACATACTTCGTCCAGCGAAATCACTTCCGAATCATTTTGGTTAACGTTGGGCTCTTCCAGCAAATTTGCCTCAGATTTCTTCCCCTTGCCCTGAGCACTTTTTTTCTTCTTTAAGCACACTTTTTCCAAATGTCCGGGGATTTTGCAGTAGTTGCACTGTGTGCGAATGTGAATGCACTTGTCCGCGAAATGCGCATCGCTCCCGCACCGAAAACACTCGCCCTTCTTCTTCCGCTCGAACTTCTCACTTTTCTTCTTGCCTGCTTTCGCATAGTTGCCTTTGGCAGCACCACCTCGGGAATTTTCCACAAGATTCACTTCCGATTTTCCTTGTTTCGCTTGAATTTCTCGTCCGCCTTTGTTCGACAGCTCCATTGAAACGGCCATTTCCCGAGCTCGATCCAGCGTCAGGTTTCGCACTTCCAGTAGTCGGGATTGTATCGCTCTGTCCTTCAACCCAAACACGAACTGATTCCGCAGAGCAGTGTTGAGATAGGGTAACGGTCGTATTTTGGACCCCATGAGGAAGTGATTTAACATTTTTGTCCCAATTAATTAATTGCACAGCGTAACTAAGTCAAAGAACATCCCAAAATGTAGAGAAAAACTTCCTCTACGAGATAAAAATGCCCATACGGTCATGTAGGATCCAAAAGACGTCAAAAATAATTGAATTATGATGCACTGTTTTTCATTATTTTGGACACACCAATACATTTTGGACCCTCAAAATATATATTTTGGACCCCCGGCATTTTTTTATCGTTTGGCGACAAAGTCCACGGCACTTGTTGTATAATATGCTTGCCCATAGTCTAATCAATCGATTGACAATGGAAAAGCGAAGAAATTCTACGCTTTTAGTTCAGAAATTAGAAAAATGTTTTTGTTTACATTTGAAAAATTTCTGACGTCTTCAGTTTCTGTGTGTAACGTGTTGTAACGGTTGCATGGATGAACCGATTAAATTAAATTAATTTCAGATAAAATGAACACATTTTCTATGCACAAACGCTTGATGCAAGTGCGGAATGGTCCTATCTTTCCAAATGGCATTCGGATTGTATTGGTCTGTCGATTTAAACTGGAAAATTTGCAGGAAAATGGCCCAGGGGGTCCAAAATATGTAGAGGTCCAAAATATATTGGTTACCCTACGGCCCGAAATTGCAGGTGATCGCGAGCTTTCGCAGTGCAATTAGGTACTCATCGATCGTTTCCTCCGGGCGGTCGTCTGCTTGCTTGCGGCACTTGAAACGGAAATTCTCTAGAATCTCCAGTGGTTCAGGATTGAAGTGAGCTTCCAGCACAGCAACGATCTGATCGTACGTCCTCTGCTGCGGTAGCTCGGGGGCAATTTTGTCGCTCAATATATCATAGGTTTCTCCCCCCATGTAGTGGAGCAACATGTAAAGACGAACATCGTTCTGTATGCCAAACAAAACAAACGCACCTTCGAGCCGCTGCACCCACCGCGACCACTTCATCTTGTGTCGGTCGAATGGGTCGATTGAAAACGAAGGCGGCACTGCAGCTGGAACAACAGCCGGTAGCACCAATCTCGGAGCAGCGGGCGGAGCACCTCCCTGTGCACCTTGCTGTGCACCCTCGAAAACAGCATTCGGATCGTTTTCCGCCATCTCTCAAAGCGTCCACAACCACTCGTCGCCAAAATACCTGTTGTAACGGTAGCCGAATGTGGGTCTCGGAAGAGGAACGCCGTTCAATTATCCGTAAAGTAGATTTCACTGATGTTGGAAAACGTGTATTTATTGTTTGCTTGCTCGGTCTCAACTAAAAGCTTTTACAAAAGAGCGGGAAGTCTTTGACAGCTGTCGCAAGGTATGTCTAATACAAAACAGGTATAACGCAATGGTCTAGAAAATCTAGTGTAACTTATGACAGATTTCGAAACAAATCCTATCCATTAGGCAACGGACAACACCAAACACCCAGTAGCCCAGTGATGAATTTTTCGTTTGACGAAAAGATTCCACCGACTGGAGCGGGAATCGAATCCACGCTTCGTGGCTCACAATACGCGTAAACGACTGACGCCGCTAACCGAACGGCCACGAAGCCCACTGTCAGGATTTCGATGGAAATCTTTTCAGGATTTCGTGGGAAATTCTCTCAGTATTTCGAGGGAAAACCTCTCAGGACTGTGAGGGATATCCTCTCAGAATTTCAAAAGAAATCCTCGCAGTACTTTGGGAGAAAACCTCTAAGAATTTTGATACAACTCCTCTCAAATTTTCTAGAGAAAACTTCTCAGGATTTTGAGGGAAATCCTTTCGGGATTTAGAGGGAAATCCTCTCAGGATTTCTAGGTGTTATGTCCGGATTACTTCCGAAATGAAAAGAGCTTGACTTTACTGTTACCAGAGCTGGGAAAAAATTCGAAATTCACACTAGCACTAGCACACTAGCAAGCATAGCAAATCACAGTCAACGAAGCCAGTGAAACTCACGCCTATTGCTTCTGTAGGCAAAATGCCTTGAAAATAGCAAAACTCGTTGCTAAGGGCAACCCAAAACTACTGTAGAAAAATGTTGTATTTCCCGCTGCATTTCCCGCATTTACAGCCTTCAATGACACTACTGATTTAGAAAATTCATGTACCCAACTTAGGCTACTTGATGAGATTCACAATATAGTCAACTTTCGTTCGTTGCACTAGTAGAAGCATTAGCCGTAGAAGGCCAATGTCGCGACTGTTCGTGTGACCAACATCTAGTTTGCCACGCTCTGACAGCTTGAGTACCGGGTCTATAAGTGTCAAATCAACTTTTTCGACCAAAATAAAAAATTCTCTACAACATGGCACTAAACAAGCAGACAAAAACCTCAACAGTAAGTAATAATAAAATAATTCTTGTTTGTATTAACAGCGCCACTAGCGTTCTACTATTCCTATTGTTGCACTAAACCTGTAGCCCACCTAGTGAAAGACTTTAACTAATCGGGCTGAGTTTTTAGCTGTCAAAATATTGAATACAATAGAAATTCAGGGCTACCAACATTGATAAAACGAGCTCCATGTCAAAAAGTGGCGTTTGTCTTTGTTTTAAGTGGGCTATAGCCCACCTAACGGGAGCCCAATTAAAACGAAGCCCACCTAAAGATAGTGCAACAAACGAAATTCGACTGTATTGAACTACTGTATTAGAAGAGCCATATGATTTTCGCAAAAACTCAAGCCTACTACTATTATCATTCCCAACTCTGCCTGTTACAATTATATGTTACTTCATTGAAACTCGATTTACTAATGAAGACTGAGGTGTCAATCGTTGTGTTCAAGGTATCTAGAAGGGAGGTAGTCCAATGTGTCAGATTTCCCATTCCGCCATTTTGAAATGACAAGTGACAGTTGGCGAGTTTTGGTTGTTTGGATATCTGGTGCATGGCGTGACAACGTAGGTGTAGAATGTTTCATATACACACATATATGTGTGGTATACGCGGCAAAGTATCTGAATTTCGTTTACTAGGTAATGCAATAATAGTAGAATGACTATAAACTTACGAGTTACAGTTACAAGAACACAACCGTCACCGTCAGACGGGAACACCGTGGCACATCCTCTCTTTCATCGGTGGACCGTCGTTGGTGGACGGCTCTCACCGACAGAACTATTCAAAATTTCCACATCAACATGTACTACCACCAGGGTTGGGAAAAAAAATTCAAGCCTACTACTATTACCATTCCCAGCACTGACTACCACCTACTTTTCAAGTAATCTACTTTTCTTCGACTCAAACACCGGAATACCACATTAACGACGAAGATTTGATTCGTGACGAAACAGTTTATCAATGCTGGAGAAAATTTTCACTTCACTGTGTTTATGTTTGTTGGAGTAAACATTCCCTAACAACCCCATAGAAACGGTAGAGTGGAAAACAGTGTACACAAACCCACCAGCTAGCCAACACACCAGCTGTCACTTCCACATTCCCCGCAGCCAACCACACCGCGCAACCACTGACTGCTTAGATCGGTAAACCTGTCACTATAGAAACCTTGGTTGTGTTTATATAGTAGAGCAAAGGTTGCTGATCGAAAATTGTGAGTTTTTAGATTGCTGGTTTCCATGGTGTTGTAGTAACAACTGGAACCCAACATTTCCCCTCTTAAGGTTTCATCATCCAATATGGCTTGAACGGGGCTGGAAGTTGTATAATGTGACGTCCTTTCTCCAGAATAGGTGTAGCCGGTTGGGCTGGTGCTTCCGTTGCAATCGGAGCTAGTTCGTCCTCTGCATGCGGAGCTACGTCCTCGGCTGGTTCGCATATGGACCCGTCGTTGCTTCCGGCTTCATCCTCCGAGACATCTTCCGTCAAGTAGGATATATCCGGACTGGTTGTCAGTGGTTCCTCAAACTGCTGCGCCGCTGAATGTTGGCCGGTTGGCAGAATCTCTTCTAGAATTGGGAGTCCGGAACCATCGAAGAATATCGATAGTGGAGTAGGCTGACTTGCTTGACTGCTTTCTGAAACACCTGTCTTGAGCTAGTTGGCTTGACATGTGACCGTATCAAGCGATGTATTGCTGTGTGCATTTGAAATGCAAATATCAAATGCGGCAAACACCAAACGCGGTAAGATTTTCCACAAGTAACCAGATGTCAAAGATAGTTTTTCATTGCTGGGTTGGCGGTGATATGAGTAATCGTGGCTAGGTGTCCTTTGATTGTTTTGTGTTACCGCATTTGGAGCTGATTTAGTTGAGATTTGCACCTCAAATGCAAACAGCAATATATCTTCAAGGAACACATTGTAGTTTACGGATTCGATCTTCTCGATGACGGTTGCTGGTTCCCACTGCCAGGAGTTTTCTCGATAAACCTTGGCGTACACTGTATCTCCGTGCTGGAAACCTCTCGTGACTGCGCCGTGCTTCCGGTTGAATACTTCGTTTCGCTTCGTCCTGTCTCTGGATATGTTTTCTTCTTCGCTTCTACTTGGCCTAAGCAATGATGAAACCTTACGTAGCCGTCTGTTGAACATCATTCCTCTCTTCATAGCTCACATAATCACTCAGAGTAAACGAAAACATAGTCTTTGAATATCAGCGGTTTACGCACCTGTCGTTGCGGGAGGTCACCGACTGCTGTTGACTCGGGTGTTGACGTTGAGGTTCCAGTGATCATAGTGCTGCTATTGCGATGATCACTGCTCTCTCGTGATCCGTCTCTGGGTTCTGCTTTTGTAGACACATTTGCCTTCGGCGTTCTGGTGACTGCTGGTAGATCTTGCTCATCAAAACTCAGGTAGGGTTTCGTTCTACTTCGTCGTAAGAGCTACACTGAAAATATAAATTGTTTTATATTACGAAATCGTTCGTTTGAACTACGAAATTATTCGTTGTTTTCTGCAACGAAACAGTTTCGTAAAATGTATGCAACCAGCTTCGTAATATGATTCAAGCTCGTAATCAAAACAAACAATGATTGTTATAATGTACAAAACATTTCGTAATCGAAATTCGTTTATTTCGTATTCAGAACGAACATTTATACGCGCTTCTTCTTACCTCCCTCGGCTGCGGACGTGTCATGTTGTATTTTACGAAATGTGTCTACGAAACCTTTCATTGCAGTGAACAACGAATGATTTCGTAGATTAAACGATCAGTTTTGTAATACTAAACAATTCGTGATACGAACAACACGATAACGCACATCTACGAATTGTATATCGTACATCTTACGATTATTTCATAAAGTAACTGAATCGCGAAATTCTATCAAGTACAAATAATTCGTACAATGAATGAAAATAGCGTTATATGTACGAAATCTTGTTTTACGAAATGGATTTTGGATAAAATACGAAGAGATGTTTTCAGTGTACTATTCGTCGTATCAAACTTAAAATGTTCCACTACGGCGGATATTCCAACTTACCTGCAACATAGATTCATTTTCCAAATGTAATTTTGTGAAAGCTTTTATGATTCGTCCACCTGTACACCAAAACTGCAATGCAACTACTGTATTTCGATAAATAACTTCAGTTCAATTATCCACTTTACACTTTTTCACCGAAATCGCATGGACGAACACGATTTGAGAGAAATGTTTAGCGATCGACATCAGTCACACCATTTTCCAACACAAGTTTCTTCCTGCCCCCCTGTGTGACTTACATCGCCGGGCACTTCGTACTTCTTCACTGAAGGATTTAATTCCAATCGCACGCCGTAAAACTTCCATAAATCCCCAAATTTTACGAAATTTCGTCAATTTCGTATAATTGAGAATGTAAACAAAGTTCAATCCGTCGTACTGAGAAAAAAAAGTTTGTGCGCATCAATGTGCGCGCGACGCTCGACGTAAAAATACGGTTCCTTTGATTGTGTTGTTTTCGCTGTACTGTGAGCAAATGCCAGAATTGTACGGTCAAAAGGAATTGTGTTCATATGTTTGGGCTGAATTTTGAAGAGAACCATTAACTTTAAGGTGAAACAGTTTGGAATCAATTTCTTAGATTGCACTGAAACTTCAAAGGCACAAATCTCGCGAAGAAAGCATTCAACAACAATGAACTTTTTATTTTGGCTTTGTGCACTAGCAGAAAGCTTAAAATAAGAAGATCAGAAACGTTTGCCAACTAATTCGCCAGTTTAGTGCCTTTGAAAACGTGAGAAGGGGCACAAGTCGGCCATTGTGACGGCCATCTTTAGATTCCGAGATGTTTCACCTTAAAGGAAATTAGTATATTCCATCATGCTGAAGGAATGAAGGGAGATGCCCGTAGATCTATATTTTCTAGTAAAACATTTTATTATAGCGTTGATGTATTGTGTTTTAACCACTTAATACATCACAGTGAGCCATAAGTTGTGAGACGAATCTGGGACCTGATTGGAAGTTCCGCGTTCAAGTCTACCTCGAAGCCTCGAAGGTGTGGGATGCAGCCAAGTTCAAGGACATGGACTGTAAGGCGAAGTCCCTGCTGGTGAGCCTTATCTCCGACGAGTATCTGGGATGTATCCGGGAAAAGTCTACAACCAAGGAAATATGGAAGGTTCTCGAAGATACGTTGGCCAAGAAGTCGGCAGGTAAGCAAACGGTTATACGGAAGCAAATCGCTCGTCTGCAGCTGAAGGAAGGGACATCGTTGCGTGCCCACCTGCTGAAGTTTGAGGACCTCGTTCGGCAGCTCCGGGTGGCCGGTTCAAAACTAGACGAAAGCGACGTCTGTGCGTCCCTCAGTTTGACCCTCCCGGAGTCCTACAATCCCCTGATGACAGCCCTTGAAAATTTGCCGGAGGACGAGTTGACATACGAGTTGATGAAAACCCGGTTGCTAAGCGACGAGTCGAAGCGTTTGGACCGGATACATAGCAACGACGAAAAACCAACTGCATTCGCCGGTGACCAACGGAAGAAGCAAGGAAGCGAGAAGTTCAACGGGAAGTGCCATGCCTGCGGCAAACGGGGTCACATGAAGAAGGATTGCCGGAAGAAGACGAACGCCAACGTTGCCAGTGAGCCAAGATCGGTTGTCTATATGGCAGGCGGCCGTGCGGACGGCGGTAAAAGCAAGGAGAGATGCGGTGAGAAGATCGAATTCCTGCTGAACTCGGGGGCCAGCGACCATATGGTGAATACGAAGCAGCATTTTTCGACCATGAAAGTCCTCGATAAACCTGTACACATTGATGTAGCGAAGAATGGAGAATCCCTCGTGGCCAAGGAATCAGGTGTTGTCAGCGAAATAAGCAACCGTGGCGTTCTGATGCATGCGAAGGATGTTCTCTTTGTTCCCTCAATAGAAATATTAGATTTAGAACGCTAGAGACGCTGTGTGTCCCATACTGTGGCTGTGATGATGATGAATCAACCACAGTAGCCTTGATTTTTATTGGCGCGATCCAACGGTACGCAAAGTGTCGAATTGATTGTTTTGTTTTTAACTTATGTGTTGGCGCGGGAAGAGAGGTAAAATGACCTCTGTCCCCGGAACAACAACGGATGGAAAACTCACATGAAAAGAAGTCTTTTGAGTCGCAGTTCGACGTACTCCATTGGCCGCAATTTGAATTACATGAAAGCTTTCGTGTGTCCCACGAACGCAAGCGATACGCACCATACCTTGTGAGGGCTAAATCTACGAGCGACCTAGAATAATGAAGAAGCATTTTAATATTTCAGTCGTATGTTTGACTGATCATCCATCTAAAACAATAATCACCTGTGCAACAGCACACCTAATCGAGAGTATCTTCTGTAGGTAGAATATAATGTTCAGGACGCACGAAAAACTATTTGTTTCAACAAGCCACGAAAGGCGCGCGAAGGCAAGAAAACCGGACGGGGTTAATGTTTTGGTTCTGAAAGCAGGTTGCTATGGTGAAATTGAAAAAAAGTGACACTTTGAGTACCACATCCAAAAATTACATACTAGATGTTGGTCACAGCATTAGCAGCGACAATAGCGGTCTAATCTTTATGTCTATTGTTCCCTCTCTCAGGGATAACCTCATGTCCGTGAAAAAGCTGACGAAGGCCGGCGTGGAAGTCATTTTCAACGAAAAATACGTAACGCTGAAGAAGGATGGTGAGACGATTGCGACGGCACATATGCGGGGCAACCTCTACGTTATGGAAATCGCAGTGCAACGGGCCAATGCAAGCTTGGCTGAAGCGGATAGTGCTACCCTCTGGCATCGTCGTCTCGGTCACATCAGTGAAAGTGGAATGGCCACTCTGGTGCGTGAGAACCTGGCCCTTGGTGTGCGTTTCAAGCCGGAGAAGATCAAGTTCTGCGACGTGTGTGTCCTGGGAAAACACAACCGGGACCCGTTCGATAGCAAGAGACCGGGCGACCAGACCGTTGGAGCGTATCCATTCGGACGTGTGTGGGCCGATTGAGCCTGCATCCTGGGAAGGTCATCGCTATCTGGTCTCGTTCATCGATGACTACTCGCATTTCGCTGTGGTGTACCTGATCAGGAAGAAATCAGAAGTTTTTGAAAAATTCAAGGAATTTGAAGCGATGGCGACTGCGGCTTGTGGCACGAAGATTTCAAAACTGACCGTGGACCAGGGACGTGAGTACTTCTCAACCAGCCAGAAGAACTACTACAAAGCGAAGGGGATTCAGGTCGAGTCAACTGTAGCCTACTCTCCGCAACAAAATGGAGTGGCGGAGAGATTCAACCAAAGACAAATTAAAGACCTTCATGTCCCTTGCAGTTGCCCTAAATTTTATGGCTCATAAGGTAATCTAGAATGCCGTGAAAAGTGTACTGCGATCTGTCAAACTTGGGTACCTTTTGCACTACCGAGGGACCGAATGCAGTACTAGAAGTGGTACCCAATCTGAGCCCGAGTGCGACGGACCTGATTCAACAGGACCCTTATCGAGAAGGTACGTACCATGCAAATTGAATCTCATGCTCCAAAATCGTGCTGGTGTGAAGCGGTTCCAAGAAACGTTACGCCTGCTGAACTATGGTACGGTTGGAAGCCAAGTCTGGAGAAGGCGCGCGTTTCTGGTTGTCAAGCCTATGCCTGGATACCGAGTCAACGGAGGAAGAAGGTCGACGCGAAGAGTCGACAGCTGATCATGGTTGGTTACGCGCCCAATGGCTACCGGCTGTGGGACAAGGACGAAAGGAGAATCGTGATTGCTCGTGACGTCAAGTTCAATGAAAACTACTTTCCGTGGGCCAACAATGCAAGAGATCGCGCGGAAGAGAGACTGGTGGTACCCTTGATCTACGAGCAAGAGGGGGAAGAACATGCCAAGGAAGCCATTGATGAGGACGCCATCCAGCCTGATGATGCGGCGGTCGGTCCGTTCGACCCGTCCGACCACGAAGGCGAACTTCTAACCGAGGGTGATACCGATGACGAAGCTGCGACGGAACTAGCCAACCCTGCGCTCCCTTCGCAATCAGATCTGGACCTGTCCTCCGGCCCTAGAGGCGAGCAGTGCGAGAGGCGCAGCGAAAGGGAGCGCCATTTTCCGGGTAAGTTCCTTGATTATCTTACTGGATTTAGAGCTAGTGCTGTTGGTCCTCCCTCCCCTTCAGACGTGCCCGAAACATACGAAGAAATCCGTACCCGTGATGATCGTGCCCTCTGGAACCAGGCGGTGCAGGACGAGCTCCGTTCAATGAAGGCCAACGATGTCTGGAAGATGGTGGCGTGCCCCGCCGGCGTGAAGCTACTCATAACGAAATGAGTATTCCGACTCAAGGAGGACGAGGCTGGACGATCGGTTCGGCATAAGGCGCGACTGGTGGTCAAGGGTTTCCTTCAACGTCCTGGAATCGATTTCGAGGACACGTTCGCACCAGTGGCTAAGCTGTCTACCGTGCGAGTGGTGCTAGCCGTTGCGGTTCATCATGGTTTCAAGGTGCACCAGATGGACGTCAAGACAGCGTTCCTCCACGGTATGCTGAAGGAAGATTTGTTCATGGAAGTACCCCAAGACGTGAAGGCGAAGCCCGGCAGCGTGTGCAAGCTGCAGAGGTTGTTGTACGGGTTGAAGCAAGCACCACGTTGCTGGAACGAAAGGTTCAACTCAGCGCTTCTGAAGCTGGGATTCAGCAGATCCCACCGTGACTACTGTCTCTACGTGTGCAACACTGAAGGCGATGAAGTTTTCTTAGTGCTGTACGTCGACGACCTCCTGATAGCCGGACGGAACATTCGAACAATAGGGCGATGTTCAAAACTGAAAAGGCAACCCAAGAAACATTTTTTTCTTTAAGAAAAGTTGCTCAGAGCTGTTTTATTACACTATTGTTTGCTTAATAAATGAATTAGTTGAAATAAAACTATTATTAAGGACATATAGGAAGGAATCCCTGTCATGGCAGTGAAAATGGCTTCCTCACATATACAAACACATTTCTGGAAATCCACATTATTTCTCAAAATATTTCACTTACCTACACTAAGTTCACTCTCAAATTGCTAACGAGACATCAGAACACTATTACCTTACGATTTCCGTAGTTTTAACACCAGTAGCTGGTGGAAATTTCATGAACCGTGCTAATTTTCAACACGGACTTCTAACTTTGCCACAATTGTTTACACTTATCCGCCTGCACACTTTTCGCCTAATTTTACAACTTTCGCTAAACGTAGAATCTCCAACACAGTTTACTTTCACTACTTGTTAATTAAAGAACAATTACTGGTTGATTTCGGATGAAACAAACTTAAAATTTCACCAAACCGTGCTAAAAACAATCACTTGATTACAGCATTTTGCTTTTTTTATTTTTCTAATTTTACGCCGGCTGCTCGCTTGCAGGGCTGTCAGATACGTTGATGGTTACGTTCGACATCAAGCAATCTTATTTAGTCGAAGGGGAAAAGACTCAAATTGTAGTAGAGATTACTGGCAACAACGTCTTATCAATTATAATTTCACTATTACTAACAAATAGGAGATTATTTTTAGTGTACCACTACTTTTATACAGTTATTAGTGGATTCAAAGGAGTTTCACCTTAAAGCCTTATTCGCCCAGAAATGGAGAATCTATTCAACACCAACCATTTTAATAACGTTATATAATACATGTTTATTCAATGATCTTACCTTGGCAGTTCGACGATAGTGACATTATATGTGGCAACTACAACGTTTATTAAGCATTTTAACCACCAGGTTACCATAGAACATACAGAAATTATTACTTATGATTACGAGTATAGAAAATAGTACGCTTTGTTCAGCATTAGCTCAACGGAAAAAACATGCTGAACGCAGTCTGTTTTGGTGCTTTTTTCGACTAAAATGGATATCATATTTATTTATAGAATTGATTGTATAAACTCACCAAAAGAGGTTTCTTTAATGTTTCTTCAACATTTTTTTATGCTAGAAATACCAAAAATATTTATATTTATTTGTGCAATTTATTACACACTCAAACTTTATTAGTAGGTACATAGCTAGAATTTGACACAATGGTATTAAATTTCAATTAATTAAACATTATTGTGATGCCGGGCCTCGAACGCAGGACCTTCCGATTAACAGGTGCATGCATCTCCACTGCTCCAACCAAGGTTACATACATCAGCAGGTTTAAAGCAGTACTTGAAGATACAATAAGATAATCGAACATTTCATTAAAAAAATGTGTTGTTTAAACATCGTCTAAGTATTTTGTATGCCTTCGGTGTATACACACCATTGTTGAACATTGTTTGTGAAAAGGTCTCAAACGCAACTTATCAAAGCTATCAGCTTCATTACAGTTTTATAATAGACGAATAATCGCTCTATAAAACATGCGGTTGAATTAAAACTGTACATAGGCTTTTATTCTGGATGACGGTGATCATAGGTAATAATGACTTCTACAACTTTTCTTCAACAATTTAGTAATTATTCGTTATACAACCCTGTTTGACAAACGCTGAATAAGCATTTCTGGATGTTTGATGGATAATTGGTGGTTTTAATGTTGAATACGCATTGTAGAATCTGCTGTAATGTTACTACTGTTGAATAGCCTAGTTAAGTTCATTGAATAAACATGTACCAAATTACGTTAATAAAACGGGTGTTATTGAATAGATTCTTCATTTATGGGCGAATAACGCCTGAATAATAGTTTCATTTTCATTTTACCTAAGACAATTAATAAACAACTGAGAGCTTAATAAAACAGCTATGAGAAACTGTTCTTAAACACCAGTTTTTTGGAAAGTTAGTTAATACTTGTATATTGAAGAGCTTTCTGATTACGAGCAATAGTGGTTGATACATTGAGTCGAATGCATTTAAAAGCAAATTTATATTTATCTTCACAGTACTGAGCCATGTAAGTATTGCAGAAAAAGTGACAAAACAAGTGTTGGTAAATATTGGAAAAGCTTGTCAATCAGCTTTTTGTCACATATGGAACAACAGTTCTGAATGGATAGAAACAGCTCATCTTCAAGTATTATACAGCAGCTATTAAACAACCACATTAAACTATCAATCAACATTATTTCAACCTTGGTTTAACTAGCTTTTGAAATAACATGAAAATGAGGAACTAAAGTGCTTCTTAGAATGTATGCAACATTTGATCATCACTTTATACAGCATATACTTTTGTTCAACAGTCACAGCTGTTATAAAGCACTAGTTAAGCAGACATGTTTATTAATTGCCCAAAATTGTTTCTTGGGAATAGATGTCTCTTTTCCAATGGTAGTAAAAACGAAATCCTGAAGCAATGAAAGCTCCACGGAAGATGAACTAAACACAAAAAGTTATGTATTCACATTACACTTGATTTCTAATCACTACTTTTTTGATTCAGTTTCCTAATTGCAAGCAATTTACGATTTTCATTATTTTCCATACGTTTTGACAGTTCTCCGACTACCATTCTTCCATGCGCTTGTGTTGAAAGTTTGAGAAATTTGAGAATCCGGCGTAGCGCGATCAGTGAGTGGAATATAAACATCAGTGTCGCCGCTCGGCGGCCGGTAAGAGAAACTGAATGTTCGAAAGGTTGTGGTCTGTAATTTTTGCCGCTGGCGCCAACTGTTAGCGTTTGAAAACAAAATAAACAGTCGTTACCCTATTGAGAAACTGAAGCGCCGTCTTTCCGATGAGTTCGAAATGACCGATTGCGGCGAAGCAAGGTTTTTCTTGGGGATGCGGCTCGGTTATAATCCGGAGCATGGTGACCTGAAGTTGACCCAAGAAACAGCTTCCACGAAGATCTTGGAGAAGTTCGGTATGACTGAATGTAACCCCGCCAAGAATCCGACGGAGAATGGATTGCAGCTGTATCGTGAAGGATGTCGCACTTCCTAGTCATACCGGGAGTTGCTGGGCAGCCTGATGTATCAAATGCTGTGTGTACGCCCGGATTTGTGCTACCCGGTCAGCTACTTGGGAAGGTTCCAGAAATCACCAACGGACAATCACTGGTAGGCGCTGAAGCGAGTTGTCAGATACCTCAAAGGGACGGCTACCCTGGGACTACACTACAAGAGAAACGAGGACAGCAGACCGCTCGTCGAATGCGGAAGATCGGAAGTCGGTAACAGGTTTCCTGTTCAAAGTCTACGGCTCGACGGTATCCTGGGCTAGTCGGAAGCAGCCAACGGTCTCCATATCGTCAAGCGAGGCCGAATACGTCGCACTGAGTGCAGCCGTATCGGAAGCTATCTGGTTGTCCAGAATTCTAGAAGACCTCAACTGCAAGAAGCTGACGAACCCTGTACCAATATACGAAGACAACCTTGGCTGCATAGGGCTGGCCAAGAATGCTGAATCGAAGCGCATCAAGCACGTGGATATCAAGCACCACTTTATCAAGGACCATGTGGCTGCCGGGACCATCAAGATCGAACCGATCAGCACCACCGAGCAGCAAGCAGACCTTTTCACGAAGGCGTTAGAAGTCGCCCGGTTCCAATCGCTCAGGAGCAAGATCGGGGTCATCGATTGAGAGGGGATGTTAGAAATCTAGCACTCGCTGACTGCTGGATTTACATCACAGCAACCACTTATAAACTGTAATGTATTTTTTTCATTCCAATCTTAACCGTCATCCAATAAAGACGTTTGTAATAAAGCTCCAGTTCTTCAAGCTGCGTTTTACTCAAGATTTCAAGACATTTTTTTTGCATTATTTCCAAAAAGACATCAAGATTTATCAAAATGTCATTGTACAATGCTAAAGCCGTTTTGAGAAAGAATTGTTTGGCATCGGTTTGTATCAGCATCATTCACTGCAATACTGGGAAAATTGCAGTTCTCACTGATCAATGCTTAATATAATGGATACTAGCACATCACCCTATCTGCCTTCGGTGTCTTCCTCTCGTGCTGATAGCGCCATGCCATCGGACTGCCGAATGTGAATACGATTCCGACGATAATTGCTGCCATTAACTGCTATGTTGCAATCACGGTCACTCAAAACATCGGCAACACGTCCTTTGGTCCAGCGTAGAGTTGCTTCAGGCCTCAGTTGAACATAAACATCCTGTCCCTTTACTAGCGCCGGCAGTCTTCGAGACTTGCGATTTTTCATCCGGTTGAGTTTTATTCCAGTTTCTCGACACCGACACAGTGCTGTAAATTTTCTGTTGTGGTCCTGGATGGCTTACTCCTCTACGAGCACCTCTATTCCTTTCAGCCCATGGAGTGCTTCCTGGAACTTAAGTTGAAAAATTTCTGGCGCATATGACAGACCAAAAGGTAGTGTCTTCCAGACGTATCTATCCTCTGGCGTCCAAAACGCTGTCAATCTGCTACTGTTTTCCGTCAGCTCCACATCAAAGACCATATGCCAGAACCCGTTTCTGACATCTAGTGTCGAAAATATCTTAGCGTCCTTTAGGTCCGGGAGTATCTCTTCGACATCCGTGCTTCTTCCAAGCTTTGCTAAAACAGTTTTAAGCGGCTTTCCTACGCAAAATCAAAGAAAAACTTTTCCACTTCTGACGCCATGATATGCTTTCTAGTTGAGATCTGTAACGCAAGTGCTGCCAGATTTGATTGCACTTTTAATCAGTACAAATCGAATTCATGTTGATAAATATCATATCAACTAGGAAGTAGACCCCATCTACTGGACCTGCGTAGTCGATATGGATCTTCGACGGGCCAGCAATCCAGAGTCGTTTTGGTAGGAGTCTAGCCTGCAGTCGAACAGAGCTTGCAGCGCTTAACAGAATCTTCAATTTTGCTATCGATGCCAGTACACAAAGCTTATTGCAATCGTCTTCATCCGGACCACTGCCGGATGGCATCGATGGAACTGTTGCAGAATCCTTCGTCGAAACTCGTCAGGAACGACGACTCTGTCGCCAAACACGATGCACCCGTCGACAATGCTGAGCGATTCTCGCCGTTAGAAGTTGAACTGCAGCGGGAAGATTCTTGGAGCAGCTGGGCCAACCGTCACCGATGTATTTTGCAACGGTTTGGAGTGTGGCGTTCGTTGATGTTGCCTTCCCCGAGGAGGAAAGAATAACTCGACAATAACTTATGCATACCATATTTTGGTATCATACCACAATTAGGTATTGTTCAGTTATTAATACCTTATTTTAGTATTATAATGGTATTTGAAAAAAGGTTAAAAATACTTCATTTTGGTATTCGTTAGCTATTGAGGACTGCTGGAGGTATTGAACAATTATTGAAAAATTTCACTTTTATATGAAAATCCATCAATTATTATTTAGGTATTACAATACCTCATCTAATTATCAGCTTGGTATTTGTAGAACATGCAGAAGGTATTATTTGAGGTATTTTACCTCTTATGCAGGGCTCATTCATACCTCATTCAGGTTGTAAGTATTGGGTATGGAATACCTCAATTTGGTATTCAGTAGTTATTTTCTTCTGCTCGGGTCCACAGCACTGTGAAAGAAACCGGTAGGGGTTCCTGGGGTAATATGCACCACTTAAGGAAAATGTCCCGAAATGAACACTAAACGACATGTATGTAGTGTTTTAATACACGAATCCAGTTGGTTTGGGTTCACCCTACATGGTGTTGAAGGCATTTCCATCATAATTACATTAGATTGTTGGATAATTGAACTTTTTTCAAACACTACTTTTGCGTGAATTAAGATTGATGCGGGGCACGATGCACCGCTTTTTGGGGCAGAACGCACCACAACATTGAGGCACGACGCACCTAAACAAAGGGGCATGATGCACCACAACAATGAGGCAAGATGCACTATCGTGTTTTGAACGTAATTTTATTTATCGTAAAAACACGAGTTTTGGATGCTTTTCGTCTACAAGATGATACAATTGTGCATAAATATGCTAATAAAGACTTCAAATGATCCAACTTTTATGATTGTAGTTTATTTTGGAATGGATCGTTCTGCCCCGACCAAAGGAGTGCATGTTGCCCCAACCGGGCGCTTAACAGAAAATGTTATGGAAAATAGAAATCGTTGTGTTTTTTCGCCAAATCATGTCATCAACAACTTACCCAGTGTCTAATTATCTGTTTCATGGTGAAAGGTTGTAAAAATCTCAATTCATCGCCTTCAAAACAACAAATGAAATGATCGGGAAAGTTACATCAGAATCGTGTTTTTCGAGTTTATTGTTCTATCTCCCTGTTAAGTTTGTCAAAATGCATCAAATTCTCAGGGTGTCACCAATTTGCAACGTTTCATCAATCCGCATAGCGTTTTTCTCTCAAAACTCGTTTATTTCAGAGAAATTGACAAGGTGCGTTTTGCCCCGGCAGTGCATATTACCCCAGGAGCCCCTACCTTCTCGGTTGCGTCGGAAAGGATGCTTAGCAGATCTTCCTCGAGGATGAGTGTTGCAGTGACGTATTCGTACGCAGTGTGTAGCGGAATGCCCTTCGTGGAACCGTCGTCTTGAACTGGGCGATAGATTGCTGGCATTCCGCAGTCCATCGCCATTTCACGTCCTTCTTCAGCAGCTGATCCATTGAATGACGCAGTTGGTGTATATTGCGCACGAACCGTAGAAATTAATCGCATCAAGGTACGATCGAATTTGCGAGACATTGGTTGGCGGTGTAACGATGTCCTTCACTTTTTCGGGGTGTGCACGGATGCGTTGTTGGTCCCTCGATACCGCAAATAACCGAGTTGTTTTTGAAAGAAGTGGAACTTCTCGGCTTTGACGTAGAAGCCATAGAAAAAGCTTTCCCTTTATCTTCTTGCAATGCCGACTTCGCCGTTACTTGCTTGCAGACGGAGTCGAGGGGAATCGACCGCAGCTTGAACAGTTCGATCCAGTCGATGCCTAGTAGATTGATGTTGGCAGCCGTCGTCACGAAACATCTTCCCCGAGCAGTTTTGCCCTTGATGCTGATGTCGCACTGGAACTTAGCCATCAGATCAGGAGAGACTTACCCGTCGCGTTGATTGCTTGGATTGTCGGTTTCTTCATCGGAGGGTTGCCCAAACAGAGCCAGGTTTGCTTCGAGATCACCGTGATGTCACTTGCCGTATCCAGTTGCAGCTTGTTAGCCATGCCGTTGATGAAGGTTGGCACGTACTTACGCTTGCTGGAACCAGGTCCGTCCCACTCGGGCTCAGATTGGGTACCACTTCTAGTACTGCATTTGGTCCCTCGGTAGTGCAAAAGGTACTCAAGTTTGACAGATCGCAGTACACTTTTCACGGCATTCTAGATTACCTTATGAGCCATAAAATTTTGGGCAACTGCAAGGGACATAGAAGTCTTTAATTTGTCTTTGCTGGAACTTTCAAGGATGTGGTTCACGATTTTTCGGCTTTTCAGGGTTTGCATGATTTTTCTCCTCTTTGGATGATTTCGGTTTCGAAAAATAACCACAATAGCCTTCCTTGTAGCCAATCCGGTGGCACTGCTTGCACTGGTGGTTTGAAAATGGGCAATCCCTCACAAATTGCATCTGTCCGGCATTGCCAAGAGAGTTTCCCTTTTTCTCCTGGACCGCGTCGACCGATGGTTTTGAACTTGATTGGCGTTCAATCATCGATGTGTACGCCTTAAGATTGACGAGCCGCTGATAGTCGTCGATTAGGGTTTGGCGAGTGACGGGAGCTTCTGCTGCTTCGCCTTCGATCCGGGAAAGTAGCCTGGCTCGGAAGTCTGCGTTGCAATGACCTTTGAGGCCACACACAAACACCAAGCACTTAAATTGGTCGATTTTCATGTTTTTGAAATCGAAATCCACGCAGGTACGGTTCACCTTCCCTCCGCTTCTGATTTGACCAGCTGAAGACATTGGTATCGCTTGTTGAAGATGGAGGTCTGCACGCCAAAAATTTTCCTGAAGGTTTCGACGGTACCGGCGAAATCGACGTTTTTGGGAAGCTTCGACAGGATGTAGTTGACGTACCGAGTGTGTGACGGCGTGTCCAACTTTCTCAGCAGCAGCCGCACGTTGGCAGCATTGTCCGGGTTCCTGGCATCCGTCTTGAACAGTTCCGTGTACGGGCTGTATCACTGGTCAAAAGTGATTCCGTTTTCCGCGTCGAAATTCTCTCAGGATTCCAAGGGAAATCCTTTCAGGATTTCGAGGGAAATCCTCTCAGGACTTCGAGGGTAATCCTCTCAGGATTTCGTGGGAAATCCTCTCTGGATTTTGTGGGAAATCCTCTCTGGATTTCGTGGGAAATCCTTTGAGGATTTCGAGGTAAATCCTTTGAGGATTTCGAGGGACATCCTCAAAGGATATGGAAGGGAAACATCTCAGAACTTTGAGAAAATTTTTCTCTGGATTTCGAGGAAAATCCATTTTTTTTTCGTGAGAAATACTCAGGTTTTCACAGTAAATCCTCTCAGGTTTGTAAAAGAATTCTATCAGGATTTCGAATGAAATCCTCTCAGGATTTCGAAGGAAATCCTTCCAGAATTTCAAGGGAATCGTCTTGGTTTTAATCAAAACGAAATCAGATTGTCCAGCCAGATATGACCCTATTGCTGGTAATTTCGCAACTACTACCCAACAGATGGCACCACCAGTGTGTTATTGGTCGTCCATTAATGATGGTACTTCTGTAATTTGAACTATGGGCATTTTTATAAAAACTATAAGTTGTACTGAATTTTCCACGTATTTACCGCCAAACTTACCTTTAAAACCCGAGTTGTAGCACTTTTCACGACAAACCCCCTGCTTCAAGGCATGCAACAGCTGATTGCAGAGATTGAAGTTAACGTTTTCACCAACACCTACAATCAAAGCATGCTTCGATGCATGCAATTCGCTCGCAAACGCAAAGCCTGCTCTCTGTTTCACTCTCCCTGGTTGCGCAAAGTTTCTCGCCGACTTTTATCCAAACGTCATTCGCCTTTGCTTTCTCCCCCGTTTTCAATCGTTTTCCAGTCCAGTGTAGTTGGGTCAGTTCAGTATCCACATCCAGTAATGTGCGTGTGTGGAAGCAGCTGCAGCACTGCTCCGGGTTGTGCTTGAAGGAGGAACTGAATCAAAACTTTTCACACGGCCATCAATGTCGTCATAGCAAAAGCCATTGGTGTCGTCGTCGTCGTCGTCGCGTTAAAAACCCACATCCAAGTGCGCCTTGATTGAGCTCGTGTTGTTTATGTTGTGATGAGAGACGTCAGAAGAAAGCAATCAAAGCTTACGAAATCATCATTGCTGCTTGTTGTTGCCACGGTGACGAAGTGGATGTTTGATGGACGCGATTTTCCGGAGTTTCAAGGGTTGCGTTAGAACTAATCAAGTGCAAGGAGTTATTAGTAGGTGAAGCAAACAGTCTTCCCACTGAAAAAGGTGTGAATGGAAGTGCAGTGAAGTGTTTTTTCACGGTCAAAGAAAAAAAATCCCAGCGAAATCAGTGATCTTGCGGAAGATGCGCACGGGGAATGCGGATCAAGGTGATGATGATGAATGAGTGTTGCTTGCAATAGTGAAGGTGAACAACGAACGAACAGTGTGAACAGAGCAGAATTTGATGTTTAAAATAGCGAGCAGAGGTCGAGCAAACAGCAGCATTAAAAGGTAAGTAAGTTGGTTTACGATTGGATAAATTGTTTTTGCAGGATTACGGTATGTCTTATGGCGCTTCGTTACGCTGGCAAGGCAAGATACCGTGCCTAGGCGAGTAGGTAAGGTATCTTCAATTTCAAGGCGATGGTGCTCTCTCCGTTGCTCTTTCTCTCGCTAGATACCAAACACGCTAAAAGTGATCCACGCAACATGAGTGTCTGACTTGAGTGTGTTGAATTGATGATAGCTAATAAAGAAGTTTAAGTTTTTCGTGGAGGAGTCAACATTCATAAATGAATTACAGATTAAGTTGTGTAATTCATTACAATCTAAAACTCACAAATTGTAGTTATTTAAGAGGAAAATAACCATCATCGTTTTCCAAATTTTAAACACCAGTTGTTTTGCTCGAAATCAAAGCAATGTTCACGAAAATCTATCATTGCATTGCTCTTGCTATCTGCAATATGATGATATATTTGCATTAAGATTTCCTTGAATTTGGACGAAAAAACTTGTTTTTAACTTTCAATGATTGCTGATGATTGAATGATGGATTCTTTAGCCTTAAACAATGAAATTTTAAGATTCAGAGAATCCGTACACACTTAAATTATTTTACGGATTCCTGTGAAATCTCAACAGCTGAACGGTTCGGTAAAAAAAATTACCGGGGTACGGTAAATTTTCACAGTATTCGGTAAAAATTCACCGGAATCCGTAAAATTACAATGAAATTAGGGTGTTTTATTTCACTAAACTGTTTAGCTGTTGAGATTACGGTGAAATTCACCGTAAGAGCCTAGGCGGCGTCCATTTATTACGTAACGCTAAAATTGGAAATTGTTGACCACCTCCCCCCCCCCCTCCGTAACGCTTTTTGTATAAAAATTTTCAATTTTTTGTATGAGTTGTAACGTTTGAGCCTACTCCCCCCTCCTTCTAGAGCGTTACGTAATTTGTGGATGCCGCCTTAGTGTGTAGTTATTGGCGCCCGATACTTGTGCTTATTATAAATCTCGCCAATCATTACCTCTAAATCTACCAAATTGAGTTAAACTTCCATGCTTTGTAGAATACAGTCAACTTCCTGAATCAAAACTTTTATAACTAGATGTTGAAGAGGCCATCGATTGAAGGAGATATCGAGTTATAGAACCCAAAATCAGTGCAAATGCGGTCCAAGAAACCGTAGAGGTAGAAATGAAAACCATCTTTTACTATGGTTCTTAACTCATTAGATAGGCGATTACTTTTCTGTTGAAGCGCATACATCCCATTACTCTACTCGATGACGAGGTTCGCAATATCGAGTTAATGAGAGTTGACTGCATGATTAACTTGAGCTTCAATAATCTATTCTGAGGGTGTTTTCATCAACAAGCTCGTTTCCAATGCAAGAACACTAACGTTAAAGCATTTTCACACATTGCGATAGAAACATATTAGAATTTCAAACGAGTTTTTCATTTAAGGTTACACAGTTTGGAATCAACTTCTAAGATTGCACTGAAACTTCGAAGGCACAAATCTCGAGAAGAAAGCATCCAACAACAGTGTACTTTTTATTTTGGCTTTGTGCACTAGCAGAAAGCTTAAAATAAGAAGATCGGAAACGTTAGCCAACTATTTCTCCAGTTTTGTGCCTTTAAAAACGTGAGTAGGGGCACAAGTCGGCCATTGTGACGGCCATCTTTGGATTCCGAGATGTTTCACCTTAAATATAGAGGAAAGGATCCTTGAATCCTTGAATTTGAATAATTTTGTATTATAATTATTGCCAAATACGATGTAGATAAGTTTAGATTTCCTGTGCAAAAATCGCTTCAAATTTTATGAGCACATTGAAAGCATGTTTCTGAACAATCAATTTTGTCAGTTGTTTGAGAAGAGTCTAGTTTTGTGTGACAAGTTCTGAGTGTGTTTAGTTTCTCTCATCATTTTTCAGATAGATTCTCTCTGTTTTGGTTTACGTTTAAAATGCTTCACACATCTTTGGAATCCCCTGAACTGAGCCAATCGAAGTGACTTCCCAAGCAACCAAAAGTTCGGATTTTACTTAAGCAGTGAACTCAAAAGTTCATTTCTAGTAGATTTCGAGTTCCAAAGAAACTATATTGCTGAATAAAAGAACGTAACAGATACTAACAGAACTTGATTCTCGAAAAAGTAGCTCATGCACTTGTCCACAACTAGAAAGTTCAGAACAAGTTCAAGTCGAACTTTTTCCCTACTTTATGGTAAACAACATTAAATAGAATGCAACTTAAATGAACTTTATGTGAACTGAAGTTCGGTTAATTACTTTAAATGTGAGCTGCTTAAGCCAAAACATGCCCTTTATCCGAACTTTTGGTTGCTTGGGTTAAGCAATGGATCATGAAAATGAGCTCACTAATTTGTTTCGCAGTATGTCATGTAAAATGGATTTCTACCATGTTTTGGTCGATTGGTCCGTACACTTAATATATTTAAAAATCCAAATTCTTATGCAAATCGCACCAAAGAATGGTGATTTTTACTGCACGTTTCGTAAATATACGAGGCTTGCCGAGTAGGATAATTACGACGAGTGCTGTAAAATCGAGTTCTGCAACGAGTTACGTACAACATTTTTTGAAATTTCGTAGAAGACCACTTGAGGGTATCAGAAATTATATCCGAATGCATTCACCATTTTATTCTATAATTTCTGTAAAATTGTTGTGTTATGGTTCATTACGCAACTCAAAATGGTTGCGTAATGAATCATTACAGCACTGGTTTCAGTTGCGTAACGACTGTTCTCGCACTGCATACTTCAGTGCAGGAAAGTAGGCCGTTTTATGACAGATTGGCGTGATGAAAAACAGCCTACTGCGATGAGATATTGCAAAAAAAAAAACCTACATTGGGAAAATAACGAAGTTGGAAACTTGCCTTCTCATACGAATGTTCATAATTTTCTTATACATTTCCTCATGCCATTTTTATTTAGCACCATCGCACGAATTACTCAAATTGCCACTAGTGAACAGCAAAATAACTTTTTACATTTTTGAAGGAAATCTTTAAAGGAATACAGAAAAAATGGGGTGGGTAATGTCTGTTACACTACCGCGGGGTTGACGTAGGACTACTGTGGACAAAACTTCGTTCAATTCTGGGTCAGACTCTAACAACAGTGGTGCAGTAGCTTTTTGCAGATGCTAGGATGTTTGATGATAGATGATAGGTGCTGTGATTGTGAGTATTCAATTACGTTATGGTTTTAAGGGAAATCTGTCATTTGGTTTGGAAACTTTTTCAGATTTTCGGATTTCAAAGTAAAATATTTTTAAAAATCAGTGAGGATTGTGTACAAGACATTACCGCTTTACTTCACTCTTGCCAATCTTGCAATCTAGCCGGCATCTCAGTTGTAGTTTCCGCCGATGAATGTCTCGATTCTCTGCAGGGAGGACCCGTTTCGTTCGATTAGGGCTGCAACAGCGGCCACAACTATCTCATTATCCAGTGGACTGCTTCCTCTTCTTCTTCATGGCAGTGGCAGCGGTGGTGGCTTTGGCTGACCGTCGACCGACCGATAGAAGATGCCGTCCATCTTCTATCGGTCGGTCGACGGTCAGTATTATTTGAGCAAAATATGACAAATTCCTTCGCTATCGATGTCTGTACCTGAGAAGCACGCCCGGTCAGAGCAAGCCGATCTGTTGCCTGCTGAGATGCGATCCAAGCGGAGAGTGAAAAGCAAATGACGTCAACTTTTCTCTAGCACCCTTATTTATAAATTTGGTTGAAATCAACGTTCTCTTTTGAAACAGCTATTAAACTACTTGGACAGGTATGTGGGATTCAGTAAGTAAACGACATGAACCTTTGATGCTTTTTATTTCGATTGAGGTGCTTTTCAAGGAGTTACAAAGTTACAAACGTTTTAAATATTTCATGCCAACGTAGCGCTCTTTTGTTTTTGAAATTCCAATTTCACTACACGCAAACAAATTTTGTTGTATAATCTACCGAATCCATGGTAGAATTAAAAACTGCACCAACGATTTTCAACCGACTACAAAAATCTGTTAAGTTTACTATAATCTGGTGAAAATCACTGAGCAGTGCAGTAAATTTGACAATGTCCATAGTAGCATCCACTACAAAGCATTGTATTTCAATCCGTGACACCCACCGTACAACACAGTGTGGTCAAAAGTATGATGCTAAACTTCTCAAATCTAGAATGTTTTTGGTCAAAAATACTACAACTCTGGTTAAATCAACAGAAGAAATTTTCTTGTGTAGTGATGTTGACTATGTTTTGGTAGAGTTAACAGATTAATGTAGTCGGTTGAAAATCGTTGGTGCAGTTCTTAATTCTACCATGGATTCGGTAGATTATACAACATAATTTACAAGACGAAGTACATGGTTGCAGGTAGAGATAGAGTCAGGCATGGTGGTGTAAGTGCTGAGGTAGTGTTTGATGGGGATGTGTTTGAAGTTGTTGAAGAATTTGTTTACCTTGGAACACTTGTGACATGTGACAACGACGTTTCCCGCGAAGTGAAAAGACGTGTTGCGGCTGCGAATAGGGCCTTTTAC
Source organism: Aedes aegypti (assembly GCF_002204515.2). Lineage (NCBI taxonomy): Eukaryota > Metazoa > Arthropoda > Insecta > Diptera > Culicidae > Aedes > Aedes aegypti. The sequence continues at coordinate 27,071,251 of NC_035107.1, forward strand.
AGACTACGTAACCAGCTTAGGTCCCGCAGCTTGCAAACCGAAACTAATTTCGCCCTGTATAAAACATTGATTCTTCCGGTGGCTCTCTACGGGCACGAAGCGTGGACGTTGAAAGAGTCAGACCGGAAAGCTCTCGGTGTTTTCGAGCGTAAAGTGCTGCGGACAATACTCGGTGGGAAACTCGAAAATGGTGTGTGGCGCAGACGCATGAATCACGAGTTATATCAAGTGTACAAAGATGCGAATATTATCAATCGTGTAAAATACGGCAGACTTCAGTGGGCTGGTCACTTAGTGCGAATGTGGGAAGAAAGAATTGCGAAAATAATATTCAGCAGGGAACCAGGTAGAGGCCGGCGGCTTCGGGGAAGACCACGAATACGCTGGCTGTACGCAGTGGAAGAGGACCTGGCGACTCTAAACGTTCGGGGCAACTGGAGAAGTTTCGCCCAAGACCGACGAAGATGGAGCTCTACAATACGCCCGGCAATGGCGTGATGCTACGCTGGAGCCATCAAGGTATCAAGGTAAGGTAAGTTTTATATTGAGCGGACCCAAGCCAAACGTCAAATCGACCGACCCCTTTCACACGGAGAAAATGAAATACTCAAAAGTGAGTTCATTCCACTCAATTCCGAGGGTTCGTGCGTTAACCTAATTTTGAGTTGATGGGGTAGAAGTTGTTTTCATTTGCAGCCATGCAATGAAATACCTACTGGCTAAGCTTTTTTCACACAACCGACAGATCAAATAACTCAACTTCCAGTACTATGCCACTTACTCAAATTTGAGGTAACGCACTAATGTTTGTTAGCTGGCGGGTCGGAAGGACCTGCCTTAGGGGTGAGACTCTTAGGGTCGGCACGTTGGAGCTGGTCAAGAACCCAAGTAAAACTCACTTTCTTTGGCTTTAAACTTTATATTTTTCTAACTTACTGGTGTGTGGGTTGTGTCTGGGTGTGGAGTGTGGATCGTTGCGGCCGGCCGGAAGTGGAGCACGTGAGGGTTGTCCTGGGGTTGCTGGGCTGAATTCGGGTTTCTGGGGCGAGCGGAACGCTCTTCGAGTTCACGGATGCTCTCAACGACGGTCTGGGTCTCTTGGATGACTTCTAGAGCCACTTGGATGCTCTTGGTAGCTTGTAGTATACCACTCGGAATCTGACGGTCCGGGGTGGTCAATACCAGGCGAAATCGGCCTATAGTAATGGGTCCTGAGGGAGAACGGAATCGGGCAACGGTTTAACAGAGCGACAGGGTTTAAACTGTCGTTGGTCATACCTGATTCGGTTATATATCACAACGGAACTTTTACTTGAACTTAACGTCTTGACCAACGGTTATTTTAAGTACACCGGGTCTATGGTTATATTTGCGAACTGGTTGCCTCGAGGTTCTAACTTGAATAGGCTTTGCTCTAATCTCAGTTCGACCCAGATGCCTGTCCCTTTTCCCTCTGTCCTTTTCATCCTTTATTTTCTCTTTTCGACGCCGATTTAACTATGGCAACCCTTTTTCCCCTTTTTGGCTCAATATTATGTGTGTTGTCTTAGACTTGTTCAGTATATGGTGATAGTGTGTTAACAAATTTTGTTCTCTTATATCCTAATTTTCTAATAGTTTACTAACATTTTACAAACAGAAGGATAACAATTATATTAACGCTACTAACAAATACTAACCAATTAACAAACTTATTCTTAACAAACAATTAACAAAGTTAGCGTATCTCAACGGTAACATGTTTGGTTTTTGGGTTGATTTGCTCTTCGCTCTCTAACAACAATAGAAGGAGCGAAAGAAATAGGGAGAGAAAAATAAGCTAAAATATACTCAAATATGGGTTTTATGTTTTCTCCGTGCCTTGTGTGTTTCACAGAACAGCAATGCTGTCACAATGTTAAATCCCATATACAGTGGCGCCTTTGTTTTGATGCGGTGAGCACTTGCAAAAACTACATTCAATGATCCATTCCAGAAAAAGTCTTTTGAATTTAAAAAGTCTCAACATCATATGCTACATTAAATGCGATTCAAGGATTTTTACTTTTCAAACGTTTAATTACAAAACCAAACGACCTAAGAGGCTATCCATTATGTACGTAATGAATTGTGGGAGGAGAGGGTGTTCAAAATTACTTACGAACCCTACAAATATTTTTTAATGCTTACATAAAAAAAATAACAATGTGGAGCGAAGGGTTCAAAAGCGCCATAGTTATCTTACGTGACTAATTGATGGCTCCTAATTACCATTTTCAACTTTCGAAACCTAACCAATAAAGCTATAAGGATATATTTATTCTCAATTCTTCTTCGTCCTTTAACGTCCTCACTGGGACAGAGCCTGCTTCTTAGCTTAGTGTTGCCTAAACTGCCATTTAAGCATTCGTATATCGTGTTGCAGGTACGATTATACTCTATGCCCAGGGAAGTCAAGGAAATTTCCATTACGAAAAGATCCTGGACCGACCGGGATTCGAACCCAGACACCTTCAGCATGGTTTTGCTTTGTAGCCGCGGACTCTAACCGCTCGGCTAAGGATGGCCCAATTATTCTCAATTACATTGCTTCAAAACGTTCGAAAGTTTTTTCCGTTTATTCAAAATAAAAACTATCGCGTTTTTATTTTGAACGAACGGAAATAACTGTCGAACGTTTTGAAGAAATGTAATTGAGAATAAATATATCATTATTACTTTAATCTGATTATTTCTGCTTTTTGTCTCTTGGATTATAATTTCTATTTTTTTTCAAAACCTGTTCGGATTTCCTGTATGTTAATTGAAGTCAGAAGATTGCATAACGATTGAAAAGCAGCAGAAGCTAATAAGTAGTAGCCGGAATCATATAAATTGTATGCAGATTGGGCTGACTCTATGAATATTTTCAGAGATCAAAGGGATTACTATTACTAAAACGCTGGCCGCTGATGCTCTTTCAATAATCAGTTGCAGATCGTACAAGAAAAAAGTTTAATCCTCTAGATGTGAAATTTTAATTTTCATTAGAATAATCATTTTTGTTATCTATCTCAGATTTCTACTACTCAAGATGGCCAATTTTATGTGAAGGTTGGTAACCTCCAACCCTCTATGTTATCAGCTTTATTTATTGATATTGATAATAAGACTCAAATAGGGCTATTGGCCGTTGAAGCAGTGATAGATCTGATTGTGTATTGAAATTTGATCCAACTTTTGAGAGGCACTGCAAATAATAAAAGCCAGCCAAATTTTTAGTAAAGATTCAAGAATTTTATCCCACATTTGCGAGATAGGGAATTTTTCGCGCAATTCACAGTTTTATTGGCTAAGCGACAAGAAGCGAAGTCTGTATTTCATGGAGTGAAGTATTATTTTTACATCTAGCTTTTTGAATACGTTTGCAATTTTCTGCTGTGATTATGCTTATGATCAGATCTGCGTTATGGGAGCGCCTTGAGAAAAATAATACAATTTGAGTGGAATCTTTCGATTGGAAATCAAGCTGCTTCTTGAACAACATCAACTAACAAGGGCAGGTCCGTCACACTCCGGCTCAGATTGTGTACCACTTCTAGTACTACATTTGGTCCCTCTGTAATACAAAAGGTACCCAAGTTTGACAGATCGTAGTACACTTTTCACGGCATTCTAGATTACCTTATGAGCCATACAATTTTGGGCAACTGCAAGGGACATGGAGGTCTTTAATTTGTCTTTGAACAAGGGTCTTCGGCAATAGTCCCAATGTTTCAGAAAGTTCGTATGTGGCAACTAACATTTGTCCATGCACGTACAGGCAACATGAAAGGTATCTTGTAATCTAAGTAGCTAAACAATCAAGATATCCCTGGCTACACCCCCGACCCTAGTAACTAAGAGTTTGTTATTTTTCATAACTGTTCACTTGCTAATAAACCTCCGTTGAAGTCAGACGCTTTCCAAGCTTATTCCATTCCTTTGAAACGGTACCCCATTCTAAGATATCTTGATAACTAATATATAGAAAAAGCAATTAAATCTCTGAAATAATTATGATAAATTTAAAAAAATCAAGGAGGGTAGAAATCCATAACAAATGTTGTGAAAATTTTTGACATTTAAATCAACAAGCGTAAGGTACTATCCACTTAGACCCAGCTATAAAATGTGTTAGCAAGACATGTCAAAATCGAATCACCCCTGTATGTTTTATGGCTAGCGTAAAAAGATGGATAATCTTGTTATGTGGTTCTGGTCGGGTAGCAGGGTTGTTAACGTTAATCAACGATCAACACTGTTAACGTTAATTTTTCTCGAGATCAACGCTAACGGCGTTTCGTTGATTTTCATGTTTGTTAACGTTAGCGTCAACGGATTGCGTTGAATTAACGTCAACGAACATCGTTAATCTTATCGTTGATTACTGGGTCTGGGTGACCTGTGTAGATGCAATGAAAATTTTCACTAAGGTGATAAACAAGTTGTCTCCATGCAAATACCGTAACCAAGGAAATTGAAAATAAAAACCTTGTTTACGGGTATAAAAGGATGCAAGCAGCAAGGGCCAAGATCAATTTTGTACGAGTGGAAATGAAGATCTACTAATTTTTGTCGCCAAGTGGTCCTTTCGCCGAGAAAATTTTCAAATAAGGAGTGTATCGAAAAGTAGTCGCAAACATTCAAAACGGTGTATCTCAGAGCATAGTTTATCTTTTCAAAAGCTTTTTCCACGCAAATCTTCATCATGTCATCAAGTTTTGGATCAACTAAAACAATATTGAATAATATGCAGTCTTAATATAAATACAACAAGATTTATAAAGCATAGAAAATAAAATCTTGTACAAAATTACATTTTTGAAGTGTTTTCTGAAGATTCGATGGTTTGTTTTGAACAACATTTATGTATTTCAAACAAAATGGGATGAAAAGCTTAATCTATCGGAAAATATGTTAACTACATATAGCACGTGAAACGGATTTCAAAAAAAATAATAATTGCTCTAAAAAAGCTCAATTATTGAAATAAGGTCGGTTTTTGAATGTCACTTTTATATAATCAACTTTTGAAGCTCTGCCATATACAGCGGTAATTCTAAAGAGTACTATTTTTTACTTACGTTACTTCATAAGGATGCAAATTAACTTTTCCAATCAAAAAAAAAATTTTTATTCGTTCCAATCGTTCGATATTATCATTAACGTAGAGAAGGAAAAAAATAAAAAACGAGGTTCTTACAAATCGACTTTTTTCGATTTTTGTATTTGCTCTCAAATGCTTGTTAATGTATTTTTCAATAAATGTTTTACACCATGTCTTGAGAGTTGTGGCACAGAATATATAAGCATAAACAAAAAACATTTTTTCTCAAAATTTAACACATTTTTTAACACATCAATTTTTTCAGAGGTGTGCAAGATTTTCATCGTCATCTGCTAAAAATTCGAAAAATTACCATACAAAATGCCACTTTATCGAAACAATATCACCGCATCATAATTTTAAAAACAATTCTAAAGTACTTCTGATCAAAAAATTGCTTGTGGGTTCAACCCAATATTTTTGAAACGGTTTTGAATGTTTGCGACTACTTTTCGATACACTCCTTACTGTACACTGGTTTCCGGGAAGTGAAAGCGTTTTGAAATCTCAAATTTTAAGGTTGAATCACTGCATGGATAAATTCTTGCCGCTCACATCTCAAACCTAAGCAATTGAAAAATGTGTTGCATAGGCTTGAACATACACACCTGGAAAACATCTGGTGGTCACGAAGCTATTTCCTGCAAAATTAGTTCATCTAGTTAGTGGCAAAAGTAAGTAACCAAATTCTATTTTTCCTATGCTATGTTTTGGGACCCGTATCTCAACTCCTGGTAGTTTGAATTGACTGTAATTTGAATGCCGAACTATAAATGACCTGATGTTTTATCTATAGCGAATACCTTATATTGCATTGCAGTCATTTACCAAAGAGTTCCAGAGAATTGGTCAAAGACAAAAGCAACCGAGAGATTTTTTACCTGATTCAAAAACGGTATGTTTTAGGTGGTTGATTTGTTCAACAAAATTGTTCACATGTAGAGATTACGTCAATTTGCAGAACATACCAATTGGGCACTTCCATGAACCACTTTGGTATGGGGTTTTTTTCTCGGCCGAATCGTCTGAAACTTTGCAAAAAGAAGCTCTTTAATACGACGCATATTGTGGCCAAATATGAGCTCAGTAGCTTCCAAAACATCCACTGCTGAAGTGAATCTAAAATGCCAAGAATAGGATCCGGCTCTTTACCGTTTGTAATTGAATTGAAAAATCTCTCAGTTCCTTACTTTTGTCATTGAACTGCAATGCACGCTACGTCCAAACTAGCAGATTATGTAAATTGAATGTAACTCGGATTTTTTCCGCTATTGTTCAGTATTTGGGTTATATTTTCATAATCCGATGGTTCTAAAATATTCCATCGGTAGAATTTTGATTTTTGACGTTGGATAACGTCTTACGGCAACATATGGGGGTACAATTCAGAAAAACGAAAAATTGAGCATGTAACGAAAAATGGTCAGGTTTTGACCGCTAATAACTCAGTCATTTATCGATAGATTTTCAATATTTATCCATGAATCGATTGGAAATTTATCTACGCGTCGATTCAAATGGAGGACACTATTGATTATTTGCAACAAACTATTGAAACACCGTAAAACGTTGACCCCTTTCTTATCTAACCAATCACGTTCAAGCACATTTTTCGGTTCCGCTTCCCACTATAAAAGCGCACCGCACCCTGCTCTTCCCTCATTCTTCTTTTTGCCGACAGACTGTGAACACGGTCGGTGAGCAAATTTCGAGAGTCATTCGCGTCCGTGAGTGCACCAGCCAGCATAAACGTTTTCGGCCAGAAATCCGTCGCTACCAGCCAGTGCTCCGCTGTCATTGACATGCGGGAGGCTAGCGCGGTCATTCTGGTTCATTAGATCGAGCGGCACAGCCGTCACCGTCCGTGTAATATTCCCTAATTTGTACGAGATGGCTGAAGAAAATCGACCAAAGCCGCTTGTTGAAGCGCACATCGTCATCCGCACCGCAAATCTCATCGGGCGATGCGTAAACCTAACTAGAGTTTTCAATCCCGGGAACATTTCCCGGGAAATGAGATTTCCCGGGATTCCCGTTTCCCGGGAAATAATTTTCAGCTTCCCGGGATTCCCGTATTTCCCGGGAAGCTCTACACGCAAACAAATTTTGTTGTATAATCTACCGAATCCATGGTAGAATTTTGAACTGCACCAACGATTTTCAACCGACTACAAAAATCTGTTAACTTTACTATAATCTGGTAAAAATCACTGATCAGTGAAGTAAATGTGACCATGTCCAAGTAGCATTCTCTACAAAGCTTTGTTTTTCAATCCGAGACACCCACCGTGCAACACAGTGTGGTCAAAAGTATACTGCCAAACTTGTCAAATCAAGATTTTTTCTAGTTATTAATACTGCAGCTCTAGTTAAATAAACCGAATATATTTTCTTGTATAGTGATGTTGACTGTGTTTTCGTAGAGTTGACAGATAAAAGTAGTCGGTTGAAAATCGTTGGTGCAGTTCTAAATTTTACCATGGATTCAGTAGTTTCTACAATAAAATTCATTTCAGTGTATTTTCATGAAGAATTCTAAAGATCATCTATATTCAAATAAAAAACATCGTTCAATTTACTCTTCATTTATTGAGCTGATTTTCGTAATCGTAATCTTCTCGTAATAGTTATCGAAAAATGCATTTTGAAATATTGGCTGTTGAAAATGGAAAATTTGACATTATCAGCCAACGTGCATGCAAGTTTGTGAGCTTGTAAGGCAATTTATTTGCTTAATTTACCACAGAATTCAAACTTGATGTGTATAATAATACTATTAGCGAAGTTCATAATACTATCTCAAAAGTTATAGAAAAGTATTGTATTTTACCATATAAGAGAAACGAAGAGTTTTGTATAGAGACTACAAGCATGTTGAAAAAAATTGATTTAATCTAAATTTTATCGAGCAACTTCAATTTGATTATATCTGAAATGAAACTTGAAGTCCTATTTTGCACGCTTGCTGGACTAGATCACAAAAAAGTTTGATGAATTATATCTTTAATTTCATGGAAACATCAATTAAACCAGTATTTTTTACAACTGTGTAGCGAAATGTAGCTAAAATTTGTGACGGGAAGGGACATATATGAGAACGGCATTAGATTCAGCTACCCCAAATCTACTAGAGACACATAATTTAATGTTTGAGACACGCAAAAATGTCATTTTTGTTACGCTGTGTAACAGTCTCAATTTGCAACGAAAGACTAGTTGGTTTTTGATTTATTGTTCGAAAAGATTGAATTAATGTTGGGCAATATTATTTGAACTTTATACGATTTGTCTAGAATGACCTGCACATGGATTTTTGCTTAAATCTATAATGTTTTTTGTTTAAATTACTTATAAAAACTTAAGAACCGTACAAATTTACTGGTCTAAATTATAATATACATATGCATGGATAATTCAAAAACACTCCATCAAATTAGCATGATGTTCACGGTTTTCATGAATTTCCCGGGATCCCGGGAATTCCCGGGAAATGAAAATTTTCATTTCCGTTTCCCGGGAAGTCTAATCCCGGGAAAATTGAAAACTCTAAACCTAACGTTCACCCGGAATATTTGTTTGGAGAGCATGATTTACCGCTCAGGCTTCTTCTTCCATCGACCGGTTTTATCGGTGTTGAAGTGTTAACCAACCAACAAACAAACCAAACGGCCCTTTTCAGGGCCACAAAATCAATGAAAAAGAGTTATTTTGAATTAATACATTTGAAAAACAATTCTTCAATATAATCGCCTAAGCTTCTGAATACATGTAAAGTGATTATTTTGTATTAACACAAAATAATAACACACAATGTCTATAATAAATCAGAATTGACATGCAACAAATAGTGTGAAAATTAATTGGATTTTTAGCAAAAGAAATGTTTCATAAGTTTGTGACTGTCTCAAGCCAGCAAATAGAAGAAGCTAACGTTATCCAACGTCACTTTGGCGGTCGTATCTCGGAAACAACCTCTTATTTTCCACTTTTTAGTTATTTTTTCATATAAAGCCCATGAAAATCACGTTTTCCTGCGCATTTCAGCCCATATGAAATGTATGGAAAAAATTACACCGATAGAATATTTTAAAACCTTTCGATTATGAATTTATAAACCAAAACCTGATCTCTAGCGATAAAAAATCCGAGATACATTCGATCTTCATAACCTGCTGGTTTAGACATAGCTTGCAAAGTGATAAATTCACTAAAAATAAAATTTGTTATTTGCAGTTCGTCATTCTTATTTCATGGCAATTCGAACTAAACTGATATACAGTGCCTGAAAGTTGCTAATTTTGTATGAATAAACAGGATACAAGCTTTTGTCGAGTTCTGTTTGATCTTTCGACCTTGATGCTTGCTTTTGCCGGAGCGAGCGACGAGGGCTGGATCAAACATGTCGCGCGTCGGTCTAGTAAGTGAAAAAGTGGCGTGATCGGGGAGTTCGGTTGGAGTAAGTGAAAAAGTGCCGCGATCGGTTAGTTCTGTTTGATCTTTCGACCTTGACGCTTGCTTTTGCCGGAGCGAGCGACGAGGGCAGGATCAAACATGTCGCGCGTCGGTCTCGTAAGTGAAAAAGTGGCGTGATCGGGGAGTTCGGTTGGAGTAAGTTAAAAAGTGCCGCGATCGGTTCGTTCTTTTTGATCTTTCGACGACCTTGACGCTTGCTCCTGGGCAGTGCGTCAAGAAAGCCCGAGCTGTCGTCCGTGTTTTTTTTTCGAGTCGCGCGCCTTTTTTTTTTTTTTTTTTTTTTTTTTTTTTTTTTTTTTTTTTTTTTTTTTTTTTTTTTCTGGGTGCTAGCCGAGCAAACGAGTGAAGCTGAAAATGGATTGTGGCCGCTCAGTCAAGGATAACGGATCAATTGGTGAGCTCGTTTCATGCTACTATTTCTAATCTATAAAATATGTATGACTGCACATTTAATCGTTACAATGGTGGGATGTAAATATGATGTTTCAACAAACTATGGATGGTTCGTCACTGTGAGTGTCGACACAAACTCTGATTCATGATTTATTTATGTTTAACATTTTTTTTTTTTCAGAACACCCCTTATATACCCTTATTTTTGTAATTAAAAAAAACTTTGAATGGTTCGACACTACAAGTGTAGACTTGCGAAAGGTCCACTTTATTCAACAAACTTTGGATGGTTCGCCACTGTAAGTGTCGGCATAAGAATAAGAGTGTTCTATGATGTCCCAACCAATTGAGTCTTTTGTTTCTTTTCAAATGAGTAAAATATAATAACACATGCTTTCGTACTGACAGCTGTAGGAATGTTACATTTAGGTATTTGTTCAACAAACTTTGAATGGTTCGTCACCTCAAGTGTCGGCATAATTTTCCTCTACATAGAAATTATATGAACAATTATATTTACGTATAAGCATGTATATATCTCACAAATCATTGTTTATCATGGTCTAATCGCTTATCAAAGTGAATCCTTTGACCCAACGATCCTCCCCATTAACAAACATCCCTCCCAGTAACCTTTGTGGAGATGCAGAGGCAAACACGGTCTCCAAATAGCAAAGGTTACACACTAACATTCCTTCCCTCAATCCCACCTGACTGCAAGGACGTGGCCGGCGCCGTTATTGACCTTGTATAAATAGAGGCACTGAATTATGCACACTGAAGAAGATTATGGCCTATCCCAGCTGAACTTCTAGTTGATTCTTTGTGCATTTTCACTGACTTCGGTCAATCACGGAATAGCAACCATTGATATGTGTAGTCAGTCTAAGCTAAGCTAAGCTAAGCTAATAAACAGGATACAAGCTTTTGTCTTTGACTGGATTTTTAGAAAGTTCACTCATTATGAAAAAGTAAATGCAATAAACTACATGTTTTTTTTTTATTAAAGTCTGAACACAACAGATAAATAAACCGAAAATTCATTTTTAACTTATTTGCTGTTTTATTTCTTGCCTCTCGCTACATAACATATCCTTCTTGAAACAAACTCTGGGATTTGCTGACAATTTTGAAGTACAAAGGCCACAACCACAAAGGCCATTAACGTAAAAAAATAACGTTGAGAGTTGACGTTAAATCAATGCCAAGTGTTACGTTAACGTTGATCAACGGATCCGAAAAATCAAAGCAAAATTCGTTGATCGTTACAATTAACGTCAACGAATCAACGAAACGGCGTTAATCGTTGATCAACATTAGCAACCCTGGTACGTAGTTTATTTCGAGATTCGAGATTTTGCCATCAGGCGGTGCTAGTGGGCATGAAACTTTTGTTTTGTGGATATTTTAGGATCCTGGCCACTTAGAAAGATGGCGTCTTCGGTAAAGTTGTTCAGTAGCTCAAGTCAATCTGCAATTTAAAGGCCTAAATTAATATAGCCCTTTCAGCTACTGAACAACTCTCCCGAAGACGTCATCTTTCTAAGTGATCAGGCTGCTGAGATGTTTGCAAAACAAAACTTTCATGTACACTAGCGCCGCCTGGTGAAAAAATCTCGATTTTTTTGCTTGAATAATGATATCCTTTGGCTTATTAAACAACTTTGCCAAAGACGCCATCTTTTTAATTAGTCAGGCTTCTGAGATACAGTTAACTCTCCCTTACTCGATATTCCGTATCTCGATATCGAGTTAGAGAACCATAGTAAAAGTTGGTTTTCATGGCTAACTCGATGGTCCCTTGGAATGCAGTTGCACTGCTTTTGTGTTCTGTAACTCGATACCTCCCTAACTCGATGGTCCCTTCAATATCGAGTAAGGGAGAGATGACTGTATCTGAAAAACAAAAGTTTTATGCTCACTTGCACTGCCTGGTGGTAAAATTTTGAGCCAACTACCTCTAACAATGATAGCCCTTGATATACTGAACAACTTTGCCGAATCTTTCTATGTGGTCAGATTCCTGAGATATCCGCAAGAGTTTCATGCGTACTAGCGCCGCCTGGTGGCGAAATTCCGAATTTCTTGGCTCAAACAATGACAGGCCTTGAGCTACTGAACAACTCTTCCGAAGACGTCATCATTCTAAGTTATCGGGCTGCTGAGATTTTTGCAAAACAAAACTTTCATGCACACTTGGCTGCCTGGTGACAGAATTCCGAAACTAAATAATCGCCGCATGTCAGCTCTTGATCTCTTAAACAACTTTGTCGAAGACGGTTATTCTATATTTAATGTAGATCGCGAGGTATTTCATGTTGAACATGAAAACCCAAGGGTATTATACAAAGTACAACGCGCGACTACTCGCGTTACCAAAAATTCGCGCGACAACCGAAAGGCTAAGGAAATTCTACATACTGAATAGAAATTCGTTAATGTTACCTAATTGAAAAAAAACCTTTCTAAAGTTTTGATACCGGAATCGTTTTCGGCGATGCCATTTTTAGCAACAATTCCTTTTTCCTTGTTCATATGGTTTGCAAAATTCATGAATTCATGAACTTAAGGTAATTTTGGCAAAAGCCGTAATTTACATTAGCTAATTAATATAAGAAAGAGAGGCACCATTCATGCTACTTCAATGTTCATTCGAACTTTTTACGAGATTTCGATCAATGTTACCCCGCTGATCAATGTTACCCCGGATGACGGTACCAATATAATCGCCCTACACCGGGAATAGTTGTACGAGAGGCGCATGTTACCGGAACCCAACCTGTCCCGTTGATTGCGAATCGATGAGTCACATCTATACATAGTCCGTTAAAATAAAATCACATTCACCTTTCTCAACCGAGGACCACGGCAAACGCAACGGCCTTGTGCACATATGATTAAGCGTGTCTACATCAAATCATACCTCCGAGAAACCGGTCGTCGTGCGTTCAAGTGTAGAACCGGTAGTGCTGGAATGCACATACAGTTGAGTGTACCAGCGCTAATTAGTTGCTATTGCGCTTTTCAAGCGGTTCTAAACCTTGACTTCGATCCAAATCGCGACCTTCACAGCACCAGGACGAAATTGATTTTTTGCGTCTACTGCGCTAGTTTCTCTATCGGAAACTCACTCTTACTCGATATCGAAGTGGCCATTGAGTTAAGGAGAATATAAACTACTATTGAGCAACACTTAGATCATAGTAGTCTAGATTTGCGTCTACTTAGCAACACGTTGAGATAGAGATTATCGAGCAGGGAAAAGTTAACGAAATGTGACCTTCCTTAGCCTAAGTGGTAACCCTCGCGACTATAAAGCAAAGTTATGCCGAAGGTGCCTGGTTTCGATTCCCGGACAGTGCAGGATCTTTTCGTAATGAAAATTGGTTGGACTGTTCTGAGTATAAAGTACCATCGTGCCCTCAGATAATGTGACACTAAGCTGAGAGTCGTTCTCTGTTCCAGTGGATACGTTGCTTTAGGAAGAAGAACAGAACTAGCTGGAGCTGGAGGTTCGATTTGCATATTACCTACCTTATATTCTATGAGTATTACTTTGCAACTTCCTCGTCTAGTTTCGCCACGTAATATTCCAAGCACAATTCAGTAAGGCCGACGTCATCGAACGAAAAATAGAAGCCCCCTCTCGCTGAGAGGTGTTAATTTCATCATTTAACGAGCATATATTTAGTGCCGTGCTGCCTCTTTTCAATCAACTATCACTGGCATGCAGTCTGGTTCAGCTATAGGTTTCTACTTAATCTACTTATGTACAATACGTGAAATAAAAAAAAAACAAGCGATTCAGGATTATCCTTCCTTTTGCCATTCACTCCCGTTATGCAACGTGTTCGCGAGTAGTACATTCTTCTGTTGCTGACATACATTTTAACAACATTTCAATTTGTTCGTTTGCTGCACAGTCTTCATACCACAGGCAACTCTCTGTAACTCGATGTTGAAGGGACCATCAGATGTCACAGCGACCATCGAGGTAGCCATGAAAACCCACTTTTTTGTAATTCCGTTGCATTCCAGCCTACTTTCTAGTTGACTAACTCATTCAGAAGACCAGACCGATTCGATGGATGCACTCAGATATCAATTTATCCACAAACAGAATTAAATATTACTTTCAGCATCTGTTTGAAGTAGTACTGAAAAGCATCACTTTTCAGTACTGTTTTTGTTAGTGGGAAAAGTAGGCCATTGTAGTGTTCATTCTTTCGATAAAAAGTAGGCAGATATGAAACGAAATCGCAAAATAACAATTTACTACGGTTCTGCAATCCGATGTCGAGCTACGAAATACCGAGTTGTGGACAGTTGACTGTATCTGATAGACATGTACATCCATTCCGCGGCGAGGAAGGCATCCTTACAATAAATGCTATAACAAACGCGAAAAGCTGTTGACCTCGATAAATGGCGATGTATGTCCGTCACCACCTGATGAATCGCCTTCCAGTAGCGCAGTGAAGGGGAGAATGGGGTTGTTCCACTTTTGCTCCAATTGCTCGCCCCTCACGACAGGTAGACACAATTCGGTCATCAGGAAGATGACATACATGTTGGAAGCGTGGGACTCTTTTGGGAAGTAACATCATATATGAGTTATACGGTTTCCTAGTGGAAGCTACCGACATATATGAGTTATACGGTTTCCTAGTGGAAGCTACCGACACAGGTCACATGTAGGAACGGATGGCGTGTCGTCGGCTGTCCGACGTCGATTGGGGTCTGTCCTCACTGGTTGTGGCGGGTATGGCCGTTGCCGGTCGACTGCTGAAGGTGAAGCGGACAATGTTTTCCGTCGAAATGCTCTGCTCTTCCGGTAGGTACGAGAGGTCCAGGTCCTGAAAAGGTGAAGGATATTCGTCAATTCAAAAATTTACAATAGTTCAATTAACAAGAAAGTTGTTTCTTATGGCTTCATTGACCGCTTGACAATTTCGCATATGGTATCATGAGTTTCATGAGTGAGATCTATGAAGTCTGTATAAATCAAGGATTTAAAATTATTTTCATGGCAATCACTAGTAGTTACCTTTAAAAGGCGCGGACGACTTTGTTACACGTTTTTGCTCATATCTTTTGACTCAATAGAGTAGACCAATTCTCAAAATTTTAACGGTTTTGTGCAGGGGATTAGTTGCACCTCCAATTGCATCCAGGAGGATTTAGGTACCGGTGGCCAATCCGGATACATGGCCGGAAATGTAGTGTATTCCAAGTGTGATTGGGCAAATTGATCACTATTTTACAACTTTTTGTTGTGTTATCCTTCGGAATCTAAATGTTGTCATATAAATTTCGATAAAATCAGTACTCTATTGATCTTTATCAGTTTATGGAATCGACTTTTAATGAAATAATACTTAACACATCATAAAAATAGTTCTAATATCAAAAAATTAAAATGAGACACTTGGGCGAAATTGATCACCATATAACAAAGCAGGTCTAAGAATAAAAAAAATCCTTATATACTAAATTTGGGCCTAAATGTAGGCAATTTCCTTTAAAATAAGCACATTATTTGAGAATAAACGGATTTATGAGCAAAAAAACTATACATGCTATGCTGTATGATATCAAAAATGAGCTCAGTAGTTCATACTCAAGCGTACACAACATTTTAAACATTCGAAGATGCCATGTAGGTATAGCACCAGTAGATTGTTTAGCAACATCATTTCCAACTGTATTGCTTACACCTTAAAAAATGTGAATATTTCTATGCAAAACTGACCCTAATAAAAATGAAATAGTTCAAAATCATCATTAAACATCTATAAACTAGAAAAAATGGAATGTCTGTGGCACTAACGAAACCTTAAGCATCCTTGGAAGGAAATGTCTTTTGGTGGTTTGATCAAATTCGCCCCAGTGATCAATTTGCCCCCGGCTTACGGTATTTAAAATATATTTATGTCAACGTATTGCGGGAAAAAATTCAAAAGTTTGGATATTGCGGAGAAATTTAAAAATTTGGATTGCTTCGCGGAAATAACACGCAGCGAGCAATCCCCGCACAGAGGAAATCAACCACAGAAAGCATTGCAGTTTTAAGCATGATCCGACTAGACCTGTGCGCCGCCGCCGCCGACCCATTTCACGTTACGCCGACGCCGATTGATACATCGGCGGCGCGCCATACGCCGATCAACGTCTCGCCGCCGATTTTGCGTTTTCACATTAACTCAAATAAGTTATAATAATTAAAAAATAACCCAGGTTATTTAGGTATCGTCTAAGGATAAAAAAATCGATGTTTCAAGGGATTTTTTTTTTAAGTTGTCCCGAAAATCGCCCAGTGGATCCTTCAGATTTTTTTCTACGGATCCCATGGAGAATCTTTTCAAAGTTTTTTTTAAGAATACCTTCTGGAAGTGAATAATTCTTGAGATTCCACCAGGATTTTATTTTTTAAGATTAAGTCTTTCGTGATTATTAAATTATTCTAGTGATTTTACCAAGATTTTCTTCGGCGTTTCCTTCAAACAATTGTTCTCCAAAAACTCCTTACTTTCCAAGAGCTCATGTATACTTCGATAGATTTCCACCTCAGTTTTTATCATGAATTCACCCTTATTCATGTAAAATCGTTCAAGGATTGTCTAGAATTTTTGAATGGATATCTCTATTATTGTTTTCGAAAAGAGTCGCTGAGATACCTAGTTCTTGAAATTCTCATAGTTATTTCTTTAGGATTTTTTTAATTATTGTAGGAGTTGTTTCTAGCACTTCTTCAAAACTGTTCTAACGATGCGGCATAAATTTATTCAAAAATCTCAATCACCTCACCAGTGTGTGAGAAAAATATCGTTTTAAAAAAAAAACTACAATGAACTAGGAGAATAAATAACTTACGGCACATTTATTCTGTCAAAAAGTCCTGTGAGATTTCCTCTTGAAATTTCTTTAAAATTTGTTCAACTATTCCTCCAAGTTGTTTTTTAAGGACCACCATTGATTATTTTTGGAGTTTTTCTAATAAATCGTACAATAGTCACTGCAAGAATTCCAACAATAATTCCGCTTTGCATTTTCTCAGGAATTATTCAATATGTTTCTTTATTATTCCTGGAGTTTCTTCTGGGATTTCTCCGATGAATAGGGTCCTTAAATGTTTAATTAAATCTTGTGTTTTTTTTCAATAACACGAAATAGCATGTTACTGCAACTTCTTTAGCAAATTTTTCGAGCTCAAATAACGGCTATATCATATTTAAATTTTAATTTAAAAATTAGCATGAGCAAACATCCCTCTATGTTGACAACTTGATCGATGATAAGTCTTGCCCTCGATTCATCTCCACTTAAAATATAGCTGTAGGCCTTGTTACGATGGAACAAACTCACCAATTTATTTCATTGACACCGGTTGCTTCCTGCAACCTCCGGAAACATTTTGGACCATGATCTCAGCTGAATTCCAGGCCGAGACTCAACTTCGTTCACAGCACGAAAAACACAAAAATAAAGTCACCCGGAATTCGTTTCAATTTTCATTAACACTATCACCATATCATGTTTAAACTTTAATTTAAAAATTAGGTCCATAAATGAACCTTGACATTTTTGATCATGTTTGACGTTCGCTTATCCGATAAAAACACCACAGGGGCTTTTTAACACTGGGGTTGTTCCTATCTGACATTTCGGAATGGACACGGAAAACAAAATACACCCAAAATTTGAGTTTAAGCCAAGAGGTGTGACAAAATCTAAAAAAACATAACCAATGTTTTTTGGACTTAAACAAATGAAAAGCATTTAAAAATTGAGCAAACATTTGTTTTTAGCCTAAACTTAAGCGCTTGGCACTAGAATTGGGAAGGCTTTAGGATCCTATTCTCCAAAAGTTCTTACACGGTAATCTTGAGATGTTTTCTTCATAAGTTTCGTGCAAAAATTTTTCTAGATTATGCTTGAATTACTTCAGTGGTTCAGTCAGAATTTTGTTGAATATTCTTACACGAATTCCTGCAGAGCTTCATGCACTTATTTTCCAAAATTTCGTTCTGAAAATTCTTTTAATATATCCTTACAACTTTTTTCAATAAATGCTCCACGAATGCTTGAAAAGATTTTTCTATATAATCCTTGAATTAGAGTCTTTTAAGGAACTATTTCTTGAGCATGTTAAATGTTCTCAAGCCATTTCGTGACATACAAACATCATTCCATTTTTATTTATATAGATAAGATTAGAATACCCTTAAAAGTGAGTGCGCATACTACTAGCAACATATTTTCTCCACCAACAACGTTTCTTCAAGGTACAAAATTAAATCATGTCGAAAACTATACGCACGGTGAATGGTGATAAAGAATGGTGCGAGTTGACCTTAACATGATATTTGTAAACATAATTTTTGAGTATTTTTTTGTTATGCATCACTGATTTTTTATTTTTCCCTGAATTATGGTATAATTGCACGCTTCGTAGTGGTATTCTAGTTCGCTTATAATGATTTGTAAAAAAATATAATTTATTGAAATGCATATATTTTTTTTAATGCACGGTGAATTGTAGCTTGACGGTAATTTATTCTGTTATTCTCATTGGTAACCTTGAAAAAATGGATGGACGGACATGGATTTTTCTTCGAATAAGTATCTTTGGTATCTACCGTTAGTATGACAGGAACAAATACGGGATAACAATTTCAGACTCTTGAGTACGGTCGTCCCGCCGCTTTGGATCAACGTTTGATGAAGTACAGAATTATTCATCATATAATTTTGGAATACAGTACTAACCCGATTTTGTTAGTCCCTATTTCAGAAATCTTGTTGTTCTCACTGTTTGATTAATAAATTTCAACCAAGTATTTTTTAGTCATGTTAAAGCTACTATTAATATTCATAACAAGGCAAATATATAATATTGATAAATTGTTTACATTTTGAAGGAGAGCTTCACAAAGTTTTGAAAAAGAGGCTGTCAAAATCTGGGCATCTAATGTAAACAACATTTTAACTACGTGTAATGATACCAGAATAAACATTAGTTATATTGGAAACTAATGTTGATACTGTGATGCCGCAGATATTGATTACTCAGCTTCTTATCATTTTGATCATTTTAACAGTTAAAATATCAAAACTGAAAGCAGAAACCTGTTCCTAAGAAATCAAATTAAAAACGATTTTTGCCATAAGTGACAGTGATGTTAAGTGTCATGACCATCACGTGACTCTGACAATTGAATAATGCGAATATCTTCTATCCCCGCGGAAAAAGTCATTGGAAAATGTTTTTCTCTGGTGATCATATCTGAACTACTTGCAGTTGGCCATATATTGGCTAAGAAAAACGCTATAAGCACTTCAATGTTTCCGAAATTTCGACATTTAACAGCTCTCAGTGAAAGCAATTTAAAAATTTGAAAACTTTTTCCGCATTAAGGACATTGAGAACTCATTGAGGTTACACATATTTTTGACTGGCATTGAAATGAAGTTATCAAAATAAAGACTTTATATTTTATTAGTATGTAGCACTTTTGAGCTATAGTTATATGGTAGATATCATATTACTGCTGAAAACAAGATATGTTTTCAACATGCTTTCTTCATGATGTTGAACTTTTCTCGAGTAATCTAAACAGCACGCAAGAAACTATGATAGAAATTTGTACATTTTTTCTGTTCCGAGAAAATAAAATACCGACAATATCCAAAGCTGTGATTATTTATTGTGGAATATTAGGAACGATTCTATAGATATGGATATCTGATAAGTTAATTCAAAAAGTAACGCGAAAAATCCAGTAAACTTCTACAAAAATACAAACAAAATTTTGCACAAAATTAAATTACTTTTCTTCAATTTTCTTAAATAAAAAGTTCGAATAATCAGGTCAGATAATATATCTTAGTAGCAACAACGGGGATATAATATATTATAAGATAGTTTTACTAGTGTTGAAACTAGGATTTTTTATATAAACTTCCAAACTTTGAATTCTTACCAAAATGGCTGAAAGTATTCCTGCACTCTATTTCAATTCCATTTCCCATATCTGTCTTACAATATGGGAAATGGAATTCAAGTTCGGTTTCGATTGCATTTGTACGCATACGGTTTCATAAGTTATATGTTCGATATTTTTTAACGTTCAATTTTTGTCCACGCCGATGTACGCCGCCGCCGCCGCCGCCGAAAATAGACAACGGCGTGACGCCGATGACGCCGCCGCCGCCGGTACAAAAATGCTCTGACGCCGCCGCCGACCAAAAATATTTCGGCGCACAGGTCTAGATCCGACTCGTTGACAGTCTATAGCAAAACAGATGGTGAAGTAGAAAGCTGTTAGACTAAAATTCTGCAAAATTCAAACTTATGATGGAGACGAATGGTTCGTAGAAGCTTGGATCTCGTAAATAACGAACCTCTATTTATTCGGATTAACCACGTTCGAGATCAATTCAGTTCGAAACCGCACTATGTGGGATTGTCACTGATGCCTATTAAAAACGATTCCCAACGGTTCCCTATATGAACAGAATTTATATTCACGCGTCCATTTAGGTGTTTCACATGTGGGTAGTTATATTCAGGAATTAGACATTTCTTACAGCAGACAGACCACAACTAAAATTTTGATTAAGCTGCATTTAACAACATATGAACTGCGCACTGCAGCCATGCAAATGTCGCAGCTTCAGTACTCATGAATGAACTGCAGCACTACGCACTGTAGTGCTGCAGTTCATTCATGAGTACTGAAGCTGCGACATTTGCATGGCTTAGTATTTTAGGATAAGGTTCATATGAAAACCGATGGATTCAACCAAATCCGTCGAATTCATAGAATACACGGTGACATTGGCTACAAAATAAACAGCAATAATCAGCTCCAAAGTCATCGGTGACTATGATAATTTTGGTGGGAAATTTTAGAGATCATCAGCTCTGGATTTTCCAGGTATCAAATTTTTTCTTGCAACGCGTAATAGCTTCGTGGAAATTCCGCGCAGCGAGCAATCCCCGCACAGAGGAAATGAACAACAGTAGGCATTGCAGTTTTGAGCATGATTCGACTCGTTGACAATCTGCAGCAAAACACTGATGAAATGCGAAATTTTCAACCGCATTTTCTCAAAACTTCTGTAAAATTCAAACTTATGATGGAGACAAATCATCGTAGACATGATTCAAGATGTAAATTATGGTCCTCCATGCCAACCACATACGACATCATTGGAAACGCACATTACAAAGTTTTACATTACAATTACATAGTTTTGGTGGAAAATATTAGAGATCAATAGCTTTGGATTTTTCAGGAATCAAAAGGGGTATTCACTAAAAGTCGCGTAAAATACAAAACTGCGTAACTACAGCAAGGAAATATTTCAAATGAAATATTCCCCATTTGATTCGATGAAGTGTCAAACTGGTTATTTTTAATCTAGTAGTCTTTGTTATAGATGTAGCTACTTTAAACGTCAATAGTTGTTTTTTTGAAATCTGATATTTCAGCTCACAAATGGTTTTTTTAGGATGGGTTTTGCAATTCCAAAATGACGTCGCACATCGATTTCCGTCATTCCTTCGCCGCACCCGTTTCGAAAATACCCATATTGCATAGGTTTTCAACGATTTTCCTTAACCGGAGGCCGCCATATTGGATTTCAAAATGGGGTCGCACATCGATTTCCGTCATCCCCTCATCGTGCCCGTTTCGAAAATACTCATATTGCATGGGTTTTCAACGATTTTCCTTAACTGGAGGCCGCCATCTTGGATTTCAAAAAGGCGTCGCACATCGATTTCCGTCATTCCTTCGCCGCATCCGTTTCGAAAATACCCATATTGCATCGGTTTTCAACGATTTTCCTTAACCGGAGGCCGCCATCTTGGGTTTCAAAGTGGCGTCGCACATCGATATCCGTCACTCCCTCGTCGTGCCCGTTCCGAGAATATTCATGAGAACATACGTTGAGTTATTTCTATTAGCGCAAGATTTTGGTTTCGGTTTTTGTATCAATGATAGGATAGATAGGGATAGCTATAGAATTTTGCAGATAGTATATTTTTCCCCAAAGATAGATGATATATATATGCTTGATCCATGAGTGATGAAAAAATGCTGATAGTATCTCCATCCGTCTATCAATTGATAGAGATAATATAGTCTATCTTCTATCCATCATTTTTCAAGAAGTGATAATATCCGATTGTACCCCGTTTGGCATAAGGTCGTTTGGCATAAAGCCGTTTGCCATAAAGTCGTTTGGCATAATGGTTGATTGGCATAATGGCCGTTTGGCATAATGGTCATTTGGCATAATGACCGTTTGGCATAATGATTGACTTAAAATAAATATCGGCATTTTTTAAGCTTTTACCGAGATCAACACCACCGAGCCCATAGCAGAAAAAATGGTAGGTTCTGAACAAGCGTGGTGTTCGTTCAGAGATTTTCCAAGATAAGAATTTCAAAAATTGTTGTGAAATTAGAAAGCATTACTAAATAAAACTCGTGACGGGTCTCTACAACCCAGAACATAGAGTATCTTTGAGCTTGTTGCGATTTATATATTTGAAAACAGTAAATTGGCAAAGAAAGTTCACAGTTTTTCATCAAGGTAACACTCATAGGATATTTCGCTGCAATCCAAGCACTGTCCCAGTTTGGACGTAACTCGATGAAAATGACTTGATAAAAGAATGGATTTTTTTTTCTAAATATAAAAAGCTCTAATCCAAAGATCTATCAATGCGACTTTATGCAAAAATAGCTTATATACGAGAGCAGATTATTTTTCGTTTGAAATGTTTAAGGCTCTAACGCAAAAAAATCTTTTCCCAGCATAGTTCAAATGAACAACACATCTTTAAAAGAAATTATTTGTGGCAAAACTTTCCAACGGTTCAATATAAATTCTAATTTTGGAAGTGTACATCAAAAACACCGTCATTTTTCGAGAGAAGGAAAAATTTGTGATTGAAATAATATTTTTTCAAGCATATCTCGGAAGAAGATCACGCGTTTGCCCCAAAAAAGTATATGTTGAATATTGTCAGGTTCTAAAGTAATTATCATTCTAATAACACATCTGGCAAGAATTGATAAAACAGCAAAATATAAAAATGGTTAACATTTGGCTTTACTAAATAATAAAATTTAAAACAGTACAAAAAAAAATAAAGAACAGCCTATTTTGAAAAGAAGGCAAAATTTATAATTATACCAATAAAAGAATGGACGCCAAAAATTATAGTGGCGTAATAAAACGAAAAGACATAAAAAAGTGCGTTCAGAATCATCGAAGTGATTGTGCTACTTTTCCCCGAATGCCATTTCCCTAAATGACTGGTTTCCCCGAAAAGTGGTGACGAGAAAGAACGATAAACAGTCAAAAGAAAGAAATATTCTGTCATTCTCGGCAATCATGAGTGCTAAAAACTTTTCAGGGAAGTGGGCTAGTCGGGGAAACGGGATATTTGGGGAACTGGCATTCGGAGAACTGGCGTTTAGGGAAACGACAATCGGGGAACAGTAGCACAACCTATCGAAGTAACTGCAGTAATCGATTTCTCTTTTCGCTGATAATTTGAGCAGATCAATGTTATCAATTGCCGCCCTTTTGTCAGTTGGAAAGAAAAAATACATAAAAAATAGCTCCAAAGAACAGCCTATGCATAAAAGAAGGAGAAAATAATTAAAATTTTAAATCAACCGTTTTCATACCTATAATTATGGTTACATCATATTTAGAAAAAATAATAATAGAACAATTAAAAGAAGGATAAATTTGTGCTTAATATATAAAAATCTTCAGTGCAAAAATTTGTTCCAATAGCGAAATTCAAAAGAAGAATTAATATATGAAAGAAGGGTAATTCATGGATAAATAATAAAATACTATTGGTAATAACTTTCCTAATATGCTTAAATTCATTCAAGAGCGAATGATTGTTGAATAAAGTGTCATTTTGTATCAATTGACTCCAAAACAAGCCTGAAGTCATCAGAAAGATTCAATAGAAACGTAAAAACAAGAAATTGAGAAATTCTTGGTTTCAGGCTGATTATGCCAAACGACTTTATGCCAAATGACCTACCACCATAATATCCCTATCACTACCCATAGTGATAGTATCATTTGATAGTATCGAAAGATAGACGTGATAATGGTAAATGAGAGGGATAAATTTGAAGCCTGTCCAGGTTGCCGTGAAATATATTTTTGTTTTCAAATTTGGTTTTATAACGTAAATTTATGAACTTCAATCCTTTTTCTTGTGGCGAATTTTCATAAGGGTTTCCTATGTTTATGGATAGTTCAATTTCCTGAGTGTAGTTTGTTTGGCCCAATGTCACCCCTTCGAAGGGGTGAATTTGGACCAATTTTACGTATCCAATTTAAAGGAAAATAATCAAATTTCAAATATTTGTTCAGAATTTGCAATGTATTCTCATATTTAGCCGAACACATCAAGTCAAATTGCGAAATTTGTTCAAAAATAAATGAAGACTTAAGCATTTTTGGCCCAATCTCACCCCCAACGACGGTACTTGCACATTTGTTTTCAAATTGCTTTAAATTCGAAAGGCAAATAATTTCACCGTGAATTGAACTATTTGCTGACACGCTGAATGGCTCGATATGGTTGTGGTCTGTAAAAGTTGCAGCTCTTGAACGCTCTATCATCAACTTATTACCGAGAGAATGAATGATAAAATTAAAAAAAAATCCGATTGCGATGACTTTTTTTTTTATTATGAATATCATTCGGATCAAAATCCAAACTTTGCCAGTAAAATTTATTTGCGTTCCTATTATTCTCAGTGTATGAGAAAATATGAATAGGCCCTTTGCAAATCAATTCACTTATGACTTGACACAAAACATCATCCTCTGATTGCCTGTAGAACAACAGGAGTGTTGCCAAAATAGTTCAACTATTAAAATACGTATATTTTATATGTTTCTCAGTATATTGAAGATTATGCACTACAATCTTCAAATAAGAAAGTATTAAAATGCTCAATTGTTACCAATGCATGCTTTGTTGCCTAATTCCAATAAATTAATTAGTCATGTTCATTTTTTTCTGTGAATTTAAATCGTGAATAATAAATACACCGCATTTGAATATGGTTTTCTGGCAACTTGGTCCCGTTATAAAAAGTGATTGCCGAGTAAATCAAAGTGCATTAATTTTAATTTGTGATTTAAAGCATATCTAAACATATCTAGCAAATCTAAACAAGGACGATAAGTTAGTGCTGCCGAAAATACCCTCAGGGTGCCGAAGCCATCATTTACCCTAGTATGTATTAGGTCTAGCGATCACATGTGGGCCACTTTTTAATAGCAATAACCGCTTGACCATTTTACATGTTCAGATTTAAGAGTCATGCGATTTTAGAAAACTGACCCAAATCTAATTTTGTTATCCATAGAAACAAATTTAATTCAACAAAAGATGGCCATTGGAAGCAAATCTGGTCGTATTGAAAACTTGTGACTATTTTAGGTTTAGTTTTTGAACTCCTTTTTTTGGTTTAAAAAGGCCAACTATTAGAAAACAATCATTATTCGACATTTAATGAAGACAGTGTTTCAACAAATTAAAACTGTTGTAGGTAAATTTTGGCCATTCTGGACGTAGGTTTTGTTCAGTAGCTCCGTAGCTTGTTGACATCCGGAATTTAAAAAAAAAAATCGCGTGGTGAAAGTTCCGGCCTTCTATGTCAAATGGTCAAGTGATTATTGTTGATACTTTATTAACCTTTAAAAGGCGTGAACGACTTTTTTACACTCTTTTGCTCATATCTTTTGACTCAATCGATCAATTCTCAATGTTGACAGTATTGTGTAGGGGATTAGTTGCAACTCTAAATGCATCCACAATTATTTGAATACCGTTGGCCACTCCGGATACATGGCCGGAAATGTAGTGTACACCTTCTACTCTACCAGTGATATTTGATAAAATGTCAACATACTTCGAATGAATTTATGTGAAAGTATATGAATATAATTGTATCAAGTCTTGCAAATTCATGAACATTTTTGAACCATAACGATTACTTGGCCACTTGACATCTTCAGATACAGGAGATTGGAAGTCTTAGTATACGATACCGGAGAACCAACTCAAATCAAATGCTGATTGCCACACTGTGCCAAATAGAATCATATTTATTCGACAAAATATGGCCATTGGAATCCCTTCTGATAATTTCGAATACTGGTGACCAATTTAATTCCAGTTTCAGAACCACGTTTTTGGTTTCACAAAACCGATTTTTATCATTACAAAACACGCATCATACGAAACATCAGCATGTGTTTCAGCAAATTGAAACATATAAAGTTCGAACATTTTGAACGTATAGGAGCCATTTGGAAGCTTGTTAGGAGTTAGTTCGGTATTTAGTTCCGCGATACAAATATTTTCAAGAAAAAAATATCTTGTGGCATATAAATGCAAATTTGAAGGATACTCTCATCATGAGAAATATAAAATACTGGAACTCAGAATCAGTAATCAAGTTTCACTTTTTGGTTTCGCTCAAATCTTTATTTTTGAAAATCCTGTTATACTTGGAAGTTCCTTGGGCGAATTCTTGAACGATTTCAAAAAGCAATGAGCATCCTGAAGGAAGCTGATGAGAGTCCTGAATGGATTCTAATGAAATCCCTGGAAGGCTTCTGATAAGCTCCCTGGAAAATTTCTCATAAAAAATCTGCACACTGCTGGAAGGATTGTGTGGGAAATCTTGGTAGGATTTTGAAGAGAATCTTGGAAACTTTATAATGAGAATTCTGGAAAAATTTCTTTGAGAATCGAGGAATTTCAGATGAGATTTCTGCAATGTTTCCGATGAGAATCTTAGAAAGTTTATTTTTTACATTTTAGTTTACATTTTATAACTTCACTCAGTTTAGCGAGATAAATTACTTGAACAAGTGCAGACCTGAAGTTCTGAACTCCAGGGTAATTTGGAGGGCCTGGAATATCCCAAACGTTCCTTGAAAGAGCTTATTCATCCATGAGATGGTTTAGTGAGCATGTTAGATTATATAACTTCACTCAGTTTAGTGAGATAAATTACTGAAACAAATGTAAACCTGAAGTTACGAACACTAGGGTAATTTGGAGGGCCTAGAATACCCCAAGCGTTCCTTGAATTAGCCTATTGATCCGTGACAAGGTTCAGTAAACTTGGTAAGTTATATATCTTTACTCAGTTTAGCAAGAAAAAATACTGGAATAAGTGTAGACCTGAAGTTCTGAACTCCAGGGTAATTCGGAGCACCTATAATATCCCAAACGTTCCTTGAAACAGCCTATTGATGCATGAGAAGGTTTAGTGAACAGGAAAGATTTTATAAATTCACTCAGTTTAGCGAGATAAATTTCTGGAATAAGTGTAGCCCTGAAGTTCTGAACTCCAGGGTAATTTGGAGGGCCCGGAATACTCCAAACGTTCTTTAAAATATCCTATGTATACGTGCGAAAGTTCAGTGAACATGGTAGATTATATAACTTCACCCAGTTTAGCAAGAAATACTACTGGAATAAATGTAGACATGAAATTCAGATTTCCAGGGTAATTTGGAGGGCCTGGAATACCTCAAACGTTTCTTGAAGTAGCCTTTTGATCCGTGACAAGGTTCAGTAAACATTGTAGATTATATAACTTCACTCAGTTTTGCGAGAATAACTACTGGAACAAGTGTAGACCTGAAGTTCTGAACTCCAGGGTAATTTGGAGAGCCTGGAATATCCCAAACGTTCCTTGAAATAGCTCTTGAGATTCTCAGAGGTTGGTAGATTCTATTTGAATGTTATTGTTTTTAACCCAAACAATTACTGTTACGGTTGTAGATTTCAAAGAGTGTGCTTCAGGACAGTTTGGACATCCTAGAACATCCCAGGACATAGCAAAGCAAGTGAAATAGTGTTTTCGTTAAAAGAGTAATTCTGTATTATCTAGCCTGAACATCATTTATGTTCACAAACAGCATTTCACGCTTCGTATGTACTTATAGTTCAATTTTCCAAACTTCAGGATGTTCAGGATGTTCTAGGTTGTCAATTCATATTTTTCTCTGATAAAAGAGTATATGTGGGACAACTTTGCCGAAGACAGTATATACATTTGTTCATTGGTTCTTTTTTTACAGCCTTTTTTGTACTGCGGTCATATATGACCGCGCCGGCCCCAAAGGGTTAAACAATATTTTCACATCTGACTTACCTGAGTTACCTCAGGCATGTCAAAAATCATTGTTTGCGGATGACACAGGCCTCTCCGCCAAAGGACGAAGCCTGCGAGTCATCTGTAGTAGATTGCAAAAAAAGTTTGGATATTTTTTCTTCATACTTGCAAAACTGAAAGATTTCTCCTAATGCTGCCAAAAATCAACTTTTAATATTCCCACATAAATCAAAAGCTCTTTATTTGAAACCTTCATGTTGACACGTTGTTACGATGAGAGGGGTTCCAATAAATTGGTCAGATGAAGTCAAGTATTTAGGGCTAACTTTCAAAAATCACATTGAGGGCATTTAAGCCAAATGTAACAAATATATAAAATGTATTTATCGACCTATTCACAGAAAATCAAAGCTTTGTATTACGAACAAGGTTTTGCTCATGAAAAAAATCAGGCCAGCAATGTTGTATGCTGTACCAATACGGACTAGCTGCTGTAATACCAGGAAGAAAGCTCTGCAGAAGATAAAAAAAAAGGCAAAATAGAGGCATCAGCATCAGTCTCAATCATGAGTTTCATCTTTAAATTCACAGAGACAACTTCTGACAATCTTTACAACACACATTAACACGTCTGATGACTCGAATTACAATTGTAAACATCGTCTACCACGAATAGGTTGTGTTATACTCGCTGTGTTTGAAAAACATTCTCTTCATTGTTTGTAAACCGCATGAGCAATAATCTGGTCACGATTTATAACTCAACGCAAATGATTTCAAAACCTTCCCAATTCGCTTATCGATCGATCGATTTGTGACGACACTTTGCACTCATATCACGCTTTGTTCCACCACACAGGCTCATCCTTATCTACCCCGCATCGCATCACCCAAAATTCGCGACGAACGAACTTTCGATTTCAAACAAGTT
Source organism: Aedes aegypti (assembly GCF_002204515.2). Lineage (NCBI taxonomy): Eukaryota > Metazoa > Arthropoda > Insecta > Diptera > Culicidae > Aedes > Aedes aegypti. Next base: position 27,100,355 of record NC_035107.1, read on the forward strand.
TATGTTCCGCACGCAGTCACTGATGACTCATCACCGGTTGTTGTGTGATGGGACTTACCGCGATTCGACTGCATGCCACCTTGCTGCTGCCCCGTTGCGATTCCGGCGCGAACTGCTTCACATGACTGGGCCTCAGCACTACATCATCTTCATCCTGCTGTTCGTCTTCCTCCTCGATTTCCTCCAGCTGAATGTCGCTTAGGTCATCCTGGAAGTATTTGGATAGATTGTCCACCGCTGGAGCGGTGTAGAGTCTTCGGGGAGCAGGCTGTGGAGCGTTGGACGAGACTTCGGCGCTGATCTTCTCCAGAGTGGCGCGAGTTGTGGGTTTGGCGGACAGTTCTATTGGTTCGTAGATTATCCCATCGTCTATGTACCACGTTGTGGTACTGCTTGCGATGGGTGCTGAAGCCGTATCCTTCTTGTCCGATCCTCCGAAAAGCCACTTCTTCTTCGAGCTGCCGTCACGTTTCTTATCCACCTGACTGTATTCTTTCTCTTTCGTGAACGTCTGTCGCCGTTGATCCACTTCTGATTGCACTAATTGGCCTTGTTCAACTGATTTCACACTTTTGTCACTACTTGTCGACTTCTTCCGTTTTCCATCGTCCACCACCAGCTCGTTGTACCTATCGGCGATATGGTTCGCATAAGTTCCACAATGGCACCCGGCGCACTCCGGACACATCCGACCAAGCCGTTCCTGGAGCCGTCGATTCTCCACCCGTAGTTCTCGCATTTTCTCGCTAAGCTCCCGCAGTTGCCAGCAAAGTTCGTCCACGATTTGGCCCTGCTGATTTATGATCGAACCCTGGTGGTTTATCTTGGCCGTTTGGGCGTCCAGTTTGGCGTTCAGTTTGTCCTTGAGCTCCACCACGTAGAACAGAAGCTCCTCGAACTCCATCTCACGGTGAGACATTCCAGCGGCGGTGGACCGAGAGACCGAATGACCGAAAATAAGTTTAAAATCGCGACACGAAATAAGGAAGCTGAGCGCTGAGGCTGCTAAATCGACCGATGACTTAATTGCGACTGTCGTGCGAGGCGAAGGCAAGTCGCGCGCGCGTCAGTCTTTGCAGGAGATAAACTAAACGAAGCCGTTTGGCAGGGTGGACGGGAGGCATGTTTGCGCTGTTCGACTTCTATGCACTATGGTTCGAATCGACAATTTAGCATGGTAAAACTTTTTTCTCTGTTTTGTCTTTAGAGAATTTGCATGAACGTCATAACAATAGCAAAGTTCGTATTAAAATAAGTGGATTCTTTTATATTCGGATCTGGAGATCCTATTTAAACAACTGCATAATAGGTTACCATTCATTGGAATCATTTCTCGCATAATTTATGATCTCGCCCTAAAAGCCATGTATGTAACTCGTTTTTTTTCTGAGCATTAGTATGGAATTACACGTTATTTATCAACGGTATGGTGAAGAAAGCACAATTCTCTATCTGCCAGTGGTGTTGATTTGGATGCTTATTCATTCATTTGCTCAGAAGCAATGAGCTACACACATGGTTACCAATGGCTTTTAGAGCGTTATCCCAGAATATGCGAGATTTATTCTCCAAGAAAATATAATTAAAAGCTGGTGAGATGATAACAAACTGAGGGTGGCTTAAAAGCACAATCAGACCCTTGTGCAATGTGGATGAGTATTTGGGAAATGTACGCAGTAGTTTACGCAACAAGTTGCAAAATGATGGTTTTTACAGCACGAGTCGTACATTTATCCAACGAGGCTTGCCGAGTTGAATAATAACGACGAGTGCTGTAAAAATCGAGTGCTGCAACGAGTTGCATACAGCATTTTTGCAATTTCGTAGAAGACCACTTGAGGATATCAGAAATCATATCGGAAGGCATTCACCAGTATTCTACAATTTTTGAAAAATTGATGTGTAATGATACATTACACAACTCAAAACAGTTGCATAATGAGAAAGCGTTGCGAATGAATCATTACAGCACTGGTTTCCGTTCGCTAATGACTATTACCACACTGCACAATTCAGTACAGGAAAGTAGGCCGTTTCATGACAGATTGACGTAATGAAGAACAGCCTATTACGATGAGAAGTTGCAAAAAATCTTTTTACGGTTTTTTTTTTTTTTACAGGGAGATCAATAGCATCTTCTTAAAATACAGTCAGGTCTCCTATAAAACGCATTCCTATTACGCGCACTCCTATAAGACACACTGGAGCGTTATAGGAGACCCAGGGCTTATGGGATTTCATCAATTTGGGGCTTTTGCTGAATTTCTCGTAATGCGTTAAAAGATAGCACAGTACTGTCTTCGGTGGAGTTACAGCACATAGTACGATCTACCTTTAGGAGTTAAAGATCAGCCTATTAGTTGAGTAAAGATCAGCCTATTAGTTGAGAACTTGGTCGGTAGGGGCGCTTCTTCTGACGTGCACTATATGAACCTTGTGGGATAAGAATGCAAACTTTGTAACAAACGATAACTTTTGATCCTGATGTTTTGGAACAGGCCCACCCAACCTTTTTGAAGTGCGGGCCAAATCGTAGAAACAATTTTGTGTCGCGGGCCACATTTTTGAACGCACAAATATTCGCATGAAGTTTGACAAAAATCAGTACACAGAGTTCTTAAAAACTGACAAAAATCAGTGAATGAAGCAGATTTCAATTGAAGAAATAAAAAAACAGATAATTACTACTAAGTATCCTACTGGATATTGTAAGAATCCCATTCAAAATTATATAAGAATCTTATCCATAATATTTTGAATAATTTAGCCAAAAAATTTTGGATCTTGTGAGAATAATATCCAGGATTTTACACAGGGAAAGTTTACCAGTTATGGCCATAGTGGTTCCCTATTTGGCCATATGCAAAATTTGGATAACTTTAACATTTTTAATCTTTTTGAAAGTTTTAACATAAAGATTTATAAAGGATAAATTACTGCTAAAACACAAAAGATTTTTCAAAATGTGAAGGTATTCAAGATATCACGTATGGCGTATTAGGGAACCACTATGGCCATAACTGGTACACTTACCCTACTGCAAATTCTGTCAAGATCTGACCTAGTATTATTTGCATTACCCATAATCCTGATCAAGATTTTACAAAAATCTTGGTCAGAATTTCCAAAATTTTACAAGAATCGTGTCTAGGATTCCTTCCAAATCTCATTAAATAATCATCTCGAAATAAAACCTTGAAATCTATCAGAATGCTAAAAATATTTTGAAAGAAACCTGCTCAAAACTTTATTAAAAATTCGCTTAAGGTTCTGAAAAAAAGGACATTGCGTTACATTGTAATATTGACCAGGATTTACAAAAAAAAAATCTTATTGAATTTGTTGGAAATTCAGAACTCTATAGAATCCTGGTGAAAGTTCTCTAAGAATCTTGCCATTGTTATCCATGAAAGTCGTGTCCAGAATTCTTAAAAAGTCTCATTCAATATTTTGTGAAAAGCCTTATTTATAATCCTGCCAAGGATTTTGCGTCTCAGTTGTTTGTAAAATATATTTCCAGGATTCTGAGAGAATGTTTGTCCAAAATTCAGTGAAATAATGTACGAAAATTTAGCCTTTTGTCCATAAGTTTTGTTCAGACTGCATTTTTCGAATTTCGAAGGAATTCCAGAATTTGAGATTTAGAATGTTATCATTCATAAAATTGAATCTTAAGATGATTGAAAAATAATTGAAATTACAACCAAGCTAAAATATTACGATGAATCCAAATTGAAAAGTCTTGGTATGTTCTAACTTCGGGTTTATAGAATAGTCAACGGGCCAAGTATGAAAAGAATCTTCGAACCCTCCGGAGGCCGCACAAAATGAGGCCATACGTTGGGCAGCCCTGTTTTAGAAGGTTGGTGTTTACCCTCAAAATAATCCAAACGTCATTATTACGTGAAAACATACGTGATTTTTTTCCATCGCACTTTTCACGTAGCTCTTACGTAAATCATAGGTAGCCCAGAATGAACGCATGAACTTTGGAAGTTCGTCCATTTTACCGTCGCTAAACGTAAGAGCTACGTGGATTTTCCGGTAGCCTTTACGAAGCGTTTCAAAAGGACCTAGATGGTTTTGGAAGAAAACTAATTCCCAATTGGAAAATGTAAACAAACTTAAAAGATTATGATATTTTTATTGTCAGCATTTTGAATCCTGTTTCTCCAATTTTTTGAGTTTTGTCTTCGCGTACTATAATTGATAGAGGTTATAAATCACGTATAAAATATGAAGTAATGCAGGGATTCGTCGGTATTCAAAGCATATTTACCTTGAAATCAATCTTACACAGTGTTTAAAGCAGCAGCAGCTTCTGAAGTTCTTCAAAAATCAAGCGGGCGCCATCTTAGGATTTGAGCTCAACACCGAATGTACGTACACTATGCAGATGTCAAAATGAACTTAGGCATCACGTGAATTCCACGTAAATGCGATAGGTAACCTCAGTAAACATTACCGAGTCACTATTTGGTGGTTATGAATGGTTTAGTGATCTTTATCTTAGTCAGGTGAAGTGGAGCTAAAATGAATTTGGAATGATCTACGTGATTTTTCACGTAGCAATGACGTTTGGATTTTTTGAGTGTAGTAGCACAAGAACTAACATTATTTGAGCCAAAAGGTTTGAGATCTTGCCATCAGGCGGCGCTAGTGAGCATGGAACTTTTGTTTTGTGTAGCCTGCCACTTAGAAAATGAAAGAAATTGTTTGGTGATGCGCGATCTTCTACGGTTTTTTAGTATCATATATTGTTTCATTCACTGGAAATTCTGGCCTTGATACGGATAGTGACTTATCAATTAATAAATAGCATAAAATAATACCCAATACTTAATAAGTACAATAAAGCTTCACTGTAGATAACAGACGTTCAAGTCCGGTTACAAAACTGTGCAAGCCTATTAACGGTCATATTAAAACTGATGATCGCAGCAGGCTGTGCGCGCGGTTTGACGTGTTTTGTATTTGCTGCCACGTTTTACCTCGATTCCTCATTATTTCTGATTCGGCCGGTGAAAATATCAAAACAAAGAGTGGTGCTATGCCACCCGAAGCTATTTAGAAGAAAAGTATCGAATTTTGAGAAGAATGATTCAGCAGAAAATTATTTCGATTACGCGTCATTTAAAAGTTCGGCCGGTGAAAAATTGAATCGACTGATGATGCTATGCCACCCGGAAAACAATGTGAAGAAAGTTACTTGTGATGTAAAAACAAATGCTTATAGATGTTTATGGAAATGGAGTTATACAAAATCTTGAAGTGTTTTACTGTGCTACACATGTTTTTTCTCTACCTCTCATAGAGACTGCTTTGAGAAAGGTGTTCCGAAATAGCTGAAGAAACCCGCTATTCGCGTCCCTGTGAGTATTTTCATCTCTATTACCACGTTTGGATATGGCATGGTGAAGCGTTGATATTTTTTGTGTCTCCGCGCGCAGAACTGTTTTGTTGCATTTTGAATTTAATAGGGACTTCAAAAGACTTCGTTGCGGTTGTACAAGTACTGTTTAATCCTCCGAATGTGTGTTGTTTGCTCATACGAGTGGGTGAGCAAAAAAAAAAAAATCAGAATCAGTAATGATCAATAAGCAGTGCGCGTTGGACGGTAATTAATAAGTAGCGTGGATCGTGACTGTAGTGTTTGGTATCTCGAGTTTTAGCTTATTCCTGCGGAGATGAGCATATGAGCGGTTGAATGCTGTGATGAAAACGACCTCAGAATGTGTGTGTGTGTGTATGAACAGCCATTCTTGAATGGGTCGTTGGAATTGCAGTAGAGCTATCACCTTACATTTCCAGGGCTAAAGTTGTCTGCATCTATATAGACTGTTCGGTCTCACCGCACCGACTTCCCATTCACTGCAAGGCGCAGTAAGATAGAGCAGTAGCGCAGCAGTTTATATTCAATTTCACCTTTTCTGCCCCAGCTAGCAGCAAGCAGCCCAATTGCTTTCATGCTGGTGCTTTGGGCTGCGTGATGCTAGCCTGTTGGCGCATTACAGCGATGTAACAATGACATCTGTAAATGTTTGCATATATAAGAGACTCGATTCCCTGTGTGATATTAGTTGTAAGTTGTGATCGTTACATGTAGTATCCCCCACCGAGCAGGAGACACTGCCTCTCGGTGGTGGGCAATAAATCATCGTGAAAGTAAATCAACTAGTTCGTTATTCGTCTGCCCCTTCGGGACCTAAAAATTATCACAACGTAGGGAAAGACATCCTGGCCGCAACATAGACACCTAAAGGCCCAAACGCAATGATAGCGGAACGGCAACGGAATGCGGAACCGGTTCGCCAGCATGAACTATGATCAGCTTGTCGACTCAGTGTTGATCCAATTTCATTCGTTGTCAGCTCAGTCGAGATGTTGTGATTCATGCTGGCGAACCGGTTCCGCATTCCGTTGCCGTTCCGCTATCATTGCGTTTGGGCCTTAAGTGTCTCGATAAATAGGTGCACACAAATTTCTTCCATGAAAGCACTCAACTTTTCAGAAAAAAATATAAAACTTTGAAAAGAAAATTTTTTTTCCATCAAAATATATGAAAATTTCTTTTTAGATTAGATTTTTTTATATTTACATGAAAATGTAATATTTTTTTTTGCAGATTTTTTAATTTTGTCTGAAAAGTCGAAATCTTAAACTTTTATTTCATAAAAAAAGTTTGGAAATCGGTTGAGCTGTTCAAAAGTTATGATATTTTTAAAAATAAAAAATCTAATGCGCTGAGACCTACAGTGTGCCGATGAAAAATGACTGGCTTTTTATTTTCAAAAAAATATATTTCAAAAACTAAAAAACATACATCGCTGAAAATTTGACAGTAAACGTAAAATTTTCTAAACTTTCAAGAAAAGATGAGAACAGCAATAACCCTTTTGGTCTCGAGGCCTTCAAAACACGAATGAACGGAAATTATTGATTTTTTTCATGTAAAGAAATGTTTTTTGTGAAATTTTATATTTTTCCTGAAAAGTCAAAATCTTCAGTTTTCAGTTAGTCCAAAGATTGAAAATCGATCGAACGGTTCAAAAGTTATATATTTTTTTTTAAATAAGAATTTTGCAAAATCGCAATTTTTATGGTCTCTCTATTTCGGAAATGGTCACCCTAATCAAAAAATCCAAAAACACGTGTATCCTTGTTTCGGATTAGGAACAAAATAACAAATTTTCACGGAATTCGGTGACCCACTAGATGGGTTTTTATGAAATGGCTGTACATCTAGTTTTTTTTCCAAAAAATCCCCTCCGATATAATTTGAATAATTTACTTAGAATTTTGCTGTTATAAGGTTTTGACGTTTTGAAATTTACAAGTACACGACGAAACACGTGTCAAATGTAGGGTAACTGGGGGTAAGACGCGCCCTCTAAGGAAGGAAGCGTTTTTAGCTATGAAGAGCATTATTATAAGCCTTTTTTTATTCATTATCTCATAGACAAACATGTTTTCTATCTAATAGTAGAAACAGCCATCCGTTTTCTTTTTTCTGGAGTTAATAAATCAATTTTTATAAAATGCTTGCTTATCTGCATTTTTATTTTTTGCGGGGTAAAACGAGCCACCTGATCTCGGCGTTAGTCGTTCGCGCGCACGCATGCGCAATCATGCTTGCAAATACGTTGCATACATATGGGCGTTTGATCAGATGTTATTGTTCGATTATAGTATACATGCTGATTCGAAAAATGTGCATTTGTAAGGTTCGAATTGGCATGTAACTACAGCTTGGCATTACGTTTGCTGGAATTAGAATTCAAACGGCTGTTTTGGTGTTATGAAATAGGTGTGGCCGTTTTGCCCCACGAGTTGATTAAAGTTTAAGTCCTTCAATACGCTTTTTAAGGATAAATTCAACACTTTTTTCGCATGGAATACAAACTATGGGAGTGCACAAGTCGATTCTTGGTGATAGTTTCAAAAGTTTTGTTGTTTATCGGCCTGAAAAATGACCTAGAAAATATCACAAAATTACAACGAAAACAGCAAAAAACGTTTTTTCTAGTTTTTCACGATTTTTGCCAGGAAAACACTCAAAAATATACATAGAGAAGCATTTTAATACATTTTCCATTATTTCGGGTGAAAAATAGCGTCCCAAAGCACGTCGTTCGTTCAAAACAAGGGTGGCGCGTTTTACCCCAAAGGCGCATTTTACACCCAGTTCCCCTATAAATTGAAATTGAAACTGCGAAAAGAAACCACGTGCTCCGGTGGGGATCGAACCCACGACTCCCTATTCGCTAGATGGGCGCTTCAACCTACAAGCTGCGGAACCCCTTGAGATACCCTGACGCTCTAAGGCAAACTGAACTCGATTACCTTAAAGCACATGGGATCATCATTTCGCAGTCTAAACTTCGTTCGGATGTATGAGATGTACCTTTGACACGTACATTATCGCGACATATACATATACATCAAAGCGAGCGAGATATTAGTCGAGTCGTGTACATGTAAATTTAAAAACGTCAAAACCTTATAACAACAAGATTCCTTAAGTAAGCAGGAATTACCTACAACTTGATCAATAATCAACTGTGCAATTAGAATCTTGTTGGACAAATTCCTAGAGAAATCTTGTAACAACTCTTCAAAAGAAATTTTATGACGGAGTCATTTGAAACTGCGGATATCATGGGAAAAAGTTCTGGTTGAGTTTTTCAAGGTACCTCTAATGAAAATTCTGGAAGAATTCCTTGGGAAGTATGCGAAAAAATCGTTCAATGTACTCCGGAAGAAATCTTCGAATTAATAGTTGAAGCAACCCAGGTAACATTGGTAGCTGAATAACAACTTATCCAGCTCAAATTCTGTTTATACAACATTGTTTCAGCTGAACAAGCTGTTATTCAGCTGCTAATGTTACCTGGGAAACTTTTAGCAAATACCTGAATTACATTCTGATAGAATTTCTGAAGAAAATCATTAAATCCCACAGAAGCTTTTACAAATACGCTTTGAGAGTTGTCTGGTCGGATTACTTAAGGAATCCTTATCAAAATGTGGTTCATGTTCAGTCTCATTTTGGTTTAATTTTTCAAGCATTAGAACTCTATAGTTCATTTTTTAAAGACATGCCGATAAGTGATCGTATCGGTATATTACTATTCGTTGAGTGACATTTTGGTTACTAAATAAAAATTAAAAAACGACGCAGATGAACACAAGGGATTCTACCCCATTACCCCAAATCCAATTACCCCGAATGCCATTAACCCGAACGCCATTACCCCGAATTCCTAAACCCCGAACGATCCATCACCCCGAACGACATTACCCCGAATTCCAATATCATGAAGAAATGTCATCAATATCATCATGTCAAGATAATTGGAAATTCGGGGAAATAGCATTCGGGTTGATGGAATTCGGGGTTATGGTACATTCGGGGTAATGGATTTCGGGGTGATGGTATTCGGGGAAATGGCATTTGGGGTAATGGGGTTGAATCCTGGATCTTTAATTTTGGAGGATTCCTTGCTTTTTGTATAATTTCCGAGCTAGTACGGGAATTGCTGAGTTAAGTCTAACCAAAATCTTTGAAAGGAATTTATAAGATATTCCTAAAGTATCTTACTGCTAAATCTATGAAAGAAATTTTTAGGAGAATTTTGAAAAAAAAAATTGAAATACTTGGATGCCTGCATGAATCGGGTTCTATCCCGTTAGGCCGAATGTCGTTAGGCCAAAGGCCATTAGGCCGAATGTCGTTTGGCCGAATGCCGTTTGGCCGAAAGGGCCATTAGGCCGAAAATGGTCGATAGCTCTAATGAATCGTAAGGTCGAATGGGTAACTAACAGGGATAGATCTGGATCACCTAGAAGACGCCGGATGAATTAACATGTCGAATGGATTGTTAGTTGTTAGATTGGGACAATAGACCATTTCCGTCAAACCTAACATCCCTGTTTTATATTTTTTCTCGAAAGATAATGAGTTGTAGTTAACATTTTTGTTGTTATTTTTTCATGTTAGGTATTTTCGAATTTTTTATGAATTTTCAAAAATTGACTATTTCACCACTTTTGGAGACATGCGGAACGAAAATGGTAACCCTAAGGGTGGTGAGTAAACTGATAACCCTATACCAGCTGTTATTTACATTTCGAAACGTCAAAAAATTGAAAAGAAAATCTCGAACCATAACAAACGGCTTCGGTGGTGCAATTCCCCACATCACAGTCGTCGGAATTTACGTCGGAAATCAAGTTGGTCCCAGGCCACCTATCAATGGTTCCGTCTCAGGTGTGGAAGCCGGCTCTGAACGTCGGCATTTAAACTTATATCTGTGAGAAATGACTTCGACGGGTATTCTCCTCGTGGGCTCAAACTTACAGGTGAGTAACAATTATAGATTTCCGATCGTGCTTGAAAGTATATATATAAAAAAAAATTACCAGGAGACGCGGTATATAACGTCGAAAATGGAACTGGAGAGTTAACGAAAGTGGCGCAATAATTCGAGCGGTTCGACCCGGCCAGTGATAAACCGAAGCGGTATGTACTTGCAATGTTCCCGTAACAGAGCTAGTATGCTGCAAGCCATGGGTTGGGATGCGGTTAGGCTGCCAGCAAAGTATGCCGAAATGCAGCAGATCAAAGAGCAGAAGCGGGGACAGTTTCGACTGGTAGTGACGTGCAATCCAGAGTACTACCGTTGGACCCAAAAGTTGATTCTAATGTTTCGTGAGGATGCATTGCGTACCAGGAAGTGGGTCAGATCAATTTTGATCCTGTTGGTGAGACGGCGTTGGCTGCTTATTGTGGAGATCCAGTGCCAAAGTGGAGAATAAATGTTTTGAAATAGTGATTCTTTAAAAACACAAGATTTGCGAACACTTTGTACGATGGGTTGGCTTATCCAACGTTGTAAGATTGGAAATACATGTCATGGATACAACTGTGAATTGAAAGAAAATGGCCATTCTGATTTGGACCTAACATCCGAAACACTTGGAGCAAGCGCTTTTGGTTGCCGAGCATCCTTGTAATCAATTTAATGCAAATAGATTGAATGGTGGTAAAGGTAAACCCGATATGTTAATTGCAGGGCTGGTAGCAAGTCTCCATTTAGATATTTGGTCATTATTTGAATGCAAGTCCTAAAAGTATATTATAAGGGGGCAGGATCTGTCATTGATTTCGGAATTTTGAAAAGCAGCTTTTTCGTTCAAAGTCTAGAAAATTGACATAAACATGTGTTCACTGTATTGTATTATCCAACCGAAACACAGTGAACACATTTTCATCGAATAATTTTAAGCTTTGAACAGAAAAACAGCATTTGAAGTTTCCATGATGACGATGATTGCAATGACGAATCCTTGAACGGTAGGGAGTCAGATCCTATTCATGGCACTTTCGATTCACTTCTGCAGCAGTGTTTTTTGAAAGCTACTGAGCTCATATTTGTCCACAATATGTGTCGCACTCAAGTGCTTCTTATTGCAAAGTTTCAGACAATTCGGCCAAGAAAAAAACCCCATGCCAAAGTGAATTATGGAAGTGCCCAAGTAGCTCTGCACACTCACCCCTATTCTTGTTTACGTTCGAATGCTCTTTCGATCGAAAACCGTCAGCAAAATCAAATGCGCCATGGATACGAACGAATAGGATTCGATCGAAAGTTGAATTCGCTGTAAACAATAATGAGGGTGACTATCTCAAGTCTCTATTTTAATCAAAATGATCTCTAAAGTCACTTTCTTCCTCATTCTGCTTGCAGTGAATCTTGGTTAAAAAAAGAGGGTTTAGAGAATCCTTCACGCTATTATGTGACTATTCTACAGGTTCCTTACAATTTTTTTCACAGATTCCTAGAATAAAAACTTTAGGATTTCTTTCAGTGATTTCATCTGATATTTTATGGCATATTTTCAGAAACACATCCAGCGAACCTTCCAAAAAAATCCTCTAATAAATTTTTCCAGCATTAAAAAAAACTCCATAACTTGTTTCTGGAAATCCAACGCTATCGACTTAAGTCATTTCTATTGAAATTATTCTGAAAATTTCAACAAAATTTGGCGCATATTTTTTTTATAATTCTACAACCTTTATTTTTAGTTTTTGCTCTACGAGTCTAGAATATCATGAAAAGATAGTTGCAGCTACTAGAAAAATACCAAAACTCAAACAGTTTTTTAAATACCAAAACTCTAAAACAATAAGTGTACAAAGAAGTCTGTAAAAATCACTAAAAGCGAACTTCTAAAGAAATCTTCAGAATAAAATCTGAAAAAAAAATGAACAACGTTCTGCTTTTATCACAAAAAAAAAATCAATGGCAATGAATACCTACTACCTGGCAAGGTGTTAGTTGAAAGGGGTTCACAAAGGTTCCTCCATGAGTTTTTGAAGAAATTCGTTTGTGGAATTTTCCAAAATTCCTTTCTATGCGCCGATTTTTCAGCCATCTTCACATAAATGAATTTAAAAATGCTCCACAGTTTCTTCTTTAAGTTGCTCCAAAAATTCCCAAAAAAATCCGTCCAGGAATTCCTCATGAAACGTCTTTAGAAAATTTTCTGATTATTTCTTCAACATTTTATCTAGGGACTACTACGCCATCTTCCAAATATATCTCGATGAATTTCTCAAGTTTAAACCTCCATGGAATCTTTCGTATGAAGTTTCGCACCACTAAAATAGTCCAAATTAAATACTACAGCAGTTATTCCAAAGACAAATTAGTTATTCCATTTATTCTTATGATAATTGTTTAGCAAATTTTTACTGGAATTCCAATTTATCTTTTGATGGAATTGCTTCGAAATATTTTTCAGAATATTATCCAAGGATTCGTTTTTTTTTTCATAATTATATTAGCAATTAATCAAAAAAAATCCTACAAAACTACCCCAAGAGTCCAAGAGCTGTTTCGGAGATCCTTGCAGGTGCTCATCTAGTATTTCAACATAGGTATCTAATTTTCATTAGGGAATTCTAGATGATTTATTTTCAGAATACGTCCCGCAATTAGAAAGTATTCCTGAACAAATTCATCGAGAATCTCAACCAAGTTTAGGAGGAAATCATGAAGGAATCTTAAGAGAAATCTACGGAGTAATTTCTGAAGGTTTTTTTAAAGAAACTTCTGGTAGAAGCTTTGAAGGAATCATGTACGTAAACGTTTCCATACTTTCCTGAATATCCCACCCACTCAGAGTCGTGACTTAATTCATAGAAGTTCTCTAAACACTGGGGAGGTGATCGCAGAATTTGTGACGACCCGTATTTTTTTATTTTTCAAAAACTCGTACAAAAATGTTATGTTTTCAAGAGGGATTGAAACAGCAACAATGTGGATGCTTAAATACAGTTTTTTTTTCATTAATTTGAAAGACGTACCAATCGATTTTCAAAGCCAACTGAACTGAACTGAACTCTTAATCTAGAAAAGAGGATGATTATCTCGTCACTAGCGGAAACATAGGTGGTATACCTCTGGCCACTACCATCAACAGTCCAGCATCAGTTATTTCTGTTGCGACTTCTGCATCTCCTAGGTGAGTTCCATCTGGAACACGACCGAAGCCAACATAATCGTCGAGCTCCTCAAAATTTGCGATGCGTTGCAGCTACAGATAAGCTTGTTCACAGTTTTCACGCTGACCACGGAAAAGTTTGTCATTCTATCGGTCACGTTCCGCACCGTCTAGGAGGACATACCGGTAAAAGGCGATCGTCCGACGTCTTTGTCCGATTCACCATTCTTGACGTATTTGTAGTAACTGTTTTTTGTGGCTTTGAAGATTTTGCTGATAATGTAGGCGCCACCTCCGGCTGTGTGCTTGGTGCCGGAATAACCCCAATTGGGTCCGACTCGTCATTTTGCGCAGATCCTCTGACTGAAAACACACAAGAAAAAAGAACAAATTTATCTCATTCCACTTTTTCGAAAAACTATTCTTACCGTTGCTGTTTTGCGCTCCTGAGCGTTGTTGCCGATCGATTATATTCCGCAGTCTACTAGTAGAAATCTCGTCCTCATCCACCAGCACGGCCTTGGGATCGAAATCCATTCAGATTTCAACTTTTACGTTTGTTGTTCGACGTTTTTTCTGGAAATTTCACTATATATTTTACGAAAACTAGCCAAAGCGCACTTCACACGGCATGAAAAACACATAAGGCCGAGAGAATCCGGTTTCGGTGATGGAGACGGAACTTTTGACGGCCAGAATTAAGACGACGGAGGATCTTTCCGATTCCGATATATGAAAACATGTTATGAAAACATAAACAAAAACAATTATATCTGTCAGTCAGCTGTTAGGCCAGCTGATCAAAAATTCACCACGACGTGTTGAAAAACCATGGGGGAACAGGGGGTCGAGAGAGAAATCAGCATGAAATATTTTTTTGGAGACCATGGGGTAAAACGGCGAGCCGCAAGTTTTTCATTGTTTTCCAATAGTCAGAGGCTTCAAAACATATGGGTTCCTTAGGAAAGTTTGTTCAGTGAATTGAAAAGAAGCTTATGGGCCAATAAAAAAATTTCACGGAAATGGTCTATTTGCATTACCTAGAAGCCTACAATAACCGCTGTAAAATATTACTAGAAAGAACAGCCTTTGATTAAAAGAAGGAAAAACACTAATGAATGTGTAAGCCATTCAAAGTAGTAGTAAATGATCAAATGTTATTTCGGCCTAACGGCATTCGGCTTAATGGCCTTGGGCCTAACGACCTGCACCCGTCTCCAACATCTGGTGTTTCCTATTGCAGACTCACATGTTTTGTTTCTTTTGCCTATCCCTTTGTCATAGATGGACTAGAGCCGTACTTCCTACATCTCAAGAGAAACCCGTTTTTCCTGGCTGAATTGTCGATTCGGAACATTGTGCGATGTTCAATGTGCCCTGTTGGTGGATGTGTGCTTCATAGTACTTTTTTTATCTCGTCGTCATCGTCATCGTAGTCGCGGTTCATAGCATTTCACACCGTCGTCGGTCGCTTCGTCGTCGCTCGGCAGGGGACAGATACGATGTCCGTGGAAATCGAGTGCCATCGTGACAGCATGTACCTAGGTATAGGTGTTTGCTTGCAACTAAGATCGATCGCGTGTTGGTTGAATGTTATCAATTGAATCGGTCCAGTGATGAAGCTACCGAAGCAATATCTACCGTTACTCTGTATAGTGTGTGTGTTGCATATGAGAGACGGATGCGTGGGAGGGAATTTGTTGTTTGCGATTCTTCTTGACATTGAATATTCGAACGATTATTAAAATTGATTAAAGTGGCGAGAATGAGAGAGAAAGAGAATGGAATGAGTTTTAAACGGTCGCATGCGATTGACATCAATTGACCAAGTGACTTCAAAGAGTCGTGTACATTCGCGATCAAAAGCAAACAATGGTTCTGTACAAATGACAAGATTGTCATTATTCGCGATCGTTGCATATTATATATATTTGAGTACCTACAGACATTCTTTCAGAGTTCTCAAAGAATCGAACTTGGTACCATCGTGTTAGGGAGGTAGACATCGAGTAATAGAACACAAAACCAGTGCAACCATGACCATTGAGGTAGCTCAGAAAACCAACATTTACTAAAGTTCTCTACATAATTCGATATCGAGATAAGTTTAGCTTTTGGCCGATATTTGTTCTAGATAGAACCGGTATGAACTGTACGGCTGCTTAGAAAAATGGTCGGAATTTATAAAAATTCTAATAATCTTGCGATGTGGTACGTTGGTAAAGTTGAGTATTTTTGAAATATATAAAATGTTGAAACATATCATGTTAATAAATTGCACATTGAGCATCGAAATGGTCAAAAACTGGTATTCATGGTAAAATTTACAAATGTAAACGTGAATACGAAATCACGAACATCAAGTATTTTCTACAAAGTTGTTGAAAATAAAAAGATCTTAAATTTTGCTGAGGTAGTGATCGCCCTAAAAAACCTCTTTGAAAAAAAATATTTTTTGCTCGGGTGCCCTATTCAGTCTAATTTATTTATTTTTTATTAGTCGGGATGCTAATTCAAAACAATGTCCCGAAGACACCTTTGGGTTAAAACCCCTCTGAGAGGTTTTGGCCATCAGTTTTCAGTTTCGTCTCACTGTGTGAGATGTGGTCTTAGATAACTTTGGAAGAATTTTCAAAATAAGCGGGATTTTTGTTTTTGTTTTCATCATACAAATGTCGAAGTGGTTCTATACCATTTCCCGGAAAGACATTTCCCGGAAATCATTTCCCGGATACCCCATTTCCCGGAAAGACATTTCCCGGAATGACCCATTTCCCGGAATACCCCATTTCCCGGAAAGATATTCAAGTATCACTAAAACAATGACCGTCAATGAAATCTATTCAACTTTTTTTCAGTTAGTAAGGGAAGTTAAGGTTTGGGCTAGATGTTTCATTAGATCGAGCATTTTTATGGGTAGGATTTTTTTTCCAAACAAATCCGGTGCAATCTTAGTTTAGTCTATGTATATATCATATAGACAAAATTTTCTAGATCTTAAATCCCTTACAACTGTAGACTTCCTCTACTATGCTACTACACACTTAGATTATATTACAGGGGTCGGTAAAATTTTACTGGGTTTTGGAAGTACCGAAAAAGTCAAAAAAATGAAAACTGTCACCACGCGTAATTGAAAAGCAAATTTCACCATGTTTTATTTTTTATCAATATTTGATATAGAAAGAAAGCTCTCTGCAAAATTTCAGTGAAAAATCTCTGTTTTTCGATTGCTGACATTTTTTTTTTTAGTTTACTGACTTTTTCGGTAGTTCCAAAATCCAGTTATTTTTACCGAACAGATTGAGTGTGTATGTACAGTCTGCGAAGAACTTTTCGGCCGATCTATTTTCGTGTTGTTTTTGTTGTCCATACTATTTATATTTTAATTGGACAATTATCCTTCTTTCGCTGTCTGGCCATTTTGCCGAATGGGTCGTTTGGTCGAATGCCGTTTGGCCGAATAAAGAACAAAAAAAAACATTTAATATTTTCAACGCTTATGTGTAGGATTTACAAGTGTTGGCCTGATCTACCAGTCAACTTATCAATTTATATGATATGGTGGATCGCTATATATGAGCTCCAAGAGAATACATAAAACTATCCGTTCATTCAGGACGAAGTTGTGAACTCGCGTCAAGACTCTAAGTTTATGGTTGGTTCGTCTCTGGGCTACCAACGGTGTGCTCGGGTTTGCATAGTTTTTGATAGTTCTATAAGAATTTTTCCCTTCTTTTAAACATAGGCTATTCTTTCAACTTGTACTGGTTTCATTACTATTGGCGATAATTTAGCTTATATTTTAAATGGGAATTTTCCCTTTTTTAAATCATTTATAGTTACGTTAAAGAGGCTAACTGTTTCTCCGTTGTGAAAAGAAGAAACTAAATTTGTGGTTGCTAGAAATTATTTAGTTTACTAAGTACTATCAGAAGGATTGAAGCAAAACGATGCTACAGAGAGACGAATAAGTCGTATACCGTTTTAGTAACAGTCAAAAGCTGACTACAAACGCAATGCGAAAATCTATGCTGGCAGCTATTACTGCTAGCAGAGAAGAGAAAAATTGCTTACATTGACTATTCCTTAAACTAACACTAAAGAGCTGTATATCAATGATGATTTATGCTTCTTTCGGAATAAACTGTTCTTTGAAATTCATTACAAATGTATGCTAACTGTAGTTCATTATTGTTTTCAATTTCGGCAAAACGGCATTCGGCCAAATGACCCTTTAGTCCAAATGGCGTTCGGCCAAACGGCATTCGACCAAACGGCATTCGGCCAAACGGCATTCGGCCAAATGACCCGGAACCCTTCTTTCATACATAGGCTGTTCTTTTAAGTTGTGTCATGAAAACAAATGGCAATGTTCAGACTGATAAACAAATGCATCAACATGAATTCCAATTATAGCTACTGCCATTTGCATAGATAATCACCCTTCTTTTGAACAATTGTCGTTCTTCCGAAATATACCGACAGAAAAATGTTTGGCGAGAAGGCTGCTAATATTGAACATCATAAATTTTCCCTTCTTTCAAACTAAGGTTATTCTGTTGAGTCATTGATTCATACACAAATTATTTCACGCTAAAACTAGACATATTTGACCAAACCTCCCCTTGTCAATTTAGTAAGGTTTGTGATGCTTCCCACAACTCCTTCTCAACCTTTGGAATGAAATATTAGCATAAACTTTATCCTGTTATATGGGTTTTTAATTATTAACATCTTCTTCTTTTTTTTCTGACATGACGTTCTAACTGGGACCATGTCTGCTTATCGGTTCCATGTGCATATTAATTCTCCCACAGTAATCAACTGATAATATTTTTCGCCAATTGACGAAGAAGTTCTATACCCTCGAAAATAGAAGAATTTGCCAAACTGAAAAGATTCTCGATAGGTGGGATTGGAATCCGCGACAATTATCTGTGGTCCGCGTTGATCTTTACAAATATGACACTCAGGCAAAAGGAATTGAAATACATACAAACCCTTTATGAAAAGTCGCCATGAGAAATCGGTTTGAAATTCACACATTTGCCTTGTCAAACAAGATTTGAGAACAAAAAATCGAGTCAAAGACCTTGGGCGCTTTCATCTTTCATAAGAAAAATAGGTATGAATTTTGATAGTCCACTTAGCTTCGTGAAGGGTTCTTGTAAGCCCTTCAGTTCTGGCAGTTCTATCGCAAAACAAAATCCGCGAAAGTTTATTATTGGTGCATTCCGGGAAGTGGCATTCCGGGAAATGGGTTTCCGGGAAACGGGTCATTCCAGGAAATGGATTCCGGGAAATGGCATTCCGGGAAATGTCATAGAATCGTCGAAGTTCTCCTTGAAGTGTAAAAGTTCTCTTGAATTTGAGGAGAAACATTATTGTTTTTACGAAATGTCGAAACTGATCTATTATTCATAATTTCTCTGGATATCTTTGTATTTTTTTCCTAAAGTTGTGGATAGCATATAACAGTCCAAATTGCAACACAGAATATCTAAACAAATATAAAAATAACAAAATAACAAATATATTGGCTTCGTGTATTTAGGGGGCGTGCTATGAGATTGAGAAGTATATTTTGCGACCATGGAGAGTGTGATAGAATAGGAGAGCATGCAAATTGTGTCTACTCCACGTCGGGAAGGCGCGATCGGCGTCTGGCTTCTGAGGTTCGAGGCCGATGTTATGATTCGGTTAATTCAGTCTATTGGAAAATGTTTACACGATAAGACGTGTTTTTTAGGGCATAGGTTTGGCCGTGCCAATCAATGCCAATTAAAGGCTGAGCGTTACTACTACTATTTGTCCCAGTATTTAAGCACTAACTCAAGTAATAAACTTGGTAGTTTGGTAGTCTTTCAATTCATTTATGGATTATATACACAATTCCCAAATCTAGAGTGTCAATACTTCGATGGTTTTTCAGAATGACAACGGTATTTCAGAATCCAAATATATATATATATATATATATATATATATATATATATATATATATATATATATATATATATATATATATATTTGTTTATATTTGTTTCATGTTAATGAACTTTTCAAGCCAGTTTAATTCAACAATATTCGTGTCCAATATTACGAGCTTCAATACCTTCATGCCGTATTTGCCAAATATCAGTGCCAAATTTACACCGTTAGCATAACATCTTTCTTCTTTTTTCTCTCAATTTCAGTGTATAATTTGTACTCTTGGATCCGATTTCGAAGAAGGTAAGTGTATACATCTAGAGCAGTGAATCAATTGTCACCCAACACGTCATCTGCTCTTCTTGTTGCAACAAATTTATTCCGCAACATCAGTGTTGGTTCATTATCAAATTTGGCGGCATTGTGTGAGAACCATAATCTCATCCAGTGGATGGTGCTATCGGTCCGTGGTTTTAGACGTGCTTGTCTGGTAATTCTGGCAACACAGTTAACCCACCGATGATGACGATAGCTAACCAGCATACTCAGATCAGCCACCCCACCCAGTTAGAGTTAAAGCGTTGATCAGAGAACACCTGCTAATTCCAATGTGAATCTGTGGCCGGAGAATAAATTTAAGGAACTATAAAGTTGAGTCTACTTGTGAAGTGTCCAATAAAATTACAAGTCGCATGTATCTAGAGCGGTGTTATACGTAGCTGAAGAGTGAAGAAAGTGTCTTCTAAAGGATAGCCGATTCGTCCCCGTCGTGCTACCGTGTTACTGCTGCCTGTGAACGTTAAGATCGAGAAATAGGGTGCTGTCGCCTAGTTTGGACCCTTGCCAACCGACGAATTTCGGTGTAAATTGGAAAGCACAACGTAGGGTAACTGGCGAGCGCCAACAAACAGTTTATCACCACTTGAACAGAATATGACAATGATCGATCACCACGAGCGCAGCGGTTTTCTGGGCTTCGCATTGCAATTTTCGAGAACTTTCTCCGTGTTGGTAAACATTGGCACATTATCAAACAACACCCATGAAACAAATTTGGTTTTGTGTTTTATATAACTGATTAATCGCGAGTTGAAAAGGCTGCAACAATGTTGCGCCCTGTGATTGTCATGACAATTTTGCTTTTGATTGTATCTCTACCCGCAAAAGTTGGGACAAACGGTTATAAGCGAGCTTGCTTTGTTGTTTGGTTTTTCGTCTGTTTTGATGACAATTTGATTCACTGATCAAAATGGTCTCTAAGTCACTTGTTTGTCTTAATCAGCTTACTCCAGGATTCGCTGCAAACTATAAGAGGCTTCAAAAAAGCCTTCAGAGACTATTCCACATGTTTTTGATGATGTTTTTCTCAGATTTCGAGGAATGCTTCAGGAATTCTTATGATTTCTCTACAGATTCCCTCTGGAATACTTTCAAATAATCCTTCAAATATGCTGCTAACAACAATTTCAACAAAATTTGGCCCAGAAAATCCTCCATCGCTACTACCTCCAATAATTTTCCCAGAGATTACTCTGAAGAAATCTTAGGGATTATCAGGTCCGTCCACTCGGGTTCAGATTGGGTACTACTTCTAGTACTGCATTTGGAGCCTTGGTACTTCAAAAGGTACCCATGTTTGACAGATCTCAGTACACTTTTCATGGCATTCTAGATTTTGCTCTATTACCTCATGTGCCATAAAATTTTGGGCAACTGCAAGGGACATGGAGGACTTCATTTTGTTCTTGGGATTATCACAGGATTTACTTCAGATTTTTTTCCTTTGATTATTTTAGCGATTTTTTCAGTTGTTACTTCTAGGAGATTTCCCACAGATCCCACAGAAGTTTTTCCAGAAAGGTTCATTCAAGAGTCTTTGAAAAAAAAAACTTTTCTACACTTTCCCAAGAAACTTTGCAATAATTCCTACGCCGATTTTTCCATTTATTCTAGACATTTTCATAAGGATTAGGTATTTTAAAAATTTATTATTCTCAGGAAATGCTCCAAAATTTCCTTCAGACATTATTCGATGAAATCCATTATAAACTTTTCCATTCCTCAATTAATTCGACCTAATATTGAGCATGAACATGAGCACAGATGACCGTACAATTCGTAGTTGCTACTCCGTGATTGATCAGAATAATCGAAGTTGCACAGGGAATTAATGAATGGGGCTTGGGATTAGTTTACCATTCTTCAATGTGCAAAAATCGAGAGGTCAAATTTTGAAAGTCAATAACGCAAGAGCAAGCGACGCGATTAATAGATCAAACACTACTAACGATCCGCGGCGCTTCTTCATTTCACTACTCGACCGCCGCGCGACATGTTTGATCCTGCCCTCATCCCCCGCCATCGCAGGAGCAAGCGTCAAGGTCGTAGGATCAAACACAACTCTCCTCAATTAATTCGACCTAATATTCCTCATTAAGTTTCTCTACAAATTTCTCTCGGCATTTCTCCAGCATTTCATCAAAAAAGTATTGCTGCGATTTTCACATTTCTCAAATATTTTGTTTTGATGAGATTTCTAAACTTCTATGGATTCTTCACAACTTCGTTCAAGGTTCTACACAAGTTAATACTAGGGATGGTACACAAATTATGTCACGCTGAATTTCTTCTTTTTGGTCACGCTTTTTGTATGGAACCTCCAAAATTTTTGTAAGGCTTGTCGCGCTTGGCTTGATCCCCTCCACCCCTTGGAGCGTGACACAATTTGTGCAGGAACCCCTACAGCTATTATTACAGTTATTGTTCTGATCATTAAGGAATAAAAATAAAAATTAAAATAAATTATAATAAAATAAATTAAAAATACTTCATTTTAGTATTCGACAGCTATTGAGAACTGCACTTTTATATGAAAATCCATCATGTATTAATTAGGTATTACAACACCTGATCTAATTATCAGCTTGGTATTTGAAGAATATGCAGAAGGTATTATTTGAGGTATTTTACCTCTCATTCATACCTCATTCATGTTGTAAGTATTGGAAATTATCTGGTATGGAATACCTCAATTTGGTATTCAGTAGTTATTTTCTTCTACTCAGGTAGGATTCCTCGCGATATTTCCCTGAAGACCATGATGAATAATTGGAAAAAAATCTTTGAAGACTTCCATGCGAAATTAAAAAAAAAATAGAGAAACTTTTGAATTTTTGAAAATGCTCTAAACATTGTTGCAGAAAATCATAAGGAAATTAATGGATACATTTCTGGAGAACTTGGAACTTTTATGTAAAATGAAACAATATTTGGAGGGATTCCTGATCCTTATAAAAAAAATCCAGATTGAATTCATGAAAGTATCTAAAACGAAATTCTTGGAAGAATATATTAGAAAGATCGTGCAAAATCACAAATCAAACTCCTAACTATTCAGGAGTAATATGTGAAAGATAACTACAGTAAAATAAGCAGTTATACTTGTGCCAATGTTACGATCTTAGTATCTTAGAAATATTCTTAAGGGAATGTGTTCAAAGAAAGAATCTAACTCTCATGTCGTGGTTGCTGTTAGCTCTCTTCTTTTTTAGGTTGAAAAGTCTCTAAAATTTGTTATTTCCAAGACAATCAGGCATTACCCTGAATTCCCCAAGATAGCTTGTATGAATATATACAGATAAATTTTCTGGGTACGTCGCTGACGGCATAAATCTGAATCCCATTTTAATGAAAAACTTGTTTTTTCTTAAGTCCGAATAAAGTATTTTCTTCATATCTGCATTTAATGATTGAAAGCACTTTCAGATCATTTGATAAGCATTCTTATTTTTCGTTGCAATGAAAACAAAATCATCATTTTTTTTTCCATTCATGATGTATTTTCATTAAAGTATAAAATACTTCAAAATTCATCGTTAGATTTTTTAGTTGAAGTGTTTCGATGTCGAATACCTATATTTATGTTTTGCAGAATTCATTAATGGGAAGTATACACTTCAACAGAAAAGTAAACGCCTATCTCGATGCGAGTGAAATTTCTTGCAAGAAATGGTCAAGAAAACCATTTTTCTTTGATCGCAGTACGCAGTTGAAAAGAAATTTCAAATCAAATTGAGCTCACTATAGAAAATTTCTTGACCATTTCTTCCGCAGAAATTTTTACTTTTCTTAAGCGGAACAGCATACTTAGCTTAAGCCTGGAATTCATTTTGAAAACCTGCAAATTTCAGGGAATTTTATTTCTGTAAATGAGTAGAGACCCTGTAAGTGGATTTACATGAGAATTTTCTTGTGTTGATTATTGACGACGAGAAAAGTTTTCAATATATTTCCACTGCTTACAGACCCAGCTCTACAAAATAATAGAAAAGCGAAACTAAAGCAAAGCAAACAAAACTAACTCTTTTCCAGTTTTGTTCCTACAGCTAGTTTCATATGACATTTCTCAGTGCTTTTGTTTACAACTGCTTGTACTGCGTGGTCATTACCATAGAAGAACACTGTCAAAATACCTCAAAAACAAATGAACTGTCAAGCTTCCGTGAAAATGCATATAGGACGATACTCATACATTAATGCTCGTGGAATACGATCGTATACGAATCTTTTTCGGATCAGATTGGTATGATGCGGTGGATAAAATCAACCAGCCGAATGAAAATGATTCTCGTACGAGTTCTCATATTCCAGGCTCTAGCCTGATTCGCTGCTGACAAGTAATTTCTCCGGCTATCTTCATGCATGGGAAATTTCTGGAAGGAATCGATCAAGAATGCGCTTTTTCTGATCGCAGTACGCAGTTGAAAAAAACTGTCAGTTCAAATAGGAGTCGCTGTAGAAAATTTCTGCAAGGAATCGGCGAGAAATTTCTTTAGCGCTTCTTTTTAAGCTGAGACGAGACTCGTGGAGACGGTCTTCTTTTTCTGTGATTGCTGAGTTTTTTTTCTTATTCCACTCTGTGTTTTCATCAATCATGCACCAGCCGTTCAAACCTTCGCATGAACATCTCAGCAAAAAATCATTGCGTTTCCCTCACACCAAAGCATAAATTGCCTTTTGAGTGCAATTTCATGCCAGCAACCGTAGCAGACAATAAAAACAACTAGTGCTGTGTTTTAATTTATCAAAATCTTTGTAAAAACTGCTCCGCTGACTGACGTTTTTCAGTACCAATTTATTTTGATACATTTGACATTTCGTGACAGCGGAATCTGGGCTGCATATGACGTTGTTATTTTTCCTCTTCGCGAGTCTCTCTCAGCTTTTAAATAGCAAATCAGGGCTCTCTCAGAATGATCGTGTTTCAATAGGGTAGATGTACCACTAGTGGAGGTACTAAGCACGATTGAACTTCATTGATTCGGCTTAATTCAAGATGCGCAAATATTGTACATGGTCATTAGAGTGGTTCAAAAAATCGTTTTTGCTCCACACCACTCATTCGATTCTAGATCTAATTCTGAGTGTCCTCCCAAAATTTGAGCTCATTTGGATGAAAACTGAGACTGCACAAGCCCTTTGAAGTTTGTATGGGCATTACTATGAAAAAGGCAACCAATTCATTCAATCGGTCATAGTGTTTGCCCATGTGCTCTTGAGAATTAGAACTACATTGATACAGTAAGATACATTCATCAGCAACAACTTTGCCGAAGACCGTTTTCAAATCGGACGCCTCAGTAACTAGTTATTGATTTCTATATGAGTTATAAAACTTTGGCTACAATTATTGGGCTGTTCTGCAGGCATCACTGGATATATGCAGTAAAACATAGTAGCCATGATTTGTGCGTGCTATATTTCGCGCCAGGTGCAGCAATGTTGCCTGTTCAGAAGTTAAACGAGCACTGCTGAAGAATTTGTGACTGGGTATAAATCAATAACTAATTACTGATGCGTCCGATTTAAAAACAGTCTTCAGCAAAGTTGTAGCTAATAAATGTATCATACAGTATTAACGTAGCTCTAATCCCCAAGAGCACATGGGCAAACACTATGGCCGATTGAATGAATTGGTTGCCTTTCTCATAGTAATTTCCATACAAACTTTAAAGGGCTTGTGCAGTCTCAGTTTTCATTCAAATGAGCTCAAATTTTGGGAGGACACTCAGAAATTGATCTAGAATCGTATGAGCGGTGTGGAGCAAAAACGATTTTTTGAACCACTCTAATGGTCATGTTGCAACGGGAAGTAACGACCATTGACTTAATGAAAAAAATAATTTCATCGTAGTAACCCACGGCATGTCAGTGAAAAATAATACCTCCACTATTGGTACACTGTTCCTTTAGTTTGTATTCTTATAGTTGCGATATCCGTTTTTTTTTCTTATGGGATCCACCGCTTTAGAAACACTTTACCGCAACTATTGGTACAAGTATGAAAAGTGTTTGCAATTTTAGTGATATTTCATCAGTTTTCAAGCAATTTGAACGCTCTTTGCAACTATTCCGAGTACCAACAAGCCAAAACGTCGATTGGCAGTGTCGGTTCTATAGGAACACCCACAACTAATGGATAACTTACTCTAATGTGTTTTTTTCCTCGAGGCATTTTAATCATTTTATGTTGCTTGAAACTGTTTGGAAGCAGGGAACGGACTTAGCAGAGTGGCAACCCAATAAATGCGTGGGAATCGGATAAAATAACGTTTAACCGGAGAACTTATATTTAACACGTGTGAACTTTAATTCGAGTAAAAGTGACAGATGAAGGAATATTGTTTTTGTTCTTCTTCTCTTCGCTGACCCTGTGACTCGGGCATTTTCTAGTTGACAGTGCATCAGCGGCCTGCGACTGAATATGCCGACAGAAACATTTCTATTTCCATCCCATCCACTACAACATCATCAATTGAAAAAAAAAAAGTTTCAACATTATGTGCATCTTCAGCATTGAAAGTGTATATCCGTTTTATTTATCTATATACCAAATTTGTGGTTATGAGTATCTGAAGTATCTCTGATCAGTATTTTTTTAATTTGGCATTAATAATTCTTATATGATATGGGGCCTTCCTTAGCCGAGTGGTTGGAGTCCGCGGCTACGAAGCAAAGCCATGCTGAAGGTGTCTGGGTTCGATTCCCGATTGGTCCATGATCTTCTCGTAATGGAAATTACCTTGACGTCCCTGGGCATAGAGTATAATCGTACCTGCCAGACGATATACGAATGCGAAAATGGCAACTTTGTCAAAGAAAGCTCTCAGTTAATAACTGTGGAAGTGCTCATAAGAACACTAAGCTGAGAAGCAGGCTCTGTCCCAGTGAGGACGTTGATGCCAAGAAGAAGAAGAATTCTGATATGTTACTTTGAAAGCATAGATTTCATAGTTCATTTATACCAAATATTTTCTTCGCATACCGGGTACCCCCGTTGGTTTGACCACATTTAATCTGAACACTGTTTAATTTGTACTCCGCTAATTTGCACATCGTTCAGATTAAAAATGGGTCAAACGTCATTTAGCTCATGGAATGGAAGAAAGTGTAATCGAACGCTGTGGAACGAAACTCAGAATCAAAACAAAACAGTGAAAGAGGTAACCAGAAACACGATTCAAGGGTGACTAGATGTTCAAATTAAAAACGAATTCCGATGGTTTGCATGAGGTACCGTTTAGATTAGCGGGGGTGCACGGTATAGTTAAGACGGTGTTGCTTCACTATATATGAAGAAATTTCTTCTCAGGATTTTTGAATTAATATTTATGACAACTATCACGAGAGCGTTTTTGAGAGTAAAAGCATAACTGATTTGGATATTTCTGATGGTAAATTTAAATAAGATGTTGTGCTAGATAATTTATGACCGCTTCGCAGACCAAATTTATCCACTGTAGCTTGTGGGTATTTCAGAATACAAACCTGTTCCAAAAGTGGATTTGCCAATCAACGAAACATTACTCATCGAATATAATTTAGAATGGTTACGTAGATATAACTGCATGCACTCTATTATCAGAAATATAACTGCTTTTGCGATAAGCCATAGATAAGACCACTGGAGTGACAAACGATCAGAGGTTTCGTCCGAAATTCCCGCCTAGACCTGTGCCGAAACCAGTTTTTAAGAACGAAAGTGCAGTGCTAAACTTGTCTAGGATTGACGCATAGCTGCGTCACGCTGTCACTGTTAGTGATTCAATGCTTTAGAGGTACAGTTAACTCTCTCATACTCGATATTCCGTATATTGACATCGAGTTAGAGAACCATAGTAAATGTTGATTTTCATGGCTACCTCGATGGTCCCTTGTATCGCAGTTGCACTGGTTGACTGTGCTACACACAGATTTGATTTGATGAATTATTTTCTATTGCATACTGCGATCAAAAATAAGCGCTTTCTTGGGAGATCCCATGCAATACGCATCAAGCTAGGCCATGACATTGCTGTTAAGCAGCAAATTGGTATTAAGAAAGCATATAACTCTCATGGCGAGAATTGTTTCCAATTGCTAGAAGGTAATGCTCAATTTCAACTTTATTTCGGTCAGCACTTTCAGTGGAATAATTATCGACCCATATTGTCTAAAGTTGTCCGCTTTGTGTCTCAAGAGAAGCCCTGAATCTCCTTGAACTACAACTACGACGTCGTCAGCCCATTTCCATACCATGACGACATTCACGATGAGATGATGCTGACGGAAAGTTCATCACAATGCCATTCTAATCTGACGCCGGACGGCATCTGATATGCATAATTGCTTAGATAGCTCCCCATACCTCCCTCGCTTAATGTAGGTACGTAAAGAAGAATCAAAAACGATGACGCAATTTGTTGGTTATCGTCCCGAGCAATATCCTGGTCGTATTCGGTATCGATCCAGATTTTTATGACGTCGTTCCCCTCGCAGTTTCCAGTTTGCAAAAAAGTTCATATCAACTGGTAGGTAACTGTATAGGAAACAACGGATTGTTTCTAGATTGTCCCGATAGATACTGGGAGAATCATCAGCGCCAGCGAGAAAAGGATAAACTTTCAATGACGTTCGCATTTTGCGGATGGATGGTTTGGCTGTCGAGGGTGGAGAGAAAAGTTTTTCCCGGTGTAATGACGTCATAAATCAAGCAGTGGAGGTACATAAATATAGTGTGGATCGATAGTTGGTAAACTTTCTGAACTCGGTACTGTTTGTTCGCATTTTCAGGTTAACTTTCGAGAACGATGGAGTTTTTACTGATTTGATTGATATGATGAACTAAATGCAAAACGGTGGTGTAATCTACATTTCTAGATTTTATTCTAGATAGAACTCTGCCAGTAATTATCCAAACTGCGACTTTAAAAAAAAACTAAATAAGTACTGAAAAACAGGACATAAAACCTTACAGGCATTTCGAAATAAAAATTCAAGATTCAATTGACCCCCGACAAATTCAAAATTCAAAATTCAAAATTCAAAATTCAAAATTCAAAATTCAAAATTCAAAATTCAAAAAGATTTATGAACCCAAATTCTAAAAAATGGTCGAAAACCAAAATTCGAAAATCGAATAAAAGCTTGAAATGGCTTAAAATTGCTTAAAATGGTTTAAAACGCGTAAAAATTGCTTAAAATGGCTAAAAATTGCTAAAAATGGCTAAACATTGTTTAGAACAGCTTAAAAGCCTTAAAATTACTTAAAATAGATGAAAACTGATAAAAATGACTTAAAAATGCTTAAGATGACTTAAAATGGCTCAAAAAAGCTTTAAATGACTTTAAATAGCTTAAAATGGCTCAAAACGCTTTGAAAATTGAAAATTGAAAATTGAAAATTGAAAATTGAAAATTGAAAATTGAAAATTGAAAATTGAAAATTGAAAATTGAAAATTGAAAATTGAAAATTGAAAATTGAAAATTGAAAATTGAAAATTGAAAATTGAAAATTGAAAATTGAAAATTGAAAATTGAAAATTGAAAATTGAAAATTGAAAATTGAAAATTGAAAATTGAAAATTGAAAATTGAAAATTGAAAATTGAAAATTGAAAATTGAAAATTGAAAATTGAAAATTGAAAATTGAAAATTGAAAATTGAAAATTGAAAATTGAAAATTGAAAATTGAAAATTGAAAATTGAAAATTGAAAATTGAAAATTGAAAATTGAAAATTGAAAATTGAAAATTGAAAATTGAAAATTGAAAATTGAAAATTGAAAATTGAAAATTGAAAATTGAAAATTGAAAATTGAAAATTGAAAATTGAAAATTGAAAATTGAAAATTGAAAATTGAAAATTGAAAATTGAAAATTGAAAATTGAAAATTGAAAATTGAAAATTGAAAATTGAAAATTGAAAATTGAAAATTGAAAATTGAAAATTGAAAATTGAAAATTGAAAATTGAAAATTGAAAATTGAAAATTGAAAATTGAAAATTGAAAATTGAAAATTGAAAATTGAAAATTGAAAATTGAAAATTGAAAATTGAAAATTGAAAATTGAAAATTGAAAATTGAAAATTGAAAATTGAAAATTGAAAATTGAAAATTGAAATTGAAAATTGAAAATTGAAAATTGAAAATTGAAAATTGAAAATTGAAAATTGAAAATTGAAAATTGAAAATTGAAATTGAAAATTGAAAATTGAAAATTGAAAATTGAAAATTGAAAATTGAAAATTGAAAATTGAAAATTGAAAATTGAAAATTGAAAATTGAAAATTGAAATTGAAAATTGAAAATTGAAAATTGAAAATTGAAAATTGAAAATTGAAAATTGAAAATTGAAAATTGAAAATTGAGAATTGAAAATTTCCGATTTCCGATACAGTAAGGACCCGATTTTGTCAGCTTCTCGATGAATTTTAGGCTGACAAAATAGGGAACCTGACAAAATCGGGTCATTTCATTTTGTTCCTATTTTTCAAATTTTGACGTGCTACATGGTTACATGGACTTTTAAGAGGGCGATGGACATGGTAGTAGTCAGGTTTATTTTATCAGGGGCTCCCCCTCCTTTATATTGGTAATATCGATTTTTAAGACTTAATAAAAGGCATTGCCATTGCCCCCTCTGGCTACGCCCATGCGTGCATGACATCAAACATCATCATCAATTTTAATGTAAACGTGGTAAAACATGCCGATAACACTTTTTTTGACAAATTTAAAATAGGCTGACAAAATCGGGTCAAAAAGCTGACAAAATCGGGGGTAGACAAAATCGGGTCAGTACTGTATCTGATTTCTGATTTCTAATTTCTGATTTCTGATTTCCGATTTCCGATTTCCAATTAATAATTTTTGATTTCCGATTTCCGGTTTCCGGTTTCCGATTTCCGATTTCCGGTTTCCGATTTCTGTTTTTTGATTTTTGATTTCTGATTTCCGATTTTCGATTTCCGAATTCAGACTTCCGATTTCCGATTTCCAATTTCCAATTTCCGATTTCTGGTTTGTGGTTTCTGATTTCTGATTTCTGATTTCTGATTTCTGATTTCTGATTTCTGATTTCTGATTTCTGATTTCTGATTTCTGATTTCTGATTTCTGATTTCTGATTTCTGATTTCTGATTTCTGATTTCTGATTTCTGATTTTTGATTTCTGATTTCTGATTTCTGATTTCTGATTTCTGATTTCTGATTTCTGATTTCTGATTTCTGATTTCTGATTTTGATTTCTGATTTCTGATTTCTGATTTCTGATTTCTGATTTCTGATTTCTGATTTCTGATTTCTGATTTCTGATTTCTGATTTCTGATTTCTGATTTCTGATTTCTGATTTCTGATTTCTGATTTCTGATTTCTGATTTCTGATTTCTGATTTCTGATTTCTGATTTCTGATTTCTGATTTCTGATTTCTGATTTCTGATTTCTGATTTCTGATTTCTGATTTCTGATTTCTGATTTCTGATTTCTGATTTCTGATTTCTGATTTCTGATTTCTGATTTCTGATTTCTGATTTCTGATTTCTGATTTCTGATTTCTGATTTCTGATTTCTGATTTCTGATTTCTGATTTCTGATTTCTGATTTCTGATTTCTGATTTCTGATTTCTGATTTCTGATTTCTGATTTCTGATTTCTGATTTCTGATTTCTGATTTCTGATTTCTGATTTCTGATTTCTGATTTCTGATTTCTGATTTCTGATTTCTGATTTCCGATTTCCGATTTCCGATATCTGATTTCTGATTTCTGATTTCTGATTTCTGATTTCTGATATCCGATTTCTGATTTCTGATATCTGATTTCTGATTCTGAAATCGATTAAAGTGTAAAAATCAATTGAAACTTCACAGAGTAATTTGTCATAGGTTTACGATGTAAATCTCATACCATTCACCACAACCGAAAATCCGTGGGAAACCTGTAGCTTTGTAACTCTCCATCCTTGCATCAGTACTCTCACGTTTTTCTTGTTCCTCGTTGTCATCGGTAGTAGATGGAAGCAACTACAAAGCGTAACAATTTCACCCACCCACCTTGTGGAACTCACCGAAGAGAGAAAAGATACAGCATCATCCCGTCGATCCCACAATGTACATGACGAGAGATATTTTTGGCCAACGCCAGGCATGCGCCCTTCCAAATGTCAAAGGTGAACCTTTTATCTCGTCCATACATTTCCCCGACACAGTAGCCGAGGCACCCCGACCAACAATGGATTACAACAAAATTGTATCACAATCATATCAAATTTTTGATACAATTAAGAAAATTTTGTTATATTCACTACTTACCATTATTACATATTTTGTTATTGTGAAAACCTAAGTAGCAAAATTTGTTCCAATTATTTTGTGATCAACTGCTCGGGACCCAGTCAGTGTGAGTAAAATTGGTCTTTCTGAATGGAAGCTCGGAGGAACCACTTTGGCTCGTAATACCCTGCGATCAATCGAACTCTTTCTTCACTGTTTTTTTTCCTGTTTTCTCGATAGATTTGATGTGTTTGTTTGCGTTTTTTTTTCTGTGTCGCTCTCGGAATAAATGCGTTCGATTCGAACAGACAGTGCGACGATTGGGAAAATGCGCTGTTTTGGGATGAGTGGGCAGATGGAACAAAAACAATGACAAGTGCTGCTTTGACAGGCAAAGCAGGCGTTGGCGCGTTTGTTGTGATTGATTGGTTCTGGGGTCGACGGAATAAACAATGGCTGCACCACTAGAGCGGGAGTAATTGAATAAATTGTTGGGTGTCAACCCCGCCAAGTGTGGTCTGTCACTCGTGGTTTGTTCCATCATTTGAATTGTGGTAAGATTTTCGCAATTTCTCATCGTGGTAGGCTGTTTTTCATACGAATTCATCATGAAATTGCCTACTTTCCCAAACCGAAAATTTATAGCGCTCGCTATTTTTAGACATTTTAAGCAATTTATAGACGTTTAAAGCCATTTAAAGGCTTGTTTAGCCATTTTATGTCATTTTTGGCCGTTTTAAGCCATTTAAGGCAGATTTAGTCGTTTTAGGTCATTTTAAGTCATTTGAAACCATTTTAAGCAACTGAAGTTTTGCCAACTTAAGCCATTTTGAACCGATTTAAGGTATTTTGAGCTATTTAAGACATTTTTTGCCATTGTAAGATATTTTTAGCCTTTTTTTTTGGCAATTTTTATCTTGTTTTTTTTAGAATTTGGATCTTGATTCTTGATTCTTGTTTCTTGTTTCTTGTTTCTTGTTTCTTGTTTCTTGATTCTTGATTCTTGAGGGAGGAAAAGCTAGTAGCTTGATTCTTGATTCTTGATTCTTGATTCTTGATTCTCGATTCTTGATTCTTGATTCTTGATTCTTGATTCTTGATCCTTAATCAAAATATCGAAGCTAGAAGCTTTTCCCTCAAAAAGCCATATGCTTTTCTTATGAAAAGCTAAAAGATTTTCTCAGGTAAAGCTTGGCGCTTTTCTCAGGAAAAGCTTGACGATTTTCTCAAGAAAAGCTTGGCGCTTTTCTCAGGAAATGCCAGGCGCTTTTCTCAGAAAAAGCTAGCAGTTTTTCTCAGGAAAAGCTTGGCGCTTGTCTCAGGAAAAGCTAACAGCTTTTTCCAGGTAAAGCTTGCAGCTTTTTTCTGGAAAAGCTAGAATCATATCTCTAGAAGAGCTAGAAGCTTTTCTCTGGAAAAGCAAGAAGCTTTTCTCTGGAAAAGCAATAAGCTTTTCTCTGGAAAAGCATGAAGTTTTTCTAAGAAAAAGATAGAAGCTTATCTCAGAAAAAGCTAGCAGCTTTTCTCAGGAAAAGCTAGAAGTTTTTCTAAGGAAAAGCAAGAAGCTTATCTCAGGAAAAGCTAGCAGCTTTTCTCAGGAAAAGCTAGAGTCTTTTCTCAGGAAAAGCTAGAAGCTTTTCTCAGGAAAACCTAGAAGCTTTTCTCTAGAAAACCTAGAAGCTTTTCTCTACAAAACCTAGAAGCTTTTCTCAGGAAAAGCTAGAAGTTTTTCTAAGGAAAAGCTAACAGCTTTTTCCAGGTAAAGCTTGCAGCTTTTTTCTGGAAAAGCTAGAAACATATCTCTAGAAGAGCTAGAAGCTTTTCTCTGGAAAAGCTAGAAGCTTTTCTCTAGAAAAGCTAGCAGCTTTTCTCAGGCAAAGCTAGCAGCTTTTCTCAGGAAAAGCTAGCAGCTTTTCTCAGGAAAAGCTAGCAGCTTTTCTCAGGAAAAGCTAGCAGCTTTTCTCAGGAAAAGCTAGCAGCTTTTCTCAGGAAAAGCAGGCAGCTTTTCTCAGGAAAAGCTAGCAGCTTTTCTCAGGAAAAGCAGGCAGCTTTTCTCAGGAAAAGCTAGCAGCTTTTCTCAGGAAAAGCTAGCAGCTTTTCACAGGAAAAGCTAGCAGCTAATCTCAGAAAAAACTGCAGCTTTTCTCAGGAAAAGCTAGAAGTTTTTCAAAGGAAAAGCTAGAAGCTTATCTCAGGAAAAGCTAGCAGCTTTTCTAAGAAAAAGCTAGCAGATTTTCTCAGGAAAAGCTAGAAGCTTTTGTCAGGAAAAGCTAGAGGCTTTTCTCAGGAAAAGCTAGAGTCTTTTTTTCAAGAATAGCTAGAAGCTTTTCTCTAGCAAACCTAGAAGCTTTTCTCTAGAAAACCTAGAAGCTTTTCTCTAGAAAACCTAGAAGCTTTTCTCTAGAAAACCTAGAAGCTTTTCTCAGGAAAATCTAGAAGTTTTTCTAAGGAAAAGCTAACATTTTTTTCCAGGTAAAGCTTGCAGCTTTTTTCTGGAAAAGCAAGTAACATATCTCTAGAAGAGCTAGAAGCTTTTCTCTGGAAAAGGAAGAAGCTTTTTTCTGGAAAAGCAAGAAGCTTTTCTCTGGAAAAGCAAGAAGCTTTCCTCTGGAAAAGCTAGCAGCTTTTCTCTGGAAAAGCAAGCAGCTTTTGTCTGAAAAAGCTAGCAGCTTTTCTCAGAAAAAGCTAGCAGCTTTTGTCTGAAAAAGCTAGCAGCTTTTCTCAGAAAAAGCTAGCAGCTTTTCTCTGGAAAAGCTAGAGTCTTTTCTCAGGAAAAGCTAGAAGCTTTTCTCTAGAAAAGCTAGAAGCTTTTCTCTGGAAAAGCTAGCAGCTTTTCTCAGGAAAAGCTAGCAGCTTTTCTCAGGAAAAGCTAGCAGCTTTTCTCAGGAAAAGCTAGCAGCTTTTCTCAGGAAAAGCTAGCAGCTTTTCTCAGGAAAAGCTAGCAGCTTTTCTAAGGAAAAGCTAGCAGCTTTTCTCAGGAAAAGCTAGCAGCTTTTCTCAGGAAAAGCTAGCAGCTTTTCTCAGGAAAAGCTAGCAGCTTTTCTCAGGAAAAGCTAGCAGCTTTTCTCAGGAAAAGCTAGAAGCTTTTCTCAGGAAAAGCTAGAAGCTTTTCTCAGGAAAAGCTAGAAGCTTTTCTCAGGAAAAGCTAGAAGCTTTTCTCAGGAAAAGCTAGAAGCTTTTCTCAGGAAAAGCTAGAAGCTTTTCTCAGGAAAAGCTAGCAGCTTTTCTCAGGAAAAGCTAGCAGCTTTTCTCAGGAAAAGCTAGAAGCTTTTCTCAGGAAAAGCTAGAAGCTTTTCTCTAGAAAAGCTAGAAGCTTTGCTCAGGAAAAGCTAGAAGCTTTGCTC
Source organism: Aedes aegypti (assembly GCF_002204515.2). Lineage (NCBI taxonomy): Eukaryota > Metazoa > Arthropoda > Insecta > Diptera > Culicidae > Aedes > Aedes aegypti. The sequence goes on from NC_035107.1 coordinate 27,135,737, forward strand.
AGGAAAAGCTAGAAGCTTTGCTCAGGAAAAGCTAGAAGCTTTTCTCAGGAAAAGCTGGCAGCTTCTCTCTGGAAAAGCTAGAGGCTTTTCTCATGGAAAACTAGAGGCTTTTCTCAAGAAAAGCTAGAGGCTTTTCTCAGGAAAAGCTAGAGGCTTTTCTCAGGAAAAGCAAGAGGCTTTTCTCAGGAAAAGCTAGAGGCTTTTCTCAGGAAAAGCTAGAGGCTTTTCTCAGGAAAAGCTAGAGGCTTTTCTCAGGAAAAGCTAGCAGCTTTTCTCAGGAAAAGCTAGCAGCTTTTCTCAGGAAAACTAACAGCTTTTCTCAGGAAAAAATAGCAGCTTTTCTCGGAGAAAACTAGAGGCTTTTCTCAGGAAAAGCTAGCAGCTTTTCTCAGGAAAAGCTAGCAGCTTTTCTCAGGAAAACTAACAGCTTTTCTCAGGAAAAAATAGCAGCTTTTCTCGGAGAAAACTAGAGGCTTTTCTCAGGAAAAGCTAGCAGCTTTTCTCAGGAAAACTAACAGCTTTTCTCAGAGAAAACTAGAGGCTTTTCTTAGGAAAAGCTAGCAGCTTCTCTCAGGAAAACTAACAGCTTTTCTCAGGAAAAGCTAGCAGCTTTTCTCAGAGAAAACTAGAGGCTTTTCTCAGGAAAAGCTAGAGGCTTTTCTCAGGAAAAGCTAGAGGCTTTTCTCAGGAAAAGCTAGAGGCTTTTCTCAGGAAAAGCTAGAGGCTTTCCTCAGGAAAAGCTAGACGCTTTTCTCAGGAAAAGCTAGACGCTTTTCTCAGGAAAAGCTAGAAGCTTTTCTCAGGAAAAGCTAGAAGCTTTTCTCAGGAAAAGCTAGAAGCTTTTCTCAGGAAAAGCTAGAGGCTTTTCTCAGGAAAAGCTAGAGGCTTTCCTCAGGAAAAGCTAGAAGCTTTTCTCAGGAAAAGCTAGAAGCTTTTCTCAGGAAAAGCTAGAAGCTTTTCTCAGGAAAAGCTAGCAGCTTTTCTCAGGAAAAGCAAGCAGCTTTTCTCAGGAAAAAATAGCAGCTTTTCTCGGAGAAAACTAGAGGCTTTTCTCAGGAAAAGCTAAAGGCTTTCCTCAGGAAAAGCTAGAGGCTTTTCTCAGGAAAAACTAGCAGCTTTTCTTAGGAAAAGCTAGAAGCTTTTCTTAGGAAAAGCTAGAAGCTTTTCTTAGGAAAAGCTAGAAGCTTTTCTTAGGAAAAGCTAGAAGCTTTTCTCTGCAAAAGCTAGCAGCTTCTTTTAGGAAAAGCTAGAAGCTTTTCTCAGGAAAAGCTGGCAGCTTCTCTCTGGAAAAGCTAGAGGCTTTTCTCATGGAAAACTAGAGGCTTTTCTCAAGAAAAGCTAGAGGCTTTTCTCAGGAAAAGCTAGAGGCTTTTCTCAGGAAAAGCTAGAGGCTTTCCTCAGGAAAAGCTAGAGGCTTTTCTCAGGAAAAGCTAGAGTCTTTTCTCAGGAAAAGCTAGAAGCTTTTCTCTAGCAAACCTAGAAGCTTTTCTCTAGAAAACCTAGAAGCTTTTCTCTAGAAAACCTAGAAGCTTTTCTCTAGAAAACCTAGAAGCTTTTCTCAGGAAAATCTAGAAGTTTTTCTAAGGAAAAGCTAACATTTTTTTCCAGGTAAAGCTTGCAGCTTTTTTCTGGAAAAGCAAGTAACATATCTCTAGAAGAGCTAGAAGCTTTTCTCTGGAAAAGGAAGAAGCTTTTTTCTGGAAAAGCAAGAAGCTTTTCTCTGGAAAAGCAAGAAGCTTTCCTCTGGAAAAGCTAGCAGCTTTTCTCTGGAAAAGCTAGCAGCTTTTGTCTGAAAAAGCTAGCAGCTTTTCTCAGAAAAAGCTAGCAGCTTTTCTCTGGAAAAGCTAGAGTCTTTTCTCAGGAAAAGCTAGAAGCTTTTCTCTAGAAAAGCTAGAAGCTTTTCTCAGGAAAAGCTAGCAGCTTTTCTCAGGAAAAGCTAGCAGCTTTTCTCAGGAAAAGCTAGCAGCTTTTCTCTAGAAAAGCTAGCAGCTTTTCTCTGGAAAAGCTAGCAGCTTTTCTCTGGAAAAGCTTGCAGCTTTTGTCTGAAAAAGCTAGCAGCTTTTCTTTGGAAAAGCTAGCAGCTTTTGTCTGAAAAAGCTTTGAGCTTTTCTCAGGAAAAGCTAGAGGCTTTTCTCAGGAAAAGCTAGCAGCTTTTGTCTGAAAAGCTAGCAGCTTTTCTCTGGAAAAGCTAGCAGCTTTTGTCTGAAAAAGCTAGCAGTTTTTCTAAGGAAAAGCTAGCAGCTTTTCTCAGGAAAAGCTAGCAGCTTTTCTCAGAAAAAGCTAGCAGCTTTTCTCTGGAAAAGCTAGAGTCTTTTCTCAGGAAAAGCTAGAAGCTTTTCTCTAGAAAAGCTAGAAGCTTTTCTCAGGAAAAGCTAGCAGCTTTTCTCAGGAAAAGCTAGCAGCTTTTCTCTAGAAAAGCTAGCAGCTTTTCTCTGGAAAAGCTAGCAGCTTTTCTCTGGAAAAGCTTGCAGCTTTTGTCTGAAAAAGCTAGCAGCTTTTCTTTGGAAAAGCTAGCAGCTTTTGTCTGAAAAAGCTTTGAGCTTTTCTCAGGAAAAGCTAGAGGCTTTTCTCAGGAAAAGCTAGCAGCTTTTGTCTGAAAAAGCTAGCAGCTTTTCTCTGGAAAAGCTAGCAGCTTTTCTCTGATAAAGCTAGCAGCTTTTCTCTGGAAAAGCTAGCAGCTTTTGTCTGAAAAAGCTAGCAGCTTTTCTCTGGAAAAGCTAGCAGCTTTTGTCTGAAAAAGCTTTGAGCTTTTTTCAGGAAAAGCTAGAGGCTTTTCTCAGAAAACGCTAGCAGCTTTTCTCAGGAAAAGCTAGCAGTTTTTCTAAGGAAAAGATAGAAGCTTTTCTCAGGAAAAGCTAGCAGCTTTTCACAGGAAAAGCTAGCAGCTTATCTCAGAAAAAGCTAGCAGATTTTCTCAGGAAAAGCTAGCAGTTTTTCTCAGGAAAAGCTAGCAGTTTTTCTCAGGAAAAGCTATTAGCTTTTCTCAGGAAAAGCTATTAGCTTTTCTCAGGAAAAGCTAGCAGCTTTTCTCTGGAAAAGCTAGCAGCTTTTCTCTGGAAAAGCTAGCAGCTTTTCTCAGGAAAAGCTAGCAGCTTTTCTCAGGAAAAGCTAGCAGCTTTTCTAAGGAAAAGCTAGCAGCTTTTCTCAGGAAAAGCTAGCAGCTTTTCTCAGGAAAAGCTAGCAGCTTTTCTCAGGAAAAGCTAGCAGCTTTTCTCAGGAAAAGCTAGAAGCTTTTCTCAGGAAAAGCTAGAAGCTTTTCTCAGGAAAAGCTAGAAGCTTTTCTCAGGAAAAGCTAGAAGCTTTTCTCAGGAAAAGCTAGAAGCTTTTCTCTAGAAAAGCTAGAAGCTTTGCTCAGGAAAAGCTAGAAGCTTTGCTCAGGAAAAGCTAGAAGCTTTTCTCAGGAAAAGCTGGCAGCTTCTCTCTGGAAAAGCTAGAGGCTTTTCTCATGGAAAACTAGAGGCTTTTCTCAAGAAAAGCTAGAGGCTTTTCTCAGGAAAAGCTAGAGGCTTTTCTCAGGAAAAGCTAGAGATTTTTCTCAGGAAAAGCTAAAGGCTTTCCTCAGGAAAAGCTAGAGGCTTTTCTCAGGAAAAACTAGCAGCTTTTCTTAGGAAAAGCTAGAAGCTTTTCTTAGGAAAAGCTAGAAGCTTTTCTTAGGAAAAGCTAGAAGCTTTTCTCTGCAAAAGCTAGCAGCTTCTTTTAGGAAAAGCTAGAAGCTTTTCTCAGGAAAAGCTGGCAGCTTCTCTCTGGAAAAGCTAGAGGCTTTTCTCATGGAAAACTAGAGGCTTTTCTCAGGAAAAGCTAGAGGCTTTTCTCAGGAAAAGCAAGAGGCTTTTCTCAGGAAAAGCTAGAGGCTTTTCTCAGGAAAAGCTAGAGGCTTTTCTCAGGAAAAGCTAGAGGCTTTTCTCAGGAAAAGCTAGAGGCTTTTCTCAGGAAAAGCTAGAGGCTTTTCTCAGGAAAAGCTAGAGGCTTTTCTCAGGAAAAGCTAGAGGCTTTTCTCAGGAAAAGCTAGAGGCTTTTCTCAGGAAAAGCTAGAGGCTTTTCTCAGGAAAAGCTAGAAGCTTTTCTCAGGAAAAGCTAGAGGCTTTTCTCAGGAAAAGCTAGAGGCTTTCCTCAGGAAAAGCTAGAAGCTTTTCTCTAGAAAAGCTAGAAGCTTTGCTCAGGAAAAGCTAGAAGCTTTTCTCAGGAAAAGCTAGAAGCTTTTCTCAGGAAAAGCTAGCAGCTTTTCTCAGGAAAAGCTAGCAGCTTTTCTCAGGAAAACTAACAGCTTTTCTCAGGAAAAAACAGCAGCTTTTCTCGGAGAAAACTAGAGGCTTTTCTCAGGAAAAGCTAGCAGCTTTTCTCAGGAAAAGCTAGCAGCTTTTCTCAGGAAAACTAACAGTATTTCTCAGAGAAAACTAGAGGCTTTTCTCAGGAAAAGCTAGCAGCTTTTCTCAGGAAAACTAACAGCTTTTCTCAGAGAAAACTAGAAGCTTTTCTCAGGAAAAGCTAGAGGCTTTTCTCAGGAAAAGCTAGAGGCTTTTCTCAGGAAAAGCTAGAGGCTTTTCTCAGGAAAAGCTAGAGGCTTTTCTCAGGAAAAGCTAGAGGCTTTTCTCAGGAAAAGCTAGAGGCTTTTCTCAGGAAAAGCTAGAGGCTTTCCTCAGGAAAAGCTAGACGCTTTTCTCAGGAAAAGCTAGAAGCTTTTCTCAGGAAAAGCTAGCAGCTTTTCTCAGGAAAAGCTAGCAGCTTTTCTCAGGAAAAGCTAGCAGCTTTTCTCAGGAAAACTAACAGTATTTCTCAGAGAAAACTAGAGGCTTTTCTCAGGAAAAGCTAGCAGCTTTTCTCAGGAAAACTAACAGCTTTTCTCAGAGAAAACTAGAGGCTTTTCTTAGGAAAAGCTAGCAGCTTCTCTCAGGAAAACTAACAGCTTTTCTCAGGAAAAGCAAGCAGCTTTTCTCAGAGAAAACTAGAGGCTTTTCTCAGGAAAAGCTAGAGGCTTTCCTCAGGAAAAGCTAGGAGCTTTTCTCAGGAAAAGCTAGAAGCTTTTCTCAGGAAAAGCTAGAAGCTTTTCTCAGGAAAAGCTAGAAGCTTTTCTCAGGAAAAGCTAGAAGCTTTTCTCAGGAAAAGCTAGAAGCTTTTCTCTAGAAAAGCTAGAAGCTTTGCTCAGGAAAAGCTAGAAGCTTTGCTCAGGAAAAGCTAGAAGCTTTGCTCAGGAAAAGCTAGAAGCTTTTCTCAGGAAAAGCTGGCAGCTTCTCTCTGGAAAAGCTAGAGGCTTTTCTCATGGAAAACTAGAGGCTTTTCTCAAGAAAAGCTAGAGGCTTTTCTCAGGAAAAGCTAGAGGCTTTTCTCAGGAAAAGCAAGAGGCTTTTCTCAGGAAAAGCTAGAGGCTTTTCTCAGGAAAAGCTAGAGGCTTTTCTCAGGAAAAGCTAGAGGCTTTTCTCAGGAAAAGCTAGAGGCTTTTCTCAGGAAAAGCTAGAGGCTTTTCTCAGGAAAAGCTAGAGGCTTTTCTCAGGAAAAGCTAGAAGCTTTTCTCAGGAAAAGCTAGAAGCTTTTCTCAGGAAAAGCTAGAAGCTTTTCTCAGGAAAAGCTAGAAGCTTTTCTCAGGAAAAGCTAGAAGCTTTTCTCAGGAAAAGCTAGAGGCTTTTCTCAGGAAAAGCTAGAGGCTTTCCTCAGGAAAAGCTAGAAGCTTTTCTCTAGAAAAGCTAGAAGCTTTGCTCAGGAAAAGCTAGAAGCTTTTCTCAGGAAAAGCTAGCAGCTTTTCTCAGGAAAAGCTAGCAGCTTTTCTCAGGAAAACTAACAGCTTTTCTCAGGAAAAAACAGCAGCTTTTCTCGGAGAAAACTAGAGGCTTTTCTCAGGAAAAGCTAGCAGCTTTTCTCAGGAAAAGCTAGCAGCTTTTCTCAGGAAAAGCTAGCAGCTTTTCTCAGGAAAACTAACAGTATTTCTCAGAGAAAACTAGAGGCTTTTCTCAGGAAAAGCTAGCAGCTTTTCTCAGGAAAACTAACAGCTTTTCTCAGAGAAAACTAGAGGCTTTTCTTAGGAAAAGCTAGCAGCTTCTCTCAGGAAAACTAACAGCTTTTCTCAGGAAAAGCAAGCAGCTTTTCTCAGAGAAAACTAGAGGCTTTTCTCAGGAAAAGCTAGAGGCTTTTCTCAGGAAAAGCTAGAGGCTTTTCTCAGGAAAAGCTAGAGGCTTTTCTCAGGAAAAGCTAGAAGCTTTTCTCAGGAAAAGCTAGAAGCTTTTCTCAGGAAAAGCTAGAGGCTTTTCTCAGGAAAAGCTAGAGGCTTTCCTCAGGAAAAGCTAGAAGCTTTTCTCTAGAAAAGCTAGAAGCTTTGCTCAGGAAAAGCTAGAAGCTTTTCTCAGGAAAAGCTAGCAGCTTTTCTCAGGAAAAGCTAGCAGCTTTTCTCAGGAAAACTAACAGTATTTCTCAGAGAAAACTAGAGGCTTTTCTCAGGAAAAGCTAGCAGCTTTTCTCAGGAAAACTAACAGCTTTTCTCAGAGAAAACTAGAGGCTTTTCTTAGGAAAAGCTAGCAGCTTCTCTCAGGAAAACTAACAGCTTTTCTCAGGAAAAGCAAGCAGCTTTTCTCAGAGAAAACTAGAGGCTTTTCTCAGGAAAAGCTAGAGGCTTTTCTCAGGAAAAGCTAGAAGCTTTTCTCAGGAAAAGCTAGAAGCTTTTCTCAGGAAAAGCTAGAAGCTTTTCTCAGGAAAAGCTAGAAGCTTTTCTCAGGAAAAGCTAGAGGCTTTTCTCAGGAAAAGCTGGAGGCTTTCCTCAGGAAAAGCTAGAAGCTTTTCTCTAGAAAAGCTAGAAGCTTTGCTCAGGAAAAGCTAGAAGCTTTTCTCAGGAAAAGCTAGCAGCTTTTCTCAGGAAAAGCTAGCAGCTTTTCTCAGGAAAACTAACAGTATTTCTCAGAGAAAACTAGAGGCTTTTCTCAGGAAAAGCTAGCAGCTTTTCTCAGGAAAACTAACAGCTTTTCTCAGAGAAAACTAGAGGCTTTTCTTAGGAAAAGCTAGCAGCTTCTCTCAGGAAAACTAACAGCTTTTCTCAGGAAAAGCAAGCAGCTTTTCTCAGAGAAAACTAGAGGCTTTTCTCAGGAAAAGCTAGAGGCTTTCCTCAGGAAAAGCTAGAAGCTTTTCTCAGGAAAAGCTAGAAGCTTTTCTCAGGAAAAGCTAGAAGCTTTTCTCAGGAAAAGCTAGAAGCTTTTCTCAGGAAAAGCTAGAAGCTTTTCTCTAGAAAAGCTAGAAGCTTTGCTCAGGAAAAGCTAGAAGCTTTGCTCAGGAAAAGCTAGAAGCTTTTCTCAGGAAAAGCTGGCAGCTTCTCTCTGGAAAAGCTAGAGGCTTTTCTCATGGAAAACTAGAGGCTTTTCTCAAGAAAAGCTAGAGGCTTTTCTCAGGAAAAGCTAGAGGCTTTTCTCAGGAAAAGCAAGAGGCTTTTCTCAGGAAAAGCTAGAGGCTTTTCTCAGGAAAAGCTAGAGGTTTTTCTCAGGAAAAGCTAAAGGCTTTCCTCAGGAAAAGCTAGAGGCTTTTCTCAGGAAAAACTAGCAGCTTTTCTTAGGAAAAGCTAGAAGCTTTTCTTAGGAAAAGCTAGAAGCTTTTCTTAGGAAAAGCTAGAAGCTTTTCTTAGGAAAAGCTAGAAGCTTTTCTCTGCAAAAGCTAGCAGCTTCTTTTAGGAAAAGCTAGAAGCTTTTCTCAGGAAAAGCTGGCAGCTTCTCTCTGGAAAAGCTAGAGGCTTTTCTCATGGAAAACTAGAGGCTTTTCTCAAGAAAAGCTAGAGGCTTTTCTCAGGAAAAGCTAGAGGCTTTTCTCAGGAAAAGCAAGAGGCTTTTCTCAGGAAAAGCAAGAGGCTTTTCTCAGGAAAAGCTAGAGGCTTTTCTCAGGAAAAGCTAGAGGCTTTTCTCAGGAAAAGCTAGAGGCTTTTCTCAGGAAAAGCTAGAGGCTTTTCTCAGGAAAAGCTAGAGGCTTTTCTCAGGAAAAGCTAGAGGCTTTTCTCAGGAAAAGCTAGAAGCTTTTCTCAGGAAAAGCTAGAAGCTTTTCTCAGGAAAAGCTAGAAGCTTTTCTCAGGAAAAGCTAGAAGCTTTTCTCAGGAAAAGCTAGAGGCTTTTCTCAGGAAAAGCTAGAGGCTTTCCTCAGGAAAAGCTAGAAGCTTTTCTCTAGAAAAGCTAGAAGCTTTGCTCAGGAAAAGCTAGAAGCTTTTCTCAGGAAAAGCTAGCAGCTTTTCTCAGGAAAAGCTAGCAGCTTTTCTCAGGAAAACTAACAGCTTTTCTCAGGAAAAAACAGCAGCTTTTCTCGGAGAAAACTAGAGGCTTTTCTCAGGAAAAGCTAGCAGCTTTTCTCAGGAAAAGCTAGCAGCTTTTCTCAGGAAAAGCTAGCAGCTTTTCTCAGGAAAACTAACAGTATTTCTCAGAGAAAACTAGAGGCTTTTCTCAGGAAAAGCTAGCAGCTTTTCTCAGGAAAACTAACAGCTTTTCTCAGAGAAAACTAGAGGCTTTTCTTAGGAAAAGCTAGCAGCTTCTCTCAGGAAAACTAACAGCTTTTCTCAGGAAAAGCAAGCAGCTTTTCTCAGAGAAAACTAGAGGCTTTTCTCAGGAAAAGCTAGAGGCTTTTCTCAGGAAAAGCTAGAGGCTTTTCTCAGGAAAAGCTAGAGGCTTTTCTCAGGAAAAGCTAGAGGCTTTTCTCAGGAAAAGCTAGAGGCTTTTCTCAGGAAAAGCTAGAGGCTTTTCTCAGGAAAAGCTAGAGGCTTTTCTCAGGAAAAGCTAGAGGCTTTTCTCAGGAAAAGCTAGAGGCTTTCCTCAGGAAAAGCTAGACGCTTTTCTCAGGAAAAGCTAGAAGCTTTTCTCAGGAAAAGCTAGCAGCTTTTCTCAGGAAAAGCTAGCAGCTTTTCTCAGGAAAAGCTAGCAGCTTTTCTCAGGAAAAGCTAGCAGCTTTTCTCAGGAAAAGCTAGCAGCTTTTCTCAGGAAAAGCTAGCAGCTTTTCTCAGGAAAAGCTAGCAGCTTTTCTCAGGAAAAGCTAGCAGCTTTTCTCAGGAAAAGCTAGCAGCTTTTCTCAGGAAAACTAACAGCTTTTCTCAGAGAAAACTAGAGGCTTTTCTTAGGAAAAGCTAGCAGCTTCTCTCAGGAAAACTAACAGCTTTTCTCAGGAAAAGCTAGCAGCTTTTCTCAGAGAAAACTAGAGGCTTTTCTCAGGAAAAGCTAGAGGCTTTTCTCAGGAAAAGCTAGAGGCTTTTCTCAGGAAAAGCTAGAGGCTTTTCTCAGGAAAAGCTAGAGGCTTTTCTCAGGAAAAGCTAGAGGCTTTCCTCAGGAAAAGCTAGACGCTATTCTCAGGAAAAGCTAGAAGCTTTTCTCAGGAGAAAGCTATAAGCTTTTCTCTAGAAAAGCTAGAAGCTTTGCTCAGGAAAAGCTAGAAGCTTTTCTCAGGAAAAGCTAGAAGCTTTTCTCAGGAAAAGCTATAAGCTTTTCTCAGGAAAAGCTATAAGCTTTTCTCTAGAAAAGCTAGAAGCTTTTCTCAGGAAAAGCTAGAAGCTTTTCTCAGGAAAAGCTAGAAGCTTTTCTCAGGAAAAGCTAGAAGCTTTTCTCAGGAAAAGCTAGCAGCTTTTCTCAGGAAAAGCTAGCAGCTTTTCTCAGGAAAAGCTAGCAGCTTTTCTCAGGAAAAGCTAGCAGCTTTTCTCAGGAAAAGCTAGCAGCTTTTCTCAGGAAAAGCTAGCAGCTTTTCTCAGGAAAAGCTAGCAGCTTTTTCTCAGGAAAAGCTAGCAGCTTTTCTCAGGAAAAGCTAGCAGCTTTTCTCAGGAAAAGCTAGCAGCTTTTCTCAGGAAAAGCTAGCAGCTTTTCTCAGGAAAAGCTAGCAGCTTTTCTCAGGAAAAGCTAGCAGCTTTTCTCAGGAAAAGCTAGCAGCTTTTCTCAGGAAAAGCTAGCAGCTTTTCTCAGGAAAAGCTAGCAGCTTTTCTCAGGAAAAGCTAGCAGCTTTTCTCAGGAAAAGCTAGCAGCTTTTCTCAGGAAAAGCTAGCAGCTTTTCTCAGGAAAAGCTAGCAGCTTTTCTCAGGAAAAGCTAGCAACTTTTCTCAGGAAAAGCTAGCAACTTTTCTCAGGAAAAGCTAGCAGCTTTTCTCAGGAAAAGCTAGCAGCTTTTCTCAGGAAAAGCTAGCAGCTTTTCTCAGGAAAAGCTAGCAGCTTTTCTCAGGAAAAGCTAGCAGCTTTTCTCAGGAAAAGCTAGCAACTTTTCTCAGGAAAAGCTAGCAGCTTTTCTCAGGAAAAGCTAGCAGCTTTTCTCAGGAAAAGCTAGCAGCTTTTTCAGGAAAAGCTAGCAGCTTTTTTCAGGAAAAGCTAGCAGCTTTTTTCAGGAAAAGCTAGCAGCTTTTTTCAGGAAAAGCTAGCAGCTTTTTTCAGGAAAAGCTAGCAGCTTTTCTCTGGAAAAGCTACCAGCTTTTCTCTGGAAAAGCTACCAGCTTTTCTCTGGAAAAGCTACCAGCTTTTCTCTGGAAAAGCTACCAGCTTTTCTCTGGAAAAGCTACCAGCTTTTCTCTGGAAAAGCTACCAGCTTTTCTCTGGAAAAGCTACCAGCTTTTCTCTGGAAAAGCTACCAGCTTTTCTCTGGAAAAGCTACCAGCTTTTCTCTGGAAAAGCTACCAGCTTTCTGGAAAAGCTACCAGCTTTTCTCTGGAAAAGCTACCAGCTTTTCTCAGGAAAAGCTAGCAGTTTTTCTCAGTAAAAGCTAGCAGCTTTTCTCAGGAAAAGCTAGCAGCTTTTCTCAGGAAAACTAACAGCTTTTCTCAGGAAAAAACAGCAGCTTTTCTCGGAGAAAACTAGAGGCTTTTCTCAGGAAAAGCTAGCAGCTTTTCTCAGGAAAAGCTAGCAGCTTTTCTCAGGAAAAGCTAGCAGCTTTTCTCAGGAAAACTAACAGTATTTCTCAGAGAAAACTAGAGGCTTTTCTCAGGAAAAGCTAGCAGCTTTTCTCAGGAAAACTAACAGCTTTTCTCAGAGAAAACTAGAGGCTTTTCTTAGGAAAAGCTAGCAGCTTCTCTCAGGAAAACTAACAGCTTTTCTCAGGAAAAGCAAGCAGCTTTTCTCAGAGAAAACTAGAGGCTTTTCTCAGGAAAAGCTAGAGGCTTTTCTCAGGAAAAGCTAGAGGCTTTTCTCAGGAAAAGCTAGAGGCTTTTCTCAGGAAAAGCTAGAGGCTTTTCTCAGGAAAAGCTAGAGGCTTTTCTCAGGAAAAGCTAGAGGCTTTTCTCAGGAAAAGCTAGAGGCTTTTCTCAGGAAAAGCTAGAGGCTTTTCTCAGGAAAAGCTAGAGGCTTTCCTCAGGAAAAGCTAGACGCTTTTCTCAGGAAAAGCTAGAAGCTTTTCTCAGGAAAAGCTAGCAGCTTTTCTCAGGAAAAGCTAGCAGCTTTTCTCAGGAAAAGCTAGCAGCTTTTCTCAGGAAAAGCTAGCAGCTTTTCTCAGGAAAAGCTAGCAGCTTTTCTCAGGAAAAGCTAGCAGCTTTTCTCAGGAAAAGCTAGCAGCTTTTCTCAGGAAAAGCTAGCAGCTTTTCTCAGGAAAAGCTAGCAGCTTTTCTCAGGAAAACTAACAGCTTTTCTCAGAGAAAACTAGAGGCTTTTCTTAGGAAAAGCTAGCAGCTTCTCTCAGGAAAACTAACAGCTTTTCTCAGGAAAAGCTAGCAGCTTTTCTCAGAGAAAACTAGAGGCTTTTCTCAGGAAAAGCTAGAGGCTTTTCTCAGGAAAAGCTAGAGGCTTTTCTCAGGAAAAGCTAGAGGCTTTTCTCAGGAAAAGCTAGAGGCTTTTCTCAGGAAAAGCTAGAGGCTTTCCTCAGGAAAAGCTAGACGCTATTCTCAGGAAAAGCTAGAAGCTTTTCTCAGGAGAAAGCTATAAGCTTTTCTCTAGAAAAGCTAGAAGCTTTGCTCAGGAAAAGCTAGAAGCTTTTCTCAGGAAAAGCTAGAAGCTTTTCTCAGGAAAAGCTATAAGCTTTTCTCAGGAAAAGCTATAAGCTTTTCTCTAGAAAAGCTAGAAGCTTTTCTCAGGAAAAGCTAGAAGCTTTTCTCAGGAAAAGCTAGAAGCTTTTCTCAGGAAAAGCTAGAAGCTTTTCTCAGGAAAAGCTAGAAGCTTTTCTCAGGAAAAGCTAGCAGCTTTTCTCAGGAAAAGCTAGCAGCTTTTCTCAGGAAAAGCTAGCAGCTTTTCTCAGGAAAAGCTAGCAGCTTTTCTCAGGAAAAGCTAGCAGCTTTTCTCAGGAAAAGCTAGCAGCTTTTCTCAGGAAAAGCTAGCAGCTTTTCTCAGGAAAAGCTAGCAGCTTTTCTCAGGAAAAGCTAGCAGCTTTTCTCAGGAAAAGCTAGCAGCTTTTCTCAGGAAAAGCTAGCAGCTTTTCTCAGGAAAAGCTAGCAGCTTTTCTCAGGAAAAGCTAGCAGCTTTTCTCAGGAAAAGCTAGCAGCTTTTCTCAGGAAAAGCTAGCAGCTTTTCTCAGGAAAAGCTAGCAGCTTTTCTCAGGAAAAGCTAGCAGCTTTTCTCAGGAAAAGCTAGCAGCTTTTCTCAGGAAAAGCTAGCAGCTTTTCTCAGGAAAAGCTAGCAGCTTTTCTCAGGAAAAGCTAGCAACTTTTCTCAGGAAAAGCTAGCAACTTTTCTCAGGAAAAGCTAGCAGCTTTTCTCAGGAAAAGCTAGCAGCTTTTCTCAGGAAAAGCTAGCAGCTTTTCTCAGGAAAAGCTAGCAACTTTTCTCAGGAAAAGCTAGCAGCTTTTCTCAGGAAAAGCTAGCAGCTTTTCTCAGGAAAAGCTAGCAGCTTTTTCAGGAAAAGCTAGCAGCTTTTTTCAGGAAAAGCTAGCAGCTTTTTTCAGGAAAAGCTAGCAGCTTTTTTCAGGAAAAGCTAGCAGCTTTTTTCTGGAAAAGCTAGCAGCTTTTCTCTGGAAAAGCTACCAGCTTTTCTCTGGAAAAGCTACCAGCTTTTCTCTGGAAAAGCTACCAGCTTTTCTCTGGAAAAGCTACCAGCTTTTCTCTGGAAAAGCTACCAGCTTTTCTCTGGAAAAGCTACCAGCTTTTCTCTGGAAAAGCTACCAGCTTTTCTCTGGAAAAGCTACCAGCTTTTCTCTGGAAAAGCTACCAGCTTTTCTCTGGAAAAGCTACCAGCTTTTCTCTGGAAAAGCTACCAGCTTTTCTCTGGAAAAGCTACCAGCTTTTCTCTGGAAAGCTACCAGCTTTTCTCTGGAAAAGCTACCAGCTTTTCTCAGGAAAAGCTAGCAGTTTTTCTCAGTAAAAGCTAGCAGCTTTTCTCAGGAAAAGCTAGCAGCTTTTCTCAGGAAAAGCTAGCAGCTTTTCTCTGGAAAAGCTAGCAGCTTTTCTCTGGAAAAGCTAGCAGCTTTTCTCAGGAAAAGCTAGCAGCTTTTCTCTGGAAAAGCTAGCAGCTTTTCTCTGGAAAAGCTAGCAGCTTTTCTCTGGAAAAGCTAGCAGCTTTTCTCTGGAAAAGCTAGCAGCTTTTCTCTGGAAAAGCTAGCAGCTTTTCTCTGGAAAAGCTAGCAGCTTCTGAAGTAGCAGCTTTCTCTGGAAAAGCTAGCAGTTTTTCTCAGTAAAAGTTAGCAGCTTTTCTCAGGAAAAGCTAGCAGCTTTTCTCAGGAAAAGCTAGCAGCTTTTCTCAGGAAAAGCTAGCAGCTTTTCTCAGGAAAAGCTAGCAGCTTTTCTCAGGAAAAGCTAGCAGCTTTTCTCACGAAAAGCTAGCAGCTTTTCTCTGGAAAAGCTAGCAGCTTTTCTCTGGAAAAGCTAGCAGCTTTTCTCTGGAAAAGCTAGCAGCTTTTCTCTGGAAAAGCTAGCAGCTTTTCTCTGGAAAAGCTAGCAGCTTTTCTCTGGAAAAGCTAGCAGCCTTTCTCTGGAAAAGCTAGCAGCCTTTCTCAGGAAAAGCTAGCAGCTTTTCTCAGGAAAAGCTACCAGCTTTACTCAGAAAACGATAGGAGCTTTTCTCAGGAAATGCAAGATGCTTTTCTCAGGAAAATCTAGAGGCTTTTCTCAGGAAAAACTAGAAGCTTTTCTCAGGAAAAGCTAGGAGCTTATCTGAGAAAAAGATAGCAGCTTATCTCTGGAAAAGCTAGCAGCTTTTTTTCTCTGGAAAAGCTAGCAGCTTTTCTCTGGAATTATTATTTCTGATTCTGATTCTGATTTTAGATTTCTGAATTTTCATTCCTGATTCCTGATTTCTGATTTCCGATTTCCGATTTTTTAATTTTTGATTTTTGATTTCGGATTTTTGATTTCGGATTTTTAATTTCTGATTCCCGAGATTTCCGATTTCAAGGCAATTTCGTTTCATCCTTTAAAAAAGCTATCAACTTAAACCCTTCATTTCAGCCTTTGTTAGCATTGTGTTGTTAAACTACATAAATTAGATTTGCAATCGTTGCAAATTATTTTCCAATATTCCACTCCCTAATATATTTCAACCTATAATAATAAAAATTTATTAGCAAATAATCTCCAGTCGAGCAGAGGCTTACTCATCCAATAACAGCGCCTCGTTCTAATTAGTCTAATGGACGATTTGCCCTTTGCATCCCAGAGAGTTGGCAGAACATTACGCTCATGCCACTGTGTGTCAGGAATATTTATGACCCACTTAATACCTTTCCTCGACCCTGCTTCGTTTCCTTTTACATACTCCACCTTCTCGGTTCCGTGGTGCTCTGACTAATATAATCGAGAAGGGAAACAATTTCGCGATTGCCATAGCCCCCCCCCCATGTCCAAAAAGCTCTCAATCCCCCGAGCAGCGCTTCAGTCATGTGCGTGTTCGCTCAGTTAGTCGGTTTCATAACCGATCGCCTGAGTCGGACTTCATCATCAATCGGTGTTACGGAAGCCCGTCAAATCAAAACCTAATTCGAGCAAAGCGTTGAAGAGCGATAGGGTAACTACTTATATTGCCAGCCCAACTGCACCCCTGGGAAATAAGCTTGCTTCGTCGTAGGAGCTCATTTGCGTGCCAAATTTTTCGAAGGACTGTCCCGATTCTAGATTGTTCGGAGACAGCTGATGTCAATGACACCAGCAAAAAGCGTGACCTCAAATCCATACGTTCAACCTATCTTGATTTGTATGTGCACTAACATGTCTGCTATTAGGCTGAAACAACTCGAAAACTTCGGTAAGTTGATATTTGGACGCCGTGCCATTCAAAAACAATTTTTTTTTTGTAATATATCCTTCACTTCTAATTTTTGTTATTGGATTCCTTTTTATTCTTTCTAACTACTGTTCTTCCTCTTATTTGTTCTTAGTACTTTTTTTCTTCTGATTCCTTGTCTTCTTCTTCCTTTGCTTTCCATCCTTATGTATTACAGTTATTACCTACAGTTCTATAACGTCTACGATTTGATTTTACCTGTACAGTGTTGTCAGCCACCATATTTTTCCATGTCAAATTTTAGGATAGTCCTATATACATTCAAAATCTTCATTTCATCACTGGTTTGATATATTGCTCTTTTATGCACTGTATATCATCAGTGTTGCCAACTATCATAATTATTTTTCAATATTTACCCTGTATGGCATTAAGCATTTCCCTAACATTAGAAATGGTCTGACAGTGATTTTAGGTCAAAATGTGGGTAAATTATAATTTCGCGAACATTGATGCCAGCTATCGACCATTTTTTTTTGTATTCCATACGACTTTGATTAGTAGCTGATTTCTACGACAGCATCATTGAGCATTCTGTTATGGTTCCAATCATTCAAGATTTAATCGAATCTAATGAAACAGTGTTGCCATCTAATGACAGAAATACTACGTAGTTATTGCTGCTTAAGAAGATCTTCTAGGTTCCCTACAAATCCGCGGAACATCAAGACCGTCTAGTTTAATGACCTACTGAGATTATTTATGCAAACGATTTGAATCAGATTTCCTGATACGACTGTTAAAAACAACAGTCGTAAGAACACACAGTTATTTCATCCGCTTCGCAAATGCAAAATTGCGTACAGCGGAAACCTTTCAACTCCCAAAGGTCATAATAATTTGTTTACATTACGGCAATCGCTCTATCGATTCTCCACTCTCGCGCGTCATCTCCGCCGAAACCGTAACAGAGGCCATGATAGAAAGCAAACATCCACTCTCCCGGCAGGGCCCATAGCACATAAAACCCAAACAAATCCAATGCCAAAAGCTCGTATAATCCCATCTGAATTTATGTCTTTTTCCCCTCCGCGCCGTGTGCCGCTGAGTGAATTTTGTGAGTGACTCACCATCGGCATCGCAGCATGCCACTTCCATCTACTGGGAGGAGGTCTCACTTCCCGATTGACGTCATCAACGGATCTGACATTCCCCGAAAACACCTCAACCGTCCTCAAAGCCTCCTGCGTTTTGTTCACAAGTCAGCATCATTCCTCCGACAGCCGACAAAGTGCGCGTACACACCCCCCGAAGGGCCACTACTGCTGCTGACATGATGATGACGACAATGCACGGTTCATGCCAGAACCAGGAGCCGTGAAACCGCGCGCTTTTCCACCCATTTACAGGCCCCCTCCCCCTTGAGTGTGAATGTTTTTGGGGAGTCTGTTTTCAACTATCATCTACTACACAGTAGGCCGAGACCAACCAAAATAGATTATTTTTCCAGTGGTTTTTACTTTCGGTTTTCGGCTTCCGGATGAGGAAATGAGTGATTGGAAGTGATTAGGTGGAAGAGAGAGGCAACTTTTATGGGATGCTCATTCTCTTCGTTCACAGATGAAACTAAATGTGTACAAACAAACAAATGCTACGAAATCAGAAATCATAAATCAGAAATGAAAAATCAAAAATCGGAAATCAGAGAGCAGAATAGAGAAAGCAGAAATCAGAAATCAGAAATCATAATTCAGAAAAATCTTCAGAAAGCTGAAAGATTTTCCCTTGAAAATCTGGTTCATTTCCACTGAAATATTCGTAGGCCCCTGTAAAGTTAGAAGAATTTTCTTTGGAAAATAAGAGAAATGTTCCCTATAAAATTTACGAAATTTTATTCTTCGAAATCTGGGTAATTTTTTACTGAGAAAAATGAAAAAGTATTTAAAAAAACAGAGATTTTTGCTGGAAAATAAGAGTGAATTCTCTGGAAAATATGCCGTAAAAATGCATGGAAAATCTAGGGCTTTTCCTCAAAAATTTATTCCGTTTTGACAAAAGATGCAAGTTATTTGGAAAAAAGGTCAAAACTTGTAGAGCAAGACCTTCATTCTCTTTGAACATAAGCTTTATAGACAAAAGCCTCAGGCTGTTTAGGCAAATCCCTAGAGCTTTTCAGGGGAGGGGAAAATTTTCAAGCTTTCATGAGAAAAGCTGCTAGGTTTTCATGAGATAAGCTGCTAGCTTTTCCTGAGAAAGAAAAGCTAAAAGCTTTTTCTGAGAAAAGCTGCTAGCTTTTCCTGAGAAAAGCTGATAGCTTTTCCTGAGAAAAGCTCCTAGCTTTTCCTGAGAAAAGCTGCTATATTTTCCTGAGAAAAGCTTCTAGCTTTTCCTGAGAAAGCTTCTAGCTTTTCCTGAGAAAAGCTTCTAGCTTTTCCTGAGAAAAGCTTATAGCTTTTCCTGAGAAAAGCTTATAGCTTTTCCTGAGAAAAGCTTCTGGATTTTCCTGAGAAAAGCTTCTGGATTTTCCTGAGAAAAGCTTCTAGCTTTTCTTGAGAAAGCTTCTACCTTTTCCTGAGAAAAGCTCCTGGCTTTTCCTGAGAAAAGCTCCTGGCTTTTCCAGAGAAGAGCTCCTGGTTTTCCAGAGAAAAGCTCCCGGCTTATCCAAAGAAAAGCTCCTAGCTTTTCCAGAGAAAAGCTCCTAGCTTTCCCAGAGAAAAGCTCCTAGCTTTCCCAGAGAAAAGCTCCTAGCTTTTCCAGAGAAAAGCTCCTAGCTTTTCCAGAGAAAAGCTCCCAGCTTTTCCAGAGAAAAGCTCCCAGCTTTTCTAGAGAAAAGCTCCCAGCTTTTCCAGAGAAAAGCTCCCAGCTTTTCCAGAGAAAAGCTCCCAGCTTTTCCAGAGAAAAGCTCCCAGCTTTTCCAGAGAAAAGCTCCCAGCTTTTCCAGAGAAAAGCTTCCAGCTGTTCCAGAGAAAAGCTCCCAGCTTTTCCAGAGAAAAGCTCCCAGCTTTCCCAGAGAAAAGCTCCCAGCTTTTCCAGAGAAAAGCTCCCAGCTTTTCCAGAGAAAAGCTCCCAGCTTTTCCAGAGTAAAGCTCCCAGCTTTTCCAGAGAAAAGCTCCCAGCTTTTCCAAAGAAAAGCTCCAAGCTTTTCCAGATCAAAGCTTCTAGCTTTACCTGAGAAAAAGCTCCTGTCTTTCCGAGAGAAAAGCTCCTGATTTTTCCTGAGAAAAGCTCCTGGCTTTTTCAGAGAAAATCTCCCAGCTTTTCCTGAGAAAAGGTCTTGAATTTTCCTAAGACAATCTTCTAGCTTTTCCAGTGAAAAGCTCCTAGCTTTTCCAGTGAAAGCCTCCTAGCTTTTCCAGTGAAAAGCTGCTATCTTTTCCAGTGAAAAGCTGCTAGCTTTTCCTGAGAAAAGCTGCTAGCTTTTCCTGAGAAAAGCTGCTAGCTTTTCCTGAGAAAAGCTGCTAGCTTTTCCTGAGAAAAGCTGCTAGCTTTTCCTGAGAAAAGCTGCTAGCTTTTCCTGAGAAAAGCTGCTAGCTTTTCCTGAGAAAAGCTGCTAGCTTTTCCTGAGAAAAGCTGCTAGCTTTTCCTGAGAAAAGCTGCTAGCTTTTCCTGAGAAAAGCTGCTAGCTTTTCCTGAGAAAAGCTGCTAGCTTTTCCTGAGAAAAGCCTCTAGCTTTTCCTGAGAAAAGCCTCTAGCTTTTCCAGAGAAAAGCTGCTTGCTTTTCCAGAGAAAAGCTGCTTGCTTTTCCTGAGAAAAGCCTCTAGTTTTTCCAGAGAAAAGCTTCTAGCTTTCCCAGAGAAAAGCTTCTAGCTTTTCCTGAGAAAAGCCTCTAGCTTTTCCTGAGAAAAGCCTCTAGCTTTTCCTAAAAAAAGCTGCTAGCTTTTCCCGAGAAAAGCTGCTAGCTTTTCCTGAGATAAGCCTCTAGCTTTTCCTGAGAAAAGCTCCCAGCTTTTCCAGAGAAAAGCTCCCAGCTTTTCCAGAGAAAAGCTCCCAGCTTTTCCAGAGAAAAGCTCCCAGCTTTTCCAGAGAAAAGCTCCCAGCTTTTCCAGAGAAAAGCTCCCAGCTTTTCCAGAGAAAAGCTCCCAGCTTTTCCAGAGTAAAGCTTCCAGCTTTTTCAGAGAAAAGCTCCCAGCTTTTCCAGAGAAAAGCTCCCAGCTTTTCCAGAGAAAAGCTCCCAGCTTTTCCAGAGAAAAGCTCCAAGCTTTTCCAGATCAAAGCTTCTAGCTTTACCTGAGAAAAAGCTCCTGTCTTTCCGAGAGAAAAGCTCCTGATTTTTCCTGAGAAAAGCTCCTGGCTTTTTCAGAGAAAAGCTCCCAGCTTTTCCTGAGAAAAGCTCTTGAATTTTCCTAAGACAATCTTCTAGCTTTTCCAGTGAAAAGCTCCTAGCTTTTCCAGTGAAAAGCTCCTAGCTTTTCCAGTGAAAGCTCCTAGCTTTTCCAGAGAAAAGCTCCTAGCTTTTCCAGTGAAAGCCTCCTAGCTTTTCCAGTGAAAAGCTGCTAGCTTTTCCTGAGAAAAGCTGCTAGCTTTTCCTGAGAAAAGCTGCTAGCTTTTCCTGAGAAAAGCCTCTAGCTTTTCCAGAGAAAAGCTGCTTGCTATTCCTGAGAAAAGCTTCTAGCTTTTCCTGAGAAAAGCCACTAGTTTTTCCTGAGAAAAGCTTCTAGCTTTCCCAGAGAAAAGCTTCCAGCTTTTCCAGAGAAAAGCTTCTAGCTTTTCCAGAGAAAAGCCTCTAGCTTTTCCTGAGAAAAAGCCTCTAGCTTTTCCTGAGAAAAGCCTCTAGCTTTTCCTGAGAAAAGCCTCTAGCTTTTCCTGAGAAAAGCCTCTAGCTTTTCCTGAGAAAAGCCTCTAGCTTTTCATGAGAAAAGCTGCTAGCTTTTCCTGAGAAAAGCCTCTAGCTTTTCCTGAGAAAAGCCTCTAGCTTTTCCTGAAAAAAGCCTCTAGCTTTTCCTGAAAAAAAGCTGCTAGCTTTTCCCGAGAAAAGCTGCTAGATTTTCCTAAGATAAGCCTCTAGCTTTTCCTGAGAAAAGCTCCCAGCTTTTCCAGAGAAAAGCTCCCAGCTTTTCCAGAGAAAAGCTCCCAGCTTTTCCAGAGAAATGCTCCCAGCTTTTCCAGAGAAAAGCTCCCAGCTTTTCCAGAGAAAAGCTCCCAGCTTTTCCAGAGAAAAGCTCCCAGCTTTTCCAGAGAAAAGCTCCCAGCTTTTCCAGAGAAAAGCTCCAAGCTTTTCCAGATCAAAGCTTCTAGCTTTACCTGAGAAAAAGCTCCTGTCTTTCCGAGAGAAAAGCTCCTGATTTTTCCTGAGAAAAGCTCCTGGCTTTTTCAGAGAAAAGCTCCCAGCTTTTCCTGAGAAAAGCTCTTGAATTTTCCTAAGACAATCTTCTAGCTTTTCCAGAGAAAAGCTCCTAGCTTTTCCAGTGAAAAGCTCCAAGCTTTTCCAGAGAAAAGCTCCAAGCTTTTCCAGAGAAAAGCTCCAAGCTTTTCCAGAGAAAAGCTCCTAGCTTTTCCAGAGAAAAGCTCCTAGCTTTTCCAGAGAAAAGCTCCTAGCTTTTCCAGAGAAAAGCTCCAAGCTTTTCCAGCGAAAAGCTCAAGCTTTTCCAGAGAAAAGCTCCTAGCTTTTCCAGAGAAAAGCTCCTAGCTTTTCCAGAGAAAAGCTCCTAGCTTTTCCAGAGAAAAGCTCCTAGCTTTTCCAGAGAAAAGCTCCTAGCTTTTCCAGAGAAAAGCTCCTAGCTTTTCCAGAGAAAAGCTCCTAGCTTTTCCAGAGAAAAGCTCCTAGCTTTTCCAGAGAAAAGCTCCTAGCTTTTTCAGAGAAAAGCTCCTAGCTTTTCCAGAGAAAAGCTCCTAGCTTTTCTAGAGAAAAGCTCCTAGCTTTTCCAGAGAAAAGCTCCTAGCTTTTCCAGAGAAAAGCTCCAGCTTTTCCAGAGAAAAGCTCCCAGCTTTTCCAGAGAAAAGCTCCCAGCTTTTCCAGAGAAAAGCTCCCAGCTTTTCCAGAGAAAAGCTCCCAGCTTTTCCAGAGAAAAGCTCCCAGCTTTTCCAGAGAAAAGCTCCCAGCTTTTCCAGAGAAAAGCTCCCAGCTTTTCCAGAGAAAAGCTCCCAGCTTTTCCAGAGAAAAGCTCCCAGCTTTTCCAGAGAAAAGCTCCCAGCTTTTCCAGAGAAAAGCTCCCAGCTTTTCCAGAGAAAAGCTCCCAGCTTTTCCAGAGAAAAGCTCCCAGCTTTTCCAGAGAAAAGCTCCCAGCTTTTCAGAGAAAGCTCCCAGCTTTTCCAGAGAAAAGCTCCCAGCTTTTCCAGAGAAAAGCTCCCAGCTTTTCCAGAGAAAAGCTCCCAGCTTTTCCAGAGAAAAGCTCCCAGCTTTTCCAGAGAAAAGCTCCCAGCTTTTCCAGAGAAAAGCTCCCAGCTTTCCAGAGAAAAGCTCCCAGCTTTTCCAGAGAAAAGCTCCCAGCTTTTCCAGAGAAAAGCTCCCAGCTTTTCCAGAGAAAAGCTCCCAGCTTTTCCAGAGAAAAGCTCCCAGCTTTTCCAGAGAAAAGCTCCAGCTTTTCCAGAGAACCTTTTCAGAGAAAAGCTCCCAGCTTTTCCAGAGAAAAGCTCCCAGCTTTCCAGAGAAAAGCTCCCAGCTTTTCCAGAGAAAGCTCCTAGCTTTTCCAGAGAAAAGCTCCTAGCTTTTCCAGAGAAAAGCTCCTAGCTTTTCCAGAGAAAAGCTCCTAGCTTTTCCAGAGAAAAGCTCCTAGCTTTTCCAGAGATAAGCTCCTAGCTTTTCCATCCAGAGATAAGCTCCTAGCTTTTCCATCCAGAGATAAGCTCCTAGCTTTTCCATCCAGAGAAAAAGCTCCCAGCTTTTCCAGAGAAAAGCTCCCAGCTTTTCCAGAGAAAAGCTTCCAGCTCGCCAGAGAAAGCTCCCAGCTTTTCCAGAGAAAAGCTCCCAGCTTTTCCAGAGAAAAGCTCCCAGCTTTTCCAGAGAAAAGCTCCCAGCTTTTCCAGAGAAAAGCTCCCAGCTTTTCCAGAGAAAAGCTCCCAGCTTTTCCAGAGAAAAGCTCCCAGATTTTTCAGAGAAAAGCTCCCAGCTTTTCCAGAGAAAAGCTCCCAGCTTTTCCAGAGAAAAGCTCCCAGCTTTTCCAGAGAAAAGCTCCCAGCTTTTCCAGAGAAAAGCTCCCAGCTTTTCCAGAGAAAAGCTTCTGGCTTTTCCAGAGAAAAGCTTCTGGCTTTTCCAGAGAAAAGCTTCTGGCTTTTCCAGAGAAAAGCTTCTGGCTTTTCCAGAGAAAAGCTTCTGGCTTTTCCAGAGAAAAGCTTCTGGCTTTTCCAGAGAAAAGCTTCTGGCTTTTCCAGAGAAAAGCTTCTGGCTTTTCCAGAGAAAAGCTCCTGGCTTTTCCAGAGAAAAGCTCCTGGCTTTTCCAGAGAAAAGCTCCTGGCTTTTCCAGAGAAAAGCTCCTGGCTTTTCCAGAGAAAAGCTCCTGGCTTTTCCAGAGAAAAGCTCCCAGCTTTTTCAGAGAAAAGCTCCCAGCTTTTCCAGAGAAAAGCTCCCAGCTTTTTCAGAGAAAAGCTCCCAGCTTTTCCAGAGAAAAGCTCCTGGCTTTTCCAGAGAAAAGCTCCTGGCTTTTCCAGAGAAAAGCTCCTGGCTTTTCCAGAGAAAAGCTCCTGGCTTTTCCAGAGAAAAGCTCCCAGCTTTTCCAGAGAAAAGCTCCCAGCTTTTCCAGAGAAAAGCTCCCAGCTTTTCCAGAGAAAAGCTCCCAGCTTTTCCAGAGAAAAGCTCCTGGCTTTTCCAGAGATAAGCTTCTGGCTTTTCCAGAGAAAAGCTTCTGGCTTTTCCAGAGAAAAGCTTCTGGCTTTTCCAGAGAAAAGCTTCTGGCTTTTCCAGAGAAAAGCTTCTGGCTTTTCCAGAGAAAAGCTTCTGGCTTTTCCAGAGAAAAGCTCCTGGCTTTTCCAGAGAAAAGCTCCTGGCTTTTCCAGAGAAAAGCTCCTGGCTTTTCCAGAGAAAAGCTCCTGGCTTTTCCAGAGAAAAGCTCCTGGCTTTTCCAGAGAAAAGCTCCTGGCTTTTCCAGAGAAAAGCTCCTGGCTTTTCCAGAGAAAAGCTCCTGGCTTTTCCAGAGAAAAGCTCCTGGCTTTTCCAGAGAAAAGCTCCTGGCTTTTCCAGAGAAAAGCTCCTGGCTTTTCCAGAGAAAAGCTCCTGGCTTTTCCAGAGAAAAGCTCCTGGCTTTTCCAGAGAAAAGCTCCCAGCTTTTTCAGAGAAAAGCTCCCAGCTTTTCCAGAGAAAAGCTCCCAGCTTTTCCAGAGAAAAGCTCCCAGCTTTTCCAGAGAAAAGCTCCCAGCTTTTCCAGAGAAAAGCTCCTGGCTTTTCCAGAGATAAGCTTCTGGCTTTTCCAGAGAAAAGCTTCTGGCTTTTCCAGAGAAAAGCTTCTGGCTTTTCCAGAGAAAGCTTCTGGCTTTTCCAGAGAAAAGCTTCTGGCTTTTCCAGAGAAAAGCTTCTGGCTTTTCCAGAGAAAAGCTTCTGGCTTTTCCAGAGAAAAGCTTCTGGCTTTTCCAGAGAAAAGCTCCTGGCTTTTCCAGAGAAAAGCTCCTGGCTTTTCCAGAGAAAAGCTCCTGGCTTTTCCAGAGAAAAGCTCCTGGCTTTTCCAGAGAAAAGCTCCTGGCTTTTCCAGAGAAAAGCTCCTGGCTTTTCCAGAGAAAAGCTCCTGGCTTTTCCAGAGAAAAGCTCCTGGCTTTTCCAGAGAAAAGCTCCTGGCTTTTCCAGAGAAAAGCTCCTGGCTTTTCCAGAGAAAAGCTCCTGGCTTTTCCAGAGAAAAGCTCCTGGCTTTTCCAGAGAAAAGCTCCCAGCTTTTCCAGAGAAAAGCTCCCAGCTTTTCCAGAGAAAAGCTCCCAGCTTTTCCAGAGAAAAGCTTCTGGCTTTTCCAGAGAAAAGCTTCTGGCTTTTCCAGAGAAAAGCTTCTGGCTTTTCCAGAGAAAAGCTTCTGGCTTTTCCAGAGAAAAGCTTCTGGCTTTTCCAGAGAAAAGCTTCTGGCTTTTCCAGAGAAAAGCTTCTGGCTTTTCCAGAGAAAAGCTTCTGGCTTTTCCAGAGAAAAGCTCCTGGCTTTTCCAGAGAAAAGCTCCTGGCTTTTCCAGAGAAAAGCTCCTGGCTTTTCCAGAGAAAAGCTCCCAGCTTTTCCAGAGAAAAGCTCCCAGCTTTTCCAGAGAAAAGCTCCCAGCTTTTCCAGAGAAAAGCTCCCAGCTTTTTCCAGAGAAAAGCTCCCAGCTTTTTCCAGAGAAAAGCTCCCAGCTTTTCCAGAGAAAAGCTCCCAGCTTTTCCAGAGAAAAGCTCCCAGCTTTTCCAGAGAAAAGCTCCAGCTTTTCCAGAGAAAAGCTTCTGGCTTTTCCAGAGAAAAGCTTCTGGCTTTTCCAGAGAAAAGCTTCTGGCTTTTCCAGAGAAAAGCTTCTGGCTTTTCCAGAGAAAAGCTTCTGGCTTTTCCAGAGAAAAGCTTCTGGCTTTTCCAGAGAAAAGCTTCTGGCTTTTCCAGAGAAAAGCTCCTGGCTTTTCCAGAGAAAAAGCTCCTGGCTTTTCCAGAGAAAAGCTCCTGGCTTTTCCAGAGAAAAGCTCCTGGCTTTTCCAGAGAAAAAGCTCCCAGCTTTTTCAGAGAAAAGCTCCCAGCTTTTCCAGAGAAAAGCTCCCAGCTTTTTCAGAGAAAAGCTCCCAGCTTTTCCAGAGAAAAGCTCCCAGCTTTTCCAGAGAAAAGCTCCTGGCTTTTCCAGAGAAAAGCTCCTGGCTTTTCCAGAGAAAAGCTCCTGGCTTTTCCAGAGAAAAGCTCCTGGCTTTTCCAGAGAAAAGCTCCTGGCTTTTCCAGAGAAAAGCTCCCAGCTTTTTCAGAGAAAAGCTCCCAGCTTTTCCAGAGAAAAGCTCCCAGCTTTTCCAGAGAAAAGCTCCCAGCTTTTCCAGAGAAAAGCTCCTGGCTTTTCCAGAGATAAGCTTCTGGCTTTTCCAGAGAAAAGCTTCTGGCTTTTCCAGAGAAAAGCTTCTGGCTTTTCCAGAGAAAAGCTTCTGGCTTTTCCAGAGAAAAGCTTCTGGCTTTTCCAGAGAAAAGCTTCTGGCTTTTCCAGAGAAAAGCTTCTGGCTTTTCCAGAGAAAAGCTTCTGGCTTTTCCAGAGAAAAGCTCCTGGCTTTTCCAGAGAAAAGCTCCTGGCTTTTCCAGAGAAAAGCTCCTGGCTTTTCCAGAGAAAAGCTCCTGGCTTTTCCAGAGAAAAGCTCCTGGCTTTTCCAGAGAAAAGCTCCTGGCTTTTCCAGAGAAAAGCTCCTGGCTTTTCCAGAGAAAAGCTCCTGGCTTTTCCAGAGAAAAGCTCCTGGCTTTTCCAGAAAGCTGCTTTCCAGAGAAAAGCTCCTGGCTTTTCCAGAGAAAAGCTCCTGGCTTTTCCAGAGAAAAGCTCCTGGCTTTTCCAGAGAAAAGCTCCTGGCTTTTCCAGAGAAAAGCTCCTGGCTTTTCCAGAGAAAAGCTCCTGGCTTTTCCAGAGAAAAGCTCCTGGCTTTTCCAGAGAAAAGCTCCTGGCTTTTCCAGAGAAAAGCTCCTGGCTTTTCCAGAGAAAAGCTCCTGGCTTTTCCAGACAAAAGTCCCAGCTTTTCCAGAGAAAAACTCCCAGCTTTTCCAGAGAAAAGCTCCCAGCTTTTCCAGAGAAAAGCTCCCAGCTTTTCCAGAGAAAAGCTCCCAGCTTTTCCAGAGAAAAGCTCCAGCTTCAGGAAAGCTCCAGCTTTTCCAGAGAAAAGCTCCCAGCTTTTCCAGAGAAAAGCTCCCAGCTTTTCCAGAGAAAAGCTCCCAGCTTTTCCAGAGAAAAGCTCCCCAGCTTTTCCAGAGAAAAGCTCCCAGCTTTTCCAGAGAAAAGCTCCCAGCTTTTCCAGAGAAAAGCTCCCAGCTTTTCCAGAGAAAAGCTCCCAGCTTTTCCAGAGAAAAAGCTCCCAGCTTTTCCAGAGAAAAGCTCCCAGCTTTTCCAGAGAAAAGCTCCCAGCTTTTCCAGAGAAAAGCTCCCAGCTTTTCCAGAGAAAAGCTCCCAGCTTTTCCTGAGAAAAGCTCCCAGCTTTTCCAGAGAAAAGCTCCCAGCTTTTCCAGAGAAAAGCTCCCAGCTTTTCCAGAGAAAAGCTCCCAGCTTTTCCAGAGAAAAGCTCCCAGCTTTTCCAGAGAAAAGCTCCCAGCTTTTCCAGAGAAAAGCTCCCAGCTTTTCCAGAGAAAAGCTCCCAGCTTTTCCAGAGAAAAGCTCCCAGCTTTTCCAGAGAAAAGCTCCCAGCTTTTCCAGAGAAAAGCTCCCAGCTTTTCCAGAGAAAAGCTCCCAGCTTTTCCAGAGAAAAGCTCCCAGCTTTTCCAGAGAAAAGCTCCTAGCTTTTCCAGAGAAAGCTCCTAGCTTTTCCGGAGAAAAGCTGGTAGCTTTTCCGGAGAAAAGCTCCTAGCTTTTCCGGAGAAAAGCTCCTAGCTTTTCCGGAGAAAAGCTCCTAGCTTTTCCGGAGAAAAGCTCCTAGCTTTTCCAGAGAAAAGCTCCTAGCTTTTCCATCCAGAGATAAGCTCCTAGCTTTTCCATCCAGAGATAAGCTCCTAGCTTTTCCAGAGAAAAGCTTCTAGCTTTTCCAGAGAAAAAGCTTCTAGCTTTTCGAGAAGGGAAACATTTATATTTTCGAGAGGAAAAGCTTCCAGTTTTTTTTTCAGAGGAAAAGCTTTCAGTTTTTCGAGAGGAAAAGCATCCAGCTTTTTTGATAGGAAAAGCTTTCAGCTTTCGAGAGGAAAAGTTTCTAGGTTTTCAAGAAGAAAAGCTTCCAGATTTTTAAAAAAACTTTCTGTTTTTCGAGAGGGAAAGCTTCTAGCTTTTCAAAAGGAAAAGCTTCCTAATTCAAAAGCTAGCCTATCGAAGAAACTTTTAGTATTTTAGTAGTATTTAGTATCATACTATTAGTAAATTAGGGGCCCAGATAGCCGTAGCGGTAAACGCGCAGCTATTCAGCAAGACCATGCTGAGGGTCGTGGGTTCGAATCCCGCTGGTCGAGGATCTTTTCGTAAAGGAAATTTTCTCGATTCCCAGGGCATAGAGTATCTTCGTACTTGCCACACGATATACACATGCAAAAATGGTCAATCGGCAAAGAAAGCTCTCAGTTAATAACTGTGGAAGTGCTCATAAGAACACTAATCTGAAAAGCAGGCTTTGTCCCAGTTGGGACGTAACGCCAGAAAGAAGAAGAAGAAGACTATTAGTAAATTGTCTAATAAATTAAGTAGTATACTATATAATTACAATTTGAATGTGTATACCTTGACAGATATGCGTATTTCGCATATCTAAACTGTAAGGCCGTCATCAGTGTCGTGTACTAGACTCGATTTGTTCAGTCTTTGACATGTTTCACTATTTGCATTGATCTGTTCACCGATACACAATATTAGTGCGATTAATCGATTTGCTATATCTCTTCATATGATCCAATCCACGTATTTCAGTTTTCGCCTTCTTCCCAGTGACAATAAAACATTCGGATAGTA
Organism: Aedes aegypti; assembly: GCF_002204515.2. Taxonomy (NCBI): domain Eukaryota; kingdom Metazoa; phylum Arthropoda; class Insecta; order Diptera; family Culicidae; genus Aedes; species Aedes aegypti. The sequence continues at coordinate 27,163,247 of NC_035107.1, forward strand.
CAGTGAAACCATCATGTGTCGCTGTTTCATGATGGGATATCGACTCATAGAACCATATTTCAACCGAATTTCATGACTACATGGATCTGTTGAATGGTCAGATATTTTAACGAGTCGATGGTTATATCAAATTATGAAGGTTTGTCAGTATTTATCTTTAATTTGTCAGCGATATTTCAGTGTCACGATTGTCTCCAACTTCATGACATCTTTTTCCGCGCAAATTTCAAATTCTCGATATGCTAATTAATGCATGCTTCCTCTGTTAACATTGTCTTGCAAATGACGATGCATGACTTGTGTTTCAAACTTAATTGCAAATCATCAAACCAATAACGGCATGTATGGACAAAATCGACCCAGTCCGAACAGACTGTATCAACCGTTTTAGTATTCCGCGGTAACCGCTTTTGTATGCCAACAAAGCACCGCACTCTCGCCTTCGCGTTCTTGTCTAGTCTAGTCGCAAAATCGTTTGCCTCCTTCATTCGCTCTCTCTCGTGAGCTGTGAGCAGCACCCCACTAGACCAAAAGGACCGTGGCCGCACGCACAGAGGGGAAGGTCGTGCGAGTGCCTCGTGTGCAACAACCCGTCGCAGAGCACAGATTCAGTCACTCACTCACGAGCACTGGAGGAGCTTCCTGCTCCGAAGGGAACCGAATTTTCCATCAGTTGTACTCTGGACTCGGTGAGGATATCAAGCAAATCTGGTGATAGTGGCGCTAAGTGGAAATTTGATGCTCTGTGAGCAACAACTGGCATTAAGTGAGATTTGTATGGGGGGAGTGTGTGGTGTAATGTAAGAACCTGTGACCGTCACGGATGGAGCAACACAGCAAGAGCTCCGAGGCTCTTTGATGTGCAAATCTCCGGTATTGCATTAGAACTGTAGCGGGAAAGGCTGGAGGTGGTCTCAGCAGGCGGAGATTGCTAATCAAAGTGGAAGAGGACTGCTGCAGGAATTTTCACTTTGTCGGAGAAGAAAAGGGCAATCGAGAATATGCTGCCATGGTTGCTGCGATTGAGTGAATTGTGAAGGGAAATTGGATGCCATTTCCCAGGCTACTGGGATGCGGGAAAAGAGCAAAGTGCACCGCAGGAAGTGATTAATCAACCGTATGTAAATGTAATTATTCCGAGAAGAGGCCACTCAGTGGATAATCGCGGTATGGCAAAGGTGGTGCAAGGAGTGTAAGACGACGAAGGAGGATCAGAAGAAAAAAAAAACGGAGGCAAGTGGCCTTGAGCTGCCAGCCAGGTGGAATGTCTTAGTCGTGTGCGAAGGCTTTTAATTAGATTTGGATTACTGACTTGTACGGGTGGTTTGTCGGGCTGAGAAAAGAACAGTGAAGAAGCCACTCGTTTCAGCAGCCCTCCGTTACATTTGCCAATTAAGCTTCCTTCCTTCCTTTTTCATGCTCGGCAGCTGAATGGCTTTTTCGCTGCTGGATCCCTGCTGAAGTGAAGTGGGTGGCCAAAGGCAATTTCTCAGTGTGTCGTGACGAGCTCGAAGTGTTGAATTTCACAGGCCATAACGCAGACAAGTGTCCAGGCGAAATTTCCTGCTCGCGTGAAAGACGACAATAATAGTCGAAAAAAAAGTGTTTGGAGAGTGTGTGACTCGATAACAAGAAAGTTACATAAAGCCATAATACGTCGTAAAAGTACGGGAAAAGGATAATTCGGCTGTTTAACAGGAGGCAGTCAACTCACGAATTCCAGAGGATTCGGAGCACGAACGGTTAGTATCCGAACGACCATCTAGCTAAATTGGCCTTATCCTTTCGTTTTCCACACGCGAGTTTTCACTGTGAGCTAATGAATTTAAAAGCGAATAAATGGGTGGCCCTTTTCCCACTCTCACTCTCACGCTTGAGGAACTATTCTTCTGTCCCTCTCTCTCACTCACTCTCTAAGCATAGTTGTTTTCCATCGCTCCACTATTAGACGGTAGGACGACGCTTGCTTTGATGCCTACTTTGGATGCTGCCGCTACTGATGGCTGGAGATGAGTGTGTTACACCTTTGTGTGTTGCCACCAGACGTAGGCGGCGATGTGGTACAACCACGAGGCGGGGAGGGGGGTCGGCATTGTACCTCATGGCATGGCTTTTCACATTTCGGCGAATCGGTGCCCGTATCCGTTCATTTATTTACAGAGACACGGCTTTGATTGAACACCACCATTAAAGCAGCCACAATCGCCGCAAAGGTGGCCTTTATTTTGGAAATTGGGCACTTTTGTGGGTACAAATCCGAACGACTTTGGAATTAACAGGGATTACGGGCTGCTGGACTTTTCGACATGCAATTACTTTGAAACTAGTGACAATCGTAAACAACGCAGTATTAGAATGAGAAAGTAAAACGGGGTCCACATTGCAGTAGCGGTAAACGCGTACCTATTCAAAATGCTGAGGGTCGCGAATTCGGATTCCAGTTTCTCGTTTTCTCAGAGCATAGAAAATGTTTTCAGGAAATTTCTGTAGAAGTGCTCATAAGAACACTAACCTGAAAAGCAGGATCTGTACCAGTTGGAACTTAACGCCAGAATAAAGAATAAAGCTAAGGACGCTGTTTTTCTCAACAAATGTAAAGAAATTTCTTGACTAAATGGGTCAAGAAATTTGAAATGACATTTTGTCTCAACTGCGTACTGCGATCAAAGAAATGTGATTTTCTTGACCATTTCTGGGAATTTTCCACATATTACTTTTCTTGTCATCAGCAAACCAGCTTTAAGAAGCTACGAATTGCATTTCAGATTAGTTCTAAATTTTGCCACTAGGAAGTGCTAGTGAGCATGGTAGGTGCACCTGTGTTCGCCATAGTACCAGTACTAGCTACCTCATATTATTAACTATTTTACAAAGTCAGCCCAGATAGCCGTAGTGGTAAACGCGCAGCTATTCAGCAAGACCAAGCTAAGGGTCGTGGGTTCAGTACCTGCCACACGATATACACATTGAAAAATAGTCAATTGGCAATGAAAGCTCTCAGTTAATAACTGTGGAGGTGCTCAAAAGCTGAGAAGCAGACTCTGCGCCAGTTGGGACGTAACGCCAGAAAGAAGAAAAAGACAAGGTCACTTTTTCTAACAAAAAGTCTCATTTTTAAGAAAAATGGTCACTAAATTCACTATTTTCGTGGTGTGATGAATATGAAATTTAAGGCTGGATTAACTTTTCAAACACAAACAGCAAGAAACAAATAATTGGTGTTATAAGGACAACTATCCAGCTTTTACGCTGGGATGCCATATAATTTGATTCACCCCCTTCTGACATTGCTTGCGTATACTATGATTTTGTTATGGCAGGACAGGATCAAAGTAAGCTCCGTGACTCTTAGTTTTTGAAAATTGAAAAATCATTCTTAATTTACAATTGAATTTATTTCTATTTTTCAGGTTAATGGAAAGCGTTTAACAACGGCAATTTGGAAACGAAACTTAAATAGAGTTTACAAAGCTTTACGAGCTGGACCTAAACAAGCAGCGGAAATTGTTTCTTCAGCGAGACTTTCCACTGAGAAACGGATTTTTCATCTGTACTGAACATTCTGTTGCTTTAGTAATGAGTTTAGAGGACATTATAAGGTTAAAAGGTGCCTGTCAATTTCCCATCTGAACATAGACAAAATGAGAGACGCAGTTATAGCGATTGCTTGGCAATTTTTGAAATCCGATTGCTTTCATTCTACGGTATTTTGCTGATGTTCGAACTTCGAACGAACACGCACGCATCAACCTTTTGAATTTCCATAGACATAATAATAATTAATAATAAATAAACCTCCAATATTATTCCGATCAGGCATAATTTAAATCCTTATCATAGCAAAACCAGTCATGTACGGTTTAGGGAAATCGTATAACTTGATATTTTTTCATTATACATTTTGAATCGCATTTCCTTGACACTTTCTTACAATTTTAAAGAATTTGTATAAAATATAGAGCTTGCTGGCTCAAACTGAAGAAGGTGTGGAGCCGTGAAGGGACCCGAATTTCCATACCATGTAGACACTACAAAACAAGAAACAAAAATTCGTCTCTTTTGACGTATTCCTTCATTCTACATTTTCACGGTTGCTCTTTCCATTTCCTAAAAAATAAATTGATAGTTATATGTTCAAAATTAAAATAATGATAATCCTGTAGCTACGAAGGAATGCACAAAGAAACGTAAATAGTGAAAATTCTTGATAGTTCAATCAACAATCTTTAATTACAGCCTACTTAAATCAAGCTATAAAACTTATGAGCAAGAAATGTCAAATTCAATTCACCCCTCGTAGTTTTATGGCTAGCGTAAAAAGCTGGAGAGTGTGATTTGGAAATAAAAGTGTCTCAAGATAAATAGGGACTCCTGGCTTACCTTCTGGAAGAATTCAAGTGAACATTCCGTAGACATTTCCGACGGATAATGTAAAATAAATATGGGAAAAGTTTTGTAGAAGATTCTTGCAAAACTTAGAAAGCGATTTTTTGAATGAATTTCGGCGTAAACCAGGACCTGTCGAATAAATTAATAGTGAACTGCAGTGCTTTTTGAAACAACATCATCAAAACTTCTTCAAGAGATAAGACAGAGATGGTTAGGTATAACAACCAGAGAAATAAGACAAAAACCACAAAAATGAGATTGTCAGAAACTTGTCCAGCGAGTAAAAATTTTGCTAAAAATCATGTCAGAAATAGCATTTGAAATTCCAACTAATAAACTACCATGCACCCCTCTAATTTGAACGATACCTCATGCAAACCATCGGGGTTCATTTTTAAGCTAAATATGCTGTTTCGCTCAAGAGAAGTAAGGTAATTTCTTGACTGGATGGGTCAAGAAATTTCCTACAGAGAGCCGCCCACGGTGCCCCGACAGACCCTTATTATGCAAAAAAAATGTCCATCAAATCTGAGCATAGGGCTCGATTTCTGAGGTTATTCTGCATCTCTGGCCAATTTAAAAAAACATCCCTAGGAGGAATCTCGAGAAATCTTGATTTTAAGTTTTTGACTTAAAAAATCAATATAATCCTTATTGAAATTTCGCAATACAATCGCCTCTCCACATCTCGATATCGAAGAGACCATCGAGATAGGGAGAGATCGAGACAAAGAACAATTTTTTGATGAATTCTAGATTGAAAAACATTCCGTTGCCAAGAAAGTAATACACAAACAAATGTCATTTTGCGCTCCTAATTTGTTTTGATACCCAAAACTTTGGTCTAGTAACCTTCGATATTGGTCATACCGACATACGGAGAGAAAACGAGAACGAAAAATGAACAGAAACACATCGAGATATGGAGATATCGAGATATGGAGAGTGAAAATGTATACAAACTGAAGGGACTTATGAAATCATCGACATATGAAGAGAATCGATATGTAGAACATCGAGATGTGGAGAGTCGACTGTAGCACTGAAAAAAACTAGACTCTTAAAAATAATGAAAATTACTGTGGACTTAATTCTCGTTATGACTGAAAGACACATGATGTAAGTGATGGAACGACACAAAAACGTGTCCTTAACCTTCATCCAGCCAACATACTTTTCACATGCAAAAAACACACTAAAATGTGCATAACTTTTTGTTTCTTGATGGATTTTGTTGAAATTTTCAGAACTTCCCGAAAAACTCTTCTAATTTATGGTCCAGGAATCATGGGAATATGGTCCACGTGGTTCCGGTGGCGCTAGTAACAATTTTTCTTGCATCATATATATCTAAAGATCCTGATGAGCTAGAAGGTTGGTGTCTTCGATAAAGTTGTGCATCAGACTAAGGGCTATCTAGCAATAACAAAATTAGTTGAGAATTTCTCTATCTCGGTGTAATTTTTATTCCCAATTTTCTCTCCGTATGTCGATATGCCTATTATCAATGGTTACTAGACTAGATTTTATGGATTCAAAACAATTTTCGAAACAAACGACAATTTGCGACTCGAACAATTTGAGTCTGAGTAATAAGCTTAGTAAGAACACTCCGTTTACTTCGGAAATCCCGGGATTCTCGGGACGTCAGAACTTATAACGCGGGAAAACGGAAATCCCGAAATTTCTCAAGTCCCGTAATGTCCTGGGTTGGACACTCTATTGCCAATTGCAATTAGCTCAAAACTATGTCGGAAGGCGACACTGGTGATGTCAACAAAACAAACTATTCTAAACAATGCTGATGTTTGGACAAACTTGTGCAACAGCTATCGTCATCAAATATTTCAATTTCATACACTAGGAAAATAATAAACAAGCAGTCGTCACTTTGTGTTCCTAAATTGTTTTAAATCACTGAAATCTTGTCCTTTGATAATGAACACATCGACATACGGAGAGAGCATCGGGAATAACAAACAACGAGAACACATCGTGATATGGCAATCAGAGTATCAAGATATGAGAAATGAAGGGACCTCGAGTCACCACGAGTTGTAACATGTTAACCGTGAACATGTGACCGTTTATTGTCTTACACAGTTTTACAATCGGGCTTGAACGTCTGTTATCTGTGGTACTACAGTTGGTACCCAAGTTTAGCAGATCGCAGTGCACTTTTCACAGCCTTCTAGATTTTTATCTATTACCTCATGTGCCATAAAATTTTGGGTAACGGCAAGGGACATGAAGGGGTTCATAGCGTGTTCGAAAATATCGCGATGTAGTACATCGATATGTGGAGAGTCGACTGTAGACGATTTGCCTATAAAAACATTCTGCTGAAAGTGTTGGAAGCAATACTGGAAGAACCTCTCAAAAATTCCTTGGAAGGAATTGTGCCTAACATACTTATGCCTAGCGTCCTTATGCCTAACGTCTTTATGCCTAATGGGGTATACTCCTGAGTGTATGCAGAAATAGTAAAACTCTCGCCGCTCAACGAATATTCAACGGATTCAAATCTATTGGCCAGAAACTCGGGAATTTTCCTGTGGCCGGAGTTATTCCGGTGGGTTACTGGGTCAAGTCGGGTAAAAAAGAACATTTGTTGGAACATACCAAGTTATCTTTATTCATTTGCAATGAATGTCATGTTTATTTGCTTAAATCATAGTTTCCCAAACTGTGGGTCGCGACCCCCAGGGGGGTCGTGAGGTAGTCTCTGGTGGGTCGCGAAAAAAAATCATATTTTCTATCTATTTTCTTCGTTTTGAATGTTGTCACTTCATAAAAATCTTTATATTCATAGATTTTATTTAGGTCAGTGGACACATCTTAACTTTTTCTGTCAAAGTTGTCAGGTCGCAACAAATTTCCAATTATTAAAAGTATATTTGGAAACTTCAACAAAAAAATAAATATCGTAAAATTGCTGTTATACTGAAATGTCCAGCTTGGAAATTGTATACTGATAGCAGGCTAAAAACATTATCACGTTCTTAAAATAATTGTGATTTAATGGTAAAAGTTGTTTAGTTTTTTGGCAAAAAAATGGTTTTATATGATAATTAGTCCTTTAAAATTAAATATTCTTTAAATTTCTATTAACCTCTCGTTAAAAAGTAGTTTATTTCGACGGTAAAGTAAGAAAAGAATGAAAACTAACGACTTTCAAACATTTCATTTTTCTAAAACTCCAACTCAAACTAAAACTTTCAACTGATTTTGAGCATGTTTATCGCGCCTTGTCATTAATTATAGACAAAGTATCGAAAGACAATGAAAGTTACAATAAATAACTCATTTGTACAATAATTTCTCTCTGGTGGGTCGCGAAGAAGACGCATGATGGCTGGGTGGGTCGCGCATCTAAAAAGTTTGGGAACCTATGGCTTAAATCATTAAGATCTGATTATGATAATATATAAATAACATTATAAATGTTATTTATATATTATTACCAGAAGTGGCCATCCGGGTTTGATGCCAGGAAAAATCCAATCGTTCCTCGTTTTTTGCGCTTAGGCCTATACGGGTTAATTTACCATCCCAAGTAACAATTTTGATTCCAACTGGTTTTATTTATATTTATGATAGTTCAATAGTAGATTTGCATATTCTTCTAAGTTTTATAGTAATTTTTATCCAGTACAAATGATCTTGGACCCTTTTTGGTTTTAAACACCTCTACAAGAATACTTCAGATGCACCGCATAAAACTTAATTTTCAATAAGAACAAATGACCTTGGCAACAGTTCTATGAAACTCTTGCACTCATCTCCACGAACACGATTTGGGACAAGAGTGAGAACTCTTGACCGAGAATATGATTAGTTTCTCCCCCATTAATCAGCGCACTAATATGTACCTATGTATATTACTGATTATAGCATTATTAATCCTACCGTTTACTGGGGCATCTTGTGTGACCTGCCAATCTCTACAATGCGAAAGTCTTTGCTAACCTTACGGCGCACAACTTACAGATGATGCAAACGACCTTCTAGTGGTGTTGCTCCTCTTGATGTAGGAGCGGAACTTGACCACTGGATATCCTCCCTGTAAGGAGGTGTGCTTCTAGTGCATAGGTTCCCAAACTTTTTAGATGCGCGACCCACCCAGCCATCATGCGTCTTCTTCGCGACCCACCAGAGAGAAATTATTGTACAAATGAGTTATTTATTGTAACTTTCATTGTCTTTCGATACTTTGTCTATAATTAATGACAAGGCGCGATAAACATGCTCAAAATCAGTTGAAAGTTTTAGTTTGAGTTGGAGTTTTAGAAAAATGAAATGTTTGAAAGTCGTTAGTTTTCATTCTTTTCTTACTTTACCGTCGAAATAAACTACTTTTTAACGAGAGGTTAATAGAAATTTAAAGAATATTTAATTTTAAAGGACTAATTATCATATAAAACCATTTTTTTGCCAAAAAACTAAACAACTTTTACCATTAAATCACAATTATTTTAAGAACGTGATAATGTTTTTAGCCTGCTATCAGTATACAATTTCCAAGCTGGACATTTCAGTATAACAGCAATTTTACGATATTTATTTTTTTGTTGAAGTTTCCAAATATACTTTTAATAATTGGAAATTTGTTGCGACCTGACAACTTTGACAGAAAAAGTTAAGATGTGTCCACTGACCTAAATAAAATCTATGAATATAAAGATTTTTATGAAGTGACAACATTCAAAACGAAGAAAATAGATAGAAAATATGATTTTTTTTCGCGACCCACCAGAGACTACCTCACGACCCCCCTGGGGGTCGCGACCCACAGTTTGGGAAACTATGTTCTAGTGGATTAGTCCGATAATGCTTTCACAGCTCACATCTGGGCCTCATCACGATGTTCACAAAAACTGGAAATACCTACCTTTACTAATTTTGAAGCATTAAAATTCGTGCGTTACCGTGGTGAATCAAAATCCTGACGGTACCAATATTCGGACACTCTAGTAATATTGTGCATTCAGATTAACTTTAGACCGAAGTTCATAAGAGAAATGAAATATCACCAACAAAAGTTCGCCGAAGTTCGGCGTCGGCATTCTACCGAAGTGCTACGCCGACAAAGGCAATCCTGATGCGTCGGCGTAGCACTAAATTAGAATGCCGACGCCGAACTTCGCCGAAGTTTTGACTGCCGAACTTCAATTGTCACTCGAATTGTCAATATTGAGCATGAGCATGAGCATGATTGACCGCCCGCAGTTGCTACTCCGTTATTGCAAGAACAGCTGTACTTACACAGGGAACCACAACAGATGCTACTAAGGATCAGTAGCATCTTCAATGTGTAAGTACTGGTGCTCTCATTATTATAACAAACAATACCGGCGCCGGCTGCGTCCGAATGCAGGTCAATTTGGGAATAGGAGGGAAATGTTGTCGTGTTACTTGCTTTATGGAAGCCGAGGAGTCCTCTGCACTTCCACAAGAAAACACTGGGAGTTTGGATATGGGAAAGGATTCGTTTTGGTAAACGATAAAGATATATTTTTAAATGAATACGTGAACATATACACGAATGATCGATACCGATAGTGCGGTTACTATACGAACCGGACACGATCCGGATTCCGTCGCTCACCCACAAAGGAGCATGAAACAGATTCAACGAAACAAACACTAATGACGCCTCGATTCTTTTTTTTTTTTTCATCCGCACACTTTGTTTTCGTTTTTTTCTTCCGAAAAACGCGAATTGGACACAATTGACCCAGATTCCGTCGCTCGCCCTCAAAGGAGCATGCAACAGATTCAACGGATCAAACACTACTGACGCATCGAATTTTTTCACTCGGACACTTTGTTTTCGTTTTTTCTTCCGAAAAACGCGAACCGGACACAATTGATCCGGATTCCACCGCTCGCCCTCAAAGGCTATCCGGACACTCTGGTAATATTCATTAATTAAGGCTAGATCTGAATACTAATATGAATTTTTTACTTTTACCATTGTAGAACATTGTACTATCATTTTAAATTTAGTTACCACTGCCAAAAAATGGATAAAAATAATAACAAATTAGAAGTTTCAAAAATATATCTTGTGCGTCAAGCCAAAACACGAACAACGTTTTGTTGCAGAAAAAGTGTATAGTCTTTTTATGCAGTGTTTTGAACAAAATTGTTTATATGAAACTTTTTCTGAAAGTTTGGTAACACGATTGTTGAAGATTAGCATGCAAATATGTATTTTACGGTGTGTTGAAAGACTGTCCGAGATTACGAGTCACTGGTTTTTATTTCCGGACATTAATTAGAAAGTCTTTTTTTAACTAGTAAAAGTGAATCTGTATGACAAAATTAGAGAAGAATCGTAAACAAATAAATGAAAAGTGGTGTGAGTTATCAGAATACGATAAAATGTGATATAAATTGTGTAAATCTTTCGTGATTGACACTCAAGCCGCATGTACTACAGTGCGAGCTGCAAGCGCTCCAGTTCAGGTAACCAAAACATTAATATTGCTTACGTGCAACGTTGTAAGGGAAGTACTAACATCGATTCTGTCGAAGAGGGGTATTTTATTAAGTTTGAAATGATTTTCATAGGTGATATCAGCCATTCCATGAAAACCCGATCTAGTGGGTCTTCGAATTCCGTGAAAATTTACTATTTTGTTCCTTATCCGAAATAAGGATACACGTATTTTTGGATTTTTTGATTAGGGTGACCATTTCCGAAATAGGGTGACCAGAAAAATCGCGATTTTGCAAAATTTTTATTTTTGAAAAAATTATAACTTTTGAACCGTTCGACCGATTTTCAATCTTTTTGGACAAAATGAAGGCTAAAGATTTTGACATTTCAGAAAAAATATAAAATTTCACAAAAATTGTGTTTTTTACATGAAAAAACTCAATAGTTTCCGTTTTTTCGTGTTTTGAAGGCCTCGGGACCAAAGGGGCTTTCGCTGTTCTCATTTTTTCTTGAAAGTTCAGAAAATTATACGTATACTGTCAAATTTTCTGCGATGTATGTTTTTTAGTTTTTGAGATATATTTTTTTGAAAATAAAAAATCAGTCATTTTTTATCGGCACACACTGTAGGTCTCAGCGCATTAGATTTGTAATGTTTAAAAAAAATTATAACTTTTGAACAGCTTAACCGATTTCCAATCTTTTTGTAGTCATTGTCAACTCTACTTCCTCCATCGATTCACCATAGACCACTAGGGTGATATCGTCGGCGAAGCCAACAATCTTAACACCCGTCGGAAGGGGCAGCCTCAGTACGTCATCGTACATCGCATTCCATAACAGCGGGCCCAGGATTGAACCTTGAGGTACTCCCGCGGTAATTCGAACGCTTTTCTGCCCCTCCTCTGTGTCATACAGTAGAATCCTACCATCAAAATAGCTTTCTAGAAGCTTACACAACTGCACCGGTACCTTGAGGCGGTGAAGCGCGTGTGCTATTGCTTCCCAGCTTGCGCTGTTGAACGCATTCTTCACATCCAGAGTGACAACCGCGCAGTAACGGATGCCGCTCCTTTTATGCTCGATTGCCACCTCAGCTGTTTGAACGACCGACTGGATGGCGTCCAGAGTAGATTTACCTTTTCTGAATCCAAACTGGTTGTTGGACAGGCCGTCCGCACTCTCCGTATACGGTACTAGTCTGTTGAGAATCAACCTCTCCAATAACTTGCCCGTCGTATCTAGTAGACAGATAGGTCTATACGCCGACGGGTCACCTGGTGGTTTCCCCGCCTTTGGTAGTAGCACCAATTTCTGTCGCTTCCATACATCCGGGAAGATTCCTTGATCAATGCAGCGTTGCATCGTGGTTCTGAACATGTCCGGATCCGTGTTCACTGCCGCTTTTAAGGCAACATTCGGGATACCATCGGGTCCCGGTGCCTTGTTTGACGCGAATGATTTCACGACTTCTGCCAACTCTTCGTTCGTCACTCTCGCCACTTCTTCTCCTTCATCTGCCGCATACGGCGCTGGGGGCCATGGGCTTATGGGATGGTGCGGGAAGAGTACATCGATTATCGATCGCAGCAACTCGGGCGATTTCTCTTGGGGCGCTATGGCTCCTTTGGTCTTAGCCATTACCACTCTGTAGGCGTCACCCCATGGACTAGAATTGGCACTCTCGCATAGACTTTCAAAGCATGCCCGTTTTCGACTCTTGATTTCCTTTTTGAGAGCCAACTTTGCCTCTCTGAATGCTGCACCGCGTTCCTCTCTTTCTGCTTCTGTGCGTGCGCGTTGCATTCTTCGTCTAGCCCGAAGGCAGATTGCTCGAAGATTTGCAATTGATTCGCACCACCAATACACTGGCGGCCTGTTCCCTCTAGGAGGGGCTTTTCTCGGCATGGAAGCATCACACGCTCGTGATATCATAGCAACTAGCTCTTCACCGTTTAGGTCCAGAGTGTTTCGTTCGCGCCTCAGGGCTTCAGTGAATACTTCGCCGTCGAAGCGCGCTGTTTTCCATCCTCGGGCTTGGGTCAAGTTACATCGCGCTGCCTTCTGCCCGCCTAGTATTATACTATAGCGAATCGATTGATGATCGCTATGAGTATAACCGTCATCAACGCGCCAGTTCATGGTACCTAAAAGGTTAGGACTACAAAACGTCACGTCGATGATCGATTCTGCACCATTTCTGCGGAAGGTACTCACTGTACCCACATTTGCCAGCTCTACATTTAATGCGGCCAGAGATTCCAACAATAGCTGGCCTCTTTGATTGGTGCAGCGGCTACCCCACTCCACTGCCCATGCATTAAAGTCGCCAGCTATCACTACTAGCTGCCGATTAGCTAGTTCGGCCATCATCCTGTCAACCATGTGGGAAAATTCCTCAATCGACCACCTTGGGGGCGCATAACAACTGCAATAGAACACGCCGTTGATTTTTGCTATCGCAAAACCGTCATTTGAGCTAGAGACTACTTCTTGGATTGGGTATCGTCCTGTCGTCCCTATAGCTGCTAGCTGTTGAGACCTATCTGCCACCCAGTTCCCGTTGTTGGCTGGTATGCGGTATGGGTCCGATAATAACACCACGTCAGTCTTGGTTTCCGAGACTGACTGCCAAAGCAGCTGCTGGGCTGCATCACAGTGGTTTAAATTTAACTGTGTTACTTCCGTTTTGGCTGCTTTGATACTCCACTTGTGCCCGGACATTTGGGTCCGCCCGTTAAGTGTCCGTTGTCTGCTCTGTCGACACATATTAGGCACTTAGCGATTTGCTTACAATCGCTTGCCCTATGCCCTTCAGCGCCGCATTTTCTGCACATCTTACTTCTGTCGGGACCATTGCAATTCCACGACTTATGGCCCTTCCCGAAACACTTGAAGCAAACTTCAGGAGGCTGTTGTATGCTCAGCCGGCAAACCGACCAGCCTACCTTGAGTATGCCCAAGTTCTTCGCTTTGTTGGCCTCTGCGACCGGCAGCCTGATCGCCGCCACCTGGGTGCCCTGCGGGCCCTTTCTAAGGTGGATGGCCTTACTGGCTACGTCGATGTCACACTGCTCTTTGAGGGCAGCCGAGACCTCCGCTGCATCGGTGACCTCATCCAGATTTTTACACTGGAGAGTCGCTTCAGCAGTAAGGGATCTTACATCAACCTCGTCACCAAGTACTTCTTGTGCCAGTTGCTTATAGACTGCACCCTTTTCCTTGGCGTCCTTCTTTAAGACTAGGATCATTTCACCAATCCTAGTTCGCCTTATGCTTCGCACGTCTGCGCCCAATGGCGATAGCTTCTCTGTGCTTCGCATCGCCTTCAGAACCTCGGCGTATTTTGCTTCCTCCGTTTTAATAACGAGGGCTTCGCCTAAATTCCTACGTTTCGCTGTTTTCGGTTTAGCGCTCTCCTTGGGCTCCGTTTTCGGTTTCCTCTGTTTTTTCTTATTTCCAACTCGTATCCACGGGTTGCTGTTGCCTTGCGCCCGTGGTTCCTGTGGATGCACTGCCTGGTTCCGGTTAACCCGTGGCTCCTTTTTCTTGGCTTTCTTGGCCTTAGGATTGGTGTTGGCCTCTCCTTTGTTGCCATGTCCTCTTGATCGCGGGGCTTGGCTCGTGCCAGCTTTTCCGCTTTGGAGGACGGCCACGTAGGTCACTTTTCCCTTAGCAACCATACGTCTTTTCGCCACGTATTCATCCCCGGAAGCTTCCCTCTTCCGCATCGCGTATCGAATAATATCATCGGATATATTCGCGTTGCCTGTGAAGGAAAACACTTCGGTCTGACACGACCTAGTGTCTTTTTGGCCTTCTACCTTGCCCAGTTGTTCCTTGGCTTTCTCGTAGTCCTGCTTTGCAGCTAGGACTGATTGTCGCAATTTCAGTAGACTTGTTTTCAAGTCTTTGCTGATATTTGTTTTGCTTTTAACATATTCGATGATGACATCAAGTTGCTCAGCAGTTACCTGCATTTTAGGGAGGTACTCCCTATTGCGATCCATGGCCTCGATTAGTCCCGGGCCATCGGTCACCACACATGTTGCACTGGAGCGGCCAGTGCCTGCCGTCGTCACAGTATCTAGGCTTTTGCCCACACTGTTTTCAATAAAGTTGGTCGCCTCCTTCCTTGGCGGGAACCTTAGCCGGTTACTGATAGGTCCAGAAGCCTCTTCTTCACATTCCGCTAGTTGTTTGTTTTGGTTGATCATCTCTTATGGGTCCCCCTAAGAGCCGCTATCCATCTCCGCTGGAATAGTCGCCTTTATAATCCCATGGTTATCTATGCAAGCAGGGAGGCCATGCTAGGGTTGACATAGTCCTTTATGGGGTACTATGTTCAGAGCCGGATCGGCGCAGGTCAGGTAATGGCATCTGAGCCTACTCCCGCCCAGTTGGAACAACCAGGCGACGGATTTGGAACGTACTCTAAGGCCTGCCACGGTTTTACGGGACGGGGGCAGCCTGCGCCATTAACCCACTCGCCGTTTCGGGCCAGTGTCACCCGACCCTACTAAGGGAGTAGAATGTCGCCGCTGTCAGCCTCAAAGCATATTATCCAGTACATATACCGTTACTTGTCCTTTGTCGTGCGCTGCCAGTATACATAATTGGGGCCGTACTGGCGTTGGTCCCAATGTGCTCGAAGCACTCCTACTCGTAATTCCATGCCTTGTCCGTTTGTATCGCGACCAGTATGCCATAATCAGGATCTCACTGGTATCAATCCTGATGTGCC
This sequence comes from Aedes aegypti, assembly GCF_002204515.2. NCBI lineage: Eukaryota > Metazoa > Arthropoda > Insecta > Diptera > Culicidae > Aedes > Aedes aegypti. Next base: position 27,178,825 of record NC_035107.1, read on the forward strand.
GGTTGGCACTCCTGTTAGTTTGGGCTAGGGTACTTTAAGCGGCACCGGTCGCTGTGACAGAGTTGCATTCGGATTTTTGTGGTTTTTATGAAGGTTCATCAGAGCCCACTGTGAACTTCACCACATCCTGGGCAACTCCCCAACTCGCAGAGGTCCTGGGGGGGGGGTCCGTTAAGCCCCTGGACTATCGTCCCTGCTGCCCCAACAAAAAAAAAAAAAAAAAAAAACGCATAATGCGAAGCCATAAGGGTGAAAAATTTAAACTAATTTACAACATCCTTATAATCCCACCCTTATTTAGCCTCAGGTTTGAGACTGAAGAAGGGAAGCCGATTGTCTCGGAGAAACACAAGGTCACCTGCACCATTGCTCCGGGTAGCACAGGAAGGGCACAATACTGTAGAGGGCGCCCTGGTACTCCACAGGCTCCGTTTGCGGTTAGGTTTTTTTTAGACCCCCCTAACCATTCATTCTTAGGCACGGTATGCTTAAAGCGGCATGAATTAGGGGTCACCTGTGAGATGGACTTATACCACCGGAACAGGCAGTCCGTAGTGTTAATTCTTAGCCAATTGAAACAACCGCTACCGACACTACACGGCTATCTAGGCTGTTCGGGAAAAGGAAGTTAACATTGATGATTAACTCCTGACGTGCCCAAACAGCCCCGTAGGTGTGAGTCTATTGGAGGGCAAATCCTCAATACATTGATAATTATTTTGAGACGGGGTTGGTGGTCTAATGGCTACCGCTTCTGTTTCATAAGCAGAAGGTCATGGGTTAAATCCCAGGCCCGTCCCTTTCCTCGTACTTTGTAGTTATATCTTTCACTTGCTTCTATCTACCACTGTTTATATATCACAGTTGATCTATCACAGTTCATAGCATTTGCTAGAACCCGAGACGGACATAAATAAACTACGCTTCCATTCTTTCACCATTACACGCCTTTCCTTACGCCTGATACATAGGTAGTCTACTAACCAAACCAGCAAACCTCTTTGCCATAAAAATTACCCAACCCCTTCATCCTTTCCGCATGAACTGGCGTAGACGCAGTGGTATATACGGTCTACCGTGGGAACCAGTTGAATGCATCATCAACACCTTCCCTTTCCCCTTATTGGTCTGCATTCTGACTTGGCAGCTACCATTGTTGCCTAAAAGATCACTAGCACTTATACACTGAGGATGTCTGTTAATCCCAAGCAATCAGCCACCACGGGCGGCCAATCACACTCAAGCTCAATATGTACTTTGATAATTATTATGAGTTTTTTTACCACTTTAGCCTGTGCCATGGACAATCAGAGAACATATATGTTTTGCACTTCACTGGAATGAGGTTTTCACGCGTAAAGAAGTATTATCTCATGAAGTATGAGGTCATGTCAAAATGGTACATTTTCTGTCGTTTGTATTTTTATGCGGTGTGAAGCTGTGTAGATGTTTACAATTTTTCTAGTAACTATAGAACTAACAGGATGTTGAATGCTGGTGGACGCATTAAGATTCGTTGAAAATCTTCAGAAATATGACCATTTCCGTAAAATTGGTTCCGGAAGATATGTTCGGAGCAATATCCAAGTGAGCATCGAACTTCAAGATGATGCGCCCGGTAGTATATTCAGAACTATTAGACGCTTTGGCCTCCTTATAGTTGGGTCCAGGTGCCTTGGGATAAGAGACCATTTAGAAACGTGTGCGGAACCACATAAATATGGGCATCAAACTTCAAGATATTTGAAGGTGATAATTCCGGAAGCATTTGCAGAACCACAGACTGCCATGACCACTCTATAGTGAATTCCAGATGCCCCGAGGGATGTGGTTAAATTGAAACATGTCCAGAATTACATCAATATGGATATCAAATATCAAGATTTTAGAAGGTGATGGTTCTGAAAGCACTTCCAGAACCACCGTCTGCCATGGCCACTGTATTGTAGGTTCGAGGTACCCCATTGAAAGTGGACAATTACACATATGTATGGAATCATATCAATATAACAAATTTCAAATTTCCGAATGCAGTTTTAGAATCATCGTCTGGAGCATTTCAGCAACCAGATGAAATAACCTGCTACTTACTTACTTACTTATTTGGCTTTACATCAATTATCTTGATAAAGCCTCGCCAACAATATTTTGCCAATTTCCTCGGTTCATGGCCGCTTCTCTCCATCCTCGACTGTGACCCACGCTCTCCAGGTCCTGGTGCACCTGGTCAATCCACCTAGCTCGCTGCGCCCCACGCCTTCTTGTTCCGACCGGATTCGTGGCGAACACCATCTTTACAGGGTTGTTGTCCGGCATTCTTACAACATGCCCTGCCCAGCGTATCCTTCCAGCTTTAGCTACCTTCACGATACTGGGTTCGCCGTAGAGTTGAGCGATCTCGTGGTTCATCCTTCGCCGCCACACGCCGTTCTCCTGCACGCCGCCGAAGATCGTCCTTAGCACTCGGCGTTCGAAAACCCCAAGAGCTTGCAAGTCCTCCTCGAGCATAGTCCACGCCTCATGCCCATAGAGGACTACCGGTCTTATGAGCGTTTTGTACATCGTGCATTTGGTGCGGGGGCGAATCTTTCTTGACCGCAGTTTCTTCTGGAGCCCATAGTAGGCACGACTTCCGCTGATGATGCGCCTTCGTATTTCCCGACTAACATTGTTGTCAGCCGTCAACAAGGATCCGAGGTAGACGAACTCGTCCACCACCTCGAAGGTATCCCCGTCTATCGTAACACTGCTTCCTAGGCGGGCCCTGTCGCGCTCAGTTCCGCCAACCAAAACAAAGTACATGCTTTGTTTTCGACGCATTCACAATTAGCCCGACTCTTGTTGCTTCGCGTTTCAGGCGGGTGAACAAATCTGCCACCGTTTCAAATTTTCTCCCAATAATATCCATGTCGTCCGCGAAGCAAACAAATTGTCCGGATCTCGTGAAAATCGTGCCTCGACTGTTAAGTCCGGCTCTCCGCATGACACCTTCAAGCGCAATATTGAACAACAGGCACGAAAGTCCGTCGCCCTGTCGTAGTCCCCGCCGAGACTCGAACGAACTGGAGTGTTCGCCCGAGAGCTTCACGCAGTTTTGCACACCGTCCATCGTTGCTCTGATCAATCTTGTGCGCTTCCCGGGAAAGCTGTTCTCGTCCATGATTTCCATGAAATAACCACTCTATACTATATTTCAGGGGCACGTAGAGAAGTGAACATGACCACATCTCTCGGGGCACTTAGAACCTGCTAGACAGTGCAGTGTTCTGGCAGCTGGTGGTTCTGGAAATGCTCCCCCTCATAATGATATGGTTCAAGACATGTTCCTGATTGGCCACTTTTCCCGGGGCACCTACTATACAGTGGTAATAGAAATAATTTACTCTGTAAATGCTTCCAGAAGCATTACCCTCAAAAATCTTGATGTTTCATACCCACATTGATGTGTTTACGGACATGCTTTGATTTGGCCACATCCCTCAGGACACCTGGAACCTACTATAGAGAAGTCATGGCATCCGGTGGTAGTGCTGAAAATGTTTCGGAAAAAACACTTCTGAAAATCTTGAAGTTTGATGCCCATATTGATATGGTTCCATATATGTTTCTTATTGGCCACTTCCCAGAGGGCACCTGGACCCTACTATAGAATGGTCAGTGCGTCTAATATTTCTGAATATGCTGCTGGTAGCAGCATTTTGAAGCTTGATGTCCACTTGCTTATAGCTCCGGGTGATTGGAAATACAAACATTACTAACCATATTTTCCGGAACCAGTTTTACGCAAATGATTGTATTTCTGAGGATTTCCAACGAATCTTAATACGTCCGCCGGCATTCAACTTCCTTTTAGTACTAGTTTCCAGGAAAATTATAAACACATAAAATTTCACACCGCACAAAAATACAAGCGACAGAAAATATACCATTTGAATATGACCTCGGAAAAGCTGGAACATCACTGGTGTCCGCTGGCCGATAGTAACTGAAACTAGACCAAATTTACCGTCGACTGCTTCTGGATGTATCCATTTTCATCAATTTTTCATAAAGTTATAAGCATTTGAAATTAGTTAAAAATTTGCCTATCTCAATCATGTTGCCTATCCCCTGTACATCAGAACATGCGATCCGTTCAATTATCGTTCACTTCTCCAAGTTCACAAGGTTCCCGGAGTGTCTATTGTAGTGACTTAGTATAATCAAAAAGTTTCAAAATTATTCCCAATGTAAATATTTTGCAAAAACCTGAAGTATGATGAAGTGTCCTCTTTCTTGAGGAAACTGAAGTCCCGAAATGTCAATGGCTTGATCAAATATGTTCACAAAAGTTTCAAAATGATTTCCAACGTACATATTTTGTAGAAACATGAAGTTTGATACGTCACAAGATTGGAATCGTAAATTATCGCAAAGTGTCCTCTTCTCCGAGGGCACTCCCGAAGTGTCCATAGTAGTGGCCAAATATATCCAAAAATAATGATTCCAAATGTACATATTTCGTAAAAACATGAAGTTGAACACGTCGCAAGATAGGTTTGGTACATAATCGCGAAGTGTCATCTTTTCCGAGGGTTCATGGTAGTCAAAAAGTTTGATACGTCGCAAGATAGGTTTTTGCGCATTATCGCAAAGTGTCTTCTTTCCCAAGGGCACCAGGTTCCCGGAGTGTCCATAGTGGTGGCCAAATATGGTCAAAAAGTCTCATAATGATTCCCAATGTAAGGTACAGTGGGGGAAGTGTATCAGATATAACGTAACCTCTTTATAACGTAACTCGATATAACGTAATTTTTACCTCGATATAACTTTTTTTAGCACCCATTTATTTTTCAATTTTTTAATAAAAACATGATTAATGAGCTAGAATAAACATTTGTCAAGTTTCAAACACCAACCAATACTAAATCAAAGCAATGCAAGCGTTTACCATCACTGAATACAGTCATAATATCGAGTGAGCTATCAGCTCAATATTAAGAACAACATTTTGTCATTGCTGTACATTTGCTTACATCATTCTTCTTTATTTTTGCTGCATTTACGCTCCAACTGGATCCAAGGCTGCTACTCACTTCAATTTTCTACGAAAACTTTTATGATTTTTTATTTAGACTTTGCAGTCAAAAAGACTACATCAAACTCAGATTACACTTGTGTGTCGCCGGGTCACTTTCTTCAATACAAACTTAACGGATTCCTGTCTTAAGAATTAATTGAGGAATTTCTTCAGAATGTTCTCATTGAATTTCAACAAAAAATGGTTTAAATATTCCTCCAGGAATTTCTCCAGAAGATGTCTAAGGAATTCCGGATTCTAGGCATTTTAAATTCAATGATTGTGAATTTCTCCAATAGTGTTTTTTAAATATATCTTTGAATTTTACTGTACCTTTGATCAAAAATTACACCAAGTAATTTTTCTATAGATTGTTTTTATTACAAAAATATATTCAGGAATTCAATCAAAAACTGAGCCAGTTCCCTAGTTACCCCAGAGAATTCTCCTAGAATACTGCCGATAATTCCACCACGTATTCATTCAGAAACTTTTCCATTAAAAACCCCTCAAGGATAGTTCTTGTTTTTATTGGAGCGTTCTTTGGTTCTAGTGACTTCTTCATGAATTCTGAAAAAAAAAATAATGAGTTCTTGGGACATTCATTCTAAAATTCTGTCGAGAAATTAGCAAAGAATTTATTTTAAGAATTTTACCACAAGCTCCTAATAGCAAAATTGTTGAATTTCCATAATTGCCTGCAAAAAATGTTCATGGACTGCTCCACATAAGTTTGTTTAAAAGTTTCTGAAAGATCTCATTTATGAATTTATTTCAGAGATTCTCCGAGTATTCAAGGATTCCTTCAAAGATTTTTCCTGAAAAAAATTCTCTAAGGATTACTGTAATAGAGACACAAAAATAAAAAAATTGAAAATGAAAAGAAAAATATAAAAAAAATAGACACGGAGAAAAATCGAACAACTATGTAGGAAAGACTGAAAATGCCTGCTAGGTCAATAATATCAATTCAAGACCCATTCTTCGTCAAAAAATACATATTGAATGAAATAAAGAAAAAAAAATATTTTACTTCGATATAACGTAACCTCGATATAACGTAACGAAAATAAAAATCGAGTTACGTTATATCGAGGTATTACTGTATTGTGGTTGCTAGATATTGAAAACTTTTCAAAACATTTTTGATCTAATTTTATGGGCTAAATACATTCATCTACAAAACCATGAAATATATTTGAGAAAAATTCGCGAGTAACGTAGAAGAAAAGTAAATTTAATTGAGATCATAGTGCAGACAAAAACTTCTTAAAATTATATCTGGGTTTCGATTTTGAGAAACTTTTATGAAAAAAGTCTCGTTTTAAAAATAAGTGGGGTGTTAAGGGATTATCTATTCTAACTTTTCTAAGTTACTAAACTCATTTGTTTTATGCCGTTATGTATTTCAATATAGCTTTGGGTTGTTCAATGAAGTTAACCTGCATGGAAAGTTAAGGGATCTATTTCGTCACTGAATATCACCAGAAAAGACTTATCTCAAAATTTGGTAAAATTTTTAGGAAAATGTAGATTAAAACTGAATTGGGGATACGACTGTGATGTTATGTTCTAGGTTATGACTTTCACTCTATTATGCTCATAAACGGATTTTAAGTGTTCATGTTCGAAACGTCGGATGAAAACTTAAAATCCGTTTTGAGCATAATAGACTGAAGACCATAACCTAAAAGATAAAAACGGATTAATCTGAATATGGGGTTTTCATGATAGTATTTTCAAAAGTTGTTCCATCGCATTGGTGAGAAGTTTGGAAATTGGAATGGTTATCTTATATGGGATAGTTTTGGAGCTATTGATTTTATTTTAAAACTACCTACGTTCTAGATAAACAATAATAAGGTTATTTCCGATCTCTTTTTGGAAAACTTTTACTCGTGGTCATGTGTTAAGTGTTGTCGAGCATTGAGTACATTGTAGTATAGTGTGTGCGATTTCCGCTTTATATTGGAAACTTTTCGTTAAGTTTTTTTTTCCGATTATGCCATTGGGTGTTACTTGCAAATCCGTTATTTGGTGTGGTGCTTTATTGAAAAGGCAAATTGGACACTTACTCTATTTAAACTGAAAGCTTGTTGAAATTATCCTTCTTTTGACAAGTCATGACAAGGTTGCTCTGCACTATTCTAGGATACGAATACTGCATATAAGTATACAAATACTTTCAAGACAATTGTGCGATGCACTTATAGCTTGGTTGAAAAAAGAATCAATATGTTTGAGAGATTTAGCAGGTAAATTAAAACGGTTAACGTTTGCAGGAGTTCCAATTTGAATTATATTGAAGTAATATCATCTTTAGATTGAAGACATCATCGATATTGACCAAAATAATATTTTTTTTTTTTGCTGTTGGCAAAATATAGTTTTATTTACAAAGCTCAAATTCCCTAACACCCCATTTTGCATTTTCGTCAAAAATCACACATTTTTATGATTATCTAAAAAATCTGCCATAGTATCATCTTCATTGTAATTGGCTTTTGATATACACGTCGGGAGAATGGTAGGACTGTATTTTGTTCAATTATTGACATACAAGAAGTTGCTCGAAATTTAGGTAGAATTTTTTTTTCATCCCTTAACACCCCATTTTACGGTATTCATAAATAGAATAAAAGAATTTCAGTTTGTTATTCAAAAGTATATGTAACCAATATTTTTAAATTACAAGTGTTTTTCGAAAACATCGTTAGAAATGGTTCTACAATACTTCTGTATAACTTATGTGTATAGATGGATGATTTTTCTCCAAATTATTCTAGTTACAACGATTTTTTTGTTCGAATTAGTGTGAACTAATGTTTTCATATTTTTCATTATATTTTGATTAAATGAAGATACTTTTCAATTTTTAAGTATTAAAATGTAACATTACTAGCACTAATAACAAGAACGAGAGTAATATCATTCTTACTATACATAATTACACCACATTTGTTTCGAGAATAGAATTTTTTTATTGGTGATCCACTTACCCCACCATTGTGGGGAAAGTGGATCATTTGGCGCAAATTTTTAAGTCCCTCATACTCAGTACATAACAATCAGACAAATTTAAATAAATGACAAATTGAAGTATATTAGTCCCTCATTTGTTATCCACAGAAAAAAGTTTGAATTACATTATTTACGTTTGCTGTATATAACAATGAAATGGACTATTGATTTTTTCTGTATCCACTTACCCCACGGTACCTTACATAGTTTTCAAAAACATGAAGTTTGATACGTCGCAAGATAGGTTTTGTTCATTTCTGCAAAGTGTCCTCTTCCCCGGGAGCACCAGGTACCCGGAGTGTCCATGGTACTGGCCAAATATGGTCAAAAAGTCTCATAATGATTCCCAATGTACATTTTTTGCAAAAACATGAAGTTTGATACGTCGCAAGATAGGTTTTGTTCATTTCTGCAAAATGTCCTCTTCCCCGGGGGCACCAGGTTCCCGAAATGTCTATGGTACTGGCCAAATATGGTCAAAAAGTCTCATAAAGATTCCCAATGTACATAGTTTTCAAAAACATGAAGTTTGATACGTCGCAAGATAGGTTTTGTTCATTTCTGCAAAGTGTCCTCTTCCCCGGGGGCACCAGGTACCCGGAGTGTCTATGGTACTGGCCAAATATGGTCAAAAAGTATCATAATGATTCCCAATGTACATTTTTTGCAAAAACATGAAGTTTGATACGTCGCAAGATAGGTTTTGTATATTTCTGCAAAGTGTCCTCTTCCCCGGGGGCACCAGAATCCCGGAGTGTCCATGGTACTGGCCAAATATGGTCAAAAAGTCTCATAATGATTTCCAATGTACATTTTTTGCAAAAACATGAAGTTTAATACGTCGAAAGATAGGTTTTGTTCATTTCTGCAAACTGTTCTCTTCCCCGGGGGCACCAGGTTCCCGGAATGTCCATGGTACTGGCCAAATATGGTCAAAAAGTCTCATAATGATTCCCAATGTACATAGTTTTCAAAAACATGAAGTTTGATACGTCGCAAGATAGGTTTTGTTCATTTCTGCAAAGTGTCCTCTTCCCCGGGGGCACCAGGTACCCGGAGTGTCTATGGTACTGGCCAAATATGGTCAAAAAGTATCATAATGATTCCCAATGTACATTTTTTGCAAAAACATGAAGTTTGATACGTCGCAAGATAGGTTTTGTATATTTCTGCAAAGTGTCCTCTTCCCCGGGGGCACCAGAATCCCGGAGTGTCCATGGTACTGGCCAAATATGGTCAAAAAGTCTCATAATGATTTCCAATGTACATTTTTTGCAAAAACATGAAGTTTAATACGTCGAAAGATAGGTTTTGTTCATTTCTGCAAACTGTTCTCTTCCCCGGGGGCACCAGGTTCCCGGAATGTCCATGGTACTGGCCAAATATGGTCAAAAAGTCTCATAATGATTCCCAATGTACATAGTTTTCAAAAACATGAAGTTTGATACGTCGCAAGATAGGTTTTGTTCATTTCTGCAAAGTGTCCTCTTCCCCGGGGGCACCAGGTACCCGGAGTGTCTATGGTACTGGCCAAATATGGTCAAAAAGTATCATAATGATTCCCAATGTACATTTTTTGCAAAAACATGAAGTTTGATACGTCGCAAGATAGGTTTTGTTCATTTCTGCAAAGTGTCCTCTTCCTCGGGGGCACCAGGTTCCCGGAATGTCCATGTCAGTCCCCAATGTGGCCAAAAGTCTCACAATGAATCCGAATGTGCATATTTTGCAATATAGTGAAGTTTTAGGTGTCACAAGCGGGATTTTAGATGCGATCACAAAGTGGCCAACTTCACGGCAACGGAGGTTACCCCAGTACTCCCCTGAATATATCCGGAACCACGGTCATTACCGAAAAGTCGAACTCAGTCCCTGAAACTAGAAGAATTTTGTGACCGATCCATGAAAAAATCTTCAAAATCCGTCAAAAACCGGCTGAGAACCATCAATTTGAATTTTAAAATTATAGTCGAAAAGGGGGTTGGTGACGTTCGTGTTAAAAATTCTATTCGTGATGAGTGCCACAAAACCACGCGGTAAAATTGGTCTCCGGCGGAGGACGAAGCTCTGTGCAAAGCCTGGCTGGAGGTGTCCCAAGATTCCATTGTTGATATAACTTGCTGCTGTGTTTTGTTTATGATATGCAACAGCACTACTACGACTGGTGTGGGGAAATGAGGTAGTATTTTGCCAACGCCGATACGAACGACCGGTGCGAAAACGGGTGGGTATCGGAAATAGACACGTTTTAGATACCTCTACTACTCACCGATTTACGAACGCATTGGTGGGGATCGTCTGAAGGCTCTAAATGCGGGAAATGCAGCGGGAAATAGAACATTTTTCTACAGTAATTTTGGGTTGCCCTTAGCAACGGGTGTTTTGCGATTTTCAAGGCTCTTTGCCTACAGCAGCGGTAGGCGTGAGTTTCACTGGCTTCGCTGACTGCGATTGGCTTTGTTTGGCTACTGTAGAATGAATTTCAGATTTTTCCCAACCCTGGCTGCAATGTTCAACATTTTCAGACCCCTAATTGATGGAATTGTTTTCATGATAATGCAATATTATCGATGCGCATCGCGAATTTCGAGTTTTTCATGTATGATATTCACGATGTAATAAGCATGACAATCGAAAACACAGGTAAGTATCGAAAAACGGAAAGTTACAATCACAGATGTTTTCATTTGCATTTTGAGTTATTTATGAGAGGCAATACATATAATGAAACAGTATTTATTACTTCGTTAACCAAACCAACATGTTGAACATATTGTTAGTTCAACTTGTCTTGAGAACTACTTGTGGAAGGTTTATTGAGTGATGTCATAAGTGCATGATTACAAGTTTTAAGAGATACTTGTATTTTGCTCTCCAACACCGTCTCTAGAATGGGCCACTTTAATCTTATGAGAGATTAATGGTTGGGTTAGAGTAGGTTTGAAGAATTACTAGTTTTATTTCTAGTTTTATAGAATTGGTATAAAAGAACACTTCAATAATAGCATAAAATTAACTTTGCTACTTGGGATGACACACTACTGATGAGAAGCTTTCGAAGTTTGAATCTCCACAACATCATAGCCAACTACTTTCTCGCATTTCAGAGACCAAGATCCTTCGGGCAAAGCAAGCGCTGCACGATGGATGAATAATTGAATAATATGATTAAGAGCATGATGGCCTTAAAAAGTCAACATGGAAATGATAATAATTGAGGTTCGCCGCATTCGCCGTCCCGTCTGCCAGGCCGGGTTAGTCGATTATATACCGGCAGCGGATTCCTCCATCGGTTCCTGTCGCGAATGGAAATGCAGTGTACCTAGATAGCAGATATACAGAGGAATTTTATGGACGATAAATTGAACAAACATTGCCCCAAGTGTAGCAAATGAAGGGGGGAAAGTAATTGAAGGCATGTACTTTGTTAGGTACACAACAGGAGCTGTAAAGTTGACAAAAGGCCCTGTATAACTATATAACTATGGTTCTATCGTTTGTTGTAATGATTTCAAGTGGATGAAATGGAAATTAGTTCGGATGGTCTCTATTAAGTTGAAAGGCTGCCGAGAGAGCTCGGTGGAAAACCAAATCCATAAATAAGGAAACGGAGAAGTGGAAAACTTTTCCTCGCGACCTTGAGATCAAGGTGCTCCGCAGACCGTCGTTGTTATCAGAATAAAATCTAGAATTCCGTGAAAAATGTTCTGAGATCTACCAAATGTAGTACTAGTAGTGGTACCCATTCTGAGCCCCACTGTATTTCGCCTATGGCTTAGCTGTAAAAATCGACTAGCGAAGACTGATTAGATGAAGATGTTTTTTACCCTAATAACGATCTGGGAAGCACCGTGTAGATGCACGGCACATAAGGCCGGCTGGACTGGCGGTGGTCGATCTAGTAGTCTGTGCCATAAGCTGATTATATTCTTACATAACCTCACTTTTGCGAGAAGGGGGGGGGGCATAAATTGTCAGTGCTTTCCTCGTATGCATTGGGCCGTTTTTCATCATCATCGACATAGTAGGCAAGGCCTCATCGTTGCCAGCCGTTTGAAGCCGTTATCAATAATAACAATAACGGCCCCAGAAAAAAAATGCCGACACGGTGGCACGGAACGGAACGCAACCTTCAACTTCCACATAACAGTCATTGGTGGTAGTCGTTCCGGATTCCGTATGGTCACGCGATGAAGCCACGTGCATCGAAAATCGAGCGTGGCACGACGGAAACTTTTAAGTTTTCACTCCAACGCCAACATGGGACCATCATCATGGTTACTCAACCTATATCTCTATCTAAGTATCTGCGTGTAGAAGGAAAGTCATTCGAACTGCTGTCTCGTGTTTCCATCGCCCTAAATCACTCAGCGGGCACAGTGGCAGCAGGCCGCGGAGGAAACGATTTGTTTGGACAAACATTTTCGCTAATTTGAAAATATTTGCCAAATTTCGCAGTTGGCGTGTTTTTCGCAGGAGACCATCGTGCGTCAATGGTTGCTTCGGTTGAGTTGTTGTAAATAGGGAAGATGAACATCCAGTTATTCTGGTTTCGCTCAGATCAGCAAGCCATGTAAATTAAGACACTCACTGTATTAGACAAAAAAGGTCAATTTTGTTTCACAGTTTAAACACGAAGGCAAACTCAATTATTTGTTGTGAAAATTTGAGAGCAAAACTGAATTGTCTCAAGCAGCTGGGAATTATTAGCGTTTTCAATAAATTATCTTTACCCTGTCAGGCCCTTTTGTAGTAGATTCCAAAATTCTTCATCATATTTCACAAATTCCCATTCTAAACAGAAGCTTTCAAGCTTGTGGAAAGAAGCTTCCAAGCTCTTGGAGAGAAGCTTCCAAGCTTCTGGAGAGAAGCTTCCAAGCTTCTGGGGAGAAGCTTCCAAGCTTCTGGGGAGAAGCTTCCAAGCTTCTGGGGAGAAGCTTCCAAGCTTCTGGGGAGAAGCTTCCAAGCTTCTAGGGAGAAGCTTCCAAGCTTCTGGGGAGAAGCTTCCAAGCTTCTGGGGAGAAGCTTCCAAGCTTCGGGGAGAAGCTTCCAAGCTTCGGGAGAGAAGCTTCCAAGCTTCGGGAGAGAAGCTTCCAAGCTTCGGGAGAGAAGCTTCCAAGCTTCGGGAGAGAAGCTTCCAAGCTTCGGGAGAGAAGCTTCCAAGCTTCGGGAGAGAAGCTTCCAAGCTTCGGGAGAGAAGCTTCCAAGCTTCGGGAGAGAAGCTTCCAAGCTTCGGGAGAGAAGCTTCCAATCTTCGGGAGAGAAGCTTCCAAGCTTCGGGAGAGAAGCTTCCAAGCTTCGGGAGAGAAGCTTCCATGCTTCGGGAGAGAAGCTTCCAAGCTTCGGGAGAGAAGCTTCCAAGCTTCTGGAGAGAAGCTTCCAAGCTTCTGGAGAGAAGCTTCCAAGCTTCTGGAGAGAAGCTTCCAAGCTTCTGGAGAGAAGCTTCCAAGCTTCTGGAGAGAAGCTTCCAAGCTTCTGGAGAGAAGCTTCCAAGCTTCTGGAGAGAAGCTTCCAAGCTTCTGGAGAGAAGCTTGCTACGAGGTAATCGCCTATGGAAACTCACCAAATTTCAAAATATCTGTAATTTAGAATTTCTGGAAAAAGTTCATCAGCTGTGATTGCCTTTTCTTAAACATTTCAAGCATTCTCATGCTAAAGTTTATCTTAAATCTACAATAATACTACTGTCCCCTCTTATAGCATTGAACGCATTTGTCATTCCTCTTCCCCATCTATCATGCTATGACATACAGCAGACAGAGTTAAAAATAGCATCATTTTTCCAAGATCCGCCCAAACATGGCCAGCGATCTGCCCTTTGGCGACAGAAAAAAAAAAACACAGCACTGCATGCACCAAAGAACCGCCGCCGTAATAAAAATTCTAAATTTAGCTCCAAATTGCTGCTGCATTGCCCCAAAGGGAGCCAAAGCGCATAGTTAGATATTGTTGCAACAGGGAACGGATGTAGGCGGCAGAATCCCAGTTGTTCCGTCCACCCACTATCATCGCATTCATCCCTTTTATGCGGTTCAGTCGTTCTGCGCCATGATATCTGTTTCTGTAGCAAGGCCGTAGCCGGGAGTTGCAGCAGAGGGATGGGGGGCATCTCAATGTCAATATTCACCAATGTCTCCAAAAAAAGTAATTTTGGAATAACCCTCTTTTTCCCATCGTAGCTCCAGAGTTCCATTAATTTTCGACAAACTTAAGACAAACCGAATCAGATGGATACTATGCAATAGTTACTAGATTACAATTCCATACTAACCTCCTTTTTCCTTACTGAAATTTATCGACTGAAGTTTCGGTGTACTTTCAGGTTGGCTTTCTCAGCATAGGCTTATAAAACCGACTAATGTTGAATAGGAATGTAATAAATTTATTTATAGCTTTTGCAACTAGACAACTAAAATAGTAGTTTACGGAACAAGTTGCAGAATGATGATTTTTACAGCACGAGGCTTGCCGAGTAGGATAATTACGACGAGTGCTGGAAAAATAGAGTTTTGCAACGAGTTACGTACAACATTTTTTGCAATTTCATTGAAGACCACTTGAGGGCATTCACCATTATTTTACAATTTCTGAAAAATTGTTGTGTAATGATTCATTACGTAACTCAAAACAGTTGAGTAATGAGAAAACATCGCGTAATGAATCATTACAGCACTGATTTCAGTTGCGTAATGACTATTCCTGCACTGCTTACTTCAGTGCAGGAAAGTAGGCTGTTTCATGACAGATTGGCGTGATGAAAAACAGCCTATTACGATGAGAAATTGCAAAAATATTGTTTTGCAATTCCGTTGCAAATCAATCAACTTTTCTTTGAGAAGTTGATCAAATAACGGCCTACTTTTTCAAACAAAAGAAACGGTATCGAAAAGTGCTACTTTTCAGCACTGTTAGCGGTGCTGAAAAGTAACACTTTTCAGTTCTGATTGTGGTGTCAGATTAAACATAATCTAAGTCTCTTCATACGCGATTCCTCTGAGGCGCTGTCCAAAAATTATGTAACGCTCGAAGGAGGGAAGGGGTAGGCTCTACCATTACAACTCACACATTTTTTTCAAACTTTTCATACAAAAAGCATTACGGGGGGAGAGGGGGTCAAAAATCTATGGATTTCTATTTAGCTTTAAACTACACATTTGCTGGGGGATCCGGACTGTTTACGCAAGTTCAGGTGGAATCAATGAATTCAGATTCGAATAGTCAGACTGTAGTGTAACCGTAGCTAAATCTCATGGAATTGTTATGCACTCAGTCACTCAGTACTGTAACCGCCAAAACTTAGCATTATGTACAACAAACTTCCAGTAATAGGTCACTGAACTCATCAGAATTGCTTTTAGAAATAGTTCAGAACAATTAGTCTGTACAGCAAGATCATATAAAAGACTAAAGTTGAGTACATTACAGTTAATAACCGATCAACAGTTTATGTAGTTAGTCCGCACGCGTCCAGTTTGTTATTGTTATTGTTAGTGTTTATTAACTTTAAAAAATTTGAAAGAGGGAAAAGCCCCTTTGAGTGATTTCCTTTCGAAATCTTTCTCAAAAAGGCATAAAACCTCTTTATCTTTTCAACAATACGTTACAAAAAGAATTGAATAAATATAATTAAAGGCTCTTGCGGAGCATATCCATTGCGGAGCCAATATCTGTCAAGTGAGGTCATCATAGTTAAGGGCCATCCACACGATTTACAAAGTCAATCATTGACATGTCCCATGTGCCAATCCTGGACTTGTAGTAGCTGAAAATAAAAAGAAAAAAGAAAACAAAACAGCAAATATCAAACATGATAAGAAATGTCATATAGATATTTGTATAGAAGATATTTATTTCCCAAAATATCGCGAACAGATACAGGAATATCAAAACCTAACCTGATTATGTTGTCCAAAAATTTTTCTCGTGGTCCATTAAAGCGAGAACATTTTAAAACAATATGATCAATGTCTTTATAAGATTCATTGCATTCACAAATATCTGAATCTATAATATTCATGCGGTACAAATAGTTATTACAAATATAATGGTTGGACATCAATCTAGAAAGGGAACAAATAAAATTACGTCCAACATACAAGTTTTTAAACCAAGGAACTGCCTTTACCTTCGGGAAAATAGAATAACAATAACGTCCTTGGATACTTGTATTCCATGAAAGTTGCCAATTATTCAAAGAATAGTTTTTTAATTTTGTAAAATATTCAAAATCACAAATATCACGATTGTAAGTTATTCCACGAAAAACACCCAATTTTGCCAATAAATCAGCCTGCTCATTACCATAAATATTACAATGAGCTGGTACCCAAACGAATTTAATAACATATTCTCGAGAATACAAATTGTGTAATAAGTTTTTAATAGATAAAACAGTACGATGAGTTTTAAAATGAAAATTACTGCAATTCAAAGCATTAAGACAACTCAGGCTATCAGAACACACCATGTATATGTTAGGAGCGGAATTTTTAATTAAATTACAAGTAAAATACAAAGCAGTTAATTCAGCTGTGAACACAGAACACGGAGATTCCAATTTATAAAAATGAGCCAAATTGATGTTAAAAACTCCAAATCCTGCCATATTTCCCACTAAAGATCCGTCTGTAAAAAAAATTTGGTTTTGTTCCACTCCAATAAATTTTCGATTAAATAACATATTAGCAAAACGGAAATGAGCATGACAAGGAATTTGATTTAATTCTTCAAGTAAAGATAAATCAATACATGGACGGAAGGCATGAACATTCATGCTATATTAGACTGGCCCAGCTCAGTATGGGAGAAAAATAAAGTTGTATGATTCCACGGGGCACCCCCCAGGATTATTTCTTGGGGTTGGAGGAAGCCTTTCTGAAAAATTCAGCTCATTTGGTCGTTCCATGAGCTGGCGCATTTGAATTGAAGTTAATATGCGATTTTCAGCTCTAACATATGAGCAAACGCACATCATCTACTGTTTGGTTCAGGAAAATTGAAGATCGCGTTCAATTGGACCCAGAATTTCAAAAACACTACTTGATATAATAGCGAAGAATATTGTAGAAGATTGTACCACGATCAAAATTAATAATGTTGGTGTTTTAACCATCTGAAGTATATCATGCAATACTGCTTGTATTTCTTCAACATAGCTTGGAGGTAACCACTAAGCGCATCATAGCCACCTATGACGCTGGGCGAGCTGAGGCACATGTCGCATGCATATAAGTGACTGTACGGGAGTGCTGATCCAAGCCTAACTTTCAACAACTGAAAAAGTAATGAAAATGAGATTAAATCCAGATACAACCTTCTGCAATTATGTTCATTTGGGTATCAACTAGTGTATTTGTCACTCTGGGCTTTTTTGAACGCGAACAATTAGTATACGGAACGAAACAGTGACATAGGGTCAATTTTCAATATATTTGAGAAGAATATCCCATACAATTTTCATAACGATTGCGCCAGCTGGTGGAGCAACCAATTAAGTTGAAATTTTGAGAGAGCGTTTTTCTTACCCTAAGGCTCATATCTAGGGGGTGCCCCGTTAAGTTTCACAACTTTTTTGATTAAGGGCCAGTCTAATGCTATATTCACAAAAACCAGGTGTAGAATTTGGAATAATGGTTTCTCCAGAACAATAAAAAAATGAATGCAAAATTTTATTAGTTGGATTAATTTCAAATATTGATTTTAACAGATCAATAATAGGATGATTATTTGAAAAACAATTTATTAAAAATTTACAATTAAGCTCATGTAAGCGATTCCTTAGAGGAATAATGCCAGCAACAACAGATTTTGTATGAGTAGAATTCATTAATTTTAAACAAATTCTCAAACAACGAAACTGGATTTTTTCAAGCTTTGAAAAATGTGTTTGAACAGCACTTCCAATTCCATAACTGAACGAATAGTTGTTTTATAGAGTGTAATCATATCAGAGGGATGAGCACCCCACCATGTTCCAGCAGTCATACGAAGAAAATTGATTCTTTTTGAACAAATTTTTTGGATATATTGAATATGACTGTTCCATTTCAATTTATAATCAAACCATATACCAAGATATTTGTAATCAAAAACTTGATCAATGCGATGACTATTGAGAAATAATTCAATACTAACTGGAGAATGTTTGCGAGAAAATAATATAAATTTGGATTTTTGAGCTGAAAAAGAAAAACCATTATTATGTGCCCATGTATCAATATTATCCAAAGCAAGTTGCATAAAATGACGAATTACTTCTCTATTTTGGCCAGTTATAGAAATGTTTTTATCATCAGCAAATTGAATAAAATAACATCCATTCGGAATAATGGAAATTATGTCTCTGGTGAATAAACGAAATGGGCTTAAACAAGAACCCTGTGGCAATCCAAAATAACTATAACGAATTGTTCTAAGAGATTCGTTATGGTAAAAATGCATTATTTTGAAAGAAAACAAATTGCATAAGAAATTAGTAAGGGTTGGATGCTTTCGACTGTTATGAGTTACACCGGGGATTTTCTTAGCGGCTTTCAGTCTCAACGGCAATCAGAACTAAAATATTTCTTCTACGCCCAACGTTTCGATTGTATTTTCAATCTTTTTCAAGGGTTCTAAAGGAACAAATTGGACAACGTTACATACATAATTTTAACGGAAAGACACTGTTACTTACAGAAAATTTTGTTCTTTGTCTGGTGGTTTTGTTTCATGGATTTGGGTCAAGTATTTGGTCTTCATCAATTTCCTAAAAATTGTTCAACAAACAGACACATTTTACAATTTAAGTTTTACAACACTAAAGACATTAACTAACTATTTAACTGGTTTACAGACGGAAAACTTGGACAACGGTTCACTACTCAGTTTGCTTCTCACTGTTTTATGTTATTTCAACCGTCATTTTGTATTGATTGTTTAATAAAAGTTAAGATGGGTGTCTAATATTGTATGCAAGTTAAGTGGGTTGAAATAGTCTATTGGGTGTCATTATCATTCTCGTTAGTGTTTGTCTGATTGCTTATTGTCTGTCTATCTACATGGTTTGTTTTGATTTTTGCTTTAAGTGTGTGCAAAATTCCTGCATATGTCGTACTTAAACTATCACAGTCGCTTCGTTTGTTTACCGTTTTGTCCGTGTTGATAATATGGCAAACTTCCAAAACGGGGAGAGTGGAGTATCGCCTATGGCAATCTAATATCTCCGCTCGATCCAAAATGAAACGATGGTTGTTGTCGGCCGAATGCAGTAGGAGAGCGGTTCGCTCTTTAAGGCGGCCGAGTTCATAGCTGTTATAATTCTCTTCGTTGTTGTTTTCGTCCAAGTCATTCATAAGTTTGTCCAGTTTGTTTATGTCGCTCTTGTGGTGGCTCAATCTCTTCTTCAAACAGGTGGTGGTGAGTCCAACGTAGCTGGCATCGCAGTTTCCACAGGGGATCCTGTAGATTACATTATTGCGATGCTCCGATGGGATGCGGTCCTTGGTATGTATGTATGTATGTATGTAGGTAGCCACCAATCCTTGCTTGAGTCTTGCTCTGCATGCGGCTCCACTCAACAGTAAGGTCAAATTTTATTACCAATCTGCATTCAACATATCGCTGTATGAAGGGCCAAAAGGGGGGTGGCGGACCCGTAAGTAGAAACACTTACGCGAAACCCGCGGGAATTAGAGAATCTCCTTCCAGCCATATGATCCAACAGATTGAGTATTAGAATTTGCAATACTTGTTGAGCTTTCCACGGAAAGGTTTGTTAAAAGAAGGGCGCGTCAAATCTTTTACAACTATTGGAGAGAAAAGTACTAGACGCGAACGACTAACACTATTCCTCCTGACTCCGATTGGCACTCCACTTCATTGTCCAGTTGTAATTTCAATGATGCCCTGATGCCCCCTCCCTTCCCAGTAGATTGTCAATGTTATCTAGTATAATAATGTGATGTAAAAATAATATGGTATATGAAAAACATAATATAATATAACAAAGCATAATATAATATAATGAAACATAATATAATATAATATAATATAGTATTTATAATCCGCCAACCCAGTATCCTGAAAATGATTAATGCTATAAGTGTACGCCGGACAGGGCATATAGTAATAATTCCATATAACAAAAGTGTAAAACCAAGGTTTGCGTCACGATCCGTACCTCCACTTCATTGTCCTGTTGCAACTTGAATGATGCTTTGGTGCTCCGTCCCTTCCATTATATTGTAATATAGTAAATAGATTTAAAATATGAAATAACACAATACAATATAATGTAATATTATAATAAAACATAATATAATATTATAAACTACGCCAACTGTATCCAAGTATCCTGAAAATGACTAATGCTTGAAGAGTACGCTAGACAGGGCCAATAATAATAATTCCAAATAACAATCCTGTAAACTCAAGAACTCCAATTCATTGTTGAGTTGCATCTTTAATCTTGCCCTGATTCTCCTTCTCTTCCCAGTTTATTGTCAATATTATGCATATGTTATATAGTATGTATTATATCATGAAATAATAAAGAACAATATATTATAATAAAATATAATATAACATTTTATAATAATGTACGTGAATCACAGTACACCCGATTCTGGTCTTGCACGGGTGATGTGCACCGTGCAACAAAAAAAAAGTTTTCATTTCAAAACTTCGAAAACCGTGCAAAACAAAGTAACATAATTTCTCGACGTTTCATGTACAAATAAGGTGTTGGAGAAAAAAAATATATGGAAACTTCTTTTTTTTTTTGCACGGTCGTGTAAAAAAAATCCGTGAGAAAACAGAATCGGGTACTGTTAATTATAAATGCCATGGAACGCAGTGGAATAAGAAGATTCACCAGGCGCAACAGGATCAGAAGAATGTGCTATGTGGCCAAATATAAAGGATGGCAGTCATGATTCAAGTAATATTGTTTATAAGGTTTCATATAGATAATGGTGCAGAACTTAATCAATAATGAATATAAAAAAAAACAATTATTAATAAATTATCAAATTAACCGAAAATAAATAACCGTAAATATTGATATAATATGGTCAATCACGTCCAATATGTCCACAAAACACGTAAGTTTCAACAGCTATTTAAAATCCAACATTCAGTTTTATTAAAGACATTTATAAAAACTCCTTCCAACGCGGTGATCCTATAGTATGAATGCTGAAATTGAGAATATTTGAGAATATCATTGTGAATCAAATAGTATAAATATCCTGTTCTTCCGTTGAATTGAAATATAATATATAATATAAAAATTAGTATTAAAAATGCAAGGAATTATTGATGATTATTGATGAATTATTGATAATTTTGGATAAATTTCACCTTGACGCGGATCAAACTATGATACTGATATTATTTTGTTAGTTGTGTTTAGAAGTGCACCTTTTCATAAAAAAAAAACAAATATGTTATCGACGCAGAAGACTGAAAATGTACCCAGTGTAATAGACTAAATAGAAGTGAATAATTTACGTTCCAAGAATATAAAATTTCAATTAAATAGACAAAAACCTACGTTATGCGTGTACTCATGTAGGTTACCATCATCCTTGCTTGATTTTTGCTGAAAGAAATTTGATCATTAAAATTAGAAACCGTTTGCCCCGAAAGGAATAAATAACGATGTCCAGTCACTCGTTCTGCAATATTTAACCATATAAAACATAACAATATTTATCTGCCTATAACTGCATAACAGTCACATTCGACATTTTTGACAAATTGGAGTTAATACCGGGGAGAGTCATCAAATAATAAATACTTTCGATCAACTGACTAAAATCTATGAGTTTGTTCTGGAAAAATCGAAAAAAATACCAAGTTGTTTTGTCACATTGGCAATTGTAACCGCATAACAGTCACATTGAGATTATACATGAGCCTCATAATGTAGTAGCAACGAAATTTCTATCAGAATTATTTTTCGACTACTCACCCAATATGCGGTATGAGTTGTATAAAATTTCAGCCTCAAATAAGCTCTTTTGAATTCTTAATGATTTTTTGAAATTTTAGTTTCCTCCCATACTGCAGTAAAATGCAAACTTGGTATCCCATTTACTCAATGCCTACTTTTGTCGAATGTTACAAATATGCAGTTATGGGCAGTTATATGGTTATATAAATATAAATGGCAATATTTACCCATATAAACAGGCCATATAAAACATGGGAACAAATATATGTTGAAATCATCATAACGACGACTTCTACTAACTACAAAAAGCGAAGATATTACTTCATGGAGGAATGCTGTGAAAGTTTGATAAGAAAAACGTAAATGCGATTACAGGGTTACTCGATTGAACAGGAATGATTTTGATTAAAATTTTCGAACCATTTACTAAAAAACGACTGGGATTCCGCAGAAAATTATATTATTATTAATTATCTTCATTATAATGGCTTTTCTCGCTTGTCGTATTCGCATACCAAACAGATAAAATGTTAAATGCTTCTTTGAAATAATACAATTCAAATAGGAAAAGAAAAAAAAAAAACAAAAAAACAAATACTTAGCTTTTTATAGAATGATACTGGCATCTCTGGCATCATATTCTCGTGAACCTGTAACACACATAACAGGTTCGTGTGTGTAACCGGCATAACCCTCCCCCCTGCCTTCTCAACCATGCACTCGAACGATCCCACGCGTTGCAACGGTCGCTTCTTTTCACACCCTCGCATTTCACCCGCCAGCACTGACTCCTGATGAATACCTCTACTAAAGATAATTACACACACGCAATTCGTAATTGATACCAGAAGCCAGTGGGGCCCAGATAGCCGTAGCGGTAAACGCGCAGCTATTCAGCAAGACCAAGCTGAGGGTTGTGGGTTCGAATCCCACCGGTCGAGGATCTTTTCGGGTTGGAAATTTTCTCGACTTCCCAGGGCATAGAGTATCTTCGTACCTGCCACACGATATACACATGCAAAAAATGGTCATTGGCATAGTAAGCTCTCAGTTAATAACTGTGGAAGTGCTCATAAGAACACTAAGCTGAGAAGCAGGCTCTGTCCTAGTAGGGACGTAACGCCAGAAAGAAGAAGAAGACCAGAAGCCAGTTGCACTTTACCAAATAGGGGGAATCAACACTTTCAAAATGTACATAAATTCAATAACTTTTCATCATAACGCTAAGCCGCATAAACACAAATCCGCCAAATCCGTATTTTTCTATATGCCTTTCCATTGATCGTCATCATCATTGAATGAACCCGCTAGTGACCTCTCACCTTCCACCCTTCTTCTACTTGTATCGTACGTATGCGTGTATGTATTTCGGATCACTTTTCTCTTCGTTCATCGCACTATCACACCTAACATTTTTTTTTTCATCACATCGTAGCCACACAAATCGCGGCGTCACACAATTTTTTTCCCAATTGCTAATCGATTTCTTGAATCACTTTCAAATTCCTTTCTTTTCTACAATATGTAACTTTACACCTAATCCTGCACGTATGAACAAGCACATTTCTTCGATAAAACACTTTGGATAACAAGCCAAATTGATTCCGACAAACCGCAACACGTCTTCTCGCGACTGACAACCAACGTACACTGCCGATGGGATGCGGTCCTTGGTCTGCGTAAACAGACTTTTGATGGTGTATTCGTTTCTTGTTGCTAGTGTAGTGTTTGGAAAATCTCTTTTGAGAGATTTTGCTAATTGACCGGTGAGCTCGTTCACGTGTACCATAGGTTTGAAGATGACGTCATCATTGTTGTTGGTGTTGTTTCTTGTCCTGTGTTGTTGATTGATGAGACTGTGTCGTAGAGATCTTGGGTAATGGTTAAGTTGTAGATGTCGATCTATGATACTGTTTATCGTCGTTTGTTGGAGATTCGTGCTTAGTTTCCTGACCCGCCTTATGAAATTGATCACCATATTCATTTTCATGTGTAGTGGGTGACTAGACAGGAAATCTAAGAAACGGCCCGATGCTATGGACAAAACGGTAAACAAACGAAGCGACTGTGATAGTTTAAGTACGACATATGCAGGAATTTTGCACACACTTAAAGCAAAAATCAAAACAAACCATGTAGATAGACAGACAATAAGCAATCAGACAAACACTAACGAGAATGATAATGACACCCAATAGACTATTTCAACCCACTTAACTTGCATACAATATTAGACACCCATCTTAACTTTTATTAAACAATCAATACAAAATGACGGTTGAAATAACATAAAACAGTGAGAAGCAAACTGAGTAGTGAACCGTTGTCCAAGTTTTCCGTCTGTAAACCAGTTAAATAGTTAGTTAATGTCTTTAGTGTTGTAAAACTTAAATTGTAAAATGTGTCTGTTTGTTGAACAATTTTTAGGAAATTGATGAAGACCAAATACTTGACCCAAATCCATGAAACAAAACCACCAGACAAAGAACAAAATTTTCTGTAACAGTGTAACAGTGTCTTTCCGTTAAAATTATGTATGTAACGTTGTCCAATTTGTTCCTTTAGAACCCTTGAAAAAGATTGAAAATACAATCGAAACGTTGGGCGTAGAAGAAATATTTTAGTTCTGATTGCCGTTGAGACTGAAAGCCGCTAAGAAAATCCCCGAAATTAGTAAGGATGATTGGAATTTTACAATCAATCATTTTACTAAAAAGTAAATCTATTAAAACAGAATCATATGCACCAGAAACATCAAGGAAGGTAGTAACTACATCTTGTTTTTTATTGAACGATAATTCAATATATGAAGCTAAAAGACCAACACAATCACGAGTTCCACGACCTTTCCTGAATCCAAATTGAGAAGATAAAAGAATATTATTTTTCTCAGCCCACAATTCAAGGCAATTGAGAATCATTCTTTCCATTAACTTACGAAGACACGATAATAAGCTGATCGGTCTTCTACTATCTACTAATGAAGGGTTTTTATCAGGTTTAAGAATACTAACTACTTTTATAGAACGCCATTGCAAAGGAAATATATTCTGAAACAAGAATAAATTATATAAGGAAAGTAAATGTAATTTACCATCAATGGGTAAATGTTTCAACACAATGAATTTAATATTATCAATACCTGGATCAGTGTTATTGGTAATAGATAGTGCCAAATCCATTTCCTCTATAGTAAATTCGTTACAAAGTTCAGGGAAATAATTATAACGTTGCTGATTTTTAAAAGTGATGGGAGGAGGGACAAAATTAGGACAAATTTTAGAAGCAAATTGATCGATCCAATCTTCTGAATATTCCAGAACAGATGTAGAAGGAATATTGTAATTTCTCAAATTTCGAGCAACAGACCATAATTTAGATAAAGATGTTTCAGGATCAAGATTTTCAACAAAGTTTCTCCAATAATTTCTTTTCTTAAATTTAGTAACTCGAGTAAACTGAGCTTCAGTTTTACAATAAAAAATATAATGTTCTCTTGATCCTGAACGCCTGAATTGTTTAAAAGCATTTGATTTATTTTTTAATGCAATGGTACAACCATTATCCCACCAAAAAGAAATGTGTTTCCTTTTCGCTGGCCCCAAGTTAATTTGTTTGCATTGTGATTTATATAAACATTCAATTAAAATTTTTGAAAAACTATCATAATTTTGAAGGGGTGAAAGCGAATAATCAAACTTATTCAAAGCAGAAGAAACCAAGTCCGAAAATTTATTCCAATGTACATTTTTTGTCAAATCATGAACATAATGTTCTATACTCAATTGCCCACGGACAGGATTATGAATGGAAATATTAATGGGTAAATGATCACTACCATTAGGATCATCAATTATTTTCCAAGACGATTTAATGTACAAACTATTTGAACAAAGCGATAAATCAATACAGGAATGGCGAGCAGGAGGCACAGCAATTCTAGTAAATGACCCATCGTTCAAAATATTTAAATTTAATTCGTCGATTAGATCCATTATTAATGATCCTCTACCATCGGTCATATCACTGCCCCAAGCAAAATGATGAGCATTCAAGTCACCAAGAATATAAAATGTAGAAAGAACAGAGTTTAAGATAGTTTTAAGTTCTTGTAGAGAAAATCTTGCTTGGGGAGGAATATATAAACAAATAATCGAGAATTCAATATCATTATGTTTGACAGAAATAGAAACATTTTCAATTTGAGAGTCCAATGAAAATTCTAAAAATTTGAATTGAATATTTTCACGAATTCCAATCATAACCCCTCCATATGAAATATTACGATCCCTTCGGATTATATTAAAAAAAGGAATTCTTAAGTTTTAGTATCTACTAACCACGTTTCATTTAAACAAAATATATCAACACCATTGTTTAAAAGTAAAGCTTTAAGTCGATCAACTTTTGGAATAATACTTCGACAATTCCATTGTAAAATATTCAAGCTTTGATTATTGAATTGAGCCATTAGGAACAAAACAAAGAACTTATGAGTGGTCCAAATGAATTCAATTTTTCAAGAATATTGGCCAAAAATGGTAAAAACTTCCTAATCAGGTTCTTCCAAAAATCATTTAATCCCAAAAACTCAATAATATCTTCCAAAATGTTCAAAATGTTAGCATCATTATTTTTATTCCCATTATCCTGAGAATTATTTTTAATATTATTGCTATCATCAAATTTATTTCCAGAAAATATGGTATTACTTTTCTGGAATATTCTGAGTTGTATTAGAAAAATTCATGGGAGGAAAATTTTTGTCATAAGATGTTGAAGGTTGTGGTTCCAAAATGTGGTTGTGATTGTTAGATTTATTATTTCTTTTTCTTTTTACAGGAGGTTTATAAACAAAATTATTTATTTCCTCTTTTAAATTTTCATTGCAATTATTTTCAGATAAGGGTTCGAAAATATTATGAGAAGCAATACCATCGGAAGTTTTAATAACATCTGAATAAGATAATTTTTTTTTATTTTTAATTTTCGGATTAAATTGTTGTTGATGTGCAATATAAACTGAACACTCCTTCAACAAGTTATGTTTCTTCCCACAATAAATACAACCATCAGAATTTTTCTTACAATCAGATGGAGGATGAACTCCACCACATTTGGAACATTTTGGTTTATTAGAACAAAAATGTGATGTGTGTCCAAAAAGAAGACAACGATCACAATGCATAATTTTGGGATAAAATAATCTAACGTGAAATTTTACATTATCAATAATAACATAATCAGGAAGAATAGATCCTTCAAATGTTATCTTGATACAATTAGAATGTTTATAGGATGATCCTTTATCTGAAAAGGTTAATTTAGATAAACGGACACATTCTAAAATTTTCACAGGAAAAATTGCCTGATTTTTGAAAACTCCAGAACCGTGATTTACAATATCATCACACTTTAAAGCTTCGTCATAAATTATACCATTAATTTCACATGAGCCACATGGAGCGTAGACTCGATATGAATTCAAAAATAATTTGGACTCTAACAACGCATTAGCGTCTTCTCGAGATCCAAAAACAACCCTCAATTTATCGAGGGAAATCTTTTTGATTTCCTTGACAGATTTATACAATTTGTAAATCTCAGAGGAAATCAAAAGGACATTAATTGGTTTTTCTTTTTTACGAAAAAATACCACAAAGGGACCCAGAAAGGTAGTAGGATAAGTTTTCCCACGAATGTGTTTAACAGTAGAAGAAGAGTTTTTAGATACACTATCTACAACAGAAACTGACTCCCCGTCAGTCTCCATAATGGAAAAATGACGGGGATAATAAAAAATCGATTACACCAGTATAAAAACCAAATAAAAAACAACAAAAGAAAATAAAATAATACTTAACGAGCAAAAATTAACTTCGGCAACGCCAACAACAGCAATCGAAAACCGTCAACGGCTGGAAATACCAACAGCTACGAGAAATCTTGCAAAATAAAGCTTCCCAACGATACAGCACACCTTCGCTTCCAATGAATTACACTCAAAATCTAAACGCCTTAGATCCAAAACTTCGGGGTAGAAATTCACCTGAAAATAGAAAAAAATTGACAAGCGCAGAAAAAAAAGACCTGTAACCCGGTCAAGGCCTACTTACCGAAGATGCGTCCAGTTTGTAATCGTCCAGAAATACAGTGATTGTTCAAAGTCAAGTGAACAGTTAACAGTACAGAACAGCAAATCGAAATACAGTCAGAATAGTAGTAGAAGCTAAGTTTCCAATAAACATCCGTATTAATACAGAAGACTTTGTGTGCCACTTGTCCGTCAAATGAACGTTGTGTTGTAGTTCAGCAATTTCGTGAGCCAATTCTGCTACAGTTCCGATTATCACCGCGACCATGAATGAAAGGTGTCCGACAGGATTCCGACTACCACACAGACGCTCTTATGTGCGCAGACACGGACCTTGCTACGTTCTTTCTGATATGAAGTCGGAACGTTGAGTGGACATAGTGAAGGCAGTAGAGTCAGTTTTTTTGGGTCTGAAGTTTCACGTGACGATTCGGTAAGCATTTTGGCACATCAAAAGCAACAATACAATATTATTCAGAATTACTTATGGCTTCTTACCTGGTCTGTCCTCGAATAGGAATAGCCTGGGAGCATATCATTTCAATCAGTATGGTATTACCTCAGGGATGTCAAAAATCTTTGTTTGCGGATGACACAGGCCTCTCCGCCAAAGGTCGAAGCCTGCGTGTCATCTGTAGTCGATTGCAAAAAAGTTTGGATATTTTTTCTTCATACTTGCAAAAATGGAAGATTTCTCCTAATGCTTCCAAAACTCAACTAATAATATTCCCACATAAACCAAAAGCTCTTTATTTGAAACCTTCAAGTAGACATGTTGTCACGATGAGAGGGGTTCCAATAAATTGGTCAGATGAAGTTAAGTATCTAGGGCTCATGCTTGATAAGAATTTAACTTTCAAAAATCACATTGAGGGCATTCAAGCCAAATGTAATAAATATGTAAAATGTCTTTATCCCCTTATTAATAGAAAATCAAAACTTTGTCTTAAGAACAAGCTTTTGATATTCAAACAAATTTTCAGGCCAGCCATGTTGTATGCTGTACCAATATGGATTAGCTATTGTAATACCAGAAAGAAAGCTCTGCAGAGAATTCAAAATAAAATTTTGAAAATGATTCTGAGGCTTCCTCCCTGGTATAGTACCAATGAGTTACATAGAATATCCAATGTTGAAACATTGGAACAAATGTCAAATAAAATAATAAATAATTTCAGGCAAAAATCGTTACAATCTTCTATTGCCACGATTAATGCGTTATATGTTTAGGTTAAGTTAGGTTAAGTATATTTAAAGCGTTTTTTTTTCTCTTATAAGCAGGTGAAATCAACTCACCTGTAAAAAATCTGAACTGCTACGGCAAATGAAATGTTATATGTTGTTAACAAAATGTTAATAAAATCTTAAATTTGTTTTACCAAATTAGGATGATAGTGTTCTCTAATAACACAGAACACCTAGATATAAGAAATGAATGTAATGTTTGGAATGATGCTAATAAAGAAATTAAAAAAAAAAAAAAAAAAAAAAAAAATCAGTATGGTATCGATGCA
This sequence comes from Aedes aegypti, assembly GCF_002204515.2. Classification (NCBI taxonomy): domain Eukaryota; kingdom Metazoa; phylum Arthropoda; class Insecta; order Diptera; family Culicidae; genus Aedes; species Aedes aegypti. The sequence goes on from NC_035107.1 coordinate 27,208,449, forward strand.
AGTGTGACAAATTTGTGACTGTCATACCACCACCTCCACCTCACAGCCTACGTGGTTGAAAATAATTGAGACGATACTACGCAAGGACGCCACGTGGATACTCTTGAAATATTTTTATGCTAATAGAAAAAATCCAACACGGCATTTTTCGTAATAGCAAAAAATGTTGTATGCAACTCGTTGCAAAACTCGATTTTTTCAACACTCGTCGTATTTATCCAACTCGGCAAGCCTCGTTGGATAAATGTACGACTCGTGCTGAAAACATCTTCATTTTGCTACTTGTTGCTTAAACAACTATTATCTGTTTGGTGATTTGGTCTTTTCATGAAAATAATTATCATTTTGTTTTTCTACATTATCGAATAAATTTTAAGAGTATTTTAGTGCTTTTCATCTTATTTCACGTTCGTTTCTGGAATCCCTGGATTCCCGGGACGTCACAACTAATATCCCGGGAAACGGAAAATCCCGAAATTTCTCGAATTCCGGGATTTTTTGTCCCGGGATGGACACTGTAGCATCGACGTTTGTTTGACGTCATTTGAGCTTTCGATCAACGTCGGTCCAACAAGCACATCTGCTTAAGTTTACTTTCTCACAGAAAACAAGCAATGTTTTGACAGTTCCCACAACAAACAAAGAAAATTTTGTCAACATTGCACTACTACGCAGGCAATTGGGTTAGTCTATGTGGAGATAAAGTGACTTCATCATGAATCAAAACAAAACACTACTGGAGTCGATTTTACACTGGTACAAAATCGTCGCAAGTAATTGTAAAACGGATGATACATCAAATTTTTGTGGGTAATAATAGAAGCTCCGTAGTTTTTAAGCGAAGTACACGGCGAAAAAATGTTAAAAAAGAGGATTCGTCTTAAAACAGTTTAAAAATATATGTAGGTTGTGTTTCAAAACCGTATGAAAGTTTCTTGCGTCGATTTGAAAAAGTAATCGAGATTTGTATCTTTTTAAACCAGGGTTTCCCAACCGGTGGTCCTCGGACCCCTAGGGGTTTTATAAGTCTAGGCTGAGAAAGCCAACCTGAAGGTACAACGAATGGATTTGAAATTAGTGTTTAGTTGTTGTTCTTATATTACAAATATTTGAAAAATGTAACTTTTTTGTTAATCTTTCAACAAGGCGAATACCAATCAACTACTTTCCATACCAATGTATTTTCTAGAGCTTGTCAGGTTAAATTACTCGTTGTGTAGTCGTTCTTAATTTTCCTCTAAGCATTATTCATTTTTTTTCCTGTGCAAACTTGAAAATCAAACTATTGGGAATATGAAATTCCTTGTAAATATTTTTGGATCAACCTGTAATGTTTTGATGAAAAGAAGAGAAGGTTTTATGCCTCTAGGAGAAGTGCTTCGAAAGGAACGCCACTCCTAGGGGCTTTTCCCTACTCCAATAAATAAATAAATAAATAAATAAATAAATAAACCTTGGTAGATTCCAACGGTCTTCAAAGTTCTTTGGGACCCTTGTAAATTATTGGCAGGATTTGTGAAATTTTATTTTTTTCGCGCTCATACTATTTGCTTTACCAACTTAATTATATTACCAAAATTTTTGAAAAGAATTTTGGAGAGATGAAATTTACAGTAGTATTGATTGGTACAAAATATGTCAGATGACGAATGAAACTTTTTGACGAATTTTTTAACGATTTTTTTTTTCTACATCCCAGAAGCACATTTGAAAGCCTCGAGAGGAGGGTAACTATAACCATATTTTTTTATGGGATATTCCTGGATTTCTAATGAATTTATTGGAAGATACATTAGAAAAATTCTCAAATCTCTTTGTAAATCGTTTGAGATGCTTGCCGTGGAAGCAGGTCCGTTCCACTCAGGTTCAGATTGGGTACTACTTCTAGTACTGCATTTGGTCCCTTGATACTGCGATACCCAAGTAACCACTAGCCCGCTAATTCGCCTCTTTGGCCTTTTAGGGCTGTTATATAGCAAATATAAGGCATGTCGGGTCTATAACAGCCCTATATTAGCACAGAGGGCGAATTAAAGTGCTATTTGGCTACTTGGAAAGGTACCTTAGTTTGACAGATCGCAGTACACTTTTCACGGCATTCTAGATTTTGCTTTATTACCTCATATACCAGCCCAGGGCTGGTAGTGACTGAATGTCTTAAAATAGGAACTCTAGAAACATCATTTCCGAAAAAAGATAAACAAATAACAGGAATCAAACATAAAGCATACATGAACCAAGGAAACAAATAGAACCCAAAAAGGCATACACAGCAAAAAATTGTAAATTTGAGTTTATTTTCAAGGACATATTTGGAGCATCAAAATAAACCTAAATTTCAACGACCAATCTAATATTTTTCAATCGAATTCACTTTTAATTTACACTATCATTTTTAGTTGAAAATTGAATGAATGTTCATTTAAGTTTACATGGTGCTGTAACAACACACGAATTCGACTTTTTTTCACTAGTTTACATCACATTGGAATTTAAATATTTTCTGTGTAGGAAGATGAGATTTAATAAAAAGTTTTCAAAAAAAAATCGCACAGATATTTGTATTGGGAATATTTTTATTACTCGTAACATGATATTAGTATAAAATTATTGTATTATTACTCGTTTTACTGAATGTATTTCTTCATGGCTTTGCAGGATTTACTTCAGAAACTAATACAGATGTTTGCCAAAAGTTCTATTCAAATTCTTTTTTTTTTTTTTTTTTAAATCTTTATTTGAGTGTATTTTAACGCACGAGTCTATTCAAATTCGAAGATTTGTTGAGTGTTCATTTAGTGATCATTTTGTAAACTTTTTAGAGAACTCCTCCAAGAATTTTGGTTAAGATACCTTCAAAAACACAATCTGGATTTTTTCTAAGGGATTTCTCTAGTGATATCTTTGAGAATTATTCTAGAGATCCTTCCTAAGATTTTTCCTTCAAGAATTTCTTTGAAAATTCTTTGAAGAATGGAAATTTCTGAAGGAAGTTCTCAAAGATGTTAGCCTGGATTTTTTCAAGAGTTATCAAGGATATTTAACAAAAAAAAGTTTCGAAGAAAATACTGACACAAATATGGAAGGTATTTCTAAAAAAAATCCTATTGTATTTTCTGATAAAACATCACTAGACACTCACGATGAACTCCTGCAACGATCTCCGAACGAACTCCTGCAGTCCTGATTTTCTAGATAAATTGTTGAGATAATTATTGAAAAAATAATATATCGCATCTCTGGATAATAATCCGCAGGATTTTTTAGAAATTCATGGAAAATCTTAGAATTATCTGAAGTTCCTTAAGAAATCTTTTTAGTAAAGGGGTAAGAAATTACTACAACAATTTCTTTAGTATTTGCTGGGGTGAAACCTTATATCAAACTTGAAAATACCCTGGAGTTTCAATTGAAAAATTATTCGAAAAATCTTTGGACGAACTGCATGAGGAATTCCCGAATGAAATCCAGGAGGAATTACCTACTAGGGAATTTGTTTAAGGAATTTAAAGGATTTGTTTAAGGGGAATCTCCGGTGACATTGATTTTGAAATTCTTAAAAGAGTTTTTCATCTCCCGAAGTATTTTAAAGAGGAATTCTCGGAGTACATTCGAGAAACCGCGGAAATCCTGCAAGAATTCTTTATTTATTTTATTTTTAAAGATTTCGAGAAACATTTTTATTTAAAAAAAAACTGTAAAATTGAACTTTTAGGATTTTTTTGGAAGAATTCTTGTACAAATCTTCGGAATATCTACTAGAGTAACCACTGGAGAAATCTGTGAAAGAATTACTGGGAAAATCTGTGGAAAACAACGCGGAACGATCTCTATGGAAATAACTTGAAAATAGTTAGAGCAAATTCTCCAAGTACTCGTTGTAAAATCTCTGGATAGATTTCAGGATGAATTCCAGGAAGAATTGATGAGAAATCTCTACATGAATTTCTAGAGAAATTACTGGAGGACTTTTATTAGAAAAATAGAATAAGACATTGATGACAAAAAAAAAGACTAGAAATCCAATGGAGACAAACAAGACAGAGACGACAGAGAATCAGAAACGACAGATTTAACGCATGAAAATACAGAAGAGACAAGAAGACAGACATGTCAGAGAAGACAAAAATGACAAAGATGACTGTAAAAATATAGAAGACAGGGAAAACAATGAGGACAGGAAAGTCAGAGATTACAGATAAGCCAAATAAGAATGATAATAAAGAAAAGATATAGACGACAGGGAAGACAAATATGACAGGAAAGATCCGATAATGACAGAGAAGACCATAAGCTAGAGAAAACAGAAAAGACAAGAAGCAAAAGAATTCAGAGAAGACAAAAACAGGGGAGACTGGAAGATAAATGAGAAAGATGATACAGATAAAACAGAGAACACTGAGAAAACAGAGAAGACATAAGACATGAAAGTTATGGAAGACAAAGAAGGCAGGGAAATCAGAGAAGACAGAGAAAATAGATAATACCGACGATAGAGAAAACTGAGACTACAGAAAAGACCAGAAGCTAGAGAATATAGAAGAGATAAGAATGTATAGAATTCATAGATGACAGAAAAGACAGAGAAAACAGTGAAGACAGAGAAAACAGTCAGAGTCAGAGAAGACAGATAAGACAGGGAAGTCAGGGTATAAACAGAAGACAGGGAAGACAAATGATACAATGACAACAGAGAAGACAAAGTAGACAGAGAAGACAAAGGAGACAGAGAAGACAAAGAAGACAGAGATTACAGAAAAAACAGTGAAGACAGAAAAGATCAGAAGCTGAAGAATACTGCACCTTCTGTATTCTCTAGCTTCTGGACCAGAGAAGATAGAGAAGGCAAAGAAAACAGGAAAGACGAAGAACACAGAGAAGACAAAGATGACAGAGGAGATTTAAAAGTCAAATATGACAGAGAAGGTTGGATAACAGAGACAACAAAGAAAACAGGAAGACAGAAAGCGAAGATACATCGAAGCCAATCCTTGAATTTTCAATAGCTCAAACGGTTGTCTGGTTCTCTAAATTTGTGGTCTTAAAAATTCGAGGTTTGGCTTCGATGCATATTTACCAGAAACGATCTAAAAAACAGAACCTATAAAGTACAAAAAGTCTTGTCTTTAACTAGAGGATTCATAGAAGACAGGAAAGAATGAGGAGACTAAAAAATAGATAAGACAGGGAAAACGAAGATGGCAGGAAAATCAGATGGCAGTAGAAACAGAAGACATAACAACGCGTAACAATATTTGAAAAATTCTCTTGAGCTACTAGACTGTTGCACTACCCGAGGCAAAAGGAAATTGCTATCGAACACCAAACTACGGTAGTCCATAGTTCGTTTAACGGTGAAATTATCTATCTTCCGCTCTATAACATAACTTGAGAACAACGCAACGGTGCCAGTAGGGCGATTCAAAATTTAAAAATGTTTGAGAATCCAATCTCCCATATGTTCCTAACCATCCTAACCATAAAAATAGTGTTTTGTGAAATTTTCAGCTTTCTAGGTGGTGATTTTAAGGTGGTCCAAAAACAATGTAGGGATTGTACCCCGTTTGGCATAAAGTCGTTTGGCATAAGGTTTTCGTTTGGCATAAAGCTGTTTGGCATAAAGCCGTTTGGCACAATGATTGACTTAAAATTAATATTGGCATTTTTTAAGCTTTTACCGAGACCAAAACCACCGAGCCCATAGCAACAAATTTTGGGAGGTTCCAAACAAGCAACACCACGTTCAGAGATTTTCCAAGCTAAGAATTTCAAAAATTGTTGTGGCATTAGAAGGCATTACTAAATAAAACTCGTGAAGGGTCTCTACATCTCAGAACATAGAGCTTGTTGCGATATACAAATAACTCTCCCTTACTCGATATTCCGTATCTCGATATCGAGTTAGAAAACCATAGTAAAAGTTGGTTTTCATGGCTAACTCGATGGTCCCTTAGATCGCAGTTGCACTGGTTTTCTGTTCTGTAACTCGATACCTCCCTAACTCGATGGTCCCTTCAATATCGAGTAAGGGAGAGATGACTGTACATATTTGAAAACAGTAAATTGGCAAAGAAAGTTCACAGTTATTCATCAAGGGAATGCTCATAGAATATTTCGCTGCAGATCAAGCTCTGTCCCAGTTTGGATGAAAATTACTTGATAAAAGAATGGATTTTTTTTTGCAAAATATCAAAATATCCAATCCAAAGATCCATCAATGCGACTTAATGCAAAAATAGCCTATATACGAGAGCAGATTATTTTTCGTTTAAAATGTGTAAGGCTCTAACGCAAAAACATATTTTCACAGCATAGCTCAAATGAACAACACATTTTTGAAGAAATTATTTGTGGGTAAACTTTTCAACGGTTCAATATAAATTCTAATTTCGGAAGTGTACATCAAAAACATCGTCTATTAGCGAGAGAAGGGAAAATTTGTGATTGAAATAAGATTTTTTCCAGCATATCTCGGAAGGAGATCACGCGTTTGCCCAAGAAAAATGATATGTTGAATATTGGCAGGTTCTAAAGTAATTATCATTCTAACAACACATCTGACAAGAATTGATAAAACAGCGAAATATTAAAATGGTTAACATTTAGCTTTACTAAATAATAAAATTTAAAACAGTATAAATATAAAGAACAGCCGATTTTTAAAAGAAGGCAAAATTTATAAATTCAACCAATAGAAGAATGGACGCCAAAAATTATTGTGGCATAATAAAACGAAAAGACATGCGTTCAAAATCATCGAAGTGATTGTACTATTTCTCCCCGAAAAGTGGTGACGAGAAAGAACGATAAACAGTCAAAAGAAGAAAGTATTCTGTCACTCTCGGCTATACACATGTTGGCAAAAATGCTGAGAACGGTAAAACTCGAAAGAATCGCCAATAAAATAAAGAAGGGTGCATATTAGATGGTCTGTTCGTTCACCACCCTGAAATGTATAAAGTTACGACAATTATGAATGCTAAAAACTTTTCGGGGATGTGGGCTAGTCGGGGAAACGGGATATTCGATTGCCAAATGCTTATACATAATATAGCTCCAAAGAACAGGCTATGCATAAAAGAAGGAGAAATTTATTGAAATTTTAAATCAACAGTTTTCATACCTATAATTATGGTTACATCATATTTAGAAAAAAAAATAGAACAATTAAAAAAAGGGTAAATTTGTGCTAAATATATAAAAATCTGCAGAAAATATGTTCCAATAGCGAAACTCACAAGAAGAATTAACATATGAAAGAAGGGTAATTTCTGGATAAATAACAAAATACTATTGGACATAACTTTCCTAATATGCTTAAATTTATTCAAGAGCGTATGATTATTGAATAAAGTGTCATTTTGTATCAATCGACTCCAAAACAAGCCTTATGTCATCAGAAAGATTCAATAGAAACGTAAAAACGAAAAATTGAGAAATTCTTGGTTTCAGACTCATTATGCCAAACGACCATTATGCCAAACGATTTTATGCCAAACGGCTTTATGCCAAACGACTTTATGCCAAATGACCTACCACCCAATGTAGGTTTATGTGGAAATTACTATGGAGAAATTTTGAGAAATGTTACAAACATGCTAATACTGTAATGTAAGTACAAAGTTATTATCCAAAAGTAAAAACTTATTCTTCGAACCAAAATAAAGAAATTTGCTGAAGAGAAAAATGCAATCCAACGGATAGCAGAAGAGATATTCATGATTTTTTTGCTATTATTTAGCTTAATATGGGATTATAGCCATGCAAACATGTACAAAAATTCCAAACAAAATTAGCTCAAAGGGATTTGTTTCTTCAGGTATGCAAAAGCCCCGCGTAACACGTAAAATACCTCAAATATTATCTCATGTATAATCTACAAAGACCAAACTATTTACTGGATCAGGTATTGTAATATCTAGCTAATACATGATGGATGTTCATATATAAGTAGTGTTTTTCAGTTTCCAGTGAAAACGAAAAAAAAGAGTTTAGAACCCATTGTGTACAAAAAAAAGAGACATTATGATAAATCCCATTGAAGCAGGGACTTAGGGTCGATTTCTTCACCATGGCTTAAGTCGTAAACTAGATTTACCCATATAGTTAAACTAGGTTTAAGGCCTAAGCGGTGGTAAAGAAACAGCTTATTAGTCTCCTAAAAGAGACTTACCACCAGTTTTTCCATCCCTATCATCATCAGAATCTACGACAAAAGGTCGAAAGGACAAAAGGTCGAAGAACAAAAAATAAGGGACAAAAGGTAGAAAACCTTTTTTCATAAAAAAAAATCCCACCAAGTAAACAATTTTTGACCTTTTGTCCATAAACCTTTTCATCACCCCCTCTGGCTACGCCCATGATCCATATCACTAAACCATTTTCGTTTGTTTCTATTTCCGTCCACAGGTGTGGTGACGACAGACGGTGCTTCCAAACGGCAGGAAAATGATCCAAATTGAGAGTTATCGTCATCATCATCATCAGCAGCAACAACAACAGCAGCAGCATTGTCATCGAGGACTACCAAACGGTCACTAGGACCAAGCCCAGCAACCATGACGACCGCCCAGCAGTCACCATCAGAGGCGGCATTTGCCACGAAGAATAGTGAGCCTGCTGCGATCCATTTAGGGCACCACCTCAAAAGCTAGGAGGACATCGGCCTTGTGTGTTATATTGTCCGACCGCCGTCGCTAAAAGCCGTGGAAACTCAACACCATTTTCAAACCCGACGAACGACAGTTCGGAAAGAGCCCAGCCGCAGCAGAGAAGTGTTGCAAGCAATTGACACAAAACTGGGAACCGCAGGAGCGTGTGTGGGAGTAAAGAGACACGTACAAGAAGCACAGTAGGCAGCGAAATAAAGCGTATAGAACAAAGCACTTTATCCGACTCCCGTCCAGGAGGTGGGGTTAAGGAGGGGGAGGGGCTTCTGCCAAACGCCTACTTGTCCTTGTTGTTTTAGAACGGAGAAAGGACTCCAAAAAGGAAAAGCTTCACCATGTTGATAAAGGAGTATCGGATACCGCTGCCGCTGACGGTGGAGGAGTATCGAATAGCGCAGCTCTACATGATAGCGGTAAGTACAAAGGATGGATGGGCAAGACTGGAGGAACAATGGGTGATTGGTTCTGTTGATGGCGTCTTTTTTCGGAGTAATGGTTTCTTCTCGATTCGGCATTGCTACGATGGTGGGCCACGAAAAAAAAGACGACGATACTTGAGGTGTGATTAAATTGTTTGCTACGAAGGGAAAATATGGAACGGTTATCAATACCATCCATCGTTTTAGGAGTAACATCCTGTCTATTTTTGATGCATGCTTTTTGTTGAGCGACTTTCATAGTTAGTCCATCCATCTAATAATCGCAAACATTTTTCTTGCGAAATTGTGACAATAAATTTACACTACCGTGAAATGGGGTATTTTTTTTAAATTGCGAGTAACTTTGAAAGTACAGAACCACAATATATCAAACAAAATAACATAAATTCTGTTAATCAGTTAAGCAAAAAGAATGCAATAGCAATGGAGGAATTTCTTGATAAATTTCTTAAAAACTCCCGTATGGTAGGGTAAGTGATCCATTAGTTGTGGGTGTTCCTATAGTTGCGGTAGTGCCATTTTCACAGATTTTATTGAATTAGTCACAGAACCGACACTGTCAATCGACGTGTTGGCTTCTTGATACACGAAATCGTTGAAAACAGCGCTCAAATTGCTTTAAAACTGATGAAATATCACTAAAATTGCTAAAACTATTCTTACTTACTTGATACTTGATGCGCAACAATTCCTTGCTAATGCGTTGAATCTACGCCGAATGAAGAAGCCTTCTCCATTGGACCCGGTCCTGGGCCAATCGCTTCCAGTCGCCCTGAACGTTAAGCGACCTTAAATCCTCCTCAACTGCAAAAAGCCATCTGGTGCGCGGCCTTCCACGGAGGCAACGGCCTCTCCCTGGGTCTCTGCTGAATATTAGTTTAGCTTGACGTTCCTCCGACATGCGAGCTACATGCCCAGCCCACCGCAGCCTGCCGTGTTTTATACGCTTAACAATATCCATTTCATTATAGACTTGGTATAACTCGTGATTCATGCGACGCCGCCAGATGCCATTGTCCAATTTACCGCCGAGTATTGTTCGCAGCACTTTACGTTCAAAGACCCCAAAAGCTCTCCGGTCGACCTCTTTCAACGTTCAAGATTCGTGGCCGTACAGAGCTACCGGAAGAATTAGAGTCTTGTACAACGCGAGTTTGGTCTTCGTCTGTAAGCTGCGGGACTTTAGCTGGTTACGAAGTCCGTAAAAAGCCCGACTCGCAAGCTGCAATACGCCTTTTTACCTCGCGGGTAACATCATTATCGCAAGTCACTAGAGTTCCAAGGTATTCAAATTCATCAACTACTTCAAAAATATCACCACCTCACTACCAACATCACCTATGGGCCCACGATGTCTACCAGCGACTATGTACTTTGTCTTCGTGGTATTGATAATAAGCCCAATTCGCGTTGTCTCCCTTTTAAAAGGCACGTATGCCTCTTCCACGGCTCGGCGATCAATCCCGATTATGTCGATATCGTCCGCAAAACCAAGAAGCATATACGAACGTGTGATAATAGTGCCATTCCTATGCACGCAAGCTCTCCTTATTGCTCCTTCTAACGCTATGTTGAACAATAGGTTTGAAAGTGTATCGCCCTGCTTCAATCCGTCTAAGGTTACGAAGGATGTGGAAATCTCATCCGCAGCACGTACACTACCCGCCATAAGTATGGAATCGCATCATCTAGTATTGCAACACCTCAATTGAATATTGCAGCACCCCAAAAAGTTTAGCATCACCCGTAAACTATTACACTAATGACGCAATATCTTGGAAACCTTACTTTCTAGAAAGCTGCGGTCTTCAGCAAAGTTGTTCAGAAGCCTTACGGCGTTCATCAGCTGAAATTTTTAATGCGCCATTTTGCCGCTACGTGGCGCTAGTGTGCATGTAAATTGGTCATATTTTAGACGGCTCTAGCTCATGAACCTGACAACTTAGAATGTTCGTGTCTTCAGCAAAGTTGTTCAGAAGCTTAAAAGCAATGTGAAACAGCACTGATTGGTTAGCAATTTTGCCGCTACGTGGCGCTAGTGTGCATGTAAATTGGTCATATTTTAGACATCTCTGGCTCATGAACCTGACCACTTAGAATGTTCGTGTCTTCAGCAAAGTTGGTCAGAAGCTTAAAAGCAATCTGAGGCAGCACTGATTGGTTAGCAATTTTGCCGCTACGTGGCGCTAGTGTGCATGTCATTTGATCATATTCTAGCAGGCTCTAGCTCATGAACCTGACCACTTAGAATGTTCGTGTCTTCAGCAAAGTTGTTCAGAAGCTTAAAAGCAATCTGAGGCAGCACTGATTGGTTAGCAGTTTTGCCGCTACGTGGCGCTAGTGTGCATGTAAATTGGTCATATTTTAGACGGCTCTAGCTCATGAACCTGACCACTTAGAATGTTCGTGTCTTGAGCAAAGTTGGTCAGAAGCTTAAAAGCAATTTCAGACAGCACTGATTTGTTAGCAATTTTGCCGCTACGTGGCGCTAGTGTACATTTCATTTGATCATATTCTAGCAGGCTCTAGCTCATGAACCTGACAACTTAGAATGTTCGTGTTTTTTTTTGGCCCGATTTGGTCGGCTTGTTTTAAATTTATCAAAAAATTGTTTTCGCCATGTTCTACCATATTTTCATTAGAAATGATGATGATGTTTAATGTCATGCACGCATGGGCATAGCCAGAGGGGGCAATGGGAATGCCTCCTCCCCTTTGGACGATGCTAAAAACAATATTACGGGAATTTATCATGTGTTTGTATTCTTAAAAAATTGTCTCCAGCACTCATATTTATATAATTGTTGCATGATGATAGATTGGAAAACTTATGGAGTATTCCAAACAATCAGCTTTTTGAAAAACTTCTTGCAATAATTTTTTCGAAGGGTACATCAAATCTGTTGGGAAACTCAAAAAGGTTCTACAAAATTTATTGTTAGCAGAATATTATCATTAGAGTAATCGGACTCCTCGTATTTCCCACAGGAATTCCACTCGAGATATCATTCATAATCCTCCAGATATTTCTCCAACGTGTTTCTCCAATTATTCCTGAAATTATTCTATAAATCGTTCCTGGCTGTACCTCGAATTTCTCCAGAGATTCCTCAACAAAATTTAAAGGTGTTTTCTAGAGGTGATTCTAAAAATTCTTCCATAAAAACTCAATTTAATATGCCAAATATTAAACGAGTTATGCACAGCGATCTCAAGTATCATAAAACTGTGTTTCGTTACTTAGCAACTTGGCAACTCGCTAGTTAAATCATTCTTAAAATTAAAACAAACGGAATTCATACAGCCGAGTTTATGACAAAAAAAAAACATGTGTGTAGGTTCATTCATGAATTCCTCCGAGAATTTCTCTCAATACTATTTCAAAAATTAATCTATGGATTCCTGTTGAAACTTTTCTTTCAAAAATTTCCAAACAATAATTTCATAAATTGTTCCAGAAACATACTGGGTACACCGAAAGGGTTTTGCGTCTAAATTAAAATTGATTTTTGCTTGAACTTGAACTTGAACTCGACCACAAACTTCACTCAAAATTCTAATAGAATATTTTTATTTTTCAAGTAATTACTTCAATAATTATCTTCTTTTAGTCCTTGTTGAATTCATTCCATTTTTATCTTCAGTATGTCTCGAGATAAACTTCAAAATTTGCTCACGAGATTTTCAGGAACTTGACTAGGAATTTCACCAAAATCATTTTGAAGCATTAAATCATCCCTTAGGTATAGGAATAATTTATGAGATTTATTCACACTTCATGTGATGTAATTTATGAATACTTCTGCGCTAAAAACCCAGCAAAAAAATCCATGAAAACTAAAGAAAATTTCTTGGTTTTCATACAGTAAGATATATTTTTACACACATTCCATTTCCAAACATTGAGTTTTAAAACAATGTTTAGGAAAAAATATGTGAAAACTCCGTATGAAACATTATTTGAATTATACTAAAATGAATTCCAAGAAGAGCTTCGAGGCAATTATTTATGCTATGTATTTCGAAGGAGTTTCTAAATAAAAAGGAATTTTAATATGAACCTCTTTAGGAATTTCTGTGTTCTGTGAGAAATTTTTAGATAATTCTTCGATCATGTATAACTAGGAACTCAGGTTGATTCCATTTGTTTTACTGGACAAAGCAAAATTGCCGATCAAAGGTACCACAACGAATCGAATCTTTGGAATTTTTCCAATAGGTAAATCTGCAAGACTTTAAATAGACCCATCACTCAACATTGAAATAAGACGCGTTTAGGATTTTACTTAGCTTACTATGAAAAAAATACGGTGGGTATCTTGTATAGTTTTATGTTTCATGCAAAAAGAGTATAATGTATAATGATCGTTTTGTCGTGAAAATCGTGACTGAAATGTTAAGATTCGATCTTCTCAAGCCCCCCCCCCCCCTGATGAAAAAACCTGGCTACGCCAATGGTCATCGACCCCTTAGGGACCGTTCAAATATTACGTAACGCAACAGGGGAGGGAGGGGGTCTTACATAATGTTACGGTTCAAAGAAAAATTTAAAATTTTCTATACAAAAGTTGTTACGTGGAGGTGAAAGGGGGCCTAAAATTGACAAATTTTGCGTTACGTAATTTTTTAATGAACTCTTAAAAGTCCACGCAAGTTCTTGACGCGGTTCACAAGCAATCATTAACACGTCGAAATTTGAAAAACAGGAACATAATAAAATGACCCGATTTTGTCAGGTTCCCCATTTTGTCAGCCTAAAATTCATCGAGGGTCTGACAAAATCGGGTCCTCACTGTATTATATTCCACAATGTTTTGAATTTTGTCTAAGTAAACAGGTTCGTAGAAAATGCCTTCTTCTAAATATTTGCTGAAGATACGAACATTCTAGGTGGTCAAGATCATGTGCTAGAGCCCGCGAAAATATAACCAAATCTACCTGCACATCTGAGAGAGAAGAGACAGATGGCTAAGATTGCGAGCTCCCAAAAGACAAGGGAACCTGTCATTAACTGACACTGGAAAACCACACATTTGAAGAGCAAAGCGTAAAATACCGTTAGAATTTAGGTAAAGGTAATTAAACTTTCTAGGTGTTTTTCGATGACTGCACATTTTAAAAAAGTTGAATACTTAAATATAGTCGTGTGTTGGCAAACTGCTATTGATTTTTTTATTCATACCTTTTTCACATTCAACAACAATGAGTGAATGATAAGATCATTAGACCGTTGTGAAAATCCAAGAACTAAAGAAAGAAGTCTAAGAAGGCAAGAAAACATGCCAACTGTCAGTGAGCTGTCTTCTCTCTCAGCTGTACGCTAGCACCACATAGCGGCAAAATTGCTAACCAATCAGTGCTGCCTCACATTGCTTTTAAGCTTCTGAACAACTTTGCTGAAGACACAAACATTCTAAGTGGTCAGGTTCATGAGCTAGAGCCTGCTAGAATATGATCAAATGACATACATACTAGCGCCACGTAGCGACAAAATTGCTAACCAATCAGTGCTGCCTCAGATTGCTTTTTAGCTTCTGAACAACTTTGCTGAAGACACGAACATTCTAAGTGGTCAGGTTCATGAGCTAGAGCCTGCTAGAATATGATCAAATGACATACATACTAGCGCCACGTAGCGGCAAAACTGCTAACCAATCAGTGCTGTCTCAGATTGCTTTTAAGCTTCTGAACAACTTTGCTGAAGACACGAACATTCTAAGTGGTCAGGTTCATGAGCTAGAGCCGTCTAAAATATGACCAAATTACATGCACACTAGCGCCACGTAGCGGCAAAATGGCGAATTAAAAATTTCAGCTGATGAACGCCGTAAGGCTTCTGAACAACTTTGTTGAAGACCGCAGCTTTCTAGAAAGTAAGGTTTCCAAGATATTGCGTCATTAGTGTAATAGTTTACGGGTGATGCTAAACTTTTTGGGGTGCTGCAATATTCAATTGAGGTGTTGCAATACTAGATGATGCGATTCCATACTTAAGGCGGGTAGTGTATACTTGATTTCGAACCTTCCAACGTTGCGCGAATCAGTCTAATCAGCTTCATCGGAAAGCCCTGTTCCATCATTATTTCCCACAACTCGTTTCTTTTAACTGAATCGTACGCCGCCTTGAAATCAATGAACAGATGATGAGTCTGCAAGTTGTACTCCCGGAATTTATCGAGGATCTGTCGCAGGGTAAACATTTGATCCGACGTCGATCGGCCCTCACGAAAACCAGCTTGGTATTCGCCGACGAAGGACTCTTTAAGCGGTCTCAATCTATTGAACAGAATACGTGACATTATTTTGTACGCCGAATTGAGGAGCGTTATTCCTCGGTAATTGGCGCACTCCAATCTATGCCCTTTTTTGAAGAGAGGGCAAATGAGGCCATCCATCCAGCTAGCAGGCAGTTCTTCTTCCTCCCATATCCTTAGTAATATATGGTGAATTATTCTATGCAGCTGCTCACTACCGTGCTTGAGAAGTTCGGCCGGGAGCTCATCCTTCCCAGCAGCCTTGTTGTTCTTCAGCTCTTTAATCGCCTTCTTAACCTCATCTAGAGATGACGGCTCCACAGCTTGACCGTCGTTGTCGATGTTCATTCTGTTCTCCGATGCTCTATCATTCCCTCTATTCAGTAACGTTTCGAAGTGCTCTTTCCACCTGGCAGCCACCATCGTTTTATCTGTCAACAAATTACCTTCCTGGTCGTTGCACATGACGGGAGACGACGCTGACTTTCTACGCACGCCATTGACAGTTTCATAGAATCGTCGCATATCGTTCTGTTCCATACAGTTTTGCGCCTCGGCTACCACGTTCTCATCAAACTCTTTTCTCTTCTTGCGATGGATTCGCTTTTCGGCTGAACTTGCTTCCTTGTACCGCTCTCTGTTCAGCCTGGTACCAGACACTAACATCCGACGTGTGGCCACGTTCTTCTCATCCGTCACCAGTTTTGTAAGCAATCACGGTACTCGACACGTTTTCGCTGATATTCGGCAGCGCTTCCCTTAAACATTCACAACACGAGCGATCAAACGAATGTCGAAAAGAAAAATGTCAATTGAATCCCACTGACCACGATAACTTCGCTAGGAAGCGTTATGGTTTTATATGTTTCTGTTCTGCTTCCACTGTATTTGGGTTACATTCGACATAACAGACAAGATCAAACTATACATGTTGTTTATGATCTGATGTCTGAATTATTTGCAAAACTTATGGTTTATGCAAATTTCGTCGTATCAAACGACATTCAATTGACACTTTTTCGTGTTTGTCGACGTTCATTCTACCGCTCGTGCTGTGACTGCTGACCATGGCAACGAAACGAACGTCGCGCAAAGTGTCGAATGTTTACAGCACTGTCCGTCACCCTCTGGCACTCCTCGTCGAACCATCCGCTTCTGGGGCGTCTTCGAGCAGTAACTATCACTTCTCGCGCTGTTTCATTCATCACTCTATGGATTGCATCCCATAAATTGTTGAGGTTTTCGCTTACATTGACCTCACTTATCCGCTCGTCCAGCTTTTGGTGGTATTCAGCTGTAACGCCGTCTGCTGAGAAGCGCTGGATATTGAATCGCATTGTTCGCTGTGGTCTTGAATTCGCTACAGTTGATAATCGCGCTCGAATTTTACTGACAACGAGATAGTGATCCGAGTCAATGTTAGGACCCCTGAAACTCCTAACATCGATGACATCTGAGAAATGTCGGCCATCCATCAGAATATGGTCTATCTGGTTGCATATACAGTGAGATTCCGTTTTTGGCATGCTCCGATTTTGGCAACAAAATGGATCCGTATTTGGCAACAAAGTTGAAATTTGTGAATTTTTGTTAATATTATCGTGTCTGTTGCTTTAGTCATTTAAAAAGCATGTCAACTCCACACCGATTACATTCCAGAGCTCCATTTTCGTCGATATTTCCTCAAATCTCACCAACTACTAAGGACTCGCGTACGCGCTTCTTTATTTCAGAATGTTTATTGATCATACATTGGCAACGTTTTATGAGGCCAACAATCTCTACCAGTATCTCAACTAAAGACCAATCTCTTTTCTTAGGCATTCATATTGAGTGACCAGCCCACTTGAGTCTGCCAGTAGGTGCTAAAATTAAAAACTCTGTTCTTCAGATTTGGAACAGCTTGTTTGAACAAAGCACCAGCACCGACATAAGAGAAACAAAAAATCTAAACTCACACAGAGTTACAATCATAAGTTTTGTCTCATTTTTTTGGCTTACTGTCTTTATTATTATGGTTTTACATACATTGCGCATGTAAAAACACACCGCAATAATAGATACAAATATGTACAGCAAAACGTCGTGTATCATAACTTTTAATAAATTTCATTAAATAACATGACAAATGCGAATACAGTCCAAACTACAATTTATTCTCAATAATATCATTGAAGCGTGCGATAAATATGACTGAGAGTGTTTTAACTTTTTGTCTGTGGTATTGGTGTGTATATTGATCTTTCTGCGTCAACAATTTAAAGCTACGTTCCTTCTTTTCTGTAAGACTCTGTAAGGCGTTAGATTTGTTAAGAGACGATCCAGAATTCTGTACAAGATTGTTAATCAAGAATACGGGTCTCATTATCATCAAAACTTTCCTTACGAGCTGAGTCTATGAGTATCCTAACTGTAACCAGGAGAATCCTTAAGGGATTCTGGGTTCTTGTGGGACTTTTCAGAAATTTTCACGAATTCATGAGGATATCTGCAGATTCCAAGTGGACACTAAGGGCTTGTTGAGGGATCCTTAGAGTGTATAATTGGTTATTGAGGATTATATCCAAAATCTGGCGATTCCTAATAAACTCTAGGGCGTCCTGTAAATTTTAAGCGGGATAATGAGAATTTCTATTAGTATTTTTAACATCTCCGGCGAAAACTTGGGGATTTTGTAAAAGGTTCCTAGAGGAATTTGCAGTGTGCTAGTGGTAGTCTAATAATAATAAACTTTTAAATTTTTCATCGGAGACTTGAGAGAGACTTGTTCAGCAACATCGCAGCGGAATTCCAAGATGTTAACTCCTAGCAAATTCCTTAAAAAGATCCCAAGAACTCTATGCGATCCTACGGATGCTTGGCAAGATGCATCAGAGCTCAAGCGTTTTTTCTGTAGATTTCTTATAAGAACCTGAAGATTCCTATAAGGTTCTTGAGGATTCATAACAGGATCCTGTAAATTTCAGTTGATTTCATAAGGTAGGTGTAAAACACATATTAAGCTCAATTAAAAATTATTTCAAGTAAAAAATAAATTTTACAAAATTACAAGTCACATTTATGCATCATCTCATGTTTACGTTTGTCCTTTTGATGCAGTCAACCATGCATTATAAATTGCTTTACTTTATCAGAAACAAAAATTTAAGGAGCAATTCTAAACTTATCTAATTTTTCAAATTTTACGTTCCAAAAGTTAAACTGATTTTAAATGGTCATTTAATTAGAAAAAAACAGTTCATGCCGTTTTGCAATACCCAGCGCTTTTGATTCACAAATACGTCTTTGAAAGAAAACAAAAAAAAATTTCGTGTTCTTTTATAGTTTTAAGAAAATGTCCAGTTCTTCAATAAAAGTCACTTTTTCGATTATTGGTTTTAAAAGGCCCTCTTATACAAAAATATACATAAAGCTACTGAAAAATAATTGAAGACGTTAAGGCGTAATAACGCCACCAGAAAAATGTTTGCCAGATTTAACATTACGGGGCTATAGATTCATAGCATAGTATAACCCTTCGGGAAAATGCTTCAAAGTGAACCTTTTCAAAGTCTCAACGCCTTATAACTCCATAAAAATGATGTATTGACATTGCACTATAGGACAGGGACGCAATCTGGCGGGACAAAATTAATAACTCGGTAACGAAGCGTTTCCAGTATTTGGTGTCTTCGGCAAAGTTTGTTGTTATAACGAGAACCATCTACTGACATAAACGGATAGTTCGTAAATCGTCCGCATAGGTGGCGCCACAATCTAACTTTTGACTTTGACTTTCTAGAGACTTGGCATGTTCGACAAAGTTGTTCATTTTGATAAAATAAACAACTCTCTCGAAGACGTCAAAATTCCACAGCCTACTGTTTTCGAGTTATTGGCAAAATTAGTGAAAATTAGTGAAACAAGGGGGTGGTCACTCTACGCACTTCATTCGGCACAGCTGTGCCTTCTGAGCGCCGAAGTGCGCCAAGCGCGCCATACATGCTATAATATTAGCTTGCCATAAAATGTCAATGAACTGAAATTACAGAAAATCATTCTCAGCAAGCATTGAGATAGGTATTTTTTTCTAGTTCGTCTCTCGTTCTACAAATTTGAGGGAATTCTTAGAGGACGATGGTGCATATTCCGGGATACGTTTTACATTCTTGCGGGGGAAACTTACGAGAAAGGCAAGTCATGTATATGTAAGGCCCCAAGCACAATGTGAACGGCAACGCGGTACAACGGCAAAACGGCATGCCCATCTTGATCTACACTTTACTTATCAATCCCATGTTGACTAAATCCTTTTCAACATTGACTTGACAAGTAGAGTGTAGCTCAAGATGGGCTTGCCCTGGGAGGGAGAAACCGATACAAAATGTCTGTACGTCAAGGTGAGCCGAGATTTCTGCTGTCACGAATTGTCACTGTGAGCCCGGATCTTAAAGAGTGGACAAACATAAAAAAGCGCGTAATTTATCAAAACATATTTTTGCATTTTATCCAAGTTGACAACAATCGGTTGAAATTCAATTCCTGCAAGTCCAAAAGCAATGTCACGATAGCATTTTTTATATTGATAGAGCGTAAGTATTGAAACACGCATCTTTTTACTCTTTACAAATAAAAATGAAAATTAAAAACACAGAAAACTATGGCCCGTTTCCCATGTTTGTCCAGGAAGATCGAAGGTGCACAACAAATGAAAACTAGCGATTTTCCCCAAGCCTGCCTTGATTGTCTTTAGGGAGCTGGAGTTATCTTGCAGTTTGGAAAAGTTTTATTTCATTTTTCGTGTGTAGTATCGATGCCTCCCTCCCAGGGCTTGCCGTTTTGCCGTTGTACCGTGCTGCCGCTCACATTGTGCTTGGGGCTTAAGACTTCAATAGGAAGATTTGTGAAATGGCCCACACAAATTATCCTTGGTCCCAAACCCTTTTGTTCTCCGGAATCACCTTACGGTATTTATTCGGGAAGAATTTTATGTTTAACAAGTCGAGTAAGAAAAGGCATCCAACGTTTTTTTCCCCAGATTTTCCTACATTTTTTTATTTTTACCCATTCATGCGGAATTTGCTTTGAACTGATGACAAGGCCACTGGCTTTTTTTTTGTATTTATATAATGTAAGTTTACATTCAATATCAATTTAGTATAGGGCACGACCAAAATCCTCGTGTTAAACTAGCATAATGTTAAAAAAACACGTTAATAAAGATGAAAAAACAACCAAAATCGATTCCATCACAGTTCTATGGGTTCAGCTGATTTAATGTCACTTTAAAAGCCCGAAGACAATGACATCGGAACGACAACGCAAGTGGAACCGGTTCGGCCAGAATAAATAACGCCATCTCGATTGAGCTGTCAACATATGAAAGTGAGCCGAAAGTCCCAAACGCAATGCTACAGGAACTGATTCGCCAGCATGACACATGCTTGTCGATCGACTCAGTGTTGGTTAACTTTCATTCGTTGACAGCTCAGTCGAGGTGTGATTCATGCTGGCGAACCGTTACCGCTTTCCGTTGCCGTTCCGCTATCATTGCGTTTATGGCTGAAGTCACTAAGTCGGCATGCATGTAAAAGCTTCGTTCTGAAAAAAGAAAAAAGTTATAAAATAGTAAAAAAATGTAGGGTAAATGTTCCATTAGTTGTGGGTGTTCCTATAGTTGCGGTAGTGCCGTTTTCACTGATTTTATTGCATTAGCCACAGAACCGACACTGCCAATCTATGTATTGGCTTGTTGATACAGGGAATAGCTGAAAAGAGCGTTCAATTTGCTTTAAAACTGATGAAATATCACTAAAATTGCTAAACATTTACTTACTTGTACCAATAGTTGCGGTAAAGTGTTCCTATAGTGGAGGATCCCATAAGAAAACAACGGATACCTCAACTATAGGAACACAAATTAAAATTATACCGCAACTAAAGGAACAGTGTATCAATAGTGGAGGTATTATTTTTCTCTGACATGCTGTGGGTTACTGCGATGAAATCATTTTTCTCATTAATTCATTGGTCGTTACTTCCCGTTACAACATTAACTTGTACATTAATTGCGCTTCTTGAATTTAGGCGGTTAAACGAAGTTCAATCGTGCTTAGTACCTCCACTATTGGTACATCTTCCCTATAAGAAGGTCCTCCTCAAGCCGAAACCACTTGTCAAAATTTTTCGTGTTTGATAAACAACTCAGAAAACTCAATGATTGCTGAGATGAGAATTTCAGTTCAATGTGATTATTATAGCAACCCAATTTACAGAGCTGTGCCAGTCAGTGCGCCGAAATGTGCCGTAGCTGCGCAAGGCACACTGCGTAGAGTGACCACCCCCTTGTAGTGAAAAAACGATTTTTTTCACCGAATTTGACATTTTTTCTAAGAACCATGTCATATAATATTTTTTGCTGATAAATATATAACAAACGCAAGCTCTGGTGGAAACATTTTTAAATAATACGACGCATAAAAATTAAAAAAATTATGATAAAAAACCTGAAAATAGAGCATTTTTTGAACCTTAATATCTCCAAAAGCGCAAAA
Organism: Aedes aegypti; assembly: GCF_002204515.2. NCBI lineage: Eukaryota > Metazoa > Arthropoda > Insecta > Diptera > Culicidae > Aedes > Aedes aegypti. The sequence goes on from NC_035107.1 coordinate 27,230,345, forward strand.
AATCGCAAGTTCAAATTTTCAGGCAACATAGAGCAATACTTGATGAAACGGATGTCATAATTCCAGAGAGGTATATTTTGGTGTTTTTGAGATCTATCATTTTTTTTTACAATGATTATATTTCTCAAATACAGTTAATTTCCATGAGGAATCTGAAGGGGCGTTCGACTTCAAGAAATAACGAGTCGTGGAACAAAAACTTTCAGAAAACTGTTTAAAAAAGCCATCATAGAAGCCATGAAATTCAGTTTAAGAGCAGTTCCTTGAGTTGATTTCGAGTAATGTAGATGAAAGTGTAGATTAAAACTGGGTACATAATTGTTTTTCTTCAATAATTCAAATGATATAGTATGCCATGAAAGACTTGATTATGTCAGTTAGTTGTTGTCATCATGGTTAGAGATGAGCAATTTATTTAGTGAATGTGTTACTTTTAACACGGAAAATCAAATTTTAAAGCATATTCATGTCGATATCTCTAAATACTAAAATTTCAGAGCTCACGATCTCTTTTCCGGAGCTTGTAGATTTGTTTTAAAGCGGAAAGTGCGTTGATTCTTGGATGTTTCGAAACAAAGGTATCAATTTGGAGATTCCTTCGACTTTGAGAACTGTTAGGTTGTTTAACCTTAAATATGTGTTTAATCACCGGATTTGCTTAAATTTTGAGCTTTCGGAAAACTGTGACAACGAATTCGAGATGAAATCCAAAGCCAGCTTGTACTGTGAGCATATATAATAATTTCATTAAATAATAAAATATATTTTTCCGATAATTTAAACATACACTTAAATATTTGCCATTACAATATTAATCGCGTAATGGAAAGGAAACCGTAAAAAAATAAAAAATCTCAAAAACACCAAAATATACCTCTCTGGAATTTTGACATCCGTTTCATCAAGTATTTCTCTATGTTGCCTGAAAATTTGAGCTTGCGATTTTTTGTGCTTTTAGAGATATTAATGTTTAAAAAATGCTCTATTTTTCAAGTTTTTTCATAATTTCTTAGGTTTTATGCGTCGTATTATTATTTTTTTCCACCAGAGCTTGCGTTCGTTGTATATTTATCAGCAAAAAATATTATATGACATGGTTCTTAGGAAAAATGTCAAATTCGGCGAAAAAAATCGTTTTTCACTAATTTTCTCTAATTTCGCCAATTACTCAAAAACAGTAGGCTGTGGAATTTTGACTTCTTCGAGAGAGTTTGTTATTTTATCAAAATGAACAACTTTGCCGAACATGCCAAGTCTCTAGAACGTCAAAGTAAAAAGTTGGATTGTGGCGTCACCTATGCGGACGATTTACGAACTATCCGTTTATGTCAGTAGATGGTCCTCGTTGTTACAAAAAACTTTGCCGAAGACACCAAATACCGGAAACGTTTCGTTACCGAGTTATTAATTTTGTCCCGCCAGATTGCGTCCCTGACCCATAGTGCATTGTAATGATGTTTTCAAAACCAAAACTTGAAAAATAAAATTTGAAATATTGGTTCCGATTTTGGCAACTGAAAATTTCAACTTTGTTGCCAGAAACGGAATCCCACTGTATCACCATTTGGATGCCTCCAGGTGTGCTTCCGAATATCCTTGCGTACAAAGTAGGTGCTGCAGATGGCCATCCCCCTGGCAGCAGCGAAAGTCACTAGTCGTAGGCCGTTGTCATTGGTAACGGAGTGAAGACTCTCCTTACCGATGATCGGACGGAAAAAGTCCTCTCTTCCGACCTGCGCGTTCGCATCTCGCGTTGGGCACTCTCCATAGGCCTTATCAATGCCTTCATAGAATGCGTCCTTCACGTCATCAGGTTTGTCGTTAGTCGGTGCATAGATGTTGATCAGGCTGTAGTTGAAGAATTTGCCCCGTATCTTCAGTACACAGATTCGTTCGCACTTCATAACGCCGTTCATCTGCTTCCCGATCACTATGAAACAAACTCCATGTTCTGCCTTATCGCCGCCGCTGTGGTAGATGTTATATTGTGCATCCGAGTAATCGCTGCAACGTCGCTCAACTGTCGTGTCGCTGGACTGTTGAGCGCTTTGCAGTTTAGTGCTCCAGCGACGCGTTGAAATAGCCTGTTTCGCTCGAGCACTAACATGAAAAGGTCGCCAGCGACCAGCGACGTTTTGGTCTCTCGAAATAGTTGAGCGAAGTTTGTGTTCGTTCTTACTATTGTCTGCACTGACAATATTTGAGCGTAGTGTTGGCGATGGGATCAACCGCCCGGAATTCACGTTCTCCAGATCTAGGTCACCGCACTTCTTGAATGGCGGCCACGCCCACTCCAACCTTCTGCAGTTCACGAGCCAAAAGGCTCGCTCGTCCGGGTTCATTTAACGTCCTGACATTCCAGGTATCAAGTTTCCATTCATAGTCCTCATTTCGTTGCCAGGCCGGTTGCCGAAAATATCGTTCGTTATTTCTTCTTTCTCCATTTTTCATGGTAGGTGAGAAATTCGGTATGCTACCTTACCGGGGTTGCGCTACCTACATCACGTTGATGGGGCTGCCACCTTAGATTAGTTGACGTGATATTGCTGTTCGCATTTGAGATGCAAATCTTGAATAAACGTCCTTCAAATGCGGAAACACAAAACAATCAAAGGACACCTAGCGACGATTGTATAAATCAAGGCCGACCTAGCAAGAAAAATCTATCTTTGACACCGCATTACTTGAGAAAAATTTTACCGCATTTGGTGTTCCCGCATTTGATATTTGCATTTCAAACGCACACAGCAATACAACATTTCATACTCAGCCGCTGGATACCAGAGGTATTATTTATTACTGACATGCCGTTGGTTACTGCGATAAAATCATGTTTCTCATTAAAGCATTTATCTCAAAAATCAGATAAAACCAAGGTGATGTTTTTGTCCCTGACCTAAGCATTGATTATGCATTCTATAAAAACACAAAAAAAACTCAATGTAACAATATTGCTTTCTTTCCTATTCTTTCATTCCATGCCACCGTCGTCGGTAACTTCCGCACCGGACACAACAACCGCAGAAAAAAAGCCGCGAAGAAAGCAAAGGCGCCGGAAGTGGGGTGGAAATCATCGTCAACGAACCGTACCAGGACGGCCCCGGCGGCAAAGGGGGTCAATACACGCGGAAAATCTATCACGTGGGCAGTCACCTGCCGGGTTGGATCAAGGGTCTGCTTCCGAAGAGTGCCCTCACCGTCGAGGAGGAAGCATGGAACGCCTATCCGTACACGAAAACCCGTTACACCTGCCCGTTTGTGGAGAAGTTTTCGCTCGAGATCGAAACGTACTATTTTGGCGATAACGGCCATCAGGAGAACGTGTTCAAGCTTAGCGGAAGTGACTTGCGGAACCGCCTGGTGGACACCATCGATATTGTCAAGGATCAGCTCTATGGAGCGGATTACACCAAAGAAGAGGACCCCACGCTGTACTGCTCGGAGAAAACCGGCAGGGGTCCGCTGGGGGAGAATTGGCTGGCCGAGTACTGGGATGAGGTCCGGGACAAAAGTCAACCGACGGCGCGGAATATGTCACTGATGTGTGCCTACAAGCTGTGTCGGGTCGAGTTCCGGTACTGGGGTATGCAGACGAAGCTGGAGAAGTTTATCCACGATGTGGCGCTGCGGAAAACGATGGTCCGGGCTCATCGGCAGGCGTGGGCCTGGCAGGACGAATGGTACGGATTGACCATGGACGATATTCGAGAGATCGAGCGGCAAACGCAGCTCGCCCTGCAGAAGAAGATGGGCAATGAGGACGATGAGGATGAAGGTAAGTTCGTAAGATATATTCAGAGAACTTTTGATGGGATTATCACAGAAGGCCGAATCACAAAAGGCCGAATCACAGAAGGCCGAATCACAGAAGGCCGAATGCCTTCTAGCCTACCACAAAAGGCCGAATGCACAGAAGGCCGAATCACAAAAGGCCGAATCACAGAAGGCCGAATCACAGAAGGCCGAATCACAGAAGGCCGAATCACAAAAGGCCGAATCACAAAAGGCCGAATCACAAAAGGCCGAATCACAAAAGGCCGAATCACAAAAGGCCGAATCACAAAAGGCCGAATCACACAAGGCCGAATCACAAAAAGCCAAATCACAAAACAAAGCTTGGATATGAAAAGAACAAGTCCATGCTTTGTTAAATGCAGTCATGTCAGTAAACAGTGCAAAACTTACATGCGGCGAAGCCACATTGAGGATAGAGGAACTGAGGCGGCAGAAGGCCGCCGAAGTCTCCGATATCCGATGGTTGTGTATAGCATCTATTCGGTATCATGCAAATAGCAAATCCAGGCGTTTGCCCGGTATAATGCAAACAGAGGATGTTTTTCCATTTTTAGGTCCGACGAGCGACAGCGAGTTCGGACAGCAAGCGTTTGCCCGGTATAATGCCAACATAGTCTTTTACGCAACAAGTAGGAGAATGATTGCTGAGATAGGGTATAACAAGTATTTAAGTGATCATAAGAATACTAAGTTTACAAAGAATACTTTTAACCGTACAGTGCCGTTCGATTTTGACTCGGTTTGAATTTGGCAACACGGAAATCCATGTACACAAAAATGGATCATGGTCAGTCACAAATCATGTCAATCTCAATGTTTCTGTGGGCCTTCTTAAGGCTTACCATATTCAAAATAGGTAAATTTAATTTGTGGGGCCTTCCTTAGCCGAGTGGTTAGAGTTCGCGGCTACAAAGCAAAGCCATGCTGAAGGTGTCTGGGTTCAATTCCCGGTCGGTCCAGGATCTTTTCGTAATGGAACGGTTCAATTTTGGCAACATGAAAATTTTTGACATGTTGCCAAAATCGAACAGGCACTGTATACCCTTCCAGTTTTCGCGAGGTTTTTACACTTATTGTTGCGCGCCTACTTAAGCTTCAATTATAGAATTTATTTTGGGTGTGTCAGCTAAGAATAGACCAGTTGACACACCCAAAAAACACTAACCATACACTCTTATTCAGCTAGTAATGTTACTTGTGCGTCTTGTCCTGCTAACCCTACTGTAAAAATGTCCATAATATTGTAGAAAAATGTGCTGAATGTTTGTGGCTTACACTAAAATTTATTTTAAAATTTCGGCCTTCCGTGATTCGGCCTTCTGTGATTCGGCCTTTTGTGATTCGGCCTTTTGTGAATCGGCCTTTTGTGATTCGGCCTTCTGTGATTCGGCCTTCTGTGATTCGGCCTTTTGTGATTCGGCCTTTTGTGATTCGGCCTTCTGTGATTCGGCCTTTTGTGATTCGGCCTTTTGTGATTCGGCCTTTTGTATGTTTCGGCCTTCTGTGCTTTCGGCCTTTTGTGATTCGGCCTTATGTGATTCGGCCTTTTGTGATTCGGCCTTTTGTGGTAGACCCCTTTTGATAGCAGGTCTCTTTTTAGAGAACTAGTCACTATTTCCATGCAAGCCTCTAAAGTCGTTATTTTCATAGTCGATCTTAAGGCTAAGTAGCCCGTCATTCGTTTTGGCAAAAATGATGACTTTTCAGCTTGGATTTCAAAGTGATAAAACTCAGTCTTGATAGTTTATATTGACTTAAAAAAGTATCAGTGTACGCGCTAACAAGCATAAAGTGAGCTGATACTTTTTCATCTGTGTCAGTGCAAAACCAACTGATTTTCTTTGAGTCGAAATCGTGAGATGAATTAGCCACAATCATCAACGATCTGTACAAATTTCAATGACGGCCTACTTCGCCTTAAATCATAATTCTAGGGGCTACAGTAACTCTTAAGCAAGTATTCTACAGGTTCTACAGAAATTTCTTCTAATGTTTTTCGAGGAAATTCTTCTAGTGATTTCTACTAAAATACTTATGGAATTCATCTAGAGACTCTTCCAATTCTCCCGGGAATTCGTCTAGAAATTCTTCCAATGATTTTTTTATGGTATGTCTAGAAATTTTTTTCCAGAAAATCTACATTCCATCTCCCGGAGTTTACGCAGGGATTACCAACTCTGAAAATCTCCTCAGGGTCTATCCTAGTATTTCTCGCAGAGTTTTTTTTCACTCATTCTTTACCGATTTCTCCAGTTGTTACTCTATGAGAACAAAAATTCTACGGAAGTTCTTCCTAGAAAATCCTCAAAGGTTCATTCCAGTTTTTTTTTATAAAAAAAATCCTTTAATTGTTTTTAGGAAACTTTATAAAAATGCCTCCAGCAGCTCCCACGCCCAATAATTTTTCACGCCATTTTTATATGTATTTTATCGAGACTCCTCTACGGTTTATACCGAATATTGCTCCAAGAATCCCTCAAGGGTTTATTTTAGAAAATCTTTTAAGAACACTTCTAGAAATTCCACAATAAAGTCAACCAGGAAGTCCTCATGAAGATCCTCCAAAAATTTCTACAAGATTTTTTTGCAGTATTTCATAAGGGTTTCATTTAAAGTTTCGGTAGTTCTTTGGTCATTTTCTAAACTCCGTTCGATATTTTTCAAGCAATTTCTTTAGAAAAATTCCCCAATAATTTCTAAAAAAAATCTTCGAGACATCCCTGGAAGTATTCTTGAATAAATTCTTTGAGCACATCCTTTTAAAAGCTATCAGAAAAATTCAGGAAACATTCCTGAATGAATCTAAGGAATAATCTCTGGAGTTCTGAGAAGAAATTATTGGTTGAAATCTTAGATGAAATCCTGAACAACAATTCTGAACTGGTTGAATTCTCAAAGATGTCTTAAAAGAAGATCTAAGATAAAATTCAACAAAAATCAAATTTGAAAGAATTTCTGGACAAAATTCCCAGAAAACTTCTAAAGTTTTGATAAATTTTTTAAGTCTGAAATTTATGCATGAATATTTTTAAAAATTCATAAAAACAATCTTGGTGGAATATTGTTGATGGTAATAATGTTCAAAAAAAATTATGTAAATAATCAAAATGAACAAACTTTGTAAAAGTGAATAGGGTTCTAAAAATATCGTCGAATTGTAATTGAAAAATTGGCAATTATTTGAGGTTTTGTTGTTATCAGAGAGTCAAATAAATGCAGATGAAACCTTCCTGGGTTCAAACGACATTATAATGAGTTGCATATTCTGATGGTTTATTTAATTTGCATCCATTTGCCTCCCTGATAACAATAAAACCATAAAAAATGGCCATTTTTTACCAAAAATAACTATAAATCATCTCCTTAGCGTTTAAGAACCCTATTCACATCCACAAAGTTGAGTATTTTGATCGTCAAAATTTTGAGTTACGCCCGTTTTGAAGTTTAACTATAAAAATCGCTAATTTTAAATAGATTAATCAAGCATTCTCATACCGGTAAGCATGTTTAAATGTTTTCAATGACACATTGCATTGTGGCTAATTTGCCATAGGCTCAAGCGATATAAGACATTACGGAGCCAATTTCATCATGTAACCATATTAGTTTTTATACAACAATATTCTGGACAGTTTGGTGAAGCAATGAACTCACGATTCAGATTATTTGATTTGCAATTCATGTTGTAAATCGAAGCGCAAGTTGACGTCAAAGAATACTTTCCGACTTGAGTTTTCGGTTATCAGTAGCAGGGTATGGAATAAAATTAAATTAACGATGTAGAAAGCAGCGATACAAAATGGAAAAAAAATAAGCAAAGTATAGAACATCCGTTATTGTTTTGTTTAATGGAATTTAAAATTGTAGCACTTAGAGAACTTAAATGTCACTTATAAAAAGTTTGTGTAGCAGAGTGTGATTTATGTTCGTTTGTCTTTACTTTATAGCAGCGGGTGAGTCTTAACTTTACAGGCACAGTTTACGATCTAAAAAATGAAAGTTTATAGATAAATCATCAATTCGTGTAGAATTCAAACCCTGTTATGCTAGATAGAATAG